>NC_053016.2:15363011-16573011 GCF_016746245.2 Drosophila santomea | reverse complement strand
GAAATCAGCAGAATGTTTTTGCTGGCTCTACTCTTTGTGATAGGGCACAAAGCTTTAAAAGGTACTATGTACGTGAATGTGTATATGGCATTTGTCATGATTAGTGGCGAGTCTAATTGATAACGAATGTATATGATTGCTTTTAAAGCTTTTTCACTCAATTAATTTGTATAATATACATTTCCATACAGTGAAAAGATCGTGTACCCAGCCAGTTGATAACAAATCTCTGGGGATCGACGACTTTCACAGTTTTTATACAAGACTATTTATAAGAGATCCGTTCTCTTAAATATGAAATGCCTTAAGCCAATGAATCATTTACTAATAAAATCTGGTATAATCCTAGTATAAAGAGCCGCTCCCGTTTTCAACTACATAATTCCATTGTTTTGCTGGCTATCAGCTAACTTAAGATAGCCTTAGACCCAAACCAAAAGAATTGAAAACAAGTGGCGCGTGTGGGGTCTTCCGGATCGATGTCTGACGCACGTTGGGCAAGGATTGCATTCGTAGAGAACTTTTCGGCGGAGCTTTGAATTCCTCCATTCCTCCATTGCTTATCAGTCAAGTTATCAATGGAACTCCATGCGCGGTGACAGTGCCCCTGAAGTGACCTTTGTACTCGGACTGAATCAGCACAAATTAACGATAACTGCTACAAAAGCGCTTGGTTGCCAGCGCAATCCATTTTTTTTATGAAACGTATATACCTAGGTCACTTGAAACAAGGAGTTTTTGACTAAGTTGATTTTTTAACAAAAATAGATATATATTTAAACTATTTAAAAACTTGAAATCTCAAAGAACATAAATAAGAATACGCCCGTCTTGGGAGTTATTTTAGTTGGCCAGTTTTGACGGTAGAGTAAAAATAACGGCTAATTGGATAAGATGACCATTTAATACTAGGCAATGACACTAAGCTATTAGATACAGGCTGGCAGGCGAGCTGTGATTTGTTTGGTTCTCAGCGAATCCCGCTGCTTCTGCTCACTTCGGTTTGATGTTCGCCGCCAGTTCGTCGGTGGTCGGCGTGGATGTGTCAGCTGCAGTGACTGGTTCGGACACCGGCTGCACTTCGGGCTGGACCTCTACCGTCTTGGCTGTGCTCAGGCTGGGCTCGCGCTCCTCGTCGGACTCCGTAGACTCGCGGATTAGCTGCAAGGGCGTTATCAGCTTGCCTCCGGCCACGTTGTACATATCACAGGTCTCGTTCACGTAGCGGTTGAATACGTCCGGCTTGTCGGCATATACGTGGTGGCCGGCGCCCGTTACGATCTTGATGTCCACCATGTTGCTGCCGCGCTGCGACTTGATCTTCTCCCCAGACGACGAGTCGATCCACGACCGGGAGCCATAGATAAACGTGATTGGTATGTTGCTGCGCACGTCTTTGATGCGGTGAATCATGGGATGCTTGGCCCATCCGAAGGATTGCATCATTGTGTGGAAGGCGGACTCACCGCTGGGGTTCTGGGCGTTGCACTGATGTATGTACTGCGGCAGCAAGTTGATATCCTCCTCGATGGTGCTCTGGAACTTCCGCATAATATCTGGCCGTGTCTTTTGCACCACCCACTGGCCAAAGGGGCCGGCGGCGCGTAGAGCCCACAACGGATTAAGCGGGGTCAGTACTCTAGCTATGGCCCGCACCCAGAGCGGAATTGTTTTGCCGTTGGTCGAGTCCGAGGGCTTCTCAGGGAAGCCCCAGGGATCGGCCAGTATGAGGTGTTTCACACGCTCCGGGTGTGAAAGGGCGTAGCTGGAGGCAATGAAGCCGCCCATCGAGTGGCCCAACAGAATCATGTCGTTGATGTTCATTTCGCGGCGCCACTCCTCCACCGATTTGACAAATTGCTTCTCGCACACCAGCGCATCCTTGGCGAACTGCGGCCGGGAGCTGCGTCCGAAACCGAGGATGTCCATGGCGTATACTGGACGACCCTTGGCAAAGGCATCCAGGTTCATCACCCACAGGGCAATGCCTGCTCCCAGGCCATGCAAAAGCACCAGGGGCACCTCCTTGGACTCGGTATTCATGCTGATGGTCCAGATCTTATCCGCTTCGCCCACCGCAGGCCCGATGTCCACAAAGAAGCCGCGGTAGGGCAGCTTTACGTACGACAGTATTTTCTTCTCCACGGCACGCAGCATTGTCGGTGAGCTGGATGTCCAGTTACACAACCATTTCCAGAGAAAGAATCTATTGTTTCGGGGATCCTGCAGGTGAGAGATGAAAGTGACGAGTGAATTTGGGGAGTTGCTGAGGTGACTGAGCGTTGTGGGTTCGATGGGCACCTCTAGCCGCTGGCTATGTGATCCATGCCAGGTGCTCCGTCCCGAAAATTACTTAACCAGCGGCTGTCAGTTAATTGCGCAGTTGTTTGCAAAATGTGGCAATGGAAATGGGGATATATTTAGGGTATTATCGTGATATCACAAGGCAGGGCTTACTATGATGGTGAACCTGGCCTGGGCCTGGACCTGGTCGCCCTGCTTACCTCTAGGTCCATGCCCTGATGGGATACCGATCCCACAGCAACTGTAGGCTGCGGCAGGTTCGAAATAGAGACGTCTGTGGATGCTGGCGTTGGAAGCACCACGCCACCGCTCGCCACTGCCAGCGTTTCGCTCATCTCGCTCACGATCTGATCTCTCACTGCTGATTTGTGTGGGTACAATGGACGGCTGTGTGCGGGTGTGTGCGGGGGGTCTGGTATCCTAACAATAATATTCCGCCACCATTTGCGCGCTACATGCGTACCCGTCGAAAGGCGAGAGTTTCATGAATACTGACACGAGAATAAATTCCGATTTGTACCCCTTAGAACTGCCGAGCTGGGATGACTTGTAACTTCTGCTAATGCTCCGCGGAAAGTGGCCTGGTTTGGTCTGAGTCAAGTTCCGTGTCGCAATTACATGTTATCTATTCTAATGGTGAAATACTGGTTGTTGTTGCTAATTCAGTGGGAAGAGCCACTAACAAATACAGGCGCAAAAACCAAGCGAGTGCGGTCACACCATCAGCTGGGCTGATCAGCTGGCCGCCGACAGTGCTGGTTAACGGTTAGCAGGGGCGGCAAAATTAGCAAAATTAGGGAAATTAACCTTTATTAGCCTTTAAAATGTAATATTTTAACTCTTATCCATCCTGTTAAGCACAAGTTATAATTCCATTACGTTGTGAACGATAAACGGTGTCTTAAATACTCTCTAAAATAAAAACATTTTTAAAGCCTAGCTTAATGAGACAGAACTAATAATAGTTTGTTTATGTTGCACTTCTAATTAGATTAACAAGGAAGAGCAATATTAAAAACGTTTGCTGAATTATTTTGAGTTTGCGTTAAACTTTTTATTAAAAAAAATAGAAGTGTTTACCAAGTCAGAAAAACAAAAGTCGAGGGCTTTTTTTTAATTCGAAACATAGCTTACATATATAGTTGTACATTCACACCAGATACAATAAAAGATTGCGGGAACGGAACCGAGTCCTAAATGTGCGTACTTCCTCAAAGAAGAAGAAATACGCATCACTGGACCCGGGCGTATACGGTCACTTTAACTTGGCCGTGCTCCAAGAGTATTCCTTTTTGCGCCCTTTCTTGCACATGGACGGCATAAACAAGTACAACGAATTTGTGGCGCTGCACAAGCCGCAGCTGGAGTCCTCGGCTGTTCCGTTGATCTTTTGGCCGGCGCTGTACCGAAAACTGACTACGGAAACATTCGACGCCGGCGAAGCACTCCAGTTGATGCTGATTGACTACGATGAGGATGAGGAGCAGAATCCTGCCGAGAACGACGACAGTCCCAACCCCGTGTTCGCACTGGGCGTGGCCCGAGAGCAGGGAATAAAGACCAGTGATCCTCAGGCCATCTTTTTGGTCGATCACGCTTGGACATTCAGGTTGAACGGAGCCCGGCAGCAACTGGAGCAGTATCCGCAACTGGCGGACCGTCTTTCGGCCATCACTGGCGTTGATCTCGAGCTGGAGAACCGGGTCGATAAGATACTGCGCCGCCTATGGAAGTACTGCCACGCCTACTCCATCGGCAGCGAAGGCTTGTCGGACGAGGAGCGCCAGCCCATCTGGTACGTGATGGACGAAGTCGGTTCAGCGGTGAACCACTCGGACGATCCCAATTTTCGTCTTGTCCCTCTGCTCTACCTAAACACCCAAACTACGTACAGTGTGCTCTTTCCGATTCGGGACTGCAATGTCGGAGATTCAGTGACCCGCGATGTGGTGGAGTACGTGGCCAAAGAGGCGCCCCAGCGGGATGCCCTGCTTTTACCCTGGCGCGATTCCGACCTCACGGGCGAAAGCTTCTTGCAAGTTGAACCCCGGGTAGACTACTTCACCAGCGGTCACATCCCTGAAACCTATCCCAAAAGCAACATCGATCCACTGCCAGCCAGTTCACGTTGCGACCCCTTAAAGGTGTATGCAGAGTACGAGGTGGTGCGCCGTCATCTAACTTCGCCTGAGTTCATCCAAGTTAACAACCCAGACGAGGCGGATGTCCTTTGGCTCACACATCACTTCAAGGATTTTGAGAATTTTGCCGATAGGTCGCCCGGCAAGTTCATCAATCAGTTTCCCTTCGAGTACGTAATCACCATCAAAGACCTCCTAAGCATTGTGGGCCGCCGGGCGGCCAAAGAACACCACAATAGCCTTACGCTTGAAACGTTTCCGACATGGCTTCCCACCACCTATAATCTTTCCACCGAGCTAAAGGAATTCGCTGCTTACTACCAAACGAGAGAAGCCAAGGGCCTAGACAACCACTGGATTATCAAGCCGTGGAATTTGGCTCGCGGGCTGGACACACACATCACGGACAACATCAAGCAGATCGTACGTCTACCGGCCACTGGTCCAAAGATAGCACAAAAGTACATCGAGCGACCAGTTCTGTTTAGGCGAGAGGAACTGGAAGGACGCGTTAAGTTTGATATTCGCTATGTAATTCTCTTGAAGAGCGTCAAACCGCTGAAGGCATATATACACCGGAAGTTCTTCCTGCGTTTTGCAAATCACCCCTTCTCGCTGGATCACTTCGATGACTACGAGAAACACTACACGGTGATGAACTACCAGACGGAGGCGCAGCTGCATCACGTCAAGTGCGACGACTTCCTGACCCTCTGGCAGGATCAGTATCCGGAAAATAGTTGGTCAGCTCTGGAGCAGCAAATCTGTAACATGCTTCTCGAGGTGCTTCAGTGCGCCAGTCAAGCAGATCCACCCTGCGGCCTGGCTCCTTGTGCCCAATCACGAGCTCTTTACGCAGCTGACATTATGCTCCGGTGGAAGGACGATGAGGAAAAGGTGATGGAGCCCCAGTTGCTGGAAATCAACTGGACTCCCGACTGCAAACGCGCCTGCGACTATTACCCCGATTTCTGCAACGACATCTTTCGTCTGCTCTTTCTAGACGAAGAAAATGACGAGAGCTTCCGGGTACTGACAGCAGACGATTGACATAATCCCAGCCAATAAACCAGATTTCCTAATGTTAAATGCTTAGTCGTGTATTTCATTTCGTTTAGACTATACAAAACTTAAATAGCTTGCCATTTGTACAATATACAAGTAGGTGTGTATGCTTCTATGCGTGGGGAACTAAGTCCTAAAGGCTTAACTAACTAAGATAGCAAGTCAATTGGTGGTGTCGCTTATGGTTCTATCATAGCATGGACATGTTCTATAGTTATGAATTTAGTGTAAAGTTCAAAGAGTGAGCTTAAAGTTAGGGCGTTTACAATTCTCAATTGCAAATGGCACTTGATGAACGATGAATAATGGTAAATAGTGAAATGACAACTTTACAGGATGATATCCCAAGAACATACATTAGAATCGATGCTAACATTAACTTAAGGCAATTTTCAAGGCACCCTATTCAGGCTAGGCTCACGGTGGAACGGAAACGATAATGTCAATTCAAACATAAATAAATATGTTATAGTCTTCTATGTATAAGTTCCCAAGGGTCTTGTACTTGGATTAGTTAATTCAACACGAAGGATCTTGGCTTAGCTTTGAATAATATACCTACGAACTAATAGTGTGAAATGCAAGGGTATGTCAATG
Source organism: Drosophila santomea (assembly GCF_016746245.2). Taxonomy (NCBI): domain Eukaryota; kingdom Metazoa; phylum Arthropoda; class Insecta; order Diptera; family Drosophilidae; genus Drosophila; species Drosophila santomea. Next base: position 16,566,904 of record NC_053016.2, on the reverse strand, counting down.
AATGAATCTTAGACTACCTAGGTGGTACACCTAAATTATCGCTTACTGCTAGGGCTCGACTACAACCACTAAACGCAGACCTCGTCAAAGTCCAGGCGTATCTTCTCGTCGGCGGAAGCTAGCTTATGTATAGTCTTTTTTATGCGCAGCGCTGGCAAGCGCACGTTGGGGTTTTGGTGCCAGCACTCCCTCATGAGCTTGGACATTCCAGCCAGTAACTAAATAATGAGAACTATTAAATTGAAAATCCTGACAATGACATACGAAAGCGGCTTACCGAATCCGAGCTCCAACGATTGGGGATAGAGGGCCTGTAGTTGTCGATGCAGACCACCTTGCGCATATCCTCAAAGCTGGGATCCATTGGTACCACATCGTAGAAGGGCACCTTGTACTCCTCTGCTATGCCGCAAGAAATGGTGCGACGACAAACCTCCCAGAGGACCAGTCCAAATGCGTAAATATCTGTGCGGCGTAGTGCTTCGAAGCATTCTAAATCAATGCTGCAATCAAATTTTAAAGTGACATTTTCGTTTATGGTACAGCCAATAAGGACATACCTTTCATCCAGAACCTCTGGGGCCATGTAGCGCTTGGTGCCCACTTTAGGGTTGTTGCCCAGGTCCAGTTGTCCTGTGACATGCGAATGGGTAACGGCCAGTCCAAAGTCAGCTATCACGCACGAGCCGTTCGAGGTGACGAGTATATTTTTTGACTTCAAATCACGATGGGCCATAGCTGGCTTTCCTTGCTTGCCGAATATCTCTGTGTGCAAGTGCACCAGCCCATTAGCTATAGACAGGCAAATCCATACCATATCGTTGTGGCTTAGGGCGTTACGGTTAAGGTGATCAAACAGCGAGCCCAGTGGATAGTAATGTGTCATTAACCAAAGTTGGGTACACGAGTTGCGCGACGTCATGTCGGAGCCGATGAATCCGAGAATATTTTCATGTCGAAGCAAAATGGTGCTGAAAAAAGTGCGATTACTAAATGATTCATAGAGCATTCAAAGGTAGCAATAAATCGTATACTCTATAGGACACATTTAATGGGGGGAAGCATTACAGAGTATTTTTGGGGGTTTTTGTAGACTGATTTTAATGAAATTGAAAACTAGTGTAGGAATTCCTTGTATAAAGTTATACAATATACCTTAAAGTAATTTTGTCCTTACCTGTAGATCTCCGTTTCCCGCTTCCAGGACTCTTCGTCGCGACTGAAGAATATCTTGACGGCGATGCTTTCGCCATGCCAGTGTCCGCGCCAAACCTCACCGTACTTGCCTCGGCCTATGCACTCGATAAGGGTGACCTGTTTGGCTAGCGTGCGCTGGACCAGCAGCGGCAACCCGCTGCCCGATCCGGAGGTCACAGAGTGCTGAAGATACTCCCTCAACGTACTATCACCGGCGCTGGTGGCGCGGAGCAGCTCATCATTGACTAGATACGCTTCCGGGTCCTGTTTGGTTCGCGAGGCAGCCAGACGCTTGCGATGGCTACGACGAATGAAGAAGATGGTCACGGCGCCCAGCAGAGCGATAACCAAAAAAGGACCCAGAATGGCAACAGACATCTTGCTTATACTACTGGTATCCGCGGTTATTACCGTCACATCATTGCTGTCGAAGGGCAGCAGTTCTGGAAAGTCTCCTTCATTGCAGTAATCACCGGCACAGCATACCACATTTACGAACTTTCCCGTATTGCGTTTACTGGGTGCATTGATCTTTAAGGAGTTCTGGCTGCAGATCATGGGCAGTTGATCCGGCGAAGTGCTGCAACCGCGTGACTCCTGCACCTGACCATCGGCATCGCGGGTGCGCGACTTCCAGCACTGTTAAAAGACGGAAACCTAGTTACTTTTATGTTTAATTAAGTTTAAAGTGAGGAACTTACCTGAATCGCATTCTGGCAGGTGTGGGTAAACTCATACGGATCCCGGCAGGGCGGCTCGCAGGAATAGCATTTGTATCTGGTAAAAGAGAGTGTTTAATATGATAATACAAGTAAAATTATGAAATTTTTGATTTTTTTTTTTTAATATAACCATTTATTATGTGGACTTAAAGCATGAGTCGTACAAGTTTTACCTTCTCTTCATGCGGCGCTTACTCTTAATGTGTCTCCTAATTAGGGATTAGCAGCATGGCAATTGGAAGGTAGCAGAGATTAGCAATACAGTGTTTTTTGCACAAAAGCGGGGGTTACAACCTTGGGGTTCTGGACTTAAGATATAATTACCTGGGATGCGTCTGCACAGAGTTCTGTGGCACGGCCGGTAACTCTTTGCCATTGAAATGGGCGGATGAGGCGGAGGATGGTTCCATGTCTAAACTCGGAATGTCCTCCCGCAGATGATCACTGATTTCAGCTGAAACACAACAAATGCACATTAAAACACATGCACATAGCACATATGTACACACATGGAAAGCCCCACCAATACCACTAGCACTAAAACACACACAGGCGGCCCAGCAAGTTCTGTATACACACACGGAACTATGGTGTGCGTGGGTAAATCATTGAGAAAATGCACTTATGCTGCAAACGCCCACGACATCCGTTTATATAATCCGTTCTATAGGATCCGTCAGAAGCTTCTTTTACTAATCAACATCCCGAGAACACTTTTCCGATTTTCCCTGGCCAAGTGTACGCAGCACAGTTGGGCAGAACCACAGCATATGAAAACAAATCGAAAACACTCCGTGACTTTTCAAGCCATTCCGTCTGGCTCTAAAACCCCTTACAATCGGAATTTCTCTTGCGCACTCTCTTCTCAAAGCACTCAATAACTGCCTAATACTAATTAAGGCCCACCTCTGGCATTGTTGTTTAGCAGAAATGTCAATAGAAAAACTAATAATATATTGGACTCCATTGCTAGAAATGTTTTAAGTCCGAACCTATCGGGGTCTATCGATATAAGACAGGGCAGTGTGACCAGGGCCAACGTCTGCACATAACATAGTAAACAAAAATACTAGGCCCTACATTTTCCAAATCCCATGAGTAGAAATACCAAAGCACTGCACACACACAAACACGAGCAGCCGGTCCAGCGGAAAAATTTCTAGAACGTCAAACTCGAACTTCATGAAAGCGTCTATTGAAAAAGAGCCCATTTAACAGACAAATATTGTATTTAGTGCCGTTGTGCCCACAAGAGCATAAGTAATTCCAGTTCAGGTGAGTGAATAGTGTCTAATTAAGCAGTGGAATGGCAGTGAGGAGTTTGCGGGCCATTAGTCTGTTGTCCTGTGTGAAATTAACTGATTAATCTGCTCGGTGCCATAGAATAAAACTAACCATTTGTATAGTTGGAGTTTTCATCTCAACTGCGACCGGTTTGTCCAGGAAATCAATGAGTTTCAGCTCGTATCGATCAAACGACAGTTTTTCCCCTCCCACAGCGCAGACATGTGTTTGGTCACGTAACTGTTATAATTTTCCTCGTTTTCCTCGGAGTGGGGATACACACGCCGTAGGGAATCATCTAACTGACCCCCTATTCGCCGCCCACCCAGCACATATATATGTACATATGTATTTAAGTTTGTAATATCAGTTGGCACACGCAATATGTACATATATCCATACATACATGTGTTTGTAGAGATGCGGTCGTTTATTGTACAATTAGTTGGGTTGCGCCAGAAATCGGATAATGTGTTGGGGCGCGGGGCGCAGGGGCGGCGGGGCAGAATCTCGCTAAACAAAAACAATTGGGGGCAAGTGGTTTTTTTCGCGCTTATCAAAAGGCCCTCCACTGCGCAGAGGGCGCTCTCTTTTTTGACTCGCGAGAGCCTCCAATATTTGCCGGCGTTTCGGGCGGTGCGCTCTCATTCTTATAAACACGCTCGTCGGGAAGGCATCGCACCAAAGCACGAAAAAAGAAAATAAAAATAAAGAAAACATCTACGCGTTCTTGTGTTTTAGAAACTACGCAGTTGGTTTATTTATTGGCTGACTTATAAAACTACTCGTGGTCAGTTTCTGGTCGTGTAGAATTTACACTCATCTGTATCTACTTACATAACGCCCATAATTCCGGCGGCTAGCCGGCGATTTTCGCGAGCGACCTTACTGCGTCATTGATTTAATTTTTGTTTGCTTATCTGCCGAATAGAATTTCATTATATTCAGCGGTGTTTGGTTACGAGTTAGTCAGGACCTAGGGCAACCTTGGGACCTGGTACTTCGCTTATCTCGGCTTCGATTGGAAAGTTTCCACAATTTCGCCAGGTTTCACAAGATTCAGTTATGCCCTGTAGGTTTATTTACAAAACGATAAAATAGCCAGGTATACATATACATACATATATATATACATGTATATGTTTGTAGTCGGAACAGAAAAACTAGTCAAACGTTCCAATCGACTGATAATTTAGGACCTGTCTTGTTGTTATTGCAGTTATACACACACGTAATAATCGGCTATATTTCATTTGTAATTTCAGAACCTTCCAGAAATAGAAACCAAACGCATTTGCCAAGGAAACGTGGCCCGAAACTGAGCAACCCTAAACAAATAAAAACAAACAAAAACAAAAACAAAGCCCGCCGAAGTGATAAGAAAATTGTTATTTGTGCAGTAAAAGTGCAAAGAAGAGGAGACCCGAAGAGATCCCTCCGTGAGTGAAGTGTGCCTGTGAGAAAGCTATGTCCGCATCCGCTGCCCGATCGCGTAATAAACAATCCAAACTTCGTGACGATGAGCAGCTCGACATAAGCAAGGACGAGTTCAACCGCATCCAGGAGGCCTTTGGCCAAGAGGAGTTCCGTAAGCTGTTCTTCGACTACGTGGAGGAGATCCAGGACCCTGAGAATCGCAAGATCTACGAGGAGGAGATCACCCAGCTGGAAAAGGAGCGTGGCGTGGAGGTGAGGTTCATCCACCCGAAGCCGGGATTCGTGATCAAGACCGCCTTAGATGGCGAGCTCAAGTGCTTCATCAACATCGCTGGCTCTGAGGAGATCGAGAGGCCCAAGAACGAGGTGGCCACGGATCCATCGAGTGGCAGCCGTGGCCTAAGCTGGTCCATTCCGATGGCCCAGACCTCGTCACGGGATGACTGCGACGCGAAAAACAACCACTGCAAGGTGTTCGACGTGGTCTTCCATCCCGACGCCCTTCACCTGGCCAAGCGGAACAAGCAGTTCCGGCAATGCCTCATCGATACTGCACTGGACGCAGTCGAGCGCGAGTACAAGGTCTCCCTGGATCGCGCCAACCTTAAATTCCCCAAGCTGGACTACAAGGGTATTCCCCGTCCCACTGTGATACGCAAGCTGGCCGACAATCCCACGGCCGAAGAGCAGGAGCCACATCCTCTGGCGCACATGTTCCCCACAAAGCCACCCGCTCCCGGGAAACCGGAGCCCCGCGTCCTGCCCATGAAAACAAAGCCCACTCCGGTGCCAGAGTTCACGGTGCCCAGATATTCAATCAAGCACAGCCACGACGTTGACTTGTCCGAGTACACGGACGAGCTGGATGCCAAGCTGCATGTGACCGTTCCTCGCTCCCTCGTCGTGGAGATCGAGCTTCCTCTGCTTCGTTCGACAGCCGAGTGCCAGCTGGACGTCACCTCTAAGTCCGTATACCTGTTCAGCGAACGGCAGGGAGCAAAGTACCGCCTGAAGCTGGACCTGCCCTTCTCTGTGGACGACAAGGCGGGCCAAGCCCGCTTCGACACGGACCTGCGTCGTTTGAGCATCACGTTACCTGTGGTCCGGAAAAGCACCAAGGAGGAAGCCCAGATGCACGACACCTTGCGCCACTTCAGCCGCGAGGACAGCGGCGTGGAGCTGCACTCCAACAGCGAATCGCCCGTGGAGGAGGATCCTGATGGAGAACTCAGCGATTCCAAGGCGGATATCTCTGAAATTTGTAAGTTTACCATTATTAATACGTTATTTAAAAGTCATTTATTGGGTTTTTTTCAAATAAATTTTATCGCAATTTGGTTAGTTAGTTAGTTTTCTTTTGCTTAAATACTATTACGTTGATTATTAATATGAATTAAATTGATGTGCCATCTTAGCCTCGCCCACTACTGCGGCTGTGCGCCTCGCTAACAGTCCGTTCCTGAAGAACTCCGTGCACTACCAACTGCCAAGCAAGTTTGATTGCAACGTGCTGGACAATGTGATGGCATTCGTGCTGCACGTGCCCAACGTTCAACCGGACTCCATTGAGCAGTTGAGAGAGCAGCGAAGCCTGCACCTACAGTTCGCTACCATCGGCAGTGGCTACTATCCCACCCACTACGCTTTTTACGTAGAACTGCCGGCGGAGCATGAGGTTTCCGCCATCGAGAGCGTGGAGGCGGAGGCCTGGGACAACAATGTAGTGCTCAAGCTGTGTCTGAGCTCGCAGAGCGAGACTCCGGCTAGCTATCTGGCCGGTCTGGATGCCACGGAGCTCAAAGAGTACCCAGTCCATGGGCAGTACAATGTAAAAAGCAGCGGAAAAGCAAACGCAAAGGAGAATGCTCCTCTCGATGTTAAATTCGTGCACAACCAGGAGGGCCAGGCCCTTAAGGTTACCATTCGCCCCGGCACAAAGGAGGAGGAAGAGAAGGGGGACCAGGATCAAGAGCCCGAAAGCGATAAGCAGCACCAGCAACAGTCGCAGAACAAGAAGGCCGGTAAAAAGCAACGGAAGAGGAACAAGAAGGAGCGCTCCCTATCAGAATCTGCCTGCGCAGATATGATCTTCCAGGAGCCACTGGCTAAAAATCCTGAGCTTCAGCCGAAGACTATGTTTAAGTTTCCGTCGCAGCGTAAGCAACGCAGCTACTCGGAGTGTAACGATAGCACCGGTGGCTCCCATCGCGGCATCCTTAAGCGATTCAGCCGCTATGGACCACGACCCTCGATGTCGGACAGCTGCTCCTCCATTGACGACTGCTCCTCGTACTCGTGTTCCGTGGACGCATCCGGAACCTCGCTGTTTTCTCATTCATTCGGCGGCATTCCCGAGGAGGACCGTTCGGATGCCGGGCTCTCGGAGAGCTGCAAGAAGACTGTTAGGTTTAATGATCACATCATGAAACAAGTGTTCCGGTAAGTACCAGTTATAACCCCTAAATGGTTCGCAATTTTATAATTTACTCAATCGCTCAGACTCGACTCCAGCATCCTGGGTCAACGCAAGAAGAACCAGAAGCGACGCGATCTCAAGCTGCGGGCTCAGCAGCGTCGCCTCAGCGAAGGGGATTCCGTCGACTACGAAGAGACACGGGGCTCTGCCCTCAAGGTGAGATCAAGATCTAGTTAATTAAGCGAATATCTCCGCCGTTAGGTTGTTAGCTTGCTAATTGAATTAGAGGCGATCAGCAAAATCGGGCAGTTTGGCTTTATTTTCGTCACCAGACATTAATATTGATCAAGTCTAAGACAATATTGACAATTAGTGTAAAAATATAACTTTATTATTTGGCAGTCTGGTGTGGGATATTAAATATGTACTTTCGCATAATACTAATAACGTGTACTCAAATTTACAGCAACAAGAAAATCAATCAAGAAACTGTAACAAGCCAAATGGCGGGTCCGTGCTCCACGACAGCGGACTGGATCTCACTGGAGCACCAGGTGCCCACAACAACCACAATGAATCGGAAGCTAAGAACGCCCTGATGTTTGAAATGGATGATTAAGATGTTATTTAAACCATAAATATATTCATATTTTTTGAGTGATTTAGATGCATGTTTTCAGAGTTTTTAAATGCTACCTATATGTTATCTAACGCTACGTTTTTTAATATTTATGCTGTAACTCCTTTTGTATCGAAGCAAATTGCTCAATTGAAAGAAATATACAAAATTGTATTAGGCAACACGAATCAGGGCTAAATCAGAAATCAAAATGTTAATGAACATCAAGTAATAAGTGTTATTTAATTCGGTTAATCATTGAAGCTGTTAACTTGAAAGATGAAATCCTACGCTGAACTGAAAAACCTATTATAGATTAATAATTTCATATTCATTCTCATTGAGGAACACAACTGATGTCTTACAAATTAGCAAACTGAAAGTTTTAAGTGAACATTAAGTGCTAATTTATTGGCTCCATGCTCAGCTCACATAACAATCATAACATGATACATTTAAACAATATCAATAGTTAACAATTCCTCTAGTATTAAACACAACAGAATCACCCAATGCATAAGTAGACTATAAGCTTTGTAAATGTTTAGAAGCAGTGGCTAAAGCAATGCATGTAATTTTAACTTTTATAAGCAAGCTGAAAGTTAAAATACATTACATCCCTAATGAATGATAAATCCTGTATATTGGCATTAGAAGTGGTATTCAAGAAGTTTGTGCCAGTGCTCGATTTGGTGGAGTTCTCTTCGCTTTCCTTCCAAGACGTACAGCACTGGGCAGTCGAGGGAGTCACACTGAAGGCTGCCCAGCCGTCCGCAACAAGCCTGACAGATCTGTCTGGTTAGTTGGTAACCTCTATCCAGGCGCGCTGTCTTATCTGATAGCACAACTACGCATTTGGTGGCGTTTTTCATGCAGGTTGTACAAATGCCTGCCTTGGTTTGACGGCCACAATCAATAACGCAGTTGGTGGTAGAGAAATACTGGGAAATGGTGGACTTGGCACCTCGTGCACCCGCTAATTCGTTGGCATTTCCTACGGCTGGCGTCAGGAGTAACTTCCTTGGCAGACTGGCAAACCAATCGTGGACATTGGCGCCTATGAGCAGCAGGCAGCGATTCAGCGGCGGAATAATTGCCTTGGTGATGTAGTAGATGGCGTTTATCTTATGACCCTCGTTGCCCAGGATGTCGTGCGGGCTGCGCACCAGACGGATTAGTTGCATGCCTGGCGGGCCGTTCACTATTATAAAAGGGACGCGTTCACCCCGACGAGGCACATGTCGTGGGTCTTTTTGCATCCATTTTCTGAAAAAAAGGGCTATGATACAATTTGGGGATAGCAAAGGAATATCGTCTAATTTACCGCGTGAGTTCTAGTGCTGGCACACAAGCCGTGGGCTTATAGCCATTAAGGCCCCTGAATTCTTTTGCGAAAATCAGGTCCTGCAGGTTGGCCTTGCCCGACAGAAGCTTTGTGAACTGCCGGCAGACGTACGCCTTGATCTTGCTGACGTCTTGCGTCTCAAACAATATGCGTAGCACCTTTTCCAGCATTTTGGCCACCGCCGGACACCCATCTCGCCGTACAGTTTCTATGCCCTTTGCTTCGTAAACGGGTTGCGCCTGGTCGGCTGTCTCGTACATATATCCCACGTAACGCTTCTTGGTCTGCAGAATGCAAGGTTGGTAGACCTTCTCCAGTTTTAGCTTCACTGGCTGTGGATTCATTTCGGTGACGGCCTTAGCGATCTCCTCACCGAGTCGAAAAGCTTCAGCTCGATTTCGACCAGGGACAAGAACGAACATCGAATCCGTATCCCCATAAACGACACGCACCTTCCACTCCTCGTTGTTCTCCACTAGTTTGATAGCACGCTCCAGGGTCTCCCGTCCTTTGGAAACTACAGTGTCACCCACTTCCACTGCAGGCATTCTGCCACTGAAGTTAGCTGCGGTGTACCCATAGGTGACATTGGCCATCAGTTTAAGGCCAAGCTGTCTTGAGTGAAGGATCCGTTGAAGTGCAGAGCTATCCTTATGGAGCTTCATCGACTGCTTGACCATTTGGCGCGTGTCCAAGATCTCGGTGAGCATGCGCGGCAAGATACCCTCGCGCACTTCGCGCTTCACAAATACAACGCCGCATGGCGAAACGGTAACCAGATCGTGCTCCAGTAGCTTCTGCAGCATCTGCCGTGAAACTCGAAGCTGCGATGCCCCAAATTCGAAGGGCGTACTACCGCCCAAGTGCTCTACTCTACCCAAGCATGTGGAGAAGCAGTAGTTGTAGGCAATGATCATGCTGGGATACAAGCTCTGGAAGTCAAGCACGATTAGTGGATCAGCATAGAATCGTGACTGCGGCTCCATTATTAGTGCCAAATACTCGGGGGCTCTCATATGAGCACGAGCCTGGACGCTGGGTGAAAGTGGCACCAGATTCTTTGGCTTGGCGATTCTATGAAGACAGAGAGATCATAAGAGTAGAATATTTTGTCCTTCTCAATGCTACCACCTACCTCAACATCATGCTTTCCACGCGAAACTGCGAGCCGCGCGATAGCACCTCGTAGAACTGAATACCAATGAGCTTGGCCATTTCGCTAGTCCGTCCCAGTAAGTCCAGCTGATCCAAAAGAGCCAAAGTGCCGCGCACTCGCTCCAAGTAATATTCCATTACTAGCCAGCGGGTGCAGGGCGAGGCGAACCATTCGGTGAGGGATTTGGGAGTGTGCCAGGGACATCGTTTATGTAAGATGTGATACATTACGTTTTCGAAGGTGTACGACGTCAATGCGATCTCAGATCGCATCAGACGCCATACGTCCAGCAGAATGCGACCGCAGAGTTTCATTTCAACATCCAAATCGGTGAACTGCTCCCGATCCTCGTCCACAAAGTCTCGGACCTTCTGTGTGGGCACTCGGGACAACAAGGGAGCGATGTTAAAGCACAGATGCTTGGCACGATCAATCACATAGCCCCAAGAAGACATCTCGATTTCGTAACCTGCAAATATATCCGCATCCCACCGTCCACACAAAGCCAACAATGCCTCAAACGCCTCCGCTTCATTGGTCACAACTTGCACCTCAATATCCCGATCTATACCATGTGAATGGCCTTCACTTAGCAAATCCTGGGCTGTATTCACCATTATATAGCCGCAGGCTTTGCTAGGAAGATTTTCATCCGGTAAACTGTGTTCGATAGCATAAAATAGACAACGAATCTCGTCGTGCATGGGATCTGGCTGTAGATCACCCCGCGTGGACACAAACACCTCTAAAGTTATGATTGTCAGATGGTTGCATTCAATGTCGGCTTTCGCCTGCTGCAGGTTCTCCAAATTAACCTTAAACCCGAACGTGTTGTCCATGGTGGCGTGGCTAAGTCCAAAGCTGACGTCGTGCTGCCTCTCCTGGCTACTACACTCTAGTTGTCGCAGAAAGGAACTACGATCTAGCTCCAACTGGACCGCGCTACTGGAGACGCTTTGTTCGCTAGACTGCGAGCTTGTTGGTTCTTCCTCCTGGTTTTCATTAAAGTTGAGCCTGGTTCCAGACTGAAGGCGATTCTTTCCGGTTTCCTTAGTTTTGATACTTATCGGGGTTGCCTTGCCTTTATTCTTAGCTTGGGACAAAGGTGTAAGGCTCAGACTGCAGTCGAATTCCTCACCAGCATCTTCATTCCCACTGCCGCCGTCGCCTTCCTCGGCCGGCAGCATCATAGTGATTTTCTGCCGTTTGATCTTAATGGGGCTATCTATGTCATCGGAAGACTTTTTGGGTTCCTCCCGCTGACGAAGAAGTTCTTTGGCTTTTAACCATATCTGGGCTTCTTGCCATGTGGGTGCTAGCTGTGCAGGCTCGATTGCTATTCTTTGTTTAGTGCTGAAGTACTCCCGTATTTTTTGTTCTCCCCGATGTCGTTGCAACATTGCCGGACCACCGATGGCTATCAGTTGTTGACGACGCCAGGAGGCTAGTCCACGATCATTTCCCAGTACGCTCTGGAAGGGTTCACAGTCATTTAGCTTGTTTCCTGGGATGTGGAGTACCAGGAAGCCCACCTCCGTTACCTTGCTCACATCGGAGGGATTGCTGTAGTAGGGCTTCTGGAACTCGTACTCGGGAATGTCCATTTTGCGGCTACCGCGAATTACCTCATCGTAGGATGGAGGCAGCTCCAAGGGAGTAATCACGAAGGAGTTACTATCGGGAGAAGGTGGAGCAGTCTTAGGAGAATCCATATTCATCTGGGGACTATCTAACACGTCACTGAAGACCGACGGACTGTTCACAATCAGAGAATGCTCATAGAAACTTCTCATTAGCTCTGGTGTGTTGCTTTCATTGCTTTTAGGACTCAGCTGAGGCGTGGTCTGGATCTCAGGGGGTCTTATTGCTGAACTAGGAGTTAATTGCTTAGTTAGCAACTCCGACCGAATGCTCCTTCGCAAGCGTTTCAAGTTGGGTGTTTTACGAAGTTTGGTGACTATATTATCGCTTTCAGTGTCGGACTCGATGGCCTCATCATCGCTTGTAGGATATGGGTTCTTCTCACTGGAGTTTGCCGAATCTTCAGAAGAAATAACAAATGGTTCCTGTGGAAAAAGTTCACTTTGTAACTTTTCATCACTGCCTTTTTGAGTTTTGAGATCATCCAACTTTTTAGAAACACAGTTTAGCTGCTGCTGGGGATTTTCTGGGTTAGTGGAAAAAACGTTTGTTGTTTGTTCTAATGCAACATTTTCGTTCAAACTAGTTTTAGTATTTTGTTGTGGACTGTGTGATGGTCTGGCTCTTGTTAGAGGTCTACCACGACCTCTACCTCTACCACGTGACTTAGTTTTTTCTATTTCGCTGAAACACTCATCGGGACTCTGGCATGGTTGAAGCTCAACGAAACCACTTCCTTCTGATCTGTGGGACTCCATCTTATAGGATGCCTCACACCCAACCATGGGTAGATTATCTTTAACTTGATGACGAGTACTCCTTCGCGGCTTCTTAACCTCTTCTTCTGGTGGTAGTTGCTTGCCGTCAGCTGATTCGAACATGTCGGACAAACAAGGATTTCTGTCCCTCGGTGTAAGGGAACAAATAATGTGTGTTTTGTCCAGATTGCGAGTAGATCGTCTCCTACTACTAACAGGAGTACAACTATCAGGAAAACAATAATATAAAATGTCTTGCCGTATAGAATATAAGTTAACCATACTCGTTCTTTAAGAGCACAAAACTGTCCTCAACACTTTTTCGTCGTAGCTCCGACATGGCAACTTTCTTGCGCAAAGAGATTTCTGGACTAGAAACAAAATGTTCGTCATCAAAAGCCCTACATATGAAGAAAACAAAGAATTTGATTACCGAAGTTGTCCCGATCCTGGTCCTTGGTCTAGCTGCAAACTGAGGCGTGGATTAGACGCTCTCCCTGTGAAGTCATCGTTGCTTTCTGCAATTAGTTATGATTTATGAAAGTCTACTTCTAAGTAGAAGTTCTATGTTCTACCCACTCTTTGCTGAACTGCTTCCAATAGTCAAAGCCAGCGGGGCATATTTCTTGGCCGCACTAGTTTTCGGAGTACGTGGCGATTTGGGAAGGCTTTTCTGACCTTTCGGGGTTGTTGGAGTCTTTGGAGGACTCGACTTTGGCTTAGAACTGCCCGATTTAATGGGTGTTCTCTGTAAGCGATCATCAGCACCATCGACTTGCGGCAATTTAGTGGATGCTTCTAGTTCCTTTGATTCAGCAGGTTCCAACTGACTTTGAGTTAGCTTAAGCAACAGCTCATCTACATCGTCGAGGGCGGTGGAGTAGTCATGTCGGGTTTCTTGGTCTGCATCCTCGTCGGTGTCACAATCTTCGTCGAAGTGACCTGCAGCAGCTGCAGTCTCCTTGTGTAACAACTCGGGTTTCAGTTCGACTACAAAAAAAGATCAGTATAATCAATTCAGAACAAAAAACTCCATAAAGCACTCACAATTTTTATGTTGCGACAAAGGAGCCAATGAACTGTCTAGATCCACATGGGATTCATTTTCATTCTGCTCCTCCAGCAGCTGCAACGCATCCAAAAGTTCCAAATCCTCCTCCCTCACTGAAGCAAAAATAACGATTCGTTAATTATCAAAAAGTAAGTTTCAGTTTTGGCAACCGTTTACCCACAGGTGGCATCATGGGGTATCGCTCCATGAGGCTGTGTAAGGCTTAGAATTAGTTCCTCATCCACTAGAGTTTCGTCCATGTAATCGGACTCATCCTTGGGGGTTGACAGGCTGACATTGCTGCTGTTTCTGCAGCTAACATGGTTTTGTATAAAAGAAGCATTAACCAAAAGATGCTGCTGATCCTGTGAGCACTCCTCCGGATAAACGGCGTTGGCTAGAAGTTTTTGCAAGTTGAACGTGCGTTTCTGGGCCTTTGTGCCGGGCAATGTGGTCTGCATGGTTACATTAGCAAGGGTTGTCTGATCTGACAACGTTTGCTCGGACAGCGTGGACTGCTCCAGTGTCATCAGCTTGCTCTCCAAAGCGGTGCGGTAGAAGATATCGCTCTCGGCAATTTCAATCTGATGACGCTCTTGTGTTGGCGGTAATTCCAGAATTGGCACCTACAATGAAAAGAAGGCTGTAGGATCTATCAATACAACATAGATTCCCGGATTACCGCTTGGGCCTTCTCGGCATCGTCAGCATCGGTGTGCTTCTCGACAAGTTTTTGTCGGCGCAGTTTCTCATCATTCCAGATGGCCTCAATGCCTGGGTTAGTGTGATTGCTCTTGCTCTTTGCCACCAGCTGGAACCGATTCAGTATGAAGTTTGAGCTGACATCCACCTCTAAGGCACTGCAGGCCATTTTCTTCGCGCTTATGAGGTCCAGCAGCTGCGCTGGCTTGACATTCGCGTAGGGGATTTCTAAAGGGTAGACAGGTAAGTTTGCAACTTGAAGAGATTATGTACCCAGCTTACCCTCATCGTCATGGCTGCGTCGGAACTTGAGAACCTCCAGCGGGACATGCACATAGCTCATCCCGTACAGATTGTAGTCGATCATAAACTGCAAGATATAGGGCACATGTGACTCGTGCGGACTGAAGTTTTTGCTCAGGATAGCACCGCTTTGGAGAAGGTTGGCGGCGCGGCGAACGAACCGGGGATTGAACATGTAGATCTTGAGGAACTGGTGTTCCGCGCGATGGTAGCCATAGAAGGGTCTGCAAAGGTATGTCGGCTAAAGATTTACACCAAGAAGACGTTTAGGAAGAACTCACATGCCTTTGACCAACTGAATTTTGAACACATGCTGGGCGTTGGAGCTGCCTTGACCCAGGGATATGTTGATGGCCTTGTCTAGGTGCATGGCTATCTGCAGAATGCCCCGCTCCAGGCACTCAAAATCCCTCTTGTCATACGGAATGTAGAAATAGGGGAACACGCCGTGTACATGCATGCAGGTTTTCTGGCCTCTGGAGTTGCCGCCAAAAACCCGAATCACTGGCACCTGTAATAAAATAGATCGTTATCCCAGTCTTTCAAGAGTGGTGAAATAGAACGGCTCACCCGCTTGATCTCTTTGCCGCGCAGCTCCGAATAGCAAGGATCCATGCCGAACTGCGGCTTCTCCATATAGAAATCCGCGATGACGAGGCGGACGGAGTATACTCCGTCGATTCCCTCTGCTGCGGCTGCCATTTCGAATAATACATAGATTTGTTCTCGCGGAGATATTTGTTTTCAATTCAATTTAAATTAGAGTGACCCAGAATCGAAAAAACATCGGTCTATCGATTGTTGCTATATGAATTCAAACTGAATAAATGCATGCAACATAAAATAATTAAAAAAAAAAATTTTAATTTAAAAGCATATATTTAGAATTGAACTGCTTAAGAAAAAAATTGTTATAAATAAATAGCATCTTAAGGCCCTAATGCAATATGAAGTAGTTTTATACTTTTACTTTTTTATAAATTATTCCGAAATTTTAAAAAGTATCCTCTTACTAAGATCTTACAGTCAATGCATATCTCCAGTTGTTTTGTACCTGTGACCTTCAAGCAGTCAAACCCTTTATATGAATGCCTTATCATAATTTTCCAAAATAATTAAAAGTTTTAAATTCGAATCTAATCGATTTATTTCAGGCTAAACTTAATTGAAGTGTGACCTTCGCAGTCCGCTGGCAAAATACACACCTACCCACCGTCACCCCCGCAGGAACCAACACATAGTTTGCGAAAAAAGCTCCAGAAAAAGGAAAAAGCGGCAGTCGTAATAGCGAACTGAAACTGAACGAGAGGAAAAGTGAATAGGCAGCAGAAACTCAACCATGTCGAAGATTGGAATTAACGGATTTGGCCGCATCGGCCGTCTGGTGCTCCGCGCCGCCATCGATAAGGGCGCCTCTGTGGTGGCCGTCAACGATCCCTTCATCGATGTCAACTACATGGTGTATCTCTTCAAATTCGACTCGACTCACGGTCGTTTCAAGGGCACCGTTGCGGCTGAGGGCGGATTCCTGGTGGTGAACGGCCAGAAGATCACCGTGTTCAGCGAACGCGACCCCGCCAACATCAACTGGGCCAGCGCTGGAGCCGAGTATGTGGTGGAGTCCACCGGAGTGTTCACCACCATCGACAAGGCGTCCACCCACTTGAAGGGCGGTGCCAAGAAGGTCATCATCTCGGCCCCATCCGCCGATGCGCCCATGTTCGTGTGCGGTGTAAACCTGGACGCCTACAGCCCCGACATGAAGGTGGTCTCCAACGCCTCGTGCACCACCAACTGCCTGGCTCCCCTGGCCAAGGTCATCAATGACAACTTCGAGATCGTCGAGGGTCTGATGACCACCGTGCACGCCACCACTGCCACCCAGAAGACCGTCGACGGTCCCTCTGGCAAACTGTGGCGCGATGGACGTGGCGCCGCCCAGAACATCATCCCGGCCGCCACCGGAGCCGCCAAGGCTGTGGGCAAGGTGATCCCGGCCCTGAATGGAAAGCTGACCGGCATGGCTTTCCGCGTTCCCACTCCCAATGTCTCCGTGGTGGACCTTACTGTCCGCCTGGGCAAGGGAGCCAGCTATGACGAAATCAAGGCTAAGGTCGAGGAGGCCTCCAAGGGACCCCTGAAGGGAATCCTGGGCTACACCGACGAGGAGGTGGTCTCCACCGACTTCCTCAGCGACACCCATTCGTCGGTCTTCGACGCCAAGGCTGGCATTTCGCTGAACGACAAGTTCGTCAAGCTTATCTCGTGGTACGACAACGAGTTCGGTTACTCCAACCGCGTCATCGACCTCATCAAGTATATGCAGAGCAAGGACTAAACGCCACTATCGTACAAATCCGGGGCCCAGCAGCTGGTCAGGAATCACTGTTGCATAATCCAAAAGGCGCGCAATTCAAATTGCTTTTCTTGGTTAGCTCTTAAAGTTACCATTCAAATGCACAAAATAGCCATAACTACGCAAAACTATTTATTGTTGTTAAATAAAGTATCGCCCTGTTACTGTATTTAAATGCCAGCTATTTAAAAAATAAAACTTGTGCATAGAATGAACTTTGCTTGTGTAAGCCCAAGGGCGTGTGAAGGTTAGGGCATCGACAGATAGACTTGCTGAGATATGCAATATATACGTAAAAAGTATCTCTGCTTCGCCTGGGAGCCACGCAAAACTCAAAGGAACGACGTTTCTATTTATGTACATATGTTGTTGCCAATTCTGGGAGTCTGCAATTCACAGATAACAAACATATACATATTTTCTTATCGCTGCACTTTGAAACCTGTGCGGATGCTGTTTGTTTGCCTTTGATTCTTCGGCAAAACAACAACATATGTATATATATAAAACATATAATTGAACTCAGCCTATATATACATAAATGTTTTCTTTTTTTTTTGGTGGAATGTTTTGTTGCCATATATCGACCTGCATTCTTTTACAAAGCTGCATTTTTATGAGTATAACCAAGGTCATGGAAGGTCATATGCTGTTTTGTACATAGCTTTTCCGCATTTCAGAATCGAATCGATTAGTATCAGCCAGGGCTGCAAAGCGCGGGATATTTGAAAATGCTGTCATTCCAAACACTTTAGTCGAGTTCCTCCACTATCAAAATAGAATACAAATTGGAAAAACAAATAGTAAAATGACAGCAAACATTCACGCATTTTTCAATTGAGGGCAAAATATAATAATTTATAAATATAATAAAATTTAAAACAATCTAAACATTTTGGGCGTGGACGTTTTGGCGGTTTGTGGGAGTTAAACGGCTATATAAAGATGGCGAACCAAGTAAAAAAATTATTTCAGTTTTCTTTTTTATGATCTTACAAATATTTTAGAAATATAATAAAACCGTTCAAGATGTAGTCCACAATAATAAATATAATTATTGCAGATTTAACAAAGCGATAAGCGTTAATAAAGACAGTATATAACTTATTCGTAGATGTGTACGTGTTTTTAATAAACTCACGATTGGCACAAACCAAATTCCATTCCAAATGCATCATATGTAATTTACAAAAATACTTTTGATTTGCATGTCGGGATACGTCGGTGGAAGCACATCCTTGATCATCCTTCGAAAGGCCTTTTGCACCGCATCTATCGACATTCCAAGGCAGCCTGAATGTAGTTTTTAATTTAATAAAAACATTTGCTTTTTCTACGATGAGGGAATGTTATTAAAAATTGGGTAAACGGATTGGGGGACGTGGCCTACCTTTGTGGCACAGAGGATGAGGACTGCGCTAGTGATGATGTGTATGGCCGCAAAGTGAATTCCAAAACTTTAGGATATCTCTGATTCGAAATTAGTTGTGCCCGTTTTTGAACTTTTACCTCGCTTCAGTTGCGGTTAAGTTTTTAAAGTAGCAGTGCATCCTACTACATATATATTATTATTTTAAATCATCAATAAATTTTTCTAAACTCTAGAAAAGGTGTAATTTACCCTGAAGAAATGATAAGAAATCACATAGATCTAGGTTTGATTCAAATAGCTCATAATAAGCTTTTACATTCAAGCTATCTAATCTTCCTTTAATAATGTTTGTTTTCATATTGCAAGTGATAACAATCTCTATATATCTATATGTGATTAATGAAATCCTTCTTGTCGGACAAGGTGGTATATGCAGGTGGCCCCTCCTTGCGCATCCTGTCGAAAGCCTTTTGCACCGAGTACAAGGCGCAGCCAAGATAGACTGAAAGTGCAGGATTTAGTTTAAATAGCTGCTTAATTTCTGTGTGCTAACTCCCTACCTGTGAACGGAACCACCATCGCCGGTATGAATATCCACTCTCTTCCCTGGACTATCAGTATAATGAGCAGGTAAACCATCAAGTACATAAAGAATCCTGTGGTTATCATCCACGGCACAAAAAACTTGTGCCTTTGCTGTGTTGCGCAAAGAGATAAGAGATACATAAGATAATGCACAGGGCACTGTCCACTTCACTTACCTTTACAGCTCCCACTATGAGAACTAGGCTGCCCAATATCTGCAGAGACGAAATGTGTATTCCCAGTTCGTAGAGGCCCTCTAAAACGAAACAACACTATGCATCGCAAAGATCTCTCAGAATAGTGTGTATATACGCCTACGTCTCCAGAAGTAATCGTCCATTAAAGCCAAATAGGTTATGGCAAAGGCTATGGACAGGCAGCCCGAGCAGATGATTCCTCCTTTGGTGTCCAGCTTCAACATGTTTCCGATCCCACAGGGAACCTGGCAGACTGCTGATTATTTCACA
Organism: Drosophila santomea; assembly: GCF_016746245.2. Classification (NCBI taxonomy): domain Eukaryota; kingdom Metazoa; phylum Arthropoda; class Insecta; order Diptera; family Drosophilidae; genus Drosophila; species Drosophila santomea. The sequence continues at coordinate 16,547,493 of NC_053016.2, read as the reverse complement.
ACTGATTGGTAGTACCCGTGGTAGTGAGTAGTTGGATGAGCAAGCTTTTGCCGCAGACCTTATCTTATCTTGCTGTAGCTCCACCATCGCACTACCAACCATTGAAAACCTTTGTTCGTTAGTGTATAATTTTATTTTTTATTGAAGGATTTGCTTATTATTGCTTCGACTGGCCAGCAAGCTGAGCCTTCCACGCGGGCTTTTCAATGGGGTCCCAGCTATTTGGCTACACCATTTTACAATGATATATGATCTCGAGTCGATTACTTTAAATAATGCAATGAAATTGATTAGCTAACAAATTGAGTGGCGAGTGTGCTAAAATTTGTTAATTGTAAAATTTGTAACATGCATTTTTACTATTTGGTTTTCTTGCATCTTTAACTAGTATAATTAGGTATAAAAAAATGTTACTGCAATAGCGCCTTGCACCCCACCCACGGCATTGCTTCATATGTATTGATGTATAATTATTCGATTTTCAGTTAACTCGCTTTATAAACTGCAAAATGTAGCATATTTTAGAAAACTTTCGAGGCGTAATTCTGCGTGAGAATTGTTTAATTTGAGTTAAGTGGCGGTAGATTAGTTAAGGTAGACTTTAGAAACGGCAAACTTCGCCTTCCCCTGGTGTTATCAAGTTAGTCAAGATATATAAAAATACGTAGGTTATAACATTCGATTAGTACAAGTAGGTATGTATAAATATATAAAAAGTACACAATGTGTAAATTAGACTAAGTCAATAGAGAAGAGCGCCTTCGGGCAGATTGCTTAGCTGCCCCGTGCTTGTGTTCTTCTCATCATACTTCATATTTCGATTTGTTTCGTTTTGTTTTTTTTTTGGCAAAATCACAGGAGAATTAGAAATATAACATTAACATGATAAAGCGAAAGTGAAAAACTCTCATTTACCGATTCGAAAGAGCATTGGTTCAACTTGGTTTGCTTTATTTGCCTTTACTTGCACGAAGTTGGTTTTCGCTTTAGTTTAGTTTTGCTTCTAGGGTTTTTGAATTCATTAAATGTATAATTGTATAATAAATTATGACTATATATGCATTTATATATAAGTATATAGATGTATATATTTAAGAAGTAAGTAGGAGGCGCATTTTTCCACTTTTCAACTTAGGATAACAACATTGCATTCACGATTTCTTCCTAAGCCTTCAATCGCTGTACTGACTGACTGAACTGGCGCGCCAAAGGCTTATAACAATATTTAACTATCGAATTGCCGATCAAAAATAATAACCATATAAATAGTGGTGATAGTGACAATCGAAGGATGCCGACGTGTATAAAATAAATAAATAACATCGCGTAGAAAAGGGGATCTGCGTTAAACCTATTTTAGACATCGACTACCATCTTCTTGTGAATGTCCGTATTGCCGACCACAGAACAGAACTCATCGAACGAGATCTTGCCATCCTCATCCTTATCCGCGAAGCCGATCGTCTTGTCCACAATCTGCTGCAGTTGCGTGTCCTTCAGATTGTTGCCCACCATCATTTTTAAAACCTTTAAAACAACTTTTTAGTGCGATAAGCTTATAGTGAAATTCGTGGGTCTTGCCTGAAACAGTTCGCCATTGGAAATGTAGCCATCGTTGTCCATGTCGTAGATGCGAAAGGCGAACCGCAGCTTAGAAAGCTTGTCGCCCTTGACGCTGAACTGCGACACGCCCTGAATAAACTCTTTGAAGTCCACCTCGCCGTTGCCGTCCGCGTCAAAAATGTCGATCACGCGCTGCACCAGCGGATTCTGTTGCAGCTCCGGCAGCGACATGAATTCATCCACGCTCAGCGCCCCCGAATTGTCCAGATCCAGTTTCCGGAAGCGTTTGCCCAACCGCCGGATCTCGTCTGCATCGACTGTAGAAAGAAGTGAAATATTGGAAAAGATTTTGTTAAAAATTCAGTACTTCAGTGTCAAGAGCGCTTAGGGTATGATTACAGTGGAGCTTCCATAATCCTTCTCTTACATTTTTTTAAAATTTCTGTAGCGTTGATTAAAATTTATTTTAAAGACTACTTTTTACACTTGTACGTACATTTACATATGTATATAAGATCTACCTTGTCACAAATATAATTGACAAAATTCAAACAAAAGTTATTCAATTATTATTCAAGCTAAGCTGCTAATAAGGTAAATAGTTGAAAATAATTTGCAAATATCTGCATATTTATACATGCTGTTAGTAGATGTAATCCCAGATTTCGAGATTCTGGTTGAGATTGTTGGCGATTTATATTTAGCATCCGGTTGTCTGTCGATCATCAGATAATATCTGTGACAAAGTGTGACAAAGACGCATTCTAGAATGCCAATTTCGAAATGGAATGATTTGGTGTAAGATCTCGTGATGGTGCGGAATAAAAAATTGTGAATTTAAAATTGTATTTCTACGCCACGTTTAGTTTGCATTCCACTTTTGTTGGCCATTCGCGTATTGACATATGTACATACATATATGCATACGTGCGTACATTCGTACATGCATACCGTATCTAAACGTACACTCTTACATACATATGTGCCCATGTTTGCATATTCATAAATAGCTGCCATTCTGTTGAAATGACATTGAGTGAACTATTTCGTACTTACAATTGGAACACATTTCCATGGGCAGTGATGTTTCATTTCCCTGCAGGCAAAAATGTATATGTTAATCGAGAATTTTATTATTTTGCAATGCCAAGAGAGGAAGAGGTGGGGGGTGAAAAGAAACACAGAACGGAATTTGACTTTATAACGGTACAAGCTCCCACTGCCTTCCTGCGCTCTCGTGTTTGCCCTTTCCCGTTGTACGCGTCTTCCCCTTTTGCACTTGTTCTTCGCTTATTTTGGTGGCATTTTATTACCATTTTGGTTTCGCCTTTTGTGGTTCTCCTTGGATGCTATCTATAGAGTAAAAATAGAGTTCGCTTTTTACGTCGTTTCGCTCTTGGTTTTCCTCTAGTTCCTTTAAATTCCTACGCCGAGGGGTGTCCTGCACATGCTACTAGGGTTCTTTGGGCGAGGAATTACGGTTATGTTGTGAAAATATTCGGTTTTCTATTTTCTATTGTGCATGAGTTTTTCCACAGCAGCTTTTGGTGTGACCGAGGTTTTAGCGACAAATAATACCTTGCAGCGCAGGCAAAAATACCAGAAAGCTTAGCGTTGGAAACGCGTTGGCAAGGCTGGTTAGTCATGTTAATTTAAATTGCAGCGGTTTATAATTTCGATACATGAATTGTGAATTTTTGTTTTATTCTTGAATGAATAACCTACTTACTGTATGGCAAACATCTCAATTGTTTTATACAAAATGTTAAAATCTTAAATTTGTTACCCGTTAAGCATTATTGGAGTAGTACATTCCGTCTTTAGTTTAGTGGTAAAATAATATTTATTCAAACCGTTTCCCCCCGGGCCCGTATTCCCTGTCGCCGGGCCTGCTTATGATTACTTAAATTTAACATACATACATGAGAAAACGCTAAGCCGAGTCCTCGACTATCAGATACCCGTTATTCAGTTTTTGGGAGTGCCAAGAAAGTGCTTTAGTGGGACTGGCAACGTTCTGAAGAAACGTTGCATACTAGAATATGCAAGCTATCCTGGTTTTACAGTTTTGTATATGTATATAGATCTCGACGCTTATGCGAACAGACAGTGAACCTGTTCATTATATACATATATATTTATTTGATTTAAACAATTGACAGTTAGCAGTTAAGAGTTAACAGTTGAACAGTGTCTAAAGATGTGTTTAGACATGATAAGTAGGCAAACTATAAATATGTTCTATTTATGGGCTGCAATAAACATGGCATGGGACAACATAAGTGGCAACTACAGATAAGTACGATTGCAGGGGTCTATTGCCGAAGTGTTAAGAGGTATGATCACGCGGGAGGTGATTAGCGCGGTCATAGGTCACAAATATAGATTTAAGATAAACCTCAGCTGCATTGACCAACGCAGACTGCAGCGTCTTACAAGCGCTGCATTATATAATTAGATGATAAGAACCTATGTAAGAATGAATAAAATGCGATGCCCTCGCAGTAGCGAGTCAGATTCAAACACCCGAATTGAACTCATTAAGTGTACGCATTAGTTTATAGTGTGTACAACAGTTTCTTCACAACTCAGGAAGGAGACCCCAAGATAAATGTTTGTGGCTACGCCGCTGCATTTGGTTGGCTTCCCGCAGCAACATCAAACAACCATAGATACCATTTACTGCGCCTCTGACATAATCTCTTGGTTAAACATTTCCCCAGCCAGTTGGCTGGCTTCCATTTCGATCCCATCTTCATTTCGCTGCCAACGAACCACCAGAGCAGTCATGAGCCCAGGAATCATCAGACAAGAGGTGAACGGCCGCCAGGAGTCTACAGATGCTGGGGGAACCGAGAGACATGGACGACGGCGTAGGGTGGCGGTTGTCGGAGCAGGACTTGTAAGTGTGATAAAGTCTTATAAATATCTGAAGAAACTCCTACATGTTTCAAACTCACTACGAAATCATGTACAGATTGCAGGTTTATAAGTGTAGTGCATCAAATTTACATGTTCTGTATTTAAATTAGATTAGTACGTTCTTACACTTAAGAGGATGTACCAATCTTATTTAAATAAGGTTATAATTATGTTCAGAGTAAATGATTGTTATTCATGTTTTTTAAAACAATGCTTTGCTACGCGGTTGATCATAATGAAATACACATCGTAATAATTATAAAAATAGTATTAAAATTTTCCTCAACATTTTCAACTTATAAATCATGAATGCTCCAAGGCTAAGCAATCTTCCAAATATGCTAATGTGTTTCATGTGTCTTTACATACATAGTTTGATGCCTTATCTTTAGTGATTTCAAATCCCGTGTTCCAGATATAGTGCTCTTATCACACTTTCTACGCATCTTATTCTCCATAACATTAGGTGGGTTCTCTGGCAGCCTTGAACTTTGCCCGCATGGGCAACCACGTGGACTTGTACGAGTTTCGGGAGGATATCCGCCATGCCCTAGTTGTTCAGGGCAGGAGCATCAACCTGGCTCTGTCCCAGCGTGGGCGGAAGGCGTTGGCCGCCGTGGGTCTCGAGCAAGAGGTGCTGGCCACCGCCATACCAATGCGGGGTAGAATGCTCCACGATGTCAGAGGAAACTCCAGTGTGGTCCTATACGATCCCATTAACAATCAATGCCTGTACTCCGTGGGACGCCGTCAGCTCAACGAAGTCCTTTTAAATGCCTGCGATAAGCTACCCAATATTCGCTGCCACTTTGAGCACAAACTAACAAGTGCTAATCTAAAAGAGGGATCCTTGGAGTTCCAGAATCCCGCCAAGGAAGCTGTAGCTGCCCATGCAGATCTTATAGTGGGCTGTGATGGGGCCTTCAGCAGCGTGCGCCAGCACTTGGTCCGCTTGCCGGGCTTCAACTATTCCCAAGAGTACATAGAAACGGGGTATCTGGAGCTCTGTATACCCTCGAAATCGGGGGACTTCCAGATGCCTGCCAACTACCTGCACATATGGCCGCGTGACACATTTATGATGATTGCCCTACCGAATCAGGATAAATCTTTCACGGTCACCTTGTCCATGCCTTTTGATGTCTTCGCTAGAATTCAGAATCAAAACGATCTCCTGGAATTCTTTAAGACGAACTTCCGGGACGCACTGCCCCTGATTGGAGAGCAACAGCTCATAAAGGATTTCTTTAAGACCAGGCCACAGTTCCTGGTGTCCATCAAGTGCAGACCGTATCACTATGCGGATAAGGCACTGATCCTCGGCGATGCCGCCCATGCCATGGTTCCGTACTACGGCCAGGGAATGAATGCTGGAATGGAGGATGTCACGCTACTCACCGACATTTTGGCCAAGCAGCTGCCAATGGACGAGACGTTGACCCTGTTTACCGAATCTCGCTGGCAAGACGCCTTTGCCATTTGCGATCTGGCTATGTACAATTATGTGGAGGTGAGTTTCGGAGCTAGAATAAATATGGTTTCATATTGTACTTCGTGTATTCCCTACTTTGCAGATGCGAGACTTGACCAAACGCTGGACGTTCCGCCTCCGGAAATCGCTGGACACACTGCTCTTCCGTCTGTTTCCTGGTTGGATTCCCCTCTATAACAGCGTCTCCTTTTCCAGTATGCCTTACCGTCAGTGCATCGCAAACCGGAAGTGGCAGGATCAGCTGCTGAAACGAATTTTCGGCGCCACTATTTTTGCCGCCATAGTGACTGGAGCAGCACAGCGATTTTTATGAATTCAACATATTATAAAGTTTATCGAGAGAGTATGTTTTAAAAATTTGTTTATACTAGTAACTTTTTTAAACAATAGCACACAAAAATTGTTCTAAAATTTAAAACTTGTACGTAACTGTTATGGTAAATGAGAAGTGTGGATATAATATTTCTGATGATAAAATAACTTATGCTTAAATTACGCAAGCCTTGAGTCAAAAGATAATAACAGAAGAACATTTCAAAGTGGATTGGGTTTATGAAAAGCAATATTTGTGTACCACTGACCATTTAAAAAATTACTATTACTACTGATGTGTTCATATGCCTAATAAATGTTATGTATGGAAATGTGTTCATATGTATGTTAAACTTCAAATGTTGCTAGCAGCACAGGCCTGTAAACATTTACATCCACACATTTTGTATCTATACATTTCTGGACTATTAACGAGGTTATAAAATTGGAAACGTTTTGTGGAAACTTCTTATTTTTTCTGTTAGATTTAATTAGCATAGTGATTGGATTTATGTATGTATGTACATAGTTCTGACTGATCTGCTAAATGAAAGATGCTTACTTATGTATGTATTTAAAATTGCCTAACAGTGAAATGCTCTCGTGCGTTTTCCCTATTAAACAAAACATTTTTCAATGGAAAACTTGGTTAACATGAGTCACGATGTATGTATGTATGTATGTATGTATGTACGTTCAGTAAATTACAAAGCTAACACTTACAAAATGCAATTTCAAAAGGTTATTCATTTGTCTCCATTATATTTTTATAACCAGAACAGGGCTTTAAGTTTATTGAAATGCGCAATTTTGTATTAATATAACCTTTAATAATACTAATTAATCATACGTATGGATTAGGTGATAGACGCCAATTTCAATGTCATACCAACAATGTTGGAGGAATTTATAAGCGAAGAAGTAACGGTTAACTATTGTTTACTGTGGATTCACGCAGTTTTTATAAATACGTGCACATGCCCGTTCTTTTTGTTGGCAAAATAATTGAAATGTGTTATTGGCCGCGTGGCTACTACGCATCGCATTTGGTCTAAGAGATTTTCAAACGGTGGATGTGTTAAGATATTTTTGGGTTTGTTTCATCGCTTTAGCTATTGAATCGGCGACAGCCAAGAATACCGCCCTGACAATGTGATTTTAGCTGCTTCGCCAATTATGTATTTCTAGTCGCAGTTTTGCAGCCTTGGTCACGTGATCGTGATTCCGAGCGCCCGGCAGTTGCACTTCCGAACTTGTTTTTCTACAGATTCTAAAGGATCAGTGGGCTATATCCTATACATGTGTACAAATACATATGTACATACATAATTCATATGTATAAATGGTAATAACTCAAAAGCTTTTTTGCTGCGACAGTGACAGGGAGAAAGCTCTCAATTAATTAGCATTCGGTTGCCACCCCAACCCTCTCGCTGTTTCATACACCCACCCGTTCGGATGGTGAAGGAAGAAGGGAGACACATAAAGAGAACACAAGGTCGGCGCTTTCTCAATTTCGAAACGCCAACGCCGGCCGGTATTTCGTTATTACAACAAAGTGATCGTAAAAAGCTACCTCGTCTTCACTACTCTAGCTTCCTCTCTCTCATTACCACTTTGCCACCACCACCTTTGAGTAGAGCTTATCTTTTAAGCACAGACGACAGATCAGTTAGAAACAAGGCTTAAAAAGTGAAAACCGAGTCAAAACAATATTTTCAAGGCATTTCTTGACCTACTACTCAAAAGCTCTAAAAGCTTTTCTTCACCGAAGGTAGAAAGACATTTATGGTTCCGAGCATTTGAAGAGGGAGAGCTTAGTGTAGTCGAAGAGCGAGAGAGACAGCATGCTCATTTCGACTTAATTGTTGTTGCTAATTCCGTTTCGCGAACTTTTCGATGGCAATCTCTAGAATTGTCGGCGCCTCCGCTTTGCCCACACTCACTACAGTGGAACGTCGACGGCCAAACCAAATGGCCACTATGTGCCCCCACATAAAATAGAGGCATAAAAACTCATTTAAACTCTAGATAGTGTTATACAATATTTTAACGTATTTATAAATATTCTAATGTCAATAATAAAATGAACGGTGCGAATATCTGGATTATAGATTTTTGCTCAAAATGCGATTATTTCATTAGATATACTTTAAAAACGTTAGAAATTAACCCATAAATAGACAACCCACATAGACAAAATAAATATGTATATCTTATGGTTTCTTAGCCACTTTTCATTTGGAAAAATGGCAAAACCCTAAAAAAAAGTTGACTTTTAACGGTGAAAGTGATAGGCAGGCTCTACTGTACCCGCTATACCGCGTCGCGCGTCTTCGCCTGGCCGGCGGACCAGTGGAGCGGGCCAGCGCCATCAGTTGCTCGTCACATGTTCGACACTCAAGTAGACCAAACAGGGAGCAGTACAGTGCCCATCGAGATCCGATCGATCGCAGAGCAGCCGTTAGACAGACTATTGACTGTAGAAACTCACCAGCAGTGCAGTTAAATTTGCAGAAACTATTAATTCTGGTCAAGGGAATATCGCTCTTTTCAGCCAGGTGCAAATGCAAATTTACTCAGCCCTTTTTGCTGTCAAATCGAAAAACCACATTCTCGAAGCTTTTGGGCAAGCTTCCGCAAAACGAAACGATCGAAACGCGTGGTCCGAAAACAACAAGGCAAATACGGCAAGAGACGAGCGAAAAAAGTGAAATTAAAATACATAAATCGAAATCAACATCAAATTCGTAAAGTTGGGAGTTCAGTAAGCGAACGCGAGTGTTTGTGTAAGTGTGAGTGTCTCTCAATGTGTGCAGTGCAACGGTATTGAAAGACGAAAAGTAACGGTAGTCGAGCAATTGTGGTGTTAGCTGTCAGAAACTGAGCGCAGAGAAAACCGAAAGTTTTGGCTTGTTACCTTGCCGTAGTAATCCAAAATCAAAACCGAGTACCGGATTCACCAATCGCCATCCTGGCCCGCCCTTTGACTTTAGTTTGAGGCGCTCTGCCAGCGGTTCGCCGGAACGGTAAACTTCACCCACACCCTGCTGCCCGTCGTCGATAGCATACCGATTCCGATAGCCCACCGCCGATAACGATACCGATAGCCGACTACTTTGGAACTTCAGGAGCTCCCAGCGGCATCCACTTAGCAAAACCCAAAGCCGTTATCCATTATTTTGGATAATACGCGACTATCCACGTGCTGTCCGAATTGTTCAGGTAAATAAGTACATACATATGTACATACGTATAAGGTGCACACACAATCACCGTTATTGATCTCGCTCAATTAGTGGGTCTACGTGACTGCATCGCCGATTCTCAGGGTCCGGGGTATTCGCAGATCGCATCGTGCATGGCGTTCAGTTCTGCCTATAATGAAAAACAAACCAGAAATGCGGATAACGATCTAGGCACACACCACACCATACACCATTCCCTCCCCCTTCCACCCCCCGCTACACTACTTTTGGTTCTCGGGTAGTCTTGGCATCTGGCATTTCCGGTTTCGCTATTTTTTGTCGGTGTAGAATATACACATATATTTACGATATGTAGATGAAAACACCTTCAGATATTATTCAACCCGAACCCGAACCCGAAGTCCTCTGTAAGTGATTTGGTTTCGTATGTTTTGATTGCCGCATATGCGTCTTTGAGTCCATCTTTAAACATTTTAATGCAAAAAATAAGTTGAGGGCAAAGGATCAAATTCGAAACCAAAGTTCTGCATTAAAAGAGGGTGAAGAAACCATTTGAACATATGTGTGTACATATGCATATTCAAATTTTAATATAACCTTATAGCAATTCGTATTTTTTTTGTTCTTACAGTCAACAATTTAAATGAACATTTAGCATTTAAATATATAACGTTTGTAGCCTTTTGAATAAATGAACTTTGTGAAACACTTGCAATAACGATGCAATTTAACGCACGTGGGAAACCCCTAATGTTGTTTAGTATTTATTTGCCACAAAAACTAATACGTTTGCTCGTTAGAAAAGAATCATTATCGTCGTTCCTACGTTCATCCATCACTTTTGGGTTCAAGAACGGTTAGTGTTTGACAATTCGGAAAAAGCAATTAACTGATTTGTAAGAGATCAGTTCGAATTTCTCCCATTGCGATTGAGTCATAAAGTCTGGTAAACAACAATAAAAGTAGCTCGAGAACTGTTTAATTTTGTAAGGGGCATATTACTTTTTATACCCTTACAGAGGGTATATATACAGGTCTTGTATATGTATGTATGTGCGTATCCATATTATATTGTTAATAAACTAAAGTAAATGCTATTTGAATTTGGATACTAGGATGATTTCAAGTGCAATAAAGTGCTTTATACGAATAACATCGGTATACAATTTTAACACGGGTTTCGTTCACTTCTAAAGAGTTTAAAGAGGAAGCGTAGCAGTTTATGGGGAATCAAAGTTGTTGATCTTGTGATCGGTCAGTTTACTGATCATCACACATTTATTCGGCGACTCGCCGCCGTAAGGAAGAGCAAGGGAACATGAAATAAAGCATTCCGATACGAAAACTTACATCATCGGACTGGGGGATAGAAAGAGTGAGAACCAGATGGCAAGCATTTACATACTGACACACTTAGCAACAGACATACACATACTATATATTATGTGCTATTTTTCGGCTTCTTGTTTTTGCTTTTTTTAATGTACGCAAAAAATAAGTAATACGAATTGCGCGTTTGAAAATCTTGGGTACTTTTATACGTTTAGCTCCTTTAGAAACCAACAGCAGTTAATCAAAAACAAAATGTGTGATAAAGACTTACCAAAAAGGGGGACGGGTGGGCAAATGTGAGGCATATCGGTTTATACATAAGTGATTTTGGCTTGATAAATCAAATGCATTTAGAAAAAATAAACTAAGGTCCCGAACGGAATGGCGAAAATAATTATTTGAGAGAAAGCAAATAACCAATAACTAATTTTGTTTTTTTCTCTTTTCTCTTTGCTCTCTTTTATATGGTGATGCGCTGCCACTCTCTCTCTCCCCTTCTTATCTTGCGGTAAATGCCATTTAAACCAAAAGGGGTAGCAAAACGAAGAACAGCAATTTTGCCGAAAAGACGCAGTTAAAAAAGTGTTAGCAAGTGAGAAACAACATTCGTGAATTTCGTGATTAAAAACATTTCAAAAGGTGTACAACAAAAGCTCATTTAATATAAAAATAAAAAGAACACAAGCGAAATATACAAAATATAATATCGCAACACGCCAACAACAAAACGTGGCATCAACTAAAAACACAAAAAGCTCAACGAAAACGAGAGCGAATGCGCGCGCGCGAGTGAGATAGCCGATAAGCAGAGAAATTAAGAGAGAGCGCCAAGAGCGACAACAACAAAACACAAGCGCAAGCACGAGCCAAAAGCCAATTGCGCACGGAACGTAGAACGAAGAGAACTAACGGAACTATAGAATCGCAGCACGGACAACAGTTAACAGGGGAAATCCGAAAATGGTAAACAAGGTAAACGGCAAGAAGGCGGACAAGGACAAGGAGAGGCAGCAAGAGGCAATGTTGCCGGCGGCGGGCAAGAACAGCAGTGACATTGAAAACAGCAGCGACCTTAGCAAAATCAACAAAGCGGTAAACAAACCAGCAGCAAACAAGGGTCAAAACGCAAAACCCAACAGCAATAACAACAGCGCTAACAACAAAAAGAATGCAGGCAAAGGACATCAGCAGCAGCCGCAGCAACACCAGCGCAGCGGCAAAAAAGCAAAGCCACAACGCCAACAGATATTCCTGCAGTCGCTGCCACGCGACAGCAGCAACTACAGAAGCAACAGCTACAGGAGCAGCATCGACATAAACAGCAGTAGTAGCAACAACAGCAGCAACATCTCGGACACACCGGCAGCATTGGACAATGGAGTGGGAAAAATGAATCCTGCTGAGCTGTTGACAGCCGCCTTGGCCGTGCCCTGTGCCAAATGTTCCAAGCCATCGATGATCTCCGGCCTCACCACCGCCGTATCCGCCTCCACGGTCTCCACGTCCACGTCCACCTCTTCCACTTCCGCCTCCTCCTTCTCGTCGTCTTCAACCAGTTCCGGATCGGAGACCGCCAGCAATCACAGCGATCTTCACTACCCAGAGCCGATTGTCTACTCCGCCAAGCAGTATCGCAAGTCAAAGTCCTACATGGGCGTATCCCAGTACAACAGTTCACAAAACGGTCATCAAGCGGGTCGGGGGCCCAATACCGCTAGCGGTGGTAATGGCAACCACGTGGCCTACAGACGCTCTCACAGCGACCGGCGCAACTCGTTTGATCGCACCTTCGCAGAAAGGAATCGCGACTTTGTGCCTATCGTCCCTCCGCCGCGTCCGGTTCTGTCCTCCTCCAACATCGCCGGAGTCATGGCCAGTACCACCAAGCTTACGATCATAGAGCGGTTTGGCAAAGGACGTGTCGCGTATCCCATAATGCAGGTGAGTCCAGAACGGATAGCACATACATATGTACATACATATGTATATTGTGTATAAGTAAGTTAAAGTTAATAATATTCGATGGGTGTGTGCTGTTTATTTACGTTGATGAACTTATTTATTGGCACAGTTGGTAGTTTGACTTTATCGTCTCTGTATCTGCTATCTTTAGAAAATAGAGCCAGAAAACCTGTAAACTTAAATAGTAGAGCTTAGCTTAAATCCAAAACAAAGGGAAACAACCTCTGACTGGTGAAAAACAGATCAAAAAATCAGCGCATTTGTTTATAAATGTATTGATTTATATTCATATATTCTTAGAACGGAAATTCCCCAATTATGAGTTTGGAACAGGAAATAATACGATAAAAAGTCTTTTGAAACATAATAACGTTGAGTTATTTAGAGAATGCGAATAATAGAAATAATCGAAATATTGAAATTGTATACGTTTCAATAATAACTCTTTCCCTTTTCAAGTTACACTTTACATTTATAATACGGCCAGAAATACCATTAAAAGATGCTTGGAAGTAATGATGGAATAGAAAGACTGAAAATCATAAACGTAAGCCATGATGGCCCGAAAACTTTCATAACTTTCCATACGTGAACTGTTGTCACCTTTCGAGAAGTTTGCGCTCTAATCAGCTGCAGCAGCTACCGAAGGAAGCAGCCATAATTAATGGCACACAAACAAGAACTTTTGATAAGGAAAAAGAGACAGAAAGGCAACACATACATAGTCATCCATATATTTTTGATAAGCTGATTTCATTTCGGGAGTTGCGAAATGAAGCCCAAACTATACTGTACAACTTGAAACGAGCAATCAAAGACTTTTCCCCCCCTGATATGTGTTTTTTTTCTTTCTATTGGTGTGCAGCTTGCTATCTCTTTTCTTTGTAAATTCTATTTGTTTGTTATTTACGGTTATGCACTTGGCGAAATATTACGTATACGCCCTGACCGACAGCGGAAATTTGGTGCCACCGATTTTGTGCAATTGAGAGAGGCAAATGCGATGCTAATATACGGAAATATCGATGTCTCGCCTTGAATCTCCGTCACTCTTAATCGTTAGCTGCTTATGCATATATGTATATTCTGGCCCAACAACTCAAGATCCCCATAATATGGTAACCAAATCTCTACCAGAAGTCCGAGTCTCAGGTATTTTATGCAAATTCCCCGCTGACGTCTCTTGCCTTTGAGTTGAATTTTATTGTGGAAAAATATTAGCCGAAAGTGGTTTGATTAGCATGTGCCATGGCACTTAGCTAGTTACCAAAACTAGTTCTAAACGAACTAATACTCAGGAAAACAGGCTAAAAACTAATGCGAAAAGTGAAACTTGTTTGTGTTTTGCCAAACACTGCTAATAAAATGGGCTGATTTAGAAAGCTTGGCGCAGACAAAGGGACTCATTTACAAAACCCTTAAGATCTAATCCAGTCACAAGGTTTCTCAGTTACCGGCATTTTTGGCCGAGTTGTCTTCGTTTCGAACCGCCTTACCAACTGTTTCAACAATTTGCTTAGCCTTAGCATTGCCTTATCTGGCCTCCAATTGGTTAAACAAAAACTAGACGAAAACATTGAAAATTTGAGAAAAACAATCCGAACATACATTTTCTAATGAATCATTAGAATTGAATCTCTCGCCGCCTGTTGATGTTTACTCTTTGGGCGCAGACATACACACAAACAAAGATAATTTGCAAGAAAAATTCGTCCCACGTGAATTTGTTTGAGGCTCAGTGGGACAGGTTGCTCCACTGACTGGTGAAATTGTTTTGGCTTGGAAACAAATCTCTTCACACGTGGCCACCTCTTGGACAACGGAAGCGAGCCCATTGATAAGATAAGTGTAAAAGTTGTCACTCTGAAAGCTCCGTTTGGCATATGTGCAATCTAACCGGGAGGAGTAACCTGCTCCCCGTGTCTGAAAGTCTTTAGAATGTAAATAATTAACATTTTGATATTTAACATATGTATGTCAAAAATGCTTAATTCCATTGATGTTACCCTTTTATATTTTTTAAATCGGTATTAATGTTCAATAAATAAAAGAAAAAACGGTTAAGTTTTTGGAACAAATTTATAATTAAAATAATATATAATAATAAGCGATAACGCTTTAGGTTAGTTCCTCGACTATCAGATACCGCTTACCCAACTAGTGTATGTGCGAGGGAAAAACTTGTAACATTTTCTGGTATATCGGTAGAAATTGGGGGAAAAAATAATTAAATGAAAAAATAAACATTTACAAAGTTATGTGCATAGCAGTTTTCGGAGGTTTGTGGGCGTTAGAAGGGGCGTGGCAACGTTTGTAAACAAATATGGCTAGATCCGTTCGGCTATCGATGCTGATCAACGATATATGTATATACTTTATTTGGTCGGAAATGCTCTTAAATATAATCACTCATTTATCCAAAACAGAGCCAAATATAATCATCGTATTAAATATTTTCTATAATAGAGGGAAATTGTCCAGCGATATTGAATAATGATCGCAGGAATTAGAAAACCAAATATTGCGATAAAACGATCGTGACAGATCATTTACTTAGAAACTATAAATAAGTGATTTTGTATATATAAAGTAAATGTGCAGCAGTGGCAAGTGATAAAACTCTACCCCTGGCATTTGCTTTTCCAGTCGATTCTTTTTTACTGTTCGACTGTACAACTCGAAATGTTTTAAAACTGCTTTTACAACTTTTCTACATGTATTTACATATTCATTTGGAACATGTTTGTAAGGCAAATTTGCAGCTCGCCTTACATTTTTGAAACGCATATGGAGAACTCAACTCATAACGCGGGGATTTCCAGTCAGATTCGAAGATTTGCAAATATTCTGAAGCTTATCAGGCAGGCACGGTGATTGTACAAGTATGTACATATGGATGTTTGTACATATATTGTACTATATATTGAAATATATCAACTCTTCTGCTTACGTCAAGCCTCACTTGATTCTGTTTGTGAATGCTGTGCTATATGGACAGGTGGAAATGTTTACAAAGAACCGAACCGTCTGAGTTATGAACTTTCTATTGGAGCAGTGGCAACTGATATAACTCTACCCCTGGCATTTGCTTTTCCAGTCGATTCTTTTTTACGACGATTTCCATTTACTCCCATAAATATATTTAAAAAGTAGGTATATTTCTGTGTTTATCGCAGATGTATATCAGAGTATCTATAGCGTGCAAAGCTTTTTATTCTTTTTCTTAATTATTATACTCTTCTATTATTTTTTGAGTCCGTAAATATTACGCTACAAATTGCATATTGTTTTCGCGAATCGCTACAGCTGTGTGTGGCCAACATTTGCTTCAGTTGGCTTCCACCAACTCAACTGCGTAGTAAAAATCATTTATAAATATGATTTTGTTGGCAAAAAATTGTCGATTAGCGATCAAAAATTTAAAAAAATAAATGAGGTGAGAGTCAAAACTGCAGTAGTGTGTGCGATTCCTTTGATTATGGAAATAAGTGGCAGAACAAATTAAAAATAAAATGACTCGCATTGTCAGGGGCTCCTAATCACGTGTGCTTCAGATTCCACACGCTTATCGTGGCTGCCAGAAAGCGTGCAAAATATAATAAATTCAATTCCACAAAGGAGAAGGTCTCCATTATCGTGGCTAGAAAGTTGCATGATAATTCAAATTTTGAGATTTATCACTCTTCATACCGCCGGATCTCCAAGCAAAAGTACTGAAAGCAATTCTGTTTCATCTTGGCAAACTTTGCGCCAGGCTGAAGATGTTGAGTAACGAGGCGTACCTACTTTTGAGCCCAGCCTGAAAATAGGCAATATAAACTGCGTTTTTAATTTTAATGTAGGTGTGCCCTTTAAACAGTTTGCTATGTTTTAAAATTTAAAGATTCTCAAAATAATTGAAGGGTTTTTCGAAAAGGTATAAAATTAACAAAAAGAGGATTCAAACTATCGTAAATAAATATACAATATTTTTAAACAAGGAATGTATGTTATTATGTTTCGCGTACATCGTATAAAAGACATCATATGTACAGAGAATTTAGAAGATGTTTTTAGATATATACCAACTAGACATACCACCTAAAGTCGTGTATTATTCTGTTCGGTTATATCGTGTATAATTCTGCACTTAGGCGCTGGCGACGAAAGGTAGGCTCACTTCCACTCCGCCTGTCGCTAATTAGGGACGACAATGGACCCTGTAATTAGGGAGACACCCGATAATGACACGGGAATAATGGCTGGCGCCTGCGAAATCAGAGGCGACGGCAATCGTCGGCAGTGGTAAAGTCTGTTGGGATGGCGATGACCCCCAAACCTGACATCACAGCATATCTATGGGGAACGTGTGTGTATGTGGCGGGGGGACGCAGTAGTGTGCACAGCATAACAACTTTTTGATAAAAGTAAAAACAAAAGCATCGAAATTGTCAGCACAGCGATAAGAAGAATAGAAATGCGGTGGAGATCGAAATGTTTGCGGTTGCCACTTGAGCAAATGCATTCCCATATGCCCATTTATTTCTATGTGTCTATATTTGTGTACTTGGCTCGGGAGCTGCCTGTTGCCGTCGTGATAAGAAAGCGAGAAAAACTGAGAGAGAAACGCAAGTTGAGCGTTGAAAATGCAGGTTCATTCGATGGTGATAAGGCAGAGACACACTGGCACTCCAATCAACGAAATTGTGTTTATTTTTAAGGCGCACTCCAACAGATCCGAGATTGCATTCATTCCTGATACCGCAGAGTCCACTCGACTAAAAGCGAATCGTAAAAGCAAATCGCACTACAATGTTTGGGCCTAGAGGTTGTAACTGATAACCATGGCTCAGAAGTAGACATCGCTTGTCAGTGCAGCGATCATCAATGAATCTCTGGAACAAGTAATGCAGTGGCTGCACTTGATTTGACCGAAAGTTGGTTGAACCCGATCTTTATATACTCATGTGATGTCGTAACAATCTGCTGCTCGTACATACAAATATTTGAGCAATGTGCCGAAAATAATAATTTCTGCGCGCTTACTTTGTGTCCAGCAGAAATGATTGCTATTGTTATCACTTTCCTTTTTGGGTTTACAGTGGCTTTTATATATATCTTCATAAGATTAGACATTTGCTAAAACTAGTCAACATGATCAATACATTAATAAACGTTACTTGCGATATGAATTTAGGGCAGAGGGATTTGGTCAAAGGGTATCTGGGTGTAAGGTGCAACGCTTTTGCTTTGCTTTTCAAGTTTCCAATCTCAAATGTAGATATAAATCCGCCCGTTAGGGTTTTCTTAAGGCCTCTGATGACAATCGGCTGGCCACTTGGAAGTCTGTTGGTTTTTGTGGACAAACAGACGCCAGATATACATACTCGTACATACAAGCACGTTGCTGTGAGTGTGTGCTTCGGATTGTGTACGTAAATTACTTGTTAGTCGCTGCCACTTGCATTCCTTTGTTGCAAATGCAACAAAATGCCTGCAATGCATTCGCGTGCACCTTTCAAATTTTTTTCAGCTTCACCTAATCTCTGAGTTTGACTTGCAATCGGCATTTTGCCGCCGTGGTTGTTGCAGTGTTGTTCGGTGTTATTGTTATTGTTATACACTGCCAAAAGGTATTATGCATTTATTGTCAGAATGTTTTAGTTCGCATAAAAAAGCATTCACGATCCCATCAATCATTCGAGGTGGTTTAAAAACGATTATATCTATATACATATATATATCGCACCATTTGCTGTGAAAATAAACAGTGGAATATTTTAAAAACACCAAATGAAAATTGTTTTTTTTATCGCGAAAACTTCCAATTGAAATGATTGCAGACAGAGGCAAGTGTTTATTTAAGTGTTAGCTAAAAACGTATTTAAACTTTATGGAATTTAGTTTCTGTTATTTTGATTTGCACGTTGCTTATATATTTTTATTGTTTAGCTGTCATCTGTAAATTATGACTGTTTTCCTTATTTTTGTGGTTTTAGTGGTAGCTATTAAAAAATGTATCTGTTTACAAATATCAGTCTTTTAATTTATACCAGTTTTACACTTCACAATATTGGTTGCTCTGTGGGTTATTTTATAAATTAAATTTGTTTATATGTAAATGTATATATTTAATTTTTTAAATTAACTTACAGATGCAGTTTAAGGTGTACTATAGTTATAGTTGAGTAACAATCAATCCGATTACACCAAGTATAGATTTTTTTGTTCAGATTTTGTTGTTTTCCAGTGGTATGTGTGTTTTCATTTGCGACCTCCTCTTTTTGGTATTTAAAAGACATCTAACATTTATGCTTGACTAGCGCCTTATAGCCGGCTTTTCTGACATTTAAATCGGCTTCTGTGAAGCGGTTGAGCTGGCGATGGGAAATTGAAATCCTGAGTAGAATCGATTTCCATGAAATATTTTGAGATCGTTTAGCCAATGAACAACTTCTTTAACTGTGTAATTGCGATTCCAAGAAATAAAGCCTAGAAATTGTTTCAAATGTTGCCAAATGCCTTCTGATAAAAATATAAATTATCTATTGTCTGCGTGTGTTTTGTCTGTCTGTGCGTGACACAACTTACTTCCGGCAATTATCAACATTTTTGGGCTGTCTTCGCTTTTGTTGTTCAAAGTAATGAAAGAACACACTCAATCGCATATGTATGTATATAGTAAGGTTGAATCAAATTTTTGAACAATAATAAGTGGGCTGAATCGGATTTGATGTGATTTTTGTAAAAAGTTTTTGTTTACACTTAATTGTGACTTTTTAAAACAAAAAAATCAACAAATGTAGAAACACTATTTATACCAATTTTCCCGCAATTATGACGAAGCAAAAATAAATTGTTTTGCCAAAATTGTCATGCACAGTGACGAAACGATTTTTGAACTTTGGTATGAAGGTGTCCCAATTAAAACCCAAGGCATTTACTTTATTAGTGTGTGATACCTGGACGATTATGAATTTAATAGATTCTGTTCTTTAAAGAAGCTTAAAATCACGGATTAATAGTTAATACAGATTAGCTTTGTAAAAACCTTGTTACAATGCCTAAACGGTCGTAATTTATTCGAACTAAAGTAATTCAATATTTTTGTTTATTACAAAGAATTTATCTCTTCAAAGAAACGTGGTCAATGAAACTATTATTGTTTTCTAATTTAAGTGCATTTTAATATACCACTTGTACACCCCAGAAGTTATATTTAAAAATGGCGAATTTGTTTTAGGAAGCACTTGTGGCGATCATCACAGACTCCAATTTGTAATGGCATCTGCTGCTAAATAATTTGCAACTCATGTAACATCAGATTCAGATTTATAATTGCTCCGACACTCACTTGTCAGTTGCGCGTAATCGAAGTAGGTGAACACTTGAATATTCACTTTGTTTCCAGCGGATCTCGAGTGAGTCAACATCACGTGCTGCGACTGTTAGCATTGAATAAAAAAATACCAATATAAGACCTTTGAGTTCTCCCTCTGTGCACCTTAATTATCAAATTGTAAAGTTTTTGCGATTTGGAGTGTAAGTTAGAATGCGGATATGTTGAAACGGGCGTTATTCTATAACGAAATCTATTTTTGTGTACCCAAACCCACTTTGCTCCAAATCGTTTACGGTTCCGCTTTTGTTATTAAAGAAGCAGTGGAGGCAAATAGCCAACAATAGGCAGTGTTTTTTTTTTCATTTCGTTGCCAATTTTTCAGTTACGCTTGGGTATTAGGAGCTGCTAATTCTTTTATTGCCAAATTCGAAAAGTCATTTTTTCGACTCCGCTTTAAGATGATGATTGCCTTCGGCAAGGTCAATCATTAAAATCGTACATATATCTTATGTTCGTTTGTATTTATTTTATAGCTTGTGGAAAAAACCGTTTCTGCATTTGTGCCTGATGATTTCTTGGAATTTTCAATGCGACTTCACGCAAACCGTAGTTAACAGGTGCTGGAATGTCGAATGCTAAATATGTATATATACCTACATACGTATATCTATTTTTGCGCAGCTATTGTTACTTATTTGTTCATTTTGAATTTTTTCTTTTGGCGTTTTGGGCTACGGCCATTTGCCAACTCCGTTTCGCTGCAAATGCGCAAAAAATAAAACGAAAATTCAAGAAGAGCCAAACACTTTGTATCAAGTTTTTTCGAGTTATTTTGAAGGGTTTCAACACTTGAGTGGTGCGGTATGTGCTCGAACACATCGTCAGACAAGAGACCTTATACCAATTACTTTGGCTTTAGCTGTTATTGTTGCTTTAAGTGTAGCTAAAGTAATTAATGCTCCACTTAATTACATATTTTAAATTGGCTTAAGGTTGGAATTTAATGGCTCCTCCTAATTGTGTTGTTATTTTCGAAATGGCAAATTTTGTGGTTTTACATGGTACTTACATACATACTAATCTTAAGAAAGAATTTAAAAGATTTAATGATTAAACAATATTACTATTGAATCTTCAAATACAGGACTGTCAAGAATATATATTAAATATATTACATGCGTAATTTAAACTATTTTTAATAACGGTCACAAATCAAGTTGCAAAGTTCTATTCATATGCATACCACTTACGGGGCTTAAATTCATTTCAAAACTATAATCGGTTCAATTTGATTGCGGCCCGTCGGTTATGGACTGCTGGCACACACTATTACACGTATAAATACTTATGAATATAAATCTCATTGTATAAGCTGATTTTGTTTGCATGCATATTCATTGGGCTGCTCGTGGTTGTTGTTGCTGTGGTTGTTGTTGCTTTGTGCTGATGTGGTTAAACAGGCAAATTAAAACGCCAATTGCAAGAAATGAAAGGCAACGTGGAATGAACGCATTTACAGCAGCAAAAAAAAAACATTGGTAGGTTTGGCCTGGTCTCTTGGTCTTTTGCCGCAAAGTAAGCTAAACGAGCGAGCACTATAGTTAACAACAGCATTAACAACAACTGCCTTCAATGTCAATTCAATGCAGGTGGCTACGGCTGCGCCCCAGCTACATATATTCGACTCAGTCGAGTTCAGTTCACTTCAGTTGGCTTAACTCGATTCAGTTTCAGTTTCAGCCAGAGTCAGAGTCAGCTTCAGTTTCATTTTCATTTTCGAGCCTTAAGCTCTTGGCTTTGGGCCAAACTATTGGGGCTTATTGATTTATCTTGAACGTTCACAAACAAACTGGATCGCTGGATGCTGGGCTGCGTCCGCTTAATTGTTTTGCTCGGATCAAAATGGTTATGTAATCGCATTATGGCTTATTATGGGGCACAGAGAAATTGGGGGGAAACGGTTAGGTGCTGGGAATTCCAGTTCTTGTAGTCATAAGTCAACAGACCAACTACGCTGTACCTAGGATATTACAAATGAAATTAACCATTTTTGAGAAGACAAATTTCTACTAAAGCCGATAGAATTATATTCCTTATTACTCGCTGATTCAATTCTGGTGTTTCAATGTACATATGTATGTACATCCGCTTAGCCTGCCTGTCACTACACTGATCGTTTAATAGTATATCAGCTTTTGCATTCGACGCATGAATATCAAACGGTTATTGTATTTGATTTATATCCAAACTGGCAACCCAAATACTTCTTGGCCTTCCAGCGCCATCTCGTGCCCACCCTCCAGATCTGATCAGGTGAATGAAGGATTACCCAAACCCAATCCCAAACCCAAACCCAAGCAAAAACACCCAGAACCGATACCCAGTCCAAGTTTTTGAGCCAAGTGGAGCTTGTCTACAGCTTCAAGCTGAAAACTGACGTGACGGCGGCAGTAGCAATACAGCTAGATCTGCACTGAGCGAAATGATGCCCATAGTATAGTAATATGTTGAAACATTTGTTAAAGACGTGTCATGCTAATACAGAAACTAAAAGTACGGTTCATTTTAAATACTTTAATGAGTTGCATTGCATTTTCTGTCAGTGTAGGACATGCAGCTACCGCCACAAAGCACCAGTTATAGCAACAGTTCACTGTGTCTCTGTTTGCCAAACTGGAAAGATCGGTTTCAGGTTTCAAGGACTTTTCGGTGGACATTCACTTTTGCCTATACTTATGTATAAGCATGTATGTATGTATATGTATATGAATTTTCGTACAGAACCACTCGAAAAATTAAAACCGAAGACGCAGAAACAAAACTCTTGAGTTGAACTGCATTTTTGCGACTCGCAATCAGATGCAAGAGTTTTCCACCGCTTCTTGTTCTTCGATCAAATCGGATCGTTTCGGATCGGATCGGATCGAAAGAAATCCCAATAAACCATAAACAAGGCCTCGCCCCAAAGCTTTCAACTTGCCTTTCAATTATTTTGTCTGCTGAATCCGCAACTGTTCAATAAAGCAACGGTACATTGTATTTGCTGCTTATCTGTTTTGCATGCCCACTGCATTAAAGAGCGGTAGGTGCGGTGTGCTGCCGAGGGGGAGGGAGATGCAAACATTCATTTGTCTCTTTTCATTCGTTGTTGCTTTTTTGCCCTAGCGGAGCAAGAGGGTCCATCAACTATGGCTCTGCACTGCTCTCCAGAATTCAAGGTTCTTTGATTTATAAAAAGTAGTGGTTTACCTAAATTTAAGAGGTATTTGTTTTATTTTGTAATTTCTGATAGCAAGCTTAATTAGTTAATTAATTAAGAGCTCTACCAAGAGTAAATTATAGAAAGTGTAGTTCTAATGTAAAATTATTTTTCTTTAAGAAAATGTACATGATTTACTTAAAAAGTCTCACGAATGTCAGAATGGCGAAACTAACTTATCATTTTTGACTAAAAATAGATTAGGGTTTGAGAATCCTTAATGATATCAGCATTGCTGGGTATTCTCCCCATCGACTTGAACATTTTATCGAGCTCGAGCATTTGCTGCATTCATTACACAATAAATTATAATACGGGTTTGCTGTGGAATCCAAAAGGTTTCGCCTGCTTTGGCGCCCACTCGCCACCCACTGCCCCACCTGCTTCCCCATTATCGTCGTCATCATAATGCCGATCATTAGTATTATATTGCTCCAATGCTCTTTGCGATTGGATTGGATAACTCGTTTCGATTCGCAGCCAAGTGTAAACTTGATTCGAAGACGTCGCATCTGCAATTTTGACATTTCGAATCAACCTTGAATTCAAATCGAATGCGCGAGTGAGATTTGCACCACACAGCCACACAGCCACCCGCCAAAACCGCTCAGTTTAAGCCATAAATCCATCAGTTTATGGCGATATGTTTTGAGGGTTTGGCCGAATGTAATGCCGATTCTGACCATATGCTAAGCCGGCTATTGATATAGTGTGGAAATGGAAAGGTCGGATGGTTCTTTTTTTACAACTTATTTGCTTAGAAGCTTTCACTCAAAGCTGCAAATTCCGCTCAAGACCTGCGCAGTGGCGAAGGTCATCGAAGGACTTGCTCTGTCGCTCCTACTCGATTGAATTTTATGAATGAAATGCACGAAGCCCAGTACACCTATGCCTCCCACACCACCCACACTACCCCCAGGTGGCCTCTCTTTCTATCGTCGTCGCTGTCTCTGTCTGTCGTGCCCAACCTGCGACAAAGATTGTGGGTATCCATGAATGAATGACGCAGTTTCTGGCGTCTGCTAGAAGGTTCTAGTGTCTCGTTCCCGCCCGAATTCCCCATGACCCCGCCGGAACTCTCCTCTCCTTTTTGGCCATTCATGGTGACGTCAGCATGCGTAATTCCCAAACGCGTGGGTGGGCGCAAACGCGTGGGCATGGTCGTGGCCTGCAAGCCGTGTAACTTACGTAAAAGAGCGGCAAAGCGGTAGTGATATGTCATTATTCGCGTATGTTGCGCTGGCTGAATACATCAGATAACATTCACCCATCCCACAAAGTGGGTGGCTTGGTATCCGAGCGGATGTGGCCCAAGATAAAAGAGCTTATGGGCTTATTCCCTACCATGATCGATTACGGATAGTGGGTTCTCTTATTTAAGATCGTAGACCTGAGAAGCTAAATTCCCCTGGGTAGAGTAAGAAACCACTTAATTCCTTATTGTCTTGTTAAGAATTTGTATATAAAGAAAGCATTTCAACATGTGCATAGTGTATAGAAATAAATGTTATGTAAGTGCTATTCTAGTTTTAGGAACTCTTTACTATATAATATTATATTTCGCCGTTTTCATATACTTTGTAAGATTTAAACTTCATATACTGGCAAATTCTAGTAAATTTTGGGTTTCCTGGGTGGTTGCGCCTAAAATTTCGTATACAATCGCTGCCCAGGGGAACAGTCGCATTTATGATTTCACCAGTAGTCCTTAAGGCAAGAACGGCAAAAATAGCCTTAACGATAATTATATGTGTCGCCCAGTCGGCCAATTCCATTGCCAATCCTGTCTTGTTCCGTTGAAAGACTTACGTAATGCACTAGTTAAGCTTAAATTGCACTTAATTGAATGTTATATTGCTGGTCATGCGCACGCCCACGCCCACGCCCATGACGGTACTCCGGCGCCATGTACGGTAAAAAGCCACGCCCACCCGTCTTCCGCCCTCTACTGGCCACCTCCCACCCCCTGTGGTCATATTCCCTTCCGCCGCGTCCGTTTCTTGGCTCTTTTTCATGCTGGTAGCAGGCGCCAGCAGCCTGCAAAGTCCGACTGAGTGGGAGCTCCGTTTTGGAACACACTCGGCAAAATAAGTTGCTATAATATCCAAGAAAGTAGTTAGTTGATCAACATAAATTGACTTATTTTTTTTTAACTTTTCTTAAATCTTAAATTTAGCGTGGAAGTTAAAATATAGTACGTGTGGCTTATTCTCGCAATATGCGAATAAGCAGTAAACAATATTAGGTGTCATGAAATGAAAATAAGTATTTAAATATTTATTTGAGTGGCCTACAAGCCACAAGGGAAAACGGGCGCCTGTTGGCTGCCAACCTCCTGTTGACTGGGGGAGTTCGCTCCTGGTCAACCCAACCTTCAAATCTCCTAACCTCCCAGTCAGTCGCCCTAGTCCCAAAGGGCTCCGTATGGAAGCCAGTTGCGAACCGGCTTATCGATTTTTCATTACTTACTCAATTTAACTCTGACGTCGTTTAGGGATCTGTGGCAGGCTGCTGCAAGGATGTGCGAATTTGCGGTCCTTGTTCTTGCTCTTCGTTTTTCCCCGCCTTTGGCATCTGCCTTTCTGCGTTGGCGCTTTAAGAAGAAGGGCTTATCGCTAGATGCCTTGAAAAGTTTTCCAGCGCCGACAATTAAACTGAAGGTGAAAGTTATACCTTTTGTTGATAATATCTTTTGTGGTTACCGTGGAAATTCCTACTTGTGACTTTCAGTTTGTTGGTTAAAAAATAGTTGGGCTGCTTAATAAATCCTTTAATGTGTGGTATTACTTCTTAAACAAGTTACTTCAAACCTCAAGCTTTTGCATTAGAAACTTTTTTTATGAAAGAGACGATCTCCTAAAACGGAGAAATGTATTAATTTTTCAGCCTGAGAGTATTTAATATTCAGTCATTTCATCGAGGAAAATACTCACCCACACTTTCCGCATTTTCTTTCTTTTTTTGTTTGGTCTTTTTCCTCTTTGGCTTTCCTTTATTTTTATTTTCTTTATATCTGCTTGCCGTTCTTTTTCGATGCGCCGGCGTCAATGGGATTCTATTTTTAGCCAACTAAATTGCAAATAAGGTAGTCATTCAGTTGAGAATAATACCTTCGCACTCAGAAATCGGAATCGAATTCCACTAAATGGGGGTGGAGCACGGAGCTCGGAGCACGGAGCATGGAGCACGGAGCATGGAGCACGGAGCACGGAGCATCATGCGTTCGGCGGAAGTGTAAGAGTGAGATGGGACTAGGTCCGGATCCAGCATTGTAGCACGGGTTAATCTGCGGTCCAGAGCCTTTTGGCCTGCTGTCGTGGGTTTGTGAGGTCGTGTGTCGTTGTGATAAAAAATGTAAGTGCTTAGCAGCAATTTGCGATTATTTCGCACTCGACTTCCACATGAAAACACGGGGAACGATTTTGGGTATGTGTGGAAAGGGCTTGAATCGAAAATTTTAATTGTATTGCGTTAATTGTATATTTGTTATTCGCTGTAAAGAATGCTGCTATATATGTATGTCCTAGTTCACTAGTCGAGTCGACTAAGTTTTCCGTTTGTCCGTATTCTTGTCCGTATGAACATCGAGATCTCGGGAATTATAAGAGCAAGAGAGTTGGCAAGCTGTTACGCCTTGTAGCGTCCTCTCTTGTTTAACAAATACCTGAGGTTGAATTTAAAACTTCTTTGAAAATCTGAGAATTTTGTCTTCTTCCTCGTATTTTATTCAAAACGGATGTTTCAAGTGTAACCCAATTTTGGAACACAATTATAATGTTTCATGGGAAGTAAGCCAACGAAAGCGGGCGAGATTTAGCCATCCAATCCCTGACCATGCCGTTGATAATGCCCTTATGGTGACCTCGGCTCACCGGCGACATCCGGGCGACAGGATATCATCCTTGGGGCTTAGGTGCTAGCAATGTGTCGCCGTTTCACGCTTCACTCGCTACCGGCGACAACCAGACAACTTTCAATTTCAAACCGAAAACGTCTAAAAAAAAATGGCAAACCGAATAATAATAATTGTTGTGCGTGTGTGTGAGTGCTGTGGCCGGGGGTGCTTTGTATTATCAAATTGGTTCATGGCAATTCTTGTGCGTTGTTGTACCGTCGTTGCAGTTGCAGTGGCAGTTGCTTTAGCGATTGGAGTTTAAATCAGAGACGGAGCCGCAGAGCCGCAGAGCTGCACGAGCTCGTTAGCGGAGGCTGTTGCCTCCATGGAGGCGTTGTTGCTTACTCGCGACTTGGTGACTTGGGGACGCATTTACTCGGTTACCCGACGACTGAAGAGTGTTAGGACACAGCTGCTGCAACCAGTTCCAGCCTCAGGCCATTCTAATGTGTCCGTGTCTGCAAAGTGAGCGTTGCCACGGTGGGCACTCTATGCGGAGCAACAGGGCAGAGATCAAATTATGTGAATCGTACATTTCAAATAAGTTTCATTTATTTTAGGCTAATGATAAATTATTTTTTTTGGTGGAAGCAAATTTTTGGTAGGGAAATTGTGTCAAAGGCACAACATCCAGAGTCGCGGAAACAGAACAAATACATATAATATCATAATATAATAAGAGTATAATACTTTATTTAAGGAACGTCTTGCTTTTAGAAGACAGAGTTATGCTCCATTTCGTTGGTCCTTCCATCGAGACTTGACTATATGCAATTTATGTGGAGTGCATGCGTTGCATTGCTGCTGCTGCGGCTGCTATTACTGCGACTGCCCTTGGAGTCGTTTCTTGACGTACTGCAATAAAAAACATAAAAAAACAAAAAAAAAAAGAGAGAAATACAAACACACACTTTCAGAAACTCCGACACGGACACAATTAAGGTCGTTTCTGCGTGGGCGTGTGGGGATGAGGAGATCGTTAATCTGCAATCCGCCGGCGGCAAGAACGTGGCCGGCATCCAGGATGCCAATTCGGTGGCTTTCTGGCCTGACCAATCTTCTGCCTCTTAAGCCTGTTGCGCTTTCAACGCTGATCAACACTGCGTATACGTAATATTCAAGCTTGGAGGTTTGTGCTCGTTGCTGGATGACTTTCACTTTTTGTTTGGCTGTGCTGTGCTGTGCTGTTGCGCCTGCAATTTAAAATTCTTGCATAAAAGCGAATGCAATAAGCAACTGAAATGCTGGCAAAATAGCTAGCAAGCAGATAAGGTAAAAAGTGGCCCTGAAAGTGGGTTAACCATGCGGCCAGAGTTGATGGATAGATAAATAAATTGGCAGTGAGCGTGCGATTCTGCGACACAGACTTTGGTCTTAATTCAATATTTCAACAATTCACTTTGCATTCTCTCGTCCAGCCATAATCAAACGACATTTTTTGCAAAGCGACTAAAGAACACAAACAACAAACGGCAAACAGCAAACAGCAACAACTGGCAACAGCTGCTGGCCAACACCCAATACTGCTAACACACACACACAGTCACTCAAAGGCCGATTTGATTGCATTAGAGTAGAGTCGCTGAAGGGGCAGTTGGAGGGGTGACGCTAGTGGGGGACAGTAAGTGTAACAGAAGCAGCAAAGCTTAAAGTGAGCTGGGCAAACTAAACCAGTCTTGAAAGGTGTCTTTTATATATCTATCTGTATTAACCTGGCACTACTGGCCTGGCCCACAGATACACACACAAATTTAAGGCAAAACACTTTTTGGACAGCCGAGCAAAAGTGAAGTCGTCAACAAGTTCCAGCCAGAACTTGTTGTTGCCTATCGGCTGCCTTTGCCTTTGGTTTTTTATACTACTTTTATTTGTCTTTGCTCTTGCTGATATTGTCTTTTCTGCGGTCTTACCAAAAACAATCGAACATGTCTTTCTTGGCTATCACACTCAAAAGTCGGCCCATTCCGACCGAAAATCTGCAGAAGTAGGAACAATTTGGGTCCACTAAATCCAGGTTGGCAGCAGGTGGAATGAAAAAGCGAACCGCCTATTGCCCAGATGAAGTTTGCAAAATATTTTCGCATTTTATTTCAATTCACTTGGTTTCGCTCAGAAACAATTTACCTCTGATTTGATAATTAACTTTAATTGCCAAAACATATTTTAATGAGAAAGTAATCCCAGTTTGGCGTTTTTATTTTTGTGTACCCTTTTCAAATCGATTTTCAATTTAATTAGTTTAAATTAATTTGGATTTATTGTAACTGCCACAAGTTGATTTATTTTTAATACCAATTAATCATGAAGATATTGCAGAACACTTAGTAACTCTTTTTGGTGTAGTAAATTGCTCTGCCCGTTTTTTGGTTGGGTTCAAACTTATGCTAATTTGAAATATTAATTACAAAATACAATAGTCTGCACTCAGTTCGGTTATTCTCTGTGTTTCTTTCGATATTAATATTTTATTTATTCTTGTTCGTTTGGTATTCCGCGTCGCGGATTTCAGTGAATAAAATAGCAATTTAAACGTTTCTTGTTTTGTGTCGAGGCGCTGTGTGTGTGTGTGTTCGCCTCAGAGTGTAGTAAACACATTTTGAAAATCGAAAGCAAGGTCTTTTCTGCAGACAAGATTGCTTTTTGTTGTTACTGCTGCTGTGGCTGGTGTACCTTAGGTTCGGACTTTTAGTTTAGAACGTAATTTGTAAATTAATTATTGGGCATAGTCACATGTTTGAGCCACGAATTCGAGCGCTTCGCCCGCGATCTCCTATCTAACGTACTAACCATTATATTTCGTTGTCGTGGTTTAGGTTTGTATTGTAGGGCTTTAAACTATTTTTACACGAGCCAACAAACAAACAAACTAGATGCAGGCAATGGAAGAAAAGCAGGCAAATGCATATGTTTGAGATAGCGAAACAAGAAGCAGGCACTCTAAGGCAGAAAGGGTGCTTTGGCACGTGTCTGTCAACCCCTCGACGTCATCGGCCACTAATTGCAATTAGCAGGGCCAAAACAGCAGCAGCAGCAGCAGCAACATTGGAAATTGCTTCTTTTTGTTTGACGTTGTCAGGAGCAGACGTGCGATAGATAAGCGAAGCCCATAAGTCCTGGTACTCTACCCCTAGGGTTATATTTCCTACTCCCAATAATGCAGCAGCTTTTGCTGATAGCTGATAGCAAAAGTATCACCAACAGCATTTCACATCCGAAACGAGATTGTGCAGCATTTGGCAGCCAAGATCATTATCTGCATCAATAATGTATGGTAATTCAAGTGGGGAGATTGCCTTATTTTTTTATTTACCGTATTGTATGCGTTGTCGAAACATTTAAAACACAGTTTAAATCCATTTGAATTCATACGTTTAGCAGCGAAATGCCGCTCATTAATTCTTAATTGATTTGAAAGTTTGTATAAAATTTTTCCATATGTTCGTCTCACTGCGTATGCGTAATATAATATATTTTGTAAAATATATGTATAATACTATACAGTTTGTTACGATACAAAAAATTAGGGTAATAAAACGGGCAAACTTTGTAAAAGAAAAGGAAACCGAAATCGTTTGTTTGTTAATCATAAGACGCATTAGCATTTATTATAATTATTTTTTTTTGTTCTGGACTAGTTTTCTGTTTATAGAATGCGTTGTTTTAATCACGTTTTGGCATTTATTGATTGGTTTAACTTGGAAATCGTTTCCTCCAAATTTTTAGCCCACATGCCTGTCGTACACATGATCTTAAGTGATTGTACGAAAATAAACAATTAATTGAAGAGCAGAACAAATAGCGAGAGATGCAAGTAAAAATAAGTTGTTTATTTCTAAAAATAAATAAAGTCGAGCAAAACGTTGACCAAACGAAGAAAGAGCAAAGGCAACAAAAAGCAATTAGGTGCTCGAGCTGAAACGCCAAAAGGCAAGTTTTTTTGTATGTTTTCTATTCGTTTTTAAATAAGGCACTTTTGCGATAGTTTAAATTTTAATTAATTAAGTTCTTGGGAGCTGCCAGAAAACCGAAAAAGCTTATTTTTCTGACGTAATTGTGCCGTTAGCAGGCCACAAACAAAGTACTCAACGCCATCTGTGTGAGTGTGTGTGTGTGTTTATTGTTGTCTTTTGATCGAAGTATGCTCGCTTTGCCGGTTTCGAAAAAGCGAAAAACAGACAAAAAAAAAAAATACGAAATAAATAAAATAACAGCATAGCAACTAGTGTCGGTGGCGCAAATTATAATTACACTTTCGAATGGGATCAGCTCGGCCTGCAGTTTCATTTTGTTTGATTTTCACTCAATTGAGCGAGCTTTCCGCCGCCGCCAGAGCTTTTCCCACTCAACTCGAACGGTGGAATGGCCGCGTAGTCAAGTTTCATGCCGACGCAGATTGCCGTTGAAATCAGTCGTTCAACGAGAGTGACCGCGTGCGAAAGCCAGAATCAAGACAACGCACATCCACTGTACTATAGATACTGCATTAAATTCAAAAAAGGCAGCTGACAACTGACAAAACAAGCTAAAGAAGACAAGCCATCGTCTTGCTAAGCAAAATTGTATCGGCTCTTTATTCTATACACATATAGTATAAGCACTAAGCACCGACCGACGAGGTGTCCATCGAAAAGTGTAGAAAGAGCACAGGAAATTCCGAAAGCCCAAGCGGAAAATTCGAGGGAACATTCTAGCAACAGGACTGTTGCTTCTCCACCACCACCACCTTCTGCGCCCAACTGCGCCCACATCGAGTGGCAGAGCCAACATATGTTCGCCTGGCTACACCCAAGCTGAACTGTCTTTGGACCATATGTTGTTAACGTTGTTGTTTCGTGTGTGAACCAAATAACATATATATAGCCATAGCCATAGCCATAGCCAAACAAGAGAAATTTCCCGAGTGCGCGTGTGTGTCTAGTGTGTCTAAAACATAGCAAGAAAAAAAAAGTAAGAAAAATCAAGCAAAAAGTGCAATTGAAAACGAAAACGAGGGGAAGAGCCGCCGAGTTAATTGCCAGCAGCACAACAGCACAGCAGCCAACTCTCGCTAAAACCAGAACCATCTGGAGTGCTGTTATATTTTCGCCCATATATCCTGTCGCTCGTCGCATCCAGCATTCTTATGAAACCGGAAAATCGGCATGAGTCGTACAATGCAAAGGTAAATGTCAAGACCACGCCCACTCCCACTCCTCCCAGTGCACTCCACGCTACTCTAGTACAATCCATCCATTTCTCTGCCTGCCCCTTTCATGTTGCATGTAGCATATGGCGAAACTTAAATGCGCATATATCCATCCTATCTGTATCTCTCTATCTGTATCTGTATCTGTACTTGTATCTGTATTGCGCCTCTGTCGCCGACGAATCTCGATAGTGTTGTTTTATTTTTTATTTCGTTTTATGTATCTTTAAGTGCGTTTATGGCATTCGACTCTCTCAACTGTTCACTGCCGTAGTTTGGTTTTGGCTCATTAAGTTTGAAGAATTCGAAATGATTATCGTGATGTTATTCTGGTATTAAATTTCATTGTATGAAAATAAGAAGCAGCAACAGATGTTTGACTGCAAATAGAAGAATCCGCAGATGTTGATCAGAATCAAAGTGATTTGAAGTGCTGGAATTGTAAAAAAGGGGACGATGAAGAGTGTTTTGTTTGAAAATAACAATGCATCGTGAATTGTCACAATTCCACTGAAAAGGTACTTTCAAATAAGTTAAAGCAATATTCTCAAAAATTATTATTATTAAAGACACACTCCAAAATATAAGTTATATTTAATTTGACAGTTTGTACAGTATTACGATAGGTTTTATGTATTTATTTTGTGCTATGTTAAAATGATTTAGGACTTTTTCCTCATTAGCAATTATTTACTCAAACCGATTTATTTTCGTTCATTTGTATGGTCCTATTAATATAGCCAAGAAGAGAGCTTTACAAAAAGATCTGGCAAATCATTTCAGCAATATTTCAGCTTATAAAAAGATCATTTACAAAACTCCTTGAGCGGACAAACTGCGTAGTGCTCTGAAATATTGTTGGCATAGAAACCCCAGGTTTCGCGTACGACATTCAAATGAATGCAATGCATATGGCTGCCGTTGGCTCGGAATTTCAAAT
Organism: Drosophila santomea; assembly: GCF_016746245.2. Classification (NCBI taxonomy): domain Eukaryota; kingdom Metazoa; phylum Arthropoda; class Insecta; order Diptera; family Drosophilidae; genus Drosophila; species Drosophila santomea. The sequence continues at coordinate 16,514,101 of NC_053016.2, read as the reverse complement.
TGGAATCGGATTCGGAATTCGGAATTGGTATTCAAATTCGATTTCCAATACATAATGTCTGCGCTCACAGGCGTTATGTGTGATATATATGTACATGGGGGTACATAGGAGTACCAAGCTGCCCATATCCAAGCACATATCCGGGTTCACCAGCTACGTCAGTTTCGGTGGCGGCCTTAGATTTTCAGTGGCTGCAGGTGAAACCTCACCTAGGCGACTTGGTCGACTTGGTCTTGGTCTGTTTTTTCGTGTTTCTTTCGCTGGTCTGGACTGGGCCAGCGATTCCACGTCTGGTCACGTGTAGGGTAGGCCAACAAACGCAAATTACATTTGACGTACGTAGCTAGTAGCTACCACTGAAGCAACCCTCACTAATTACATTACATTATATATAACACTTGGCGTAATGTCTTTGTTTGTTTGCTCGGTTTGCAGTTTGTTCACGTTGTCTCACCTGAATTTGAATTTAAATTTTCGTCTTTAACCACATGGCAAAAGAGGCATTTGATACCAGCCTCGAAGAAAGAAATTATGTAAACAGTGGTGGGGAAGGTAAACGTAAACAGGAGACACTTCAATACGTAGTTGAATAGAGAGGAATATGTGGAACTTCTGTTTTTGTTTCGTGTTTAAACAGTTTGGGGCTTGTTATTATTTGTGCCTGTCCCGTGTTTATTTGACTATGGCCACCATGTAGCCATCTAATCTTGGTGGTTGGTTGGTGATCCACTGCACTTGTTGTTCAATCGAATGGTGTTTGTCGGTTGTACTTGTGCGCACATGCAAATATCAGGCTCATATTTGCCTATTGACCACGCAAGCCTCGGGTTTTCTCTTGATTTATGATTTTTTGTGTTTGCAGAGGTTAATAACCTGAATTTAAATTATCCAAGCTCAGCCGCAGTCTACCTGAGTCTCTGATGTATGTGTATCTCGTCTCCGTCGTTCTCCGTTACCAAGTTTGATGGCTTCTGACCCCATTTAGCTGCGGGCAGCTTCAATCCGAATCCGAATACGATCCGAATCAAAATCAAAATCCGAATACATAATAATGCCGTGCCGCTTTGCTCCAGGGCAGAGCTGTGAAGTGTGTTTATCTTGGAGATATTAATTACCAGGGCCAAGCCCAGAACGTGGCTCACAGAACGTAAGCTGATTATGCCGCGCCTGTCTATTTACAATCAGATCCTCAGAAGTTTAATTATGCAACCCGGGAGCTTGGCCTTTTCCTCCTTCTCTCTCTGTCTGTGGGGGCGTTTGATTTATCCCCCAGATTCGTGATCTCTGTGTCTCTGTCTTTTGAAGAGGATCTCTCCAGCTAGCAGACTGTTTCCCCCCCTGAGCAGGTGAGCTGTTGCCACAGCCTAATTGCAGTTTGCGTGGCCCGACTTCGTGACTTGTAAATAACAGAAAAACAGCCAAGCTTTTTGGCCTAATGATGCAGATATACAAGCAAACGTGTAATAAAACTGCGTGCTGAGTAATTCTGTGATTGCCGCCAAGTAGGGAAGTTGCCTTCTATGACTGGGCGTAGAACTCGAGTTTTTGAGCAATCATATGAAATAAAGATCGCATTTCTTCCGTACACTGAAACATTTGCCTTAAAAATGATCTGGAATTTAAATCCAATTATCATTAATTATATATGTAAGAAATTGGGCGAAAATAAGGCTTTGACAGGAAAACTACAAGCTAATCTCCCAAATAAACAAGAGAAAAGGCTATAATATTTATAGAAATTGGGAACAACATTAATACATAATAATATATCGGGTATAATAATATATCGTTATACTTAACATTGATTCCTTGAAATTGCACGTAATGCTTTCTACTTTCCTGCCGATCTCCTTGACCTACATATCGATAAAGCTGTTTGTATTTTGTAACCTATTTTCATCACTGAGCCATTTGCATATCAACCCATTTTGTATATGTATTTTGAGGGGGGGAAAGGGGGACTTATCAGTTTTCGTTTGCATTTGGCGCCCGGGTTTTTACCATTTTTTCCATTATGCATGAGTCGCCTAATCAAAGTCGCATTGGGCAACTTCAAGACGGTAAAACAAAACCCTTTTTTAAATGCAATCAACTTTGATAAGTTGTGTTGTGCTCTAGTTAATGTTGTTGTTGCTGCTGCTGCTGCAGTTGGTGATATTGTGGTTGCTACTACTACATTATATTATTGTTGTTGTTTCTGTTGCTATTGATTGTCAACCTTCAGCGAACAACGTTGTATGCCGCACACGGCGAAGGTCGGCCACTGCGTTCGTTGTCCGTCGCATTGGCTGTTGTTGTTTTTGCCGTTGGTGGTGTTGTTGGTGTAGTTTTGTTGTTTTAGTTGTTGTTGGACGGCGGCCTATCGGCATTTATTTCATGCACAAAGCCCAAACCGAAAACCCAAACCAAAACTAAAACTGAACTGAACCGATCCGAACGAGCTTTGAGCTATATGCATTTACATGCATTTGGATACGTATCCGAGACGCACATATGCCTATGGCTATATATCTTTGACTTTGATTATATATAGATTGGCCCGAGTGTGCGCTAGTGCGATTGCGAAATTTGCACTGTTCTAATTAAAAATGGATACGTTCAAGTTAAGGACGGACGCAGCTAATTGAATTAAGGCGAGAATGCTCGTGTACAAATGAATTGGATACGTACGAGTGCCTACAAGTTTGCTGAACACCTCTGCTTACCTTTACACCTGTAAAGATGTTGGCTATTTTAGGGCCCGAAATTATTAAACGTAACCGCGGTGAATGGGTTGGGTTGGGTGTAAACTGCATATCCACGTTGCCATAGTTTCCCACTTCGAGAGCTTCGCTTTGTTTGGCTTTAGACAATGGCAAGCAAGGTAAACACGAGCAACTTTCAGCTGTTTAAATAGCATGCGAAAGCCCAAATTAAATATGAAGAAAAGAAATTGGGTATTATAGTTCGGATACAAATACAAATATAAATATAAATATAAATATAGATACAGATCGACTGGCCGTATGTAGAGCACAAATGCTGTTCTAGATTGGGCAAAAGAATGCGACAATTTTGGTTTGGTTTGGGGTACAGTGAAGGGTCCATTAGTGTGGCTGAAATATATACATTACGATAGGTTACTTTTGCTGCAGTGCTCACTTTATGGGCCAAATTAATTGAACGAAATGGTGCGCCTTGGCAAGATCCCATTCGAATGTGTTTTCTTGTTCTAATTTATTCTTGTTTGACAGCCAAGCGCCGTCGAATTTTCCCCAGTTTTAAATAGTTTTAAATACATTTTTCTATTTTCTGCAGCTTTTTAGTGGCGACACGTTTATCTGTCGCATGCATAATAAATTTATTCTCTTTATTGACCTTTTCACATATTTCTTTTGTTTGCAGGTAAGCTGCCATATCCCATGTAACATTGATATCTGCCCTGCAAACTCTGTATTGTGTAAGTATGGATCGCTTTTCCAATAGGTTCACTGACCAGAGGAAGGTACCGAAAAACACATTTCTGTTTGGCCACACAGAGAAACCAAAGAAAGGCGCGTTTGCACAAAATCCTAACAAAAAGTAAAAATGGCTAACAAGATTTCACTTTCGCGCTTTAAACGGCAAATCGCAGACAGTCGCAGATACTTTGTTGCACTCGCAATGCCAGTTGCACTTGTTGCATTTGTTGCAGTTTTTGCAGTTGCACTTGCTGTGGCAATGGCCATTGCAGTTGCACATAGAAGTTCCACCATCCGCAAAAGCGAAGATGAAATTTCTGTTTGCTGTGGCTTTGGTTGCAGTTTCATCAGTGACGCCTCTCTGCGGCTTTTACACAAAGAGGCAACTCCAAATGAACAAGTTGCGGTCTACTTGGGAGATTTTGACTAAATTGCATTTTATTGCATTTGCACAAGTGGCTGCTGATCAACATGAAACGGGGTTCTAGAACTATCCTGCAATTAAAACTGCAAATTAAACTTAAGCTTTATTGCTATTAATCCTGAGAACAAACTGTGCATCTTAAAGTTCGCCAAGAGGTTTCGATCTCAAGACTGTCGCTGCATCTTTCGGCAGCTGGCTTCAATTTCGTTTTCAACTTCGTTTTAAGGTGCAAACGCAGATGGAGTTGCCTCAGTGGCGGTCTCAGATTAAGTCGCGTCTTTGGGTTCTCAGGTGCTTGTTTTGATTTCAGCCTTTATTTTTTCTGGTGGTGCTGCATACAGTAACAGTATGGCCATAAAGCCACTACTCTACTCGCTGGTGGTGGTGTGTGGTGTTTTTGCGGTGGCGCAACGCTTCGGCATGTGCATGTTCATGTGCATGACTCGAGTGCATTGTACAACACACAAAGGCAAACACATGAACAATTGCCACAACATTAGCAGCAACAATTTGCGGCTTGTTTGGGCTCTGGGTTGGGCATTTGGTTTGCTTTGGTAGCCGCTGTTTGCTAAGTGAAAAGCCTTGTTTTGTTTTCCAGACATTTTCACCATTAACCGGTGGATTTCCTCTCCAGTTTAACAGGTCAGGGAGCCCATTTGGTTTGACTCATTTAAAAATCCTGTGATGTGTTTCCTTTAAACGCAAATGTCAAGATACATTTTGCAGCGAATAATTTTAATAACAAATACACAAATGTTTGAAAACTCCTTTCACTTTTTTGAAAAGTTGAAACCAATCCGTCGTTGTTGCTGTATGGCTGTGTTGCTGTGTTGCAGTCGTGCAACGAAGCATTGCCCGCAGCCGCAACTTCGCAGAATATTTGCCACATTGCCACAGATACACGAGGCAAGGTGGCATTTCAGAGTTCCACTGACACAGAGACCAACTAAAGCGCAACGCAAATTCGCAACGCGAAGCGAAACGAATCGCGAATCGAGCCGAAGTACGAGTGCCTGCCAGATACAGATTCACTTACCGAAGCAGATACATTTACAGATACAGATACAGGCATAATGCAGCGTTGAACGAACTTTTAGTGGCTGCCACTAACCTTTCAGCCATACAAGCCATACACACACATGCATATTTGTATCTGCCACTCACACCAAATACATTCCCTGATGATCCAGCACTGCTGCAGACGATTCTGCTGGTCCGGCCAAGCGCATCGAATGTATCTCGGCGTCGAGAGAGAACTATAATTGAAATCGGGTTTCTATTTTTATTGCCATTTGATTATTTGACGACCGCCCGATGGCTGCGCACTCGAGTGGAGCACAGCAAAAAAAACCGAAGGCATCGACTCATGTCTAATAAGCAGATTACGCAGCTCGCACTTGAATGCCCACACATCGGTGCAAATCAACAGGGCACTCCAAGCTCAAGAATATGCCAAAAAAATGGAAACAAAAATGCTTGAACAAACCAAAAGATATTCATGACGTAATTTCTGCTGGATTATAATTGGAGATACACTTTTCTCATCCACAAAGTTCAATTTAGATGATTTATTATTATTATTAATATTATTATTTCAATTCAAAAATGACTTGGGGAATTTAAAATGCTGTTCATCTTTCATCATCCAAAATTAATCTCGCCTGGATAAATAATGCCTTTCGATTCGAGGAAGCACTTCAAGCTAGGCAGCAAAAGATATTTGGAGCGTGCATATTTTGTAGTACGATTTACAATTTTCTTTTAAACTATGCTTTATATCTTGCCCAATTGCGTAACCGCTCTTTTTAACGATCTACTTGAAATGGCAGCCACGTAGCTGCCGAGAGTTGTTGTCACGTCGAAGAAAGTGAAATTACAAAATTTTAAAAATCAAACACAAACCCAAAAGTTGGTTGACGCAAGGGCCAGACACAGGCCGTTGGGTCAACTAATCGACAATCGACCAGCGAATTCCAATAGTCCAGATATGCAGCACCACTTCCACTGGGTGAATGAAAACTGACAATAGGTGTATATAGATAGAAAACGGATTGTGTACAATCTATGGATGTCGATTGGAGATTGCAGTTGATTACAGATCAGTGCGATCGTGATTGGTTCGGGCCATTAACCGATTGGGCCTGCACGTGCTGACTACAGCAGAGGATTGTCAATCATCTCGAACATCATCTGAGCTTCTGAGCATCTGAGTGGCGTTTGATGTGGTGATAAGTCCGACTATATAAGTTTGTGGATGGATTCCTGTCCGCCGGTGGTGTGCTTATGTATGAGATGTAATAAGCAATAATTTACGGAATTTTTGTTTGTGCAAGCAGTTTAATTTCGCTTTATTTGTTGCCGAGTCGTCTTCTCTCCGCCATCTCGTTTTATTTTTATTGTGCTTACTCGCCTGCATACCTACTATACAAATAAAGTATGTAAGCGTCTTCGCGGGGCAATAAACCCTGCTCGACTTTTGCACGCCGATGTGTGATGGGGGGAAAAGTAAACTTAAATCGACCAAAAACACGATTATTAAATTATTATTTCAATTTATTTAAGCATGGCCCAAATCTTGAGCACTTAAGGGACACTTAGCGCAAGCAACATAAATCAGCTGTTGGACTTGTTTGGCCCAGCGCACGATCACTTAATTGCCTTGTTTTCGATCCCAGTTAGCATTAGCAGTGAATCAACCCATCAACCCAGCAACCGACAGCACAGGCAAATCCCAACTGGCTTAGTCACCATCCAGTATGTAGACCCAGCCCCTGATGTCGGGCCAACCCACGTTGGCGTAAATACTTCTGATCAATTCGTTTATGGGTCAAGATGTGCAATTCGCGATTAATCAGCCAGCATCTATATCGTTCCGCGCATGCCAAAAAAGAAAAACAGAAAACAGTGTGGGGGAGGCAACAGTCAAAAAGATACTTTTATTCGTGCTAAACAAGCCAACTAATCCACACCTGAATCTGGCACAAGTGCCGACTGTAGGTACAACTGTTTCTACCCTATTTATATACATCATATATATAGATACAGATTGTTTTAGTTGACATTTTTTCAGCTTACCTGGCATGTTCTACTTGGTGGTTGCTTGGTTTTTGTTTCGCCGATTTCGCTCTTATCATTTTGCCAGCGGAAAAGTATCTGTTGCGGTACTACTTCTTTGGTTTCGAAGGCGGAAGTAAATGCTAGGAAACAAATTCAGCCACAGCTTCAAGTAGAACAAAGAAGTAGACAAAGTCTAATACAAATTTCCGTGTAAAGATTTTGATTGATGTATATAAGAAAAAATCAATAAGTATTCACGTTTGTGTACTCCCAAGGCTCGGGACAATAATGAGTTTGGAGTGGCCACTTTTTGAGGAGATTCCACATTTTCCACACTGTTATTGTATTCATTTTTCCCGGCTGTCGGTGCTTATATGGATACATGAGTATATTAACTTTATTCGAGCACACAGATAGATGGCACTTTCTCAGTTCCCAGGAAGCAATTGATAGTGGCTAAAAATCAGTTTTAATGACACGAAGTCATTTATCAATTTTAATTACTTAGAGGCATCGAAAATTTAAACGTTTATTAAAACGGTGGAGGCCAGAACGAAGGGAGTATGTGGCATAGTATAGGTTTCAAGGTCGCCCAAAAGCACACGTCGAAAGTATCTCGGAGTTTCGATGTAAGCGATTTTAATTGATTTCAAGTCAAATTGCCATTAACTGATAGATGGAAGGCACGTCGACAGACAGGTAGAGAAAAAGCACCAGAACACACACACATTTGGGCCTCTCCAGAACCTCTGATACCCCTGATATTACTCGCTACCCCTCGATAACGACTGCTAAATCCGCATGCCGCAACTTTTTACTATTCTACCTATTCGACGGAGTGCTTGTATGTGTATCCCATGGATACAGAGATACTCATCGTCACATTGCTGTAATTATAAGTTGCATGATTCTAAGTCACGCTAGAAAACAATGAGTATCCGAAACAAAAGTAACAATCGCAGAACAACACTCCAGACACTAAAACACATTAAATTGATATCAAACTAGGCGAACAGCAATTCGCCATTTCCAAAGCCTATAAAAAGTAAATATCAGAACTACGCAAAAGCCACAAAGACAAGACGAGTAACGAAAACAAAAACACCATTTGCAATTGAAAGTTTGTTTATCTGTTGACTCAATCGCCAAATTGAAATCAGTTGATACGCAAAGCGAAGTGAACTTAAACTCGTTTAGAGTCGGAATAGTCGTTAGTTTTAAAGCGAATGAAAATGGCAATAAAAAATACATTGTATAGTATCGAAAATATTGAAGATAATTAAAAACCTTTGGTAAAGCACTCGAAATGAATAACTGAACTCTCCAGCATAATAATTAAAATCGGGTAAAACAACCACCTAAATATTTGTATATTTCAGGTAAATATTTGCCACTCAGGCTTTCATCGAGCGTTAAAGCAACGAATAATTATGACATGGAAAACAAAAAATTTATACAAATTCGCCTACCATTTCTTGTTGACAATAATATTTGCACAAATGCTGAACAGTAATTTTGTGTTTGTCCATAATCAGTTGCGTTATGAAAAAATTGAATGATATAGATATAGATTATATAGCAGAGTATTAGGTTTTCCAATTTTCCATCTATTTAATAATCTCCCTTTTTTGTGGGGCAGATTTCGAATTTGATTCCATTTTAATGATCTTCTATTAAATGACTTTATATAAATACAGCCTATTACAATTTGGACTGCAATTTACTTTTTCATTTATAATTAGGTTATACATTTTTTGCCTCCAGTATTTACTTTTTATGACTAATTTAAGCACGAGTCGGAAATGAGCCTATTTGATTGCATAATCGGGATAATGTTGGAAAAGGGAAAGACAAACCGACCAGCCCACGAATAAAATATATTACCCGAGTGCCAATCGTCCAATAAAGTCAAATCAAGCCAGACAAATCCAAATCAAATCAAACTTGAATGACTCTCCCTCTCACTTCCCCACTTCGGTGTCACGTTTTGACTCGGTTCCAAAATTTTGACACAGAAAATAAATAAGGAAAATGAAACCTAACCAAAGTCTGCCAAGAAACCGAAAGTTAAGAAGCAAAAAAGTGCTGAAAGCCGAAGTCAAAAGCAATTAAAGGTAGATAGAAATGATTCAAAAGGAACGGAAGGAAGTGCAGCCTAAAAAAATTTTCCGCTTTGTCGTACACCGCAAAGTTCAAAAATGTTATGTGCACTCCGTAGTCACGAAACAAGTTAATGGAATCTTTTAACAAACCTAGCTTACATTGCTTTAATAACAGTTTAGATTCTAATTAGGATCGATTTGTCAGAGAAGGGTGTATTATACTAAAAAGCCTTAATCTAAGCTCAAAGCAACAAAACGTTCTTTAAATCTAGAAAAGGTCTATGGGATTTGGGTTAAATAATTCATAGGGGAACCACTTCGGTTTACTCCCAAGTACTTTAAAATTCTTGGGCGCTGTCGGCACTTTCATTTTCTGTCTGGTTGGAAGTATGTGAAACTATGCCAAAAACGCAAGTGTATCTCAATCTGATTTCGAGCGCGTGTTCGAAGCTGATTTTGTTGGATCGAATTGAGTGCGTATTTGAAATGTCGGTCGAACCGGTTTGGTGGTTCGGGGCCTGAGGCCTGAGGTTTTTCGATATATACCCGTCGCCTGGCATAACAATTAGCCGCGACTTGCATTTGTGGATGGGGTGATAGCTAGAATTTGGCCGCCACACTTTCGTTTCGGCCTGTTGGCCAAGCCAAGCCCTGTGTTGAATGGATGGAATGGCGGAACTCGAGGTATCCAAAGGCAAGCGTGAGATACAGATATATTTGCAATGGACATGGCTTATTGGGTCAGGGTCGCCATAAATGAGTCTGCGTCTTGCCAAACAAACAAGCGACCACGTCGCACCAAAACCTCATCCATCGGCCACAGATACAGATACAGATACAAAAATGGTGAGCTGCGGTATACGGTGCAGGGTATACTGCTAACAACTAACTGACAACAACAATAGCATTCATAATGGCAACAAGCTTGGCTCCACTGCGACCTCAGCTCCCAGCGTTTTATATTATATTTCTCGTGTGCTGGTGCTGCAGTGCTAGATGGTTTCGTATCTGCAAGATACATTAACGCTTGCCTCAATCTCAATGTTACTGTGCTTTTTCAGGCTTCCATCACGAGCGTATAGGCATTAATCAAGCGATATCCGAAAACAACCTTTCAAAAAGATAAGCGAAATACAAAAACAGCAAAATCACAAATAGCGTTGCAAAATGTTGGTTAAATTATAACTTTGAGCCGACCGACAGTTATTCTAATAACGGTAAGGCTAATGAAGCTTAATTATAATTAAGTGATCTGCATATCTTATGGCATCGAATTGCTGTGCTAATCTCATTACTCGATATTCATAAGCAGTCGAAACGGGATTAATTCCTTTACGTCTGTATAATAAGTATTCATCAGATAAATATTCCAGATAGTATTTCATGAGATTACGGTTGCTAAGCTTTGTATACATACATATGTATGTCGTTACCAAATGATTATTTATACAAGTTGTGTAAATTTTTGGCTATCGTCGTCTCCCAATTACCATACATAATACTAATTCTAATCCTCATTGGACGCAGAAGAATTCCGTCTTATCGCAAGAGGACAGCTTTTTTTTTTGCTTATTGGTTCTTGGTTTGTTGTTTTGCTGCTTAGTTGTTTATTTAATTTTTTCTGCATTGTCACTAAAAACAAAATGTACTTTATTAGACTTAACCATTTGGCGATTAATTCATAGCATATAATCTCCTGTTTTCATGGAACTATAGGTTTTCATCCCAGAGCAAAGCATTAATAATGAAATTAAAAAATGCATTGCCAATATGGATAAAAAAGGCCCACGCACACACAGACAGTCACTCACCTAGAAGACCCCATTCTTCTTCTTCGCTTTATCAGCTGAGCGAGCAACACCCGCATGTTGCAGTGCACTGAAAAAAAGAGTGTGGGGAAGAGAGAGTGTGAGAGGGGGAGCGAGATCGACCGACTAACCCAAAGTTGTTGTTGTAGTGTGTGCGTGTGTGTGTCCCCTTCTAAAAAAGCCCCAAAAGCATAAAACTCACTCAAACGGCATTCCACTCAAGCGCCTCGTGACGTCAGCTGAGAGAGAGAGAGAGAGAGAGCGCGAGTGGGAAGGAGCTTTTACCACTTGCGCTTTGCTCTCTATATAGTTTCTTGTTCGCGATTCAGATTGGAGTTATTTTTCAGAGCAAGCGGCAGCGTCTACGTCAATTCATTTCGTTTTCGAGCGTACAACTGAACGGTCGTTCTTCTCTGCGCGAACTAGAAAAATAAGAAGCAATCGAGAGTGTGAGAGCCGAAATTTAAATTAAAAATCATACGAAATAAAAAGTGTACAGTGCTGAAAGAAAAAGAAAAAACAAGAGTGTGTATGTCATTGCAAGCAGATTGTATTTAATTCACATACAAACACGCGAATACATCGAATCGCATCAAAAACCGTTTGATTCGCTTAGTTGCCTTGAGTAGGCGCCAATTGTGGGCACCACCCACCGCCCGCCTCCTCCGCTTGTTTTCCTCTTTCTTCGACGGTAATGCGGTGCTAAAACAAAATCCACACGGAGTCCATATTTGTTTAAGCCTGAGTTTACACTAGGTATGTCAAAATAATAGAAAATGGCAAACCCCAAAATATGTACGAATGTGTGATGAAATTGGAAAATAAATCAAATTGATAGTGAATATTGTTCTAACGAAAAGGTTGGAAACAACTGAAGCGCTTTGCGATTTGTTTTAACATAAACATACTGCCCAAATACCCATAATTCATGATTTAAATAATGTTACAAATTAGTTATGTATGCAATTAAAATTAGTATAGCATTTCTTCTGAGTGTAGGCTTTGATTTTTCGAGTTTTTTCTCGCCACTTATTTTTTTCTATAATAGACTTTCTGCCATTGTTGGGCATTCGCTGCTTTCCTTAGCCGCGAAAGATGGGAGAGAAGGAGGGCAAAAAACAACGATTTTCACTTTTATTTGAGACCAGTCTAGGCCAACACACACACACGCTCAAACAAACACACTCACAAACACACACACGCAGAAACACCTGTTTGCATGTCTGAGTGAAGCACCTGCACTGCCACCGAGAAACCGTTATGATAATGATAAAGCCAAAGATAATGCATTTCGAATTGTGCATTTACGAATCGTACGCAAATTGGTGAAAATTAGGTGGATAATGTATACAAAATTGTGAAATTGAGCTGTGATTCATAAAGAACAGTGTCTGAACTATCTTAATGCTACAAAGCATTATCGCATTGATTTCATGGATGACTATTGCAGCATCATGCTTTTATTATTTTCAAATAACTAAATAGTAGACAGTATTTGTTTGATGTGTGTCGAAAAGTATAGAAAGTAATTAACAGGAGCATAATCAAATTTTATTTGATTTCACACGTTGTCTAACCATTAACTAGCGCAGCAAAGGTGTTTATTAAATCAAAAAGAAAGCCGCATCCGAATTGAAGTTTCTGCCTGCAATATTCCAAGGGCGAATTCTCCTCAAAACGATTGTCGTCTCATGAAAATGCAGTTTAAGCAATTACAATAAATACATGACAGCGGCAATTTGTGCTTGTGCGCGACGTCAATGGCAATTAATAAATAACTAATTGTCCGGCTGTTGGCAAAAACAACAAGAAGGCTAACTTAACTGGAACTGAGTGAATAACAATACCGTGTTTTTCCACCGCCCCTTCCCCTCTATCACCCATTCTCAGCCATATAAAGTGTGAACTGAGCCACGCGGCAGTTCTCAAGATGCTAAGATCCAAAGCGAAATCGCACCGACCCCGGCGACCCGAAACAAAATTTAGTTATATTACCCAATTCACACGAAACCTGAGCACAAAATTAATACGCCACAGAGCTGCGCGAAGTTTCCCAAAAAAGCTAAAGATATACACAAATAACTAACATTGAGTACTCAGTGCAAGAACTTTGCAAATAATACTAGAATTTTACCAGCTTTTTACTTATCTAAAAGTTACGGCAGCGATACGGTGAAACTATTGCATCAGCCGCAAAAAGAAAGTATTGCAAACAATAAAACCGAAGGTACAAAATCCTGTGCTGAAAGTTAGCTCAACAAAGTGATCTTTTTGGTGTGAATGATATCATTGGGATTTGAAGAGGTCTGCGGATAGAATTGCAGGCGACTAAGCTGTCATCGCAACTGGGCGAGTGCACTGTGAATCATTCGAGGCAGAAATGCATTTGCATGGTATTAAAATTCCAATTAAGACGGTTCCTCACTCGTTCATCACCCCACCTCGCTAATCGGCGCTCGGAATTATTCGTCCGCCTCCTATATTTCTATATTATATACATATATTTTGTGCGGTCGCCGGTCGGTTATGCCAGAAAATTAATTTTTTTTTTTTGTGAACGCACAAACAAAATGATAAAAAGAGAACCCAAACCCACACACACACACACACACACACAAACGCACACACACACACTCGCAGATAAAACTCATGCAGGAGATAGAGCTAAACGATATAATAGCCATTCCATGTATACAACAGTAGCACAAAACAGAGAAGTGGGATAACGAATAGGGAATTTTGGGGGCTCCAACGTCGCCTCGATAAGAACGCGGAACTTTCGACTGTTTCGACTGGGCTATGTAGATCCGATTCTATCCCATTCGATGTGATGCCAAAACTCTGGTGGCTTCTTTGGGCGTTTGGGCGCGGAGAACGCGAATTCGTGAAATAAAATAAGCAATAAATAGCTCGGCATTTAGTGTTTGGCGCGTAGGCCGCTCTAGCGCACAGCAACAGCCGAATAGTCGAATTTAGCGAATTTAAAGCAAATTAATTAATTAAAAGAAGAAGCCCCGGGCAGCGTTTGGCATTGGCCAGATAAACTGGCAAAACAAATAAATAAATAACAGAGGCGACAATATCATGATGATACAACGACATGAAAGCAATCGAAAAGAGCCAGAGTGCCGAGATAATGGAATAGAACAGCAATACATATAAGCTGTATACATACATTTGTATATGCCCGCTCCCTCTGCAAAGCAAACAAATTAATATCAAGGCAGCACAATACTATCTACTATCATATAAAAAACAAAACAATGTATGGGCCTTGCATGCTGAACATTTGTTATTTATTTGAAATATTTTGATAATTCCTTTTTTCAAAAAACTATTTTTCGAATTTTCCCTGTTAAAATCCAACAACGTGGCTCTCGAAATGTAATCAAACATTTGCTTTTTAACCAGTACTCATTCGTTAGACCTCGACATTTCCACATCCACCCAAAATTCCTAATACAAAATTCGGTTTGTTGAAAACCCCGAAAGCAAGCCAACCACATACGCCACCACAATTACAATAACGATGGTAGTTTAGATCAGTGGAGGAATCGAAACCAGTAGCAACCAAAGCCATAGCACTAGATTATTGGTATTATAAGTTAAGCCTAAGACATTCCCACGACGCTCTACTAACTTTGGACTCTCTTCCTTTTGCAGTGCGGGACACTAGACGGAGCCGAACCGTTGTATCATCAACAGCGCAGCAACAGAATGGACGTCTATCAGATCGACGATGGATTCCACTCGGACGGCGGCACCGAGACTCCGCCGCCGTCTCCCAGTTCTGGGTCATCGATCGCCTCGACCTCGGACCACGGATCGCTGGAGAGCGTGGATACCGGGGGGACGCAGCGGCTGGCCGTTCTATCGTTCGAGCAGGTGAGCAAGCTGCACGACGTCATGGACGAGAAGGTGGCCATCCACGGACGCGGAAACTTCCCTACGCTGGAGGTAACGCTAAAGGATCTGGTCAACCTGGTGCGCCGCAAGCTGGAGGCGGAGGTGAACGCCGGCGGCGCCGGGGTGTTAGTTAAGGACATCCGTCTCAACGGCGGGGCAGCTAGTCATGTTTTAGCCAGCGAGGATCAGCCGTACAATGACCTGGACCTGATATTCGCCATCGAGCTTAGTTCGCCACGCGTCTTTGACCGCGTCAAGGTGGCGGTGCTCAACACCCTGCTGGACTTGATGCCCGAGGGCGTCTGCAAGCGCCGCATCTACACGTGCTCTCTGAAGGAGGCCTACGTGGGCAAGATGGTGAAGGTGAACAACAACAATGACGGCGACCGCTGGTCGCTCATTTCGCTGGGCAACTCGCCGGGCCACAAGAACGTCGAGCTAAAGTTCGTGGACACCATGAGACGCCAGTTCGAGTTCTCGGTGGACTCGTTCCAGATTGTGCTGGATTCTCTGCTACTCTTCTACGACTGCGCCGCTCTGCCCATCTCGGAGAACTTCTATCCGACGGTGGTCGGCGAGTCGGTTTACGGGGACTTCCAGGAGGCACTCTACCACTTGCAAAAGAAACTGATCTCAACGCGTCAGCCGGAGGAGATACGAGGCGGCGGCCTGCTCAAGTACTGCAATCTATTGGTGCGCAACTACAAGGCCGTCGACTCGCAGCTCATCAAGACCCTGGAGCGATACATGTGCTCGCGCTTCTTCATCGATTTCCCGGACATCAATACGCAGACTACCAAGCTGGAGGCCTACTTGCGTAACCATTTCTGGGGCGTCGATGAGGAACCGCTGCAGTATCAGTACCTGATGCATTTACGGGAGGTGGTCGAGATGTCGACGGTCTGTCTGATGGGCCACGAGCGGCGTCAGTCGCTCCATCTAATCCAGTCGTTGGCCGCTCAGGTGCTCTTCAACAAGCAGGAGAAACAGCAGCAGCAGCAGGCTCAAGAGAAGTACCAGCAGCAACAGCAGCAGCATCAGCAAAATCAGCATCAGCAACAACAACAACGTCAGCATCAGTTCCTGGACCCAGCGCAGCAGCAGCAACAGCAGCAGCAGACACAGACGCAACAGCAGCAGCCGCAGCAGGCAGCTACCCTGACCCTTGTTCCGCAAGCGTCGCCCACGGGTCAGGCGCAGACCATTTATGTGCAACAGGCCGCACCAGCCGCCGTGTGCTGTACGAGCAGCGCAGATCAGACGCCGGCAGCGGCCCCACAGACCATACAGATACAGGCCGGTCCGCCGGGACTCATCTATGCCAACGGCGTCTACTATGCACCTGTGATCCCCAGCACCATCTGCACGTGCAACTCCACCTGGCTGAGCACGTGATTAGGACGGCAGGAGCAGGAGCAGGAGCAGCAGCAACAGCACGAGCAGCAACAGTTCCAACAGCAACAGTGGTCAAAGAATGCATTGGGAGCGACGCTTTTGGCTGAAACTGAAACTGAACCACCACTAGAAACAGCACCGATAGCACCACCATCTCAACCACCACCATCTCAGCCACCATCATCACCGTCACCAACAGCACCCAGAACCCCAGTCCAAAACCAGATCAGATCCACGACCATCAGCAGCAGCAAAAAGAAGAAGAACAAGGCCAAGCAGCAGACAGCAATAGAAGCAGAAAGCAATTGCAACAAGACGACGACCACAGCATCCATGACAAGGACAACAAAGAGCAGAGGGATTAAGCAAACGGCAGCAGCATCAATTGAAGCATGTGCATCCCAAGAAGGAGCCGGTGGAATTAAGGGAAGCTTGGTGCTGACACCTCAGCAGATCAACGGACTGCCCGTTTACAACCAACTAGAGGATGGCGGCCGATCGGCGGCGGGAACGTACAGCGGACAGTTTGCCTACTTCTATCCGCACGACGGCTCGGCGCCCAGTATGTTTCTGCTGGGAAAGGATTCCTACCTCAATGTTACCGAACAGCAGGAGCAGCACCATAATCATCAGTTTGTTTAGGATGTGGAGAAGAAGATGTGGAAAACGGTTCATGCTCGCTAGCCGTGCCCCTTGGCACTTTACGATTACTGTTGATTCATAATTCATATATTCGGTTGGCTACTTTCTTCGTTAACTGTATGATCAGAGGTCTATTTAACTGTTCCTTTTCTATATCTCTAATTCGATGTGTCTGGCGACTTAAAAGCCTTTCTACGACACTTGGCACACACGCGCTCCTACTTTAATAATGTAACTATCCCGAGAGTTTGAACCGCAGACTGAACTTCAGCCGCTGTTAGATGTTGAACAGGGACACCACCTAAATCACTGACCCACGAAAAGGACGAAAACGATTGCGTATCATCATTAATTTGGCTATATGAATCCTTTTACATCATATTTACGTTTATTGTGTATTTTCATTTGCTTAAGAAAACTAAATTTTAATTTGAAAAACATAGAAAGTCAAACCAAAAAAAAAAACAAAAAAAAAAAGATAATTTAAAGCCAAAATTTAATTTGTTTGCTCGGTCGAAAGTCGTTTTCAACTTTTCCAACATTCATTTTTTTTTTGTAATAAACCTACCCAAAAACCCAAAGCTGTAATGTAATTTTGGATTTGCCGACCCACATATCCCCCACAATATCATTGTATTTTTTAATAAACAGACACACAAAACCTACAAAAGTGATCAAAAATACGGTGCATATAGCACGTTAATTTCGAATTGACCTTTTTGTATGTCGACTGCAACAGACGAAGGCGGCGTTTTGGGTTCCAGTCTACAAATTCCAAGCAACAATCTAATTGCAGGCTGAAATGATAATTTAAAGCGATGATATGTAAATATTAGTCAAATTAATGTGGACGAGGATTCGAAAGTGTAGAGAATATATATTTGTATGGTGTACCAGAAGTTGCTCAATGAAATTCAATCCACAAAACAAAGTTAAACGAAATGAAGTTTTAAGTAATGTGTAGAAAGTGTAAAAACAAAATCTCTGATCGAAACAATGAGATATGTCATATTTTGTAGAATATTTTCGGTGTGTCCTGACAACAGCAACATATGTATGTGAATAATTGATTGAGTGAATTGTTAAATCCAGGTGGGTGATAATTTATGAATGGTTAACTGATATAGGCATGATATACATAGATATGCTCCAGACAACAAATATTAATAGTTCGAAACGAAACATTTCTTGGAAAACCATCTAGAAATGTTAAATTATTGTGTAATTCTCTTATTGCAATTGCAACAAAATACCACAAGCGACTAAGAAATATATACTTATATGCAACCATAAATATATATTTATATCCACAACATATGAAAGACAAATGTTCCACAAAACAAAACGAGTTGAAGATGAGTGGATGTCAATGACGATGGATGATGGTTAGTTTACGATGTCTCCTCTCTGTGTGCATTCTTTCATAACTTTGAGAATTGTCTACCAACTACACACTTTTGTATAATGTTAACCTTGAACTTGTGTTTTGAATTTATGTATTAACTTTAGTTTAAACATTGTGACATAATGTACGATCTACGCTGTATGTATGTGTATATATCCAGATTATTTATATGCATATTCGACAAGGTCCAAAGCCAACGTATTCCAATTTGCAATCTGCAAAACATTTTACTTAGTGCAAACTTTAAAACTGATACCGAATTATATAACTGAATCAAAATCTAAACCAAAAACTAACAAAAAAAAAAAACAGGAAATGAATTACGATTTGTTCGGTCGAAATTCTTTGGTTTTGCCAACTGCAATGAAGAGGTTTATTTCATATTTGGGTCCCTTAGTTAAAGATTGGGCTGGGCGGATTGTGTTTTTACACAATATAATAAAAAAAAAATACAATATATAGATATATACACATATATATATATATATATATTAGCTGTAAAATAGTTGGATAAGCCTGTAGAGAAGAGGACATATTTTGAAATATCTCTAGCGTGTAATATTAAATTTATATATCTACATATACAGATAAAGATAAAGATACCAGATACAGATACCAGATATAATTGTAAATTCAAGCAAATCAATCAACAATCTATTGAGATTTGTATATAATATATATACTTAATTACGTATATCTAATTATTATACCAGCACACAAATACACCACAAGCAGACACCACACACACATACACCACAACACACAAACAATATATAAATATTACTTACATATTACATTATATATATAAAAGATAATAATAATAATGTATCTATATCTATACCATATACAACAATTACCATATATATTACTTCTGTGCGCTTCTTGCGATCTAAGGAATTTCAATAAAAACAAAGAAAAATACCTAAAAAGTATAAAACCGACGAAAAATACAAAAAAATATACAAAAAACAAAAATATAAATCCGTTTGAGCATTTATTACTGTCAGTTTTCAACATGGGCCATGGGGCATGGAGTTCGAGAAATTCGTTGGCAGATTCGCCGTCGATGTCCATAACCAGTTGGCCAATGGAATGGAATAAAATGGTCAACTGTTCGTTTCCTCCTTTCCAATTTTATGGCTAACATCTGCCGATTATGAGCGAGCGGAGCTTGGGGTCCGCCGAAATGCATCTTGGGAGTGGGATGGAGTCCCGACTCCGACTTAAGACAGCCTCAACCTCGACAACTTCATCTTCATTTTCATGTGCAGCCGGCTGGCTTTCGCTTCTCGGGCTGGTTTCACTTTTTGTTCAATTTAATTCGCATGTGTTTTTCGGGTAAAATGTATGAGTTTTCTACCAATTGCACTCGTGTAGCGTCTTCAGCATCCATGTTATATGACCCGGAGCGGGTCCATGAAGCTGTTGATAAGTGGTAACTATAGTTATATGACAAGTACACATAGGCCGCTGGTGAATGGATAGCTATACGGCAGCAACTTTGTAGACGGAATGTGTATATTGGTGATTTATGCCATTTGATTAACTTGTTAATGGCCCAAAGAGTTTTTCGCGTGCCTGAGAAGATACTAAGCTAGTCGAAAATAGACAGCACGGCCATGTAGATGAGCCAATGGCTTAAAGAGTACTTGTCTAACTAAAAAGGAATGCCTTTAAGCCCGTCTAATTTTATTTGCTGGCACCATGAAAGGTAAAGCAATGATGTCTCAAAAACACACATTGTAACTATTTTCTTAAATGGGCATTGAAGATATCAGAAATCAAGTATAAGCGTTTAGTTTATCAAATATCAAGTATACGTATGAAAGGTATCAAATATCTAGTATTCGCGCCATGACATTCGAAAAACTTTCAGAAAGCTTTGAGCTTTGCATCAACCAGCTTTTGAAGGTGTCTGTAGCTACATTTATTTTACATATTGGTATTAAATAGACATAGTTTACGGATTTTTGGTTATTTTTGACATAATAATAAAACAATTGTGTGAATATATTGGGAAAATAAATATTTACAAAAACTTTATTTTTTCAAATAAAAAACTGAGTTTAGCTGTAAATAGTTTTAATTTCTCTTTTAACCCTTTTATTGGAGAGGATTAAATTCAGCAGATACTTAAATTTTAAATCCCAGTTAAATTTGTTTGCTGCTAAACAAAAGTTTAACAAATAAAAGTTTGGCGTAAACAAACAAATTTTCAAAATGTTAAATGAAAGTTAGTTATATTTGAAACTTATTTGCTTAATTTTGAATAACAATTAGCTTTGCTGTTACCTAAAACTATTGCAGGCTAAATAAGCCCCATCGAGTTAATTTTATTTGGTCCCACTACTTGAAGCAGTCAAAAGTTTAAAGCTGGGCCGAAAGCTTTCTCTAACTTCAGTGTCGAACGCGGATTTCAGACGTGCGGTGGCCGAGAAAGAGAAGAAGAAGTAATTTGTACCGAGAAACTAAAGCTTGCAACACACCAAAAACACACACACGTACACGGCACACCACACACACACTACCTTTGGAGCTGAAATCGAACGCCAAGAACACTGAGCATAACGTTTGAGGAAAGTGATACGAGCTGCTACCTGGAGTTGGAGTTTGATTCATTGATCGACGAACCGAGTGCGTAAAGCCCGTAAACTTAGGATTGCAAATATACACACACGCATGCAGGCGCAGCCAGGCAAGCACGCACTCGCTCACTCACTCACACGAACACACTGTCACACATACACACTCTTACTGAGAGTTACCTGAATAACCGCCGCGCCTACCACCGTCGACCAACTACCGCGTTTTCCTTTATCTGACTCCCACCGCCCCTCGCCCGTTTAACGGTAAACGGAGTATCTGTGTGTGTGTGTGCGCAGTATCTGTGAGTGTTTGCCTACGCATTCGCCAGTGAGCGTGTGTTGTCTTTTGGTGTTTTCGTTTCGAAAAAGTTGTGTGTACATTTTCCAAAACAAGAGAAAGAAAAATCACTGAATTAACGAAAAGAAAGAAAAAGGAGGCAAAATAAGGTCTCGATTATACAATAACGAACATTTTGATTTTATTTCTGTGGAAAACGTAAAGCGTTCTTTTTTAACGAGAGGGTGAATATAAACACAAATGCAAAGACAGTTACGAAGAGACACGCGCACACACTCACAAAATAAGAAACAACAAAAAAAATATAGTGAAATAACCTTCAAGTGCCGAGCTTGTGCAACTTCCACTTCTCGGCCATACCACTAATTATTTATGCTTTCGGTTTAGTAGCGAGCTCCGTTAAGTTTATTCAGTGACAGGTTTATTCACCAAGAACACTTACCTCTGGCCACCCTAATGGGCGCCCCCAATTTCCCGAGCATTTCCCAACCATTTTCCCACCCGCTGCTCCACAACTTTGTACGTGCTGCAACATCGGCTGCGAATGCATTAGGAATTTATGCGAAAATACATAACTAAGCGAGTGGCTGGCACCGGACGCCAAAAACTGGGTTTTCCTCTTTCATGGATTTCTGTGCTGAATATCAAATATGATTGCAGTTTCAACGGGTTTCCCGCCTGTCAGCCACTCAAGTCATCATCGAAACCAGCTCCAAGCTCCATAGCCCACTGGATCCCCCGGGGTCGCAGTTAATTGCCAGCACAGCCCAATTATCAGGCGATATTGAAATGGCCCGCGGCAGTCGCCAACTCAAAATCCCACAGACTAGGCAAAGTCGGTCCTAAAGTTTCAAATAAGCTCTTAAATATTTACGACCATTTACGGGCTGTTTTGTGTGTTTTCTTAACAATCTTTTGCTTTAAAAGCACTGAGAGATATTATGTAATAACTGGGTTACCCAAATTATACATTACTGCAGAACATTAAGTTGTTAAACCTAAAAAGGCACAAAATAGATCTATTTTGCTGAGGAATTCCCCTATTATGATGCAGTTTTAAAAATCACCCAAGAAGTAGAAACTATTTTACCTTGATAGATTGAAATATCATGTAGACCTGTTAGTTTTTGCCATATACTAGGCTAAAGAAATTTCTTGCCCGTATGAACATATTTTGCCCCACTGTGCGTGCCCGCTGAAGCTGACAATTATTAATAAGCGTTTTAGCATTTGCCGCCGCACAGTATGTGCACACATAAACACACAGTTGTGTGTGGAATTTCCCTAATAGAAATGTAATTTACCCCAAACCAAGCCGCATCAAACTGGAGTTATTGTTCGGGCAGTCGGCCAGCTTATTGGGGTCATTGGAGCTGGCCAGGCACGACAATAACAACAAGAACAACAACCGCAGAATGAGTCCATTGTCAGGACATTTGGCCATTCACTTAATACTTAATCAGCAAACCGGCCATTATATAAATGCATTCGCATTGCTGATTCGTTTGAAGAAGAACGCAGCTCACTACTGCAGATTATATTTATTATTTGGGGCCTGCGCGACAGTTCTACACAATTTATTTGAAGATAATGCCGGGAAAATTGCTGCAATTTGCGCTCAACAATGGCGGAGGGAAATTAATCCCGCTGACGTCAGGTGGAACTAGGCCCAGAGTCGCCCCGTCTAATAGCCAATGATTGGGAAGCTATAGCTCGAGGTTAGACCTCGCCTATGACGCATCCGAAATAAATATAAACAGCAAATATTTGGGCGACGTTGTTGACTGGAAGATACACAAATCGGAAAGCGGAACGCTTCCCGCCTGGCACTGTTTGCTACCACTGGGATTGGGGACCTCGTTCGGCTTGTTCTCCGGGCCAGAGATCAGAAGGCAAAGGACAATGCCAACAACCTCGAGGCGCACACACGGCGTATACTCAATGCATGGAAACTGAATGTTGGGTTTCGGTTTCGGTCCGTGCCAAGCGCAGCCCAGTTGGATTCATTGCCCACCTAGGCGAAGTAATGCCAATGCTAATGGAGCTCCTGTGGTAGTAGTCTTACATGCCCCCGACGCCAACTGAAGCCAAGTATTTTGTATGTATTTTCGGCTGTTTCTGCCTTGTTTTTTGTTTTTTTGAAGAACCTGCCCGGCTCGGCAAAGGCCTTGGCATGTGGGCGACAATTTCGCATTTATTATGCAACAGTTTGGCGGATTGAGCGTGTAGCGTAAACAAAATTGCTGCCAGCATTTCTTGGCCCAGATTGCAAAGCGGGTAGCAAAGGGGGGATTCGGCATCCGACTGAAAAGTACCCTGGAGAATGAGGCAGATACATTGACCGAATTCTATTCCTGTGTATAAAAATATGCTATTTGTCAATGATTGCTTAAAGGCATTTAATTGCTTTTATCTAAAACAATATATAGTATGTATGTACTATCCAATCAATAACACACATTTACTGCGCTGTTGGCAAAACACACTCCATTTCAATAATAAACAATTTGTACTATGTAGATGATACCTCATATTGATCTTAAACTGTCGCAATTTGCTTGGCTCCTGTATTCTTTATTGCCTTACCAATTGTCTGCAGTTGGTTCAATACAAAGACAAAAACCTTCACAGATTTTCGTATCATTGAACCAATAAATGCGGATGACCCTTGGCCCCTGCACTATTTACATTTAAGTCGTTCGCCTCCCCTGCAACTTTTCACAATTTTCCGTTCCCCCTGAAAATCAGGTGGAGAGGGGGAAATCATGTCATGCAGCACAGTTGAAATAATGTAATTGACTTGGGCACGCAAACTGGCAAGACAAATCAAGGCGAGGCGAAGGAAAAGCTGGGAGTCACATGTGCGCCCATTGGACTCTAGCCAGTGGGTGGTGGTTGGTGGTGGGTGGGTTGTGTAGGTGGTTTGGCTGCGATAGCTCAGCCCGAATGCAATTCGAGGAATAACTGCAAAGCCAGTTATCGGCCAGAACCCACGCTGCCACTTGCCACAACATGCTGCAGCTTAAAACGAATCTCTTGGCAGCAGACGTGAAAAACCATTCAGAAGTGCCAGCCTGGGAAGTCATTGGTTCTGAATTCAGATTTGCCAGTGTAAGTCAAAAAGAGGTTTATTGTATTGTGTTAAATTGCTTAGTTAGCATAGTGCCAAAGTATTCTTATGACTTTCATGTAATCAAAAGCATTGCCAAACAAATTTAAAAGGTTTTTAGGTTTATTTAAGTATAAAACCCCAAGCCCACAAACTGCCACGCCCACACTTTTGAAAAAGTTTTAAATTTTCTTTCATTTAATTATTTTTGTTCCCAATTTCTACCAATACTCCAATAATGTGGAGTATTTCCACTAGATGAGTAAGGGGTATCTGAAAATATATCTCTTGCTTTATGATATAATCATACAATATTATTTGTGGCACTTATTTATGGATCATTTTTGAGTAATAAGCTCAATAATAATTACGTTTTTAAAAAATACCTACACTTCGACACTTTAAAAATATTTACTTAATGAGAAGGTTAGGACCATAAAAGCACCAATTTCGGCTATATTTTGTCACTATATGTCAACTTTGTAGCACTTTGTTTGTTTGCATACACATAATGCTAAAATAAGCGAGACGGCGAGGAAGTGGGTGGTTGGCCGGCGAAGCTAATCAAATGCCAACTGAGCTGAGACGTAATTTACGTAAATATGTATGTATTTCTGTTGGCCATTATACCATAGAGCAAAAACAACAGAAACGACCATAAGCAAACAAGCTGTAAAATATTTGTCAATTCTGATTACTGGTTAGACCAGTCGGACTTGTATACAGGGTGCTTTCCTTCCATATAAGAAGAAAAACCTTATGCAACCCCATAAACAACACACGATCACGTAAGCTCTATCACTTTCCTTGCCTTACCGCTCAGATCTTCGGTTGCCGATTAGGAACATTTGAATGTGAGGCTAATTGTTATTTGCTGGATGATCCGGCCATTAGAATGACGTTATAGGGGTTCCATGTACGGAACACCCCCAATGGAACTCATCCGGCACTATGGAAGCCACAGCAATATCTCATCTTTGTTTACCAACCTTCTTATCTGGTTTGAGATTCTTCCCATTTGATGGTGTGGGTTTAAGGTGCCAATTCAGATTGGACACGTAACTTCTCAATCTGCGTTTTACTATTCCTATTTTTTCTCATTAAGTGAAAAGAGTTTATTTCAAGAAGAAAACCCTGATTTAAAAGCCACGATATACTTAAGCGAGTCTGAACAAAATTCATATAGTAGGAATATATTAATATTACGAGCCTTGCATTCCCTATTCCTTAAACTTTGTGAAAAATGTTTGTACAAAATTAGTAAATCGTGGGACGTTGAGATCAGTATATATTTCTAGAAAACCCTCATTCATCCCAGATAACAGACATTTCCTTGAAATCAACGATGTTTACTCAAGTGGTAGTGGCTGTGAAAAGTGGAAAGTTTTGCATTGTGTGACGATAGCCGCACTCGACACACATCAAAAAGACAATAGCCGCGATCTGGGCGTCGCTATATATAGCCGCTCGAGTGCCAATTTGGGTCACATCTCCCACCTGGGCGTCCTCTTCTCTGCTCTTCTGTTCATCTGGAAAAAAGGGCAAAGTTCGATGGGCTCAACTGGTGGGCGTGGCAGTGGGTCCGCCCCTCCAGCGTTTTGATATGGCAATTAAGCGCAGCTGCAGTTTGCATTCGCCAGCGTTTTAGTTGCTGCTGTTGTCGTATTTGTTTTTGCTGTTACTGTTGCTGTTGCTTTCACCATTCACTTGGCTCGTGACGCACACGCAGCAGGTGAGAAATAGAGGGAGGTGGGGGGCTTTCGCTGCAGCCGTCCTTGCACTACGACGTTGTTTAGTCAGAGATGGGAAGCAACTGCCTGTGATATGCCATCATAAAATATGGCCAAACACATCAGAGGGTCTGCTTGAATATCATCGACGACTAGCACTCCTACAGCAAGATGCTTATTTAAATAATCCTCGAATAATTTAGTCATATTTAATATAAACATAAACCAAGCTTGGTTTATCTAGCATAGCTTCTTATTTTAAAACCATAATAGGCTTCTTTCACTACTGCAACTCGCACCCTGCACAGAATAGCTTTTCAGCTCTTTCAGGGTTTTTGTGTTTACCCGCGAATTAAGATCTTCCGTCTACGTGATGACAACTAACAATGACAATTAGAATGCAAATATTTATAGATTTCATTTAGAGCCCTCGGTTTCAGAAGTTTTGGGTGAATGCGAGGTGTCGCTCGGTACCATTGGTGATTCATCCAGATTCAGCAGAGTTCTGGGCACCCAGATAGCTTTATAATCACCATATCCACGCACACAAGATGAAACTGGCTAAAGCCGGACAACGAGTTGATTGTAAACAAATGCCGCGACCGTAATGGGAACGGCGGAGAACAGGTTATGTTGGGGACAACTAAATTTAGCCAGCTGAAGTGACTGAATGATGGTCGAATTACTGGTGCGCATGAAACTAACTATAGCTTTTGGTTTATTTATTCTAGAGCAATGCGTCTCGACACGAACTCAAATGTGGACTTTAAAGCATTCGAATCCAGCTCAAGCTCATGTGTAAGTGCTCCAAAGTAAATGCCCTGAACATCGGCTCTCAATTTTTACACCTTTAGCCCATCAAATTGGATAATCTGGCAACCTGGGGTGGTTCACAGAAAACAGACACACGGCTGCCGATCACGGACTACTCCAATCTGGGCGGACCCCGGCACAATCGAAGTCCCTTTCCACTGTGCAAAGAGGTCAACAATCGCTTTGTAATCTGGTTAGTACCCCACAAAATGTTAGCTCCGCTAAAATCGAGATACCTCTGAGAAATTACTTTAAAAGAAATCTTGATACAATAACCACCATAAAATTTCTTTCAAAATTAAATACATATTTGCCTGATTTTTTAAACATTAATCAAACGATAATTATGATAATCTACTTGATGTTAGATCTAAAGAAGTTACAACGCAGATTAGTTACTTGTCAATGATAAAACATATGGAGATACCTAAATAAGTTAACTTTTATCGAATATGTTGAATCCGTCAGCGATTTCTAAACGTCTTTCATAAATCCTTTATAACGTTTGTGATTTTATTTCACCAGGGATGGTGACATGACCACTCTGGATGTGGACGCCATCACAAACACCAGCGATGAGACTCTGACTGAAAGCAATAGCATATCGGAGCGCATCTTCGCAGTGGCTGGTAACCAGCTGCGCGAGGAGCTGAGCACCACGGTTAAAGGTAAGTGTGGTCTGCAGCAATGGCATCCAATCCCATGTAATATCTGAAATGTCTCCCACTTAGAATGCCGCACTGGGGATGTGCGCATCACGCGTGGATACAATCTGCCCGCCAAGTACGTGCTGCACACAGTGGCACCTGCCTACAGGGAAAAGTTCAAGACGGCCGCCGAGAACACGCTGCACTGCTGCTACAGGTACTGTAGCTTTATAAGTATATTTTTTTGGATTATTGAGTTGTCAAGAGTTTTCATTAATACCCTAATTATGATTTCATCAAAAGTTATTTTAAAATGTTGGAAATTACTCATTGGTAGAGCTTAACCGCAAGTTATTTTAACAGTTTTGTATGACTATATGTTCTAGGTTAAGTTTTAGGTTTAAGGAAAGCATAAAACCCCCAGTTATCGCGATAAATATTTAATTTTTAATACACAGACTTTAGATTTTTTGGAACTAGTAAGCTTGCACTTATTGTGTAGGGACAAAAGATTTACTAATTATTACATACTACAATTACATTATAGGTGTATTATATTTAATTATAAATATACTTCAGTTGTAATTAAATATGTGGTTTTCTTTTTACAGAAACGTCCTGTGCAAGGCGAAGGAACTGAACCTGCACACCATCGCCTTGTGCAACATCAGTGCCCACCAGAAAAGCTTTCCCGCGGATGTGGCAGCCCACATTGCCCTGCGTTAGTACTTCATCATGTACATTCAGCACCCAATTCTCCAACTGATCAAAATCTATAAACCCAATATGCAGGTACCATCCGTCGCTATCTGGACAAGTGCACCCTCCAGGTTGTGATATTGTGCGTGGGCAGTAGCGAGCGCGGCACCTACGAGGTTCTGGCCCCACTGTACTTCCCCAGGGATCAGCTGGAGGAGCGCAGTGCCCTGTGGCAGCTGCCCAAGGACATTGGCGGCGAGTTTGGGGAGCCGCAACATCCGGATCCCGATCGCCAGATACGGATCATCCGCAATCCGCAGCACAGTGTCCACATGCGTCACCGTTTAGGTGAGTAACTCAATAACAAATATGAGCAAATATGAGGGGCCTTTGATCCCAGATGTCTGATAATGTATGTAAAAACATAAATATATATTTTGTTATAGAACTGAATATATAAAACGAAAGTAATAGTGTATCTTGCAGTAGTAGTATCTTGTAGTTAAGATAATATATATAGATCACATAGCGCATTGATGACTGTAGCTGTGCGATGGTTGCTTGCGTCACTGTTTTCTCACTGGCGGCTTATCAATCGGCTGTCGATGATAAAGACGGCTATCAGCATGGCAATGATTCCATATGAGATACATACAGTTCCTTTGTTGCCTGTCGATAAGATAGGAACACAGCAGTTGAACAAGTGAATAAGGTGTGAAATACTAGCGCAAAATACGAGAAATTCGCTGGTCTGCTATGTTGACTGGCCTTTCGACTTCTATGGATTCAGTTACGCTGCAAAGTCGGTCGAGTGCGGGTCACTTGGCAGTAGTTGCATTCGATTGGTCACGGAAAAGTCGCCAGTTTTCGATATTTGGGCCACCGTACCCATAGCACCGTTTCTATAATACCATACAACGTGTTTGTAAGTGTTTCCACGCAGAAACTGACAAGGTTTACCTTGTGTCATAAATCCAGCGAAGAGTAAAAGTATCTTTTGGTAGTTACTCTACTAGGTGACAAAAAGCTAAGTGCTATGAATCGGAATAGATTCCGTTGCATACTTTCGGGATATATTTCTGTTTGTGAACGTGTAAATTCTCTTGTCGTTCTACAAGTTTTTTTTTTAATAGTTTTATTAAAGCCACGAATCCGTACATGCAGTACTAGTACCATAACATTGCAATTAAACATATAAATAATATAACCAAACCTCTCACTTATCGTGTTCTACAAGAACATATTTAAAAGGAAAAATACACTTCATTCGGATTATTGTTCGCTGTTAACCATTTTCCAATAACTGCTTAAATTTACTGTCACTTCGTTTGAAACAAATATTTGTAAGAAATAAATTTAGCTTAAATTAGATTTGACCATAGCACTTTTATTTTTGGTAACGTTTACAAATAGAATTTTTTATGACCATATTGTCTGATCCGATTTCTATTACTAAATTACTATGACTTTTTAGTGGATTGCAGATTGCGTTTACATTTATATTGTGGATTGAGTTTCTTTATATAATTAGGTAATCTTAGTTAATTAGGTAATCTTTGACTAAATCCTTTTATTTGAACATGTAAGCGAAAGCTAATAACATTTTGTATTCCTCTTACGTTGGCTAATCTGGCCAAGTTATTTAACTTACTCTGGCCCGTTTATCACGAGGAGTGTCACTCAAGTGTTTTGGCTTGGCCAAGTTCCGTCCTGGGCCTAAATCATGTCGTGGCAGTCGTGTTATCAGCATTATCAGTAAGCTGCCGGGACCGGTGCACAGCGAGAGTTTAAGCGAGAGTAGGGAAAGAGAAGAGAAGAGAGGGGGCAGCATCCAGTTTTACTCAACGCTCGTGCGTTTATCCGCTCCGCTGCTGTGTCGTATCAACCGCACCAACCGCCCAGAGCTGGCAATCAGTTCAACTCACATTCCGCAGCACTGAAGTTCGCAGATTACAGAAAGCGTTTGCTCTGCGGGGTTAATCGAAATCCAAATCGTAACCAAAATCCAGCGCAGAATGATAAACAACTCATTTGAGTTCTCGTGTAAAGACCACAAGCCCAAACGCCCGAATTGAAATACAAAGAAAAATGCCTATGCTCCAAGTTTCGGTTCAAATTCACTAATTACGAAAATATTACATACCTCTTCTGTTAAAACGTTTTCCCGATTTAAGGATAAAGAAAGAAAACATTATAATATACATGCAAACTTGTAATTTAACAAATATGTTTAAATGATCGTATATTTTTAGTATCCCTATATAATAGTTGAAAGTATTTTATGCTAAATCGTTTATTACGCGAGCCTTAGCGGTTTTCATTATAACAAGTTATCACAACGCGTTAACCATCTGTTATCTCTTTCAGCCGACGACGATTCAGACGTGAGTCCACACGACATGGAGGGCAATAGCTCAGATCTGGAGTACGGAGCACGGGATATGAACGGTCTCAGCCTGAACTCGTACAGCAGCGGATTGCAGGCTCAGCTGCAGGTGAGTCGCCTTTAAAAACCCGAGCTGAAGTTGATTTACTAATTCATTGATGTCTTCGGTCCCCAAAACAGCGCGATCTGGACCGGCAGCACCTGCTCAGCGATCGCCCACGCACTGGAGTTTACGAGAATGTCATTTCCGAGGGAGTCGAGGGCATTGAGCACCAGGAGAGGTAAGCTATTTTTGTTACTTGTTACCAAACGAAATTTCAGATAGATTCGCTAAGTAATAGCACTTCACCCAATATATTATGTATAATATTATATTATTGTTGGAAATTATTGCCTCATTATGTTAGCATGGAAAATTCTGGTTAGTCATATTCCCATTTGCATTTACTCGAGAAAGTAAACAAACTCTAAGCAAACATTAATGGGAGTAAAATTTCTTGATTTTCGTTTAATGAGTGAATCATTTTAATTTTATTAACACAAACACATTTCTGTCAAATGTTGATTAAAAGTGAATATTCTGATAAAAAAGCAACACCCATAGAAAGAATTCCAGAAAGTTAAGTTGACTTCAATCATGTTCGATTTACAGATCCCTTATTAGATATATTCACTTATGTATTTCATTCCAAGTCTTTGTAGTTTATCACTTGATCGTTTATGATACCATAGACGCACTGCGTCACCGAATTTCCTGGAGTGTGTGTGGCACGCGTTGGTAGAAGTTGGCCCACAAATGGCCCTCCCGCTCCTGCTCCTCCAATAAACACCTTGTCAGCGAGCCTTCCTCCAGTTTTTTTATTACAAGAGCATGCCGGAAATATCTTAACCGTCTAGCAAATGCCTTTCCCCTATGTAAATTCCGCCGCTTGTCGAAATTTTAGAGGCCCCAGGCACGCAATCCGTTAGCTCGGCTCAGTTTCTGGCTAAAATTAAATTGGAGCGGCTTAAATGGAGTGGAGAGCGGAAAGTGCTCGCCCATCGTCCTGCACAATGCTAATTGGACTGGCCAAGTGTTTTGTGACCTTTTTCTTGTGACGCCAACTGTGACGTAGACATATTAAGCACTGTGGCGTCATAGTTTGCGTGAAATTTTCACAACCGCCTGCAAATGAATATTTACAACTCTGTAGGAGGTGTACAAAAAAAATGGTGTGACACTTGGAAATACTGTAGCATATTTTCCACAAAACTTAGGCTTTATATATTTCATTATGCCATGAAATATATACTTTCGTATGGGATCCTTCTAAGATACTCTTAAGATTATCGCATCAAAAATATTTATTTTGCCGTTTTATTCGTAGAAAAAGATTAGAGGTAAATATTTATGAATATTTATAAGTGCTCTTATAAGCGGAGATAATTTGTGTTCACTTGGAACGTCTTAGGGTTACACTATTAAATTAAATATGAATGAATTTCGAAGAAGAAGAAGGAGGCCAGTATAAAATATTTAAGAGATGAAAAAAACAAAACGAAAAAGGAAATTAATGTAAACATAAACCATTCGAATCTCTCATCAAAATGATGCATACTCTAAATATTGTCGACTACCCGAATTAAAACAATTCAAGTGACAGCTCGATCGAAGTGGAAATCGGAAACCGGATCGGCCGGTGGCTATATAATCAGAACATCAGAATATCGAACCGTTGCAGTTCATTGAATGAAACCGCACAAATGCCTCGCACACATTTTGTAAACATTTAAATGCAACATCTCCCAGGCAACTTAATTTATTCAACCGATTTCTGGGGAGCTGTGTGTATGTGCATTCAGTGGGGTAGTGACAACTGGACGCCGCTTCCTGGACCAGTTTTCCCTTGTCACTCGCCTTTTTTGTGTGCGTGCGGGGGGAATGCACCCCACTGTGCAGGCGCCTCTTCTCTGGCGCGTTCAATTAAACTCAGTCTGAGGTCATCCAGGCACATGCAGAAAATATAATTTTAATTTATTATTACTTTCCTACAACTAATTATTTTATAAAAGCCCTGTTATTTAGCTTTTGGGGTAAATAATTATTCACTGTTATTGTTTTTTTTTCTCAGCCAATTTTTATCGATTACATTCTAAGGTCATCCAGTCTCACGTTGACGTAAACATGAAGTTAGCTAGTAAGCATACATATGTATGTACATAGATGAGATAAAAAACTAATAATACTTAAGCTTTATTAGCAATAACTTATAATTGAGCTATACAGTTATTGCTTTCTTAATAGAAGGTCGATTTTTGATGTTTATATAATGTCCATGTGCTAAGGTTTTTATTTTTTATTAGTTTTTTTTTTAATAATAAATTGGAAATTGTGTTCTGAGTAATGATCCCTTACATCGTACAAGTTGAAATTGTTTTGATAATATCATGTACAGTTGTACGATTTTATACGCACATTAATGAGTCAAGGGTATGGTTGTTTATGCTAGCCGCGATGTTTTTTAAACAATCCATTCTGATGGAAATGTTGCACATTGCACGCATACGCCCGTAATTCCCACTGAATGTGCAAGTGTATGTGAGTGGTGGGTGGCTGAACCGAAATAGCATTCGTGTGTTCGTTTTTTGCGCATTTAGCTGCCAACTGACAACGCAAACATTTGAACTGATTTCATTTTTGGACAGTTTTGTTTTAGCCCGACTGACATTAGTGCAAATAAAGCCGCTAGCATGATGTCCTTGGGTTGTTGTTGGTGCTGCCCTGCCTCTAACGGTTCTTGCTCTTCTGGGCATTGGTGTTGTAACTGATTGCCATTGGAGAGGCGAAAAGGGCGCACGCTCCAAAAGTGAGAGAACACACTCTCGCGAGCAACTTACACTGATAGAAAAAGCGAGTTTGATACTAAATGCGCAGGTCAAACAAGGTAACTCATTCTTAATTTGATTGTGTTGGAACAATTTATGCAAAACTTTTTAACTATAAACACGATTATACTTATGGTATTTTATGTTTAGCGTAATTCACACGGGGGTTTATTTTGTTATTTTGGTTATATTTGGTTTTGATTAGTAATGCAATCTCGACTAAAATGTTATTTCAAAGTAACATGATTTAGCAAGTCGTGTCAGCTTTTCTTTCTGTGCAGCATCATCGCGTGGGAGAGAATGGGAGCAAAAGTTTGCGGCGACGTCGCCACTGCGTCTCTCTCTTTCCACACTATCTTTCCCACGCTCCTTCGCGGCTGCTGGGGCGGCGAAAAAGATTCAAGAGTAGCCCCACTCGCCGCAAACTCGCTCATTCGAAAAGCTTTACTCGCGGCGAACGGACGTGCACTGAGATATATATCCGTGAGGGCGCCAATTCTATTAGGAATCGGTGATAAATCCATAAAATCGCATCGACCTAAAAGCTGAAAGTTTAAGGAAAAACTATTTATATTTTCGCATTTCCACGAGCCGCTTCCGTACAACGCAAAAGTCTGGCCACTTCGCTGCCCGCACATACATCTTATTTAACGGAGAAAAACACCCTGAACTATTTATAAGTATCTGGCAAAATAGAAACAGTCTATTTTGCGTCAATTGAATGCTAAATCGGTTCGAAAACAGCAGCTAGCAAATCAAAACGTACAGTTAACCGTTGAAAAAACGAATTTCTATTTTGACTTCAAATCGATATACCGTAATTGTGCGCGAGAGGCGAACGACGAACTTAAAGGGAACAGCAAGAAGTGCCACCCACCAGCGAAACCAGCAACAACTACAAATACAACTACAACTACATCCACAAATATAATCCATCAGAAACTCAGTAAACTATGACAATGCTAGAAGGCATGACGTCGATTGACCTGGGCTCCAGTCCCATGCAAGAAACTACGGGCGACATGAACGACGTCCTCCCCGATGAGCTCATGGAGTCACCGGAGGAAAGGTAAGGGCCTCGTCAGTTATGGGGTTCAGGGCATTGCGATGTGTCTGTCACGGAGTCGAACGGGCTATCGAGACCCTCACTCGCGCCTCCTGGCCGTAAACGATTGCTCCTTGGCAAGGGTTTGATGACGTCAGCGGTGGGCAGGAGTGCACTACGGCCTTACTGTTCCAGTTCGATTCAATAACTGTCAGATACATAAAGCTGGGAGCCACTTATTAGCTATGGCCACTAACTATACGATAGTCTACCTTGAATTACCTAAAGCTTTGATCAAAATTAGTCTTTTGATGGGTCAAAGATCAGAACTACATGTAGATACTTACATGTTTGATAAATTCGCTTCGTTTTAATGCCTATAAATACTGTATAAATGAAAATGATAGGTGGTTTATCAATTAAATGAGTGGGAAATCAATTGACTTTGTAAAACGAAGTCTTATCCTGCGCATAGCAGGTTCCGTTCCAGTTGAATAAGTTCAAGTTGCACCATTGCATTATTCACTATTCGCAGTTAATTAAGTACAGTTGAACATTACCCTTTCCAGTTGCCACAAGGTCTATTTTTAGACTCGTGCATCCTTTAGTTTGCCGTGCAGCTTGGCCATGACTGGTTGTTGCGCCCAAGCAACCTTCACCCGTCCGCCCACCGCAAGTGAACCTAAGCAGAACCCCAGAACCTTTCGGCCTTGTTTTTCCGTACGTGCCAGCCAATATTAACATGCAAAGTGTGTGATGGCATGAAATGAGAAATGTGATCTAATAATAATGTTTATTATTGTTTAATGTTCTGCGGCACTGAGTTGTTAAAGTGTGAGATTTATTCTGCGGATTAGCATTGCGCTTTAACATTCATTGTATATTTCGCACGATAATCACATTCAGGGGGCACCACCCACCAAATCTACCTGCATCCGCATCCGCAGCTGTATCTGTATCTTTAGCTGGGCAAACACCGACTATGAGATTATTATCGAGACTGAGTCGGTCAGCACTGCGTCACAATGCGTCACATTTGGGCCCTATCTGGCCCATTATCTGGCCATCTCTCCGCAGTCGTAAACGGTTATCGGTTGCTGCTACCGGAGTTTACTGCCATCGCGGCAGGCGGTAAAAAAAACATCACATTTAAGCCCAATTTAATCACAGCACTAAGTCAGCTGAAATTGACTCATATTTGTCCGCATTTGGCGGAGGCTGAGGCATTCAATTAGCCAGATCTAAAGTTTGTATTTCGGCGTGTGGCTTCGAAAGCTGTTAATCACTTAAACCCACCTTTTGCACACATATGAATATATAGATAAATCTTTTCTGAAACGGTATGAATGCGTCATACTTAATAACAAAGTGCGCACTCATTCTATGGCCAATTAAATGAACATTAAATTCGAAACTGAATCGGTGACCCATTTTCCTTGCCCATGCCCATTTTAATTGTATACTTTAATCTCGCAAATATTTGCAAAAACTTAGCAACTTAGCTAAAGAGAGACAGCCAAAACATGAGCATAGCACGCTTTTTGCATTTGTAATTCGCCAGGCAGATAAACACGATGTTCAGCGTCTTTGTTTTTAGCGAAATGAATTTCAAGCAGTCGGCCAAGGCGACTCTACACTCTACAATAGCTTCTGGTGACTGTGTCATTATATTTGTATGCTTATATGGCCTGGAATTGCGTGACTCCACATAATAATCGATCGAACTACCCTCCCCAATCAACCCACCCAATCAATATGGGTTTCACATAATCGTTATATGCCTAGTACTCGAAAAGTCAGAGGCCAGAGTAAACAAAATGAAAGCAATTTCAACTGGAAGCAGTCGTGCGTGTAATGCATTTTGCAATTGATCTTAGGTGGATGATATTAAATTTCTGAAAATATAAATTATATCAGTATATGTATATATATATATAAATATTTATATGTGTATGTCAATACGTCTTACAGAACTAGCACCATAAGTCAACAAATCATTGAAAGCTTAAGTGTTTCGAAGCTAATCGCCTGAAACATTAGTTATATAGGATCTACCATATCCATATGAGACTAACCGCTGTGTTTTATTTTCATCCAGATACGAGCGCCTCCTACGTCGCGCCCAAGTCGAGGACTTGACGGAGGTGTCCGGCATCGGCTGCCTTTACCAGAGCGGCGTGGACCGCCTGGGTCGGCCTGTGATTGTGTTCTGCGGCAAATGGTTCCCCGCCCAGAACATTGACCTGGAAAAGGTAAAAGTGTTTAATCAAATGTTCCTATATACAAGTACTAACACTTACATTTGAACCGCAGGCCTTGCTATATCTGATTAAGCTACTGGATCCCATCGTTAAAGGAGACTATGTGATCTCGTACTTCCACACGCTGACATCCACGAACAACTATCCATCGCTGCACTGGCTGCGTGAGGTGTACAGTGTGTTGCCTTACAAGTAAGTTCCTATCTCGAGACCCCTCGCAAAAGGACATTGTGCTAAATTCTACTTATATTCGGATAGGTACAAGAAGAATCTGAAGGCCTTCTACATCGTGCATCCCACTTTCTGGACTAAGATGATGACCTGGTGGTTCACCACGTTCATGGCGCCGGCCATCAAGGCCAAAGTGCACTCGCTTCCGGGTGTGGAGCACCTGTACTCGGCCATCACAAAGGATCAGCTGGAAATTCCCGCCTACATCACCGAGTACGACATGGCGGTAAGTCGGATCAAATACAGTTACCATATGTATATACGATTACAATATATGTTTTCGACCTTTCTACAGACCAATGGCCTGCATTACTTCAATCCTGTGCCGACTGCCTCGTAGATGGCGGCCATCGTTGCTGTCTAGGACAGCTGGCAGCCACCATAGCTTATAGATACATATATATATATAAATCACAGATACATTTGTGAAGTTTTTATAGATTTTATAGAACATATTTTATTTTCGTGATAAGTAATATTTGTTTACTTGCGCATAACTTTCGATGTTGTCGTTTATCGATTGACTTGCCGCAAGTTTTGTTGAACATTGTGTAGCATACTTTTATGGGAGGTTCCGAGTCGCCCGGTAGCCCAAAACCAATTAGCTAAAATATAAATCGGCAGCCCCAAAAACGAGATAATTGTGTAAAACATTCTTATGAATTGCATGGAAATTAGTTGATTAGTTGGCATCGGCAGAACAAAACCTTGTTATTTCGCTATAAATAGTTGAAAAGTTGAGATATTGGTAGGAAATCGATGGGATGAATGAGGAGAAACCAAAAACGTTAGCAATGCTAAACAAAATAATACTTGATTAGTGAACCTGCATGTACGGATATACAATATTATTCTAAATATGAAATTGATAAATTGTACTTGATACTTGATTACGGAAGGGAAAGTATATATGAATAAGTATAAATATTGTTAGTTATCTTTGCAATTACAAATTGTATTATTAATGTATTAATACTAGAACTAACGCGTATGCAGTTTGATCCCCCGATATACATATACACACACATACGTACTATAATTCAATTGTATTTATACATAACTATATACTAAATATACACAATTAATAAATTAAACCTAACCAAACCAAACCAAACCAAACACGGAGGAGAACTCGACTCGCAGAGAAGCATATATTTTAAAGCTCTGAGAAGCTGAGAAGTGCAGCAGGAGCCTGCAGAACCTTTTGTAGATACTTACTAGAGCTCACCGTAAGGCCCTCCCAGCAATCGAAACACCAATAAAGAACCTAACGAATAACAAGTAATGAATACTGTATACTGAATACTGAATACTGAATGTTAAATGTTCAACTTTGATATGATATGTTTATGCGCTGGAGATTTCCAACTCGAGACACGTCCCTTTATCTTCCATGCACCGTTTGCGCTCAAAAAAAAAGAAAAAAAGCCCCAGAATCAAAGCCAATAGCACGCCACTGCTATACGTACTATATATTTGTAATTGTGAAATATATAGGTATTGTAATTAGTCGATTCAATTATGGCACTCGCTGGCAGTAATCAAAAACCAGAGCCACACTCAAACCACTGCGCACCAACAGTTGAAGAGCCAAAAGACAGCCACAGCCAACACCAGCAGTTGATTTAGCAACTACGCAATTAAATGCAAAGTAAAATGCACTCAGGGATTGATTTAAAACTAAAAACCAAACCGAAAACAAAATATTAAAATGAATACCCAAAAACCAAATACCAAAAATTAAGAACGGAATGAAATTTAGATAAACGACAAATGCGCTTTCCTCGAACCACAATCGGCAGCCTGGCTAGTACCTAAAATGAGAAATCAAGTAGAGTTATAGCGAAACACCAAAGTGAGATAGTTTTTGGACATGCTCTTATAGGCACCTACATATGTACTATATGTCGTAGGCAATTCGTCCGACAATTATGCCAATTACATATTTTGTATTGCCTCACCAGCAGAATTTAGGAAAATTAACCAGAGTGTTATGGGTAAGTTAAGTTCCCAGCTCTAACAATAATCAGAATTACGGCAATTGCGCGAAATAGTGTACTCAATCGTTAGGCTTGCATGAGAACCACCTTACAGGAGTACAAGAATCGGGACTCGCACAGATATGGTGGCCAATCCTATAGCTTACTCAACTGTTATTGAAAATTCAAAAACTAAATATTACTAAACAGAGTCCCAAATCGAGAATCCAAGTTATGCCAAGTGTTCCTTTCTAAAGAGTATATATTTAGACGAATACTTTTCGTAATATTTCAGTATTTGTAGGTAAATCTTAAAGCCAGCCACAAGTAACTAGTAATCTTATTGAATCTTAATATTTCCCTTTCCCACTTTCCCTTCTAATATTGCTATTGCTTTAGCGTTAAAATTCGAAAACTAAACCAAACCGAAAGAAAACTAAAATATCGATGAAAACTGATTTGTTGCTAAATTAATGAAATTGTACCTTCGAAAGGAATTTTGCGATCGATTCTTTCTAGCGTAGCACCAATTCCTTATAGTTGTTAAATCGGAAACGAGATTAAGAATGATCGTCGTGGCACAAAATGCGAAATTATGTTAAGCTTTTCCAAAATTCGAGAATCCAGCTCCTTGTTCTTTTTGTATATATAAGTACATACAAGGTAACAAATTTAATTGGTAACTAATAAAAGAAATCAACAAACAAACAAAACAAAACATTCTCCTTCTTTAAAATAGTCTAAAACTTTGTTCCGTTCAAAAATCACAGTCTGAGTTATTTTACTGTATTATCAGTTTGGTCTGCTTTGAGTTTGGAGCGTACTTCTCTTTGTATTCATCGAACATCTTCT
Organism: Drosophila santomea; assembly: GCF_016746245.2. Taxonomy (NCBI): domain Eukaryota; kingdom Metazoa; phylum Arthropoda; class Insecta; order Diptera; family Drosophilidae; genus Drosophila; species Drosophila santomea. The sequence continues at coordinate 16,474,422 of NC_053016.2, read as the reverse complement.
CCAGCGCTCTCATCACCTGCCCATGAATCTTGTCCACATATTCGGGATCGGGAGTATCACATTTTGCCACATCGATGGGGGACCCAACTGAAGTGGTGCGGATGGCATTGGTATTATAAATTATAAGTAATAGGACGAGTTTTTGGCACTTACCAACTTGGACAATACGTCGGCGATGGGGCAGTATGCCATAGTTGTAGTTGAAGATACCCCGACCTTTGGGAAGAAGCGGTGAAATGCCTGTGAATTTCTTGACCACATTCTGGAACCGACGGAGCGAGGAATCCGGAGGATTTGACACCTGATCAAATATGTCCACCTCGCCAAAGGACAACGAGGGCACAATCGACGATCTACAAGCAAAGTAATGTCAATAAAATTCCTTACAATTTATAAGCTTCTCACTAACCCAGTGCGAGTGGCCATTTTAACGAAACCCTTCCTATTCTTGAGGGTTAAAATGTACTGCCCAGGATGAGAGTCCATGGCTTCTTTGGCACCACCAACAAGTACGGCCACCGCATTAGATGTGAAACCATCCCGGTTGTCCTTGTGCTTCGGATCATTTGACTTGCTGAGTAAATAGGCCAGAGACTCCTTGGAAACCGATACCATACCCCACCAGCGCAATATGTCCCGCAGAAAAGGCGTCTTGAAGTGATGATCAAGGGTGGCGATCTTGGGTCGAACTTGTGGAAACTGGGATAGCCAGTTCCCGATGTCCAGGCTCATGTTAATACAAGTCCCAGTTCTAGAGGTGCAATTAACATACGATAAGATATAGTGAGTTATTGTGTAATTAGTAATTACCCAAGTATTCCGTGTGGAAAGCTTGCTATGATATAGTTTTTGTTGGGAGGCAGCTCAGCGGTTTTCACAAGTTCGACGGGGAAATAGTCTCGATATCTCCGAATGCCGCGGTAGAATAACCAGCTGGGGAATGTGAAAAATTAGTGGGGCTATAATCTCTTCAGCGGTCGGGATACTCCACATTCAGCACTTACCCATTACCTTCCATAATGCCGTAGTTTCTTTTATAATCCAAATAAATTATTACAAAATAAATAAGAAGTAGACTACGCACGAACATTTCGCCGTAATACTTGAGGATATAAAAGTAAAAGTACTGTGGTTATTTCTTCAGATAAGTAGTTAATTTAAATGGTATAATTGAAATGTTTCGTATCCTTTACGTAAGCTTATTCTAGGAGTAATTTACTTAAAGACTTTTAAGGAACTCTATTAGAACTATTTCCACCTTTAACTCAACCTATTCCCTAACTCGAAGCTATGCCCTCTAGTTTCAACACACTTAGAGTTGCTTCTATAAGTTGGGCTTATTGAATTTACTAATCTGCCATTTGCACAAAAGGATTACCAGCAGGATAGCAACTGCGAGGCAGGATGAGATGGGCAGCGTGAAGAAAGTGTAGGTAAAGAACGCCGTAACCAGGGTCTGCAGCCGCCGGTTCATCGGAACTCGGAGAGGAGCCCATTCGATGTTCATGTTCAATTCAACCGATCTTCAACACAAGAAGCGACTATTTCGACGATTTTCCAGCGACTGAGCGATCGGGTGTCAGCACACACAATTGGTGTAACATGGGGTACTTATCCTTATCAATGACGACCCGCCTCTTTGGAGCGATCCGTAAGAGTCGTCAACAGTTTGAGAACCACACTTAAATGATAAGCCATTGATTATTGCCTAAATCCAGACACTAGACTATACACACTAGGTGGGCGGGCATAATGTAAGATTAGGTCACTATTCAGATACTCTGCTAACTAGCCAGATATTCTCAGATTTATTTGCCCAAATTATAGTCAAATCAGTCTGATAACGGATCTTAAGTGGCTGTAAATAATGATTCGATCTTAGCCGATTGTGCTTTAATCGATGGGCGCTGAATCATATCTTTGGAGTCGACTACTACCCTAATGTTTATTTGGGCATGCCGGCAAAAGTCACTCCTATCCCGATTGATTATTGACCTTTACTCGAAGAACTTCATGTTTAGGTCCCACGTTTCAGCAGTGCTTCGCAACAGTCAAAACACTCATTCCATTGTGCGTGTCCCATTGGTGCGTTCATCGATAAGGAATCCACCCGATTTTGTCGTAGACTCACTAGAGATCTGTGTCGCCCTTATCAGCCGAGTGCTTCATGCACATTAGTGCTGATTCACGCAGACATTGTTACATTGAACTGAAACGATATTGTAATAACTATGAGCAAGCACATTTATTTATTTGCACTGATAGCTGTAATCAACTTGTAAAGATAATAAATTGAATTAATTTAAATTAAATTAAAGAGCTCGTTTTTATTGCTTTCTTGAAAATGGGCTTACATTCAACAACTTGGAATATTTCAATTACAAATTATTTAAAGCAGTCGATGGAATAGTAATAGACAGTAAGTATCTCTAAAATTAGTGTACAACTAGAGTAGCACTCTTCGAGTTCTCCAAATATTTGTCTTTGTACTCGTCGAATAACTTCTCCAGGGCCTCAATGACCTGTCCATGCACTTTGTCCACATACTGCGAGTCTGGTTGGTCGCTCTTTACGACATCGATTGGAGCACCAACTGGGAAATTGAATATTATTACCGCTTATCTAGGAAATATATTCCAAATATTACTTACCAACTTGGACAATGCGTCGTCGGAATGGCAGGAAGCCAAAGGTGTAGTTGAAGAATCCGCGACCCACAGGAATCAGCGGAGAAACACCCGTCAGTTTTTTTACAAAGTCCTGAAACCGGCGGAGCAGGGAGCTGGGAGGATTGGCCACCTGATCGAAAATGTCCACCTCTCCGAAGGAAAATGAAGGAACAATCGATGAACTGAAATCAGGATATGTAAATAGGAATTCTAATAATGCTCAAACGCATTACTTACCCCGTTCGAATGGCCATTCTCACGAAGCCCTTCCTATTCTTCAGGGTTAAAATGTACTGCCCAGGATGAGAGTCCATGGCTTCCTTGGCTCCTCCAACCAGAATGGCCACTGCATTGGATGTAAAACCATCCCGATTATCCTTGTGCTTGGGATCATTTGATTTGCTGAGCATACGGATCAGAGCCTCCTTGGACACTGACACCAGACCCCAGCAGCGAAGGACCTCGCGCATGAAGGGAACATGGAAATGCTGATCAAGAGTGCCCAGTTTGGGTCGCACTTGCGGGAAAAGTTCCAGCCACTTGGAGATTTCCAAGCCCATGTTTATGCCAATGCCTGTGCTGCAATATAAATCAGTGTCTATTTATATTTGAACGATTAGATTGGCTATCTGTCGAAGCACTTACCCTAGAATTCCGTGGGGAAAGCTGGCCAAGATGTAGTTCTTAGTAGCTGGCAGTTCGGCTGTTTTCACCAGCTCCACGGGAAAGTAATCGCGATAGTGTCGATGTAAGGGGTTGGTGCGGGTTATCATCCAGCTGAGCGAGGTACACAGCGATATAATCTTACAGAGACTTTCATATATGTATTTTCTATTTACCCATTACCATCCACCACAGATTGGGTTTTCTTGTGATGTACAAAGACATATGCCAAGTAGGTTACCATCAAGCTGCGCACCAAAAGACCTCCATATATCTGAAAGGAAACTTATGTTCTGTAATACTCATGCATATTACTAAATGATTTTAAATTACCAGTGATCCAGCTACCAAAAGAAAGGAAACAGATAATAATATCAGAAGCATGGAGGTGAAAAAGGCCGTGACCAGTATCTGAATGCGACGTTCCAGAGGAACTCGAAGCGGTACCCATTCGATTTTCATGTCTGCTGTGTCCCCAAATGGTCAACAAATTCCACCAGCTGCTCTTTCGACGGTTCTCCCACGACTGAATGATATGGAACCAGTGACGGTCAGATTGCCCTGTACTAGACTTATACTTATCCTTATCGGTTTTCGGCTTTATGCAGGGAGCCCGCATTACCTGCTAATCCATCTAATCGGAAACCAACTAACCAGTAGTTCTTTGTGTGGGGCTGATGGAAGTTCGCGATTGGAGTGATGAAGATTATAAGGTCGGCATGCAATCGTCGTCTGGGTGCAAAGGTATGCGGCGATTCCAGAGATTACCCGCAGTATGATTCAAATAGCACTTTATGCTCTGGGCTGTATTTCTTCACGTAGATAAGTGATAAGTTGGGCTATTCTTAAACTACATTGAACGAAAATCAATTATCGAAATATTAACATTATTAAATAAATATTAACATATTAACTGAAGGCTGTAAAACTGGATTAGCAGGCATTTTTAGAATTTAATCATAAGGCTGTTACTTTTACATTAGCGCTGTAAAGACTTTGCAGTAAAGTGTGTTTTTTAAATTGAACGCCAAGGTGTACTGATCGTTGATTAACACTACCTATTGTTATCGATAAGTGCTTCAAGATTTCGATCCCCAACGGTCGATTTAAAAAGCTTTTTATGCGAGAATAATAAAAACCTTCATAAAATAAGTGATTGTATTCTATTAAATGGTTATAAAGCACTAATTTGATCACATTGTTTAGACAATAACTTTTCAACTAGTGAATAATCAGCTTGTCCTGCTTGGAGTTCGGTATGTACTGATCCTTATACTTGGCAAACATCTTCTCGAGGTCATCAATGACCTGTTTGTGTATTTTATCCACATAGGCTGCGTCTGGTTGATCGTTCTGAACCACATCGATGGGCGCGCCAACTGAAATATTTAAACATTTATTTTAACGTCATCAAAGTATGAAAAATTTGAATAAGCTGGGGACTCACCAACTTGGACAATGCGTCGGCGGTTGGGTAGAAAACCAAAGGAGTAGTTAAAGATGCCCCGCCCAACGGGAATGAGCGGAGATATCCCAGTAATCCTCTTTACAAAATCTTGAAAACGACGAACTGGAGAGTTCGGTGGATTAGCCACTTGATCCAGAATGTCCACCTCCCCAAAGGAAAACGTGGGCACAATTGAAGACCTAAAGTGTGGAAAGAAAACTATTAAATCTTACTTTTAGTTATATCCGAATCTACCTACCCTGTCCTAATGGCCATTTTTACGAACCCCTTGCGGTTCTTCAGGGTCAATATATATTTGCCAGGGTGCGAGTCCAGTGCCTCCTGGGCACCACCCACCAGAATAGCCACCGCATTGGAGGTGAACCCATCGCGATTGTCATTGTGCTTGGGGTCGTTGGATTTGGTTAACAGGTATACTAGGGCTTCCTTGGAAACCGACACCAGGCCCCAAGATCTCAGGAGACCACGCACAATGGGCGTCAGGAAGTTTTGATCCAAAGTGGCAACCTTGGGCCTTACTTGCGGGAACAGTTTCAGCCACTTGGAGATGTCAAGACCCATGTTGATGGAAATGCCGGTTCTATCAGGGTTTTAGTATGTGCATAAGTAGGTATACAAATGTTTCGTCACCTAAGCAACCATTGATAAGATTGACTATCAGTCAACGAGCTTACCCCAAAATTCCGTGCGGAAAGCTGGCCAAAATGTAGTTCTTATTTGGAGGTAGTTCTGCGGTTTTGACCAGCTGCACGGGAAAGTAGTCCCGATAGTGTCGGAACAGCCAATTGTTGCGGTTAATCTTCCAGCTATAATGGATTATCTTAGCTTTTAATGTTCTTGTAGACTCTTATTGACGCCTACCCATTGCCATCCATAATGGAGTGGGTTCTCCTGTGATTCGCATAGACGTAGACCAAGTAGATGACCATTATGGTGCGCCACAAAAGACTACCATAAAACTGGAAGAGAATACTTTACTTCGAAACATATTGGTACACTACTCAATGATATTTACCAGCACGGCAGCAACAAAAAAATAAGATCCAAAGGAGAGTATCATAAAGGAGAGAATCAGGAAGGCCATGGCAAACGTCTGGCGACGCCGTTCCACGGGAACCCCAATGGGAGCCCACTCGATTTTCATGGTGTCAATGCTCTCGAACTCGAACTCGAACAGTAGAACTACTTGGTAGCAGAGTTCTTCAGCGACTGAAAAATGTCCAATGTTTAGTTTCCATTTCTTATCCTTATCAGTATCCGCCGATGGCGCGAGTTCGTGGCTATCGGTAACAGTCGTTAAAAAATACCTCCGACTTAATGGCTATTCGCTTGGGGTGTTTAACAATTTGAGCAATCGAGATAATAACTTGCTCTATATGGACGTCTGGCTAGAACGGCGATATGATCTTATATGATATGATCTTATCATTGCCAACAACAGCGGGCTTATACATTTGCCCAATACTTGCGATCTATTATGTATATTTATTACTGTTTTGAAATCTTAATTGCAACTGGCTTGTATGCCTTCAGAAAGAGAACAAAACTGTTTGCACGATAACCTCCTCACTTTAATTCAATGGTGATAAAACTAGCTGGGAGTTGCTCGTATTGCTTTCGATCGGATCCACAATTGACCTATTATCACAGGCAACTTATTCAATACTTTTAAAGCTTTAATAAACCAGACGCTCTCATAGAAATATATTATTATTTATTTTTAAGGGGAGAGGGCCTTTCAAATGTTTACATACGTAATGGATCGTTATCGCGTTTTAAGAGCAGAACCGACGACGCGAGCGTGCAATATTTAACTAACCAGGCGAGTGACACTGAAAAGTCAGAGAGCAATGCTCGAAATTCCCATGTGAGTGTTTCGAGTACTCGAATGCGATGCAACAATTGAGTCCCCAACGTAATCGAGCGTTCTCTACACGAATAACCTGAATCAGAAGCAGCTGAGTTCAAGTGCATTTACAAGTCTCTATATGGAAATGCCTGTATTAGCGGCTGGGATCTAATTAAAATATAATCAGCAAAAGCGTGCTTATGCAAAAGCTACAAAGTGAGCCAAATTTGCATAGAGGTTTTTTGCCTAAGTTTGAATATTGCCGCCCAATATCGAGGTTCCTAGGGATGGAACCGACTAGCACTGCATTCTGGGTTATCGGGTTGTTGCAGTGTACGCTCTTTTGGCGCAACAGATTATTTAAGATTGAAATACATTGTTAGTGGTACCACTAATGAGAAGCTTAAAGAGGAATCTGAATTCAATGATATACTTTTACCATTCGCCCAAGGGAATGCCAGGCAATGGCCAATCCGCCCTGGCGCTACGATGACGGAGTGGCGATCAAAATTTTGCATTTCAAATGACCCCTAGTCCAATCCAATACCATCCAACACGATCCAGTACAATACGATGCAGCGAAGAGGTGAAAATCAAATCAAAACAAAATAGCGCAAAATATATTCAGCGAGTCCGCGGCTTCTCATCATTCCTTCTTCTTCGTCGCTTTCCACCATCGCATTTTGGGCCTCCGTTTCGCAGTTCCTCAGTTCCTCAGTTCAGCAAGATAATTCGAGAAGGACGGTACGGATCTCGAAAACTAGGATCTAGAAACTAAGTAGTAAGTGTTAAATGCTTTGGGGACACCGAATGCTCGTATCAAAGTGCGCGGCAAAAGTGAAATAAACTTTAAGTCGGATTTAAAGAAATACACATTTTATACCAGCACACACACAACGAAAAATAAAAGAAGGTTCTTTGGAAGCAGAACAAGGAAAATGCTGATTTTCTATGCGAAGTACGCATTTATCTTCTGGTTTTTCGTGGGCAGCAATCAAGGTGAAATGTTGCTAATGGACAAAATCTCCCACGATCTCCTCCTCAACATCTCCGCATGCACACAGAATTGCCTGGAAAGTGGAAAGAAGGTGAGTTTATTATATGCAATACAGTAAAATACGGCTGTGATGGAAGCACAACTTAAGAAAAAGCCTACACTGATAGGAAAATCTCCTTAACCAATAATGCATATTCCTTCTTATGGCAGGATTTCCAAAGTTGCTTTAAGGACTGCAGGATAAATGGGACATTTCCTGGGGCTTTACGAAAGGTGCAGGATAACTACCAGCTGAACATGCTGTGCCACACGGAGTCCGAAATCGTTTTCCAAATAGATTGGGTGCAGCACAGCAGGGGAAACGAGACGGCTCCAAATGCCACTTATATAATCAGGTTGGATGCTGTCAAGGACGAAAACAAAGAGATTACGCTATACCTGGTCAGATAATAGATGTAAACTGATTATTGTTTTTTTTTTATATATATATTTGCCATTTTCCAAAGGGAAATGTTCCAAATGTATTTATCAAGACCTAATAATAATACGTTTTATAAGTCGATTTACTCACTGGAACGCTCCTCTATTCTCGTCGTTTTTAGTCTGATGATAACTTTCTCATCCTTCCGGGCTTGGAGTCCAACTCCAGCCACAATGTCACCGTCCTGGCGATGCACGGAGATGGCAGCTACTCCCTGATAGCGAAGGACCAGACCTTCGCCACCCTCATCCGAGGCTATCAGCCCAGCAAAATGGGAGCGGTGAATCTGCTGCGCTTTGTGCCTCAGTTCGAAGACCTGCATCACATTGCTGCCGAGATTGAGTGGAAGCCATCGGCAGGTGAGTAGCTCCAACAGTTGGGGAAATCCACGAACTATCCTCCACATTCATATTCCAGAGAGCAACTGCTATTTCGACATTGTATCGTATTCAACCAACAGCGTGAACATGGACGAGCCACAGGAGGTGCAGTTACGGGATGTAAGTATGCCATGACGCTCACGCAGAGGTAGACAAAACCTAATCTTTTCTCGCAGCGCAAAAAGCTGTACAGGCACACGGTGGAAAACTTGGAGTTTGACAAACAATATCATGTAGGCGTTAGAACGGTGAACATAATGAATCGACTGGAGAGCGATCTGCAATGGCTGCCAATTGTAGCTCCAAGCTGCTTGGATTGGTATCCCTATAACTACACACTCTGCCGTAGGTTTCTCGACAGTCTTTTATATAAATAATAATATTGTTTTACCCTTTAATAGCTCCCCATAAACCCGAGAATCTTACTGTGACACAGAAGCACTATCTGCCAAATACCTTGGCCCTTAACATCACCTGGTCACGACCCAGTCACCTGCCGGATAGCTACACACTGCACATATTTGATCTGTATAAAGGAGGTACGGAGCTCAACTATACACTTAACAAAAACAGAAGCCACTTCTATGTACCCAAGATCACGATACTGGGGTCCCATTTCGAAGTACATTTGGTGGCCCAGTCGGCAGGCGGAAAAAACGTATCCGGTTTGACCTTAGACAAGGTTCCTCGAGGTGTGTTGCTGAGTGGTATGTACGCTGACAAAACTGAAATATTTAGACATCGATTTCCATTCCTTCTTTTGAACAGAGGGCAACATGGTCAAGCTGGTACTCTTCATTATAGTGCCAATTTGCTGCATCTTGATGTTGTGCTCCCTGACCTTTTGCAGACGAAATCGAATGGAGGTTCAGGCGCTGCAAATGGAGCCTAAGGACGCCAAGGCCAGTGAATTTCATATCTCCTTGATGGACAGCAGTGGATTGCTGGTCACCCTCTCGGCCAACGAAAGCATGGATGTAATGGACGAGCTGGAGGTAGAGCCACACTCGGTGCTCCTCCAGGATGTCCTCGGCGAGGGAGCCTTTGGCTTGGTGCGACGTGGAGTTTACAAGAAACGCCAAGTGGCCGTCAAGTTGCTGAAAGGTAGTACCTTTTAGTATCGAAGTCCTTGAATGAATCGTTAAATGGTTTGCTTATTTTTGTTCTCACAGATCAACCAAATGAAGAGGACGTATATGCGTTCAAGTGCGAAATTCAGATGCTCAAGGCCGTGGGCAAGCATCCAAATATTGTGGGTATCGTGGGATACTCCACTCGTTTTAGCAACCAGATGATGCTGCTTATTGAATACTGCAGCCTTGGAAGCCTGCAGAACTTTTTACGGTAACCTGTACTTATACATATTCGACAAATAATGATCCTAAAACTTATTTCCTAGTGAGGAGTGGAAGTTTAGGCAGGAGCAAAATGCAATAGGACTTATGAAGAACCTTCAGCAGAACGTGGACAACCGTCGGTTTCAACGACCCCCTCGAAATTCCATCCATGATCGCATAGAGGATATCAACAACTCTATGCTGTCCACTGTGGAAGAGGAGAGCGAATCGGATCGGACACATTCAAGTCGATGTGAGACCTACACCCTCACTCGAATCACCAATGCAGCCGACAACAAGGGCTATGGCTTGGAGGATATTGAAAACATCGGCGGCAGTCTTATTCCGAAAGCAGCAGAAGCTCCAACGGGCCAGTCAAAACAGAAGCTAAAGCCGGAGCTTGAGGATGACCAGAAGCAGGATTTAAAATTGGATAGAAAGAAAAGAATCTTTGAGAACAAGGAATACTTTGATTGCCTCGATTCTTCGGATACAAAACCCAGAATACCACTAAAATACGCAGATTTGCTGGACATCGCCCAACAGGTGGCGGTGGGAATGGTAGATTACTCCTGCTTGATTCTTTAATGTAATGTAAATGTGTAACATGTGTCATTTGCCATTTTAGGAATTTCTAGCACAAAACAAAGTAGTGCATCGGGATCTGGCTGCCCGCAATGTTCTAATCTCCGTAGATCGCAGCATCAAGATAGCAGATTTTGGGTAGGTATCTCCGGAAGTTCAGTGATTCGTGAAGTTATTTTGTATTTCATAAGGCTGAGTCGGGATGTATATCATGAGAACGTGTACCGAAAGTCCGGAGGAAGCGGAAAACTGCCCATCAAGTGGCTAGCGCTGGAGTCCCTCACTCATCAGGTGTACACTAGCCAGAGCGATGTGTAAGGATATATTTTTGTTAGGGCCGAAACGTTTTTTTAGCTGATGTGCTACCCTCTTAGGTGGTCATTTGGTGTACTGCTCTATGAGATTACTACTCTCGGTGGAATGCCGTACCCATCGGTGTCTCCCAGTGATCTCTTGCAGTTACTACGACAAGGTTATCGGATGCAGCGACCGGAGGGATGTACGCAGGAAATGTGGGTAGCAGGGCTTAGGGTAGTACAGAATTGTTGAAATCATTTGCTTAACTCAGGTTTTCTCTGATGGAAAGCTGCTGGAGCTCCGTGCCATCACACAGACCAACGTTTTCCAGTCTTAGGCGCAGACTTGGTGTCATGATCTTGGCTACTAACGAAGTTCCAGAAAGGTTGAAACAACTGCAAGCAGAAACTGAGTCAAAATTAAAGTCATGTGATGTTCTAAACAGGTCAGTTATCCTTAAACAACATTTACGTTCACATTTTCACGTCTTACAATTTAGTGAAAGGGGACAATTGCCCTGCGAGGAAGAGCTGTACCTAGAACCTTTGAATTAATCTTAACTGCTTTAAGAGGATACTGGAAGAGTGCAAAGCACTCTAAATTCGAGTTCCAATTCAGACAATGCTAGGCGGCAGATAACTTTACATAGCAATAAACATTAAAAATAGATTAAGAAAAGAACATTTTTTTATTACACATTTTTTGAGAACAATCAGTGCCTCTTTTGTCAACAATTTTGATGCCAATTGCTCGTCGCCATTTCAAAGGTTTGTGCCTTCTTGCTGCCTAAGCTTCGAAAGAATAAATCGTTTATTTGGACCTTAATCAGCATAATTTTCGAAAATTCCAAATTGAAAGTCTGTCCAAGCTGGCTTATTTACACTGCTTCAATTCTACTTCTGACCACCTCGATCGATGTGCATCCACTGCTGTCGCCTCCGCCGGACACCATGTCCACCGATTCCCTACAGCTGTCCACACTGCCCGGTGCGCACCATCTCAAGCTGCTGCCCATTGGGCAGACGGCCCTTCACCGAGAATCCTTTTATTGGGGGTCAGGATCGGGGGCCAACCCCCGATCCCGGTGACACCTTGCCACCCCGCTGGCTGGAGGTCAATCGAAGGGTCATTTACGCCTTGGCGAATAAATTGTATCGATCTCCAGAGGCTGCTCATTATATTTTGCTTCGCCTACTTTATGCCAACTATAGAAAAGTGATGATGATATCCCGAAAACGAAGGAGATACAGGGTACCATTAAGTGGCTTTCCAGGTCAGGATTTGTTCTCCGCTAGCGCACTTTTCGATAGCAATGGTTACCTCTCCGAACCCATGACTCCCGAAACTCTAGGAAAGCTACTCCACATGATGCAGGACTATATTCTTAGGCTGAGAGCGCTAAATCGGAAGTACAAGTGGTGCGGAAACGGCGAGGATTTTGGAGATGTATTGCTCTTATTGGGAGAGAAAGACGAACTGGTAAGATTGTTAAGAGATCTCTTTGGAGACAGCGATGTTGTGTCGATTCCAAAGCTCCTATGCGCCCTGAGCGAACTGGAAATCAATAATTTATTTGGAAATTGCAAGAAGAAAACCGTGCCCTCAATGGTGAGAAGTATATCCGATCTCTACTCTGAAGTGACGGAACCAAAAAGTCCAATTCTAATATCATTTGCGAACAGAGCCAACAAAGCAGTTTCCCCGCCTTCAGTTGGGGATTCACATTGCAGAGATTATGGGCCGAGCCATCTAAAAAACATCTCAGATTTCAGTACAAAGTTCTTGCCTCTTGGAAGTAAAAGTGAAAAATGTATTTTAGCATCAAAGACAAATTTAATTCCAAGCAGCATACAATGTCCTCAAAAATCCAACATTAAGCAAGCAGAAAACAGTACTGGGATTTTAAATACACCTTCCAAGAACGTAGAAAAAGATACCATCCACGTCAAAGCCACTTCCACCAAAACAAACCAATCTATTTATGAACCCTTTGATGCCCAAAAGAACTCCTCCTGGATCCCCCGCCACACAGACTCACATCGATTGATAACAAATGGTCGGATTGCCGAGAGACGGGTCCACTACTATAAAAAATCTGGATGAGTCAGTTCAATTTGCCAAGAAGGTGAGCGGCCAACAGCGAGAAATCGGTCATTTACGGAAGCCTACCATTAGAAACAATAAACAAGCATTATGATCTTGTCACCGGTACACAACAAATCGTTAGGCAACTTAATGCAGTCAACCAATTAATAGGGCAGATGAACCAAAATGTTTTCATTGGAGCAGTTGTCCGATCCATTGGTTAAGCTAGAAAAACAGTTGAACTTCTCAAATAAGCAAATAAGATAGCCACTGTTCTTATCATAACTTCTATGAAGATTATTCTTACTGGAAGGCTTTAAATGAACAATTATACAACTGTGATTAGCCTCAAGCGAAATAAAGAATAGAAAAAAGCGCAACCACTAGTTTAATGTTAAATTTATTTACCCAAGCCTTAAGTAAACCTCAAATTTCCGATAGCTTTATCTATGCAAAATCACTTAAGCGTTACAACTGCAAGCTCGAAGGCCCGAAGGTCAGGCGCTCGATAAGTCAGCAATTGGACAAAGCCAACTATTCAGAAAATGAGGAACGTTAATGGGATACGCAAATAAACGAACACAAACTTAAAAAATTATGGACACATTTCCGTGTTCCTTTTATTTGCAGTTTTAGGTTGCGAATAAGAGCATAGTGAGACAAATGGAAAATCTAACAAAATTTAAAGAAACCCTTCCCAAATAAGCTTAAAACACTCATTGCGTTGTATAGGGTGTACTTATATGCACATATATACATATGGATCTAAGGTAAACATAGGTGTAGATCTTTAAGGGCTAGCAGAACCGTTCCCACTAGAATTATTAATCTTTGGACTGCGTGTGGCACTCAAGGCATCGGATACCGGGATGGTTTTACTTTCGTGCTAGTTACGATTATAGCCCAGACCGAGAATATTACGCGCCTAAAATCAAAATGAAGAATTAGGGTACCACAAGTACGATAAATATTTGAAAACTTACCGTGATGAACGCCGAGTTAAAGGAGCGTTGGAACGTGTGCGTCATCCCCTCTGTTTGGGATAGCATCATTTGTAGTTGCACAGCCTCGTCCATGCGGCTCTTCAGGAACTCCCAGGTCTGCGCATGACCTGGAGACTTGTCCTGCAGGAAGTATAACTCGGTCATCTTCATGATGGTTGCCAGACCCACACGTCTCGTGTACCAACCGAACTATAGGAAGCTCATTGATTAAGTCAGGCATTGTACATACGATATCATACGTTACTCACATCCACAGATCGATCGCCGGAGTAGTAGCAGATGTCATCCACCAGAGTGAGCACCTGGGCCAGGGCTGTCGGCGCATGCTGAGGCTGGGCTAAGAGGGCCATCGCCTGGGGCCAGTGCGTCTTATAGGGGGTAACCATCTCCAGACGCTGCCGCACTGCTTGCACCAGAAAGTCTAGAGGATCCTCCACCTCCTGCTTGCCGCCATCTGTCATTTGCTGCAGGCTCTCCACCAACTGGGCGTTGCATTTGCCGTTGAAGTGGGACACCAATGCGAAACCACCCTCGGGGAACATGCCATGCACCACGCTAGGATAGCCACTTTCCTCGGCACCCAGAATGATGGCTTGGCGGGTCCATCCCTGCTGGGGCACATGCTGCAGGGCGGCGTCGAGGATCTTTGCCCTTATGGCATCCACCTTGGCTTGCTTTGCGTCATCTTTGGATTCTGACCCTGTTGCACCCAGCCCACCACCTCCTCCTGCTTGTTTTTGTGCAGCCTGTTCAGCAGCTTTATCAGCCGCATCCCTCTCCCTTTCGCGCTGCTCCTCTCGGGCTCTAAAATCTTCTAGATTGGCTGCTTTTTCATCCTTTCCATAACTCCTTGCTATCAAAAAAGTCAATGGTCTTGGCTGCATCGGGGCCAACCGGGAGCTGGTCGCATCTGGAAAAAGGCGAACCTTTGTAGTAACACCATTAAAGGCTGGAAAATGCTTTTATTACCTAGCTAAATGATATATATGGAATACAAAAACATATTTAAATGACTATACAATTTAAGAAAACATTGCGAGTGAATCAATACCAGCGCAGGTGTAAGGTACGCAACTATGTGGAACTTAGGTTCAGTACGCAGATCGCAAGTTAAACCCCGCATCGCTAGCCAGTTAATTAGCACACCACAACTGGCTCAATTAGTCTGTTAATTATCACCCCTGCTCAGAACCCCCAAACCACATAGATCAGTTAAAGTTTCGATTTCGTTTTCGGTTCTGTTTACAAACAAAGTTTACGTTGTCATTTCGCTTTCATTGTGGCCAAAATACAAGCTAAGCATTCGATGGATTTGCGATCCGTCGAAGGCGAGTGGACTGTTCGATGATCTCGCTGGCGCGCAGATATAAGGATTGCAGTGTTTCCAAACTGGTAATGGAGCTGGCCAGCACATCGAGCTTCTCCTGGCGTCCAATATCGGGCAGCTTGCTATCCGCGTCGCCGCCGGCCATTCCGCTGTTGCTTATGTTTACGGCAAGCATATTGAGTTGGCGCTGCATTAGTTCATCATCCGAAGCACTCTGACCCTTTTCAACGCGCTCCTTGTACGCCTTGTAATGGGCCATCGAAAAGTTAAGCGCTTTTCCCAGGGGATCTAGCAATCCCTTTTCGATTTCCGGCAGAGCCTGCCAGAAGCCGGTCACATCTTTTTTGTCTCTCACCGCAAAGTAGCGTAGGATATTTAGAGCATGACAAAGGCGATCCGAGTGCAGAAGAAGATCTGATTTTACGTCATGTGGCAGCACACAGACGCATAGCAGCAACATCTCCTGGAAGAGCTTTCCGCTAAAAACTTCCGGTAGGGGACCGGATTTCTCTAGCGCCTTGTCGACCAGATCCTTGTACATCCCTCCGAGGTAGCCCATTAATCCGTCGTGCTGCAGGGTACCCAGCAGATTTTTGAGGATGAGGTACTTTCCATGATCATCAAAGGCCAGAATAAATTGCCTAAGCACATGAAGTCCCAACTGCCGAAGTGAAACCTGCGGGGAGTAGCCCACAATCTTGCAAAGTGCCTCACAAAAGCGCTTATGGACATCCAGTTGGAGGGAACTGGTGGGAACTGAGTCCTGCAAGGTACTCAATAGATGCTCCACTAGTCGAAGTCCACAATACTGTAGGGGAGGCTCCTGCTGCCTAAGAAGCACTTCTGCCAGATAAACAATCGTTTCAAATAGGAATAAAGGTGCATATATCCTCGGTGCGTTGGGGGGCAGTTGGTTACCCACGAAGAGCGAGTGATAGTACATGGCTACAGCATGTAGCGGAAGTTTCTCCTCGATGAGGAAAACATTTCGGCAACTCATCTCGTAGACACCTTTCGAGGGATCTAGCTTCCTTAGCCATCTGGCACGCTGTTCTACGAGATTAAGCAGGTAGAAGGGATCCCCCAGGAACTGGGTGGCATCCTGAGTCAGGCTCTCTGTAACCTGCTGCACATAGGTTCTGGTAAGGTCCTCCTTGACGTGACTCATCTCCAGCAGGGCCAAGGGACGACCCAACAGCTGGATGAAGAAGCAAGTAAATATGTTGCGTCGGTTGAGGCCGCAATCCCTGAATGTTTGGCTGGGAGGCCGCAAATCCTGCAGGATTTCATCTCTGAGCGGCTGCCGAAAAAGTCCCACGGTGATGTAGTGAGCCAAAAGGTCCTCAACCTGCTCGTTTTGCTCTATGAGTCGCGCCTGGGCCTCGTCATAGCCTTCGGATAGGTATTGTGGCAGAGGCAATTCCTTTAGCCGGGTGACGATGCTCTGGAGGCTCCACTCGACGGCCTGCGGTTTGTCGCGTCCCTGCCGCTGCAGTACCACTTGGAGGGCCCTCAAGTAGGCGCCGAACACATTGATACTGCTGCTCTCCTCCAAGCGCTCCATCAGTTCCAGCATTAGCTCCTGCAGTGGGGCGTACTTAGCCAGCAGCTTGAGCAGCTCATCACAGCAGTCGAATAGCTCTGGCTCCTGGGAGTTGACCTCGTCGGAAAGGTTCTCCGAGCACACGTCATGGTAGAGTTCCATGGCTATGTGGGGCAGCAGCTGGGTGTTCCTCTCCGATTCCTGGGCACTTTGGAACAGCATCCGTACGCCATCGTAAGCTTTTTCCAGTAGCAGCTGCTTGATGAGCCGCAGCAAATTGGACGCCTTCACCGGGTCCCCCACATCCACCTCCATCTCCTGTTCCAGCATTTTATTTATTTTGCTTTATATTATCACTGGTATTTCACAATTTTTTTGAAAGTAGTCGAAAAATCAAAGCCGCCGGCATTTGGCAGTCAGCATTTTACACTTCCCTCTACTCGTTCTCTCTCTCACCCTCTCTTTCGCACGCACGCACAACTCGATCGAACAGCTGATTGTCGGGTTGCGGGCTCTCTTTCGTAATGAGCGCACGCGGTGAATTCGAGGCTAACAGGTGCAATGGCAATTCACACTACTTACTGAGCGGCAGCAGGATCTTCTGCAGGCGAATCAGCTTGTATAAACAGCGCACGTTTGCCATTTAAGCGTCTTGAATTCGTTTAGGCAATTGAAATCGGTTTGTTTGGCATTCACCAGGAAGCCACTTTCGTAGTGTTAGAAAGCGGCGTGACCTATTGGTGCTGTAGAAGTTTTGGTATTTTCTTGCTCTCCAGTGATTACCAGTAATATTTTGGCGATTAACGATAAAAGCTAAAACTGATTTCCAGTTTGAATGTACAAAAATATTCTGCTACCATTGTACACCAATTGCCCACTTATTGCATCACAAAATGCGATTCAAAAATGGCCACCATCAATACCTATTTGTTGGTTCCTTACTGTTGTGAACTTTAGCTACAAAGTAGCAGAGCGCGGGGCACACATTACTGTTAACTGCGAATGTCAAAAACGGTTGCTGTAAACTCCACAATAGGCCAGAAATATGGGCACCTCTCTGGTCACACTGAGTCGAAACTGAAACTGAAACTGGTGTATTTGCGGATCGTGTATTTATTAATTTGTTAGCCATTTTCGCAGACTAACTTTACTTGCCGGGTTTAGTTAGTTATAAATTAAAGGCGCCGGTCCGATCAGTATTTCTCTGAAAATTGCAATTTTAGCTCCAAAAAGGAAACATCGAAATGCCGAAGACGAAGTGAAAAAAAAGCGAATATACACAAATATTCCGGGGAACTCGGTGTTAAAGTGCTAAACTAACGATTAAAACAACAGAATTTAAGCCCAAGTGTCAGTGGAAATAAACTGTTGTCTGTGCGGCGGCGACTCAGTGAATTTTCCGTTTTCCGACCCCACGAAGAGGGTGGAAACGCGTGAAAAACCGACGCGAAAATCCTGAATGTGTGTGCAAATAATGTGAATTGGCTATAAAAACAAGTTGGCCAAAAAATAAATTTAAGTAGTTAACACGAAAAGATGGGCAAAAAGGCGCAATGTTCGATTCGCGGTTGTTAATGAGGGAGCAGCTCAAAAATCCAGTTTCGGGCTGCAAGGCGTGTCAGGATTGAAATCGAACCACCACCAACACACCAACAGCAGCAGCAACAACAGTGAAATCAGCCGCTTTGAGCCAATTTCGTTGGCCCTTTTTTCCTGGTCATTCCTGTTTGACTTCATTTTCGCCCAACTTTCGCCGCAGAATTTCGCATTTCGGAAGACAAAATGTCGACGCGCTCGCAATTAACCAAGGACCTCAATGGTGAGTAATGCTCTCGCTCTCTCTCCCCTTACTCCCTGCTCTCTTCGACCGCCCCTTCTCCATCATCTGCCATACGCCGCCCCACCCCCTATCACCGTTCTTTGTTTTGGAAAACGCATGAACAAAAACAAATGCAGATGCATCCCCTCCGTAGCGTCGGAGTTTTGTTTTCGCTCTTCACTCTTCTGTTTGGGCCGCCGGCTTCCTTTTTCTAAGATGTGACACCCCCAACAACAGACATCCGCACACACACATTCCACACCCACTACATGCCCACAAACAGTGCGACATTGCCACCCACCAACCCCCCGGGAAATTCCCACCCATTCACAGTTATGGAAGCACTGACTCCTTGACTGAAGGAACATTTTTAACATTAAAATTTGAAAACAAGAGAGAACGGTATAGTCGAGTTCCCCGACTATCTGATACCCGTTACTCAGCTAATGGAAGTGCGAAAGAGAAATTTCAACATTTTCTGGAATATCTATGTCTCTGGAGTCTGCATGCTGAATCTCAACTTGTTCTAGCTTTTACATTTTCTGAGATCTCTACTTCCATACGGACGGACGGACAGGCACACTTGATCCTGATCAAGAATATATTGGCAATTCCACGCGAAGGTCAACCACTTCTTCCATTTTTTGTCCCGTGCGACAACGGTAATTTTTTGCAATTATTTTGCAAATGAAAAGTTGGCCGAACTCAACTTTTTCACCAATAATAGAGCTATGGAAGAGTAATAATTTAAACCTACTCGCCAAATTTAAAATGCTTCAATTGTGTATTTTTTCTCCTTTAAAAGCGTACAAATGTCCCGTGCGACAGCATGGAATTGCCCATATATACTTTATATGGTCGGAACCGCTTTAATGGGTATAATAATTCGTGAGTTGTTTGGAATACCAAAAAGATAGTTATTTATATTTTTTTTAATATATATGTATACATATACATTTTGCTTCAAAAGCTACTAAATAATAAATAAATATATAGTTCATTTTCCAAATTCATTTTTAGGGGCTCATGCTAGAAAGTTCGAAGTTAGATTCCGTGATAGTTAATTACGCTGAAAAGCAACGCAAAGTCAGAAAGTGTAAATCCCATCAGACCGCGAGCGATAAACAATTATGAAAATAAGAAGCACTACATACATGTGTAAATATATACATACATATTTGTATATATACACTCGATAAATAACAGTCAGCGAGAGTTACCATATAAATGACATTCAAAGCGCGATATATTGATATCATTGAATGGTTAAGCCTTAAAAATAAACAAACTCATTGTTCAATTGCAGCTAATGAGCAATATGGTTCCACAAACAAGCCACATGGTTACCATTTTAGTTCTGGTTCCTACGGAACTCGCTCACTGCTGGCCCGTTGGCATCTCCGGGGGCGTGAAAACCGATCTGACAAAAGCCGAATCACTCGGCGGCGGCATGCAGACCGCGTAATGCCCCATGACAGGTGTCTGCTCTAAGCGCGGTCATCCGTGAAGCACATCCACATCCACATTGGTTTCGAATTCAGAGGGAAACCCGGAAAGAGCTATGCCCCACTTACTTCGATTCGAGCTGATTGTAGATATTCGTACAGCTCAAAGAAGCTGGGTTCAGTAAAATCACATTTTTGAAATTTGAAAACTGGAATCGTTTGCCCACCAATTAGTGTTTTTTGCTCAAGTCCAGTTTTAAAGATATGGAATTTCGAAAATCGGAATTTCATAATCGTTTGCCCACCCTTCAGATTTTTGAAAAAAGTTTTATTTTGGAAAATAGTTTTTGAAATTCCATAACTTCAACCACCCAGTTCTACGCAGTTTCTTTGAGCTAAGTTCATTCACTTGACTCTGATACTAGAGCCTTTGTTAAACACACAATTCGCCAAAATAAAAGAAGCCTTTAAAAAATTGTTTGGCCCATTAAAAAAATGTTTTCTTCCAGGGTTTAGAATAAACAAGGCTCAAAGCGATCGTTTTTCCAGTGAAAAATGTCTAAAGTTTCAAGCAAAATATACTGTTCAATGAACTTAAGAGGTAATAAGAATTAGATCCATTCGATTTATAAAATTACTCCTCAAAAAACAATAACAAAATCAAGTAACGTACAGAAACAAGGTGTGTCATGTTTATAATCAAATAGTGCACTTAAATGGTTAGCTTTTGTGGGCAGTGGCACTGATTTCGTTGATGCAACTAACCCTGTTTGCACGCAACACTATCCTAACTTGGCCAAACCACTGTGCCGGTCCCTAGGAATTTGGACCCAACTCGTCGCCGGGCTAAGTAATTTAATTTGAGTGCATTGACAGCAGCCTTTCCCCAGTCCTCTTGCTGCTCGGAGCATCAGGCTCCAAGTATTCCGTTCGCGAGTCCTGTGCTCAGTCGTGGGCGTTGACACCTTCGCTGTTTGTTTGCTCACTGCCTGACTTGTTTGTGTTGCCTGTCTGTATGCTACACCTAACAAGGCCATCCATCTCCGACTTGTTGTTTTATCCTATTTCCACGTCGGCACGGCGCTTGCTTCCCGTCTGCCAATTAACGTACTCTGATTAAGTGGGCGGGGTGTTGCGCCATCGCCTCACTGCCCATCATTTATAAAATACTTTAATTTCCACGGCAGCTGCAACAGCAGGGGAATCCGCCGGAATCTGGAGCACTCACTCCAAATGGAGCATTGACAATTTTATTTATGATCTTAGCGCTGGCTGCCGCTACTGCCGCTACTGCGGTTCCAGTTGCCGGTCCAAAATAAAATTCATTCCGGTTCAATGCGGCGGCTGCACCCGAATCCGATTTGGGCATTATATAATGGGCGCGATCGGCTGTCTGATTTATGCAATTTGGTCCGGGTTCTGTTGTTGTGATCTCCCCTACCTTTTTTTCTCCAGGCTCCTTTCTTGTTTATTTAATTTAATTTTAATGTTTGGACACCTGTCGGCAGCAGTGTTTCTTATAAATAAGTCACCAAGTGTGTGTTCCTCTCTCATGAAGGCGAAAAAGAGCAAAATCGGCTTTGATACAAAATGATACAAAAATTTTAAAAAATATTTGAACAAAAAAAGAATGGTCTCTATAAACTTGTTGGGTTCAAGTTATTTATACGGACAGACGAACGGACATGGCTATTTTAAGGGGGGGGTAGGGTTTTGAGGGTTCAAAAAAAGTGATTTTTTTTAATTGCATATTATGAAAGTATAGTAACTCAAGATTGTTGTCTGTAAATAGGAAGTCAATCGGAGCAAAACTCACAAAGATATAGCTTTGGAAGTAGGCGGGTCTCGAACGACTACCTGAGTAATCCCTCAGCGGGGAAGACAGCAACAAAAACTTTAAACACGTTTTTCTCAAATCGATGTTTTTTGAGTCGGTGCACTCTGTATCTCAAAATCTATTCAACCGATCGTTCTCAAATTTTTTACAGTATTTCCTTACATAATTTATGAGGTAACGCTGTCGAGATTTTTTCGTTTTTGATTTTAATTTTTTATTATTAACAACAATAGTCATGAACTTTGGCCAAAAATCGGTATTTTCACTTTCAAGTTTTGTAAAAAGTTCAAAAATTATAATAAATGGAAAAACTCGACAGGGATACCTAGAGGGACATAAAAATTGATGGAAAAACTTTGGGTATTTCATATCAGATTATCCAGTGCTGAGGTATGACGTGCACGCAAAATGTATTTTTCTGAGGCGCCTGCGAAGAATTGCTGCCATTCGTCAATTTCAATATTTTCAACCAATATTCACAGAATATAGTTCAAATACTACTTTAATGTACAATAATCAGAAATAAATTTACTTTTACCGTACGCCCAAAAAAAAATCTGTAAAAACCTGTTTTTTTCTCCCTTTAAAACCCTACCCCCCCCTTAATATACTTAAAAAGGTCAGAATCGCTTCCTTCTATCTGTTACATATTATTCAACGAATCCACTAAGTCCTTTTAGATTAACGGGTCTAAGAATGGCTTTAATTCTAGGAAACACATTCGAAGTTTACAGCAGTACTCTATCACCCTGTAAGCTATCATAAGTTTACCCTCCGTTCGCTCAAATTCCTCCACTCTCCCGCTACTGATAAGTGCAAAGTTGCCCGATAAGACCGATCGTGGTTATCATCGCTCAGTGCTGAAATCGCCGCGCTCGGTGCCTAGCCTGCCTTTGCAAGTTGGCAGCGCACTACCAAGGCTAATTGGCCTTGCAAATCCGCTAAAATCGCGCCGCCTGCCTTCCGATTTGAAGCCACATATCATCGCATCGTAGCCCCATAGGTGCAATTACCATTGTTCGTATTATTGAGCACCGTTAGTGCTGAAATGGGTGAAATGCGCACCATGGAGATGATGACTCACATCGACCAGTACCTGCGCCGCATCATCGAGCTGCAGATACGGGACGTGGTCAAGCAGAATCGCGACAAAGGTGAGCAATAGAAGATCACCTCGAAATGGACGCATGGAATGGGTGGTAGTGCTAGTGCTGTAGCTTCATTTGTTTACCGTGTGAGTCATTGCACATTTTACATATCAGCACCACTCCCCAAATGCTCACTCGCAATCAGAGATTCCATTTAAGCGATTCTGACTTTATTTTCCACAAATTCTGTGTACTTCTTTTGTTTCAGAAATAAGCCCTTCTATTTATGAAACTAAATGTTTGCATATTATATATGTACTTTTATTTTTAAAGGATCCAGGATGCAGCGTAGAAATGGGGATGTATAAACAGATATTCACAGAATGTATTCGTAAGTGGGTGACGAATAAATGCTGTAAAATACTTCAGCTAAACTGATTATTAAACAAGATAGAATGCTATAGTCAAGTTCCCCGACTATCTGATACCCGTTACTCAGCTAGTAGAAGGGCGAAGGAGAAATTTCAACACTATCAGTTTTTTGCGGTTTGTAGTCGTTAGAGTGGGAGAGGATAAAGATTTTTGGTAAATCAAGAAAAAATTGACAAGACTAACAAAAATGTGAAAAAATATCAAAACATTGATATTCAGCTATTGATTCTGATCAGGCATATATGTTCTTTATATGGCCGGAAACGCTTCCTACTGCCTGTTACATACATTTCAAGGAATCTAGTATACCCTTGTACTCTACGATTACGGGTATAACTATCTGTTATCAATGTGTACATGTATCATATGTTTTTTGTTTTCTATGTCTGTGACTAATTTTGTTCTCTTTCGAAACCGCGACATCGATGTGCGCCGGTGATCGATCTCTAGTTCCGTTTGGTTTGGCTTTCGGCCAGGTGTGATTGCTCAGGCCATTTTGCACTTCATAAGGTTGGTACTAACCCCTCTCCTGCGGGCCCACACCTCTGACCGCACCTTACTCGACGGAAATTGACTTGTTGAAAGTTTATTGATGGCTTGGGTGGCTGTTGTTGTTTTGGTTCTGCCTGTTGCGGCGAACTCTCTTTGTTTGTTTACGCATTTGTTTGGCCTGCCTTCAAAGGCTTATCTCGAGCGGTTCGGCTGCATTTACTCATCCAGAAGACAATTCCCCCAGCGCGCACATTGTAAAGCCCCCGAGACTCCAATCGTTGTTTTGCAATCCCACATTCGAGTATGAACATAAGTACATACGCAATGTATATGCAATGGGGCAAATAAACAAATGAAATGAGTGTGCTTTGTGAGCCGTTCTCGTGATCCACTGAAAGCGTAAATAAAAATAATTTAATGAGTTGGAGGAGCGGTTGCCCATTGAATGGTAGGGTGGAATATTGCAATAAAAATAATATTTCCATTAAATGGAAATGAATAAATGTATAGAGCTATTAACCAGCAGAAGAACATAAATAGTAAACTATAAATAGATGTTCACACTTATTAAATCCATTTTTAACCTTACATAACCCTGAAGCATCCTTCCAGTAACCTGAATTTAAAGTAGGGCCCACAAAGCTCTGTTGCTTGTGGCTGAAAAATGGCAAAAGCGGTCTCAAATCGTTTGACCTTCCCCAAGTGGACGCAATAAAATTGATTGCCCCTCCGAGATGTGTGTGAGAAAATTCCCAGACCAAAGTTCAAAATGCAAAGCTATTCAAATGATATGTATATTTAAAGCAAACGCTCGAAACAAAAGCTCTTGAATGGGAATGTCCCAATTGGCAGGTCTTCCATCGCTGACCTCTGGATGACCTAGTTATGGAGAGCATATCCCGTGGATATCAATACGCCGGTCGATAATTTATGCCAGCAATTAACTGCTGGCCATTTGCCATCCAACTAAGTGGCAAATTGCTCACAATTAGCGCGCATACTTAATCGCTGTATATATACATACATACTACTTTATACTTTATCCTCTCCAGCTCCAGCAGCTTCTGTTTCTATTTCCAGTGACCTATTAATGTTCTCCGCCACCGTTTTACTCTCGCTTTTCGAGCTGCTCCATTTTACCGATACCAGTGCTCCGTTCCACATATTTATGGTATCCTCGCTGCTCATTAGTGGCGCATAGACGTTTTTCGCGTGATTTGGCAACTAGTTTGGCCACATCTCGAAGTGCCACAGAAAATGATAATAAAAAAGAAAGAAAGAACGCACGCGGCATCCACAAAAGCCGAAAAGCCGAAACACGCTCATGTGCTCCATTTTCCAATAGACAAATGCGAATATCTCCCCTCTCTCTCTCTCCCTCTCTCGCCAGCCAGGTGTCTACCCCTCTCGTTCTCGTTCTGCATCTCTGGTGTTTGGCGAAATTGTGTCACCCAAGAAGTGACGTTAATGACGCCGCTCGCATCCCTGACCTGGCTTTAAGCCCCCGCGCCCCCCCTCGCCACTGTCTTTCGGATAGTTGCTTTTGGCCCACTTCTTTTTCGGGCAAAGCGACAGGGGAATGGCCTGTTAGAGAAAGAGAGACAGAGACAGAGAGAGAGAGAAAAAGAGAGCTCTCGAGTCGTAGGAGAACCTGAACCTGTCGCTTTCTATTGCTCGAACGAAAAACTAAAATTTCGCACAATAAATTGCGTTTTGAGGTCAAGCGAATTAAACCCGCCACATGCCACGCCCACAATTGGTCGTCGCCACTTGTTAACAGCAAATAGATCAACAACTGTGACACACAGGCAATAAATTGAGGCCCATTTATTTGTTTACTTCTACGCACGGGCTTCAATACAGTTTGAATGCAGCAGCATTTCCATGGGAAGTGGCCTGAATTTCGGGCTGGAATCTCGAAGCAGCTGCCAAAGTTTGTAATTTGCATTTCTGTTATCGCTGAATAAATGCAGCCACTGCCCATCGTCTCATCTGCCTTTCTACCTTTTTGTGACTGTCCGCTCCATTGTGCAAATATAATTAACATAACGTAAAGTAATCGCAACTTTTGAGCCAAGAAAACGAAAATAACCATCCTCGTTTAACTTTCTTTTGTGCCGGCAGAGACGCCAAACGAGACAGAGGCCTTGCCATTGTTTGGTATCTTCTTCGAATAAAATGGCATAAAGCGTGGCTGTTGCTGGATTTTTCGGTCGTACTTGTATTTTGGGTTATTGCAGACTGACTTCCCAAACTCACATTTTCCGTAATTGCAACCCAATTGTCGTTCACTGAACGTTTTTGAACACTATTAGACTTCTTATTCATACAACAAAAACGTAAGGAATCTATCTTAAAGCCTAGCATTTGCCTAGTTATACGAAATTGTTTAATATTATAAGAATTGTAATTTCAATAAATATAACTTAGGCAAAACAGACATGACATGAATAGAAAACCTAACTTATTCATATAGCTGGATTATCTGTGATGCTGTGTGTATCTGTATCTCAATCTTGTAGTTTCCCGTTGCGATTATTGTTGGACAAGTTCTTCCTGAATTTCTAAGTGTAGAAGCGCCTTCCTCACTGTCATAAATACCCCCCTGAATCCACTGCCTCCTGGTCAATTGCTGTCAAACTGGGAAATGGCTCCCTGTCCACTTCGGTGCTCCTATTTATTTGTTTGTCGACTAGTTTTGACAGCCTTTGTATTTGCACAGGCAACGATGACGTCCATTAGAACCTGCAGCGTATGGAAAGCGTACACTTTGCTCCACACAATGCGGACTACAGATTGAAAAAACACCAACTACAAACACGGTGTTAAACGAAAAGGCGCTGTGAACAGATGACAACAGATGACACATGCACCTACACTCGCAGATACAAATGCAGATACATTTACGGTCTCAGATACAGATACAGATACACATTGTATCTGGCAGTGGAGTATTTTGAACTCGTGTAATCTCTGGCATTGTGCTGAGCTGTGCAGCTGCAAAATGTGGAAAAAGTGGAAAATGCGCCGAATTGGGTCACACTCGTTGGCTTTTATGCCAGCTTAGATTGCCGTCGATGGCTCCCCATGCCGCCTGCAGGTTTCCCAGCCGAGGGCAAACTTTTGACAAACTTTTGAGAATCAGTTCCTTGAACTCCAGGGTAGCCTATAAACGGACCAAGTCGAAGAAAGTTGATTAAGAATTAAGGAGCTAAATATAGGTTATTCAACCAATAATTTTTCAGTCTAGAGTTTTTATTTTGACTATTTTAAAATACCTTTGAATTAATCGTTGAAAAGCGATATAGATAAATTACTCTTTTAATGAATTACAGTATAAATCACTTTAAAATTTTTGCAAGTTAGTTGATGTATTAAAACGTACATGTGAGCCTTTAAATAGTTTAGGTCATATGTAGATTAAATCATAGGAATATTCAAGTTAAGAAACTCGTGAACTGCATAGGTTCCTGTTCACCAAATGTATCAATTAGAAACTTTCCCTAAAATTTATTTTCGTTTTGAGATGCAATAAGGCTATTCAACCTGCCAACTGAGTGAAATAACCACAAGGGCCAATTAAAATCCCATTTCCTTCAGTAGGAAATGGAGTCGCGACAGAAACGGACTGGCAATGTCCGGGGCAGACAGCTAATCATGGCCCAGAAGTTGCAATCCAATGCAGCACTCAAATGGCAGACAAAATGTGAGGCCAAAGACAAATACCAAGCAGAGAGCCATGTTCAAGTGTTTTTCATACTCATATCCCAGATAAACATCCACGAACTCTTTGGCGTCCAATGTTGGCTCTTTCAGCCATTTATTACGCTTCGAAATCAGTTCCGAAACTATGACCGATTTTGACATATCAATCGGAAGTAGAAATGTTAATAACTAAGTAATTTCTCCAAAAATTGTGGAAATTTGTTGTTGGAAACAACTAAAGAATATTTTTAAAATTCTTTCTATCTTTCTTTCTATATAAAATAAATGTATCCTAATTCATATTTATAATAGAAATGAGCAATGTAAGAGCGCCTAACTACTTTGAGGAAACCTTGAATTCATTGGTTCCTTAAAAAATACTTCTGCCGCATTTGTGTGTGGATTGTGGTTTTTCTTCAGGAAGCAAATTTTGATTGGGGGTTTATGCAGCTGACTCAGTCATTAGATAACAAAGCAAATACAGACGACACCCCGAAGAAACTTCGGTAATTTTCGTTTGGGTGCGCAACCTAACTGCGAGCTCTTTCTATTCCACATGATATGGACACAGTCATCTCTGGTGGCGTTTTCTCTGTCCAAGTTCATTGGCATTCGACGCGCTTGAGCCCCATAATTAAGAGAGAATCAGTGAGCTGATTTGTTTGATTTGTATCACACACTTAGTGTGCCTAGTGTGCGTGTGTGAGTGTATGGTGCGTGCCGAACCGTCTTAACCATCTATTTCGGTCATAACGCGCAATTGGCACTCATTATCATAGGCACCCACACCCACACCCACTCCTCCAGCCCCGCTGTCTGTTGTGATGGGCGGCCATAAAGACAAACTGTCACTTTATTTATTTTGGCCCCACTCTGAGTTTCCGCCGCTTGAGTGTGGTCAGGATCGTGGGAGCCCCGCAGCTCTGTTTATGGCCCACTTTATGCAAATCCCTTGCTAAGCTAACGGGCGTATTTCTCCGTCTATCTTTTCGCCCTCGAGGCATTTCGGTAATTACTGGAGAAATTTCTCGTTCTGATTCATTTCTTTATATACTCGTATGCCTTGAAAGTACATAAATGGTTTTCGACATGCTCTTGTTAGTTCTTGATCCTTATATGATCTTTGAAGGATATATTATTAATGCGATTCAGTAATTATATTCCGCTTGCTAATACAGCTGCTTGTAGTCACTTTGTTGTAAATTAACCACAGACCTGTAGGAAAGATAAAACTATGTTGCCCATAGGTAATATAACCTCTCCTAAGGTAAAAGCATTACTCCTTAGTTTTGGGGAGTTTGTGAGCGTTGGGCGTGGCAGGTATGCATTAATTTTCGACATCTCTATTCCGATTCCCCTCTGGCACATGCCTGTCATTTCGGCTGCTCCTGGTCCTTTCCCATTCCTTTACGGTGGCGTGCCCAGACGGGGAGTAATAACTGCCGGCTTTATGGCGGAGGTGCTTGGGAATCTGGCATGCCCTGGCATGACATAATATGGTCACCCCCAGTAGACGCTTCCTCGGCCCACCTCCTTCTTCTCCTCCTCCTTCACATTCCCATACACTCACATATCTCCCTCTAAATAATTCGTCATCGCTGGCGTGTGCACAAAGAAAAGAGAGTATACCTTGTTGTTGGGTTATATGCTAAGTAGCTGTCGCTATGAACGGGGGAACCGGGGAATCGGGGAATCGGGGAATCAGGGAATTGGGTGGGAGGTTAGGAGGAGGAGGCTTCAAGGGTGTTATCGCCTGAAAATTGCTATGTCTACGTGCTTCGTTTGAATACGTTTGAATCAATTCGTTTTACTGGCTGCTAGTGATATAATACTCGGGTTTGGCATGCACAACAAAGCCCCAAACTTGGGTATATAATAATGTCATTCATCCATACAGATATCTGTATAATGTATGCAATTGTGCACAGGAAGAAATGTAGCTATAATTTATATATTTATATATTTTTATTTATAAATATTAAACTGAAACTAAAAAGAGGTGAAAGGACAATGGTCTTTGTATTTGTAATTACATAGTTTATTATACTCAAGAGAAATTTTTCAAATGAGTAACATAAAACTTAGACATTTTACACATACCATATGCCATTGGATTTAATGAGTAATGCCAGTTGAAATTTCCTTGTTTTTGAGCAGTTTTCATCGTTTTTTTTATCGCAATTCGCAGTTACGAGAGCGACTTGAGTTGGCCTCGGATGTGACTAATTAATCGGCAAACGAAACTGCCACTGGGTCTCTTAATTGCATTTCCGCTTGGTGTCCAAGCGATCTTCGTTCTTATTCCGATTCTCAAGCTCCTCCCCTCCATTATCTCTTTGCAGAAAGCGTCAAGTCTATTCTGGGTCGCCACACAAAGATACTCGTCAAGTATATGGTCAAATTGGAGACGAAAGGCGATAAGACGGAGAATCGTGTTCTGGTAAGTAAAGCGCCTCCTTGGCTAGCTGCCTAATTGGCCTGGCTATCGGCCTTCTGCCAGGCCAGCTACTTCAGATCTTTTGGCCTCCAGATCCGACGACGGCCAGCCGACGCCGTCTGTCAGCGGCACAGATTCAAAATGCCGCATCTGCGGACAGCCAGCGGTCCAATAAGTGCTAGCAGATTGCATCCCCCAGCCTAATTGCCTCAAATTCGAAGGAAACTACCGTTTCGCCTGAAGTGCCATCAATGTAATGAATATCTGCAGATTTAGTCCGCGAATTATGTACAATTGTGTGTAAGGTTGCACTTTCAAGAAAGGTTTTGAGGCAATTATAGTAGACTCATATAACTATATTTATGTTGTTGTAGTGAGAACATATATATGTAACTAAAGTATTTAAATGTGGTTTGAAGGTAAACGAAAAATAACTATTGTGCCTTTCATATTTTCTAATCATCTTAAACAGAAAAACGTTTCATGAATTGTAATATTTGAGTGTCAAAGTTTTCATCCTAAACTGTTATAAAGTGTTTGTTTAAAACTTTTAATTTTCAACTTTTAAAATTAAGCTTAAAGTTGTTTGTATCTAGTATAACCCTGAGATTCTTTTTTTCTTTATGTTTGCATCTACCATAAAGTAATGGAAAATGTATAAACATGAAAACACTTAGTACATACAAAGTCTAATCGTTTTGTAAAGCTGCTCACTTAGTTAATCCTCTGGAAAATTGCGATAGGGTATCCGATTTGTAGCTGCCCGTAGGCACGTGATGATAATATGACCCAGAACAGTAATTGATATTCTATAGCATACTTAGCGGCGCAGGGGCACGAATTTTCTTCCACCTGGGCATTCCCTGTAGGCCGGTCTATGCTAATTTTATTGCTGGCCACTTGTACGGCCGCTTGGAGAGCGCACACAGCTGGAAAATTGATTTGTGGAAGCGGCTTACAAGGTGGCAGAGACAAAGTGTCCAATTACCAAAGTCGATGGGGCCAACTCTTCTCCATTAACTCCGACTCCTAGAGCTCTGGGCTTCTGCATTTGAAGAGCTAAACGAATTACCCGACGCACTTTGCGTCGCTTTTGCCATTAAAAGCAGCGAACTTTTCTCAATCAATGCTCGCTAGACAAAGGCCGTCCAAATTGAGTTTTGAGTCTATGGTTCTCGTGAATGCCTCCACTACTGAATGCATGAGGAATGGTCTCCATCTGCAACGATGCCGTGCATTATCAGCCAGACATGTTAGCACGCATGTCTGTTGTGTGTTTTCTTTGCCAATTACAACACTTTTCACCCGTGTTTTGCAACTCCTTTCTATTCGCAGGTCTTTACTCCCGTGAGGGTCTATTTGCTCAGTGCCAAAGTGCCCACCAAAGTGAGTTAGCTATCTATTCTCTACTATCATAACTTCAATATGAATTCATATCCCCAAACAGATCGAATGCCATTTCCACTACCTGGACATTGTGGGGGTCGAGAGCAAGAAGTCCACCCACTTCTCCATTGTGACCAACGATCGGCCATACTCGTTCGTTACCACCGGCGATGCGGGCAATTTCAGCTCGGTAAGGCAAAACAGCTTACTGGTCATTATGCGCAGTGTTCTCTATGTAATTATCTATGTTTTATTGTGTTATTGTGTTCATTCTGCAGAACGCTGATGTCATTCTAACCGATCTAGCCTCGGCCATCAAGCAGATATTCCCAACAGTTCCTTTAAAGTACATCATCCGGAAGGTAAGTAATAACAATATTAAAGGACTTGTTTATTAGAAAGCAACCAGGACTCTTTGGAGATTACTGTTAATATGGTTCCGTTGATAAACTGTAATCAATTCAGTTATCCACTTTTGCCAAAATTCTTGTTACAACTGTATGTATCCATAAAAAGTGTGTACCCATCTCTTAAACTCACTCTGTGTGGTTGGCCAGTTCAGTACCGACCGCTTCTGACTCACGTCTGGATTTAATTAATGTTTAATTAAATATTGTGTGTATCTATCGAGGGTACATGCATGTATGTGGTATGGCACCCACTGTGTCAGCATGCCACCCCCGCCCACTGCCCAATTAGGCCATAAGTGCATAAGCGTCGTCACTTGCACAAGATGGGGTTATTAATTCAATGCATTTGTAATGCTCATGCTCATGGTCCCAGTTCGTCGTAAATTATGCCCGGTATGTTTATGCAAATCGCCTGAGATTCGCCCACGAGTCACCCACGACCACCATTCCGTAGCACGCCCCACCCATAGATGTTGTTGTTTAGCGACTTTTATCTAGTGATTCGTCTAGTTACAACAATTGAAGATACATCGCTGGGATAATTGCCGCAGGGCACGCGACACAGGCGTCGTCGAGTTGACGCCTGGAAGTGTGACTATCAAAACTCACATTCAAGCAGAGCGTTAAATGCGAGATTAAGTTTAAGCAGATGGCAAAGGAAGGAAGCACAGAGAAACACAGTTTTCGAGGAGTTAAGCAGGCAGTCCGAAACTTTGCATTGTTCTTCAAGTTGGTCAACTTCAGCACAACAAAGGCGTACTCTTGAGACCTTTGAATGCCCTCCTAGAACTTTTTTACCCCGAATTTCCCATCAGGTCAATGAACTGGTATTTTTGTGCCCCCACTTCCAGATTGATATACAGCCACCGGAGCGGGAGACCATATTCTCCGAGGAATTCAGACCCTCTGATCCCCGAAATGTGGGTCCCTGTGGGGGATTCAGTGCCCAGTATGCCTGCATGTGCGATTTCCATGGCGTTCCCTATCGCGAGGAAGTGGCTTGGGATGTGGACACCATCTATCTTTCCCACGACACGCGAGTCCTCAACTTGCGCGACTTTGACCACCTGGAACCAAAGTAAGTTGTCGCACAAAATTGTCCTAGGTAATTGAGGTCTAATTTTCTTGGTAATTGATTCCAGAGACTTGATGGCCATCGTTTCGGCTCTGGAATACAACACGTTCTTTCGTGGCCTGAAGGCAGCCCACATGCGATTGTCCCACGAGACCCTGGAACGCATCCTGCACGTCCTTAAGCGTTCGATGTGGCTGGAAGAGCTGCACCTGGAGGCATTGGGCTTAAGGTAGGGAGTGGTATTAGCTAGTAGCATAAATTGATAAGAATTTGATTAACAATTTGTTGATCTTTCTTGCAGATGGGATTTCCTGAACAAGTTATCGATATCTGTGATAACGAATAGCAATCCCGCCATTCGCACCATCGATCTAAGCCACAATATAATTGAGGATAAAGGTGCGTATTCAAATCCCCGGATGCCAATCAACTGCCCTGTTCCCGGTGACAATGCTGCCCCCAAACTGCCATCGAATTGTAATCGAGACCAGCTTCGTGTAATCCAATTAATCCAATTCTTGTCTACCTCTCTGCTATCGTTTCTCTTCCCCGCCGTTACCATGTATTGTCGTTTATCGGTTTGCCATTTTCATTTGCGATTTGTGTAGGAGCAAGTTCATTGTGCGCCCTATTTGGAAAGATTGTACAAGGTTTGCAGCCACCATTAGACACCAAAGCACCACAGCCATCTAAACAAAACATAGACATTGCATTGGTTTTGTGTTACTGTGCTATATTGCTATATTGCTGTTAACGTTCATGTTGTTTTCTCTAAGTTTGCAAATTATTTTGGCGACATGTGTGGCCATTGTTAAGCCACCAAATTGATTCTTGAGACCATTTCTCACATTGTCATTGACTATTGCCACACAGGTTTACCCACAACAATTCTTCATTCTGGTCTTCAAGCCTTCTGCTCTATATGAACCAAATTTATCTAATAGACAAACAAATCTGTAATTATTTTAATTGGCAACAAAAATCATGCTTTTCATTCATCCTACAGTCGTTGTGAGGTCAACATATTGCTCTGAATCTAATAATATATCGTTTCTCTTTGAATTAGGTGCCATTCATTTGGCTGGGCCAATAGCCAAGGTATCCAAGGGCCTGTGCAAACTGGCCTTGGCCCACTGTGGACTAACTTCAAAGGGAGTCAACCAGATGTCGCACTCGCTCACGCTCAATCAGAGTATTTCCAACTCGCTCACGTATCTAGACCTAAGTGGTAATAGTCTCAAAGATGATATAACCGTAAGTAGTGGGAAAGCGAAACATTCTAAATGTCAATAAAATATTTAATTTATTGCAGAATTTGCACAATTTTCTGGCTCAACCCAATGTACTGGAGCACTTAGATCTGGCCTCGACTGACATCACGCTGGAAAATGTAAGCTATTCCAAGCCCATAGAAGTTCCAGGTCCCAGAACTCATTTTTGGTCTATATGCTTTGTAGTTGTTTGGAGCTCTGTTGCGCGGCTGCGCCACGCATTTGGCCCATCTGAACGTGTCGCACAACTCGTTCAGCACCAAGAAGGGCAAGGAAATCCCGCCCTCGTTCAAGCAGTTTTTCACCAGCACTTTCAGTTTAAAGCACCTCAATATCGCCGGATGCAAACTACCCATGGAGGCACTGAAAAACCTGCTGCTTGGTCTGGCCTGCAACGAGTCTACAGCCGGGCTTTATCTGGATCTCAGCACTAACACGCTGGGCGCCCAAGGTGCCCATGTGCTTGAATCCTGCATCCATGGAGTGCGAGTTCTGCAAAGCCTAGACATTAGCGATAATAGTAAGCGGAAATGACGATAACCATTGTCTTTAAAATTTAATTTCTTAAATTTTTTTTAGATCTTGATGCTGAGCTAGCGCCTGTGTTGACAGCCATTTCCAAGAACCCCTCGATTCGGACACTTCACCTGACCCGCAGCCTTACGGGAATGAAGCCAAAGCACATTCCGCCCGTTATGGACGCCCTGGTGAACCTCATCCAAAAGGACGACTTTCCGCTGGTCGAGCTGATACTATCGGAGAATAAACTGAAGCACGACCTGCACGACTTTATCAACGCTCTAGGCAGCAACCAAAGCCTTCAGAAGCTGGACATCAGTGGCAACTTTATGGGGGATGTGGGCGCACGACTCCTGGCCAAAGCTTTGCAGATTAACAACCGGCTGCGTACCATATATATGGATAAGAACGGAGTGACGTTGCAGGGCTATGCGGATATCGTTTACGCATTAGAGCACAACCATAGCATGCGCACTATTCCCTTTCCTATTTTCGATATAGCTCCGCATCTGAAAAGCCACCCGGATAAGACGGATGCGGTAATGCGTAAGATGCAGGAGCTGCTGCAGCGCAACTGCAATGGATTAAAACGGGCCACCGGACAAGGATTCCGGCTACAGCACGGCTTCATGCTCTCGTCCACACACCAGTTGGTTGATAAGTTGGTGGCCGAGACTCAGGACACAATTTCCTTGGCTAAGGGAGGCAGTGAATCCGCCTCGGCGGTGCAGCGCCTGATTACCGACGCCGAAAACTGCAAACAACTGATGCCAAAGCTGCAAGAGGCCGTTCGCAACGACAGTCATCCCATTGAAATGAAGCTGACCCGAGTGGCCAGTGAACTGAGCTACACGATTAAGAGTTATCTGGAGGAGACCCTGGAGACGATGATGCGCACTGGAATCGAGCAGTGCCCCAAAACTCTGGGCAACCAGATTGTAGTTCAGGATCTTCGAAAGGCTCTTGCCGAGCGTTTGGTTGTCCCCGAAGAATTCCTGCAGATCTGTCTGCTCAACAACGCCGGCAGTGAGATTATGAACAAAGTTGGGTGAGTTTCGACCAAGTTAACAAATTGGGAGTGTAGACTAAAGAGCAAAATATTCAGGAGAACGATTTTTTTGTTTTTAATGAGCGTGACAACAGTACTTATCATTATTAACAAACTATACAAAAAGTAATAGGAGAGAAATCAAGTTTTTGACCAGTTCAATGCAAATAGCGATTATGAAAATGTAAAAACAAATTATATACATACATA
Organism: Drosophila santomea; assembly: GCF_016746245.2. Taxonomy (NCBI): domain Eukaryota; kingdom Metazoa; phylum Arthropoda; class Insecta; order Diptera; family Drosophilidae; genus Drosophila; species Drosophila santomea. Next base: position 16,438,563 of record NC_053016.2, on the reverse strand, counting down.
TGTATACGGCTAACGGAGGTAAATAAATTTAGATTATTAATATTTATAGTTAATCCTCGATAATGATATATGCGAAATAAATGTAATTTTTTGCTGTAGAATTGTTAGAATAATATAAGAGTATAGAGATACACAAATAAATATGTAAGTATAATGAGTAATATTCTCGGAAACGTGAACATGTTAATTCTGGCTATTCGCAATAGAATTCGCACATCGCCACAAAACTGAAAACATACAGATGATACTGTTTTTTTTTTTTTTGCATACTAGACTTCCAAAACCACATCTATGTGGAACTCTCTGCGCGCTCATTTCGCTCCAACGAAAGTAGAAAAATGTCTGTTTGTTTACGTATTCCCATATACACATGAGTGGGAGAGCTACCACTTAGATAAGATTAAAAACAACAGACCAAAAGCCAGAAACAGCTGAATGCATTTCCACTGTCGTCGGGATTTCGGAGCCCAACACTTCGGTTGCGGGTTTCGCCAATATATATAGGTTTATCTGTGCTTATTAAATCAGACCAGCGCTTAATTCTTTAGTTTACTTCCATATGTTGGGAAAAAGTGTCGCGAAGAAATGAGTCTGATGCGCACTTTGTGCTGCTGCTTCGGTGGGCAGAGCAGCCAGTCTTCTGGCGCCAGTCCCGCTTATAAGGAGTGTCCCGACGAGGAACCTTTAGAGGAGTTGGCCGCAGATCCAGAAAGGGCGGATTGTTCTAATAAGAAGTAGATTTTCCAAACCCTTGTCTATTGATTTAAATTTTGTTTATTTCCGCTCTGCCCACAGTGAGATTGAACAATCCTTGGCAGCCGCCATCTCAGATCGGGCTACAGATGAGGTGCTGGAAGCACTGACCCGCTACCGCCGAGGCATGGGCATCGCGGAGTCGCCATCGGTGCTGCTGGACGAACCGCAGACGCCGGATATCGTGCGCAGTCGCTCCAGTCATGTAAGTGCTAAATTCGATACGGACTGCGAGCAACCGTATCGAGTGGGTGGCTCTTATCAGCCCCAGCTAATGAGAAATGTGATGTCATGGTCCTAAGCCCATCGGCTGGGTTCACTTTCGCTTCGACCCACAAAATTGAGGCAGTTGTTATTTTGGTCGCCGGTGCTGCTGCTTTGGCTCTGCTTATCAGCGCATTCGATTACAAATATTTTCTTCACTTTAAGGAGTAGCCGCATGAAAGAACTATTTAGAGTGGACCCAGACACTAACGAATATACTGTACGCTTTTTTTCTAGGATGCGGATGGTTTGATCATACGACCGGGTGGACGAGGCTCGATATTGCCCAAACTGGGCTTGGAATCGCCCACTGTAAGTGTTGAAAATCTGTCGCTACCCAAGTGGATGCAATAAACGCTACCGAAATCAGCTAAAATGAATTAGTCCATAACCACATCACATATTAAAGAGTATATGCGAACAGTAGAGTGCCAAGACTTATAAGAAGAGATATATATTATTCAAATACATACGCTCCACAATTATCCAATCACACGCTACCACATACATACATATATAATATGCTTAGTACATTCATGTGTAAAACAGAACACTTATTCCATACCCAACTAGCTGGATGTAGTTGACACATGCAAACTGAAAGAACAACACTTGCATCACAAACTTCCCACAATAAATAAATTTCTTAAATGTGTATACCAAATGCTCATGCTCATTATTTTTCTCGTGTCTTCCTGCCCTGATCTGATCATCATCATCACCATCACTGTCAACCAAAACCGAAAACGAACCAAAACCAATTGTACAAAATCGCAAATACTCGTAATCGTAATCGTACTCGTTCTCTAAACTTACTTTAATTAAACCTTGTCTCCAACTCATTTACATAACTACATTTAAAAATCCAAACAAACACAAAAAGAAATTGGAATATCTCAACCTTGTAAGTAGTTTTTGTCTTGTCCTTAAGTCTATATATCAATCTATAAATTCTTCCCTAAGGCAATGATTTTCAAAAATTTAAAGAATCCGAATTTCTTTTGGCTTCTTTAGTAGTTTTGGTCACTGTTCTTGGGGAAGTCAATAAAGAATTCCTTTCTACTATCCCTCTGTAGACAGTTTGTATCTGTAGACTATCTATCGTATCTCTTTAATCGTTTTTATTTGTAGTCCTTGTAGAGTCCCTCAAGAAACCTAAAACAATCTTCATTATTTAATACACTCAATAAATCATAAGCATCTCATACTATACATACATCCACACCACACATATATTAATCCTGTTTGATCTACCACAGGCCACACCACATTTACCCACCAAGCGACGCAGTCTTGCCAAGAAGGTACGTCCCCAGTCCGTGGTGGAGAATCTCAGCCTGGGACACTTCCCCGACCTCCTGGAGTCACCATCCTCGCACCGCTCCAGCTCCCAGTTGTCTTCCCGTGCAGCTGCAGGTGCCGCCGCCTTGGTGGGAGCGGCCAATATGAACGACAGCATCGTTGTGGACGACGGAGGAGTGGATGAGTGTTGCGATTCCATCACGGAGCTGCCCAGCGCCTCGTTCCAGCTGCAACACCTGGTCAAAGGTCGGCCAAAGCGGGCCAAAACGCGTGCGCCCACTCGACCGCTGGTCGCCACTGAGTGTGCCGGGGGCAGCAGGGAAATCGGCGAAGGCTTGGAACACTTCTTCCGGCCCGGTTCTGCTACGCCCACCACCCTGACTCCGTTAGTTTCACCTACGTCGGAGGAATGCAGCTCCTTGTCGTTTGTAGACAGCCCTACGATGAGTCGCGATGGGAATGGACACATGACCTCTGAGGAGACCACTCCCATTCTAGAGGAGCGCCGACCTATTAAATTGGAGCGCCAGTCGCCATTGCTCAAAAGTAAGTCAAAAACTCCCTTCGGATGTGATAAGCATCTTTAAATTGTTCTTTTGTTACAAAATAAAACTGAAGGTGCGTCATGGGCCACCCGCTCCCGATCCACGGACAATCTAGAGAAATATTCGCCACTGGTGGGTCGTAAGTCCCCGCTGGTAAAGATGAGAACAGAAGGTGGTCCCGGCTCGGGATCTGCAGGCGGCGCTGACGAGACGCCCATACCCAGTTGTAATCTTCTTAAGGCAACCGCTCGAGAGGACAAAACGCGTTCGCCCAGCAGCGATTCGATTAAAAGTCATGCCACAGGCGAGGGTAGTGTTATTGTGAAGACTGCCAACGGCATCCTGCGAACGCCCATAGTTCTGCAGAAACCGCGACCATGGTCAGTTGTTGGCAGCGAGCCAAAGGCAGGCGGAGAGCTTATTACAGGCAACGGGAATGCCGAATCCAGCAAGACCACGCCTGAAAAAGTAGAAGAAGGTGGGTAACTAAGTTAGAAATGATTTAGGATTAAGCAATTCATGTTTCTTTCCGTTTAGATGACGTCGAGGTTGTGACTTTTGGATCTACCTGTGGCTCAATTGTAGGCATTACGCCGGGAATAGCTTTATCTACCAGTGGCGGTGGAAGCATTGTGGGCATTACACCAGGTAAGTCATTTCGAAATTCTTATATATGTATCAATTTAATTCGGCTTTTTTCAGGAGGTGCCCTTGAAAAGAAGTCTGTGCGGGAACTAGCAGCGGGTCTCAACAGAATGGGTAAGTTGTTCACTATGCATGCGCACGAATAGTAGTTTGAAAATGCCTGCCCAGCACTTACCTCCTCTGTTAGTAAATGTAATGCAACCTCTTTTGACTTTCTTTGTTTTGTATTTTATTTATTTTCATATTTTGATTTGTTGTACTCGTTACCCGTAAAGAACTTCCCCTAAAGCCGCCCGTTATGCCAAGAACCTTGCTGAACGCTTCGAGTGCCCGCACGAACACGTCCTCCACAGGCTCCACCTCAAATAGTGTATCAGTCAGCTCATCCAAGACCACCAACACATCGTTGACAGTATTAAACCAGAGCCAGACACGATCAAGGATCGTGAGCTCGAGCAGCACTGGCAGCACCGAGACCATCACAGCGCACAGCACCACCAGCACCTCTTCCAACAGCCACGAGAAGCAACATGCCAAGGCTTGTGCCAATTTAATCAGCAACGAGATCCTCAATATGCGCAACGGACAGTTGGGCGCAAAGTCTGGTAGCTGCGCGGAAAGTGGTGGCGTGAAGCGAATTGCCGGCAAGGAGATCTCTACGCTATTCGAGGTTTGATCTCCGAGGCCGGAGCTGCATTGCGATAAATTGTATTCATCACCGTTCAAATTTTTGGCGTTCTTCGTTGATTACGGCTTTCATCCTGTGCGTCTAGCATTTGCATTTGTTGCATAATCCTTAAGTTGTGTCTATTAGCTAGTATGCCGCATTTTGCTTGTAACTCCATCTAGTTTGTGGTTGCCTGTTTGGCCCCTATTTAATCGAGCTGTCTAATGGAATCACTCTTTCGCTTCCCCACAGGAGACATTAGTTGAAGAACTGCAGCAAAGCATTGCGACCAGACGCGGTTTTAGAGACTCGCCCTACACCAAGGAGGATGTCGTTGATTTATAAGTGTTCTAGTTATATGCTCAACATTCCCTTACATCGACCCCTAGTCCTTCACCCAACCTGCCACAGTTTCACGTGATAGATAGTAAGGTTGATGATAACGTTAAGTGATGATGAGATGGTGGAGACAGAAGGATAGATGAAAACAAGGTTGCAACTTATCGTACTGAACCATTAATTTATGTGCAATGCCGCGTGTGTGTTGTTTTTATTTGGCAATTTAGAATGAACGTGATTTATTTATTGATGTAATCAGGGTTTACTTTTATCCAAATTAACCTTTGCATAATTTTAAAAATGTTTTGTGTACTATATTTTATATTTTTATGTATTTAAATGATTTAAGTGCCAATTATATACAGAACTAATCTACATATATTTTTAGCGTGTGCTATACAACAATTTCAATGAAACTAACGAAGATAACGCAATGAATATGATACACTATACATATTATGTAATTCGATTGCGTGTATAAGAACTATTTTAATGGCCTAAACATAAACAAAACTAAATGAAATATAATATTTTTTATAACTGCTTCCAAATACAAACTATATGCTTTATTATTTCCCCTTTTTTGGTTACCTTGCCTATACATATATTTATAGTATTTAAGCGACAATCCGTTTTCAAATTTTAAAGCGCGTTATGCCGCCAGAAACAAATGCATTTATTTTAAAACGGAGCGAACACTGACGATCTTATTGATTATTTTCTAAAAGTTAACAATTACGCTAAGAAAGTAGGCGAAAACAAAACCGATATAAAATTACTAAGCCATTAAACGACAGAAAACCGAAAACTACTGAAACCTAACTACCATTATCGCTCAACGATCAATTTAAATTTTGAAGATCTAGTAGTTTGCACCAACGACAAAGAAAATGTTAAGAGGCGTTTAAACTTTAAACCAGCCCACCACCGACCACACACTTCGAGTTTTGAGTGTATCCCGTTCTCATTCAACTTCAAGCCCCCGAATCGAAACAAGAAAAACTTTACGTGTTCATTAAAGTTAAGCAATTAAAACTTCATTGTAATCTATTGAAATTCAAATAAAACGGTAACGATATTGGACAGCAGTGTTATTTATTTTTAAATTTTTAAAGGTTGTGCGCCCAAATGGCAACATGGGAGTTTTTCTAGTATTAGTATACTGAATGGTGGACGCCCGGCAGTCACAAAAAATACCAAAAACACACCATTACAATTTATGATATCGATACCGGCATTGCCTGCTATCGAAAAAAGGGTTCATCTCCAACTCGCGTCGGCAGCGAATTGTTTTTCTGCATTTCGGAAAATAAACCTTTAAAAATATAAAAAAAAGCGCATCCAGACCAATCGTTAGCACACTGCGATTGCCAAGATGGTGAAACTAACGCCGGAGCTGATAAACCAGTCGATGCAATACATAAACCCATGCCGGGAGCGCGAGCTGGATTTGCGCGGCTACAAGATTCCACAGATCGAGAACCTGGGCGCCACTCTGGACCAGTTCGACACCATCGATCTGTCCGACAACGATTTGCGCAAGCTGGATAACCTGCCGCATCTCCCGCGCCTTAAGTGCCTACTGCTGAACAACAACCGCATCCTGCGCATCAGCGAGGGACTTGAGGAGGCGGTGCCCAACCTGGGCTCCATCATTCTTACCGGGAACAACCTGCAGGAGCTGAGCGACTTGGAGCCCCTAGCCGGATTCACTAAACTGGACACCATCTGCCTGCTCATCAACCCGGTATCCACGAAGCCCAACTACCGCGAGTACATGGCCTACAAGTTCCCGCAGCTGCGACTGCTCGATTTCAGAAAGATCAAGCAGAAGGACCGCCAGGCGGCTCAAGAGTTCTTTCGCACCAAGCAGGGCAAGGACATGCTTAAGGAGATCAGTCGTAAGTCCAAGATGAGCTCCGCAGCCGCCATAGCCGCAGAGGCGGGGAATGGCAAGGGAAGAGGATCGGAAGGCGGACGACTGGCCAATCCGGAGGATATGCAGCGCATCCGCGAAGCCATCAAGCGGGCCAGCTCGCTGGCAGAGGTGGAGCGTCTATCGCAGATCCTGCAAAGCGGTCAGCTGCCGGATAAGTTTCAGCACGAGAAGGAGGCGGTGGCGCAGAACGGGGCGGGGCACAACGGTTCGGGGGCCGTGGCCATGGAATACTAGGATTAGAATCCCCCGCTCAACTGTCAGCTACCTTATAACCGTAGACCAATATTTTGTAATAAAAAGCCAAAAGTTGATTCATTGCATTCTGCATTTTGGAAACTCAAATACATATGGAAACTTCTGTTTTCAACTAGATCGTTGGCCGAAAGATCTTTCACGGAAAGATTTGGGACAATCGGCCACATCAGAAATGCATTTACATGAACGTAATTGGCTAAAAGTTTAACAATCTACAGCAAGTACAAAGGAGACAAAACGAGAGGAGCTGCTGTGTTATGTGGAGAGAGTGGCGTGGTGCGGACCTGGCTCCTGTAGTCTGGTATTGCTTGGGAGTGTTGTTAAGATCCTTTCGCCGCCATTATGGCGTCGTAGTGCAGGCCCGTATAGAAGATTATCCACGTCACCAGGAATCCGGCAAACGACGTGATGAAACCTTCCTTGATCAGCTCCCAAACTCCTCCGTAGGCGTCCTCGTCCACGTTTTGAAAGTTGATGGCGTACAGGTAGACGATCCCGCAGCTGATGCCGGCGAATCTGGGGGCACATTGGATGGATCAAGTGGAGTGACTCCGGCTATTTATAGGTTATAGGTGGCTACTCACAGTACAAGTCCAAGAAAGCCCTTTAGCGGAACAATGCCCCATATGACGCCCAGAAAGATGCCGAACACCTGACGAGACCAGTAAATAACGTCTAGGAACTCCTCCTGCGAGAGAATTGGATTAGCATGCGAGATTTAGCGCCGGGAACTTTGCTCACCTTGTCCTCCCACTCCGATTTTGTGATGGCGCGCGCGCAAATTTCACGCAGTGTGGAGGTTTTGGCCGAGTGGCCGTTGCGCTCGATGGTACTCGTTTTCGTGGACATAACTTAATTCAGATCTGACCCAAATTACTTTAAATTATTTTGTTAATTAATTTTTTCACTATCAAATGACTAACGCGTTTTGGCGTAATGAAAACCCCAAACGCCTGCGTTTCCGATAACAAAATACTGAGCCTATACCACCTTAGTGTTGTTAGGCTTACTAACATAGTGGTGACAACCCTGCAATCAGCTGTTTGATTATGTGAATTAGGTATTTTCATAAGTACTGCTTAGTTTTCGATAAATAATGCTGAAAATAACAAAGATCTGCTTGGCCCCCTTCGCCACAATTACAGGTAAGCAATACCTTTTCTTACAAGCGCTTTATAATTCATAAGCTGTTTATACTTACACAGCGCAACGAAGCATTGCTCTTACGGCCACCCGTGCTATAGATCAGAAGTGGCGTGCATCCAGAGGATTGCCGGAAAACCCAAATGCCTTTGGCCCACTCACCAATATGCCGGACTACACGTACTTAGATGGCAGGCCCACACCGCTGGGTGTAAGTATTCCCCCGAAACGCCTCAAACATCAGCCTTATCATTAATTGTTTTCTCATATTTTAGGCCAACCAGAAGAGACGCTTGCTTAAGCAGCAAGAGATAGCGACCAGGATCGTGGAGCTAAGTGGAGAGCTGGAGTTTGCCAAGCAGCGACATGAACGTCTTAAGGAGAATGCCGAGTCCGAGAAACAGCGCCTCATCCGAAGCAAACTGAAGCCGAAGGGCCACTTGCTGCTCAAAAAATAGCGTCCTAATCTTAGCCAGTATAAGCTATCATAAGTCACTTAGTGAATGGAGACGAAATTATACGATGGTCTTTTGATGTGGACACATGTTTGCCCAAAACACGTTTCAAAAACGTTCCCAAACAGCAAGCGTGGCGCAGTCGATGGTTCATTAGACGCGTCGCTAATCAGCTTTTAATTGCAGCTGGGCGACACGCCTGCCGCATCTTAATTGTGTTAAAACGCCAGTGACGCACTCGCCGGAGTAGCGTGTCCTGGCATTTAGGTGAGATGAAAGCGCTGCCCGATTTTCCGAGCTCTCCAAGAGCAGCCCTTGGGGAGGGAGTGAGCTGCCATTCACACATTGGCTGCTAATAAGAGGCTTACGCTCGCGCATTCGAGTATCTTTACAAACTATTACTGTCAACAAGGAAGTCGTCGGCTTTCTTATTGTTTATTGGTATGGCGTTGTCCAAGGCCAGTTACAAGCGGAATCTCTTCCGGCCTGCGCAATTCGCTGCAGACCGCGGTGGATCAGCCTGGAGAGATTGCCAGATTGATCGTGTTGGCGAATCCAACCAAGCATGACAAATATAATCCCTACTGTTTGCCTTTCTCGGTAAATATGTACCATGGTTTAACAGCCAAATATTAGCACACCTTGCCAGTCCGACTCCCTTGTTTCTCCAAGTGTTTGGCTTTTCGGTTAGGATATCAAGAATTTTGCACGGCCGGCAATGTTTGTTTTCGATTTGGTTGATCCGCTGCCCATAAAGCGAGCACCTTTATCATAAAACCCAGAGGAACGTGCTCCACTTTGCCATGTTTTTTACAGAGCCCGTTGAACCAATTTAATAGCAATAACTGTATGATATCATTCTGGATTTATATTATTACTGAAAGCATTCGACTTGGCTGGTCTCACACTTCCCGAAAGAGAGCAACAAATCAGAAGATCCACTGTTCCCCTAGGTGGCAGACATAAAATTTCCATAGCCCTTTGTTAATAGTAACTCGCACCAGGGTAAAATCGGTAAAAGTGAATTAAATAAGCGGACAATGTGCCACTGTAAATACACAAATATTGCAGGGTGCAAATTTAGCTGTTTACGTTCGCACATTCGGCTAACAAAGAAATCAAGTCGAAGGAAATTTTCTAAGCAGCTGAGTCTCCACTTGGAGACGACTTGAAGTGCAGAAGTTTGTCGCACTTCTTGCGGAAATTAGCCAAGGCGTACGAAATTTTGCACCGTCTATCACGTTTCGGGTGTGACAAAAATAACCAGGCCTCCTCCGGAGCATTCAATCAAGTGGCAGAAGTCACTGCGCTTGGCTCCGATGCAACCAATCGTGCGTATAAGTAATGCTATCTAAATTCAACTGGATGTTTATGTTTCCTTTATCGCGGGAAAATCTCACACCTTTCTGTTGTTGTTGACGACGGTTTGGGTGTGCAAAAATATTTACCCCCATTGGGAGGCATGAAAAAACGCGAAGTTGTGGAAAACAACTGAATTTTGTTATTGCCACTCGGCAGCCAGAGATTTATATTTATATAATTGTATAAATTTATTAAATTAGCGGGTTTATATTTACAGCCGAATCTTTTCGAAACAGCCGGCGATAATGAAGCGCAAATTAGTCTGGATCGCAACTTATGTTCATTCCTCAATTTCGTCTGTCTAACTATGGGTTACAGATGCCTAGCTGGCTTCTGATTCATCACTTCTTCGAATGCAGGCCCCAAAAACGGAAGTCATGCCCCTTTTTGGAGTCTGTTTCAAACTCAAAGCGCATTCCGCAGTCGGGTCGAGTTTGTTTGTTAATTGCTTTGTTTTACTTCTAGAAAATCGCGGTATTTAACACTTCCTGAGTCAGACGGCCACATTTTCACGACGAATTGATTAGGCGCCGCATGAGCCACTGCGGTTGGATATTTATAAAGCCTGATCCGTATTTTTAGACGCCGTTCCATTTGCGTGTCTATGCTGATTTATGATAAAATAACAAAATCACCGAGTTTCGTTACAACGACATTCGAGGTCTGGATTTAGATTTAGCGTGTGACCACACAAAAATTACCACCCAGCGACCACAGCGCCTGGTACACATATTACTCATACGCCCAGTGCGCCGCGAACCTTTCCAGCCGCAAGCAAAATGCCAAAAGCCCCTAATAGCTTTCGTCCGATCGCACACCGACGTCAGAGCGCCCAGCATCAAAATCTAGATTATTCACTTTAATTGATCCAAGCCGAAACAAAATAGTCGCAGACAATGACAGAATTCCGGGGGACCGTATCTTTCCGCATTGTAAAAACTTTTCCGAACCAAACTGGATCCCCGCTAAGCGAAACAGTGCAACCGGCAATTAGAGCCTTTGTCTTTGCCCAATCCCGTGGAGATGAGACCGGGTTCAAGTCACAGACACCGCGCATGCTCAAAACAAAACCCAGTCCGTCAACCGAAGAGAGTTTGGATACATTCGCAAACGCAAAAATATCGTTGCGTTTCCTTCGGACTTGCGTCAAAGCCGGAGCATCGGCTCGGCCCGAAAACAAAATTTCACATTTGGGTGCGAATGTGCTGGCCGGTGCGTATATAAGGAAAGGGTTCTTCACACCATAGCATACAGAACTCGCCAGACGTTCAAAGCATTCGGAGCAGCCAGACAGAAATCAAAGGATAATCCCAAAACAGCCCAACCAGGATTTACCAAATCAAAACTAGTTTCAACCGAACCAATCCCAGCACAATGGATCTTAAGGTAAGCATCATTATAGCACGGTCCCAATGGGAATTTAGCTCACCCATCCCTCGATCTTTTCCTCAGCAATTGTACTCGTGCATCTGCCTGCTGATCAGCATCATCATCTGCAAAGTGTCCGAAGCCAAGCCCACCTACTACGACCTGGATAGCTACGAGACCTACGACACCGATCGCTATGACAGCTATGGCGGCTCTTCGTACGCCCTGAGCTATGGGAAACCGCTCACGGACAACCGCCTGAAGAAGCTGAGTCCGGGCTACTACTACGTTGACGATGGGTACATCGCCCCGGTGGCCTCCAATGCTGGCTACACTCGCCGCGAGGGCTCCAGCGCCTCCGATAGAGACTCCTTGCCCCACAATGTCAAGTTCACTCCCATCGTGCGCGTGCGCCAGACCAAGACCAAGCGCAAGAAGCTCTTCGTGCCCAACTTCTTCGGCTAGAGGGGCTTTTACCTGTTCTCCTCCTGCCGGGATTGAGACTACAGACTGAGGATGATAGCATAGGATTAGCATTAGCATTAGTCGCGTGGCTCCCACACCAAAAAGTACCTTATACCTACATGTACGTTTACCTATTTTATACTCGGTCACACGTTTGGCCAAATTATATTTATATACGCAAAGCTCCTAAATAAAAATATTCAAATGTTGAAAACATATATGCGGTTGCCAACTAACTGTCTTTCAAAACGAATAAGAGCCGTGAAATGAAAATTACATTTTATTTTTAGAACACATCACGACACACAAGTCGGGACTTAAAATTACTTTAAAATATGAAGTTTTATTGGTCCGCCAACAATTATATTACGAAAGATCCGCAGAAAATCCATAAAATATTTGAAATATCAGCACCTTGTGTACTTTCGCTAATAACGTACTTACTTTTCAATGAAAAGCACCGTAAAGAATTTTATGAACCGTAAAGTGTTTATACTCTATCTAGTTTGGCAAATTGATGCTAATTGGTCACTTAAGGGATTTCATTAACTTAAAATTGTATTGTTGCTATGACGATGACGTACAATAAACTTTTTCTGATGATGTGATCGTTCAAAATAAAACATATGTAAGCCGAAAATATATTTGCTCTCCTTGGGAATTCTAATAGGTCTTAATTGTGTTGTTGAACAACAAAGTGTGCACGAAATTGTAAAAGAATTTAAAATTTTAAAATTATTCAGTATATATCTAGCTCTAAAATTGAAACTATACTAGCGTAGTAACGAATATCTGATAGTCGGGGAACTCGAATTTAGCGTTCTATCTTGTTTTTAATTAAATAGATGATACACTAATAATAAACATAAATATTTACAGTCTCTATGGCCTCCAAAAGCTTAATTTTTTTAGATCAAAGCGATAACCAATTGCTTTTAAAAAAGTGCGCCTTGTAAGTTTCCCCGCAGTGCAAAGAATATGGTTTATTTTTTCCTTTGAAAAACAATCCCGAAAACATCTTTAAATCTTTCCGTTGAGCTTTAAACAGCTTTGTGTTTGACCCGTTAAAGATTATTAGTTAAACCATTCACTCCAGGAATCTTGGCGGCATTACGTCAAAAAATTGGCGACAATCCTCCAGTGCTGCACAGCATGGTACTTTAATCGATGACTACATGACGAGTCATCGAACTATCGATATAACAGCTGTCGTCATTTCCGAAAGAAGAAGAGAGATTAGCAAATTTTACAAAGAAAACAGGAGAAAACCAGCGTCGCCAAGATGAGCTTCATGCAACCGAGTCCCGTTAAGTACGCGTGCTCCTGCGGCATACTAAACCCGATCAACAAGCTCTTCTTCTGCCGCCACTGCCCCAAACTGCGTTGTGGCTTCTGCGTGACGCATGAGATCGAGTCGCACTTCTGCTCCAACTGCCTGGAGAACATTCCATCCACAGAGGCGCGCCACAAGAAGAACTGCTGTGCGAACTGTTTCGACTGTCCCTGCTGCCAGCACACCCTATCCGCCAGAGCCTCCACCGTTCCGGTGGTGCGCAAGACGGAGGAGGCAAAGGAACCAAAGGATGGGGACTCCAAGGGCGACGCCACGCCCCCAGTCCCTGCGACCAGCAAACCATCTGCGGTGCCCACCACCAAAAAGATGTACTATCTGTCGTGCTTGTCCTGCCGATGGACAACGCGAGATGTGGGTATTCCCGATCAAGGCGTGGCCACGGGCACCTGGCCGGATAACGAGTGCTTGTACCAGGCGCGATTCAATGCTCTGGTCGAGTACTTCCAGGCGGTGGTGCTGCAGGAGAAGCAGGAGAAACTGGAGTTCATGCGGCGCAAGGCGCCGAAGCAGCACAAGTTTCCCAGCCTGACGGATCGCACTGGTCTAACCGTATCACTTATTCGACGCCAGATCGGCTGGAACGACAAGGCTCCCAAGGCCAAAGCCGTAATAACGCCGGTGGAGGCCACGGCGGAGGTGGAGGGTCTACCGGCGAACATATTCACGGAACCATTGAACTTGCGGAATGTCACAACTATCACCCAGCGACATAGTCAGCCGGCGGACCAGCCCATGGCCGTTGTAAGTCTTTATCCGCAGCGCAGGTCGCTGTGGATCAAGCGGTCGCTCCGTTGTCGCCAGTGCGAACACAATTTAATCAAACCGGAGTACCATCCCACGTCCATAAAGTACCGCATCCAGCTCTTTGCCAGCTACCATGTACCTGAAGTGGTGATGGTACGCTGCGAGCAGCCCCTAGTTGCAGGAAAAAGCAACGCCATTTTGCTGAAGCTCACAAATCCAACTATGTACGATATGACAATTCGACTGCTGACTACATCGCCGCCTGAGGATCCGCAGCTGTTAACGGAGGGCACTCGTGTTGTCAAGGAGGAATCAATAACTTCTTCCCCACTTCTAAAAACAGTGGGCATCACCTTGTCGCGTCAAAACTCGACACGGGAGGTAAAGAGAGACGTGATAGACGTATCTAATGCCGAGATTGTCCCGTTGGAGAGCGATTTCGTTCTGAGCCAGCGCGATGACTCCAAAGAGTTCGACGAGGACGTGCAGCTGCCCACCGAGGAGCCCAAGTTTATTGTCTGGCGAAAGGGCAATAAGGTGCTTTTGCGGCTTCAGTTCACCCCGGCAGAGAAGCTGCCCGGATCAACAGACGTCGTTCTGGGTTTCTATATGCAGTACACATACGTCAACACCGTAAACAATACGCCAGAGAAGAGAGAACCCACAACCCATGCTCTCCACTCCAGAGTGTTTATTACAGCTGGGGCAACTGAGCAGAAAGCCAACTGAATTGGAATCTAATTAGCCAACAGGCATACTAATCGACTTTTGAGAATCATAAAACATGCTTTATGAAAGCTTTATTTATTAATCCATTCGTGAAACAGCAACTAGTATTACAGTATAATAAACGGCTTGTTTTAACACTACTCGGAATTATTTTCTTCTTTAGCTTCTGGCTTATCTAAGCCGGTCCATTTCTCACTCTTGGTCCACAGGAACTTTGCCAGCTTATCGTCCAAGGCACGAGGATTCACAGGCTTTGGCTTGCAGTCGCTAAAGTACAGGCCGGAGATGTCCTTCAGTTCCGGATCCAGAGCAGCATAGATCGAAGTCTGTGCTCCGCTTTTCGGTGTCTTCAAAAGCGGCCAAATCATAGGCTTCAAAACGAACCTAAAGGTTGGAAGAGATTTTACTAAGAAGGTTCTAGTACAGTTAACTTAATCTTACTTACTTCGCAAGGTTTGTCTGAAAGAACGCCCAGTTCCGGCCCAGCTCAGTATCCACCACACCAGGGTGAAGTGCATTTACTGTGACGCCGCTACCCTTCAAACGCTTGGCTAATTCCCGGGTGAACAGGACGTTGGCCAGCTTGCTCTGGCTATAGGCTAAGCCCTCATCATACGACTTCTCGCTGTTCAGGTCAGCCACGTTAATATCGGCACGTGTATGTGCCAGACTGGATACTACGACAATGCGACTGGGAGTGGAGTTCTGAAATTTAGTAAGACCATTATCAGACGCACTAGATAGACTTATATAGCACACTTACCTTCAGCACGCTGAGCAACAAGTTAGTTAGCAAGAAGTGGCCAATGTGGTTTACTCCCAATTGCAGTTCGTAGCCATCCTTAGTCAAGGTCTTGGGACAACGCATCACGCCGGCATTGTTGATCAGGACATGAAGCTTGGGTTGCTCCTTCTTGAAGCTTATTTATAGAAGTAGTTCTTGGATTTTACAAAGATGAGGAAAGTTCACTGGCGCGAGCTTACCCAGCAGCGAATTTCCGAATGGACTCCAGCGAACTCAAGTCCAGCTCTCTAGAGAATACATTCTGATTATTTGTCTCCTTGATGATGTCCTTGCGGGCCTTTTCACATCGGTTCATATCCCTGCAGGCCATGTACACAGTTCCCCCACGTTTGGCGATCTCCAGAGCCGTCTCCTTGCCAATTCCAGTGTTGGCACCGGTGACAATGAATACCTTTCCAGTCTCATCGGTGTCCTTCGTGAACTTGCCACCTTGCATGTACTTTCTGAAATTATCAACAGGAATTACCTTAAAAGCTGTTATCTATTACCCGGTATTCATAGTTGCCAGTCATGAACCCGAAGTCACAATGGTATTTTTCATAATTGCATACACTAATTTACGCAACTCACTTCAAGAAGTAGATGCCCACGCCGATAATAGCTGGCCACACAATCAAAGGGCTTAATAAACAATCAATGAAAATGCACATTTTGAATAACTCTGTACAATTATTTGTTTTTAGGGTGTTGTCAGATCTTGGTTCAATAGTTGAATGTGCTATGGTACGAACACGAACAGCACAGCTGTTGAAATACTGAGCACAGCCAGCTTAGCACAAATATATTATACTCGTATCGCAAATTCGCAGTGAGAACCTGACGAAATCGAGAATGTAGAACGGCGATGGTCAAGAGAATAGTAAACATTTGTTGAGTTATAATGGAAAACATTCAAACAAATTAAAATAAATGCTAAAAATAAATGCTAAAAATAAATTGATTTATTATTTTATACCCATTACGCGTGTAGTAAATGGGTATACTAGATCCGCTGAACGCTATGCATTAATGCATATATTAATTTATTTAATATATATAACTTATATAAATTGATTAATTACTTTTTATTAAATAATTTTTCATATTTAAGGTTTGCAAGAATAATTTCCATAATTGGTTATTAAGTGACTGGTTTAATGAACAAGAAATAATTCTTTCAAATTCTTTCAAAAATTATACAAAATTATTCCTGATCAGCAAAGAAAAGTCGATGCGTTTTTTTCTATTTATTTTTTATCAGTCATTTTTATTATCGAGTAATTTAATTTGGTGATTAAATACAAATGAATTTCATCACCTTACCTAACACGATATCAAATCAAAAAATTATTGATTAGTTAACGCTTCTTAGGAGCACTTTTTTATTTTTTTCTTTTTTTTTATTATTAAAATAATAAATTATGAAATGGCGAGTGATGTACAAAGAGTTGCTTTATCCTATTTGGCTGAATTCACGCCTGTCCACTTCTCGCTCTCCGCCCAGAGGAACTTTCCAGTCTTGTCGTCCTGGGCAGCTGCAGACACATCCTTTGGCTTGCAGTCGCTGAAGTAGAGTCCGGAAACCTCTTTGAGTGCGGGATCCAGGGCTGCGTAAAGAGTGGTCTGTGCTCCGTTGCGAGAGGTTTTGAAGAGGACCCATTGGAGGGGCTTAACCAATAGCCTAAAGGGTACGAATTAATACCAAGCTCAAGTAATGCCCAATTGGGTTTTCTATCTTACTGTGCAAGGGGATGTTCCAGGAATTTCCAATTTCTCAACAGTTCCGTGTCCACGGCTCCGGGATGTAGGGAGTTGGTTGTGACGCCAGTTCCCTCCAGGCGCTTGGCCAATTCCCGGGTGAACAGGACGTTGGCCAGTTTGCTCTGGCTATAGGCACCGATTCTGCTGTACGATTTTTCACTGTTTAGGTCACCAGTGTTGATGGAACCATGGCTGTGCGCCAGGCTCGAAACGTTCACGATTCGACTGGGTGCGGATTTCTAGGGTGGGATTTTGGTTAACAATGCGCTCTGAAAGTCCTGAGTACCGAAAGTACCTTTAATACGTCCAGAAGTAAGTGGGTGAGCAGGAAGTGTCCCATATGGTTGACTCCCAACTGCATTTCGAAGCCGTCCTTCGTCAGTGTTTTGGGACAGTGCATAACTCCTGCATTGTTGACTAGGACATGGAGCTTATCCTGCTCTTTCTTGAATCTGATGAGCGACAGAAATCAGTGACGCATTTATCGGGCTTATGAGCTCATGTGTGCTTACCCAGCAGCGAATTTCCGAATGGACTCCAGCGAACTCAAGTCCAGTTCCCGAGAGAATATGTTCTGGTTATTTGTCTCCTGGATGATGTCCTTGCGGGCCTTTTCACATCGGTTCATATCCCTGCAAGCCATGTACACGGTGCCTCCACGCTTGGCAATCTCCAGGACCGTCTCTTTACCAATGCCCGTGTTGGCACCGGTGACAATGAACACCTTGCCCGTTTCATCAGTCTGCTTGGTGAACTGACCGCCCTGCATGTATTTTCTGAAAATCATTGGCGAATATCACACTATTACAACACAATCCGTAATTCTAGAGCTTATTACTCATACAAAGTAGAACTGTTTCATGCTAAATACCTTAGGAAATAGGCAGCCAGTCCAATGATGGACGGCCAAAAAAGAAGTGGGCAGCACAAGCAATCGGTCAGACAGCCCATTTTGTTTGGTTGCAGTGTGGATCTCGTCGCAGTTCGTGTCACTTGGAGGTTCTTTCAATGAGTGTGAGCTCACGCCGGCTGGAGCTGCCTTTTATATGACATGGGCACTATCTGCTCCAAAATACGCGACAGCCATAAAACGCTTACTCACGATGAGTAGAATTCGAAACTGCGAGAAGAGAACGAAATATCTTGGGGAGAGCTTTTAGCTTTTAGTTTATAAAACTCATAAGTAAATATTGCAAGTCGAGCAGCTGCATGAAAATCAATGTAAATATCTGCAAATAAATACCTAAAGAAATCTTTTAAAGTCATAATACTAACCCTTATGCCAATATAAGCAGGAAAAACGGAAATAGTCGACTATTAGATACCCGTCACTCAGCTAAACGGAGTCCGAGGATGCAGTGAAAACAAGAGGTGTATATCGAATCAGAAAACTTTATAAATAACCAAAAAACTATGATTTCTTTTCTATTATTTCCTATTTATTTTTCACCTGCTCAGCTTATGTCGTCATATTTTTATCAAATTAAAACCGAAATTACATATGTGTGTGTGCAAATGTATATTGTCAAATAATAATTGCCTATTCTAGTAACGCCTTCGCAACGAAACTGAACTGAAAGTTATTTGAAATTATATTTTCTTGTGATGTCATATGTGCAATTTCTAAAGCAGTCTTTTATTGACAATTATTTTACCTAGACAATTGGTTTTAATAGATGCCTGGCCAAGTGTTTTAAAAATGTTTAATATTTGTACAAAAGCTGAACTCATTTAGATTAGCCCATTTAATGTATTTTATGCAATACAGGGTAATAGTTAAAGGAGTCACAAAGTTACTCAAATTTTACTCCCGTCCACTTTTCACTTTCCGCCCATAGAAATTCAGCATCATCATCATATTGGGCGGCCGAGCCCACGTGCTTCGGCTTGCAATCGCTGAAGTATCTTCCAGACACGTTTTCCAAACTGGGATCCAGAGCAGTATACAGGGTCGTCTGAGCGCCATTCCTAGCCGTCTTTATAAAGATCCATATTAAGGGGGCTATAATGAATCTAAAAGTGAGCGAAAAGTTTATAGCTATAAAATAGGTAAATTATGTAATTAGCTCACTTACTTTCCAAACCTCGATCCCAAAAACGGTGTGTTGCGGAATAGCTCCGTGTTCACAACGCCGGGATGTAGAGCATTTACCGTCACTTTAGTTCCCTCCAGTCGTTTGGCCAACTCCCTTGTGAAGAGAATGTTGGCCAATTTGCTCTGACAGTAGGCCATCTTTCTATCGTAAGACTTTACGCTGTTCAGATCGTCACGCTTAATCCTTCCGAACCGGTGGGCTATGCTGGATAGGACCACAATGCGACTGGGGGCGGAGCTCTTTAGGAGGTCGAGGAGCAGGAGCGTGAGTAGGAAGTGGCCCATGTGATTAACTCCGATTTGCATTTCAAAGCCGTCCTCCGTTAGCATTTTGGGGCAGTCCATGATGCCGGCGTTGTTGATAAGAATATGGAGCTTGTTTTGCTCTCGCTTAAAGCTAAACGATCTCAATTTAGTATCTGTGAGATATTTATTTACGTTAGAAGAGAAATGCTTACCCAGCAGCGAAGTTCCTAATGGACTTCATAGAGCACAAGTCCAATTCGCGTGCAAAGATGTTCTGATTGTTGGTCGCTTCGATGATCTCTCGACGAGCACTCTCGCACTTTTTCATGTCCCGACAAGCCATGTATATGGTGGCTCCCCTGCGAGCCAGCTCTAGAACGGTCTCCTTGCCAATCCCCTGGTTACAGCCGGTTACGATCGCCACTCTGCCGGTCTCGTCCGTTTTCGTTGTGAACTGACCTCCCTGCATATATTGCCTGAAGGGCTGAGGTTACTGGGCCTTCTGTTCGAAAGTTAGGAAAACTCACCGGAGCAGATATATTCCAATGGCCGAAAGAGCTGACCCATATGCCAGCGGGCTAAAGAGGTAATCCGTAGGTGAACTCATCCCTCCGATCTGGATGCTACCAGCTTCAAGTGGCGACTGGCAAGATCAGGCCAACTTACACATTTTTTTATACGAGCAATATCAAAATCTTGGAATGTGCATACTTGAAACATTAACGTGAACCGGTATAAAACATTGTTTTAAGTTTAAGGTTGCAGGGTTTACGATTGGCGACTCGCCAACTGAACACTTCCGTAAGTGTTTGTCGTCTGGCCAAAGTTTTATATGTAGAGTATATAAAATCATAATAACCATCGATCAAAGGGTGTTGTAGAAATGGCTAGTGCAAGTGCTTACACAATAAGTATCTAACTAGAATGAATTTCAGACATAAGCTTTCAGATCGTCTTGAATGTGATAGAAAAGCGTTTAATTCATATACATAATTTAAGGCACGATTTATAGAAATTAAATTTAACGACTGACTTCTGCGATGGCCAGGTGTTCATGTAAGTAGTAAGTGTTCAATTTAATACCCTTGCTTAATTTAAATAAATGGTTTCCCTCTGAACAGCTTCGTTTCTGTAAATATGAATAATAATATGGGTGCGGTGTATTTTTGGATTAAGCAATACCTAATTAATATCGTGTAATATATTCATTATTTTCGGTATGTATCTTTCCTTTTTGTTTTGTTTGGGCTTTCTACTTTATTTTGGCCATTTCCGTTAATGCGAATAATACCAACACCTGAATTCCATTCGATTAACGAATTGGCCGTTACCCAATGAGTTTTACTTACCCGGAGCCATGTTGTGCGTGTCCAATTTCCGGCGGCATGAAAGGAAGCCCAACCAAGTGCTCCATCGTTGGTTTTTCAAGGGCTGTGTCTGGACCCTTTACGCTATCGCCTGCGGACTCCACTTCTTTAAGCTGCACTACAATGGGCGCACCAATCAAGTGGAGGAGACCCAATACCATCGAATATGGTCCAAGATCATGGTTGCCCTCAAGGTGATATTGCTGGCCAGTCCCTATCTTCACTACTTCGTACTCGGACTGTTCATATACATCCACAGTACACTGGTGGAGAATAGCAACGCCCAGAGCCTCCTGATTAGTGTTATGGTGCTCGGAATCGTGGTAGGCGTCCTGCGGCGTCTACTAATCTTTCTGCATCTGAAAAGGGATCGCAGGTTCGTGAAGCACATTGTCAACGAGATCCTGCAAATCACGAGCGCCCTCGAGCAAAAGTTCGGTATGCAATTTAAGTGCGACTTCACATTGCTAGTGGTATACTTGGTTAAGCTTTGGATATTCATCGTCATGCTGGAGTCCTTATGGAACAAGCCCTACTTCCTCTCGTCCATCTTTCTCTACTGGCTGCTGTTGGAGTACTGCTTTGCAGGGTACTTCGTTTACCAACTGGTCCTGCTCAGCTGGTACCACACCATTATCCTGTTCCTCCAGCACTTTATCGCGGACCATGATAATCGGCCGGACATTGAGGATCGCTACAATCGCCGCTTGATCCCGCTCTTCGAGCTGCATCTGCGCATCAACAATCTGCATAAATACGTTAGGGACAACGTCTCCTGGCTCTCGACCTCTGTTTACCTAATGATCTTCACCTGCATCTATAACGCCGAAACTCTCATTGAATGCAGTCTGTTCGCCGAAGACGAGCTGGAGAACAAGATGTACATCATCGCGGATGGCTGCTTGGGACCCGTCTGTACTCCGATACTATATGTGCTGATCCTGGGCATGTGCACCGATCGATTCCGCGAAGCAGAAGTACAGCTACAACAGTTGTTTGTAATAGTTCAAGGCTTGTTTATGAGAAGGGGAAAGTCCCTCCTTCTGATCACAATGGTTCTTGACAACGAGGTGGGATCTGGTTCCAGCTGCCCGAATTTCTAATTTCCCTAATTCGAATTACATTTCCGCAGCACACCTCCTTGATAATTCACCAAAAGCTGAAGCCGCTCCAAAACATAATCATTTTGGACATCACTTGCGACAGGGAGTTCGTCTTGGACTACATTGTTACGGTGATCCTTACAGCATTATCGCTGGTGCAGTACACCATATCTACTGGCGGATATATAAGCGAGTGTGTGACCCATAAATAGCTACTCATCCGAACCATACATATTTGGGCGAAGAGAAAAATAATATTACTAGAGATAACTGTGTAGCTGGCAGAGCACCAAATTTAAAAACACGCACCTTTAACGTGTTTTCCCAATAATACCATTAAAAAGAAGTATACACGAAATCATAAATAACTAAATGGTTAATATATTAATGCGTTAAAAGCGGTTGTATACTTTTTATACACAATTAGGGAATTATTGATTGTTTGGTAGTAGTAAACTTATGTTTTCATCGATTGAATTGAATATGACAATTGTATGACACACATAAATATGTATTACCTACATTAACATTACCTCATTTTGAATTCAGTATACCCCATTATTCTAAGAGTGCGTTGTGCAAAAACCATGGCTGTTGTGGTATCAAAGTGGCTTTAATTGCGACTAGCCAAATCACAATACTAGGAGTGCTGAATTTACAGCGCAATTGCCGACCACTTTTCGGACTGCGCCCACAACCACTGGGCCATCTGGTCGTCGAGGGCAGCGGGAGCTACAGGAGCCAGAGCGCAGTCGCTGAAGTATTGGCCCGATACTTGTTCGAGATCAGGATCCAAGGCAGCATACAATGTGGTCTGCGCTCCGTTCTTAGGTGACTTCATCACGGACCAAAGAAGCGGCCTTAAGATTGTTCTAAAAAGACAAAAAATTACCAATTGAATAACAAGTGTATTGACAGAGGACACACTCTACCACATACTGAGCAAACTTTGTTTGGAAAAAGATCATGTTCCTGGCTATCTCCGTGTCTGCTATCCCAGGATTAAGGGCGTTGACCGTGACACGCGTTCCCTCCAGCCGCTTGGCCAATTCGCGGGTGAATAGTATGTTGGCCAGCTTACTTTGACAGTAGGCTACTCCCTCGTCGTAGGAATCAGAGCTGTTGATGTCATCCACTTTAATCTGACCCCGTCCGTGGGCCCTGCTGGCGACTACCACCACGCGACTAGGAGCTGACCTCTTTAGCACATCGAGCAATAGGTTGGTTAGCAGGAAGTGACCGATGTGGTTTACTCCGAGGTGCATTTCGAATCCCTCTTTCGTCAATCTATGCGGCTCCCAAAATACACCAGCATTGTTGATAAGGATGTGCAGCTCCCTCTGCTCTTTCTTGAAGCTGTACATGAACAAATTATTAGTTCAAAGCAAAGGCACTTCCTAATGGTATGACTCACTTTTCTGCAAAATTACGAATGGAATCCAGAGACGACAAGTCACACTCCCGTGAGAAGACGTTGGGGTTTCCGGTCACCTTGACGATCTCCCTTCGAGCTCTTTCCCCCTTTTCTTTACTGCGGCAGGCCATGTAAACGGTGGCTCCTCTCCTAGCCAACTCCAGCACCGTCTCCCTGCCAAGGCCCGTGTTTCCGCCAGTAACGATGGCCACTTTTCCCGTCTCATCGGTCTGCTTCCTGAACTTTCCGCCCTGCATATACAGCCTGATGCGGGTTAAAATAATGCAAGTTAATGCGGTGATAACTACTTAGTCGTCACTGTTATATGTCGTCGATAACGCTTCTCAGCGTTACATTCTAAATTGGCGCCTCACTTACCTCACACAGAAGGCGATAATGCCGACAATGCCGTGGGCCAAGAAAACGGGGGCTATGCTTTGCAGAAACCTTATAACAATTTCCATACTGGCTAAGCGGTCCGCCCCTTGTCGTGGTCTATTCCAAAGTGCCACCGCGGGCGAAATTTGGTGGTTTTTTAAGTGATCGCCGCAGCGATTACCGGACAACAACTGATAAAATTGATAGTGCGGGCTTCTATGAGTGTTCTTTAATCAGGGAACCACTACTCAACACATCAACGATAGCTTATAGCGACAAGAAGCCGAAAACCGTCTTACTTTCCCAAGACCGAAATTGTTTCATACTGCTGAAATGAACCTAAACTTTTGGACCGAAGGCTCAGGCTAAAATGTAATGGATATACATATCTATTTTAAACAAATGATGTAGAAATTGCCCCTAACCGGTTTCGGGGTGTACGTAAGTTCGAACGCATACAAGCCTTGAGCTTTCAGCTCTTATTAGTCGGCAACGCTAAAATAACTAAGACAAGATAAATCAAAGATTTGTAGACTGTAAAAAACAGAAAATTTATGCGAAGTAACAAAGAAGCCCTCTAAAACATTTTTTACAATACGAACTATTGTATCTTAATCATTGCTGGCTTCGTCCACTTTTCACTGACTGCCCAGAGCCACTTTGCCGTTTGGGTGTCGGTGGCAGCCGGCGCCATTTCCTTGAGCTTGCAGTCGCTAAAATATTGTCCTGTCACCTTTTCCAGTTCGGGATCCAGAGCCACATACAACGAGGTCTGAGCACCGTTCCTCGGAGTCTTAACAAAAGGCCAAAACAAAGGCTTAACAAAGAGTCTGAAAAGATAAATATTTCGTAACAAAGTATTTTAATGGAATTATTTCTCCACCAACCCAGCAAAGAAATTATTGAAGAAGCCCATGTGCCTGATTATTTCCGTGTCCACAACACCTGGATGCAGAGCATTCGCCGTTACGTTGGTGCCCTCCAATCTTTTGGCCAGCTCTCTTGTGAAGAGTACATTGGCCAATTTGCTCTGGCTATAAGCCTTTCCTTCATCGTAGGATTTGTCGCTGTTCAGATCGCCAGTATTAATTTCTCCTCGAGTGTGCGCCAAGCTGGATACATTTACAATCCGACTGGGTGAGGATTTCTAGGAATAAAATTGATATTAATTCGATTTGAATTCTAGACAAGCTGTGAGGTACCTTGAGTAGGTCCAACACCAAGTTGGTAAGCAGGAAGTGACCCATGTGATTCACCCCCAGCTGAAGTTCGATGCCATCTGAGGTTAGAGATCTGGGACAGCGCATAACACCGGCGTTATTGATCAGTACGTGCAGGTGTTCCTGTTCCCTCTTGAAGCTGCGGATATTGAATGCCAATCAAACACAACTTTGCTCGTAGGTACACTTACGCAGCAACAAAGTGCCGTATGGACTCTTGGGAAGCCAGGTCACATTGCCGGCAGTACACATATTTGTTCTTCGTTTCCAACACAATTTCCTCGCGTGCCTGTATGCGATAGGTTTTTAGTCGTGTTTTAAGGAATAATCTCAATAATCTCAATAAAGTTCGTACCTCCTCACATTTCTTTAGGTTCCTGCATGCCATATAGACGGTGCCACCCCGCTTCGCAATCTCTCTCACCGTTTCCTTGCCGATCCCTGTGTTGGCACCGGTGACAATGAACACCTTGCCGGTTTCATTCGTTTCTTTGGTGAACTGGCCGCCTTGCATAAGGTCCCTGTAAGGCGGTATAAATTGTTTGGTCAAAACTATGGAATCCTGTGTGGGAAGCAGAGCACACACTTGACGAAGAAGGCCAGTCCCGTCGTCGTACCGGTGAGGCTCAGCCAGAACACAGTGCGGTTCCTCAAAAACGCAAATAGTGACATTTTAGAAACACAAAAAAATATATAAGCTATCTAGTAAGCGAAAACAGCTGTGTTTACTCTGTTATGGCTAACAGCACTCTTTAGGAGAGTGTTATCGATATTTTCGGTCATCTGTGACGGAGCTTTCCATTTGTTGTTGCTCGTGAGCTGCTGTTGAGAACAAACTTTACACGTAAATAATCTAATTGCGTTAATTAACTGACTTGAGCTAAACAAAGAGGTGCGAATTTATCGAGAGGAGGAACGTAGACGAGATCTGACCCAGGAAATCCCGCCAAGGCAATCAGGACAACAATGCGACGCAATGCGTAAGTCAGCGCCAACTCGACTGTTGCTTCTCCAAGAGATCCAAATGTGATCGGTGTTCTCATCTCATCGTTAGGCGTCAGCAACAGCACATTCAGGAAGAAATCGGCCCCGACGACGTGGAAGACATCTTTGCACGTCCCGCCTACGATGACGACGAGTTCGAAGACCTGCTCCCTCTGGCCAGGAGGGCCAATGGTCACGCACGCCTCGGGCGCTACGAGAACACGCTGGAGGTGAAGGTCCAAGAGGGAGACACACTCCAGGCGCTTGCCTTGCGCTTCCACTCCTCTGTGGCGGACATCAAGCGGCTAAATAAGATCGACCGCGAAAACGAAATCCACGCACATCGGGTTATTCGCATTCCGGTCACAGTGCACAACGTCCTGCTGGGCAACGGGGGCCTTGAAGCTCTTCCCGCCGTCCACCGGAGCGGGAACAACAGTCCTAGGCACAATGTGGAGCGTGAACCAGCTCCCGAACGCAATCCCCTCGAAGATGCGCGCCAAATGCTGGATGAGCGACTCCTGGTGGCGGCGGTAAACGCTTCAGGCGCCTTGGATCACGACCAACCATCGACGAGCAGAGCGGCTGGACAATTCTATGAGGGAGCCCAGGGAGCGCCCAATGACGAAGGTAAGTTCAGAAGCTGCAGTTGGGAAAGAATAGCCCATAACTCGCCGCGGTTTTTATTTTTACTTAAAATACACTCTTGGTGATGAAAGGTTAGTGCTTATTAAAGTATGAATTTATATACATTTAAATTAAAAAAAAAAATACAGGTAACGTAGAGGGTTCGAAATGAATCAATCATAAATATAATACTATTCAAATGAGTGCTTTTCCATGTTTGATGAAAAAAAATATCAGTGCCTAATAATGCCAGAATATTTTTTATCTATTTCAATTGTAATATCTACTAATTTCAAGTACAACATGCTATGAGCTAAGATAGGTATAATATAGATATAACTATAAACATTTAGGATTCAGTCACTAATAAGTTTATTTCCAATTGTAACACCGAAAAATTGTTTTGATTTTAAAGTTAAAGGTTTGTATTGTAACAGTAGAAGTAAAACGTGATTAAGTATCGATAGTGTGCAGTATGAAGTCAGTGTTGGGAAAGAATGTATCGATACGTCGATAACTCCAGCGGTGTTTCTCCCATCTTTATGCCAAATTGTTCAGTCATTCTCGCCGTAAAACAAAAGGAAAACATCGAATAAATTCATTTTTTGCCTTGAAAACCGTACAATTGCAATCATACAAGATGCCGGATTACCTGGGCGATGACCAGCGCAAGGTGAAGCACGATGAGAAGGAGGATAAGGAGATAAAGTCCCTGGATGAAGGCGACATTGAGCTTCTGAAGACTTATGGCCAGAGCCAGTATCACAAATCCATCAAGAGCATTGAGGAGGACATTCAGAAGGCTGTGAAGCAGGTGAACGAGCTTACTGGAATCAAGGAAAGCGACACGGGTCTGGCGCCACCAGCCCTCTGGGATTTGGCCGCCGACAAACAGATCCTGCAAAACGAGCAACCACTGCAGGTGGCCCGCTGCACCAAGATAATTAACGCGGATTCGGACGACCCCAAGTATATCATCAATGTAAAGCAGTTCGCCAAGTTCGTGGTGGACCTGGCCGACTCGGTGGCCCCCACCGATATAGAAGAGGGAATGCGTGTAGGAGTCGACCGCAACAAGTACCAGATCCACATTCCTCTGCCTCCCAAGATTGATCCTACGGTAACCATGATGCAGGTCGAGGACAAGCCAGACGTCACCTACAGCGATGTGGGCGGCTGCAAGGAACAGATTGAAAAGCTGCGCGAGGTGGTAGAGACGCCACTACTACACCCGGAAAAGTTCGTCAATCTGGGTATTGAGCCTCCTAAGGGTGTGCTTTTGTTTGGCCCACCTGGAACGGGAAAGACCCTTTGTGCGCGTGCAGTGGCTAACCGCACCGACGCCTGCTTCATCCGCGTGATTGGCTCTGAGCTGGTGCAAAAATACGTGGGTGAGGGCGCCCGTATGGTACGCGAACTGTTCGAAATGGCTCGTTCCAAGAAGGCTTGTCTCATCTTCTTCGACGAAATCGATGCTATCGGTGGAGCCCGTTTCGACGATGGCGCCGGAGGCGACAACGAGGTGCAGCGCACCATGTTGGAGCTTATTAACCAACTGGATGGCTTTGATCCGCGCGGAAATATCAAGGTGCTGATGGCAACCAACCGACCCGACACCCTGGATCCGGCGCTTATGCGACCCGGACGTCTAGACCGAAAGGTGGAGTTCGGCCTGCCTGATCAGGACGGTCGCTCGCACATCTTTAAGATTCACGCCCGTTCCATGTCCGTGGAGCGCGACATTCGCTTCGATCTGCTGGCGCGTCTATGTCCCAACTCGACGGGTGCTGAGATTCGGTCAGTGTGCACGGAGGCGGGCATGTTCGCTATTCGGGCGCGTCGCAAGGTGGCCACAGAGAAGGACTTCCTCGAAGCCGTCAACAAGGTTATCAAGAGCTACGCTAAGTTCAGCGCCACTCCCCGCTATATGACCTACAACTAAGTTAAATTTATTGGCACTATTTTGTATCCTCTGCAAACTGTAACACATTATGCAGCTGGCAATTTATGAAATAAAGCGAAAACTATACCTCCACGTACTAAGAGCTGAGGTTTAATATATATTTTATAAAAATTGTTGGCATTGTCTTATAATTGTGTAATACGTCATGATCTCTTAAATTTGTCTACAGCCAATATGGAGCAACCCTACGAGGAAAGTGCCACTCTGCTTAACCACATGGTGGACAGACACGCTCCGCTGGTGCGTCCCATTCCTGGACCCTCTTTGAGTGCCATCGACTGGTCTGGATCAGATTGCGACTTGTCTTGGATATGTCTGCTGATCTTCATACTCGCCTTGTGTGTCGTCATACCCTTGGTCTACGTTATCTACCTGGCAGAGCATCCACATCACAACCACAGTGCCCAGTAGTTGGGTAATGTAAGCATCATTCCAAACGACACCTCCTCACCTGGCCCCCTCTCAGATGAGCCTATCGCATTTAAAATGCACTCCCTGGCTACGGAATTTATTTTTATACCTATACGCGTAACTTTGTATTGACTCTTGTTAAAAATAATAAGGTTTTTGTGGACAGAACTTTTAAATTACCACGATTTTGGTGCTTCAAAGATGCGTTGGCTTGTCTATGCCCCACTTCACTTCTAGCACTGGAATTCCAAGACCTAGGGTCCGATTGTGATGTGAATTTTTATCGTAACCCCGCTAGTTTTCATTTTCTATATGTTTTATTGAGTACAATTATGTAACATTTTAACTTGTTCGGGTAAAGGGAAACATTCAGCTGAATTTGGGAATAGTTTCTCTTACACCTAAAAAGTACATAATACATATCTTAGAGCTAAATAAATAGTATCCACGGATAAAATAATCATGTAATAGTAAATACGAACTAGAATTAACAATGGCGCATGCTAACGGCCAATGTATGTTAAGTACTTTGTTTCCGTGATGTTTCGACTGGGAAATGGAGGCCATGGCACATGGTATTTGGCGAGGATTTGGTTTGGATAATAGGCCGGGTGCTTTGCCATTGTCGTGCATTTTCCCCAACGGGAAGATCAACCAATGGTCGCACACCATCAAAACTGCAGTCGCATATTCACTTGAACTTTAAATTCTCAAAGAAAGCAATATTGCTCCGGAGGAAGCCGTGACGAACAGGCACAGGACTCGCCGGAGAGGCTACAGGTGGATTGGTCTCGGAATGGATGGAAGGATCCCTGAAATGAGGTGCAATGTTGATTAGTAATAACTCGACTAAGGTTCTGTAAGGATCTAACGTTTCGAGTGATGATAAGTCGGAGGCGATCGTAGACTCATCGGCTACTTCCGCCATGGAGACGGCGTGCTCCAGTTTGTGCCGCTTGGCCAGTGACGTGTTTGGCTTATCTGGTGTCTCTGGCGGGGCTGCTATTCTAACCTATAAAAGTGATCATTTTACTTAATAAAATTACCATTGATGGGAGAGATTTAGTTAAATTGCCCTACCTTGGCCCGCCATCTTCGTTGGGGTTGTGTGTGCTTGCTGGTCAGGAGGAACGCCTGCGCCAGAGCCTTAACAGATGGCATGGAATGAGCCACCTCATCTTCGATGACGGGCTTTTCAGCCGAGGGAGTCGTTGTTTCAGGCTAACGATAGGACAGTGCATTACCATACATAACCAAATAAACCATTCACCAAGCTACTCTTACCACATCATCCTCGTCGACGGATAGCACCTGACTGGGATCGATGAGGCGACGTTTGGGCTGCAAGAATCTAAAAGCAGGAGGAGTAGATCCCCGCGTGGGTGTACTAGCAGGTGATCCTATTGTGGGCACCGAATCGGCTGGACCGAACTGAAGAACCACAGGACGCTCTCGCTTATTGGACCCTGTTGAGTCATTAGATGAAGATGCCGAAGGTAAAGCACTCTGGGCGGACTCCATGGATGAAGTGGTTGAGTCGCTTGGCTGCTGACCCGCTGGAGCTGCTCTGATAACTGTTGTTTCCTGCTTGTTAAAGTCGTATATGCGAACCGTATTGGATTCATCGCTTGTGTTTGTGGTCGTAGTCTGCAGGGAGTACAGCGAGGGATTCGATTGCGAGTCCAGGGACTCGTCCAGGACTTGGACTGGCGTGGCTTTGTACACCGATTCCTGCGGCGGGTCCTGCTCAGTGGCGGGTTTGTTTGCCTTTTGAGCCTTTTGGTAAAACATTATCGGTTTGGTAGTTGATAGTTGGTTTTTTTTAGGTTCGTGTGGTTTTGTTTGTTGGTTATTGTACGTGTTAAGGATTCGATGGAAATAAGAAGTGTGGGCGTTTTAGTATTGAATATTAGTGTAGGCGTGGATTGGATCTAGAGTTTAGCAGATGTGGTGGACTTTTGTGGGTGAGAACGCTAAGGCAGCATGCAGGCAAGATTGTCATTTACAGGTAGTTAGAATCACTTGACTTCGAAACAAATGCTGTTAGCTAAATTTAAATTACTATTACGGCTAGTTTTGGCTTGGTTTTGTACTCACCAATTCGCAAGGATTATTGGGATACGGATACTAAAAACATTTGTTTCAGTGGTTCAGTATATGCCTTGTTTGTTGGTTGGTTTATTGTTTGGCTTTATTCGGAATTACTGCATTATAGATTTCTAGATATCGCTAGGCATAGTATGTGTGTGGTGTTTCGTAAGAAAGAGCTTTAGCGGTGTGCATACAGATACGGTACAGGATTTATCATATTATTTCATAAAATTAACAGCAAGTATAATGATTAAAAACAAACGTTGCATACACTAGGGCATTAGCATTACGTAAGTGGTATTAACTAAAGGTACGATCAGAACAGTAGCTCGACCCTCTAATTCTCATTCGTGGTTTGTGCAACAGGTAGCGGTGCCGTGGAAAGGTCATCCACTGGATGCCCATCCAGTGCGGGAGATTCTGTGCCAGCCCTTGTTCCCGGTTCTCAATATAATGGTGTTTTTTGTAATTTGTATTCCCTCCGATGCCCATCTTATTTCATCTATCATATGCTATACTGACTAGTGTTTAACGTCTGTTTGACTAAGCTATGCATAATTTGGCAAATATCCATTGGGGTTAAGACCCAAACGATCCCCAGAGTTCCTAGAATAGCAGACTATTGTTGCTGTACTTGGTGTCCGCACCGCTGAAGCCGTTCAGGCAGCTGTCCACCCCCGAGTCGCCCTGGTCCTCCGTCTCCGGCCGCAGGGCCGGCTTCCCGCCAATCGAATCGCTCTCGAAGAGCGGATTCACGACAAAGTCCTTCGAGGTGGCGGACACCGCTCGGAAGCTATTCCGCTTGAGGTCCTTGTGCAGCAGCTGCTTTTCAAATTGAGTAAGGACGCCGGCGGCGGGCCCACCTGCCGTTGGACGTCTCTTGGACACGGACGAGCCGAAGGACATCCCGCTACCATTACTGTGCAGGCTCATCGAGGACTGTGTGTGTCGCTTGGGCAGGGAACTGTAGCTGCTGCGCCAGGAGAGCTGGGATCTCAGGTCAAAGTCTTCGTCGTCACCCAACCCCAGACTCGATTCGCGGTAATGGGACGCCGAGGTCGAAGGTCGTGCGAGGGGCACCGATCTTTCGTAGCCCATCGAATGGGAGGGGGAGTGGAGGGGGCGACTATTAATGAACTTTAGTGAACTACTGCGGCGCACTGGCGTGGATAGGGTCCAATGAGAGAGGTCGGCAGCGGTGCTCTGAGCGCTACTTGAAATGCGGCCATGCGGTGGATGTTGTTCTGGTTCTTGATTTACCTCGTTGATCACGAT
This sequence comes from Drosophila santomea, assembly GCF_016746245.2. Lineage (NCBI taxonomy): Eukaryota > Metazoa > Arthropoda > Insecta > Diptera > Drosophilidae > Drosophila > Drosophila santomea. The sequence continues at coordinate 16,406,515 of NC_053016.2, read as the reverse complement.
GTCCTCCACCTCCTCAAGTGCGCTGGACGTAGCGGCCTTTACACCACCCGTGCTGTCCGTGGCTGTGGGAGCATTGTTGATGTAGTAGTCGCGGCTATAGCTGCAGATAAGAAATTTACCAAAGTTACTTGGGCTTAGCAAACTTGTAGATGTCTATCTCCCAAACTTACCGTTTGTAATCCGTTTTTGGCGCTGGAGGATCGGGATTTTCCGTCAGCGCGGATGCCAGTGCCTTTTGCTCAGCACTCGGACTGATGTTGGGCACATCCATGTAGCGCTCCTGGGTGCCACTGATGCGCTGCTTCAGGGCCTCCGGGGAGTACGGATTATTTGGCATCTCAACGGCGTTGTACCACTTCTTCACCTCGCGCTCCGCAATGGAACCTGGGAATGGTTACGATCAACATCGTTTAGAAAGTTATGGGCTTGCTCCTAAATAGTGCATTTCACCGAACTTGAACGAGCATGGAAAATTTGCGGTGAACGGAAAGTAATTAACAAACTAGGTCTAAGCTATTCTCTCTTAAAAGTTTTTGTACACTAATCAATTTTGAGCTTCCCAATTACAAATGAAAAACTTGAATTTTTTCCAGTAAAAGTCTTTTTGTTTGATTTCTATTAAAATTCGTAATTAACTTCTTTATTACAACATTCAAAAGGGATAAATAATTAATGTTACTAAAAACTATTATGATTACAAGGAAATGTGAATTTGAATGGCTAAGTGTTTGAAATCAAACAAAAACTTGTAAATAAAACTAGTAATATTGACTTTTGAAAACCTATATGTATATATTATCATAGCAGGAGGTTTTCATACCCGTTACTCGTTTAGTAATAGGGTATTCTAGATTCGTTGAAAAGTATTTAACAGGCAGAATGAAGCGTTTCCAAACATTTATACATGTGTATTCTCTTGTTTCATTTAATATAGAGATAAATAGAGACTGTAGAGAGTTCATTAGACGGCTATTAATAACTTTCAGTTCCTTACGTTCCATGGGTAAATAGGATCGGCCGCCGATGGGTCACAACACACAAGGAACACAAGGGACACAAGGGACACAAGGGACACAAGAGTGTGGTAAACATAAACACGTATTTAAGCAATGGAAGTGGGAGGACAGCAAACACCGAGAGATGACAGTTATGGCCACAACCGAGTGTTACCTGGCACGAAGCGCCGCAAGAGTACAACATCGTCATCGGCAACCTCGTCTGGCTGGGCACCCGTGGATCCGCCATTTGAGAGCTCGTTAGCATAAGTACCCGACCATCGAAGGGAACCATTTGTTAGTTTTCCATTGGTGCGTCTACTTCTCGATGTCGGGTTGTTAGTTTGGGTTAGAGGAAGAATCAGGTGGGGGTGCACATTGTTGTTAGAGCTTGTGTTAGTATTAGGGGATCGCTGATCGTCTAGGACTAAGAGCCTCTGGCTAACAAACTCCTGTTCAGAGTCACCATCTGCATTGAATGTCTCGCAGGCGGTGGAGGGTTCACTCTCATCGCTTTCAATGGACTCTGAACTTAATTGATCTGAGAAGAGAATTTTGTTGATAAAGTTATATGTGATTTCGCTCAAACTAAACGCAATGGTGGAGTCAGCTTCTACTTCTTGTTCATCAACCATATCACAGGACGTTTGGCTGGCCATATCTAGTCTTAAGATTACATTTCTACGTACAGTGGCATCTCCTTCTAAATGCCTTAAATGATCTTCAAGCCTATCTGAAGCGTCTGTATCAGAACAAGCGGCATGCGCGATATCAGTTTTACTTTGGAAGTCCAGCGACCTATCTCTGTTTTTTGTGCTAACAATGCACGGAGATCTCAATGTATCTATACTATCCACATTATCACATTTAATTTTGGAATTAAAACTTAACATATCAGTATCTACGCTAAGATCATCTACCATAGAAGTTTCAGTCTTTTCGGTCTCAAATGCAAAGCAATTGTCTACAAAGCGAATAGGGTCAACTTCAGAGACTGGAGTTGCCGCCCTGCCTGTTGGAGGCTGAATGTCCGGGGAGGAATGTAAGCTATTTTCATTCAGTTCCTCAAGAAGGCTAGAATGGGGGGAATCATACGGAACTTCGTCAATGCTGTCATCCAGGGAATCAAAGGAGCTAAGGTACTTGTGCATGACCAAGGAGCGTTGGCGCCTTCGTTCGATTGTGGCCTGCAGTCGCTTGTCTTTTATGTAAAACTTGCAAATGGTCCCGAAGAGGTTGACTGGCTTGGATCTTTTGGGCGAGTCTGCATCGCTCGGTGGTGTGTTTGGGATGTTCGTCTGTCTGCGCAGATACTTGTGGGTGGCTTTCCCTAAAGCAAACCCATCGCCATTGGTGGAGTCTAACGATGTATTTCTGTGTATACCTTCTGTGGCAGGATCCAATGCGATTTCCTGTAATTCTTGGTCTATACAGGCTAGTTGGACATCACTTGATAAGTTCGAAATCGCAGTTGTAATGGTCTTGGATTCTTCATCAACCGGAGTTTCAACAATTGGCTTCACCTCGACTACTTCATCCTTTTGTGGCTCAGAAACTGGTTCCTCTTCATCGTTTAATATTCCATCATCCCTCTTTGAATTATCTTCATCATGTGGCGGTTCTTCATTAGCGTTACTCTGCTTTTGCCCCACGTGGCCCAAACTCACTGGGGTTGCCCTCTCATCCTTGGTTTCCTCTTTCAGATGTTCCTTATTAGAAACAAATTCCATTGGCATTACTGGTGCAGCAGGAACTGAATCTAGAGGTACCGATGCCACAACTTGTAGATCTGGAGTACTTATTGCACCCATAGGCGATGGGCTTTCCGTTTCTGGTTTCGTATTAGGTTCCACAGGAGCTATGGTGATTGCATCTGCATGTTGTAGAACGATTTCCACAGGAGAGGGTTCAAACTCATGGACATATTCATCAGGAACCATTGGAATGCCCGATAGGGTTTCCATATCGACAGGAGCTTCTTGTAAAAGACCTTGTGCAGGATCTGGTAAATCATCAGTGCATGATACTGATTCTGGAATAAGCTCCTCACAAGCTCGCAGCTCCAAATCCTTTGGTTCTTTTGGAATTGTCACCGCGGCTGGTGCCGACAAAGGTACTGAGTCTAGTTGAGGAACAAAGTTACCGGAATCCACACTGGTATATTCCGGTACGGAAATAGGTTCTTCGCCCAATACTGGCTCCAAAATGACGGACTCAGCAGCTGGCAAGGGTTCCCCATTGGTGCTCTCCACATTCAAAACCATTTTCTCATTTTCAAGCGACTTCTCCTCCGCTGAAGTTCCCACGGCAACTGGTTTCACCTCTACTACGTCCACAGTTTCAGTTTCTGGAATAGGTTTCGATTTAGAAACGGATTCTTCTTGGGGAACAACATTTTCTTGTAGTGTACTCAGATTGGTTGATTCCTCTTGGTAAACCGTGTTTACGGACACTAAGGGCTCCAGAACTGCTGATGGTTTTCCATCGATGGTCGTTAATTCTTCCATTGTTAACTCCTCCTTTAACTCTAAAGTTTCTATTTCCAGTTGATTGGTTTCCGGGATTACATTCACTGGCTCAAATTCTGCAGGATTGTTTGGGTCCACACCGATTTCATTATCTGCGCCTGATGATTCAGTATCTGCCACAAAATCTGTGTTTCCTGAGAGATTTGTGGTTCGCTCTACAGGATCATTTAGTTCCACAGCGACAGAATCAGTCACAGAAGTTTCCGCAGACGCCGGATGATTCTCTATAACAGGTACAACATCTGACACATTCTGTGCACTTTCTGGTGGGTCTCCTATCGAATCTTCGCTTTGCTCGACAGGAACAGATGGATTCACTGCGACTGAATCAGTCACTGAAACTTGAGTAAGGGTTGCCTGAACGACTAAAATATCTTCGACTTGTTTCGTCTCTTTTGCTGGTTCTTGTGGATCCCCAGAGCTAGCTTCGATTTGAGAAACGGGTTCAACATGAGCAGATAGTTCCTTTGGATCAACTTGGATAAGGTCCTCAGAAACAATCTCGGTATCTAGGTTAGTTTCCAAAGATTCAGTTGAATCCAATGCGACAGTTTGTGTTATTTCCTTCGGCGTTGTATTTTCTATAGTTGGCGTTTGAGCTTCTGCAACTGGTTTAACAACGGTATCGAATGGTTCAGAAGCTGTTACTTCAACTGGCGTGGCTTGAGTAGAAGTTAATGGTTCCACAGCTCGAGAATCCGGCTCAGACTCAACATCTGCAGGTGTAATTGGTTCCATTGCAACTGATTCGGATTTGTTCTCTGGAATCTGTTGCGGGGTTGGTGCCACTTCATTTTCGAAAAGGACTTCTGCAGAAGCTGGGGTATCAATTACTACAGGCTGACTGTCCACAACGATAGACTCTTGATTTTTTGCAGGTACTGGTTGTTCTATTGCGATTAATTCTGATTCCAAAGGAACTGTTGTCATTGCTTGTATTTCTGGGCTAGGTTCCACAAGCAATGGGGGGTTCAGGACAATTATGTCTGGAACAACTTCTGTAGTCGATAACGTATCCACTTTTTCTTCGGCTTCCGTATTATCTTCTTGCAAATCCACTGGATCAGTATTTTTTTGTGAATCTCTCTCTGAAGATTCTGTATCTGGTGGATTTTCACCTAAAGTTAATTTCGGTTCTTGAATAGGATCCACCAGCTCTGGTACATTTACTCTGACTCCTACACATTCGAGGTCGACTTCAACATGTTCTGTAACATCCATTGAGATGGGCTCCATAAGTATTTCATCTTCTTTAGATTGTGGTTCAGCGACCTCTACATTTCCTTTAGATCCCGTGTCGCCATTTACCTCTGATTTAACCTCTATTGATGTGGGCGGTTCAAGGGCTTCAACAGTATCTTGTGGAATAGTGGCTTCTGGGAGAGTGGTGTCAGCAGTGACCGATAGCATCTCTACAGCTTCGTTTGCTTCTCTTTCTTCTGCTGCAGGGGGTGCAGTTTCATAATGTATTTTGGGAGGTTCTGTGGTTGCTTCATCGGTAGCCGTAGAAGTTACTTCAACCGACGTTGTTATTTGGACAGCTTCATTTTGTGTGCTCAAACCCATTTCCACTGACTCGGGGGTTTCTTTATCCGCATGCTCAGAATAGGTTTCCGAAGGTTGGGGGCGTTCTTCAATAGGTGTAATCTGTAGATCTGCTGTTGAATCGACCATGGTTTGCACTTCTTCTGCTGCTGGGATAGGGTTATCGGATTCCACTACGTATTCAGCTTGGGGGAAATCTTCTGTTGTGGTAGAAACAATCTCCACAGGTGCAGGGGATACTATTTCCTTAATTTCCGTTTGAGCCGCATTTACCACGTGCACTGGTTGTTCCAGTGATTGTGATTGGATATCCAACAAAGTGGCAGATGGAATAACTGCCTCAGAAGGTTCAGATTGAGTCTGCGATACTACAGATACTAGGGGGGCGCCTATATCAACCGCCTCCGCCGGTTCAGATAATTCTAATGGTAATGGCACGGATAGTGGTTCTATCACGTGTGAATCCGACTTATGCAGATCGGATTCGAGTCCTTCTTTCACAGCTAAGAAAGCATCTTCGCCAGGCTCTGAGTGTTCCACATCGACAGCTTCAGTGGTGGCCATCAAATCTGAGGTGTTGCATGGTGTTTCTTGAACGATTTCGATAGGCTGTATAGCATCCATTGGAACTGTCTGTTGTGGTTCTGACATGGTTTGCTGCTCAATATGATTTTCCGGACTAATTTGGTTTTCCACATCGATGGAATCCGCTTCAGCTGATCTTCCGATAGGTGCAAGTTTTTCTATGATAATAGATTCTGGTTCTGGTATCGTTTCTATAGGATCAAGGCTTTCTATTGCCATGGTTTGCGTTTCTGGGTCTGTTCCCACAAGCGATGGGGGTTCCAAAGCAACTACGTCCGTAACATCTTCTACAACCGGTAAGGGATCCACTGCAACAGGCTGTGATGCTTGGGGATTAATTGCACAAGATTCAGACTCTGGAATCAATTGCGACGTTGTGACTAAATCATTTTGAAGCTCAATTGTCGGGTTATTTTTGAGTTTCGGATTCACAGGAAGAGTTGAAGATTCAGGAACTGATTCACGGCTCTCAGGTGAATTAACTGGGACATTGTGTACTTGCGGATCGATATTGACGGGCTCTGATGGTTCAACTGGGGCAGGTTCTGTAAGTCCTGAAGACACTGAAGTCACCACGTTAACATCGGAAGGATATGGTAGACTTATCGTTTCAATTGTCGATATGCCTTCTTCTGAAATGGATTGCGGTTCTGAAACATTGACATCTAATGCAACTGGTTGATTTTCTGAAATTTCTTTCACAAAAGCTGAAGGGTTAGCAGTTTCATCAGTTTGCGGCTGCTTTCCTGCGATAGAGTCTGTTCCTATTATGACATCAACAGCTTCAGAGCCATTCGCATCGCCAGATGTTGCCTCTCTAAGAATCCCTTCAGAGACAGCATTTTCCACAGGCGGTGGTAGCTCCGATTGCTCAGATTGTAGTGAATCCACTGTAGCACCTCCTAAAGGAGTTGATTTCACGGGTTCTGACACTTCTAAGGGTGGTGATGAATCGATTGCAATATTTTGAGGCTCAGAGTCTATTTGCATTAATGAAGGATGAGTCTCTGAACCAATTTTCAATGGCTCTGGTGAGTTCACAGAAGTAGATTGAGTCAGGTCATCAGCTTCCACAGGCAATTGGGGGTCCACTATTTTAGGTTCTGAAACGGTTTCCATTGGGACAGATGTCTTAAGGGATTCAACTTCAATAGTTCCTAGGTTATCCAATTGTGTACCACTGTCTACTGGGACAGGTATGGGACTAGGCTCAGGTTGTGCCGCTGCTATGGGCTCTGACGTCATATCTGGAATTTGTTCTGACACGTTTTCTGTTGAATCCCCTATGACGAAACCGGTTTCAAGGCTGTGATTGAGCTTCATAGGTGATGGTAGGTCCTCAGATCGATGTTCTTGAGTTGTCACAGTTTCAGGATCGCTTTCCAATGGATCTGGCGGCTCCAAGATCAGCGAATCCAAATGTATTACTTCTGGTAGATCCAAGGAGTGAAGCTCAGAATAAGCAATTACGACGGTATTTGGGATGATTTCAAAGGGCACTGGGATTTCTGGACCAGTTTCCACATGGACAACTTCAGATTCTGTTGTTGGAGCTGTTATTATTGCTTCCACGTAAGATTGCTCTTCTGAGACAATATCCAAAGTAGATGTTATTTCTGGGACAATTTGCACGGACTTCAGAGCAGTAACATCATCGGTTTTCATCTCTGGACGAATTTCTACAGGCGCTAGTTCGGGGACAACTTCTGCAGGATACAGAGAATCAGTATCTTCGACCAGTTCCATTGGCGGCGGCGGTTCAATCTCAGATATAAGCTTTGATTGTGGAGGAGGTGGTAGCACATCCAATTGAACAAGGCACTCCTGCTCTTCTGGGGATATTTGGTCGGTAATCTCTTCGAGCGGTGGCTGTTGGACCAATTCAAAGTGCTGCTCTGGGCCAGCTTCTGAAGGCTCTGTGTTCTCCTCTTCAATTATGTCCAGTGAGTGGGCGTGCACCAGGTCCACTGTGCGAGCGTTGATCTCGGCGAGGGCCAAGTCACTCAGTTCTTTGAGGGTGTGCATCTCACTGGGTGTCATGCCACCAGGCTGTTCAGATGCTGGAACAGCTAGCATAGGTCCCAGCGCCATGGCCGCCAAGATCTCAATCACCGATGGCACAGTTTCGTGCATCTGTCCTTCATCGATGTACTCGACTGTGCTAAAGCCAGTACAGCCATCGAGGCTGGCCAGCTCCTCGGATTCGCCTTGGGCTGCAACACAAACGACTGCTAAATTCCGGTACTTAAAGATCACGCACAAGTGGACTGAGTTACTAGAGGAGGGGTTCCGGGCTGTCTACACCTAAGAACGATCTAGCTATCAACGATCTAGCGAGCTTATAATCTAGGTAAAGGGTTAGTTAACTTATAGCAATAATAATGAGCTTTTACAGTTGGAGGTGCGTAAGATGAGATTGAAGTTACCTGCAATGGGAGTGTGGTCTGGCTCCTCGTTCAACAAGTCGTCCTGGAATATCATTGGTGGAGGAGGTGGCGCCGGAGATGGCGCCTTAATATCGGAAGGCACTGCCATCGGGGACACCACGAACTCATTGGTTGTCTCTGTGAATGCGGGCTCATTCTCTTCCAGCAATGTGTGTGAGGTGAGACTGGTGCGATCGACGAGCTCGTCTAGGACCAGCTTAGTGTTTTGGCCACCAATCAGGTGCTGGCTCAGGAGACGATCGTTGAGATCGTTGCATCGCAGGAGATCCAGAGAGCTCTCCTCGATGTCCGAACCGATCTCCGAGAGATCGCTCACCTCATCGGTGGTCTTGTCCCCAATCTGGGCACGTACATTCTCCCTTGGTGCCGGCACTAGCATGCCAACGCTGCTCTGAGTCGCCGAGCTACGTTTCTTCTTGAACAGCCAGTTGTCCTCCCAGTTTCCATCACCGATCATGCCCGAGGTGATGGATCCAATATCTAGATGGGAAATAAAGGTAATAAAGGTGCCCTTGTATACCCAGGAAAATGTATTTGATCACTTACCATCCTCGGATTCGGTCACGGATGCTGAAAAGTCTGGCAGTGGCACCATGTGTGCGGCTATATAATCACTAAGGACAGATTCCCTTTCCAAGTCCGCTTGCAGGGATTGGGATTTGCCATTCTGTAATCAAATGTGAAGTGGGTTTAGGCAGTGGGTTTAAACTACAAGCAATTAGTCACTTACATCCAGTCCGATTTCATGATCGGTGAGGCTGCAATCACTTCGTGGTTCAATGGAGCTTCCGGACGTGGTGCTCAGCGCTTCGGCATTGAAATTCTCGTCAATGTGGCGACCACTCAAGTCCGGAGTACTCTCCGCCACCAGCCTTGTATTCCCTTCCTTATCCGCAATCTGGCCAGAAACCGTAAAGGAAAAATTGCAAAATTTTAGCCTTGGCATTGTGAAAAAGCAATAGTCGTGTTGTTGAACCCCAGAGTTCCCGATTTGTTGTGGGTCAACTGCTTGTAAGAAAAAAAGCCCTTAAGCTGATTACACCCGGCAATATTTAGCTACTACGACACTTGACGACCAAAGCCTCGTTTCGTCATCGATTACCAGCCCAAATTGATTGAGTGCCGTTGCGAAGTCAATTACTGGCCAAGTTGCAGAAGAAGAATTTGATAAGGCAATTGGGCAGTTTAATGCTGACTGGATTAGTGACGCTGTGATAAGATCGGAATACCACTGCTGATATGGCTCGCTCAATCATTTCACCAGCTGCCCACGTTTATACTTCAGCAATCTCATATATTTACTTGATCGTCTGGATGATCAGCCATGATCCTGAGTCGGCTAATGAAACTTATGCGACTTTCCAACAAATTGAATAATCCAATTATCTTTGGAATTGATTCCGCTGTTCTTCCGCAATGTACACCAGGTAGTTGGCTAAAACGTCTGCACGGGCAAGACAATGGACTGCAACTAATTAGCCTGGTCCGTTTCGGCGATGTGCCAACTGGAATATCGAAGCCTCCCAAGTGCAGGTCGAATGAAAGCGAAAACTGGGCGGAATTGGCCAGTTAAAATGGCGGATATGGTCGGCTATGGTCACGGGGGAGGTGTTGGAGGGGTTGGTCAATAGGGTAGTTCCACAGGTGGTGTAGTGGTGGAGTGGATAGTGGGGTTTCAGAAAGCTTACCTTATTTAGCACCGCTGTGGCCAGCAGATCCTGATAGATCTTCGGCTCGAAGTAGTGCTCGGTGCGATGGCGCCGCTTCAGCCCGTTTCCGTTGGCCAGCTCGGACACGTGGGATCTGGTGTCCAGGCTGATCTCCGAGACGGCTCCGCTGACGCTGAGGGAGGAGCTCCGCAAGGTCTCCGCTATGATCGTCTCGATGAGACTGCGTAGTCGGGTCTGCGAAAGGTCCGCCAGCTCGGTATCGGCATTGTTGTTATTATTATTATTGTTGCTATGGCCATTTACGATGGCCGGAAGATCTGAAAGCAAGTGTCGAGCTTTGTTAGCAGAATTTACAAGAGCCAGAATGCCAGCCGAAACCACACACTACTCGTACAAGATATGCTTGGTTAGCAGAGATCGATACAATAAAAGTGAAAACTCGGTTACTTCTAGACTGGTGCTTATGAGTGTGTGAAAGGCGAAGAAAGTAAATGATTGAGTGAGTGTTTTAGCCATACCTAATTTCACCTCAATGACGTAAACCACGTAAAAGACAATTACGGCCAAAACGGCATACATGCCAGTGACTAGGCCCAAAGTAAAGTCCATGCTGCATGCATATGTATATAGGTAGATATCGCAAATATCGTATACGTCTGATACCGCTGAACCGTTGATATCTCGCCTATTTGTTTATTTACGTTTGTGTTTCGTTTTTGTTTGGAGCATTCATTGATATAACGGTCGGCTGGGCTGCTAATTATATTGAGCACATATTTGAGTTTGGCTTTGTTGTTGCTGCCTTTGTTCCCCTAATTGAGCTGAAAACATAAATTTGTCACCGCCTCCCCTAAACGCTTGAACAACCGTAGCTCCCCGAACTTCGAGAGTCTAACTCCAGTCAGGCTGAAAATCGCGATTCGCGGTTCGCATATTTATCATTTTCCTTTGACATGCTAAGTCTGTTAACGTATTGCGGTAAATACCACATCGCATAATGAATAACCCCGAGTTATCTATTTTGCGTTACAATGCCGCCTATATTTCTTTATCTAGCTGATGTCTAGCTGTCCATTCAGCTAGTCCCCCGTTAGTCATTGCAAAAAGGTGTGGAAAAAGTGTCACAGACCCACACTTTTGTATCCAGAACGAGTCATCAATGGAAATAGCCCCAGAAACTGGCCCCTAGGACAGACAGAACCAACCGGATCGGATCACTTCTCGATCTCTGAGTCTATTGTGCGACTCCAAAGATCCAAAGTTCAGGGTTCAGGCGAAATCACTCGGGCAATTATCACTCGCTGTTTTCCACTTTATTTTTAATTTCACCGCCCAACCAGTTAGGCAGTGGGTTCAATTGCTCTATAGTGGCCCTTCCGACAGCTCCGTCTTCGATCGGTTAACTGGCCCGCGATAAGTTGGGTGCACAGGGCTTACTTGGCCCAGAGCTGCTTTATTTAGTTAAGGTCAATGATAAACTACCGAGTGAATGGGGTTACGGAAGCGTGTTGAAAGTCCGCGATCATCTTTTCACGATCATAATTCGCTGTTAATCTCGGGATTACACATTCGGAGCTTCAAGCGTGGGGATATCGGGGATGGGGATCATTAATATTTATTAGCGTTGATTAAGGCCTCTTCCTCGTCTGCCGCTTTGTTTTACCTCACGATTATTGATTTAAATTTTTGCTCATTATATACTTTTTGCCAACTTAGTGCCGGGTCAAGGTTGTTGATAACTCGTCACTTGGTGTCTTGGTCTGTTTGACTTAGGGCCTAATCTGGCTGCTGGAAAAGTTCCTTTATCTGCAGCCCGGAATTCTTGTTCTATGGACGACTACGCAATGTATGTTGGCTTATACGATGTTATCACACGCGTTTCGGACGGAATTTTTGGGCCGGAGCGGAATTGGCGTTTCGATCGCGACGCGTCGCTTCTGGCAACTGAAGTTAAGTTCGGTGCGATTGCCGAGCGGTAAGCGGCGAGCGTCTAAACGCTCACTCACACACTCAAGTTCATATTTTGTACGGGCACAGTGGGCCTGGTTGTGAGTTTGGTTTGGCAATTTTCAGGCGTTTTACAGCCCAGATCGCCGAACTAAGCTGGAAGCGTGACCAAATCAATCGACTGTTCAGACACAGCATCTTGAGTGGTCTTGTAAGTAAGACATTTACGCCAATTTTCCAATCACGAAACCTGTTGGTGAGCAACCCGCCAACGGTGCGTATGATTAATGCCTATCGCTGTCTGTCATTTGATCTGAGATTCGGACTATGGATAGCGCAGCACTCGAAAAAGTACCCTCAAGACGGAGTATCATAATGTTCTCGCTGTCATCGGAACTTCAATAGCTAAAAAGCCTTATCAAAGCGGTCTTATCACCAACTCTCTAGCACTTCTTATCAACCAGCATTGACCGCGATTTCAGTAGGTTAAACAGAGAGGCACAGATTGTAAGGAGGGAGAGCGCTGCAGGTTGTTGATTTTGCCATTTTAATTGGACTCTCTGGTTATGGCCCACTGATAGGAGATAGGAGCTTTACTACAGTCGCAAACATAGAATTGTTTTAGGGTTTTTGGTGAAGAGCCGCAACATACAGCCGTATTGATGAATACCAAGGGTAGGAAATACATATTACTGGGTTACGAATAATATACGCTTTTTTTAACAAAAACTATTTGATAAGTTAAACGATTAACAAGCTCTCTTTTTGCTGAACTATATATACATATATTAAAAAGAGTTTATTTTTAGGGGCATACAAATTTTTAAACATTCAAGGTTAAATTTGGTAAATTGTTTTTTAATTATTGCTATTTAATTTTTTTTTATTTTAATTAATACTGCTAAGCTAATAATACTGCCTACAAAACCTAGTAATCGACGTTACAAAGGTTAGCGTACAAAACGGGCGATTACAACGTGCTCGATCGATTAGTCACTATCGATTACCGATTACTTACCTCCCCTGAGCGCAAGCGCGAACAAACTGTTTTCCAAATTGATAAGCAGGTTACTCAGCTTCGCATGGAACTTATCAAAGAGTTGCAAGTCTGATTGTGTGTCATGTGTGTGTGTGTGGGGTGCAAATATCGGTTAATGAGCGAACAAAACAAAATAGACGGAAAGTCTTTTCAGCAAGCTCTCACCTGAAAGCTTGCCTAAAAGTATGCTTCGACTTATCGTTCACCAGCCAGCAACAAATGTTGCTAAGCGCTTGGCAACACGTATATGTAGCGAGATTTAAAAAATGTTGCAGCACCAATTGAATTTGATTTGCACAAATTGCATGAATTGCATTCGCTCTAATCGAATCTCAGGCAATCTGGGTACTTACAGTTCTCACTTTTGGACAGCTGCCCCACTTTGACGTGATCCAAATTGTCGCCCAGCATTTCGGCCACAATCTGCTCCACGTACTCCCTGATCTTGGCCCGTTCGTCCATGTGGGCGGTATGACCAATCTGGCTAACGCTTTCGAATTCTGCAAATATAGACTAGATATTCCAAGTACTCCTTTCCTAAAACTGCACTCACGAATGCTGCTGTCGTTGCCATCGGGCACAATCGGTATGTACACCTCACTCCTGGCCCTCATCGGATAGACAAACTTGTGGCGGTTGAAGGACATTTGCTCGGCTACCCACGAGGAGGTGTGGGCGAGCGACTCCTTGGAGCTTTGGCATAGCTGGCACTCCCACTTGGCGTCTTTGGGCCGCCAGTCAGAGCACTTGGGCCCGCGGCAAACCGATTTTCCGCAGGTGCAACATGTCACGTAGCTGGAAAAGTTTTTCCCAGATCATTACTTTTATAAAATACTCGTCGATACTTTTGTATATTAAAGAGATATTTAAACAGCTAGAACGTAAATCTTAAACCAATTATATAATAGCTATATAAAGATATTTATTGATATATAGAATATATTTATATACTTTTTATTAATTATTATATACTTAATTTTGATTAATTTTTAGTTCGATAGGAGTAAATACCTCAGCCAATGCAGAAGAGAGTATAAAAGTCCTTTCCAAATAATTTTTTGCAAAGGTGTGTGTTTGATTAATTTATTATATTTCTATGAAGAAGCAAGCATTTGAATACATTTCAAAACGCTTGGAGAATCTGGAGAAACGAATTGTACTCACTTTTTGGCACTGCCCAGATCCAGGTCCGCACAGCAGACGTTGCAGGCGTGATCCTCGCTAGACTCCTCCTTCCTCCACTTCTTATTCGCTAGTTTGCTGGAAGAGAGAAGGCGGAAGGAATCGCGCGTTAGTTCGAGAATGTTGGATGGTGGAAACCAGATGATTAGTCAGGTCGGTTCTAACGATTAGCTGGGGTTATTCAACGGCCAGAAGGTCGCTGGCTTAAACTCAACTCAATTAGTCGGTAGCTATTGATCGTGCTGCCAACTTTTGGACCAGTCCAGTCCAGTCCAGTACTTCCCCCAGCAAATAGTGGGCGGTACACCCAACTACTTCACAATTGCATGGGGCAATTGACTTTCTCCCGGCTGTTAAATTGCATAACAACGCAAACCCGTTGGACCGGGCAAACAAAAAGGCAATGAATGGGGTTTTAAAGCCGAGTTTAATCAACTTAGGCGAAATGGCGCGGCTTAAAGTATACATGTAGCTCTATCACACATCTTACAATCTAGGAGACGCACTGCCTCGATAGGGATTCGGATTATGTCAGTCACTTACAGTTCTTACACAAGAGAGAAGAAGGGAATTCCTGGGTGTCTTGTACGTGCTCGAAATGAGTAATCGGCCAGCGGATTGCTGCTCAACTTATTCAAATGGCAAAATTCGCAATTTCGCTTACAAACAAACAAATATTACTTAAGGAAAAAGTCAACCGTTAACAGCCTTCAAAAACATTTCGCTTGCGAAAGATTCAAATAACTTGCATAGACCGTAGGAAATAGTGGAAAACAAAAGGTGTAGGAGAAGATCAGTCAATATACCCGCTTAAACCAATCTAATTTAAAATTTACATATATTCTAGCCTAAGTCGAAGTGGGCAAATGATGCTGCTGCTGCTGTTGCTGCTGTCGCTGTCGGTGGAATCGCATCCTCCTGCGCGCCCAGTGCTCGTAGTTGTTCTCCAAATTCTCGTAGTAGATCTGCTCCTCCCCATCCGGGCCTCCGTTCTCCTCCCAATCCTCGGCGGGAGGTCCGAGGACCGGATCGGTGGTAGTCAGCTTAAGCAGCACCACCTCCATGGTGCAGGCCATGAATAGGAAGCCCAGCACCGCGAAGCTGATGGGCAGGCACATCAGCCGCTCCACCTGGCACAACACCACCGCGGAGAACAGCATTCTCCCTGGATCTCGATCTGGAGCTGGATCTGTGGTAGGTTCTATGTTGGTTGTTGGGCTGGCTCCAGGTGGGATCGGGTTTTCAGGTATTCGAAATGTTTGTCGACTGATTAGCGCCGTTGGGCTTGCTGGGATTTGGCATGGCACTCGCGTTAAACCGATTTCGCCAATGGAAGCACTTAATGCCAATTCGCTATCAAATGGCGATCCGCGTCCCACGACACTGACAACTTTCTCGCACAAGGTTCGCCTTTGTTATGCGCAGTTGGCTTTGAGAGTCGGCGGTCAACAGCTGAGATCGCGTCTCTGTGGCTCCACAGAAATAGCGCTATAGCCTCTCCATAGCCCCACAAAGCCACAGCCGTATTCCATGCCGGTTTTGATCGTGGAGAGCGGGAATCCACTGCCTCTCCAAGCGCTAAACAAACTCGTCAATGACGTAAGTTGGAGTCCCCCTGCACATGATCCCCTCTATAGTAGGTATATAGCGGAATGGGAGCCATGACTGCGCACATTTCCATGCAGATTTATCGCCTTTCTTCTCCGATCTCCGATCTGTTTGATGCGAGAGCTGGAAAGCTGGAAAGCTGGTCGAGCAGGAACCGTTTTGGGGGAGATACGTGGTCGAAAATCAGCAGTCAGCAGTCCGCATCATCGCCTGTCTGCTGCATTCATTTGTCGACTAATTTATTTTTGGCAATTTTTGGCTCGCCGTCTTGGCCTGAACTTCATTAATTTCCAAATGCTAATTGTGAGAAACATTCCGCAAACGAGTTAGCTTGGTTCTTGTTTGGCAAAATATAATGTATGCATGCTGCGAGCGGTTTTTTAACTAATCAATCGACTGCTGCCTGGATTTGAGTTTTAATCACTATTTTGGCAACAAATGGCGCCACGCAGCGGCAACACTTTCATCGGCATTATGCTTCTCAAACAGCGATCTCATGTCTCGAGTGGCCGAGATTCCCTAGAAATCCGTGCTGGGAATCTGGGCTAATATATGTATGTGTCCCATTAGCATATTCCCGCACAAGAAAGCGTCAAGCCCTCAGGTTGCGTCGTTATTAATATCCCAACCGGGCCAATAGCTTTCACAAACGCGCCATTGATAACATAATCTCCAGAATTTCCTAGAACTCCAAGCCGGAGATTAATAAATTCTTCGTGAAACCAAGCAAGTGGCATCGTAAATTATTTTATTGATATGAGAGTAATAATACTTTGATTATCTCCGAGTTTACTATCCGACTTTTGTGAGATCATCACTGACCGACCGTATCTAAGAGGATTTATACATTTTCTTGAATGTCTTGATTCACCACCACCTGGCAAAATATTCAATTTGTTTAATTTGTTCAATAATACAATTTAACACGTAAGCCTAAAAGCATGCTTTATTATGGGATTATTGGAGGTGTATGCCCATATTTAAACAGCTATTTCCACAAACAAATTCGAAAACAGTACTGCCCATCATGCTTGCTTAAAGTTTAAACCATTTCCACAACTTGATATTGTTCTCAAAATCGGTTTTGAATCGCACTTTTAAACACTGAAAATACTTCGGTCATAACTTTTTGCGGCTTTTCACTTGCCATAAAGCCAACATAACTGGTTTGTTCTCACTTTAATAGCGTATAAAACCCAGAATTTCTGTGCATATCTGAGCTGTGCCATCGGCCAGAGTTAATTGCATTTGGCTGACTTTCCATAATTCCACAACTAGTTTGGCTCTTCAGAGACGTTTATAAAATGTCGTCTTTTAGAGCCAGAAATTAAAAAGCAAACTAAAATTCTCTTTTCTGTACTTAGAAATGAAAACAGTAAGTTTCAATTTAGCTGTTCCTGTTTTTGTCTTTATTAAATATAAAATTTGTAAAAAGACTTTCCAAATATAATAATAAAAAATTGCATTATGTTTGCATAACTTTAAGTCATATAGTTTCGATACGCATAGTTCCCTAACACAGTGAAAAATGATGTGTAACTGCCGCCGCAGTAATAATACAAATAATATTGTCAACAAAGCGGCTAATTAAGTTGCCATTGAAAAGGCGACGAAGGGAGAACAAATGAGGGGCGTTGTTAGTCATGGCCAATTGTTATTGCCAATTTGTGACGCTTTTTAAGGAAAAAGCATGTGGCGGGGGCGGTGAAAAGTCGTTCCCTTTGTTGGCCAACGACTTCCGCTGGCCATTCTTCGAGATTCTATGGGCTTGTGCTTGTGACCGGATTCGCGATAAGTCAATGACAGTTTGTCTGGACTGAGAATGTTATAAAACGTCTAACGGCGAGGCACAACAGGTGCCGCATAAATTGGCGGCAGGTGGCGGAGATTGCGCAATCCTTAATTAAGGCGAAGCTACGCACTCGATGCCCAAAGTGAGCAACTGCATCGCCATCGCCATCGGTGGGGCAAGAAACCAGTGGCAAAAGAGCAGGTGGAAAACGGCGACTGGAGAAATGGCAACAATTATGTCAAATCTCCTCAGCTTGGTCATTTCCCACACGCAAACGCAATCAAGTCATGCGAAACGATGGCCACGTAACCAGGCTGGAGCTGCTGCAGTCAAGAAAGTTTAGTTTCAGTTTCTATTCGGATTTATCTCGCGCTGCATTTGTATCTGCCACTGCAGCATATACATACACATATGAAAGTGCATCTGCACGTGCGGAGCTTAGCTCACGTACCCGAACTTATATCCATCGGATGCCATATTTTGATTTATCTCCATTTGATTAACTCACCCCAAGAGCTGCTGGGCGCCACACTGCAGCAGATAGGCGCCTCCAATAAGACCCACCACGGAGGTGAGTCCCAGCAGCAGGTTCCCGCTTCCAGGTCGGTTGATTGGCAACTCCATGAGGCAGATGTAGGGGCGCATCCAGCGCTTCAGGCACTGTGGAGTTCGCATTCAATTCAATTACAATATCGATTTCGATATTGATTTTAGGTTTGATTCCGTGGCATTTGCATTAGAAGCACACACACACACACTTATCGGAAGCACCTCTGATTTAATTTCACTTCAAGAGAAACCCTCAACTAGACTAAATCAACAAAATAGCCGGAACAATTCTCCACTTTACTATTTTTTTACCACTTATCAGAACTACAAATTCTCCATGCTTTAATCACTTTGTGAGCATTTTACGTGGGTTTCGGCCAATACATACTTTGGCCTTAGCCTTATCAAAAAGTTTTTGTTTGTTCAGTTTAAATTGCCTAGATTTCGACCTGAAGTTGTATGGGTAAATACCCTTTGCCGGGCATTTAAGTTTCGAATTTTTAGTTAAATTGGAAATAGGTAAGACTGTAATGCAGTTAGTTCCCAGAGCAAGCATCACGTAAATGAATATTTTTAAGTACAACTCAGTGCAATTGCTTACACTTAAATTCGTGACTACTAGAGGTAAATAATTTCCAACATAATGCAAAGAACGATAACTGAAATTGTTGTCATATACTCGTATCACTTAAAGAACATTATTCATTTAAGTATGCAAATATCGTAGTTTAGATGCAATCACTTTCGAGAAACTTAGAAACACTTAGAAAACTTTGTCTACAGTTTGAATCACGTACTATAAATTATTTATTCATTAATTTATTTGCTTAAGTGTTTTCCTTTGTGTTTATTTTTGAACATTGCGATTAGCACGAATTAAACTTGATAAATGCCAGTATGTGCTTTTTGCAAAGCTCCTATCGACAGTATGTCTTTTTTCTAGCGAGATCTTCACCAGATATATGTAGTTGTTAGTTGCATAATTTCTTGTGATTTTGCATTTATTATTTACAAAAATTGTAGCTTCCGTTGTGTGTGTGTGGTTCTAAGGAAGATGTTTTTAATTATCGTGCTATTCACTTCAGTTGGCATTTAAGGTGTGGGATTTATAGATTTATTTATGAATTTATTGGTAGTAGTTGTGGAATCTTCCCACTGAATCGAAGTGAACTTCACTGGCGGAATATCTGAATAAATAATTACCGCAAAGTTTGATTTTTCGTTTGGTTTGTTATTTCTGTTTGCAGTTACGAACGACGGTTATCAATCACTTTTCGAGCAGTATGCTTCTGAGGTGTCTGCCACACGAACTGAGACCGCTAATTGCCATTGCCCGTTCCCGCCGATCACCTTACTCCATCTTTAAAAAAAACCCAAACACCGAAAACAATCCCGAATGCATGACGCACAAATTGAAACAAGTCTTGGGCTATATATTCGCCGGAACATACAGCAAAGCTGATTAAAATCACGTGGATAAGGGCCTCCAGTGCCAACGATCTTCAAGCTAACTTAACGAATGGAGCAGCTGACTCCGACTGCGACTCGAGCGGCGACAGGTTTGTTTTAGCAAAATTGTATTCGGTTTTGTTTACTTTTTTGCACAATATATAACTGGGGTATATGGGCATTATATTGGATTTTGTTTGCCCACTTCGTTATGGCGGATCGCGTATATAGCCGTATATAGACCGCGCGTTGATTTGATAAGATGTACATATAAATATACGAGTATATCTCGGTATGCGACGAAAAACTCGCAGATAAGTGTCAAGACTATTTGGGATGTTAGGTCACAAGCGGGTGTACACTCTTTTCGATTGGGTTTAATATACGGCCAAATGTTTCCTGATTATTACTTGTTTTTATTAATATTTTTGTTGTTTTTTTTTTTTGGTTTTAGAATTTGTGTGCGTTGCGGGCGAGTAACCAAAATGGAACTGGAATGGCCCCTAGTGGCGCAGTGGGTCAGAGCATTGTTGGCCATGCAACTAGGTGGTGGAAGGCAAATCCCTATTGAGCCGCAGAAATATGGACACCTATAACCCCACCCCGTCCAATATTCTCTGGCATGCCGCATTGTCCAACGGACCTCTTGCAAATGCAATTGCAAATGCCACTTGGCAGCTGCCAGTCACATGTCCGCCGCTTGAATGGGTGCAAGAGTTTGTGGCCAAAAGAAAAAACTAACGAAACGAAATCGATTGGCCCTGCCATTGGCCATGCAAAGCTTGCGGCAATTAATTGGCATTAATCAACTTAATTATGAAATATTCGATAAGATTGCCACTCCACTCTCCAGCCGACGAAGCTTGTGTGGTAAAACGAAATTTTCATGGAATGGGTTCGAGATTTTGGGGCTCTAATGGTAACTAAATGTGGCCAAGTCGAACGGTTATTTCGGTTCTATAAAACTTTATCAAAAATAATTATTATAAAAAAAAGAGGAAAATTATATACTTTAATTTACTACAATTATTCCCATATAACGTGTACCTTTTCTATCACTAAAAAGACAACAATATAGTTCAAAGAGGTTCTCCAATTACGATCGCCGAACTGGGTTGTTCCTTATTATCATTATAATGGAACTTCCCCGCCATATTTTCCCAACCAAATGGCGAACTCATTCGAAAGCTCCGTGGTCAGGAGCAGCGGGTTTCTCTATGGCAATTGTCGAAAAGAATTCCCAGAAGACTCAGACTGCTCACGGAATGACTTCTGGCTGTACGAATGACATGGCTGAGTGACTAGTGAGTGACTGCGCCCGAGATATTGTCATTTCCATTTTGAGGTCGGCAAATTTGCATAAATTGATATCCGCCCGCAGTCTGGGAGATGCAGATGCAGATGCATGCACCCAGTGCAGTGTGTAGTAAGATTGTGGGCTTCATGGGTACTCAATTCGGTTCAGGCCAATCCCAGATGCCAGTGGCTTCCGTTCTGGCCACATGGTGAAATCAACGTCCAATTTCCACAACTTCAATTTATTGTCATTAAAATGTAACCCATTGAATTAATTAAAAGATCGAAATATGGCTGTTTCCCTGTACTTTCAAATCAAATTGAAGAGAGAATCTGGCTCTAAAAGTGCTAATTTGGGTCAAAAAAAATGTTGAGACAATGTGACCAATATGACCAATGAAAGGTATGACAAGAAAGAGCTTTACTCACCTTAATCTATCGCGCAGCTGCTGGTGGGTGAGCTGGTCCCGCTGCAACACCTGGAGGATCCTCTGGCACTGGTGCAGTCGCTGGCGCCTCCTCATGGTGGGGGACTCCGTCTCGAGCACCGCAATCCCGCTGTCCACGCTGGAGTTCAGCTGCTGCTGGGCGGGATTGGGACTGCTCTCCTGGCTGTTGTTGTCGCCGTTGCTGGTGTTGCATTCTGCTGGCGATGTTGTTGCTGCTGGCACTTCACTTGCCATGTTGCTGCTGTCGCCGATGGGCGGTGTGTGTAGTTTGCTTGTGAATCGGGAGCGGCCTTTGGCCATTTCCATTTCCGCACTCAGTGTCTTATGCAGGCACTGTTTTACACTCACGCACATGAAACACTTTTGGCAAACAAATTCGCCTTACTGCTTGTTTTTGGCCTTTTTTTTTTGGGTTTTTAGCTTTTGTGTGTTAATTACGCGCCAGTTACGAGCATTGTTTTGCCTCTGGAAGCGGGCACTGCCGCACTGCCTCCACTTGGGCCACCGAAAATAAAAATCGCTTACGGAGCAGCTTATCAGACGACGCGATACACAAATTTGAAACTTCCCATGCCGGGGTGCTGGTTGTGTTGGTATGGTGTTTTTGTGCCTGGGAGCGTTCGCTTTCGTACTGCAATGAAAGGAATTTTGGTTTATTTTTACGGCAGAGACCCATAAACAAATGCGGCGGCAGATAACGAACCCCCGCCCAGGTCCAGATAACCGGAATCTGGTTATGCCTCATCGCTACACATCTTAAAAAAGCTCTGCGACTTCGCTGCGTTGGTCTGTCACCTTCGACTTCATATGTATATTTACGAGGTACATAAATGATTGTGTCTGCACCCAAAGTGAGATGTGCACTCACAGCCTCAGTTCGCACGCCCAAATATGTTAATTTCTGGCACGTAATTGCGCAGAGTGCTTCGATTCAGGCCGGTTAACCCATTTGGCTGGCAATGGGTTAAGTGGCTCAGTGGTACATTTTGGAAGAAGCCACAGGCCCCAGGCTCCCAAACACTATTTGGCAAATATAGGCAAGCGAAACTGGCCGAAACAGAAAGGCGCACAAATTGGAAAAGAGAAATTCTCGGTCGCCAGCATTTCTTCTCTTTCCCAGTTAAATGGTAGACTTCAAACGCTGACAGTGCGTCTGCCAAAGTATCTATAGATAGACAGATACATAGATAGATGGATGGATGGATGACTACGATTTCGTATTCGACGCACTTGTTGTTCGGTTTCCAAAGTTCGTTGTTCAGTGTTCAGCGATTGTTGATGGTTTTGGACAAGGGAAACGCAAAAAGTAAGGCCTGCGGGCCTCCGAAGTCATTTCTTTTTGAGTTTTGAGTGAAAACCGGGTAACTGAGATGTGTGGAAATTCTCTGAATTGGATTTGCTGGGGATTTGAAAGATAATTTAGGATGTGCAACAGCATGATATGCAGTTCCCCAAACAATGCGGCAATTAAAAGTGCATTTGCATGCATATCAAACCAAGTCCGGCGTTTTGCATATCATTTGGTTGAGATTTCATTGAGGTTGGTCAACTGAAATTGATTTCCATTCCAAGTGTGTTACCCAATATGCAGCAGATTTACCTGCACATATTTTTAGTCGGTTTTAGTGTGCCGGTTTTTGTATCTGCAAGTTGGATTTGTGCAATTTTCACACAATTGTTTGCGGCATTCGCATGGCATGTCGAATTAAGTTGTTACAGTAACTAATCTGATGATTAATTAGACAACAATTTCAGATGCAATTGGGTCGCCGTAAAATGGGTCACCTCCATCCGGCGAGCTGACCAGAAGGCCGTGCTTAAGCTTCGCCTGCCTGATGGCTCAATTAATTATGACAGCTCATTTGTACAGAGCGAAAAAAAATGATAAGTTTTACATTGACATTAATATTCAAATTCAAATTATTGATTAAAACGAATTCATTGAATTTATTTATTTATGTAATGTTACTAATCGCTGTAATACTGTACCGTTGAACAGTAAAGATTCTCATGAGTGAGACCTTCCTATAATCAATTGATTTCTATGATAAGACACCTCGTTACGGCCGAATGTGGGGCAAGTCTGATACTCTTTTCGCTCAGTGCACATTTGCGAATATCTGAAGGGAAACTATTTATCAAGCTGCGGGTGAGAAGCGGGTGACCCGCAGTCAGAGTAGCTCTTACTAACGGTTTCACACACTCTTCCCGGCCAACTTTAATAGCCATGCCCCACACATGAGTCCATAAATATGTATATGTATATGTACAGTATATATATTGGAGCCAGAGGGCGCAACCACAACTGCCGATTCATTGGGAAATTAGTCAACGCAACTCCACGCCAATGATGCGTTTTGTGGAGTTTCTTTCTGTGGTAAATTGAGCTGCTGATTTGAGGGGGACCTCAAAAGGGGGGAGCCTCTTGCCCCTTGGGACTGCAACAAAAATCAGCTTAAATGAACGGAAGTCGGCAGTAAGACGCCAGTCGCTGGTTAATACTGTTAACCGATGCTGTCCGATTGGTTTTGGTTATCTCAGTTTTCTCATTTTCCCGCTGTTACTTGCTCACTTTTGTTCGTTTTCAATTTACGGGTGAAATGGCTGTTATTTCAGATATTTTTTCCCCTTTTTTTTTTTTTTTGGTTTGTAAAAGTTGTTTTCACAGCCATGGCTAACTAGAAAATAATGAACAAACAAATTAAAGCACACACGAAGAAAATCAATGGCAACGATTGGACGCCAGCGGAAGTGCAACCTGTGGCCATTCCTCACAATTGGGGGTTGCTCAGGGTTCGATTGCAAGTGCATGGTATCTACAGTATTCAATCAAAAGAGCGGACTGCGGATTTAGGCGAATGTTCAAGTCTATAATTTCACATGCATAATATGTTAGAAAGTAGTATGTGGCGGATACACTTGATATGATTTACCTCTATTTTCATTTCATTTTGATTGTTTTAAATATTTTAAAGGTTAACTTAAACACAAGATTGTTATAAGTTCATTTAGTTCATAATTATCTACGTCACTTATTTTGTTTCCTTTGTACAATCATCCACACAGCATATTGTTGATTAATAGTAATAGTTTAAGTAATTAGTCACAATTCCACACAGCATATTGTTGATTAATAGTAATAGTTTAAGTAATTAGTCACAATTCTGGACTGATTCAAATTTATACCAATGCTTTAATTTAGCTTAGTCATTATATTGCTTAGTTCGCCATTACATTGTTTTAGAGTCCCAAGAGATCTATTCTTAAAGATCCCATTATTTTGTATTAAGGTTTTATCTTTCGATTGAACAGCGAGTTGGTTCATGCACCTGTATCACCAAATGCTTCCCTTTTGGGATCTCGCACTGTAGCAGCCTTGTTTAATTTCGGCTGACATTGACACCTGTTCACCTGTGCACCTGTGCACCCTGGCACCTATCACCCCCCTTTGGCCCCCCACTGCCGTTCGTTCTTTCCGTTTTTCGTTTGTCGCCTTTGTGCTTCTGTCAGTTGCTTTGCTTTGCGCATGAGTCGCACGTTTAGTCGCCGTAGTTGTTGCTGCTGTCACTTTGGGCATATCGCACGCTCCAGTGACCCATTATGTACATGTACACACGAATATCTGCATATACAGTTTGTTTAGTATGGCAGGAGTGCATGGCTCCCCCACCAACACAATCGCACTAAATTTTTCGCCGTTTCGGACAAGGCTCAAAGGGCTGCCCTTCGAGGTCCCGCTTCAACGGTTCGAGGTTTGAGGTTCGTATTTTGTGATTCGAGGTTCGAGGTTCGTGATTAGGGGTTCGGAATTTAGGAAGCGGGGATCGGGGTCGAGTTTATCGCCGACGTTTGTTTGATCGTACACCACACGGTGGTGTTCACGTACTCCTCGATTTCGAGCGCCACTCCGTTTGTGCAGAAGGTTGAAACGCGAATGAGAGGAGAGTCGCACGCTTTGAGCCGCGAGTCTGGGTCTGAGTCTGGTTTGACGAAGTTGCGCTGCTTTAGCTTTACCGTTTGTTGTCGGTTCTCTCCGGTTCTCTTACTGGCATTATCTCTCGCGGCTCTCTTTATTGTTGCTGCTCAACAGCTGTCACGAAAATTAAGCGGCAAAGTTTTGTTCTGCACTCTTCGCCAGTCGTCGTCGTCTTCCTTCACATTTTGCATTGGCTTTTTGGGGTAGAACTTGTTTGCGGGAGGGGTTGGCAAACGGGTTCCGATTTCAAGTTCGACTAGGGTTTAGTCTAGGGCATGGAAAGTGCACAATTAACCCTTTCTGGGGTTGCTCGCTTTCATATGTCAAACTAACTATCTAGTCTCTACTAGTTTAAATGTTCTCTTTCATGGAATTCTCAATAAATAGCAATTATCGAAAGCTAATTGTAGTCAAGACGCAACTGATACAAAATAACATTTTAATTAAAAATTGTAATACAACTTCTTCCTCTACACTGTAAAACTTTAATAATAATTCTACTCTAATACCATTACAAGTTTAATATACTCATTTTTAAGCGCATTTTCCCGGTCTAAATGGGTTAACCATTTGCATTACTTAGAGTTGTTGTCCCAAGTACTTAACTTTTTCCTGTCTGCTTTCTTCCCATTTGTTTTGTCTTCTGCTCTCCGGCTCTTTGATTCTTTCTTCCTGTCAGCCTTTTTGCTCGCTCAAACTTTTTCACTTAACGCGATGTGTGCTAAAACGTTAATTTGTATGCATAGGGAAGCGATTGGAGGTGGGAGATTGCGCGAAAGAGAGGGAGTGACAGCCGGAGAAAGAGGCAGAAGATAGAGGAGACTGCGGACTGGAGACTGGGACTGACCACTGAAGATTCGGTTACACAAGTTCAGCTAGAAGGAAGTCTCGCGAAAGTAGCGACGGACAGCAAGAGCTATAAATAGTTTATGGGCCGGCCAGTCGGTTTTGATGGTACCCTACCTCGGTGGCTTTGGAGTGAGAAAGAGACGGAGTGCTGGGCCTGGTTTGTGTTTATTGCCTCACTCTGACCCAACCAGGTATTCAACATGGTACTTGGCTCTGCGTGGAGTAGGAAGCATTTAACTACCTTTGAAAGACATTTGATACATGGCGAAGTCGAGTTTTGCGGAGTTTATTTTCGTCTGCGTTTTCTTCTCGCTTTATGTGCTTTTCGCCGACTATCGCGCTACGCCCCACCATGCCGTCCAAAGCCATTCCCATCCCATTGCACCTGACACACTCACCTAAGATGGAGGAGCAACATGCGGTGCACTGGAAAAGGTGTTCACTTCTCAGTAAGTAAAGACATCCCCATGGTGGGACAATTTGAACTCGAGAGCTTCCCATTTCAAATGTGTATATAAATATTTTAAAATTCTGCTGTCATTAGATACGCCGATAGATTGACAAATAGGTAACATTTTATTGTTAACATAAGTAGTTGCACGATAAATTATACATATAATATTTATTTTTCAGTGTATAGCATAACAATATACCTGTAAGTATTATCTCCAGCGTTTTGTACACTTGGTTTATTTTTCCCATTTCTTGCACTCTTTTAGTTCTGCTATTGATAGGACAGCGAGGACGGGAAGGGGAATAATGCAGAATTACCAGATACCAGATGACTTTCCGTTCTGCTCAACATTCACATCAAAATTCCTCGCCATCATCCCAGGTGATAAAATGCGCAGAACCTCTGTAAACCGTTAAGATAATCATCAATGAATGCGCGAATGGGTGAATGAGTGAGTGAGTGAGTGAATAAACAGTTCGGCACCTCGCATTCCGTTGTTTGTATCGCATGGATTCAGTTCGTTTTTGGACCAATCTGCCATGTCAAAGAGGTTTATTCGGTGGCCAATTAAATTAGCTGGCGCTTCCATCGGTGAAAGCATTTCTTCAACCACTTTCGTTGAACAGGGCCCAGTTTGATTAATTTCTTTGCATCAATCAAATGTGGCAGCTAATTTGGTGCTTTCATGCAAATTTCTAGACTTTCAGCCTTGAGAATTAAATCTAGAGAATTGATACGAAAATATTTACGATTTAAGTTTTCACTCTAAACATAAACGGAGTAATAAATTAAAGGTTCCTCAAAACTGCAAGAGTTTATAATTATCACAAATATCAAAACATTGGTGAATTATTATAAAGAATTTAGATTGTTGACATTTTCTAATAATAATATACATATTTTGTTATTACACAGAAATATTTAAAATATTTATACAGACGTTACCAACTACTAAAAATGTTCTGTAAAAGTGCTTCCCAATAATCACATAATTCTGTAAAAGCTTTGTAAACTTCAGTTAAACTCGGGGAAGCAGAAAACGCTTTAGAAAAGCAACAAGTGGCTGACTTAAATTTCCGCAGCTGAGCACGGTCCACCCTAATTCAGCGGCAACTGCAGACAGAAAACGTTGCATACTTTCAGGCGGCAGCTGATGTATGCCCTGATTAAGGAATGGCTTATTATTGAAAATGAAATTTCATTAGTTACCAAAATTACCACTAAATATTAATTATGATTCGGTCAGTTGCCTGCAACCGTTCTTGTTTGTACCTGCGCAGTGGAAATCCCGGAGAGCCACCAGCATCCATAGAATCCACAGCATCCGCGACAGCTGATTGCTGCGAGTGGATCGCAAGCGCACGACTTATAAAAGGGACCGAGTCAATAGGATTCCAGTAGTCCTGTTCAGCGATTCCTCCCCAAAGTATTGGTCCTTAGAGAAGCAAAAAGGCCGAGACAGCAGCAGCAGTATCCGCAGAAAAGGAGGCAACTTTTGCAGTGCAGAGCAAATATTTAAAGTGCCCCAGTACGTGTGCTTGGTTCCAAGCTTCGCTCGAATCGAAAGTGGGCTGACTGACAGTGCCGTGAATTGTACCAGTTTCCCTACCCTTCTAATAAATTAATTCCGTTTCGCACTTTTGTTCCTTGCTCTAAAACAAACACAAACGTAAACGCACAATTGCAGCTCAAGGCTCTGCTGTAAAGGACGGTAACTCATTTTGGCGCGCCAAGCGAAGATATCCGGCTATATCCTGCATCCTGCCAGGTAGATTGAAAAGCGCGAGGAAAGGGGCTTGAGGCAAGGGTAAGTAATGCGGCAAGCGTTTTCGTCTCATTTGATTGCAATTAAAAGAAATTGCTGTAATTGCGAGTTGTGAGGGGTAAGTGGTGCGATGGCGCCCGAGCAGGGACCTTCCGATTCGCCGAGGCATCAACAAGCTGCCAGACGCCCTGAAAGACTTGAGAGGTGCAAACGTGCCAAAGAGATAAGAGGCTGAGGCAAATAAAAACAAATGTGAACGAAACTAAAATCCATAAATTGATTTTTCCGCCAGCAAGAGCAAAAAACGAGTGCAACAACGGATAAATGTGTTGCCCAGATCCGGGTCCAGGTGCCTTAACATTTTTCTCCTTTCCACTTTGGCCAGCCAAGCCGAGCCAAGCCAACCCCAGTTGAACAGAGCTAGACAATTGCAAAACACAGACGCAGAGGCATCATCCTTAACCCCGGTTCCCGCTCTTAACCCACACAGCTGCCCCTGTCCAAAGCTCCGGCGCGGCAAGGATGTACGAGAGCAACTTGAATGCCATGCCACACCACACCACCGTGTCGGTGTGTTAGTGTGTTGGTGTGTTGGTGTCTGGCCCGCAGCACTTTTCAATGTGTGCCACTGCCTCCCCGTCTGTGTGGATTCCAGCTTGTGACGTAATGTTTGGAGGTTTTTGAACTGAAGCACTCTCACAAACACGCGGCCACGCACACAGGTACACGAATGCCCCAGAACGAAAAGCATTGAATGCTTAAGCCCATTACAGCTTCAGCTTTAATTGCCACTTCGCCCAGGGCCATCTATTCTGACTTTCAGCGGAAAGGACTCCGAGTAAACTCGGAGTCCCATGCAGATCCTAGTTAGCGCATTGTTCAATGCTCAAATAATATTTTTGTGAACTCGTCTTAAATAATTTGCCTACCTCTTGATTTGGCGCATGAATTCAGTGCTTGTCAAAAGTGGCTGCACCCAAAGTATATATTTATTTAGGGTTTTTGTGTAAAGTTGCACCAAGCTTTTTAATAAATTGCTTGTAATTTCTCAAACTATTAGCTTAAAGTTCGCCATTCGCTGAAGTATTTTTCGTTACAACCAGCTCTATTAAATTTAATTTGCTAGCTTAATTCTAACATATAATATATAACAGCATTGGCATATTTACATCGGCTAAAAATGCTTTCCTTTAAAAATACAAAAAAATTAAAACTGTGGGAAAAACTGTGATTGAGCTCTATGTAGGTTAGCACAGCGTCTATAGAAAAGTAAAGTTATTGTAAAGTTAATTATCCCCTTAAAAGTTGTATGCGTTGACAGTACAAGTTTACTTTTATATGCAACAATTATTTTTTGCACTCAATTTCAAAATACTAGTTAACTGCGTGTTCGAATTTTATTTGACAGACTTTACCAAGAGCATTTATCAGTTTCTGTAGCCAGCCGCAAGTTATTTATCGCTCGCCTAGGTCAATTGCCACCTTTCAAGGCCGTTCCTTAAAATAGAACCTAGAACTGAAACTAAGGTAAACCGGTGAGGGTCTGACCTTTTCAACAGCTAATTGAGTGCTCGAGAGCTGCGCCACAGCCGAAGACATGCAACTTTAATGGGCAGCAGCAGGGCGCCCAAGAAAAATATTGATTTGGATCGGGCGGAAAGTAGGCCACTTCCTGCGGGCAGCACAAATGAATTCGAATTTCAAAAGTCGCCATTATAGGTGAGCAAATGCATTTGCAGTGTGCAGCGAGCTAGGTTAATTATGACAAACCGGAGACACTCGCCCTGGCAATTAAGCCCCTTTGTTGCCAGCCATTTGCCATTTGTCAGGCGGTCAGGGGTGCCCACGCTGGACTTGGGTAAACTAAATCCGACCTTGTCCAAGTCCCCAGGGCAGCCGATAAATAAGCGTCCACCGAAAACTAACGAGCGATACATAAATAACCCAGAAAAAACGTTGGAAAAGGGTCAACTGCATTAAATGCCAACTGCATTGGTGAGAAATGAGCCAAGTGCGAGGCGGAAGGAACAAAAAGTGAGGCGCCAGAGACTGCCAGTGAAGTTAATTACAAATGTCCAATTAGGAAGCTGACAAGGCCGATCTGTCCAGAAGCGGAAGTCCTTTTTGATGCAATTAAAAACGCATCTGGCCGCAGTGAGCGAAAGCCGAACAAAACTGCATACTAATCGCAGGAGGCAGCCGAGAATTGCATAATTGGGCCGCAACTGGACCCCATTCCTCCACTAATCGGCAAAAGGAGCAACCACAGCATGTGGTTGGTTGGGCATAAAAAAGGGTACCAGACTTGCTCCAGCTGCTGCGGCGGAAACTTTTTCCCTGATAATGGCAAAATCGCAGGGCGTTGGAAAGTATGCTACAAATTTTCGGTCTTTTCGGTACTCGGCGGCTGCTGCTGCTGCTAAAGCTCGTCGTCCATTCTCTTTGTGATGTGCACAAAACTCGGGCAATAAAATACAATTTATGGTAATTTATCTAGCTTACTCGTAAGCCCCGTCGTCAATGGCACAAATTTTTTAATTAATAAATAAATGTTGCGGAAATTATATCGCAGTTAGGCGCTGCCATTGTGCACGTACATACATAATTACGCGATTTGCAGAGGATTAAGTGCGCCTAACAAATGCTGTGCCTGCCCCACCGAGGAGGCATTAATGAGCGATTTGGTTTCACAAAGCTCCAGGATTCCCGGATACCACTTATTCCTCAAAGCAAGCACGCAAAAACAAATACAGTGAGGCTTCCCAAGTCGTTAGTATCCCTAAACCTGAAAGAACTAAACGGCAGTGGTCCTAATCGAAATTAATGTCCATTTTGAGGGAAACACTAAAGCACAATAATTTTAATGACTCTAGTCTCAGCAAAAGGCATTCTAAAGGAAGCTTTAATTTTTATACTTTTATAGTAGGCTCTACTACACATTGAAATATTCTACAAATGCCAAAAGTTCGTATTTCAAGAGTCCACAAGAAAAACGAAATAACTTAATCTAAGATTCATTTCCAGGGGCCTTCACCGTGAACCCTTAATATCGGGCCATGATTCTTCCTGTCACTTCCGCTCCATGGAAGCGTGAAAACGTAATCCTCGCAGGGATGTTGATTATGCTTATGATTTGAGGACCGACATTAGCTGAGCTCGGCCACAAATGGCCCAGAGGTGTGGGACGCTCAAATTGGGTGCATAAATATTTCCCTTTCCCTGGGTCCTTTGCCTAATTGGCCCAAGGATTGCGCTGGAATTTGCGATTCATTGTGTCCGCCGGCCACTTGTCAGCAGCAAATTGCATTTCGAATTCAGCTGGCCGACTAAAGTGAAATCGAGACAAAAGCCGGCGGAACGCGAATGCAATTGTTTCCAGCGAGGCGCATGAGAAATGTTGCAATCGCCCCTCGGGCGCAGCTTTGCACACTTCTCAAGTGGGTAAGTGGGTGGAACTGGTTGGAACTGGGAGGAACTGGGAGGAACTGGACGGGTGGAAGTGGGTTAGGTGGTGGGTGGGACTTAAAAGGATTACGGGCGGGTGGCGAAGTGAGAATCCATTAGCAGCGTATACGGTTGTTGATTCCGCCAAAGAGTGTGGCTCGCACTCACGCCTTCTCCCAACAACCAGGTGCCACTGTGTGGACACCGACCAGCTGGGTGGTGGGGAATCTAACGTGGACTCCTCTGTTCACAGTTGGCCATATCATCCCTTTTGTTGGTCGATCGTCAGCAGAATGAAAGATTGACTAAAGCTCTGTGTGGAATGCAAAGAACTTGTTACATCGTTTGCAAATACGCATTTCCTTGCCCATTTTCTTTTTTTGAATAATGATTTTTTCTTGAAAATGCAAATGCTAGAAAAAATGGCAAACCACATACTTGACCACAATTCTTTTTAATCAAATCAAACCCATTTAGATGAAGCGAACCTACTTTTTGTATTCTAAGTATAATGTGATTTTATCGGATACGTAGTTTATTTATAGAGCAGGTAAATAAATTATAGCTTTAATACCCGATTAAGATTCAACCATTAAAGGCTCTAAGTAAACACGTTAATATATATGTTAATGGGTACCCGGTACCCGGTTGGGGCAAAACCTTGGATGGTTTTCCATACTCGCAAGGTCATGAAGGCAATGAATCGTGACCACTCCACATGACAGGGAAATCGGTGGAAATCATCCGATCAACGGGATGTCCAAGCACTGAGGCGCTGCTATATGTCAATAGTAGTAATTCCCTTAATGCACTAATCGGCCTAATATCTCGTTTAAATCTTATCAGCACTTGAATTACGAGCTTATCATCGGCGAATGAGTTGAAGAAACTGATGGGGCCGCACAAAATATTCGCATAGCCGGGTGACAAAGTACAAATCGGTGATAAGTCCGGTCTCCGAACGTGGCACTTCAAAAAACTAAATGAACGTTTTTAAAGTTTTAATTAAACTCTTTATCCATACTAGCTGGCTATATTCGATTAGTGTTTTGATTTAGCTTTGAGCATGTATAAATAAATGCATAAACGCTCTATGACTATCACAAATAATGTTCACTGTAAAGGTACCAGTAAAGACTTAGAACAAATGTTTCAATCAAAAATATGATGTATTATAATCCCCTCTTACTATTTTCTTTAAACTTTTAATGAAATTCTGAAGGTATACAAAAGTATAAGCAATAATACATATTCTGAAACACATTAATTATATCACAGCCAGTGGTTTTTTCTCCCAGTGTATGGTCTGATGATAGCCACTCGAAACAAATAACAGGGCTTCCAGACCACCCTCACAGCGAATCTCTGCCACCGCCCGGCCGTGTCTGTGCTGATATTTGCATTATAAATAATAAAACATAATAATTTCCCTTAATCGAATAATGACCCCCAACCACGGCGATGGCGTCGCCACCATCCGCCAGATCCGTCCTCCGGACTTTGAGACCAGTGAATCCAGAGAGCGGGGGACGGGGAGACGCCGACGTGAACCGTGGATGTGGTAAGTGGGAAGTGGAAGTTCTCGCAGGCAAATTATTCAATAAAAGCCACAATAAGAGCAAAGTGAAAAATATAGAGACCTGTCCCCCGAAAGAAGAGAGGTGCATAAGTAGCAGAGGGTAGCCAGAAATCCACGTGCTTCGGTCGCTAAAAAAAAGTGGGGAGCGGGTTGCGTCAACGAATAACAGACAATTTAAAATGTATTGCAAATGCAATTGTGTGCCAGGTACAGGGGGGCAGCGGTAAGGTGAACTGCAAAGCGGAGCACTTGGCCTTGAAGAATAACTAATTGGTTACGGTTTGTCTACGGAGTATTAGGCCTTTCTGCATACTTAAGCCGTACTAATGATACTCTTTAGCTTAGGCGGCATTAGTTGCATACATAAAAACTATCTTTTGTTAAAATGTGTTTTTATAAGTATTACAAATTCCAATGCTGTCAACAATTCGTTCTAAATGTGTTACATCCAACACAACTACATTACTTTTTCAAATAAATGGGTTAATTTGTTTTCCCTACCCCAGTTTTTTTTAACTTCTAATAATAATTTATTCTTTCAACTAATATCTATTATTTATTTAACTATTTAATATTGGTCGAAAAAGCAATGTTTTTAGCGTTATAGGGTGTTATATACTATTTTGTGTGGTCTCTAATCAGACATAGGTGAATATATTGAGAAAGTTCCATTTAGGAAGCAAAGTATGTTTATGCATGTGTGAGTGTCGGTTCAATCCAGCGGGCGTTCACTGTGCTGCGCTGAATCACGACAGCTGGACTTTTTTTCGATGAGGGGGCGATGCCAGAAATGAGTGTCCGTGCGCCGGGCACAGACGTAGATCGAGCAGGTGACCGACTTTTGGCGGGCACCGTGGGACTCCGGATTTACAGCTCAGGTCTGGCAAACGTGTTTCAAATTTGTCACTCGATTCGGCGCGATAATTCGAAAAGAAAATAAACTCAGCAATAAACTCTCGACTGCGACTGAATGCCCTGCGTGGCGGGCTAGGCCCTCGTAAAACAATCAAACGCCTGCGAGTCGCTGTTCTTAGCCAGTTCGCAATCATTTATCACTCCGGGCCCGAAGCGCTGGGCACTCGAGGCGAGTTACTTAGTTGTCATCTACATGGTGGAGTCGAATCAGCTGTTGGCATCAATAACAAGCGAACGAGCCGAAAGCGTTTTGCACACCAACATTTGCGCTCTTGGCGGAGCGTCGTCAAGCGTTTCGAAATCAGTTTCAGTACCACTTTGTCCGTTCGCGATTGCGTGCTCCGTAGTCTTCTCTCCACCAGCACCACCACCGCCATCAGCTGCTCGGATCGGAAGCCTCCGTGCTTGTGTCCAAGTGGGTGAAGTGTGCTCGTACCCCGGTGGTTCAAAGCGGGCGTCAAGGCCATCAAGGCCACTGTCAAGGCCATCGGTTTGGGCCGCAACTATTCGCTCCGTAGAAATCCCCTTCGAAATTTACGTACGTGTGTGTTTTTAACAGCGGGGGTTGAAAATCAATTTCCGATGCCAGGCAATTCGGGAAGTTATTTACGGTGATTTGCAGGTGCACTGAGGGAAATACTCGTAACCAACCCAACTGCAAGTTCCTAAAACAAACGATGTTAGAAGCATCGGAGTGGTGTTAGTCTGGAAAAACGATCACTAGAAAGGTGAAGTGCGGGAAAAACAGATTAGTAAATGGAACAACACTTGTAGCGAGCTACTTAAACAAAAAAAAATTACAGACATTGTATACATTTTAAATATTTAGTAATGGACTGCTGTTTCTGGCCTTCCTTTGAAACGAAACACTCATAATTAGAGAAATATAAAAAGAGGAATATTAATCCATAAATATTATCTTGCATTTTTAAATTAATCACACTCGCTTTGAAGGTTACTGACACCAAATTATAAATTGTTGTGCTAGTATGTCAATGAAATTTTATATAAAAAGCGGACAATATCATTCAACTTATTTAGAAATCACCAATATTGATTGTATAATTTAAATAATATTATAAAAGTGCGAAACAAAAAACCAAGCATGAATACATTTGCAACGTTAATGAGTCTTGAACAAACCATTCAATGAAACGTTTTCTTTAAAGCTGTGAGCTCCCACAACATTGTGGCTGCTTTTAAATGAGCTGTTTTCTTTTTGAGAAATCGCTGTCTAGAATTCGTCTTATCGCAGTTTGAACACTCATCGAATAAAGCGATATAACCGCCCCATTAACGAGTATTTATCTGGGCCAAGAAACACCCACCCCCCGTCGATTGTGTTGGACAATCGGCAACTATGACGCCAATCTCGAGTGTTTGAGAGGCCCTCGGATAATCAAGTTCTTGATTTACGGATTCATTGCGATCCGTAGTGCTCGGGAGGATCGGGGTCTTCGACAGTTGGCCATTATCTCTGCTGGTTGTGCAAAACGACCTCCGGTTGTGCGAAAGCAAAACTCAATGGGAAATCTCCCTTAATTTGCACTTAAAGAGGCAAATTGATTTGAAAGCAGTGATTAGGCATTTTAAATTCAATTGGCTGGCATGCGCTATCAGCGCCAGAACGAGCGATCTAATTAGGCGATATGGAAATGAGGAAAAACTGTTTGCACACGACATGTTTTTTTTACGAAAATCAGTTTCATCTCGCGGCGGCTGCGGCTAATGGCAATAAGCCATCGAAATGCACGTGCCAAATGAGGCGGCGAAACTATCAGCGGAATATAAAGCCCCAAAATAGTGACCCAAATGCAATCGGAATCCGAACCGGAATCCGGAATCCGGCATTCCAATTCAACTGCGGCAGATTGCACTTACCAAGGCCCCAAGCCGAATTCGAAGCCAAATCCAAAGCTAAATCCATCGCTAAACCCGAAGCTCAAGCAATACTAAAGCTAAAAAATCTGAATATCTGAATATCCGGACTCGAAAGTCAGGGCAGAGCAACAAGTGGCATTGAGGGTGAATGCCGCGCTTAAATTTAACTCAATGGCTTTATTAAAGCAAATTACAATGTCACAACAGCAGCAAATGGAAATTCGCGTGTAATCAGCGCAGTCAACAAGCTAATTAAGGCATATTAATATCGGGCTTTACGTTTGTTTGGTTTTTGTTTATCCAAAACCACAGCATTTTGATTTGGGGCTGAAAGAGATCGGCCAACGAAATACAATGGAAATTATGCAAAGTGCCTGGTGCTAAAGGGTATAGAATTAAATTTATGGCGCTTTTTGCTGGTTAACCAATAAAATGGGACATCATATTTAAGTAGATTGGTGACAAAAAACGATACGAGTGTTGTCATATGATTTATGGCTGAAAGGCAATATAGATAGATTACACTACAATTTATTCATTTGTTTTCCCATTTACCTAAGCAGTTTAATCTGAAATTTTCCACACATCTGGTTATTGTTTTAGTAGAACGTGCTGTTCTGGTGATGTCTGGTGACAACTGAACCCAATTTGAATACCAGCTGTTCTAGCTCAAGATAATCTCACCTTGAAGACATAGCTCTCTCTTTTGTGAGACGAAAACCAGAACTTTCAAGTTCATGGTCAACACACAATAGCCTCGTTAGCAGTATCATTTCACGCTAATCCATAAACGCAAACGGATTGTAAGCCACAATGCAAAGTAACTTATTTCGACCGCAAAGAACAGGCATGTTCTATGCAAACACCAGTGGTTAGCTAATTCCCCAATTAAGCCTGTTGATGCAACAATTTCACTGAATCTGCTGCCCGCTTTCGCGCTTCTAAATATTAATTTTTATAATTAAACTCTAAATATTCATATTTTTCGGTCCGCTTGCAGAACCGCTTTTGAACATCAGCTTTAAGCTATCACAACTGCCGGAAAGAACAGAAGCTCAACGACACCACCGATCAGGAAATCGCTGCCACAGAACCACAGAACCACCGCCCACAACCACCACCTCTCCCAGCTGCCAGTAACACCTCCCTCCACCACCCACCACCCAACGCACACAAACCACCAGCGCCCGCTAGATGGATCTGAAGCACAGTGCGGGTGGAGCTGGCGATAACAGCGAGACCTTCATTGCCACCAGCAAGTCCACAGACATGATCACGCCCAAGGAGAAGGAGGGCAAGGGGGTCAAGGCGGTGGGTGGGCCAAACCCTCCAGCCGAAGGTAAGTCATATGCGATCCTCATTATCCACAAAGTGTCCCATTGCATACGGATTCGCACTTTCACCAATACTTTCACTTAGCTCAATACGTTTTCGACAAAGAAGCAGGTTTTCAAAAGCAAGCAAAACTGTATTAAATTTAAGATTAGTCATCTTAGCAACTAGGTCAGTTATCAATACCGTATAACGTTTTATTGAAACGGATCAAAAAATTAAAAGGTAGCAACACTGATCGGTGGACAAAGTTTAACTTGCAAGACTAAGGTATGACTACTTGAGAACTTGGGAACTCAAATACAGATAGTTGCGAATCAAAATAGTTTGATCTCTAAAGCACTTGAAAACGTCAAAATGTAATCAGTTTTTCCACGAATCGTACTAGTACGACCGCAACAGAACTAGTATAAAATTTAAGCGAAATGATTGAGGGGCAACATGAAAGCGACATTCATTTGCTTTAAAAGATACTTTTAAAATAGATATTAGATACTTTCGAATAAATTCCCGCACATTCTGCACATTTATTTATGGCAGCAATTTGCATACCTGCGATCGCCATCTGAACCCAATCCTATAAGTCCTGCACTTCGCCCGCTCATCTGAGACAATGTGGGTGCAATGTGGCATTACTTAAGCACTTGCCTAGCTGGCATTTCATGCCACACAGTCGCGCAGTTGCCTCGCCGCTGCAGCTGAATGTGCACCTGCACTTTGCATGTCGGACCCGAACGAGTATTTTGGCCTAACTGCGCCTCAAGGTAGGCAATAGTATCGCCGTGTTTGTGATTGTGGTGCGGGTGGATTGTGATTGTGGGTGTGTGGGTGTGTGGGTGGGTGAGTGCGCTTATGGAGTGTGCGAAAGGGTGTGCGCAGAGCTGGCATTTGTATGCATTGCAATCGAGGCACCACACAACCACCGCACACAAATGCACTTGGCAAGCCTGCCAAAGCCACAGCCGCACATTCACTTAAAAGCAAGCCTGCTGC
Source organism: Drosophila santomea (assembly GCF_016746245.2). Taxonomy (NCBI): domain Eukaryota; kingdom Metazoa; phylum Arthropoda; class Insecta; order Diptera; family Drosophilidae; genus Drosophila; species Drosophila santomea. The sequence continues at coordinate 16,368,246 of NC_053016.2, read as the reverse complement.
AGGCACTGCAAGAAAAAACTGTTACCTTACATAAGATATACATTTCTTTAAAGTAAAATAATTACAAAAAGAAAACATTTATTTAAAATCGAACTTTGACCCTTGTTGAAACCTAAACAATTGTTTTGTTTTACCCCTTTCCATTTTACTTGAAATAAGTAACTAGGTAATCCATATAATACCCTATATTTTTTCGGTGCACTGTAAACATATGTGTGGCCATTGTACCTGAATGTGTTTGTGCATGCACGTGCTTTAACTGAAAAATACAAACAAAGCACGGCATCAAAGCGTTTTGTACTTTCAATGCCATGCAAGCCGAAAAGTTAGCGACGTCCCCTCTGAATTGTCACAAATTGGAACAAAAAAGATGGATATAAATAGACCAAAGTCGATGTATATATATATACACCAGCTGATGCACACGATATGCTGCAAAAAGCCATTTAATTCGAGGTGTAGATTGTATGTAGATTGCCCGTTTTACTTATAATCAAACATTTCAATCAAAAGTATTTGCTGGTGTTTCGTGACTCTCCTGGGAAAACTAAAATTTCTCAAAAATGAACGAATTAAAAGCGAGTGTTACGAGTGCGTGAATAGCCTTTAAATCCAAACCTAATTTAAGCACAAATTTTATTTGTTATTCAAGTTTCATTTAGGTCAAAGCCAAAATGAATCGGAAATAAAAGATATTTATGCAGCTCGACTACACTTAACTTTAAATTTCGAGGAAACCTTTGCAAATGAAATAACTTTTCAGGGCATTATTTCACCTCTTCCAGTCTTCAGTCCATAAAATATTTCGGGTATAAAATGTTTAGCTTACGCCATTGAACTGTATTAAATATCTTCAAAACAATATAATTCAAGCAATACAAAATTACTTAAATCATTAGTAAACCAATAATGGGAAGTCATTTATAAATTCTACAGTAACTTATTTCTCTAGACTGCGTAATACCAAAGATTTTACACCACGTATAAATTAATAGACTGTATGGTACGACTTACATAACTGACATTGGAGGCCTTTAAGTTCTACATTTAGAGAAGTACCGAAAAAGATTCGAGGCACTAAGAAAGCAGAAAGCGCGGATTAACTTGTTACGATAATGGGGCGATAGTGGGCGCCATCATTTGCATGGATATTAGCTTCGGAAAAGACCTTAGGCCCGAGTGGAGGAAGTGAACTAGTGAGTAGTGTAATCCCGTCCCCTGATCCAGCTAATCCGCTGCAGCTACACGAGGTCCTCCTTCGCTTAATGTTGGGATGGGAAGCCTTGGGCCGTGTCAGGAGCACTCTGAAGTGGCTTTCACCTGGCTGGCATTCAATTTCCACTTTCCATTTCTCAGGCTACAAAGTATACGCCCGACGCTGGGCGGTGCTCATCCTCTTTGTGTTCTACTCATCCTCGAATGCCATGCAGTGGATACAATACACCATCATCAACAACATAATAACCCGGTAAGTAAACGGCTTGCGAGGGCGGGTCCTGCGGTTCCGGCATCTTTCGTTCAAAGTTCAAAGCTCATTAAACAACTTGACTTTGGGGCTGCTTAAATTAGCTTAAAGTGCACTTTCTCGCCCAAGAAATTCCCCTAAAATAGTCATTTGGTTCCATCCTGCAGCTACTACGGCATCAGCGACAAGTGGGTGGACTGGACGTCCATGATTTATATGATCCTGTATATACCGCTCATTTTCCCCGGCAGTTGGTTTTTGGACAAAGTGGTAAGTGCGAAGCTACTGATGCAATTATATAAAAGGTTTAGCGAGTTCTAGTTGCGATTTGTGTTAATTTGTTTCATCGGTTTCATTAACAGGGTCTTCGCATCACCGCCCTGGTTGGAATCGTGGGCACTTGTGTGGGGGCCTGGATCAAGGTGTTCTCGGTGGACCCGTCGCTCTTCTATGTGAGCTTCATCGGCCAGTCGATCGTGGCCTTGGCCCAGGTGTGCATCCTGTCGCTGCCCGCGCGATTGGCTGCCGTGTGGTTCGGTCCGGACCAGGTGTCCTCGGCCACCAGCGTGGGAGTCTTTGGCAACCAGGTGAGTGTATACCCGGAACACGCATACGACCCATTTCCGTTCATATCTTTGGGACACTGTAATGCCATGTAAGCCGTTCCAGCATTTTCTTGTGATTTAGTGAGCCGTTGAATTTGCATTAACACAGAAAAGGCAGTGGCCCGCCTCCAACCCATTTTGCTGGATTGATGCAGCAAGTCGGGCAAGGCCAAGTTGGGGCGAGGGCCTAGGACACATCCGGAGAGACGAAAGTGGCTCACTTGGACATTTACGAACCGGCTGGCCTGTGAATCCTGGCCAGTCAATCATGAAATTGCCCGAAAGAGTTGCGAACTGGCGCACAAGTTAAACAAAACCGACAACGGCAGGGACGACCCGTGTCACGCCTCTTTCCGCCTCAATGGCTCCCGTTGGTAATGCATGCGGAAGGCTCTTTGAGTGGGTTCAATTTGGCGCACTGCATCCGCATCTCTGGCCAGCGGCAAGAGGTTCAATTTATTCAGCAGCGACAAACAAACGAAATGACCTCACCGAAATTCGCCGAGCTTAAGTGATTGCCCGAGTACCTTCATTGTCGTCATCTTCTTCTATGTTCCAATGGGACTTGACAATTGAAATGTCGCCGTAAGAGGAGGAGGAGGCTGGACGAGATGGGCTGGGCTGGGCTGGACTGGGGGGTAACATGCATTATGCGGTTGCAAGTGCACAATTCGAGCTGGTGGCCAACCGAGTTCTTGACTTTTTAACTGCATGAGTTACTTAGTGACTAGGACATTTGGAATTTGGAAAATAGATTTATTTAGTTGTTTCCCGAATTAAGGCCAATCTGTAGTTGCAACCAATAGATGCATTTTCGTCGTTTCACTGGAAATTCCCAGTTCAAATGTACAACTACTTTTTTTGGATCAGAATTAGTGTTTTTTTATAAAATGATAAATATTTATTTATTTGTTTTATTTAAAAGCTATAATAGCTCAAAAAGTAACGTCAATTTTAGATATAAACTATAGCGTTCCTATAGTCGAGTGTCCCGATTATCAGATACCCGTGACTCAGGCAAATAATAAAACGAAAATCAAAAACGAATCAAAATCACAATTTTTAACATCAGTAAACTATTTCTGCATGCTTTATCTTAGCTTCCTAGCTTTTATAGTTTCTGAGATCTTGCTACTCATACGGACAGAGAGACGAACTTGGCCAGATCGACTCGGCTATTGATCCTGGTTAGGAATAGATGTTACTTTATATGATCGCAAACGCTTTCTTCTACCTTCTACATATTTTTCAAAACTAGTAAGCCCATTTATTAGGAGTAACGGGTATAATAATTTAATTGTTTGATGTAACATTTTGTATACCTTAGATAGTGTGCATTTACACAGAACTGAACATGCCACTGCATGGCATATTGAGTGTACTTTTTGTTTCGGCAGGTTATGGGCTTAAACACCGCAAAACAATTAGGCCGCTTGCTTAGCCATCAGCCAACAGTGTCAGGTGCGCCGGTGATGAATGACAATGGCGCTGCTGAAAGCCAAGGACGGAAGAGGGTGCCTGGAAATGGGAATGGGAAAGTGGAGGGCATGGAGGGTATGGAGGATGTGGAGCAGTTTGCTCTTTATGTTGATTTACGAGCGCGTCGTGCAGGAGGACTGAAAGTGCAAATATGGGGTTCAAATATCCAGAGCTGGCTTGCACCTCCACTTGCACCTCCACCTCCACATCAACATTCACTGACATCCCGACAAGACACATTGCATCCTAAACGCACCTGTGCGTCATATTTGTCTTTCACTCGAATGCAGATGAAAAGGCTTATAATTTCCGTTCGTCCCAGGTAGGAAGTCACAATGGGATGTGACATTGTGAGGCTGGCAACGTGATGATGACGAGGACGGGGCGATGATGTGGAACAGTGGGCCGGAAGGCGAAGGGCTTAAAGCCAGTCCGGGTAATCTCTTGCCGGAATGCCAAGTCAAACTTGTGCCCGAAAAAAAAGAGCCTTCTAAAAAACGCAGCATGGGGCCACGTAGGTGGCCCACATACCGAGTGACATTGAATGCGAACGCCCAGCCACCCACTCAATCGCCTTGGCAGCCTTATCTGGCAAGGACGACGCACCACACGCTCTTGGAGCCACCAAGAGCCACCCCAAATCTCTGATTTCTGACTGGCTGAGCCGGGCTGAAACGGATTTGGCGGAGGAGCATTGTTGCAAGAGTGCTGAGCAAACACAGTTTCTTATCCCTCCGCTTTTTTTATCCCCTCACGCTGCTCGTTTTTTTTCCGGATGGCCATGTAAACACGGCCGGAACAAGTTGTGCCACCAAGTCGAAAATAACGTTCTCCAGGGCCGCCAGCGAACATTCCGCCGAAGCAGTTGGCCAACCGGCAGTCCCTCCAAACTGGGCTCAGACGTTCGATCCGTCTCCAGCCGAATCAAATATTTACTGGAGGGGATCAGACTGCAGCCTGGGGTCCCACTCGAATGTCCTTTTGCGCTCCCTCGTTAAATCCCAAATGGCTTAGGGTATGGCAATGGAGATGAGCTCCTGGTTTATGACCAACCTCTCGAATACATTTATGCAAATGGCTGCAATTCTATGAATCAGCTCGGACTCAATTTACCAAAGTACATATTTCAAAATCACATTTATTTTTCACTCGATTATACCAATACACAGTTTCATTGCCGAATCAGGCGGACTTATATAAATTTATACGTTCCAGCCAACTGGAACCTTGACATTTATCGCGGGAAAATTTTCATTGACAAACTGGACTTACATATATGAAAATCTTTCACGAGGGAATATTTCTCTTCACAACTTTTGAATTGCCATGCCATTTTAAATACACTTCTGGAACTCCTTTTGGGAAGTTGCAGGACGGCAAACTATGATTTTCTACCTGAAAAGGGTTTCCATAAGAAAAAGTCCCCGATTGCAGCGCAATTTGCGAACATTTTCCGAGGTAAACCCAGATTAATGCGAAATCTTTGGCTTACCCGGAATAATCTCGATTCCTAAAGTCGCGCTGCCATAAAGTAGAATGGCAATCTCCTAGGTAAAGTTGGAAAAACTGATTATGTTTGCGTGCTCCATTAAAGGGTGGCTCTATCCGAAACACGGACTACCTGCAGCTTCGGCATCGGTGTCTGTTTGGCCACGATAAAGCCAAAGGTCAGTGGGAATTGAGTTTTCCCCTTACCCCATTGGTTTTTCTTTGTTTGGGAAAACCAAAAGATATGGCCAAAAAGTGAAGCTCTGCTGAGTTTATTGTGTGTGGAGCTGAGCTGTTCAACCGGCTGACATTTTCTTTGTCGTCTAAATGAAAACAATCGGGACTCAGGTGATTATTTTTGCACAGAAGTATAAGGCTTCAATTCAATTAAAATATACAAATTCGCCGAAGACTTTTTCTAATTAAATAATCCTTTTATGCGACTGGATTAAAGCTTTAGTTTCGAGGACATATGAATTTAATTTTTCGCCACTAATAACGCTTTTACGGTCCAATTTATTTTCCTGACAGTCAAATGTCAGTTGGCCCTAAATACCGCCATTGCCGATTTATAGTTTGCCGCTTAAACCGATTTATAGCAAAAGAAAAAATGGTTTATAAAATACCTTTATCGCCGGAGGAGCTCGACTGAAGGACACCCTATGATCATGAATACCCTTAGAAAATGAATAAGAAGTAGTAGCTTCTTGACGTTGAAAACGGCTTTATTTATTTCAAACTACTTGAGCGAATAAATTTTTTGTGATAAAGAAAATGCTCGTTTCTCATGCGTTACATATTTCCCCGCGAGTCCTGGGAAATAACAAAAAATTCGTATGGCTCAACGTTTGTGCATTGGTGTGTGCGGAAAAAACGGAGCTGTCGCAGTCGTACATCTATTTTTTCGCCTGGAACAGCACAAACTTTGACGCAAACAAAAACAGAGAGTTACTGTGAATTCCGGCATTGGGGCAGTAGTATGCATCTATCCGGGCCAGGCCCACCATAAATCAATTTCACAGTTGCAGCGTGAAGAACACCAGTCCAAAGTTTTGTGTTGGGGCGATGAGGAAAGGCCGGAAGCAGGGCAAAAACATCGGCGGATTTAGAGACAGCGTCGGAACCGGAAACAGTTTTCCCTTTGAGCAACTTGCGTACTATCGAGAAACTCGTTCTCTCTTTTATTTTCAGCTGGGCGTGGCCGTGGGCTTCGTGCTGCCCCCTATGCTGGTGCCCAATTCACCGGATCTCGAGACGGTGGGCAGTGATCTGCAGATGATGTTCTACTTGGTGGCCGGACTCACCTCCATCCTGCTCGTCCTAATGGTGATATGTAAGTTTAAGTCTTCAATGCGCATTATTTTACATTTGTACATTTCATGATAGGTAAAGTGCCTTCAAAATATTGCATATCCTTCACATCCCTTTCACATTCTCATACGAAATGATAATCCCATAATAAATCTCTACTTTCGGCAGTTTTCCAGGACAAACCACCCACTCCGCCATCCGCCGCACAGGAGGCAGCCCAACTCTTGGAGAGTTCCGGAGCGGAGCAAGTCAGCTTCATGCAGTCGCTGAAGAACCTGATGACCAACCGGAACTTCATCTTCCTGCTCCTCTCCTACGGCATCAATGTGGGCGTCTTTTACGCCATTTCCACGCTCCTGAATCCGGTACGAGCGCATACTCTCACTCTCACTCTCACTCGATTAATGAACGGCTAATGGGGATTTTTTTCCAGGTGGTGCTGAAGTATTATCCCGGCCACGAGGTGGACGCCGGACGTATTGGCCTTAGCATTGTGCTAGCCGGGATGCTGGGCTCCGTGGTATCGGGCATTGTGCTGGATAAGACGCACAAGTTCAAGTGAGTATAGCCGCAAGCAGCATATTAAAACTCATTACGCATACGACCTGTGGCCCCGCTGAGAATGGGCTGCTTAAGAAAACTTTAGCACAGCACTTGCAGAAGTTGTTATTTATTGAATGAGATGCTTTCTCAATGCGCTTAACCTCCATTTCATGCAGGGAAACGACGCTGGCGGTCTACGCGCTATCAATGGTGGGCATGTGGATCTTCACCTTCACCTTGGACACAGGTCACATAGCGGTGGTCTATCTGACGGCATCGCTCCTCGGGTAAGTCCAGTCTAGCCCAGTCAGGCAAATAGGTTTAGCTATTTCTCATTGAATTCCTATTGGAAAAGGAATTGATATCAGTTGTATATGTGATCAAACTGCACGTAGACTACTCTTAATGGTTACTCCGTGGCTTAATCCCTCACAGCTTCTTTATGACTGGTTACCTGCCTGTGGGCTTTGAATTCGGAGCCGAGCTGACCTTCCCGGAGCCGGAGGGCACCTCCTCCGGACTGCTCAACGCCTCTGCCCAAACCTTCGGCATATGCTTCACGCTCTTCTACTCGGAGCTGTTCACCACGTTTGGCGACATAGCCGCCAACATAACCATGGCCGTAATGCTGATCGTGGGCACGATAATCACGGCCATCACCCAGTCGGATCTGCGGCGCCAGAACGCCCAGGTGCCGGCGGCCAGCGGGGCTGGGGCTGGAATCCCATAGGAAACTTAGGCCGATACGGCGACAGTCTTTTATGTATAGTATTCTACGCATATCGTTTTACTGATTAATTTATTTGATTGTTTACGTTTACTGTACATTCCGTTGTAGTCTTAAGTGTTGAATTTTAAAATGTTCATTAAAGGTGCATAGCAACATACACACGAACAAGAACAAGAACAGGACACGCACACACGCACATACCAAATATGAGTAAGCTTAGGCAGTTATTTTTTCAATTTTATATTGGCCACCGATTACGGTTTAGTGCTTAGGTTAGATGAATCTAAATTCAGCAGCCCCGAAACTTGCATCGAAATTGAGCTTTATCTTTGTGTTGCCACTGCACCACCAACCACCAACCACCAACCACAGCCAAGCCACACAGTACAGACAAGTGTTACATATATGGAAATATGCCCAGTATTATACCCCTAATATTCTAGCGAACGTTGACAGTTTTATTGCTAAACGGAGTATCCAAAGCAGTTTGAGGCGGTGTATCCGAATCCAGCGAATGCATTACCGAACAGTAGCTGCTCTCGTTTTCGATTGTTCCCTCCTTCCGCCACAGAGTGTGTACATAATACATAATATGCATAATTGTATTCCGAACCCGATCCACCGAGGGCGCTGCTACTGTTGTACAAAGCACAAGTATATCCTGCATATCTGGCAAACTGTAATATTTTGGAGGATTTACAACAAACAGCAGATTCAAGTCAAAATATATATACATACCTATACGAAATATATATAGAATATCTATACATTTGATAGCGTTGTGAACTAGAGGAAACCCACACTAAACACTCCGCCGACGGCAATGCGTAATCCACTTTTGTAGATAGCCTTTAGGCCGACGGCCAAGTGACAAACGTAAGGAAGTTATGAAGTTATCTTCGACTTAAAGTCAATTCAGATGGCCAAGGAGCAGACACACTGAACTACCTGACATGAACCACCTACACAGTACAGAAAACCGCGCGAGACGTTTATCTCAAACGGATCGGATGCGGAACCACCTGGTGCCGAAGCCGAGATAAGCACTAGAACAACCGGCGTCGTGATAACACGCTAGCTTTAACTCTCACTTGTTGTTAGATTCCGAATGGTCAGAGATAGAAAGATAGTTAACACGCGGAAGCCACGTAGCGATTTCTTCATAACCAAGAGTTCTTGCAAATCGATATATGTGAATGTAAATGTGTACGTGTATAAAAGTATTCAATAAAATATTAAATAATCAGTGTCTAACTGGCGTTAGTGTTTTAATGGGTTTTACACATATTATATATTTAGCGAGACATCCTAAATTTATTGTACATATGTAAAAAGTTATTTAGACAATACTTTGTCGATATAGACGAACACGAACGTGTCCCACTCCAAGATGGACACGAATAATTTGAATCGGAAACAAAACAAAATGAATACCCATGCAAACGCGATTAAAATAGTAAATTGAGTAACTTAAAAAGAGAAAACTTTTAACAACCCGCCCATTTGTTGTCATTGTCCGTGCTGCTGACAAGATTGCAATGGGTCAGCGTGTCAGTGGGTGGTGCCCCAAGCGCGCAGCAGTGTCAGTGCCTTGTTAAGGTAGGCGCACCATTCCTCGCGCTCCTCCTTTGTGTCGGCTGAGAGAAGATGGCGTACCGTGGTGGTACGTCCGTTCGGTACAATTATCAAGGACTCTTGGTCCGTCTCCAGCGCCGCTCGTTCACACTCCAGCAGCATGGTGTTGAGACGGGCGCAAATGTCGCGCGGTGCAGTGGTCACCTTTTGGGAACTGCAAGAATTCAGATCTATGCTGCCCATTGGCGTCTTGCGCTTCTCATCATCCGGGTACTTCCAGTAGTTGATTACGGAGCCATTCAGATAGCACCAACGACGATGCCATGCGCCAAATCCGGAGATGTCTTCGAACATGGTCAGGAATCCTTTATACTCCACGCTAACGGATAGTTCACAGTTGACCTTCATATGAACCACCCCCTCCAGGGGGCTGACGCCCAGCACCTGGGTCAGCGTCCACGTAGTGCGTTGAATTTCACGCAGCGAGAAAATGGCAAAGCCGTATTGCACCAGCTGCGGCGTCCGTACCACATGTGGTCCCGCCGGACTTTGTACTGGTGGCATCACCAGTCGATTCTCGCCTCCCTTTTTCTTTGGGGTCTTGATGACTCCCTTCTTGTTCAAGTTGATGTGGTACTTAAGCTCGTGCGGCAGCTGATCGCGTTGGGCTAACATGCCATAGATTTCTAGCGTGATCTGCAGACGAATGTTTTACAATTAGAAAGGATATTTGCTTCAGAAAGTGTATCAATATTTACCCTGAAGTCAGCATATACATTGTTCAGTTGCAAGACATCGGGAAACTTGACTGATAGCAAGCCAGGCATTGTGGGTACTGTCTTGGTGGCCAGCACGTGCTCATTGTACTTCAGAAGGCACACAAGATGATGGCCGTTAATGTTGTTTGAGGCCATTTTACGCACGTACTCCTGACGCAGAGGAATGGTTATGTCCTTGACCGTCAGTAAGCCCTTTTCTTTTGGTGCACCCACCGGACGAATACTGTTCTCAACTCTTAAACGCTGAACTTCATCTAAACATGCCTGGCGTCGATGGGCTGCAAGGGTATGCAAGGTTAGATGTGAGCTAAATTTGGCATTGGGACTTTAGGGTCCAATTTCGAATTTCCAATTCGGTTTAATATATTTCCAGGCAAACTATTAGTCTAAGAAATACTCGAATAAAAAAACTTACTTGCAAGAAGCAGATATCGCTCGCCCTCCACTGACTCTGTGGAGCCAGAGAACTCTACGGTGGCAGCGCAAAGGTTCAGGGCCTGACTGGCTTGCCCTATCACCTGCTGCTGCTTGCACACCTCGCTCAACAGCTTTTTGATCTTGTCTTGTGCCTGTGAGGCATCGTTTACTTCCCGCGCATTTTGCATCTCGGCATCGTCCTCGTCGGTCTGGTCAACTATGTCAGTTGCTGCACTGGCGTAACCTGCTCCAACCTGCTGAGGAGAGTCGTACTCCAGTCTGTGCTTGGCATGACAATCGCCTGCTAGAGCTGATCGCATTACCTGCTGCTCTCGACAGATCTTGCGAACCGGTGTAGAGCTGGAGCTCTATAAGCAACTATTATTTAGAATTTTGTTTTAAATATAATTAGTTAACTTACGTTGGCGCTCTGCTGGCGGCGATAGAAGCTGACCGTGTGCACCAGGGTAACGAGGTTGTCGTTGTCCTGGTTAACACTTAACTCCGACTTGACCGGCTGGGCACCACTGAGCAGCGGCGTCTGCAGGTCTACCATCTCATGATGCTCCTCGATAGGCGTGCAAGAAGAAGCTGGATTCTTTCGGAATGAAAAGCTGTTTGAGGCCGTGGTTCCTTTGCTCTGCCAAATTAATGTATAATGTATATTAATAATGTACAAAGACGTATGTATAATTGCTTTGATAGGCAAAGAAACTGATTTAGTAAGTACTTACGCCCAAGGACAGACGACTGCCATTTTGCTCATCCCCGCTGTCGCTCTGGTCATCCTGAGTGCTGCCATAGTCCTCGACAAGTGCTTCATCCAGATAATCATCGATGCCCGCAGAGACCTGCGACGAGTTCAAAGAGCTGTCGTCGTAATACATGTCCTGGTCCGCATAGCGCACAGTCTGTAAAGGTGTGAAATCTTGTTAATGGAGACCACCCGCTGTGTTGCCAGTTTCTACCTGCACTTACCTTCTTGCCCGGCTGCTGTTGCATCTCCGCTTCGTTGCGCTGCACTGCACTCATTATCTCGCGACCAAGACTGCCATTGCACATGCCGGCGCTACTGTCCTCAGTCTGCGACTGGTCTTCGGACTCATCCATGCAACTGCACGAATCAAAGATAAACGGTTAGTTAAAAAAGCGATTTTATTGTTGGTCTTGTCTAGGGGATGGGGTTTAAAGCTATGTGTTATATGCCTATCAGTCTTAGAGTGCTACTCGATGCAAAGCAGAAATAGCAAGCAGGAGTAACATTTGTCAGCGCACCTTTCGGTTTCCTCCTCATCCAGTTGATGGCTGTCATCCGTAGCTGAGGCAGTTTCCGCGGCACAGCAGTTGTCACCGCTGGAGTCGAGGTCGGACAGGGCTGGATAGAGTCGATCCGAATGCGATTTGCGGGCTCGCTTCGAATCCTCGTCAGTGATGGGCGCATCACCAGCTGAAATTGCGGATGTATAAGGACAAGTCCTTAGAATAAGGGTTTAGTCATTTCTTACGTGATCGCCTCTTGCTGCTGGCGGGTGAGAGACCTGCGATGGGCGGCGGTGGAGGCGGTGGCATGGGCCGCACTACTTTGCTAGGAGCTGGAGCGGGAGGTCGAGCTTGAGGAGCCCCCGAACTGACGGATGGTTGAATGTCAAAGAGCTCCTTTTGTTTGTTAAAGCGATTAGAAATAATCTGCATGTCTTCCTGCCGTTGGCGATCAATGTCCTTGATTCGCGTCTCTGCACTTGATTGCGCATTTGCCACCAAAGCGGCCACCTTGTCACGCAACTTGCTTTCTGGTTTTGGCTTGGTCGCTGCAACCACGTTAGTAGCTGTCACCGGATGCACTGCAGCCAAATGTTCTGTTAACAAAGGAAGGTGAGTATTGTCGCTTTATTAAAAATGAAAGGGCCGCTAAACTTACGTTTCACCTCTTCCGCTCGGATTTGTGTAATACTGGGAGCAGATCCTATGGGCGCCATCGGCAACATCGCTTTGTTGTTGCCCGTTTCAAACAGTTTCATACGCTCCTTCAGCGACAGCTCGCAAGGATCCTTTTGGTTGCGTAGACCTTGCGACTGTCCACCGCTTCCCTTGTTTTCAAAAAGAGCCGCCCGTCCGGAAACCAAGCCGGATTTTACACTAACCGCAGGCGCCGGTGCTGGCTTGGGCGCTGGTGCAGAAGAGACAAAATTTTTGGCGACCTGGCTGACCGTAGTTGATTTCTGGGGCACTGGTGGCTTGGCAGTTAATACCGCCTCTTCCACTTTTGAGGCTGGTGCAGCCTCTTCCTGTTTGGCATAATCATATGTGTGTTTAATGGTTGATGATTCGCGGCGTTGAAAACCTTGTGCCTCCAGAGAGCTTAATACCTTGGGATCCCACTTCAGCTGCTTGGTCCTGGTAGCCTCGTCGACTTCGTCCTTCTTGGGTGGCAGTGGAGCTGGACCCTTCTCGGCCCTTCGGCTGGACAAATGCGGTTTCGGTGGAGGTGCTTCAAGGGGTCTGTGCACTTCGTGGTGCGACGTGTCATCCTCCCACTGGTTAATGGTGTCCGCCAAGGCGGCAAGTTTGCCCAACCGCTGTTTGGGTTGTCTGCTGCTACGGTTACCACAGTCATCTTCCTCACCCGTTGTCACATGGAACTGCCCCTCGGTTCGGTGGATTGGCGACGATAGATCATCCGTGTTTGAGTACAGGGCACCCATGCGTTGCAGTCTGCTGCGGGAAGTGTCCCTTAGCCTGGCTAGGGGCTGGTTTATTGGTTCCGCCTCCAGAAGAGGATTCCGAGCACCTCCTTCCTCCTGCTCTTCGTCATCCGTCACCTCCTGCTCCTGGATCTCAACTTGCACCTGAAGGATGTGCAGCAAGGATGAACAAGATGAAATAACTAAGTTAAGGAGAGAGAACTTACACCAATTGGCTTGTCCGTGGTTATGTTTATTTCGATGCCCATATCCAAGTTTTCCTTGTTTACCGCTGTATAGTGACGCAGCGGCTTGGCCGGCGAAGCCTCCAGCGTGGCCTTCCCCAACATTATAACCTTGCCGCCGCCGCTGGCCGTGCTCTGGGCTCCAGGCGACCGGCTCCTCGGGGCCTGGACCCCAGCATCCCCGCCTGAAGAGGAGGCGGCGGAGGAGCTTGGAACGCTGCACTCGGCGAGCGGAAATTTACTGGCGTTGCTGATGCCGAGGGCGCGACTGCGCTGTTCCGCCTTCTCGAGCATGTGCTGCAAGTGAAAATGGGAAATGGCAATGAAAATCCGCGTGTGCCAGCACCAATACCCTTGCAATCCCAGACAAAGGGCTTCGTTGTGTGCGAATTGGCCTCGTACCTGAGTAAACGGGTCCATTGTTCTTGCTGCAGCTGCAAATGCAAATGCGAATCGTTATTGCGCGCACTATGCTATTGAATTCACTGTACTGCTCCACACTCAACGTTGGCAATATTCGACGGATGTTTGTTTATTACTGGCGGGCTTCGCGTCCGTTTGCATTCGAAAATATGCGCGTCGCTTCTGCTCGTTTCGGCGGTTGGCTTTTCAGATGTGTTGAATAATTTTAAAACGACGCGCAAATGCCGTAGGACCCTCAACTGACCACGGTGAAATACCGAATTTAGGTAGAACAAGCTCGTGGTGAGTTTCCGTTAGATGCCACCCTATCGGATTTCGCAGGGTGGCAGCTCTGTCACATCGATTATTAAACCGGTTCGCCAATCGCACATATTTACCAGATAAATGTAGACTGCCAGCTGTTTACGTTTTTTTAAGCGGTTTAGAAAAAAGGATTTTTATTAATGTTTTAAATTAACATCTTAGTTTAATTTACCACGTATCACATTCAATATTTAACTAGCATTGTTGGTAAGTTAAAATTCTGGAATTAAACACAAAATTCACCTTCGTTTTACTGATGAGCTGTGCACGTTGTGCCGTCAGTGCTGTCTGTTTTGGCTTGAATTTTGGCATGTTTGTTTTTATTCAAAGGTTAGTTGTTTCGTTTGTTTTAGTCAATGTAAATAATTTTCGTAAAGCTTTAAATAGTCTTAGCTAGATATAAGAGCAAACTTTACGTTAAATAAAATGAATATTATAAAAATGTTTGGTAAAGTTTTTATTTAAATTTAAATTGTATTTTGAAATGCAATACAATAAACTTTAAGATATAAAATTTGTTTTTCCAGACTTTTTGTAAGCTTTCGTCATGAGTGATCAAAAAACAGTTGATTTGCTGTGGAACTGTGCCTCCAAACTAACCGACCAAACCCACACAGAACGGATCCTGAAATCTTATTACATGTGAGTCCGCTGTTTCTTCTTCTTATACAGCCACTAAACTTGCGTTTATACAAAAAACACAGAACCACCTGCAGGAAACTGGCCCGGCACAATGTCCAGTTGCCGGAGGACAGCTTTGGATCCGCACGCATGTGCTCCCGCTGCGGGAACCAGTGGACGAATGGGAGCTACCAACTCCAGCTCCAGCCACAAGAACTGAAGCAAAGTGCCAAGAACCGGAGACTTATAGCACGGCTAGAAGCCGTGAATAGCAAGCTGGCAAAGGGCGAGATGACTAGCGGAGCCAGGAAACGGGGCAAGTGGCTGAAAAAGCGAATGGCCAGCAACATGGTGAGAGCTAACATCTTATGGAAGAGATGTAAATATAGAACAAAAATTAGTTTCGAGGGCTTAAACTAATTAACATATATAATTATTAATAATAATATTGCTAACCCTAGACACTTAAACCACGATTACCTATTTTTCATATAAAATATTTATGGTTCCAGTATAAATGGATAGTTTAGTTCATTATTGGAGCAAATGAAAATAAGAATTCAGCTTCTGGGTGAATGATATTTATATTTAAATGAAAACAAGGGAATCTGAAACATCTTTAATTATACAGTGACTTTTAGACTTCTACGTGTGACCATATGAACCCAATCCTTGCACTCTAACCATAGCCCAATTCCTTTTTGCAGGCCGTGGACTGCGACGTTTGCCATCACAAGACGATGTTGGCCTTGGAGAAGGGCCGAAAACGCGCCAAAGTTAAGGACACGGAGGGGACTGTGGCAGCCACACAACTTGCGCCAGCGGTCCAAAATAATAAGAAGGCTAAGAAGAAGAAGTCTCAGGCGCCGAATAAAGATATTAATGCAGGCCTGAAAATTCGGATGCAGCAAAAAGCGCCGCAGCAAGAACTTCCCAAATCGTCAGCGCCGCCTAAAAAGGCATCTCAACCAGTCGGAATAGTTGCCCAAAACCCAAGTCAGACGTCGAAGAAGAAAAAGAAGAAGCCTGCCCAGCCAGCGCCAGCCGCACCCAAAACTCAGTCCAAAACGCAGAAACAGAACGTACTACTGCAACTAGCCGCCCAGCTGAAGTCGAACGCGTTTAAAGACGCCAGCAAATCGCAGCAAAACCGCCTGCAAGAGTTCCTCAAGTAGCTGGGTAAACAGCCCCGGCCATGCATTAAAGTACAAAGAATGAAAATACTTGTTATGGCACATAATTAAGCGTTAGCACAATACTAGAAACAGACTCTTTGTGCCGCTTGATAAAGCCAGCCAAGGTGGGAACCTGTTATCCAGTCGCCCGGTCTTCTGGGTCGAAACACGCAACGGCTATGCACTTATCACTGCCTCCCGAGACAAGTCCAGGCGGGGGGACCCAAGGTTGTCCAGATATTGCGCAGCCAACCTGGTCAGCATGCTTAATTTATTTCTCGGAGCGCAACGTTTAATTAAAATTGAGTTGTTTGCCACAGCGTCCTATGAACGCGTCCTTCAAAGCTGCCCTCAAAAAGGGCAGCCGATCGGCACTGGACAGCCCGCTTTATCTGCTGCCGATAGCAAAGAGCACACGCACAGGAGAAGGCTCCAGTCTCGGATGGTCTTCGTCTTGGTCTTCGACCCATGCCTCCACTTCTCCCTTTCTGCGCGGAAGACTCAGATTTCTCGGCAGCTGCGGCAACAACATCTGTCTGCCACATTAGAAGATTTCTGGTTCCACAGACTAGCCTCTGGGCACGAACTTTTTCAGTCATATTTAGAGTGAGCAAAAGGTAGTTTACAGAAATTGTGTAATTTTTAAGAATTTCTCGTTTAAATTAAGAAAAGTTATAATATTAATATGTACAATAATTCCTACTGTTTAATTTAAATAGAATAGAATAAACTGATTATAAACTCGATGAATATGATAAATGTCGAATATAGGGGAGTCAGAATATCGACTAGCGAGTGTATACTGTACACAACAATGTATTTGATGGCACATATAACAATCATAAGACGTTCTTCTTATGGAAGCTCGACCGTAGTTGATCGGCCTGTTTTGCCATTGCCAAAATGGGCATCGTGCTCTCTAAAATATGATATCAGCAGCGTGATCGCTCTCTAAATGTGGCAAGAGAGATACAGTTTTCGGGTGCCTACTGAAGGATGGGGCATCCGAATGGGACACGCCGGTTGGGCGTGGGCACCTAATTCACCAAGCCGGCCGGCCGGCTCTTTATTCCCCCGAAAAAGCACAGTGAAAACGTATAATATGTCAGTGCAACACGATAAAAATTATGATTTACATTTTGATAGGGCGACATGAACAGGAAGCAGTTGGTCATACAAATCGCAGTACTTCTAATCAAATCATTTTCGGATGGTAATCATGTTAAGCAAACTTCTTTTGGCTTTTCATATTGTTCGTGAATAAGTAATATACTTAATTTAAATTTTGAGCAACAAGTTTTGGGCTATATTTTCGCGCAGTGCAGAGAGAGCGAAAAGCCGAGGGCACTTCGGTTGCATTCGGGTGGCCTTCGGCTGGCTGCCCAAGCTGGAGCTCCCAGAGCTCCAAGTCGGGCAGTTAAGCTCGAGTGATTCATGGTGGCGCAACAGCCGGAAAGTCGCGCTCGCTTCTTGGCTCCGGCGATGAAAAGTTCGCCCGCGAGCGAAAAGGTGTCAACGTAGTCAGAACGCAGTGGAAAACCGGATGCCAAACCGAACTCGGTGCGTGGATGCATTCGTAATTTCGTAATTCGTAATTCGTTATTCGTAATTGGGGGCTCCTCTGAGGCAGGAAGCCAAGCAGTCGGGGCGGAAATGACCGGAAGTGCGCAAGGAGTGCGGGGAGGGCGGGTAGAACGATGGCAGTGAGGTGTCGGATACGCCTGCGCACAGGTTTCCACCGAGTGCATTTTCGTGGCCGGAAAAGTTTTGCGCGGCCAAAGCAGCTGGCCAACAGTTTGTTTGGCTTTTCCGCGGAACGAGGGCCAGTTGGAAGCTCGCCCCATTCGTTTATCAATTGCAAGCAAAGGTGTCTCGGTGTCGAATTGCAAATGTTCTAAATCAATAAATATAAATATTTTTAACGGCTGGTGGCATAAGGGAAGCAAATAGCCAGGGCGCTCGGTGCAAATCAAATTACATTTCTGTTTTATGGTCACGATAAAAAATAAGGTATCGAAAAGTAAAAGCAACCTCTGGACACGTACATATGGCAGGTGTATAGTGGGGCCCAGAGAAATGGTCAGCAGTTTGGATATACAGTAGAACTTCTTCATAAGGTTCGAAAAGCTGACAATACTATAAGTTGTTAGATAGTACATATATGGGGATTGAAATCATATCCAATAAGGCAGTTATACAAAATAGGTAGCTTAAGCAAATATTCTTTGCAGCAGATACAAT
Source organism: Drosophila santomea (assembly GCF_016746245.2). Classification (NCBI taxonomy): domain Eukaryota; kingdom Metazoa; phylum Arthropoda; class Insecta; order Diptera; family Drosophilidae; genus Drosophila; species Drosophila santomea. Next base: position 16,350,165 of record NC_053016.2, on the reverse strand, counting down.
TTGGGTAGCAGAAGCTCGATGGTGTTTTGCATCTCGCCGGACATACGGTCGCTTCTTTGTGGTGACACGCGTCGCCTGCAGATGAGTCACAATTGAAAGGCTTGGCCCAAGACAATGGGACAGTCGAAGGCACAGGTCCCAAGTCCCGGGTCCGAGCTCCTCTGCGTGTGGCCCCCCGATTTGTATGCGGTTCTCGGTCGCAACACAGTGGAAACCGCAAATGACAGACACCCCAGAGGAGTGAAAAATAAATGTGAAAATTATAAACAAAAACGGAGACACCCGACAAGTGCAGAGGCCGAAGGACGGGTATTTCGTAATGGCGCTTAATGGCAAGCACACACTGTTTCCCCAACAGCGAATCTAGATACACTAGCCGCCAGATACCCAGATACATATGTATGTACATAACGTCATCGGTTGATTTTCCATGGGGCGCCAAACGAAGCGTGCAACCGAAAAAGCGAAAATAGCAGACAATAGTAAAAACAAAAAAAAAACGAGTAGAGCGCAATAGAGATTGCATCGTACTTCGATGCGTATTTATGTCTGGATATCTAGGTATCTGGATATCCGTGCTGCATCGATGGCCCATCTATTTATAGGACGGCTCCTCAGCGGGGGAGGTTGTTGCCGATAGTCCGGGTATGGGAATACGCGTGTACCTTCAGTAGCTCTCCGGTCGTATCCCGCGCTCCACTCTCCACTTTTCACTCTCCAATCAAAGATAGTGCATCCCGGTATCTGTTGTGCATGTGATCTAATAAAAATACAAATGTGTTATCCCATTTTGACAGCAAACTGTTAATTTCTAAGGCAAAACACCGTGTGTGCAGTTGGTGGATATGCCAGATACAGATGACTATTCAGATCCAGATCGGAGCGAAGCCACAATAAAGCCCGGGCGAGAAATCGAGCGATCGATCGGCGAAACAACAACTAGCTCTCAACGCACATTAACGCAAATCGCCTCAAATTAACACTGAACACTTAAATCGGAATACAAAAGTGCGGATATAATACGATCTACAAGCCATGAATTCGAAGCCAACTACCAAGCTGGCCGAAATGGAACAGTTTTTGTTGGGTAAGACTTGGTTGTTTTCTATGCCTAGTAGTTGCACACAATCAAACGATCGCGGGTGCTAATCATCTAAGTAGCTATTTAAATCGATACAAGTGCTTATGGGTTGTTTATTTATGACAACTATTTAAAAGCCTCTGGATCTTAGCCCCTAATTCAAAACTCAAAAATAGCAATTGTTTTCTACAAAAATAATAAATCTTTAGCTTACAATACTCAATCCGATATTTTTCAAAAAATACTTACTTTTAATTAAAAGTTCTTTTATCTCATATATTTCAAAACAAACCGTTTGGTTTTATTTATGGCAGCTTACTTGATTTCCGTACCTATTTTTCCGCGTGTAGCTAAAATCAAAAGAGCAATTTTGATGCCAGTTAGTGTGAGATAGATCAACAGAAACTTTGTTAATTTCGCCAGGCAAACAGCGCCAACAAAATATGTATTACAATCCGATTCGAAGTGGAGGAGCCTCCGCGGAGCTCCGTTCCGAAACATAACCATTAACAATAACACAGGGCCAGAGTATTATTGACTCATTCCGCAGGCGTCCAAGCTTAATACTCTTTTGTTCTGCTTCTGGCTTAAGCCCAGACCATCGGACTCTGGGATTCTGGTTATTTTAGTGGCCCTCCTCCTCTGTCCCGCGTATATTTCGTACACTTTATCGAGTCCGATATGGGCTCCACTTTGAAACGCTGTTCTTCCGAATCGTTTATAAATGTACATATGTAGTTATGTCGTTAAATCGTTCTATATGTGTATGTGGACAGGGTAGATACTAAACAGTGAATTGAACATGCCGCAAAACTAAGCCTAAAGCGCATGTTTCAGCCCTTCTTCTTCTGGGCCCTTCCTTAGTTGGTTCAACTTTCTCAGGTCTCGGTTCAGTGGCTCTGGGCAAGATCACGGGAATAGGAGTATATATAACTACCCTCCTCCGATGACTGTTGCTTTCTTCGGTAGGCCACATATAGAAATATTTTACGAATGAGTTGCTGGGGAGTTCCCAATGATCCTGATTAAGCTACAGTTATCAATTTACTAGTTGTTTTCTTTTACGTTAAAGTTAAGATATGTATAAATTATATAATCGTGATTTAATACTAGATGAGATGCCCAAGTGTAATTTTAAACCTAACTACCTTTCCACGGCTGTAGTGCTGATTTTGCATACCGAACAAACAAATATGTACTTTTAATGCCCTTTTCTTTTATTCATTTGGGTAGTAAGATATGCATCGTCAAGATCCCATATCCATAGTTTAAATACAACAAATTGCTTTAATACAAAACGATGTACTGAATTAGTTTTGTTTCTATTTCCTAAGAACGCGGAAAGCTTAAATCAACAAAGTTAAAATTTAATGGCAAAGTTTTAAGAAAAAACAAAAGTTCTCTTCCCAACTAAATCTAATTAAAATTGGGTTCCACGGCATAAAAGTAAAAAAGTTTAAAAATCCCTAGTGATCAAGCTCTTCTGCTTATAGTCTTATGATGTCAAGTTCTTTAGAGCGCATTCGCATTTTTAAGGGCATTTCCAGTTCGCATTTGCCAGCACGACTTTTGGATTTTTTGCTTATTTCCATATTCGGACATCTTACCTTCAAGAGCAATTCTCCGGAGCTTTGCGTGCTTAAGTTTTAACAAGATTTCGGGCAAATTTCAGTATCTTCTGATTTTCTGTGCATGTGGGCACTACTACTGGCAGAGGGTGGGGAAACAGAGTAGCAGACACCAGAGTTAACTTTCTTGGCCAGTGAAATTATTTTTAATTGCCCCGGTCAATTCGCAGTTGACTCTTGAGCGAGAGCTTATGAGGTCACTTATGTACGTACATATAAGTATGTATACATGTACATGCGTTTGTGGCCGGACTTCTGGCTGGGAACGGCAAAGCCAGCACTTCACTTCCCGCCCAGTGAGTCACGGCTGCAGAAGAGACACCACCGCTCCACTGTCCCACTAATTGCCCCAAGAAAGTTGCTCTGTTGCTCAACTGTCCCGCCATTAGGCCCAATGAGGCGTTTAAAAATAATAGCTGCCTTTTTAGCCAGCTGAAGAGCCAAGAGCGAACACTGGATCTTACGATCCTCCCCTCTGCTTGCATTTCAGATGTACGCGCCCACTTCCGAGCCTCGCTGGAGACCTCGGAGTACGAGAACACCTCGAACCTATTCCACGTGACGGCCGCCGAGCAGACCGCCGCACTTCTGGCCCGCTGCGAGATCCTGCTGGCTGCAGCCAGTTCTGGATCGGGACTGGAACTGCCATCGGGGTTGGGATGCGCAGACGAGCAGGCGGCGGTGAACCACCGTTCCTGCCAGGTTGACTGCGTCGACAGCAAGGTGGGCGCGGATACCGGTCCCAGCGGCTATCTGGAGATGCTTGCCTCCTCGTCCCCCTCAAAAAGCTCACGTGAGTGCTGAACACTGCTCTTAAATATTATATACAGTCATGCGTCCCTAACCCAAATCCACATTACAACAATAAGAGAGGATGTAAAACAAAAATTTTAAATTTATTATCGTATATATCTAGAGTATTCAAAATCCTAAAAGATAGTTTTGAAAACGTCAAAAACAAATCACCTAGTTACAGAAAAAAGTTCTTACATCTTTATGATTTTTTGTTAAAATAAATCTAAAAAAAAAAAAAACCACAATAATGCAATTTTTGACCGCTTATATCTCGATGCTAGTAACTTTAAGCTGAAAGTTAACTCTTATTAGTAAGTTTTATTCCTGAAATAGAATTTAAAAGCACGACTGTACCCAATGAATACTATTCGCACTCATTACCCGTAATTGCAGTGTCCGCTTCGCGGGAGTACATTGATTTGGGCAGCAGCGGATCCCTGGATCGTTGCTCTGTTAATCAAACGATTCCGGGAGCGAAGGACAAGGAGCCACATCAGCAGCTCTACGAGATTTGCCAGGGCCAAGGCCAGGGATCGATACAGGACGAGGACGAGGCGCAACAGGCGATCACCTTCACCCATGAGGTGTTCATTGACTGCCCTTACGCAGATCTGCCCGCTGGCCACTTGTCTCTGCAGAAATCCACAAAATACGGACAGCTGCAGAGGATTGTTCCGAAACGTCTGTTCTTCGACCAGACCCGCAAGTGCTACTGTGGCATCCTGAACGACTGGATGCTGTGCTATGCCGACGGACCGACCGCCTGTCGACCCAGCAGCACTCTCTACTTGAAGTGCTCCTCCATCGAGATAGAGCACTTTGGAGAGGGAAAGCGGCGTGATATCTGCTTCCAGATCACCACAGACGATCCCAACAAGAAGTTTGTGTACCAGGCCAACAACGAAGTCGATGCCAAAGAGTGGATACACGCCATCGAGGCGGCCATCCGCGGAGATGCCGGTGCTCAGTCAGCCCTGAAGAGTCCACCGCCCCGGAAATTGCCCACGCCACCGGTCCAGAAAAAATCCACCTATGCAGCAGCGGATATCATCTACGAGGAGCCGTCGCCTGTGTATGGCCTCATGGACTCCGCCTCCATGGCTCTACCAAAGCTGCCGGAGAAGAACAACAGTCCAAGCGCCCTCGCCCGGCGTCTCGAGTACGATGTGCCCAAATGTCCGGCTCTGCCGCTGCAGGACGCCTCCGCCGGCGTATTGGCTGTAAGTGGTGAATTGGAATCCCTGGGACTTCTACACGAGGGAGATATTAAGGTGCAACCGCAGCCTTCCAGCTTGCACGGAAACATATCGCTGGACTTCCAGGCCAGGGTGAAAACAGTGCACAGCGAGCTCTCCACCCAGTTGTCAACGGCCGGTCCCAGTCCGGATCGTCTGAAAAAGGCATTGAAAAAGAGCTACTCGAATGGCACTGAACCGGAAATGCTCTCTCCCCTGACCAGCCCCGCCCACACGCCCACCAAGGATCAGAAGAAGCAGCGCAAGTCAACCACCTCACCGCAATCCAGTCCGGTTAGCAAGGACTGCGACAAGCTGGCTCGAAACTGGTTCCTTAGTAGGCTGAACAAGACCACCGGAATGAAAGCGACCAACGCAGGCAGTGCATCACCAAACAACGTCAAGTGCAAGCAGAGCGAGAAGGAGAACCTGCTGACGGAAACGGAGCTTGGCGAGGGTTACGATGCAAGTCCGGGTGATCGGGATCACGGCCTGCCGGGCAGCCCGCAAACGTCGCCGTGCCTGAAGGCGGAGACCAAGAGCAAGGTGAACATGATTATCAACCAGTTTGAGAGCAGCGGTCACTTGTCCACCATGTTCAGCGTGGAAGCGTTGGCCGCCAATGCACTCGCCTCGCTGACATCCTTTTGCGAAAATGATGGTTGCAACAATTACGAGCCAATCATGCCCCTGGCCACGACTCCCAGCAGCTTTCTGAAGAAGGTGTAGACTGCCGCACATCCGTCATCTGCTATTTTACATCCGACGTCCTGGAGAGCTCGTTCGTCTCTGTATTTTAGATTTAATCCTTAGGCTAGTGAAAACCACTCTCCGGATGTCACATAACTATGAAAAAGTTTTAATATCAAAACAATGGTTGTTAACATACGTAAAAGTTCGACACGTAAGTGTGAGTTTTTCAATTGGGCGCATGGTGCTTGGACAGAAAAAATCTTGATGATCGAGGTAGATTTCCATGTCGTTGCCAGTGTCGTCGGGATGTAATTGGATTATAATACAGTTGGGAAATAAATTCAGTTCTATTGTCAATTATTAGTCGGATAGGCGATGGTGGCCCTTAAAGGATTAGGATCGGAGCGCTGAGATTCTATAATGTCCACAAGAGCCGTACGTTTGCGCTCATCTCCCACGAGCACTAACTTTCGAGGTGACTCCTTGCTACTAAACAGACCAAGTACCTTCTTGCCTTCCGTCTTTACGGTGAACTGAACACCGCGAGTGGATGCATCCACCGAGCTAATTTCGTTCCATAGGTAGGACCAAAGAGACTGTGTGCAAAAGAGTTATACGTAAAATCCAACCACTGAAAGTTAAACAGTGAAACTCACCGTCCAAACGCCAAACATCTCGTTACGCTGCACGTACATCACCCGGTAATTGGTCACCACCAAGTATTCCGACTTCTGGATAATCTCCTCACAGTGAATAAAGTTGTCTGTGGTGGCAAATTTACCCTTGTCGGTCTCCCTGCGAAAAGAGAAGATTTATTAGTATTTGTATGTGTCCTAAATATTATGTAGCTATAGACACTTACTTCATTATTTTATTTCCTGTCGCCTCCATTAAGCAATAGGGCCTCAACACGAAGTCGTAATGCTGGAAACGCGGCGGTCGCATACGCTTTACATCCTCGCTTGCATCCGCCGCCCGTTTCACAGCCTCGAAGCTGCCACTGGCAAAGTCAACCACGCCAGCGGTGGGGCGAGCAACCAGGCCAATTGCACCTTTACCCAGGCCCTTGAAAAAGCCCTCGACTCCGTTATCGCGAGCCCCAGTCACTGGTTTGGTTACCACGCCAGTAACGCCGTCCACAAAGCCCTGAGAAAATTGTAAGTAATAAGGATTCAAATTTGAGGAGTCCTACTTACCATCACTAAGCCCTTACTGCTGCGGGCCAATCCTTCGTGGAAGTTCTTCGGTTTGTTTTGAATACCTTGACGTCTTTTCTTTTGATAGTCCTCGTCAAAGGTCAGCGCAGCCAAGCCCTTTCCCATAGCCCCAGTAATTCTAATGGTTAAAAGAAAACATAATATTAAAAGGCTGACCACACTTTGAATATGACACAGCTTACTTGGACACAGCTCCAGCAGCACCACCCACAGTATGACCGAAAAGAGACTTTACGCCCAGAACCAAACCCTCAGCGAATTCTCCGGGACCTTGGATTGCCCCCTTTAAAATGATAAACCAAATAGGTAAGTGAAATACATAATTAAGTAAAAATAATTCAGTTTGATTTACCTGGAACGGTTCGTAGAACAAATCTTCGACGCCCTTTTTAAGACCAACCACTAAGCCATAGGGATTTCCAAGGACATCAAGTCCGAGGACGAGAACATACAGCTGCTTTAAGGCTTGGCCAGTGTAATGTGAGGTAATCTCATTGATTAACTGCTGCTGGGTGAAAAACTGATACTCGCGCTCAAAGAAAGCTAGTCGAAAAACGACATCGTTTACGTCCGTTAGAGTCACACCTACGCCCTGGACCAATGAGCCCAGGAAACCGGGCAGCGCCTTTGTGTCAGACCCGGCCATCGAGAAGCTGACATGGATCTTGAGCGGACCCAAATGCAGGTTATCGTAAAAGCTCTTCTGCTCCTCCATCGAGTGCTCTTCAAAGAAGGCTGAAAGCGGTAGCTCGATAGATTCTACGTCCTGGCGAAACTGTTTAGCTGCTGTCTCGTCTGAGACTTCCTTGGCAAACATATCCGCGATAGCAGTAAGGAAGTTCAGATCGACTTTGAAAAGGAACTCCTGGATCAGTATCCTAGCGTATTTAAACTGACGCACAGTTGAATTTGGCATAATGCGTTGCACCATGCTGCACTCGATAAATGGTTTCAGACTGGTGGTACTCGCCACACTCTTCGGCGGCGGAATTGGCGCCAACACTACGGGAAATATTGGGTCCAGGAACTGATTATCCACCTGAATACGATTAATTTTCACATGCAGCTGGTTTTGGAATGGTGACGAGTTGCGGGACAGCCAAATCGCTGGATAGAAGCTGCGCCTTATGTTCCTCTCCACCGTCTTTTTAAGGATCATAAGGTCAAAGTCGATCTAAAAAATATACGATAAAATCTCAGAATTCTAAGGATCTCCTTATTGACTTTTCTTACCGGGAACTTGTTATCTAGCTTGTAGGTCTGCAGATCGTTGACACTCTTGTGAACTAGATATTTCTGATACTCGATTTCCAAAAGTGCGTTCTCGTTAATGGTGAACTCCTTAAAGCGATTCTTGGACACTTTCTTTGACTCCCATATAATGCCAGAGCTGGTAACTCCCAAATAAAGTATGTCTAGGCCCGTCTCATTGTTAATCACTGACAAGCCAATGCCGTGAATACGCAGATCAATGCTTTGGGTAATAGACTGTAACGAGGCAGTGCTCTCCGTACGATTGGCGATCGATTCATTTTCCGTAAAAAGCAGCATACGTTGCAGACCGTCGAGAAAAGATACCCATAAAACCTTTTCGCCGTCTTGCATTCTATGAGTTTGAATTGTTAATAATGAAATAGATGTTATTAGTAATTTACTTGCTTTTAAAAGATACTTACATCACTTCGCCAATTCCGTCGCGTTTCAGATCCGTCTCTTCTTTGTTTGTGCCAAAAACAAGAATTTTTGGACCTGTAGGGTCATCCCAGGCATACATTATAGTGCTCTTTGCATTCAGTATATGCTCGATTTTACTTCCCTTCTCGTAGTAAACAATCTGCTTGCCAGTGTGATTAATCAGCAGGCCGGGCGCATCGGCTGGCTTATAATCCGTAAATGTGATATAGACGCCGCCCTCCGTTGTCTGAACGTCTACATTGACGCCGCCATACTTGCTGTCCTCCAGTTTTAGGAGCGTACAGATCACCTCTGTGAAGTCAAAGGCCGGAGTCATCTTGCCATCCACGCGCACCACTAAATTGTTCTTGGTGTCGTTCCTCGGCCAGAGAGGTTCCATCTGATTTGGCTTGAGGGGGAGCCATGGGTCGGCTGGACGACTTTGCTCCCGCAGGTCTATGTCAAAGTGACACTTGTTGCACACGATATAAAAGGGGATGAACGTGATCTGCTTGGTCAAAGAGTTCTGAGTCAAGTGGTTGTGAACACCGACAGGGTATTTCTGATTGTTTGCGAAGCAGACCACTTCGCCTACGGAACCCGCCACGTCCAATGGGATCTTTTCACTCCATTGACCATTATCTATACGAATTGAAGCTTTTTTCTTGTCGAAGAACAACTTATCCCGAAAAGTGAACAAAATGGGTCCAGAATATTCGGGAGGATGGTACAGAACTTCCACAGAGGTCGTGTCCGACTTGTAAGTAAGCATCATTCCGGTCTTGTTTATCATCCAAAAAGGACTAAAGAGCGTAAGCATCAAGCTGCCATGTCGGTTTTCGGTCCTGAGAAATATTATAAGTGTCATTGTGAATTTAAACTGCAATATCAGGACATACTTCACATATAGATCCATGTCCACCTTCATTTCCGAGTCATAGGATGAAAACGTCCAGGTAATAACATCATCAGGGTAATCCCCGATCTCGGTAGCGCAAGACCAGTCTTTTTCCAGATATTGAACCAGCTAAGCAGACAAGTGTTTTGTGGTTGTGATAAATTTTTGTAAATTAAGAGATACATACCCGCACAACTAGAAAACTTTTCGATTCCTTGCCTTTTGAGGCCAATCGAACGGTCGGCAGGTGAAGCACATCACCGGAATCTACTGGCTTTTCTCCGTAGTCCAGAAAATCTTCCTTACTGTACCCTCTGTCAACCACGCGCTGCGACGATTGAGCATCCAATCCATCCTCTTTTCGGACAGAGCACCCGGCAACTGAGACTTGGATATTAATAGGCAGAGAGTTGCGCAGATAGAGTGGCGGGCGCAGATGAATCGTGTAGAAAGCGCTTAGCAATGTATACTTGTTGGTGTTTTCGAAGTACACCTCCGATTTGGTTCGTCGAGCGTTTATGATAAGGGGCTCAAACGTCTGTATCGGATCACAATGCAACTGATGCGAATAATTCAGGTCCGAGGGATTGGAAGCCCACGAAATGCCCTGCACCGATCTTCTGTATCCGTGCATTGAAAAATAAAGCTCCTTGGATTCCGCGTAGATGGCGTGCAGAGGTACATGGAACACATCACCGGGACGTATACGTCCCACGAAAATATCCTCAAAACACTCTGCAGTAGGTGCAGGATTGCGTCGATAAATATGCACTCCAGTCGTAAAGTGATTATGAACCTGCGATGAATGGAAATGGAATTGAGAATATGGTACAGAAGTCTTAAGCCCGTACTTACACTAACAACACCGTGAATATTGACTTTTGTTGTGCCGTACTCCTGCTTTACTTCAGAAATAATACCCCAAGCCTCATGGGAAGTACTACGCATCAGGTTGAAGAAACGCGTATCCGACTTGGAAACAGGCAGTGCGATCTCCTTGTTGATGTCGCCAATCTATAAAAGAAACAGTTTAACAGAACTGAGGACAGGACAGAACAACATTTTCTCCTACCGTCACATAAAGAGTGTAGTCCTCGGAGTCCTCCTCTGACAACGTGCTCAGATCCTTAGTCTGCAGATACGCCCTTCCGCCCGAAGAAATTGTGCATGTTTTTATTACGCTGGGATCGACCTCTTCGGATTGGGTAAACAAAAGTAGGGTACTACTCGTACCCGCAGGTGTGCCGCCGCGGTGTACTTCGTGCAGTGTAAAGATGCCCTTTCGCAGATTCAGGTTAACATCGAAGCCAGTGTCGTTCTCCAACACGTAAGGAGCCACGATGTCTGGCTTGGTCAAACCGTTCTGGTCAATAGCCTGAGAGAAAGCCTCGGCTAGTTCGCCCAGTAGACCCAGGCACGTCTTGCTCAACGTAATTTCAAGCGTCTCTGCCGAGTGGATGTTCATGTGCATTGCCTGCTGTTCAATATCGTCTTCCACTTCGCTCTGCACCTTCTCCATGCCCATTTCAAACTTGAGCTCCCATGGCGTGTACTCACGAACTCCGTTGCGACCAACGACCTCGTTCAGCTCAATAATAGGCTCCCATTCGGCAAGGGCTTGGTTATAATAATTCTACAAAATAAGTAAAATATTACATATTAAAATGGGGAACAAAAATATACATTTGGAAGTTTCAGAACTATCAAAAAGCGTATATTAATATATATCAAAACTTTGGAACTTACCATATTTAGTGTCAAGGAGCCATGAGCGGTGAGACTGCGGCTCCAATTGTTGAAAACAGCTGTAATGCGGGTGTCTAGTGATATAAGTGGTTTCGTGTAATAGCCTACACCGGACTCGATCACGACCGTAATGCTGGGAATTTCAATTACACACTTTTCTGTCTTTTGCTTTTCGATGTCGGTGGTGGTGTTGTTTATCAGTTCAGCCTCCAAAGCATCGACGCCCCGCTCCACCTTGGTGAACCAATAGCTCCGGCTATGAAAGTGGTGCTGATGCCACAGTTTCGAATAGTTTCGCGACTCCTCGGCAATAGCGCACTTGGTCATGGTGCCACTGGAGACGCTCAGCATTGCCTTGTTCAGCAGCTCGATGGTGGCTGGCGACACGTTGATGATAATATCACTCAGCTTTAGGCTAATGTGCATGCCCTCTTCCTCAGGAGTGGATCCTTGCAGACTAATTACGCAGGGGTGAAGGATGTAATGACGCGTCATCTCCCGGCGCTCTGGTAGAAAAGCACACATGTACATCTTGAGAGCATCGATCTGTCCGTTTACAATCTGTTTGTCGTTTATGCTGCGGTAATTTAAATGCACTTGAGCCTGAATAAAAATGAAGAACAATTACTTCGATAGGAATTATGATTATAACATTTTGGATAACTTACATTGAAAATAATACAACTGGTATTAAGGTCATCGAGGTTTTCCACTAATATTATATCTGGTTCGTCGATGTGCAGTATTAAATTCATTTTTCGGTTTGGAACTTCATGACCTGAAATGAACATATGGGCGTCATGAAGTCGTTAAGATTTCATTACATTTGTCACATACTGGGCATCTCGACGGGAACAAGCTCGCGGGCAGCTAACAAGGCGGAGGAGCGAATAGAGTGTTTGGTATCCCGAACCGTCTCCGAAACAGGTGCGGGCTTTATAATAAAAGACTCGCGAGGCGTCTCATCAGGCGGCAAAGTAAGAAACGTAGTCAGCTTAAGCAGGAAGTCGATGCAGACGATCAGATCGAAGCCGCGCACTCGGATCTCAGCTGCAATAGTCGTTTAGTTTTGTATTTGAAAGAACTTTAAAGGAAATGGTATGACCTACCAAACGTATCATCTTCTTTTATTATTGCTGTCACATCGACCATAAAGTTGCGTTCGTTGTAACAGGCATTGATGATCTCGTCTGTATCCAACTTAGGCTCAACCCAATCTTTGCGACTTAAGTACTGTCGGATCTGGCTTTTGGAATTTTTCCGCATGTCATCCATCTGGATATTGCACAAAACAACTGATGTGCTCAGTGTGCCGTTGTCAAGTTTGGTGCCCTTAACGGAGAGAAAATATATTCCAAACCTGGCGAGTCCTTCGCCTTCAGCTAAGGGCAAAGCTGGTTAATCCTGAGCTCAGCTTATCTTCGTTTAGTTACTTACCCTCCATTAAATTTATGACCACACCGTCAAACTGAAAGTTAAACTTGATCGATTCATTAATCTTTTCCCTTTTTGGAGAAGCTTGAACGGTACGAGGTGAACGTCCCACACGAGAGTTACGCCTTTCCGATCTGGTATGTGGCTCCTGCGGTGCCTCTTCGCTTGGAGGGAACTCATCCAAGCCCTCGTTCAAATTGCGATTGAGAACAAGCATTACCAACGCATAATCATCAGAGAAGAGAGTGAGCTATACGAAAAGATGAAATTATTATTTTAAAATTATTATTACGATTATATCTTACCTCAATGGACTTTAATCGACCAGAAAGATTGAGTTCGGGCACATCGCGGTACCAAGTGTATGACAAATTACGCGTGATTGATAAGGTGCAGCTCATGGGATTCATCATATTGAATTTAGATAGGAAACCCACTTCAGCGTCCACTTCTACATTAGTGTTTAATTAGTAGTTTGAAATATGTTGAACATTTAAAATATGTTGCAATTATTGATCTTACCATCAACCGTTGACTCGTTGCCATCTAATAAGACAATTTTGGAAATCTTCACATCGCATATTTGCAACTTGATCTCGTCTATGACAGCTAGCCGTTCCTCATCGGTCACCGGTACCTCCACCGTGTTATTTGTTAACTCCAGCAAGCCCAAATCCAGCAGCAAGGCATTTCTGTCCTGTGAGCCTATTGGCACAATGATAATGGGCGCCTTGATGCGAATATTTAGTTTCATGCGCGTTGCCGTTTCGTATGCATCCATCGCCTTCTGGCGAGCGGACTCTGCAGCCGCAGCACTAGCCTGCGATATGGTTGCTTGGGCCGCTGTGAAGTTGTTCAGGAAGTTCTGCAAAGGCGTCAGGTATTGAAACACACAAATCTATTTTACAGTAATAGTTCTTACCATAACACCTGCCACAAACCAATTAAGGAAGATGATCTTCATGCAGCCAATATCCACAGTTATTTTCATATCATCGGAATTGTAGTCCTGGGTCTCCTCCTTGTTGTAGAGCACAACCTGACAGTTGAAGGCGTCCTTGCCAACAATACTCAGAGTCTGAGGAAAAATATAATTTTTAATTCTGGTTCTTGGCCGCTTAAATTACTTACATTCTTGTGAATAGTGTGAGGATTTAGGTCCAACACCTGTATATCTTTAAGGCCAATGTTGACTTCCGTGTAGGATGACTTCATGATTAGACTGGTCACGAATTTTTTCACATTCATCTCTGCTATCGGTCGGTTTTGGCTGGTCAGCACCAGACCCACTTGGTCCAAATTAGCGATAACACGCACTTTTACAGCCTCTACGACGTGAGTGCGGCGCGTCTTCTTGCGCCGATTCATCTGTTTGGTGGTCATTATTTCCTCTGTGTCCTCAAGAATAACGTTAAGCGTTCGTTTAATGCCATCTCCTCCCCCAATGGAGCCCATCCGGTCCCGTGGTCGGCTACTTGATAGTACAACATCCAGATTTCTTTGGAAATTGTTTGCAACCTCTAAAATCCTTTTTAGGCATTCCTGGTGCAGCACGACCTGAAGTACCTCAAAATTAGCCACGACCAACTGCTCGGTGGAGTTGTACTTGGTGCTGAACTCTGGCGACGCCTTGTCTGCAATTTTGCACGAGACGGTGAACAGGTAATTAGAACTGTTCTCCTGTTTCGGCGTGTAGATAACATCTAGTACATCCATGTCAATGTCGCCGCAGCCATACTGTCGCAGGTTGATATCTCCAAGTCTAAAAACAAAGAAAGTATGGTAAAAAGATAGTTTAAAGAAAGATTTTGTAATATCCGTACTTGACCGTGGCCACCGATTCATAGGTTTTTGCTACGAAATGGGCCTCTAGACGACGAATGTCGATTGAGAGAATCTGCTGTGGTGGCATTTGCGGTAGCTGTTCAATAGGCTCTTGAATGCTCTCTTGCAACTGAGAAGGAACGACATCACCATCAGGAGTGAGAAATTCAATAGAAACATCGGAGCTTGTCTCGCATTGTGTACTAGACTGAAACAAAACGAAGTATATTTCTCCAAGAGAGAAATTTACATCGAGACTGGTGTACTGGATGATCTCGTCCAGCAGCGGGTCCCTAATGCTAGAGCTCGCCGATGCCGCAGACCCAATCTTTTTCACTTCCTTGTTGATGAAATTAGATATGGACATTGAGCTGCGCGAGTTCGTCTGTGTAAGTTTAGCCGCCGGTTCCTTTTGCTCCGGCATTGGAATACTTGTGGCCACCCTTATGGCGAGGAAAATGCGATCCTCTGAGACATTTACCAGGATCGCAGGCAAGTCGATGTCCACCTTGACATTTGGAAGACGCGGATCGTTGTCAACCACACAAAGGGCGGCAGTTACTTTCAAGGAGACGGGCCGCAAAACGTGCATCTCTGTTGAGTTTGCTTCTGTTAGCGCATTTTGCCATGGCTCTCCAGCTCGCACCACTAGCATCTGCACATCGTCAACTGCGACCGTAAACCTGTCATAGGCATTTTCCATCACCGTCTTGAGAATCTCTTCCTTATCCTCGCCGGCTGAGAAAAGATTATGCAGCTTAGACGACTCCCTACGTGGTTGGCTGGAGAAGTGAACCTGACCCATGCTTACTACGAGCAGGGATGTATTGTCCGCCTCGTAGACTCCCTTATGGGGTACAACTAAGATGTTTGGCATTAACAGGATGTCCACATCCAGCACTGCCTTCTTGTCGATCATGTATTGCATTCCAGTGGCTGAGCGCTCCTTGAAGTTCGAGATTTTCGTGCTGGCCGCATCCTCAAACTTGGAGAGCGTGACATCACCAGGCGGCTGGAATGCACTGATCAGGGCCAGTATGGTTGGCGCATCATACGTTATTTGCAACGGGCGCGCAACCACTTTTACTCGCTGGTCACACAACTTGTCCTGTGGGTTTGTCTCGAAGAACACTTCCAGCAGGTTAAACTCGTCGGTGATTTTTGATTCCACCAACAAAGGCGTGTAATCTTTGCGTGAAAGTCCTGTCACCTTGAGCTCCTTCATACCAGCGTTAATGCTAATGGCTTCGGCAGCCGGTCGTTGGGTGACCGACGCTGTGGCCATGGAAAAGTTGAGAAGGACCAGCGACGGCAGGTCATGGTAGTCGTTCCTTGCAGCGGAACTATCACGCTCATCCTTGTAAAGGCCGACTTCCAAAGCTATAAGTTTAAAGTTCATCCTGATTGCCTCGTAGCTTTCAGGAAGGTCTGTGGGCTTTGCGTTCTCTTGGTAACCAATGGCTCTGTACATCTTCTCTTTCTCTTCGCTGGTCATTGCCGCTTCGAACTTCTCAACTGAAAAATCGAATTGAAACATTGAATTAAAAAATCGTTCCTCAGAAAAATGATTAATTACTTGCCCAGCTTTTGACTTGCAGTTTGGTCATCCTTCTTGGCTCCGCCACCCCATCCCCAACCGCTGAACCAACCCGACTTTTGTTCAGGCACTGCTTCTCGATGCTTGGCAATCTCTATGTTGACCCTCTGCCGGATAAGGAGCAAGTTGAATACGTCCAGCTCCGTTTCTAGCAACCGGCATGTTTCCGTAAGCACAGCTGAAGGTTTTTTGTTTAAGCACTGCTCTTTGTATTTCTAAAAAAATGGAATGGAATTGTGAAGTTTCTAGTTTCTTTGATTAAGACATTCTACACACCTGTGCATAAGTGTTGCATCGTTCTCTGTGGGTTTTTATGTGTCCCCAAGTCCAGCTCTCTCTGGGTTTCCTTACTTCCTCCTCTAGAATAGAATTTATTGCAAAGTGCCACCAGTCCTTGGCGTGGCCTTTGTAGGCTATAGAATAATACATCAATTTATAGTACGTACAGCAAAAATCAGATGGTGAACAATACTTACGTGTATTGTGGGGACGATATTTCCGGTAGGGTATGCCTAACTGCTGACGGTTCATAGCATCTCCAAGCTTCATAAGATTGTCGAACTGTGTGTTTGTCATGCCGACATTAAGCTTTTCCATTTCCAGGGTGAGATCGATTTTAGGCTTTTCGAATGGCGGATCATCGAGCTCCGGGTTCATGTTTAGCTTTAGCTTGGCATTGCATGAAATAGGACCCAGCACTATAAGCACAAACAGAAGATTAAGCGGTTTCCCGTACAGAATTGTAAAATATTACCATAGTTGTAGTTGGGTTTCGACTCCTTGCGAGCAATATTCGTTTGGAACTGATCTGAAAAGTCACTTTTGTTATTGGCGTACAGTTGTCCACCACAGTTCAAATAGGCGGAGAGACATGAGAGATTCGCTATTTTGAAGACCTCTGACGCCTGCTGGGCCATGTAGCACTTTTCCCAGTCGCAATTGGTAGTGTAAAGTTCCAGCTCATGTAGGGATATGCCGAAGGAGAAGGGACTGCCCGTAGTTGTGGTGTCCTCGTATCGCAGATGAACATTTGTTATCTGCACCTGCAGATTGTTAACGATCTGTGCCGTTAGCTTTTCCGCAAACCCTGCATCTGCCTTGGGCTGATCTGTAAAATAAAAGAAAATATTATAGATAATTCATAGAATAAATAGGAAATGTCGTTTACCCTTTTCCAACTCCTTCTTGCGAGCTGCCTCCAGGGCATCAAGAGCTGCCTTCTTGAGGTCCATCTCATATTTGGCCTCCTTTTCGGCGTCGTACTGGACATTGTTGTTGGGTGAAACTAAGACATAAAGATCCTCGATGTTGACAATTACCGGCTGGCTGTACAGGTTCTTCCAGGGGATCTTAAGCACTAGTTTGCCTGAAAATTGATTAAATTTACACTGTATAAGTATCCCATTCTAATCCCAATGTTGGAAACTAATGTTTTACTTACCCAGGTAACCGTAGATAAGCTGTACAGGCAGGTCCAACTTGTCCAGGGCATTCTCCCGTATCTTGAGGTTCTGCAAGACCACATCGCCTGCCAAACAAAGACAGAATTTGCTACCATTAGTCTTATCAGTTGCAGTAATCAGTCATTTGCAGTAGTGTGCGCAAATGCTCATTAATTAATTGTTGATTAATTACAAAGGGAGAGCGCAATAGCAAAATTTTTATATGACGATGGCTTCTGGCTTTGGAAAGCAGCAGACGCAGCAATATTTCAATACTGTTTACAAGCGTTTGGCATTTTGGGCATGCGGCATTTTAGTTGTTTGTTATGCTTGGAATGCAAAATGGGCAGCACAATCAGTAAATATCTATTGAACTACGCATGTGGGTCAATAGTTTAACGACCAGGCCACCCCATTAACTTTTTAGGCAGGCTGACTCGCACTGATAGGAACATGTCTGGCCTTACTTTACAAACTTCATATCTGAGCAATAATAATAATTCAACAAGTGGTGTTGAGTAGAGTATTTAGTATTATTATAAGTTGCTCTGATAACAGTGTTGTTACAACTGATTAAAAGTAGAGTGAAGTAGAGTCATTCACCTGATTGTATTTTAAATTGTGACATTAAATTGCAAATATATAACACGTTATCGGATGCAAAATGAATACAAATATGAATCATTATTTAGATGATCAAAACAAATAATTATATATATATACATATGTATATGTTCAAGTATTCATATAGTATAACAAATAGTAAACAAATGCTTATATATGTATATGTACATATATGCATCTAACGAAGAATGAGCGCAGGCTTATCTGAATGAAATAGTCTACAAAAAAATGCTAATTAATATGATTTTTGAACGCGAGGCATTATGTCACCGAGTTCAAGATCAGCCAAAATAAAACAGGCTTGTCGCCGAGCGTCACTCGCGACCTCAGTCAGTTATCGCTAAACAAACCCGTTTACTTGGTTGGTTTCAAGCCCATCTTCGTCAAATGGGATTCACGCCCTATTTAAAAAGAGGTATACACTTATACATATGATATGAAATGCCGATTCCATTGGTGGGAAGTCTGAAGTAATGTGAGTACTTGAAGATAAAAGACCGGAGAATTGTTTACGTTTTACACAGACATCTATGTAATACATATACATATATAAGTAAATTAGTACATGCAAGATAAATGGGCAAAGAGGAAATGAGCTTATGAAGAGCAAAGAGCAACCACACAAATTGCTCTATCGCACAGCAAGATGCAACAGTTGTCCCACTCGAATACTCCTCGTTTTTCTCTCTCCGAAGAATTCATTGGGTTCGCATAAACTTGCGAATGTCTTATTTAGAAAAGTACATATACAATTGCCTCGACAGAATTAGGTCATTAATAGTTAAATGCCAAGGATAAGGTCAACGGAATCATATTTTTTGTGGCTATTTGCACGCAATGCGTAAGGGTGGAGCAGAATGGTGTCATCCTCTCCGGGGAACTGGAACTCACCTCCCCAAATGCCAATCTTTAGCTGGTTGCGATCCAAGTTCTCGATGTAGTCACCAAGCACCTTGTTCAGCACATCCGCCACCACCGCCTCGAAGACCATTGTGTCCTAGCTGCCAAGTTGGTCCTATTGATTTTCCTCCAAGTTTTGTGGTTGTTATTCCAATTGATGTGGTCGTAGTGTGTGCTTCAAACAATCTAGCGTTCGCTGTGCGGTCTATAGTTGTTCTAAAATACATGCACATGTAAACACATAAACACAGAAACCAAACAGATGGAACGGATAGTAAGTTTAAAACACAATGTCGATGATGTCATCGTAGAACGCAGTTCGAATGTTTTGGCACAATCCGCCAGGCCCATTGTTTCAGAAAAACAAGCAAAGAAGCAAAACCACTGTCCAGGGCGAACTGGTGTAGGGTCAGATTAATTTATAACTGCACTCCGGTGCACGTGTGCATCGTCTGGTCTTATCTTTATTTACTGCACCCAATTACCAGCGGCATTTCCACCAACAACGAAAAGAAGTAGATCGTGCGATACGCGCTCTTTGAATGCTCGCCCGAAACTAACAGCTGTTGTGTTTTGAGTTTACATTCATCACCTGGACGCCGAATCAGCTGTTCGCTTGCGTTTCCGGGCGAATGGCAAACTGTTAGGTGACGTGTTTGGCCGTGCAAACTGAGCTATAAAACGAATACATATTTATAAAACAACATGCAAACACGTCTTGTTTTGGTACTGCTTGCCCTGGCTCCGCTCGTCCTTGCCAAGAAGTTCAAGGAGGAGGAAAAACCGGCTTGGGCCAAGAAGGATATACGAGACTACAGCGAGGCGGACATGGAGCGTCTGCTTGATCAGTGGGAGGTTAGTAGCACTGCGAGCACTTATAGAGACAGACAATTAAAAACCCCTATTGAAATCTCTCAGGAAGATGAAGAGCCCCTTGAAGATGATGAGCTGCCTGAGCATCTGCGCTCCCCCAAAATAGATCTGAACAATCTGGACAGCAAGAGCCCCGAAGACCTGCTCAAGGTATCCAAAAAAGGACGCACTCTGATGACCTTCGTTTCGGTGACCGGCAATCCAACCCGGGAGGAGAGCGACACCATCACCAAGCTGTGGCAGACCAGTCTCTGGAACAACCACATCCAGGCGGAGCGCTATATGGTCGACGATAACCGCGCCATCTTCCTCTTCAAGGATGGCACACAAGCCTGGGACGCCAAGGACTTCCTCATCGAACAGGAACGCTGCAAGGGGGTAACCATCGAGAACAAGGAGTACCCAGGCGTCAACGCCAAGAAGGACGAACTGTAGGCCAGTTGCACAACTTCTTCAAAACATTCTCATGCTCTCAAGTATTTACTTTTTAAGCTCAAAGTTGAACAAATTTAAATAAATCGAAAATTTAAATATAATTTAAATATTTAAGCAGTTATTTTGTTTGGCCATTCACATAGAAACGGCGCTTCTTGTTGCCAAGAACTAAGGATGGAAAGAAAAGACGTGACTTTTAAGATTATAAATAACATTTATATATAACATTTTTATTTTATTAAAGGATTTATTTACCCTGTTTTTTTTGTCAAACCCAACACAAAATTAAATAAATTAAAAGACATCTAAGTGTTGTGCTAACGAACTTGAGGACTCACGGTGCCATCTGCAGAGTTATCGTATCGCCTTTCAAATGTTCCGAGCTCCAGCTCCCCTCTGTGTGACCTTAAGTCAACAAGACGCCGCCCGCGAACCGCGACGTGCTCCACTTGCTCCGCCTGCTGAGTAGCTGTTCCAAGAAGATGCCCGTGCAAGCCAAGATCGGTCCCAGCATTCTCAACGCGGATCTCTCGAACCTAGCGGCGGAGTCCCAAAAGCTACTGGATAATGGAGCAGACTACCTGCATCTGGACGTGATGGACGGCACCTTCGTGCCGAATCTCACCTTTGGACACCCCATGGTCAAGAGCTTGCGCAACAAGATCAAGGTGAGTTTGCGGTCCTCTGAGCCAGATATACGATTACCTATTCCACAATCTCATATAGACGGCCTTTTTCGAGACGCACATGATGGTCCAGAAACCGGAGCAGTGGATAGAGCCCATGGCCGATGCTGGTGTCAATCTCTACACCTTCCACGTCGAGCCGGTGCAGGATGTGGTCAAGGTCTGTCGGCAAGTGCAGGAGTCCGGCATGAAGGTGGGCCTTGCCATAAAGCCGGGCACCGAGGTAAGTTATGGTTGGGGTTATATCACTTTTGCTACTTGATATGTACTTCCTTTCACATGTCGGCTTTCCTAATGTTATTTATTTTAAAATATACATAATTTTGATAGTTCTACTAGCTACATTTTAATGTTATAGTTAGTTAACACAAGCTAGGTCTGCTTTTCTTAAATAATTTTCAAAATATTAAATGATTAACCACATGATGCACTTACCTTATAGGTACAAGAGCTGGAGAAGTACGTGAGCATTGCCGACGTGGTGCTGGTGATGACCGTTGAGCCTGGATTTGGCGGACAATCGTTCATGGGTGATATGATGCCCAAGGTGAAGTGGCTGCGGGATAACTACCCTAACCTGGACATCGAGGTAGACGGAGGTGTGGGACCCAAGACCATACACTGCTGTGCCGAGGCCGGAGCCAACATGATCGTCTCGGGAACCGCCGTGGTGGGTGCCTCCGATCAGGCGCAGGTGATCAGGGAGATGCGCGATGTGGTGCACAGCTACCTCAAATAGAGATGCATTTACCAGCTTAAGGATCGCTAGCTTAAAGAAGAATTTATTAGATAGGCGAAGAGTTTTGATTGCAGTTCCTTCAGAAAACTTCTAATAAAACAAATTTACAAACGTACATATATGGTTTTATACATTTATTTATTAACATTTATATAATATATGTTTGTAGGTATATATCATGTTTGGTATGACATGTTGCTTTTAGCTTTTAGTTGGTTATACGTGTCTGCGTGTACTTTATGTAGTTACATTTAGGTTACTGCACTTTCCCATTTATTGTCGGACATTGGTGAAATGCCGGCTTTATTGTCATGGTTTTCCTCCCTGTGTTTTCAAAAATAAATTTTTAACAATATTCGATTCGCGTCAAAACTTCAAGATCTGAATGTAAAACTTTTCATAAATTCTCAATGCCTCCGATGCGCTGGTCCAGCCACAGGAAAAGATTCAGTTTGTCTTTATTGTCAAAGTTTGTTATTGTAAATTCTTCACAAAGTTCCGTCTGTGCATAGATAACAAGTGCTTTTCATCAAATGATCGTCTTTAAACATTTACATATAATATTCTGATACGTGAGTACATATACTATGCTTCATTATTATGCGCGACACATATAAATTCAACTAGTTTTTAATGAGCTCCTGGTTTTTGGTTTTGCTACACATAACATTTTCGCTACAAATTCTTGTGTTCTTTGTTTTTTGGGGCTTGTCCTTGTATGTAGTGTCCCTCCATTCACATGGAGCATGAGAAACTGAATCGAATCCTTGGGGGCGATCCCCGTTAAGCGCAGAATTTCAACTAGGATGTGCGATTCTGAGATTGGGTATCAACTGTTTGCGTATAGTACTTAGTAATTATCTAGTCTGCTATTTATGACGCGTGTAAATTATTTCACTCACTCCAATCGCCAATGCTAAGCATTTTACATCTACAATATATATAATATATGGGTTGTGTTTCGATTTAGTCTAAATGTACATAAAGCTAAGCGTTTTGATAGTAGCCCGGAGCATGGGGTGTATAAAAATAGCTCGCCATGATCCGTGTGATCGTAAATGCTCAGGGTTAGGAGAGTGAACCCCAGAAAACTGAAAGTATTAAAGGGTGAAAGGGTGGCTTACTGTTCAAGGCAACAGCAAAGGAGTCTTGCCTGAGTTCAAACACAAACTATGTATATTTATCCGATGTGATCCTGAAATCTGCAGTGATTTCACGCCATTGCATCTGAAGCTTATACAAAACTTTACTTTACTATTTCAGACTCGCTTGGTAGTAAAACCCCTGCGAGTTCCAGGAAAAGACGGACATGTCTTGATGCACTGTACGATATCGAAGTTTAGAAGCATAGTTTCTATGATATGGGTATATCTTTTTGTTAAGTTTGTATTGTCCTGGATCTGTCCTCTGCTTTTATAGCTAGTATGCTCGATCTACAACAGCCCACAGATTTGTCTCGAGTATAATCTAAGCTTTACACTTTTCGCTTGATAATATGCATGTATAAATTTAGACACCATCACATCTGCTTAAAAGCTAGCACTACAATATATATATAGAATATATGTATGTATCCGTTATATGTATATTTCTTGTATATATTTCAGTTACATATTGGTTTGTGTTCATGTTCCGCCTAAAACACCGTGTGCCTTGTGTAATATGCGCTTCATTTAACCCCCCGTTAAGACTAATAATACTTTTCCACTTGTAAACTGATTGTACAAAACATGCATATATATTGATAGGCATAATATGTCCAACTAGATCTAGTAGTGATCGGTTATACATTTGCAATCTCTTTAAAGCATTTCAACAGGTTTTAGCTAGAAACTAGAAACGATAAGTCAATAACATGGAGCTCCTGGAATTCCGACCCAATTCGGGTTGCTCTTCTGTTGCGGTTCCAACTCAAAAACAATATCAAAGCTGTACACATCACGAAGCTCCGGTGTGTTTGTGTGTTGTGTTTGTTGAAACAACCGATTTTGAGTCTTTAGTTACGCGTATTTTACATTTCCTTAGGAGCGACTCCTCTGCAAAATAGTCGTGCCTACGAATGTCTGCACTCAAGCATTATATCTTCCAGATGACACACCTGGGTTATGGATGAGTAGAGATCGAAATCAGGGCAATACCTCGAGCTTCGACTTAAGCGGCCAGTCTAAGTGGGCTTGACAAACGAGGTGCGTTGGCGTGTAAATAGTTCTAAATATTAAGTTACATTGACATTTCTACCATAGAAGGGTGTATACCTTCTGTAGATCACCACGTAAATAGTCGTTTCGTATGCTATGTGTATAAGTATATTCCTTCTAATCCCCACTGTAATCCGACATCTGCCAGACGCAACGATTTTCCATTCGTTTTTCATTCGTTTGTGTTCTTTAAAGCTGAAACCCACGCATTGTAGTTATTATTTTCATGACTTAAATCTAAACGCATTTAGTTGCTTATTGTGCATTTCTCATTATTGTCAACTGCACTTTCTTATTTTTTTTTTAGATTCATTGTTGTAAGACAGCATATTTGGGTTTGGTGAAGAGTCTACTGCTACATCTATCAAATGCCCAAGATCAGCAATGATTCCTTGTTTTCTTTCGTTTGGTTATAGTTACATTTTCTACAATTGATTTGCTTATATTTGCTCCTGTTTTAATTTTCAACACTCAATAGCAATACTTCACAATATTTTTCTGCATTCTTTTTCGATTATCATAATTTTTCCCGTCGCAAGTAATACTTATTATAGTAAAGGATTCGTTTTGACCGGAACCTTTCAACACAAAATTCAGCTACAGAATTGAATTCTATTCTGGGTTTCGGGGTATTTAGACACAATTATTAATTATTTAGATATCGGGTACATGACAGTTATTTTCTTTTTACGTGTTAATATATAAATCGCGTTTGCAATATGTATTGACATGTGTTCGCACCCCTTTTCGGGTTGTCTGGGTTATAAATTGTCTGGGGTTTCGGGTTCATACAAATTTTGTTTGTAAAAAAATTGACAAATAAATTCGGCAAATTGACACATGATTATGTTGCCCAAATCGATACTAGTCGGTTGGCTAATACCGTAAGTTCAATAGCAAAATATATGTATGTATCCTATAGGACACATGGGTTCCATGTGACTTTCGTAATTTGTGCAATCGTTTCATGGATATGCTCTGTTCCAGTTAGTCCTGACTGCGGCTCTTTTTGCAGAGTCTTATCTGTAAGCCGTGGTAAGGATTAATTTTTGGACGACGTCCTGGAATGAGTGTAGTGGTGAGTACCCTCACGCATTGGATCAGTGGCTATTTTGGATAGTATGTCGGGTCCTCCTGGATGTAGGTCGTACTTGTTAACGCGGTCCTCTTTAATGGGACGTGTATGCTTCGCAATCTGCTCCTGTATCCAAGGCACATATTGCACCACGTTCGCATACACGCCCGGCAGACGGGGATGCGCACACATAATGCCCCAGGAGACTATGCCGCCCACGAACCAGCGATTCTTCTCCCCTGGATACGGACACAGCAGCGGACCGCCCGAATCTCCCTGGTATTTGGGTTATATACGGTCTTAAATATACGTTCAGGATAGGGAACAATATCGCTTACCTGACAGGCATCCTTGCCTCCGTCATCGAACCCGGCACAGACCATGCCCTCCGACACCGTCAGGTTGTCCAGCCATTCGTCGCACTGATTACGCGTGATGATGGGCACTTGCACCTCGTTTACTATGTACTCATACGTCGACTTGGCTGTGGAACAAAGGAAAGTGTGATCGATCTTGCGGAACCCGGAGATTATGTCAAGTAGACTCACGGTCCTTGTCCTCCCGCTTCCCCCATCCGATGACGGTGCACAGGGTGCCAGGATGCAGATTCCTCACGCTCGGCGGCGGCAAACATACGGGCAACAGGTGTTCATGAAAGGCAACGCGCGTGGCAAGCTGGAAATGTATCCAAAAATATTAGAAACCAAAGGACACATTTTAAGTTATTAGATTTTCTCACTTGGAAGAGAGCTATGTCATTGTCGTGGGCAATGGCCATGTTGTATTGCGGATGCGGAATTACAGCCTTGACCTTAACCTTCTGACCCGAGTAGGTGAAAGAATTACGACGCGTTACGCCCAGCTGAATAGTCCAGTCCTCCAAATCGATCACGCTATAGCTGTCAAACAAGTATCTCAATTAGTGGCCAACATATTAGCATGCCTAGAATTTAACTAACTTTCCCACGCAGTGTGAGGCTGTGAGCACCCATTGATCTGATATTAGGACGCCTGCGCAGTAGAAAATTTTCTCCGGACCGCCCAAAATTGCAGCCAGGAATGGCCAATTGCCTGGATTGGCTTGGGTTCCTCCAATGATGCGTCTTGATGGCTTGTGTCTACCCCGCTTTACTCGTCCGCACTCTGAAATAGATAATGAATTAGTAAAAGCATGATGCGAATTTTCCACCCAGACCCACTGACCATAATTGGAGCACGTTAGATCGGCCATAGGATAATCCTCCGTCTTCTTGCAGTTGGCAAACTCTTGCATCAAGGTGGACTTTCTTTTGGCGTACATTTTCCAAATGTCTGTGGACACATTTACCGTGGCCAGCAGTGGGCGGTGAGTAAGCTGGGTCAGGACACTGGTGGCATTCACGGCCGAGTAGCCCAGAATGGAACACACTGCGCTGGGCGATACTGCTCGATCCCAGTTCTTTACACACGCGGGCATCCACTGCCGCTGACCGATGCGGTAGACCTCCAGAACCCCGGTGCCCACATCGCCGTTCCGCTCACTTAGCCTCACTAAAAGTGATTGGTGGAACTAGTTAGGTCATAGCTAAAATCAATAACCCTTTACTTACAGCAGTTGCGCTCATCCTGGCCATAGGGACAGTCAGTGATGCCGTCGCATATGTGCTTGGTTCCAATGCACTGGTTGTCGCCGCAGTAGATCTCGTCTGGTCCGCACCGCTCGCACTTGGCCTCGTCTGCCTGGTCCATGCAGTCGAGGTGGCCATCGCACACGTACTCCTGCGGCAGACAACGGTTCTGGTCGCACTGGAAACCATCGCACTTCGGATGCGTAGCGGCTCTCATCACCTCACGAACCTCATCCAACCCCACGCAGTCCTCGGAACTCGGAAAGTCCTTGAAGAGCTTGCAGTTTAGGTACTCGGGCAGACTCAGTCCGAAAACGTCGAAAAAGAAGCCGCAGCGGCGCATCGTCTCCGTACAGAGGGTTTTGCAAGGTGGCACCGTGGCCCTATACGTATGTACATATGTGTGACCATCATTAATGAGTAAAAGCAAAAAATGTAGATCCTACCCGCTCTGTCCGCACTTGGGCACGAAAAGCGTGCAGAGAAACAGGGACACCAGCTCATAACATCTCACATCCACCAGGGCCTCATAGGAATCCAAGTCCTGCAATTAATTGAAGTTAGTGAAATAAAGGGCTATGCTGTATACCCACATAATTACCGTTTGCGTTTCCAACTGTCCGAAGTGGCCGATATAGTTGGGGAACACGGTGTAGTTGTAGGGAATCTGGGGACCTTGGCAAAATCGCACAATAATGGGAAGGCATGTGCCTGGGGCTGGATTCTTGCCAAAACTTGTGGTGTCCTCCACGTGAATCGTGTTGATGATAGTCTTGTTCACGAACTTTATAGTCGGATATGCATTAAAGTAGGCAGCCAAACCTCCGGCGATGGCCAGCAGGGCAAAGGCGTTGATAAGGATTTGAAACAGGCGGAACTTTAAGCGGCCGTTTGTGATGTACGGATTGGAGCTCTTGCGCCGGTTAATAATCTGTAATGGAAGGTGGTAGGATATAATCATTACAATATCATACAATATTTTTGTAAAAATGAATGTTTTACCTGATGCTGTAAGGACATGGTGTGCGGTGCTCCATTTTGAAAGCGGACGATGGTCTGCAGACTGCTGGGCTGCCCAGCCGCCTTATGAAGCGGCGAGATCGTCTGCGGCGGTTCCAGCTCCTCGATGGGCTCGTGCTGTACTCCCTGACGGCACACGATCGGGGCTGGCGCTGAAAGGGCAGAGGAGAGGCAGATGAGCTGTGACAAAGCCCGAAGAATTGGAAAGACTTTTACTCACCACTGCACAGCCGCTTGGCGGACAACGAGGGCAGCAGCGGCGCCTCCATGAGCTTGGAATTGTATCCCGGACTGGACGTCTGGCTAAAGCTGTCGCTTGAGATGGTCGAGTCCTGGCGAAAGTTGATCTTGCTCCTTGGTGGCGGCATTACGGGAGCCTGCTTGCCACTTCCGCGTCCTCCGCCGCCGCCGCCTCCCAGAAATCGAGTGGGAGCCAAATCCATGAGCGGAGTTTGGCGCTGCGCGGTGCCGGGTGCGTTGGACTTACGTCCCCCTTGCTGGGAACCCAGCAGTGGTGCTTCCATAAGCTTAGAGTTGTAGCCCGGACTGGAGCTGATTGAGTAGCTATCGCTGGACAGCGTGGAGTCCTGGCGCTGTTGCACCCGAGGGTACGTAATTGGCGGCGGTTTATTGCGTACGAGCTTATTCCGCACAGTTAAAGGAGGCGGCGGGTGACCCCGCGATCCCGTCTCCACTGTGTCAAATACATTTGCCTGCCGCAATGGTGGTTCTGGGGGCCCTGGACGTTTGGTAATAAAATCAGTGGGCGGCACAACGGCTGGACATGGACCAGACAAAGATGACATGGTGCCGCTGGAGATGGTGCTGGATCCTGCTGAGGCGGCGGACGAAGTGGAGGCCGAGGCCGAGACGCTGCTGGGTTCTTTGGAGCTCTGGGAGTGAGTTTCGCCGGTCGAGTGGTTGCTGTTGCTGTTGTTGCAGCCCTTCGCTGACGGCGGCTGCTTCCGGGCGGGAACCACTGGTAGCTTGGAACCATCGCTTCCCACACTGCTGCTGTTGTTGTTATTGCTGGCCGTGTAAAGGGCAAGTCCCAGACTGGTGTTGTTGTTATTCAGCTTATGCATGGCATCGTTAAGCACAGCACGTTCCCTGTACGCCTCCCTGGGATCTCTGGCCAGCGGCGTGTCAATCGAACTAGACAGAGGCTTCTCGTCGAGCGAGGACTGGGTGTCCACCGAGGAAAAACGACTGCGAAAGTCCACGCTAGTCGAGCTGCTGGCGAACCGCTCACTGTGCCCGCCCAGCGATGAGCCGTAGGCGGAATCCACGGTGCTGCTGGAGGAGCGCTGCGCCCGCTTGGCCATGTGACTTAGCCCGGCGTAGCGGCCGGTCAAATAGCCGGCGACCTTGACGGGCGTGGATGTTAGCGACTCGTCGAACACGGAGTTCTCCAGACTCATGCGGTCATCATCGGAAATCCCATCGGCATCCGCATATCCGGACGCCGGACGTGTGGCTATGTCAACAAGCAGTGCTGATTGCAGCCCGGTACCTCCTCCTTGTCCGTCGCCTGATCCCCGGACTACTGCCTCTGCGGTCACGTCTTCTGGCTGCGGATAAACAAATACTGTGCCCGTGCCGTGGGCGCCATCCTGTCCGCCAGCCGAGAGTGGAAGTGTGTGACTCGACGACTGCCAGGAGGACTTGCCGCGCAGCAGACGCCTCGGAATGGGAGGCGGGGGCGTCACTGGGGTGTCCACCCGCACCAAGTGCTGCTGGTGCTGATGGACCTGCCTTCCACCCGCGATGGCCCTCTGGAGCGCTGACTGGCCATATTTTAGCTCCGTCATGTTTACCTGCCAGCGAAAAATGAGGAAATTCGAGGTAAAAGAGGTAAACCAACAGAAAAGAGTCGAAAATCGCATAAGTGAATGTAACAAAAAAAAAAAAAATATGACTAGTTTTTACGGAATTTTTTCATAATTAAACTGGGCACTGTGTAGAAATTTCCTTTGATAATTAAATTATTAAGTATAAATATAAGATAGTTAAAACAAACAATGATGCACTTATAAGGATATAGGAAATATAATTTGTTAACTAATAATTTGAAGCAAGTATAATAATAGTCCCTGGTGGTAGAACCCTTTCCCACTGTAATGATTACCACTCTGATCATCCACTGTGGCAATATTATCCAGCAGCAATATCCTGCAACTTAAGCCTCAGCCAGGTGCCGAGGATGAAGTGGAGGAGGAAGGACTAAGTCCTCGCTAAGCCGAGCGCAGAAATTCTGACGCGCAGCAAAATAATAACTCGGGGGGATTTTATGCCAGGTTCTGCTACAAAATGAACCAGTATGAGGCAAGTGGTTTTGGCTGCCGTCCACTTCGATCTCTTGGGTCATGCAAAGCCAAACTATGGCTAATCCCTCCTCTGTCCATCACTCGAAACACCCTGTGGACCGCCAGTCGAATAACCCAAACTTGGATGAGTATGTAATTAAATTTGAATACTGCATCCTTGAAGGTTGCAAAACTATGGAAACTTTTGGCTTTGTTTACTTCCCCGGGAAAAGAGCAATAGCAGGATTATTTATTTTTGAAAGAGCATTATTGTATTGTGCTGCACTTCCCAAACTTTCTTAAAAATGAAAGAGTATTGTGAAGGAAAAACTCGAATATTTCGCGGGAGGCTCAAAGTTAAAGTATTTATATTTTCTTACGTACCGAATTCATAAAAATTTATGTTCGCTTAAAATGTAGAGAGAGGATTCGTATATAATCTTTATTAAGTTCAACTGACCTCCTAAAATCGTTTTTAATCCAGCCACCACCTTTTTATCTTAATTTCGGTGAATAAATTGGTAGATAAGAATATAATGCTAAACTAATTGATTCTCCACAAAAATCTCTCTTAATGAATTCTGAGCCGGGTCAAAATGTAACCATCACCTTTCTTGAGTTTCTTTTATCTATGGAACTTTTTTCAGTTCCGATTTTGTCTGTTCAATTATGCTTGAAGTACCAATTTTAAGACTAACTACCCCTAACATGCTCTGGATCATCTTTATGGCTTAAAGTATTTGATCTCAAAATTGATATTTAGTTAGTATATGGAGCTGGTCCTTCCCTAGAGGCCACTGAATATCCTGGTAAAGTGTTCTAGTATTACTAGAATGGAACCATTTTTGGTTAGTCTTTTCAGTTTCAGAACTTTCAACATAAATATATTACTCACAAGCATTTCGGTGGCTGCCTGGGGCAGCTGCGACGGCTTCTGCTTGTCCTCGAGCATTGGATAGTAGTGGGAGGAGTGTCGCCGCACGATGCTGTTGCTGCTGGTGAGGTCGCTGCTCTCGCTGATGCCGCCGGAGTTGCTGGGCAACGGCAGCAGAGTCACGGACTTGCACTGCTCCTGCTGCTTGTCGTAGAAGTCCAGCAGCGAGTTGAGAGGCAGCGCAAGGCTGGCGGCGCGCTCCGATCTGGAAAGAAGGTTGGTTCAGTGTGCATCATCTAGCATTTGAATGGTGTGGCACCAACTCACCTTGAGCGACTCCGCTGGTCCGCCACCGAGGTCTGATGATGATGGTCCTGGGAGACGCTCAGAAATTGTTTATTCATATCGAGTGCGTTCATGGCTTAATCGCGAGGTATTTCGAAGTCAGTCTGCAATGGAGAAGCGGATAGGATTTGTCAGGTTTTGTTTTTCGCCGGCGTTGTACATGCCATGCATATCGAAAGAGAACTGCTCCATGCGGAACATTAAATGCCCCACAGACCAGAATGATTCCGTTCATGCAAATAGCTGCGGGGCCTTTTGGCCACAGGAATCCAAATCAATTACTCAATGGCCCCCACTCACACATTCACACACCCACACACTCGCAGTCCGGCACGTGACAATAGATGCCACAAAAGTTGAAATAAATGCAGTGTGTGTCTGTGTGCCTTTGTGCCGGAATATACATAGTACATACATGCGTTTAGTATGTGCGGTGGGCATATTGATGCCATCGGAATCGGGCCAAGCAATTTGGTCTTTTGTGTCTAATGGATGCCATTAGTCGGCTCACAGCACAATGGACCCCGCGCGCGGCTCTCCCCATCCCAATGCTTATAAAATGTGGCCAAAAGCCGATTCGAAACGAATTTAGCCACACTGCACCATAGACACATAGGCACAATTGGAAGCGAGTTGACTACCCCTGCGTTTCCCTGCACGGGTTAATTAAGTCAGTTAATCGGAAGTGGTAAATATTGTGCAGAAAATAATATACATAAACTGTACTGAAAACAATGAATGATCATCACGGATTGTGGAACTTAGTTCCATCATGTTGGTCTTTTGTGTTTAGTTTAAAACATAGAAAACTTTTTAAATTATCTTATTACTTTAAAGCGACCTATC
Organism: Drosophila santomea; assembly: GCF_016746245.2. Taxonomy (NCBI): domain Eukaryota; kingdom Metazoa; phylum Arthropoda; class Insecta; order Diptera; family Drosophilidae; genus Drosophila; species Drosophila santomea. Next base: position 16,318,373 of record NC_053016.2, on the reverse strand, counting down.
TCAATCAGCTGCATGGATGCGAGTGTCATGTTTCGGACTGCTGTTGTGTAACAGGTTGAAAACCGCAATGCAAATTTAGCGAGCAAAATAAGAGCGCTCACCGCCCACAAGCGCCACGCCCACCGAACAACCTCACGTGGTCGGCGGCAGATGACAGAGGTCAGAGGTCAGGCACCGGAGATCACAATGTGTCAAGGACGTATATTGACCCTAGTTTTATCCCATCAGTTCGGTGAGGTGAGGTTTGTGAGCTTAAGAGCAGGTTGGCAAGTAATATATATCTATATCAATCATCCTGTAAAATTGGCCACAGCGGATCTTACGTGGCTTCTAACTTGGAAGAACTCAATTTATTTTCTAATGCTGTATGTTGTATATTTATTGGTAACTTTTTTCTTGACACCTCTGTATTATTTCTCCATAAATAAATGCTCTTCAGTAAAATCAACCTTAACTATAACTTCTACACTAAAGGTAATTCAATATGATAACGGATTGTTCTCTCAATTTGGGTGTTCAATCATCAGTAAACTGATGGCACTGAATAACACGCTAAATCCACATAATTGTCCTGTCTTTAAATCTCAAAATCATGTTGTACTTTTGGATACCTTAAGGAGTTTTATTGTTTCGATTCATATATAAATGAACTATTATCTGCAGAGAACGTACATGCGCGGAAAAATAGATGGAAGGAGGATTAAATAAATTTGTATAATTAAACTTAAAGTTATAATTAAACAATTCATTACACAATTGAATACAGACATTATTGGAGAGAATACCAAATTCACGTTTGCCAGTTAACAAACGATGGCCCTAACTTGTTTCCAAACTCTCGCCGAGATCATAATCGTTTATGGCAATTATACCTACGCGGCTGTGCTAACAATCAAGCATTTGACCTTCCACCACTTTAGCAGGGCAAATATCCAGCCGCAGATGGGTATGCATAGAGTGCTCCTATTAGGGTCCACGTTTCCGGGGGACGGTCGAGGACTGAATAAACACACAAATTCTATTTGCTCGGCATTTGTATGCTGAACACCAATTCCAAGCTCATATGAACCATAAATTGTTTGCTTTTGTGTCGGCCCAATCCCCATCTTCGCTTCGCCAGCAAGTTTGCCAGCAAATTCAGCAGCAAATTCGCAACGCAAAAGCAAACCCACTCCGGTCACAGGAATGGGGAAATCAAAAATGGGTCTACGGCGCTTTTAAATTGTATTAAGTCGAAGGCAGACGCCGAGTAGTCCCGGCAACAGCATTTGAATTTAAGGTTATTACCCAAATTGTTGGCGCATTTGCCAAGTGTCAGCCGCTCAAATTCCAATCACAAATCTGAAATCTCGGCCCTGTCACATGCAAAAAAAAAAGGTTAGAATTCCAATCCTGTCCAGGCCGAGTACTCGTACTGGTTCCCGTGTACGCCTGCTGATTGCTTTGCTAAACAGTATTAAGTATACGCCCGGTGGCCCATAGAAATATTTATCCATAGAAATGCTGGCGCACAAAACTACACATTGCGTATGGAAATGGCAACGGCAATAGAAATGGCATTGGCATTCCGAGTTAATCAGGACACAGTTAAATACACGCCTTCAGGACTTCAGAGCTTTCCCAGAAGATTAGCACAGTCAATTTGAACTGGGCAGTCAAGGAGCATTCTAGATTCCTGAACTTGCGGCTGGCACTCCCCTTAATCAGTTTGCTTTTGAATTCCTCGCATTACGCAATGAATTCAGCTGGGCAACCACTTGGCCTCCCCCTTTAATATAAAAAATAGAGGATTGGGCATAATCAATCTTTTATACTCGTAAGTCTATGTAGCCCAGGCACACACATACTAAATTGAAAGGAAATCATTAAAAAAGCGCCACATGAGTCCCAGTTATATAAGGCTTGAGCCAATTACAGTATGTCTGCCGGACATCTTTCGCTTCTTCCAGTCGTCCAATCAGCTTCATGGTATGTATGGTGCCGGCCAAATTCAAATTCCAAGACGGAGTCCTAGGAATTTCATTACCAAAACATTCTGGCGAGGCCAGAACGTAAAAGGAACGTGTGAGCCCCTCGAGCAGCTTCCTTACATTTTTGTTGGCGGCAATTTTTGCACGCAATTGGCCTTTTACATATTGCGCATTCACTTTTAGGCGGGTATAATTTAAATTTATGGCCCCTCACTGGTTGCGACCCCATTTATCTGTCGCACACATAAATTACGTCTTTTTCTATATAAGTTTGCCTTATTTACAGGACCTTCTCAGAAATTATGAGCCTAACAATAATTGTGCAATCCTAATTATATACAACATTTAACAGTCTTTTGATCTTTATTCTGGAAAAAGAAGGACCTGAGGAAGGACCGCTTTAGAATGTGAAGTTAATTTGCTAACGGATCTTATGTTCTGGTCTCTTTGAATAAATCGTTTCGAATGCTTCAATGATTGTCCCCAGTATCTTCAAAGAATATGAAGGATGTGACACCATAGTTGTCACATGCTTATAATAGAGTTCATTTGTCCTATTTAATTGCCAGTTAGATAGTAGTATGCTTGTGGGTATGTCTTACAGCGTAGGCTCTGTGGGAATTTTGGGGAATTGTTTTATTTTAAACATTAAACCATCAAGCCAGATATTGTCAAAAGCCTGAGAGACATCCAAAAATATTCCCGTTTTTGAACCCGTTCTATATTAAAAGAGATCTAATGGCTAGAGCTAAACTATATTCGCGCCCTTGTTAGTGGTCTTTATTTTAAATTAAATACTATTATTTCGCATTCTAACATCATCCCATGAATAAAGTTATCAACATCATTTACATCAGTGTTCACTATCAACAACGCAGCAGCAAGACCAATGACAGACGGACATGGCCAGATCGAATCGACGATTGATCCTGATCAAGAACATAGAATATATATATGGTCGGACACGCTTCCTTCTGCCTGTTACATACATTTCAACAAACCAAGTATACCCTTATACTCTACGAGTAACGGGTATAAAAAGTGCATCGTTAGGCCAATTAGATAACTTTCGTGTTGTGTAGCATACTTCCTTGTGTTCTCGCGGGCAGCATTACTACGATCTTTTAACAACAAACAGCCGACGAACGGGTACGTAGTACGTACCACACGCGCCAGAATGCGAATACGAGGCAGCTGACGGCATTCAGGCATTCCTAATGAGCAGTCAACGAAAACTAAATACCTTGGTCTCACCCTAGATTCCTGCTTGACTTTCCGCGACCACTTAACTAATATTTTCGCAATGTGCAGCTCGAAACGAAGGAAACTACATATACTGGTTGCTTAGTACGAGAAGCAAGCTACCACTTCGATGCAGGCTTCTAATTTTCCAGCAAATTATTGTTCCAACTTGGAGGACATTGCCGCAGCGTCACATCGCAAAAAATTCCAAACGCTACAGCTTATGAAAATTTAACATAGAATGATGAATAAAGGCTACACACCTGATTTATTAAAAAGGACTACATAATATTATCTCCATGTACCATGCACGTACATCCGACCTTCTGGGAATTTTCTACTGGTCTTGCGTAACGCACTCAGAACTCATTCATGGGAGTTAGATGCAGAATTGTTGTTCCTAAGCCAGGAACAAAGAAGAGGTTGGCCGAAGGGCGTGGCGCCTGGCACGCCCATACAATTAACAAACAAAATATTAGAGACCTACACACACACACACTCGCGCAGAACAAGAGTGCCATTGTTGGTAATTGTGCAATCAGCAATGCGATAGTGTGCGCCATAATGCGATTGTGTGCCGTGAGTGCGTGTGTGTTAGCCAGCGCGTGCCCCGAATGGCTTTAAAGTAAAGTTAAGTAAGTGAGGGGCTGAGAGGGGAACATAAAAAGGCGGAGCTGGGGGCAGCCCCAAGCAGCGCTAGAGCTTAAGCTGGTTACGCGCAGGAGGGGCTTCCAGTTTTGCCCACTTCCGCTCGACGCCCGATTCGATTTCCATTTCCATCTCACATTCAAAGGGCGTTCCGTCGACTGACAATCATCAGCGATGGGTGTCTGTTTACTATTGCCTGCTTATCGGCGGTGCCGGCGAGGCACCGCAGTCCAATCTCTACGCATCCACTTCATTGAGTCTCATTTCCGGCAGCAGTCAATCGGCCACATGCAATGCAGCCAGCATGGAAAACAAATGCTCGATAACATTGGCCTTTTATTTGGTTCGAGTCAATGTTTTTTTTTATAAAGTTGTGCGAAGTTGTTTCAGTTAATTGTCTAATATATCAACAGTATTACAAAATAACACTTGGCACTGGAAAAGAAAAAACCTCATTTTTCTCTATGTAGTTATCACTGCATCGGGACTCTGGTAATCAAATATAATAATGGCCTCCGAATTAGCAAGGCTCAACTAACTGAATTAAGTGACACAGCTTTACATTAATATGCAAGTAATAAAATAAATATTAATTCAATATCAGCTGTTAGACACTTTTCTTTTGTATACTAAACATGACATATATACATATGTAAATTAAAGTTATACACAGTTTTTCCGCTTACATGCATATTCTGTCAGTCAAATTGTCAGTTACTATGTCACTGTGTTAGTCAGTCAATCAGGATTGCAACTGCCACAACCCACAGCCTCACAGCCCCACTGCCCCACAGCCCCATAAGCGATAACAATGGTGGGCATTGAGCAATTTGCTGGATGCGTTCGCTCAATTCAGTGGACGAGTATTTGTGTACGAATACATTGGATACATTGAACGAACAGGATTTACTGTCAGCGTCAACGCCATTGTCCTCTTTGTCAACTTACGTTCCGATCAAGGATGGTCGGCCCCCTGTCCCCCCTGTTCCCCTGTCCCCTGTCCCCCCAGAGCCAGAGCCTGCTCCATCCAGCCTCTGGTTGCCCAAGTCTTGTCTGGTGTGGAGCCCAGCTGGGTCGCCAGCCCCACTTTCATTAGTCAATGCGCCAGTGCTGGCGCTTTGTTTCTGACATCCCAATGGGCGCACGTGGCGCTGCTCGCAATGTCCTCGATGGGCAGCGGGTGTGGAGGCCAGCAGATGTGGCGTCATGCGATGTGGTGCGGCTTATGATGCCTGGCCGAGCACTGATGGCTGCCTGTCTGTCAGCCAGTGGTGCTGGCGATGTGTGTGCAAATAGATGGAACCACGCAAGCGGAAGTACGTCGGAGGTTGGGGCTGCTCCCAGACATTCAAAAAAATCATGACTAGCTTATTTTAAATCGGGCTTTTGGCGGAATAGTAATCTATATAAAAATATCTATGTAAAAAGTGACATTTCTGAGAAATTGTAAAATCTTTTTATGATTGATATAGAAAGTTAATAATTTACTAATTCTTTTTCTCACTGGAACTTTTGATACAAAGCTAGTGCAAAAATGTTAGCTTTTGAACAAAAATTTTGAAAGTATATGTTGATACACGCCAAACCTTATTATTTTAATAGCAATTAATCGCAAAGATAAGTAATAATAAGTACAAAAAGTAGACTTTTTTGCTTAGAACCACTAGCCGAATCGACTTAACCATGTCCGTCCGTTCCTCTCAGAAATTTAAATAAAGCATTCTGATTCTAGTGACGATTACGCAGGGCAGGGTGTATAGTCACTGACAAAATACAAGTTTGTTAAAAAAATTGGTTAAAGATGATAAAAAGTTTTAAAAGGATTTTACTACATTCGTTGTTTACTACCTTCCCGATAACTTAAGGGCACCCAGGAAGACCATTCAGATCAAGATGAGATTGTTTTTACATTAGAGCTAATTAAAAGACGTTTACTCATTCCGCGCGCTTTATCAAAATTATTCATTGTACCGCTGAGAGTTTCTATAGACTTAACTTGTTATTATATTTATGAAACGTTTTTCTGTGAGGGATATTTCAGTTCTACTTTAGCTTTTTCTCCGCTCATTCTTCTAGATCCACTATTATAGTTTTGCTTTATACGTATGCTCTACGTGGACTGCTGTCCACAGTGATAAGTAAATTCAAAATAAGAATAAGAATGAGTTTCAATCGTCGCACTTTTATTTAAGTGTACCTTAGCTGCCTAACTGGGAGTGGGTACCTGTCCCCCGTATCGTGTGCATCAAACCGTTTACGGCAGACAGTCGCGTAGAGGAGCAGCCGTACAGTGGACTATGGGAATTCGACCTGTTTTTTTGGCATAATTAATATCTCGTAAATATTTAAGATACGATGATAATTTTTTTTCTATTCTTATACACACTTTACAATTTGGCAAGTGGGCGTGTCGCGCTTCGAACAACGCCACATCAGCCCCCGCCTATCTTTACGATTTTTTTTTTCTACCCATATATTTTCAGTATCTATTTTAACGTTGAAAATAGAAATTTTATTTTTCATTTTGTTCGTCATAAGGCAGAGCCGTTTCAGTAGTAGTTTCATATGATGTTCAACGGCCTTGCTTCCGTCCAGGCGGGTATTATAAGCTTTTTATTTATTTATTTATTTTTATTTTCATTTATGCAAAAAAGTGTTATGAACATGCCATAAGTACCTTGATAATTCAGAAGACTGTCGTCGATATGCCCAACAATGCGTGCGCCACGCTTCTAGGAGGGCCGCATTGAAAATTGAGAGGTTGCTACCTAATAATTTAATTTTCGCGAAAAGTCGCAAAAATTCGCAAATGAAACCTATGTGTTCTAAATAGGGAATTAATCACTCTACAGCATGGACTAACACACTTACTAAACAAATTTGAACAATTTTTTAAAACTCTATTCAAAGTTGAAATTTTATTTTGAAAGTTGGACGAGAACATCACTTGATAAATATACAAATTGTTAAGTTTACGCGCACGAACTAAGCAACATATTAGTAGAAACACATAGTACACACCTCAAGAATGAGTATTCATTTCAAATTTGACGGGTTTAGGCCTTGTGGTTCAAGAAATATTAATTTTAGTAAGCACTAAAAAAGAAGCTCTCCGATGGCATGTGCTTTGTGTTTGCAACAGCTGACTTTACAGCTGTTAATTTTAACAGTGGACTGTTAATTTAACATTTGCGTTACAGATTATATCTGATCATCAAGTGGAGCAGTGGAGCAGTGGAGCAGCCACACAGCTGGGGCCATATGCTGTCCGTAGTTATCAGTGGGAAGGACGGGCAATGTGGTGAAACGGAGAAACAATTCCCAATCGTGGAGCCAGCCCCTTTGAATCCAGCTAGCCGTTTTGCTGTCCTACTGTCTGAATTGTCGACGGTTTAAGCGGAAATTGATTTTCGTACTTCGACGCCTCAACCGGCATAGGTACCTCCCTACCTGTGGGTAGTAATTTATGAGTGCTTCTCGGCAGACAACCTCCACACACATTTGTTATCCATGTGTTATCCAACTGGGTAGCGAGCTGCACTCGCACCTCCTTTCTCAATTAATGCTTCGACCAACGTCGTTGAAATTGCAAAACCAATCAGTTGACATCCCAGTGAAGCCTTTAAAAAAGGGTGTGGTGGCTGGGTGGCAACTGGGTTCACTTTTCAAGGACACACACAAGCCACAGAGCAGCTGCAGCTGCTTCTTCAAGAAGAAGTCGGTTGTTCTGAGGAATTTAATTATACCGCCCCACCGCCCACTTTGAATTAAAATCAAGCAGACTGTTGCCTCGGATTCAGATTCATTAAAATCATGTCAAAGCAGTCGAATTCAGCAATTTATCTGTTCCATTAGATTGGGGCGATTTCTCGCTCCTGCATCTGGGCTGCCAGGATAATACATTTGTTGTATAAATTCCTTGGCAATTTACCTTTTGCGTAGGTTAAAGATCAAATATTTGCATATTAATAAGAGTCCATGTTAGCTGTAGGATAACACTAATTAAACAATTAAAGGTGATAACAAAAAGCTTTGATGTACATGGAAAAATTTAACAAAAATTAATAAAGCCTTTGTGTTTATTGCAACAAAGACGGATTCACGAGAAAATACTAGATGTATGCAAAGTGTGTTAAACGAGTTTCCAGTAAGATATCGTTTCACAATTTAATTGTATTATCTGTACTTTGGGATGCAAACCAAAAAAAGTACAATAAATTAATGTAGACCACTTTTTGTTTAAAGAAAATTCCTGAATGAGTATCATAAAACTGTTGTGATGATGACCCACGGTTTCTAAATTAATAAAATGTCGTATAGCTCATTTAAATGCAATTTTGCCCGTCCGCTGAACTCCTAAATCCACTGTCTTCTTTTCCATTTTTTTCAGGATCCAGACGCTTCTAATTGATTTCTCATTAGCGTGAATCGGAATTTATGGAAAAATTAATATTCGAAGCTTGGTCAAAGCGTTGCTTAGTTATTAAGTATTTAATTCAGATTTGAGGCCTATAGAGGAAAACCTGATGAGCTAATGCCAGCCAAGGACCAAATAGGGAAATTGTTGTATTTGCCTCTGTCCGCTTTTCGCAGTTCTTTTCGTCCCATCGATTTTTGTCCTACGTGCGGGTGTGAGTGGGACTGTAAGTGTGAGTGTGAGTGCGAGTGTGTTGGTATTTGGTCCTTCCAAATTGAGTTCAAATGCTGCGCGACTGGCCGAGGTTCTTGGGATAGCACAAGTTGATACAACTTGGGTAGCGAGCAACGTGGCGCTTAAGTGTGATTCCCTGTAGGCTGTGTGTGAGTGTGTGTGCGTGCGGCAAAGACACACATAGGTGTGCTGTGTGCCAGTGTGCCAGTGTGTGTGTATCTGCCTTGTTGTCCTGTTTGTTTTCCACTTCAACTCGCCTGGGTCTAAGGTTCAACCAATTTATTCTCTCACCTCACTCTTCGTCCTTTTTTCTCTTTTTTCCCGTTGTCTCTTGCGCTCTGCCTCTCTCTCTCCTCCTGGAAGCTTAGAATGTTCGTGCCTAAGTCAAATAATTCGCTAACACATCATTTCACACTTAAATGCTGTAAAAATAAGCACAAAGCTCTTGGTCCAAGCTCTTGTCCATAAACAAACTATGCAAGTAGAGTAGAATTCCCCTTCAGATTAGTAAACCTTATGCCTTCCAAAATCTTACACATCACAAAAAAGGGCACCTATGACCCATGGCAACATGGGTCAACAAACTTGTGCTGCGTATATGTCTCTGGAGTCTGCATGCTCAATTTCTAGCTTTCATAGTTCCTGAGATCTTGACATTCATACGGACAGACAGACGGACAGACGGTCGGACAGACGGACATGGCCAGATCGACTTGGATTGAGAACAAATATACTTTATATGGTCGGAAACGCTTCCCTCTGCCTGTTATATACTTTTTACGAATCTAGTACACCCTTTCTACGAGTAACGGGTTTAATAATAAAATTCATTAATGCCACCATAGACTGTTCCATCCCAACGTCTAACATTTATAGCAAGCAAAAATAAAATAATAAAATAAAATAAAAAACCAAAGGAATGTTGCAACTATATTACCACATCCGCACTATGATTACCTACACAACGTGCACGAACGGGCGCAACAGTATTTAATAAATCAAAAAATCAATTGTGGCTTAAGTTTTAAAGAATGTTACGATTGTATTCATTTATATTTCCAAAAAATCCTTACAGCTTTGGAAATTTTTCGGCACAATTGGTATTTATGGAAGCTTCACTGTCGGACGTGTGTCTGTATGCGTTACTTACATATCTCGATTGCTGTCGTTTGTCTGCTCACATTTGGCGGTTGTCACTGCTGCTGTTGCTCTTGTTGCTGTTGTTCTTGGTTGTCGTTTGTCTCGGCCTTATTATTTGTGTTGCAGTTGTTGCTGCTGCTGCTGCTGCTGCTGCTGCTGTGCTTGTGGTTGTTGTTGTAGTGGGTGCTGTTCGTTGGCAGCCAGCATCAATCTCCGTCCAGCATTTTGGCATCTTTATGTTTCGCTTCTTCTTCTCCTCTTTTTTTGGGCTCTGTTTGTTTGCCTTGCCTTTGGGCCATACACCTCAGCGTTGTTGGGTTTATATTCTATTTATTTCGTGCAGTGGTTTTGTGTTTTTTCGCCAAAAATATGAACCTCCTTCGGGCAAGTGCGTGTGCGTGTGTACTCGTGTTTGTGTGTGTGTTTGCCTTGATATTTTAAGTATCCTGTTTGCGCGCTGCCTGCTTCTCCGGCTGCTGCTCCTAATTCTTATGTTGCCTACTTATTCGCCCCTTCTTCTTCTTTCTCCTCCGCGCTCCTTGCGGATCATTATTTGCGTAAATAGAATTTCACGTTTACGTTTCTTGTGTTGGTAAATTAACTTTGATTACTGCTGGTTCTTCTGGTCTCCTTTTGTGTGTTGTTATTAATATAATAGCAAAATATATAATCCACTTTCGATTCATGTGCAAATAACAAGGTGCAGTTTACAGCTAATTTATTGTCGCGTTTTCATTGTCATTCCCACTAACTCACTCTCTATCCCAGTTCCTTTCTCCAACCCTCCTCTTGCTCACACATTGTGTATTTACACACATTTGCAATTTGGTGAATTGTCCTGCTGCTTCTTCTTCAACTGCTTGTATTTCACTCAAGTTAAAATCGGTCCCCGCTCGTCACCTCCCTTCTCGCGGCCTAGCCCAAAGAGCTTGTTGTTGTGATACTAGCGCTGTGTGTTGTATACTCTGTGTGTAGCTTTTCAACTGGCTGCTCGGCTGCTGATGCTTCTGCTGCCGTCGTTGTTGTTGTTGTTGTGGGCCACTACAGCTGCTGCTACTCCTTTTTGCTGCACGCGCCGCCTCGGTAAGCACGTGCTGTTGGCCACGACGTCAGTCAACGACAACCGCCTACGCACTGCAGGCGCCGAATCAGCGACGCTGGAATTTCAATTACAATTTTCACAGACTCAGACAGCCTCTCTCTCTCTCTTTAGCTATAAGTCCCGCTCTTGGGGCGTGGTGAGTTTGCCGGTAGAAAGAGAGCACTTGAAGCTGAGCCTGTAGCTTAATTTCCAAGGCATCCGAAGTTTTTGCAACAGATTAGTGGATTATTTAAAAGCTTATTGCTTTCACTTACCGTGAAAGCAATGGCAAAATGTTTTGGTTAAGTACCTTCAAAGAAAGCAGGTACCTTCATAAAGCATGTAAAATGGTATACTTTTATTAATATTACTAGTAAACGTGTATACGGCATTGAAAGAACATTAAATATTTTGCAAAATTACGTATACGACTAGTTGGACCTTGCATACTAGCTAAATAACAATGAGATTAAGTTTAAGTAACCTTAAAGGTATTCATAAATTCTATTGAAGACTATTATCAACGGTTATAATATGTTGAAGTAAAATCTTCAAAATGATTAAAAAAATTGCACAATGATATACATATGTATGTATGTACAATGTACATATCAGAAAATATTTTTATACAGCTCTACATGCAAGATTTTTTATTTTTAAACATTTTCATGATTTAAAAATTCGACGCATTCATTTCACTGAAACACTACAAGATCATTTTCTAAAACTTCATGTGGTATATATTATTTACCAATGATAGATTGCCTTATTATTCTCTCTTGAAGCAAAAGAGAGTTAAAGGCGAAGAGATAGAAAGCGAGCAGCGAACTCACCACACTCGGATTGCTGTGAAAGGAAAGTGAAAGCCATTTGCCGGCTGACAGCTGGCTGCCCTCCCCTCCTCAGAATCTCCGCCCACCACCCCCTGTCAAGGTGAGTTAGCAAGGCGGTGATGAGGAGGATTGCGGGGATACCATCCATCCTTTACTTCTGCTCGAATAATGCGCTTTGTGTGCGAATTAAGATTCCATGTTGTTGGCTCCTACTACTGTGTGGTGTATTTTCTTTGCATTAGTGTGTGTGTTTGCTTCCCTTAATGCGCTTAACCCTCTCTTTCACTCGTTCTCTCTCGTTCTTCGCACTTCCAGCTGAGCAACAACTAACAACAATGGAGAACGCAACAACAAGTAAGAAAGTCATATTTTTAGCCAACGGTTAACAGGTGCAATTGAAATGCTCGCCTTTAGAGGCAGATAAATGCACAGATTTGCGACGCGTGCATTAGTGTATGTGTGCATCCTTGTGGCGCTACGAAGTACAAGAGTCTATCTAGTTATATACCATCGAGAAACTCGGTAAACTTATTTCTAATACGGTGGGCGGATCTTGTGTGTTTTTTTTACTTATCTACTAATGCGCCAAATATCCCCAGCAGATCAATCATATTCAACGCAACGACAGCAGCTATCCCCTCCGCCAACCCTTTCTCAATTTATCAAGACGTGGCCTACTCACCGCCAAATCCTTGCAAGTCAGCTGCAACGGGAGCGCCGAGGTCCTCGAAGTGCACTGCTCGACGGTTAGGTTCCAATTCAAAGTCACGGCCAAAAGCGACGGCCCAGAGCGGCCGCTAATCGAAATTCTGCAACGGAGTGTCGCGTACATGGGAAATTTATGCAGAAATGCGAGCTGTGAGTCAGCGGGATTTCAGCGAGGGAAAACTGTGTGACGCGCTGTCAGCGAAGCGGAGCTCGGAAAACTCCGTTGGCAGGACAGCCTGTTGCATGCCACCCGACAACCACCCACCACCCACTTCGGATGAGTGGCAGCTCGGCGTGGCGTTAATAAGCGCCTTCTCCCACGCAAATCCCCCCAAGAGCCACTTGAATCAGGAGTGCCCACTATGCTGTTGTTTAATGAAAGCTTTCATCACAGGATGTCCATTAGGTTTGAGTCTAAGCAAACGTTTTGACCGTTGGAAAACCCAAATGGTTAATCACACTACGGCCCACTACAGCACAAGAGACCAAGTTATTCGGCCTTAAAGCACTGTGAGCGCTATAGGTCTCTTTTAATTTTGTACCCATTTCCAACTGTTTTAAAACAAATTTTCAAATCAAATTTTTAAATATTTTTTTTACGCTTGGAGAAATATATATTTTAAGTTTACAGCTATTTAATTGATTTTGGCAATTTGGTCATTTAATATGTATATTATGTTTAAACAAGAGAAGCTATAGTCGAGTTCCCGACTATCTGATACCGTTACTCAGCTAGTAGAAGTGCAGGTTTGGGGTTAGAGTGGGGTGGCAAAAGTTTTTGGCAATCGATAGAATTTAGACGACTAATACAAAATGAAAAATATCTAAACATTTTCAAAGTGTGGGCGTGGCAGCTTTGGGGGTTTGTGGGCGTTAGAGTGGGCGTGGCAAAACGGTTTTTGGCAATTGATAGAAATTTACAAGACCAATACAAAATGAAAAATATCAAACATTTTCAAAAGTGTGGCAGTATTGGGCGGTTGTGGCGTTAGAGTGGCGTGGCAACATGAATCGACAAACTTGCGCTGCGTCTATGTTCTGGAGTCTGTATGCCAATCTAAACTTCTAGCTTTGTAGTTCCTGAATAGGTATAATAATTAATTAAAAGGGGTATTTTGCATTTTAGACCACAAAGGAAAAGGTTTTCTAATACGATGGATTTAAATATAAGTCACAGATATTTTTAAAATTAACATATTGGGGTTTTCGTTTATATATGTATATCAGATACCCGTTACTTAGATAGTGCAAGGAAGATATTTCCAAATTCTAATGACCTTATTAATTAAAACTTGGTTTTATAATGTCCCTAGTGTAATTTTACGTAGAGAATAATAAGGCTCAAGTAAATCCCTTCTTCTTTCCCTCATTTCGGAGCTCTGGCTTGTTGAGAGTGCAGCAGGCATCGATGAATGCCATAAGGACTCCAAAACTTTCCACTTTCCACGCCAAACTAATCGGATTTAATTTAATTAGTTGCTCAAAGGCAGCGAGCTGCGGAAAGTGGAAAGCACCGGCGGCGACGAAAGTCGCGGAAAGCGAGGAGTGCAGAGACAAAGTACTTTTTCATTACATTTTGTCAGAACAAGGGGGCAGATAGCCGCATGTCGCGCGGCAAATTGTCAGGTGCTAAGCTTTGATAAAGTGCGCCCTCGAAGGACTCGGAGGACTTGAAGGACAATGAATAAAAAGCTAAGCTCGACCAGGTGAAATTCGGGGAAAAAGCACAAGCCCAAGCCAAATGCAGACAGAAACATTTATTAAACGCGCCCCAGGAGTGCTCTTTTCAATGTTTGTTTTTCTTCGCATGCAAAATCACACATTCTACGTTTATGCGAAGAGTGATTTTGTGATTGTTAAGATAATATACTTAAATAAATTTTATAGATAGCACTTTCTACAATCTGCTTTTGCTTAAAATGACACTGCACAAGACAATAGCAAAATAATAGACCCTTTACACGTGGTACCAGTCAATAAATAAATAAATAAATAGAAATAATTTATTCTAAGACAATAGCTAATACATATGTCGTTGCATGAACTTTAAACATTTTTATACCCGTTACTCGTAGAGTAAAAGGGTATACTAGATTCGTTGAAAAGTATGTAACAGGCAGAAGGAAGCGTTTCCGACCATATAAAGTATATATATTTTTGATCAGGATCAATAGCCGAGTCGATCTGGCCATGTCCGTCTGTCCGTCCGTCTGTCCGTCCGTATGAACGTCGAGATCTCAGAAACTACAAAAGCTAGAAAGTTGAGATTAAGCATACAGACTCCATAGACATAGAAATGAAATCCATAGACAAAATGAAATTTTTTCATTTTTGTATTAGTCTTGTAATTTTCTATCGATTTGCCAAAAAACTTTTTGCCACGCCCACTCTAACGCCCTCAAACCGCCCAAAACTGCCACGCCCACACTTTTGAAAAATGTTTTGAAATTTTCATTTTTATATTGGTCTTGTAAAGTTCTATCGATTTGCCAAAAAACTTTCTGCCACGCCCACTATAACGCCTACAAACCGCCAAAAATTGTGTTTAAGACTCTCCTTCTCCCTTCCACTAGCTGAGTAACGGGTATCAGATAGTCGGGGAACTCGACTATAGCGTTCTCTGTTGTTTTTATTAAAAAACGATGTCTTTGGAATTAATATTTGATTTAGTAACACGTATGAATGCATTTCTAACACTTTGTTATCAAAAAACCAACATAATTTAACAACATTTATAAGTTTACAATACAAGAAAACAACAAATATAACTTATTTGGTTATAACATTAAAAATAGAAATCTGAAATGAATCAGTTTCCTGATTTAAAACCGCATAACCGAAAGCGAATTGTCTTTTCCCCATCGCAGAGCAAAGTTTCCCGTTGAAAATTTCGTATGGGAAATTGTGTGAATGGGTGCCGGGGGCGGGGGCGGAGAAGCTCAGGTAACGGTAACTGAAACGTTGCCACCGCTGATTTCAAGCAAATTGGCCGTCCATGTGTGTTCCTGTGTGTGTGAGCTGGGTTTTTTGTTTATGGAAAGTGTTATTGTTTGACTTTGAACTTTCCGCTTGTTTGCTGTCCTTACGCCAGTGGCAGTGTGTGTGTGTGTGTGTGCGGGTGTGTGCTTTGGACCAAAGCCGAGAATGGCCCAAACAATATAATAAAATTTAATGCGCACATATTTCATGAGCCAACAAACGCACGCACGCACAGACTTGCAAAAAGCGGATCTCAAACACCCAGGGCTGGGCAAATAAATAAATCATCCAGCCAAATTTATCGCTTTATTTTTGAACGCACTGCCAGAATGATTAAAACGTTTCAGTCGCCTAAAGCGGGTTTACACTCTCATAAAGCAAAAACACTCTTGTTTTTTCCCAAAGCGATTTGTTTACCATTTACTCAGTTAAACTTTTTACAGCCATAAATGGGTTTTCAATAAGCTTCTCTGTATCAAAATGAAAAGTCATTTTGGTTGTACAATTTATTTTCAGCTTGGCGATAAGTTGATATCTTAAAATTGTCAAGCGTGTGTCATTTTCCCATAATTAATCTGTTTTTAATTTAGCTTCTTAAACAGGCGATAGATAAAATTGATACCATTTTTTGCATTCCACATCGATTATACTCAACTTTTTACCTGTCAGGGCCCATATAAGTGGGCACACAGCTGAATTCGATCCAATTATAAAAGATGAACTCTCAGTTTCACATTTAGATTAAACGAAATACGCTAAATAAAACATATTTAATTTTTTAAATTAAATCAACAAAAAATTATACAGTCAACTGTCCCGACCGTTAGAGACCCTTTAATATACAGCAGCAGAGCGAAAGATAAAAGATTATTATGAGATGAAGGATTATTATAAAAGCATCAGAAAAGCTTCCTTTCCAATATTACAAACCTTTCAACGAATCTGGTACTCTCTTTTAACGTAATTAGGAACAAACCAGAGACCAATTCACTATAATTCACTATTCTAATGTCTTTGTAGAAGCCCATGTAATATATACAAAATCCCTTCCAACTGAATATTAATTTAAAAACTACTAATTTTTAAGGATACATTACATTACAGTGTATACGAAGTCCTAGGCTTATAAAAACAATTGAGATAACGCAATATGAATATATGCAATACAGAAGAAATGTATTTTAAATTTGTTTTATCTGATAAGCACTCCACTCACAATAATTGACAGGCAC
This sequence comes from Drosophila santomea, assembly GCF_016746245.2. NCBI lineage: Eukaryota > Metazoa > Arthropoda > Insecta > Diptera > Drosophilidae > Drosophila > Drosophila santomea. The sequence continues at coordinate 16,301,889 of NC_053016.2, read as the reverse complement.
TAAAAATGGTCTAGCTCTGCGAATAAGTTAGTTTACAGCACAGCTTCCGTATTCCGCGATAAGGAGAAATATCCGAGTTAAGAAACGACAAAACTTAGTAATGGACGGAAATCGGTGGGGTTTTGGGGTGCAACACACAATGATACGAAGATACCGAAAATCGAAGCAATTTAACGCGGACGCCCACCGACGGAGGGGTTTTCACAACTATTTTTAGTAGTACACAGCCATACGGTTTTTGTGTTCCCTTGTTGCTCGCATTTTCTCGCCGACACTTGGGCTTTGATAAGCTCGCGATTTGCACAATTAACAGTGGCGGGCTGTGTGGGCGCGGGAGACGCGGAGATGGGTCAAGCATCCGCGGCACTTATTGTGATTTTCTTGGGCTGCTAGCGCGCTTTGTGCATTTAATAGGCGCGATAAAAGCAGTGGAGCTTTGAGCATTTACGCAGCAACAGATAATAAAGCGTTATTTTGCTGTTGCTATAACAATTAGTTAAAACTTATGTTAGTTTCTTGCACTCACTGGACAATATTTATGTAGATTTGCAAAATTTCAATTTTAAATAAACTTATTTTGGCGCCAAATGACCAATCAATCAAACCCTGGTATTGCTGGTGATCAGCTGATTTGAGTGCCTATCGACTTACATGTCTATCGATTATAGCTTTGCCGCTATTCCAGCATATTGGCATTGGACGGTCACTCTGCTCGCCAGAGTTCATATTCATTGCTTATAATTTCAACTAATTTCCTACGTGTCTCGCTTTAGTGGGCATTATGGTCGACAATTTGGAGCCCCTGGAGCCCAGCCTGCAGAATCTCGTTGAGCAGGACTCCCTGAAGTGGATCTTCGTTGGCGGAAAGGGCGGCGTGGGCAAGACGACCTGCAGGTGATACAACAATAACAACAACAAGGCCGCTTTCTTGGCCGATCTGTGTTAATCTCTGTTTTATAGTTCCAGCCTGGCCGTTCAGTTGTCGAAAGTGCGCGAATCGGTTCTGATCATATCCACAGATCCGGCCCACAACATATCGGATGCATTCGATCAAAAGTTCACCAAGGTGCCCACAAAGGTTGGTGGAAAATTCCCAAAATGAAGTCATTTACAATTGGGTAAACTGAGCTAAAACATCCGAATTCCTTTTTCACACCCAGGTTAATGGCTTCGACAACCTGTTCGCCATGGAAATCGACCCCAATGCCGGTCTTAACGAGCTGCCCGAGGAGTACTTCGAGGGCGAAAACGAGGCGCTGCGCGTGAGCAAGGGCGTCATGCAGGAGATGATTAACGCTCTACCCGGCATCGACGAGGCGATGAGCTATGCGGAGGTGATGAAGCTGGTCAAGGGCATGAACTTCTCGGTAGTCGTCTTCGACACGGCGCCCACAGGACACACACTGCGTCTGATTGCGTTTCCCCAAGTGGTGGAGAAGGGGCTGGGCAAGCTGCTGCGGCTTAAGATGAAGGTGGCGCCGCTGCTGTCACAGTTCGTCTCCATGCTGGGCATGGCTGATTTAAACGCCGACACACTCTCCCAGAAGCTAGACGACATGCTGCACGTCATTACCCAGGTCAACGAGCAGTTCAAAAACCCAGTGCGTAGAAACATTTATTTAGCTCTTACAACGCCTAATCGGCATTCTTTCTGTGACAGGATCAAACCACATTTGTATGCGTTTGCATAGCAGAGTTCTTCTCGCTGTACGAGACAGAACGTCTGGTCCAAGAGCTAACCAAGTGCGGCATCGACGTCCATAACATAATTGTAAACCAGTTGCTGTTTCTGCAGAGCTCACACGACTCGTGCAGCATGTGCGCCTCCCGCTTTAAGATTCAGGAGAAGTACCTGGACCAGATTGCCGACCTGTATGAAGACTTCCATGTAACCAAGTTGCCGCTCCTCGAGAAAGAGGTGCGCGGTCCAGAGAGCATCCGTTCCTTCTCCGAGAACCTTATGAAGCCCTACGAGCCAAAGGCAAAGCCCAAGGAATAGGAATGGCCGCCGAACCCTTTACCCATCCGTTTGTAAGTTTCTTCCTTAGTCCGTGTGTAAACAGAAAGTGCGTAAAATAAATTAAAGTTGAGGTAGCGATCCCCGAAGGAAACTGCTTCGACGTGTAATGCGTAGACGATGGTGACAACGAAGACTATTTTCAAAGGCCGCCCCCGGCCCGCTCCATTTGCATTACGATAGGAAAGTTACTGCCTTTCATATGCTTTTTGTGGTCCAAATACAGCCGTGCGTACCGCAGGTACTCGGTGTTGCCCTGCACAATAGCCGACATGAGCAAAAGGAACTCGTACAGGTTGACCTTGCCCTGGGCATGGACATCAATGTCCCGCAAGACGTTGTGCATCAGGTCGACGGGCACCTCCTTTACGCCCATCGTTTTCATGGCCCTGCAACAGTCGGCAATCGACACGTACCCCGTTTTGTTCTTATCCATTTGCCTGAACTGCCCGGCAAACTTCCGCACTTGGCCCACACTCATCTTGATGGGAATGTTCAACTGCGAGGCACTCTCCTTGGTCAGCTGGCCCATCTGGGAGTTTAGAAAAGTGCGCGTCTTGCGGATCTGCTTTTTAATTTGCTCTCGCGACCAACTTAGCTCCTTGGCCATAATGTTTGCCACTTGCGGTAGTATCTCCTCGGCCACCTGGACATTTAGAAAGGCCACACGTAGTCGGCGGGCCACCATGTCCTCCAACGTGCAAGCGAAGTCCCGAACGCCCTGCTTTACCTCCGCCTCGATGTACGGGAACTCCGAATGAAGTCGCTTGCCCACAATGGGCCATGCCTTTCCACTGCTGTCCGCACTCACAGCCACTTTGAAGGCATTCGATCCGTACGTGTTGGACAGGTGCTCAGCCACGTCCCGCTCCATTCCAAAGTCCTGCACCAGCCGGATAAACATCTTCGGACCCCAGCCACTGGCTCCATCCAGTTTGCAGGACTCGGCGGTCACCGATTCTCTGCGCAGCGGTGAAAGATCTCCATACCGTATGGCTGCGTTGACAGTTTTCTCAGCCAGAACCCGAAACGACGACCAGGTGCCGCCCACAATGGAAAGCATGTTTCGGGGCCCTAGCTGAATTACATGGTTCTTGAAAAGAGTATGGTGCAGGGAATCGGATTGCACGGGCAGAGGTTTGTAACCACCCCAAACGGCCAGTACATCGCATCTTCGCACATCGAAATTGGGCGTTACAAAGTGCTTAACGCAGTCTAGTAGAGACTGCACATCCGTCTCCGTGGGCTGCGTGTCCTGTTCGGGCAGATTGAGCGGCTCATCGCTGGATCCCACTAGCGTATGGCCCTGCCAGGGCAGGAAAAAGATCGATCGGCCACTGGGCGTGTGTGGATCAAAGACGCCCACCTCCTCGGGACAGTAGTATCGGGGCAAGACGATGATCGAGGACCAGCTGCGCGTGCAGAGCGGCTTGGCTTCCGAATCCTCCATCTGGCGGAGGCTGTCGCTCATGTGGCCAGTGGCGTTGACCACCACCTTCGCCCGGATACTGTACTTCTTGCCCGTCAGCTGGTCCACCGCCTCCGCACCCGCCACATTGCCCTCCTTGTTCTTGATTAGTCTCGAGACCTTCATGTGGTTGCAGATATCTGCTCCGTAACGAGCCGCCGTAAGAGCAACCGAAAGGCACATCCTGGCATCATCGTGCTGGCCCTCGTAAAAGACGAAGGCGCCAAACAGTTCCTGGCGTCGCAACATTGGAAATAGTTCCAACGCCTCGTTCGCACTCAGATACTGAAAACTCCTGGTGGTCTTGGGCGCCATCAGGTGGTAAATCTTTAGCTTCATGTAGTAAAGCGGCGCCTCCCACCAATGGTGAACGGGCAGCAGGATGGGAACTGGCTGGCTGAGATGCGGCGCCAGATTGCCAATGTGGCTGCGCTCCTGCAAGGAGCTGCGAACCCTCCGAAATGCAGCCACGTCCAGACGCGAGATAGCCTGCTCCAGATCCCTTAGGCCACCGTGCAAGAGTTTGCTCGATTTGGAGGAAGTGCCGCTGCCGAAGTCATTCGCTTCCACCAGGGCGGTCTTTAAGCCCCGCGTGGCAGCATCAAGAGCACAACCGGAACCCACAGCACCGCCGCCAATGATGAGGATGTCGTAGTGGGTGCGCTTAAAGGCCTCCAGGCACATCTTTCGCGTGGGCAGCTCCCGCTTCATCTGCGGCACTGGAGTCGAGTCCGTTTGCCTTTCATCAAATCCAAAGGCGCCGTGGCCCAGCTTGGAGCTGCCCAGCATCACCGCCATCTGAAGGACCTTGGCCATAATATTAACCCGTGCTTACACAACGAATTTGGACTATATCTGCGTGGGCAGACAATATATCTGACATCTGACGGAAGCAAAAAAAAATTTGGACGGGTTTGCTTGCTTTTGGAAATATGTTTATTGTACATACATGTGAAGAAAAACATTCTGTTTTCGTTCCGTGCCTCAAATGTTGGAATATCAATGGGATAAATTACTTTAGAGTCTAGACCCGCCGTCTGAAGGAATTACACGTGTAGAGGGTTGTACAAAATCGCCAAATGCCAAAATTATCGTTAAAACTTAGCACAAATTTACTATAAAAATCTTTCCCGCTCCACTGTCCCGCTCCTCAGTGACTTTTGAGCTTTCGTACATTAACTAAGTGACTCCGGAGCGGGTTGGAAAGTCTCTGCTGGGCATTGTGGCTCCTCCTACTGCTTGGCACCGCCAAAGAAGAACTTATAAAAGAGCGTGGCCACCAAGCACAACACCAGGGGCACCAGCCACGACTTCACAGAGCTCTCCTCGGTTTGCTGGTCCGTGCTCCAGGTCGGCTCAGACTTCTGGGCCACGCTTGTCCTTTCGCTCTCCACCAGCTCGCCGATTTTGTACTTCTTCATCATGTCGCGGGCATCGTTGCTGTGGCCAACGTCCTCAAAGTTCTCCGTGGCATCCTTGCCGGCCTGCTCGATGAGCACCTCTTCGCCACCGGGATGCTGTTGTGAAGGAAAAGAACCAGATAAATATTCGCATAAATAACTGTTGGCTGGGCTTGAATGAATGCTAATGGACGTCTGACCCTGAATTTTATGCAGCTGACAGCGGAGGAAATTTGTTCAAGGAAGCTACATGGTAATATTTTGTACTTCCGTTGAAAGTAAAAATAATATATGTAGTTAAAGTTCTAACTGAACAAGAGTACTGAAAATATCACTACTAATTCTAGTTACAGGTATATTTACAAGCAAATAAAGTTCCGTCAGCTTTGATCTTAAAAAGTCGAGCTTAATTACGTTTTGGGTGTACCAATAAAATTTGTGGAAACTTTGTACTATGGTCGCGAGGCAAGTATGGTGTAATTATTGTTATTAACTACTACTAAACGTAAACTATATGCTGAATGATAAGACAAACTAATTTCAACCGTCCTTTGAAAGATTGCCGAGTGCAATTGAATCGAAGACAATTCTTTAATCTTTTACATTGTCTTACTCAGCCCTATCTAATTTAAATGACTACTTGGTTATTGCTGTTCTTATTTAGACGAATTAATTTCTATGTGTTAAATCAGAATATACATATGTAGGAACATATTCTTTAAAATATACTGGTCATATTGAGCCATATAAACTGCTAAAATCTCTTCAGATCCAGCAAACACTCTTAAATCTGGAAGTCTAATTTGCGATTTGTGTGGTGATGCTGTACGCAGATAGCAAGGTAGCAGTACCTAATGTTATTCTCGAAAAGACAGAAGAGCGAGCGGATAAGATTAGGGGCATGTTTTAAACATGGACTGGATGGCTTCAGTCGATAGGGTACTGAAACTTTGGAATGATATTATAAATGTGACGCTTGGTCACCCTCACTATTGTTATTTTCAGGTACTGAAAGTGCAATGTCATCGTTAGAATGGAATTTTCACGGAGCTTATCTTATAAGAGTACGCGATTCCGCCGTAGCATACAAATGAATACATATATATATATTTGGTGATGACCCTACTGCTGCGTCAGGGTGATCCACATTTTGGAGCCGGCGGCACTCGGTGCACTTGCATAAGAATCCAAATTCAAATCGGAGTCCGTAAATCAAATGAGATGCAAATGCAGACGCGGATTTTGCTTAACACTTGACCCTCGTCGTCCATACACACACACACACATGCGTATATGTATGTATGCAAATGGATAGTTTCGCCATGTGGAGCTCTTTCGACAGCTGCGAGTTTCGACAGGCGAAAGTGGCTGCTGGAAGTTGCGACGTCGCAGTGAATCTGCGAAATCCGGACGCAGGTCAAACTACTATCCGGGGGTCAAAGTACAGACCTAATTGCCCTGCGATGCAAGTTTCACACGCACGTAGAGCCGCTACATGTGGCTACGTGGGATTGGGCTGGGCTGGGCCCATCGCCGCCATGAGCTCAGCGGTAGAAGTGGAACCTAGATAACGCCTAATAACACCCGATGACCCCCATTTAGGGTCGGATGAGGAGCGGTTGCGGGTGCGGGGCGGTGGCATTCAGCTGCGACGTGTTTCGTGCGATTCTTACCTCGTTCAGGAAGGCGGTGACGTCGTAGATGTTGTTGTGGATGAGCAGCCAGGTGTCCTTGTTCGTGTTGTGCTTGGCGACCTCGGCCCGCGTGAAAGTCTTTGTTCCCTCGCTCGACATGGTGATCACTTGTTGATTTCTACTGCGCGTTTGATTTGTGTCACGGAAAAACTATCTGTCCAGCCTCGCACTCTTTCTCTACGGCGCACGGTCTCACAAAAGCGCTGGCCGGCGGTCACACTGGCCCGGAGCAAAATGGATTGTTTACACCAATGCATATTGATATCGACTGCCTAACAATATCGCAGAGTAACCGTTTAGACTAAGCAGAGTGTTTGTGATTTGAACTTTTATTTATTTCAATACATAATATATTAATTACTTGTTAAGTACTCATTTATCTAGCTTATAATTTGTTTGCACCACCCATAAACTGCAGATTTAAAGCGGTGGATACGCTATTACTATATAGTGGATCCCCGCTATTTGCCTATCGACCTGCAGAAAATACTGCATACTTTTAGGTGCGATAGTACCAGTGCTCACAAACACCTCATTTATTTTGGCGCCAATTCGAAAATGTAGGAAACCCCTTAGGTGAAGCAAACAATCGATTTCAACGTAATTTACGAACAAAATTCGAGAGCAATTTTATTTTTTATGCCATTCACATAATAAAACTGTATTAAAAGAGCTACCCCAGCAAACTGGTTCAGCCGCAACCAAAAAAAAAAAATAAATTTCTCTACCAGCGACGAATGCGCAGACTCAGATCTTGTATTTACACTTGAGCCCTGCCTTTATTCCATACTCGGCAAAGGAGACTTCAAAGTCAAACGTATCCTGCTGTACGCCGTGCGGCTGCGGTGCTCCTTCAATAAAAACAGTCGACACGCATCGTGAAGAGTTTTCCAAAAGCTACAGCGCTGTCCAGGCGTTTTCAACTACCATAATTAAAGTTAACAACAAACTAAGCATAAATATATTGATAAGTGACGGCAAGAGTGCTTTTGATACGCTGCCCTTTTAGCTTTTTTACAAGGGTAAGTTGCAGACGAGTCCTTATTACGCAATTGCCATCCTGGAGCGGCCTACGTGCGGTTGCCATTTTCTTGGACCCAAAACTTCCTTTCGGGGTTATACATCCTCTACGCATTTCGATCCTTTGGCTGCAATTTACGTAGACCAAACAGAGAGTTGCGGCAAACGAGAGTTATTTTTAAGTTTCTTCCAACTTCAATCATGCCCTTGGAGCCCGATGTACGCGTGCTTTGGAGCCCCGAGGGTAAACAACTCTTATGGGGGACAATCCAAAACTCTGTCGAGTGGCCTGTAAATCATTCAGATTGTTTGTGTCTTCACAAGTATCAAAGTGGGCTCCCGTATCACGCTTTTCTGCTGGGTTATCAGCACCTGGAGATTTGACTGGCCAGTAAACACTTACCAGCCGGGGGATACCTTTGATAAAGTGTTAGGACCACAGCTCGATCCAATAACCGATATATATATATATCGGGATATATTGGGATGTTCTTGAGGTAGGCGAAATGCTTCGGAATAGTATTAAAACAAGGAGTACATGTAAAGTTGAAATTAATTGTGGCGTTGTTTCAATTACAGTGGAAATTACTACTACAGTTATATGTATGTACATATATGTTTATATATGTAGTTCGCATTAGAACCCATTTAAACGCAATCGGCGATTGTAAATTTGTACGCCACACGCGTCGCAAGAGAAAAATAAGAAAAACAAAGTCGGAACTCAGATGTGGATTGCGATCGAAGGCATTATTGCCACTCACACAAAGGGTCTAAAAATAGCCCTGTCCCTGCATATTTATTACACAGAGAGTTCACGCAATTAAATTTTATGTGTCATTGCTGCATAATTGGCGACATTTTCCGACCCGGGAAAACGACAGTGGTTCGTTCACATTTTCTTGGCGCGACAGTGCCACTGAATTTGCATTTTCAATGCATCATTAGAATTGATTGATTCCGTCATTAAATACAATTGACTGGAATTGAGCAACAAATGTTTTCAATTCAAGCGCGGCTCTTGGCCAACAACAAAATTAATAAATAAATAATTCAGTAAACATTTTGCTTGCTCGATGATCTTTTGATCAGGCGATGGCGAATCGGGAGGTCGGATATATTGTACATATGTATTTTCGAGGGACTGATATTAATTGGTCGAGCAAGAGTCCAGTCGCAGCTTTTAATTGAACACATATTGTTTTTAATTATGGCATTTGCGAATTTTGCTTAACGAGTGTTGTGCCACTTTCGCTTTCACCTTCGACCAGATGCTTAAATACTGAAATATCTCTACGAACTCTTTAAATGTAGATGTAAAATGTAAAGTAAAACGATGCACATTTTATGGCATCTATAAGTCCCATATACACACATACAATAATTTGTTGCATTATCAAATGTGGTTGTACCACAATATTGTAATTTACGTGAATAGTCAATTAACTATTTGCGATTTCTTTCAGTGCTTTTCTTAATGAGAACAGACTACAAAAAGTGATTTTTACATAAATTGTTTTGTTTTCATTTATTTGATGATTGTCATCGTACATTTTTGATTAATGCATTACATACATATGTTTCTAAGTACATAAATACTTCTATTCATATCTATATAGATAAATGAGTGGCAAAACCCAATAAATATATACATATGTACATATGTATGTAGTTATGAAAATAATTCTCCTCAGTGTTTGTGGCTGTTATTCACACGTTTTTTTTGGTGTCAGGATGTAAATGTGTAAAACGTAACTGCGTAAATATTTGGCGTATTTATAGCGACTTATTTACGCATTGTTATTGTGTGGTCGCACAAAGAGCAACAACAAAGCGGTGGAAGGATGCCCAATTCCATTTTGCATTGCATTTTATGTATTTCTGCTGCGCCAAGGAGCGAGTGAGACAGAAAGACATGCCACTCAGAGAGTGCGTGATTATCATGCAGCGAGCACGTGCACATGACTTTGGATTTGTTTTGTTTGCCCCTGCCCCCTCCCCAAACAGTTTCTTCTCACCGTTCCATTACCATGCAAACATCCACCGTTCCTCGCTCCGCAAACACAAACAACAAGCAGTTAGAGGTGCACACATACATAGGTACATATTTGCATAGAAACATATGTATAAACATAAATACGGCACCGTTAGATGCACTTTACCCCGCGGAACGCATTGGGATTAGAGTTATCACTGACTAAAATAAAGATACAAAAAAAGCGATGAGCAAAACAGAATATACTAGGTTTAGAATGTAACTAGGTTTAGCTCAGTCCCCAAAAGTCGTTGAAAAGTGAATAAGTATAGCACCGTTTCTATTTATCGATGCAGCGCATATGCAAGTTGTTTGTTTATTTTGCTTTCAAGTGAAGGCCGGACGACGCATTTTAATTGTATTTTGCAGGCAATTGATAAATTTCCAATTTCTACTGAAACTATATGTTACCACCCGTCGAGAATCGTGACGTGACTAATGGGGCATCCACCGATCCGCGTCGCAGCTTTCTTAGAAGATTTTGTCATCGAAAGATCTATAAACGGTTTCGATGGCCACTTGGCAACGAGGTCTAGATACATATGGCTTTCGTTCTTAATCTCAGAGAGATTTGGCCAGCTCCTGGACTTTGTTTTGGCCATAAATCGGTCGCACGCGTTGGAGTAATGCATTTGTTGTTCTTTATTAAATTGTTTTGATTGCTGTGTTTGTGGCTTGTTTTTCTGCGTCCTCCGTGTTAATTCGAATGTGTAAACAAAAGATAAACAATAAACTCGTTGGAGTACACTGCTAGAAAAGTGGGGCAACTATGTGCACATAAATGGCAGAAGCTCTAAAGGCCAAAAGATTTTTAGATTGTTCTCAGAAATTATCCAAAACAACCAAAAGTGATTTTTTCCAGCAGTGTAATAGTAATAGCTGGCTCAAAATATTGAAATGCATTTCTTTAGATGCGAATGCGTCCAAGCAGTTATCACAAATGAAAACACTCATTTCAAATGTTTCACGCATTCCCTGCGTGCTGTGTATGTGAACAACACACAGTGGCGTGCGGATTGTTTAATCGGGGACTTGGTACTGAAGCTGAGATTTGAAGTATGATTCCCCCGATGGTTACCACCCAATAAGCACTATCCTAAGAAACCAAATATGCTGACATACATAGATATATGGAATGGTATTGTTATGGAGAATAGATGAACTTTCGACCCCCTTCTGCGCGCCCCTGGGCGTGATGTGTGCGTGTGGCTGTGTGCGAGTTCCACTCGTTCCGGCTGTGCTTTTTAGCTGGCTCATCGGCCGAATCGCTTCAGATGTTCTTTGAAAGTGCGCTGGTCAAGACGTGGATGTGCAGCTAAAGAGAAAAATCTAGCCAATTACAAGTACAAGTAAAAGTGTTACCCAGTTTGCAAGGGAATAAAACGAAAAAAGTGAAGAAATTAACAGAGAACTATTACAACAGTAAAATAGTTAGCAAAATGCCGGTCGATGTGTGCAGTCAACCACACAATTTGCTCAGTTCAATGAGGTAAACTATTAAACGACGCCGATTGAATTTTCCCATTTTCCCGATCAAGTTTTCCAATTACCGTGGCCTTTATTGTGAACATATGTATTTTTAGTTTGCAAGCATACATTTTTTAACATTTATTCGTGTAATTTTTCAAAGTCTCCAGTAATGTGATAACTTTTACAAATAGTTTTTAATATCATGTCCCTCAAAAGGGGAAAATAAATAAAAATAAAATAATTAAACCATGTCGAGGTGATGAAAATATGAATTTTTTTAAATAATAATGTGCACATTGAAAAGTAACGAAAAATAAAGTGCAAGTTGAGTAAACTGTAATATGTACATTCGTCACTATATTTTATCACTACAATATAAACTAATTGGAAAGCCAGACATCAGACCAGACTAATATCCGATATTGGGCCAAGCATTTTATCTGATATCTTTATGACCCATGGGTTTCCGGCTTTGCTGTATATTAACCAAATCTAATGTCAGAATTTAGCTTTATCTTTTATTAGAGCCCTTGTCAATTCATTGAAGTGAAGTGATCCGTATCTGGATTGGAAACAAGTGCAATGCAAACGCTTGACCTTTCAGATACTTACCCACTGTAATTACACCACACAAAAAGTAGCTAGAATAATGATATTTACATCGAGAACTCTGAATTGTGGCTGTCCCTGAACATCAAGATAATCGTTTCGAGTGTTAGTACATACATATGTATGTATATAGGAAAGGCAGCGGAGAATACGAAATGGAACTGGCGTACTCTAATATCATGATGCGGCATTGAAACTATCAAGAACTACGCATTGCGACCTTGGATCAATCAAAAAATCAAATCGGAGATATGTATAGAAATGAATAATGTATGGGAAATGATTAATATGGGGATCAACTTCAGCTACTCGATGCTACTCTAGGAAGTTCTCTGAAGGAAGAAAGATTTTTAATATGGAAAACATGTAGACATATTAATACATATTCTCGGAATAAGCTATTAAAGTTTAGTGACCCATTTATTCTGCAGGAGTATTTTTAGCAACATCTCTAATATATATCATTCATTCCTTTGTCTGATTGCAGCGGAACAACAGATACCTCGTTGTCATTGAACCCACTGTCCCTGACTTCCGCTCTGCCGCCAACGGATCCCGATCACCACAATCCACACAACATGAACAAGCTGTGCCGCCAAGTGTCAATTGAGTCGCCCGGCCCGGGTGCCAAGAACTGCGTCTTCAACTTCTTCGTGCCCATCGAGGACACGCCAGCGATGGGCGCCCGCATCCGGATCGTTTGCGCCGGAGCTTGCTATCGTCGTCGCGATCGCGCCAACTCCATCACCAGCATGTCCTCAGTGTCCTCGGAGCTGAGCGACTACTGTCCATCGGTAAACTCGATATCCTCGCCCGCACACCAGGGCATACGGGAGGGATCCTTCTTTCCCGGCTTCGAGGTAGCCGGCGTGATCGAGTCCCTGGGCTCAGAGATCACCGAGGCCAACAACCGTGGCCTGCGCATTGGACAGCGTGTGATCGTCTATCCATTCGATGAGACCCCAGCCGGCTATGCCGAGCTGCTGGTCGTGCCGGACCTGAAGCACGTGGTGCCCATTCCCGACAGTCTGCCCATGGAGGTGGCCGCCATGCTGCCGACGGGTGCCCTGCTCGCCTGGAACGCCGTCTTCAAGGCCCAGGCCGTCGTCACACAGATTCTCAGCCAGAGGGCTGCCACGGAGCCAAAGCGGAAGCCCAAGATCCTGATCGTGGGCACTGGTGGCCTGGCGCTCTGGGCCGTGCGCATCGCCTCCTATCACTTTGCCACAACTGGAGCCGACAACGTGGACATCACAGTGGCCAGTCTGCGGGACGAGGGCTTCCGCCTGGCAACAGAGATCAAGAAGTAAGCATTCATCTTTCATTCAAATCCAAACTTAACTCTAACCACACAATGCCTCATTTTCCACCTTGCAGCGTCAGCGTGGTGCAGTGGAACGAATGCCTGTACGAGCCGCAGCTGATCGAGCGCACCAAGGACGTGTGCGGCGGGGCCGTGGACGTGGTGATTGACTTTGGCACAACCTCCAGGAGCCTGCACCGCTCGATGCACTGCCTCTCGAAGGGCGGCGTGGTGCTGATCAGCGACGAGGTGGCCGAGAAGCTGCTGCCCAAGTTCTCGCGGCTGTCCGAGCAGTACCAGCAGGAGATCATCGCCATCTCGAACGGCACCGCCGAGCAGCTGGCGGAGGTAGTGGAGCTGGTGGCCAACAAGAAGATCGAGCCACCGCCGCACTCCGTCTTCCCCTGCGAGCAGGCGGCCGAGGTCATCGCAAAGCTGTGCAACTCCGAGATACCCGGACGCGCCATTCTCCGCTTCCATGACATAGAGTAGGCGTTTCGGAGATTAGGAGACTCGGAGGAAGCGAGATCGGAGGACATGGTTCCCCATTAAGGCATTAACTCATTTAATATGGATATCTGTTAGCTGTACTCGGAAGAACACCCGACAAAACACTGCAACCTGCAACACTCTCGAAGCGGATTCAGAAATGTGCTTATTTTGTAGTCGGTCATTGTTTTGTAACCTTAATTTTGGACTGCAGACAAACTCCTCGTTTTATTGTCTTAGCGTTTTAGGCATTTTTAGTATTATGTACATATAGATTGTGATTTATTTTATTCGTAAGCCACCCCACCCATGATTCTACTTTTGCCAGTTCATCTATCACATCGCCATATTAGCCGAAATCGAGATTCGGAGCTTCTTTAATCATTTTCGTTTAAGTAAATACCCCAGCAGAAGAGGATTACAAAATAAATGTTATGCATATTATACACAAAATTGTTACGCATGTGATGCAAATGTTTGATTCAATTGCTTGATGTTTGTACTCATTACGTACCCAACATTATACTCTACTCTTATTCACAAATAAAAACCATTAACTATCAATCCACGGGGCTGTTATGCTAGGTATGCTGCACCTGCCCTTCGTGTGTGTAATGTGGTAGTCGAGTTCCCCGACTATCTGATACCATTTACTCAGCTATTGGAAGGGCAAATCAGAAATTTCAACAACATCAGTTTTTTACGGTTTGTGGGCGTGGAAAAAAGATCTTTGGCAAATTAACAGAAATTTACAACACTAACAAAAATGTGCAAAAATATCAATACATTTTTCGAAAGGGACGTGGCAGTTTTGAGCGGTTTGTGGGCGTGGCAGCATGGATCAACAAACTTGCTCGGGACTCGGCTGATGATCCTAATCAATAATATATCTACTTTATATGGTCGGAAACACTTCCTTCTGCCTGATAAATACTTTTCAACGAATCTAGTATACACTTTTGGTTTTGGGTATTAAATTAGATTCAGGACTGACTAACAAATAGAATTTAATATTCGTATACTTTATCAGATCGAAAATACAAAGGTAATTATGTTAAAAGGTCCATTAAATTTGCAGTTGTCTAATTTGAAATATAACACTTTTTTTAAATGTAAGCAATAACTAGATGTGGCAACGCTCTGAGCCCACAAAGAAGAGTTGGCAGGCCATGCCGCACCGATTGGTGTTGGATAACGTCGTTGGTGGAATTGCGCCAAAAACTGTAAACAGCGCGGCAAGCTGATCGCAAACGCAGGGGAGCCAATCTAGTCGAGACCCAATTTAATTATTGCTGACGTTGGCGACTTGGTACACCACTGATAGTGAATCGCAGCGCGATGGTTAATAAAGAGAACGCCCGCAGTGTGGGCCAGCAGGTGAAGTGGATCGGAAGCCAAGAAGCACTGCCGCCTGTAAAGAATCTGGAGCACAAGAACGTCTACTGCTACCAGAAGTGCATCTACGGTCCGCTGACTTTGTCCGTTGGCGATTTTATCCTGGTGTCGAACGCGGATGCCGCCGAACCGGACACAGTGAGTGGATGCGACGTGGCAAGGATCTTGCACATGTATGAGCTGCGCGAGGTAACCGATCGCGAACCCTGTCGCGCCATCGTCCAGTGGTATTCCTGGCCGAAAGCCATTCCGCACAACAAATACGACGACGACGAGGTGGCTATAGACTTTAGCCTGGAGGTGATCGAGGAGCATCGCCCGTACGATAACGACGTCGCCCTCGGTGCCATCTACCGCAAGTGCATCGTACTGGAAGGCATCTCTGAAAAGTCCGCGCAGGAAATTCTCAGCCGACACTCCCACTCCAACAAACTGAAGTCCACGGCCTGCCCAATGTTTGTCAGCCGGTACAGGTTTGTCAAGGTGAAGCGGAGATATCGATTAATTCCCTTGGAAATTCATTTGGAGCAGCCGGAGGACAATACCAGGCCATCCCGTTCGTCACGCAAATCCCTAACTGCACACAGAGAATCCAAGCGATCAGATTCCGCCCGTCACGATGAGACCTCTGGCGAGAAACGACGACGTGCATCAATGGCAGGTGCGAATTCCGTGGAGTTCATCGATGTCAACTGCTTCACTTGCGAAAATAAGGTGTCGCCCATCAAGATCGTGGGCGGACGCAGTGTAGTACGGTTGTCTGAGAAGAAAACGGCCCCGGAGATTAATGCCAACTATCTTCCGGCCTCTCCCCTCACCGAAAAGAATGCCAAGGTGGAGACGCCGAAATCCCGGGCCTCGGCAGCCCGCCGCAACCTTAATCTCAGCTTAGATCGCGGAGCGGATACCACAGCCGACTCAGACTGTCTGAATTACTCAATTGTTCAGCAAACTCCTGATCCCAAAACGCCTTCCAACGACATGAAGATCAAGTTGCGCCTCTCGGAGAGAAGGCGTTCGGTGCGTCTCGCATCCATGGACTTGGATCCCTTGTCGTTAGAGGAGGCCGCACAAGAACCCAATGCCCAAGGACGAAAGCGATTGGGCGTGGCCAGTGGCGATATCTACCATACCCCCACCAAGAAATCCAAAGAGCCTTCGGGCGTTACCGAGCAAACGCCCTCGACAAGGCGTAAAAGCATCCTGAAATCAGCCACCAGTCGTTTGGGTAAGTAGTTGATCTTCCACACATATTAACATGCACTAAAGGACTTGTCCATGATTTTTTTAGCCGAGGGCACGCCCAGACGTAGTATTCAATTGTCTAGCATTGTGGAGAAGCGCGTGTTCAAGGATGATGAAGTAATATCCACTCCAAAAAGGGGGCGTCCTAAGAAAACAGTTCAAGACGAGGACGAGGACTACTCGCCAAAAAAATCAGTCCAAAAGACGCCTACGCGAACGCGTCGTTCAAGCGCCATCACCAAAACAGCGACGACACCCAGCAAAGGGATCACAACCGCAACTGCACCGATGACGCCCTCGCAAAAAATGAAGAAGATTCGAGCTGGTGAACTGAGTCCCAGCATGCAACAGCGCACTGACCTTCCGGCGAAGGAATCTAGCAAATCGGAACTGCAGCTGGCACGGGAACAGCTTCACGTGTCTGTTGTGCCAAAAAGTTTGCCGTGCCGCGAACGGGAATTTGAAAACATTTACGCCTTTCTGGAGGGCAAGATCCAGGACCAGTGCGGCGGCTGCATGTATGTGTCTGGAGTTCCGGGCACTGGCAAAACTGCCACTGTGACTGGAGTCATACGCACCCTGCAAAGGCTGGCAAATCAGAATGAGCTTCCTGCCTTTGATTATCTGGAGATCAATGGCATGCGACTAACTGAACCGCGTCAAGCCTACGTGCAGATCTACAAACAGCTCACGGGAAAGACTGTGTCCTGGGAGCAGGCACACGCTCTTCTGGAGAAACGGTTCACTACTCCGGCGCCTCGTAGAGTTACCACTGTGCTACTGGTTGATGAGCTGGATATCTTGTGCAACCGGCGCCAAGATGTGGTCTATAACTTGCTCGACTGGCCCACCAAGTCGGCGGCCAAGCTAGTAGTGGTCACCATTGCCAACACTATGGACTTGCCTGAGCGCTTGCTGATGGGTAAGTATTCCTAACATAAATTTCCAACGGATGCTATAGCTTTTATTGTTCCTCTTTAAGGTAAAGTCACATCTCGTCTTGGCCTTACCCGCCTTACATTCCAACCGTACAGCCACAAGCAGCTGCAAGAGATCGTTACCGCCCGCTTGGGAGGATCTGAGGCATTCAAAGGCGAGGCCGTGCAGCTAGTGGCGCGCAAGGTAGCCGCCGTTTCCGGGGACGCTCGCCGAGCTCTGGACATCTGCCGGCGTGCTACAGAAATTGCCGATATATCTGCTGTCAAGTGTGTAACAATGCTCCACGTGCAGCAGGCATTGGCCGAGATGATAGCCAGTGCCAAGGTGCAGGCCATTAGAAACTGCTCGCGGATGGAGCAGATCTTCTTGCAGGCGGTAGCAGCGGAAGTTACACGCACAGGCGTCGAGGAGACGACTTTCATGGGTGTCTACCAGCAGGTGGAGACCATCGCCGCCTTCATGGGCGTGACCTTTCCACCACCAGGACGCGCCCTTCGCCTGTGCTCCAAGCTGGGCGCGGAGCGACTCATCATTAGTGAACACTCCCGCAATGACCTCTTTCAGAAAATCCTGCTAAACGTCAGCGCTGATGACATTCACTACGCCCTCAGAGTAGCAGAGATGGTCAACTAAAGCAAGAATAACGAATAAGAATTAACTAACAAAAAAAAGGCTATTCAAGCAATTATAACATCAAATTCTCATCTGCATTTTTAACACTCAAATCAAGCATACTTGAACCGTTCGCCACGCTACACATTTTTAAATAATTCATTACTCATAAAACATTGTAATAGCTTAA
This sequence comes from Drosophila santomea, assembly GCF_016746245.2. Taxonomy (NCBI): domain Eukaryota; kingdom Metazoa; phylum Arthropoda; class Insecta; order Diptera; family Drosophilidae; genus Drosophila; species Drosophila santomea. Next base: position 16,284,003 of record NC_053016.2, on the reverse strand, counting down.
GCGTTTTTAAATTATTTTTTTTTTAAGCGTCATGTTTAAACAATTTAAAGTACAAACTCGTTACTAAAAATACCAAATAAAACACCAGCACAGTGTAACAGTCGTAAAGTACTTTTGGGGAAAATACGGAATATATAAAGAGGTGGTAGCGGAAGCCAACCAAAAGCCAGAGGTAGAAGGCCGCCGGCAACATGATCAGCGCAGCGTAGAGCGGAGCTATCAGCGAGTCCGCGGCTATGGAGTAAGGAGGCTGTAGCTGCATGATACCCACACTGCGCAGATCCGAGCGCAGGGTATGGACAACTAAGTAGAGGAATGCATGAATATCAGCACTGTATGTGTTGAGGGTGACAAAGATGGCAACGATCGATGGGTTGTAGCTTGTTTGCCCGATGTAACCCGGCGTCAGGTCAATGGTGGACAGACTGTTTGAGTTTCCCTGGTAGAAGAAGAACATCCTAGCCAGGAATATAGTCATGATGATCTTGTACACATGTACCAATCGCACGGAGAACTTTCTGGCACTGGTCCCATAAACATCGCACAGCTTGTAAGTTTGCTGCAGGGCCACGAGAAGTACGGGAAGGAGTAATATATTTTGCACGCGTTGCAGAAGCGCAGCTAACAGCAGGGAACTGCTCAGGTTTGTCTGTAGTAACTGCAATAATACACTTGTGGGCGGCACCTTCCCAAAGCTGTGCGTTGGCGGCAGCGCTGCCCGATAGCCCAGCACCAAAACCAGTGCCAAGCAGCACCAGAATGCCACCAGCGTTGGCACCATAAGTTTTGCACTGCAAATGGAAGAAAACATTATAACGGCTGACATTACATGGACATATTTTAACTTACGCCATATGCGGAGGCACGTCGAAGAAAAGCACCTGGCCGTTTAGCCCTCGGAAGCAGTAAACCATACATAAAGCTAATCCACTGGCCACCGACTGCGGCACCTGGCTGTGACGATGCAGGCGTGCCCAGAGCAACAGCAGCGAAAATATCACAACGGTGCTCCGGATAGCCTGAAGCCTGTGGATGTAGCGCATCAATGTGAGTAACATAAGCACCACAAGCACTTTACGCATTTGCCACAGACAGGTTGACGCAATCGTGTACAGATGACGGCCATTTAGTTCCACGTTGGTCTTGGTAATGCGCCATCGAAGCGTTCGGAATGCCGTCAACAGGATTAGGGTATTTCCCAGGTAATACCATGTCTTGTACTCGTACTCAATGAACGAGGAGGAACCCAGAGTTAACGTACGTATAGCATAACAAGATAGCAGAGGTAGCGGTAATGGAATGCAAATTTTTAGGCGACGTGCGTATATAGGAGGCAATGCAATCTTAAGCAGCGCCTGCGCCACATCGATTGCAAGGTAAACAGCGATTGAAATGGGTACCACAATTAGAACGCTGTAAAACGTAGAACTGGTCATGATGATGTCCAATGCATGACTGATACAATTTAAGATAACAGCAGTGATCCCAGATAGCCACAGTTGTCCCACTTTTAATCCGTCCAGCTGAAGCTGTTCGGTGAGATCCAAGTACAAGACACTGATCACAATATGAAGTGATGTCTGAAAGATCATGGTTACTATAATGTACTTCATAACTGGTCGGAAATCTTACCAATGTGGTCAATGCCAGTCCAAGGGATATAAATCCGTAGTCAAACTTCACCAGGGATTCGGAGAGTAGACCGGAAATCTCACGAGCGACGCGCATATAATTTAGCTTTGCGTTCTGGTAGTAGACCTGACTAGCTCCACCTCCACCGCCCTCCCGTAAAGGTCGTAATAGCTTCTTGTGCAACAAGGTGGCATTCTGGTACCAGGTGTAGTAATCTGGAGAATGAACAAATAAAGAACTAAACAAATCGCGGAAAGATCACATCCTTACCACTCCGATGGACTCTTTCGTGGCCGAACTTCACTCGTGCCTTGTTGAGTAAGTGGTGGGCGTTGTAAAAGTAGGCATACAACTGGTGCTCCAAAGACAACGACTCCAGCATCTCGGGTATTAGGCACCCAATGGAGAGAGTGGGTATTTCAACAGACAGAAGCACTGAAAGCGTAGGCGCCAAGTCGATTTGATTGTAGCGTTTTGTGACAGATCTGTGCGAAAACAAAGCAGATTAGTATTTTCCTTTAGATTGGTTTTTATAATTTACGTTGTTTTGCTGCAATTGTTAGAATACAAAAATAAAGGTACTAGAGTTTCGGCTGGCGTATTGCCGCCATGTCCTCCGCCATCAGCCATGCCATGATCTCCAGTCAGCATGAGCAAAACGTTGGGGAAACTCTAAAATAATGAAGGTGTTATAGAACCCATTTATATTAAGCTATATATCAACTTACCTTATGATCCAATATTTTCTTCACTACCTCATCCATTTCCTTTAGCTTGAGGGGCACCCTTGGGCTGGAATTGCCTTCGACATGTCCAATGTGATCGAGGCCCAGATAATGTAAAATCAGCAGAGACCAGTCACTCCGCTCCAGCTCAGTCTCTAGTGTTTCGGTCACATTTCTATCGCCCTCGTAGAAGTCGTTAACATAAAATGAATCATGGTTCTCGGCATGCCGTGTGAACTCGCTGGGAAAGAGCTTCACCCAGGTGTGGTCACCGGCGAAGGAAACAACACGATTCTGCTGTTTAAGGCGGTGCAAGAACGAGTCCTGCATCTGCTCCGTGTGACCCACGTTTAGCGCAATGTCGATGAAGTTTGAAAGGGTACCGGTGGTGATGCTTTTCAGGCGTGGCATAGTCACCGTTGGTATGTCCACATGAAGCTTGAGCTTCTCGCAAGCCCTAGAATAAGCCACCGGCATGGACGTGGCATCTGGAAAATCATCGCGCAACGCGTCGACCAGTAAGAGCACAAAGGAGTCATAGGCAGGTGGCGGCGGCGTCAGTCTGCAAAGGGTAACGAGCATTATCGGGGCGCTATCTCACGCAATAATCAGCTCCAGAACTCACTCCACGCCGAGCAATGCGGTGGGCCGGCCTTCTGGGACGGTGCTTTCCTTCTCCGCCACCGAATAGGAGGCCGGAAAGAAGCCAATCAGAAAGAGCACTGCGCCGCAAAGAAACACCGTGAGCATCCCGATGCTATAAACCAGCCGACTTCTGTGCTGTTCCATCTTCTCGTTTTCATCGAAAGTTCCGCGCTCCACCAAAAACCACAACAAATAAAATTGCCGCCCGTCAGCTGGAAGTGAAATATAAACACTGGCCAATCGATGAATGCTGCATGCTATCGATAGACGAAAAAGCAAATGCTGAGTTATCAGAATGGATACCTAATATATATTTAATGTTATATATTTATAAAAGCTATTGTTCTATGAATACGTAAGAGTTTTATTTAGAAAAACTTTTAGCCTTATGAAAATAATTATTAATAATTAAAATAATTATTTGCGCAATTTTTCCAAATATATATTATTTTGTATTAAATTTTTAATATTTAGAGGTAAATTAATTATAAAATCATAACAATGAATCTAATATTTATAAAAGAAAAGAATTTAATAAAGTCTATCGGCCCCTTTTGCCCATTTGTGACTGCGCCCATGACCCAATAGTGGGTCGGATGTAAACAAACGCCTTTGATTATTGCTTTAAACTTAAAATGGAAACTTGCGGCCTTATCTGTGTGAGCAGGGACTACGAGAAGTTCCTGATGCGCTGTTCCTACTGCCCAACGGACGTGGATGTGGCCCAATGGCAGGAGTTTGTGCTGCACATTCGCAATATGCATAGCAAAGTAAGGAGCATGGAAAACGACTTCGACCAAATAAGAGAAAATGTGTCTGAAGTGCTAAAAGTGGAGTCTGGGCAGATAGATCCTTCAGAGGAGGAACACCAAGCGGAAGAGCTGATAGCTCAGGAAAAGGAATTGGCGGACGGGGCCAGTGTAAAGCCGAATGTAGACTCAGTTCATTCGTCAACAAACGGGACAGAGGAGACAGAGGAGTCGGACGCCTGTTTGTTTGCGGATCAAGAAGAATCCGACCAGGAGGAGGACCCTAGTGAACTAGCTTTGGATGATCTAAATTTAAAATCCACACCCACATACAAGGTATTTTCAGAAGTTATTCATGAATGCCCTAAACTAATTCGAGCTTTCAACTTCAGTTTCATCCATCCTTCTTTCGCCGAGACCACCGAACCTTAAAGTTCATAGAGATCTACAAAACTCACCCGTGCCTCTGGCATCCCGCACACAGCGACTACAAGGAGCCCAAGAAATGCAAAGAAGCCCTAAGGCGTATGGCAACTGAATTGGAGGCAACTGTGTCTGTATTCCTTAGCGAGATTAGCCTAAAGCTGGCCATCAAAAAAGTCAACATGCAATTCAACACCGTGCACAAGCGAGTGCTGTCCGGAAAACAAAAACCTCAATCGCTGGCTTTTAGTATATATAAATTGTGTAGCTTCTTAAAGGCTGGCAGTGATGAAGAAGGGGCTAAAAAAAACGAAAAAATCAAGGCAAGACATTTGACTTAAAGAAAATAAAAATGGTTAATAACTTTACTTTGCCCCCAGCTCGATTTCACCAAGAAAAACAAGCTGACTACCGACTTGATAGAGATGTATGCAAACTTTCCGCAACTGTACGACTCCGCCCACAAGGAGTTCTCAAATATGAACTCTCGAAAACAGGCCTACGAGAGCATGGCTGCAGAGTTTTCGGTACCCAATGTGGACATCAACAGCGATGACATCTTCCGGGCCATCCAGAATCTCCGCCAATGGTTCTACAAGAGCACCAAACATCCCATTATTGGCAGCAGTGCAGCCGAAAAGTTCTACCTAGAGGTGTGCCGGTTCATGCCTCCAAAGATGTACAAGCAGCGGCTGGTCTGCGAGTTTTGCCACCAGATCACGTCCTCAGATCACGTCCTGCAGTCGCACATCTTCAAGGCGCACAACATCGGTGAACTGCCATTCAAATGCACCTTGTGCGACCGGAGTTTTGTGGGACGTTGCGAGCTGGCGAACCACATGCAGCGGGTCCACATCGGCAAGACCCACAAGTGCAGCCATTGTGAGCGTACATTCGCTGTGATATCAGACCTGCAGCTGCACATCCGTACTCACACTGGCCATAAGCCTTACGTCTGTGAGCATTGCGGCAAAGCCTTCCGACTAAGGTCCCAAATGACGCTTCACGTTACGGCTATTCACACCAAGATCAGAGCATTTAAATGCACCATGTGCCCCAAAGATTTTGTGAAAAAGGTCGATCTATCGGATCACATCAAGGGCCATTTAAATATCCGCGACAAAATCTGCAATGTGTGTGGTAAGGGATTCACCAGCTGCCATGCATTGATCCGACACCGGCAGATTCACTCCGAGGTGAAGAAGTTTGTATGCAAACTCTGCGACACCAGGTTCTCCCAGTTTGTGGGTCTTAATACGCACATGAAGCGCACCCACAACATTCTTCGTAACAATTCACAAAAGGGTAAAGATGCTGCGGATGCCGAGCAGTGAACTTGCTTAAATTTGCAAAAAAAAATGCATTTATTGAAGAGGAAATCTTTTCCAAAAGCGGAAAAATAATAAGTAAATACACAAGTTAGTTAAAAACAGCATGTTTAAATGTTTTGTAAAAAGTATATTTATTATTGATCAGGATCACTAGCCGACTCGATCCGGCCACGTTCGTCTGTCCACGTTGCCACGCCCAAAAACTTTCGAGAACTGCCACACCCATACTTCTGCAAAACGTTTTGATTTGTTTTATGTAAATAACTAGTTATAATTTATTTCACTTCCATCCACTAGCTAAATAACGAGTATCTGATAGTTAAGGAATTTGCTTATTTTTGTTTTATTGTTTAACATTTCTTAACATTCTTATACGACAATTAAAATGTACAGTTATTTCAAAGATTTATTCGTGCAATTCTGGCCTTTTTTCATAGAAACCGCAAAAAGTATTTAAAACATAAATGTATTTTTAAATACAAACTTTATAAAATTGTGTTTAAATCTTATTTCAAAACAAGAAATTATATCGAAGGCGTTACTTTTCGCGATAGCCTATCGATAGACAAGTATTTCAGTAGTTGCTCAACACTGTCCCAAACGCACAAAAAAATTATCGTCTTAAATAAACGAAGATTTTTTCAGAAAAGGGAAATTATTCAAGCTGAAGTCAGATCAGAGCGTCCAACGTAAGCATGGAGCTGTGCGGCAGTGTGATGACCAACTCCAAGTACGAGCTGTTCCGGCTAAAATGCCTCTACTGCAGCATAGAGAGCGAGCTAAAGGATTGGGAGCTGTTCATCGTCCATGTGAAGACGGCGCACTACTGCGATGACGAGGACCTTAAGATTAATGAAACCAAAGATGACTCCCAAGATCTATACTGTGTCGTTGATGCCGCGGACCCAGCCATCGCCTATGGTCCGGACGAGTTCTTCGAGGTGATCGAAACCAGCAATGGGGAGGATCAATGGATGGAAGCAGATAGCAATGTAAGGCTTTGCCTCACTTACCAGATTGTGGCCAAATAACTGGGGGTTTCGTTTTTCGTAGGATGTTCAGTACGTAGAAGACGCTAACGCTTGGTCTGCAGCTACAGGCAATTTTAGCGAGTACGGTCCAGGTGTTAGCTCATCGGAGCTTCCAACTGAAACTGAAGTCACACAAATGCAGGAGTCGTCTCAAAATCACATACCCTTAAACACAGACGATGATGATTGTAGTGACTTCTTTATGTCTGAGGATGACCTGGTACCTCCTAAGAAACCTGGACGACCGCCCAGACGAACAAGACCAGGTCAGGTTTTCAAGGTTAGCACGGATTATATTTCACGTGAACTGAATCTCCCACTAATCGCCTTCATTTAGTTCAAAGTCTCGTTTATTCGGAGCAACCCTCGTGTGCTGCATTTGATTCAAGCGTACAAGGAGCATCCCTGCCTATGGAACCCCTCCGATGAACACTATCAAGACGAACCTGCTCGAAATATGGCCTACGAGACGATAATGGAACGCATGGACTGCAAAGCCAATGTTCTCTTCACCGTGGAAGAATTAAAGAAAACACTCGAGCAACTGCACGTGCAGTACACACTGGCTATGGAGACAAAACAAAAGGGCAAGCTGGTTGGACTTGCAGCGCGTTACTTTGCCAAGTGCGAGTACCTCAGTGTGGCGCCTGTTGTAACGCCCAGGGAAATCGAGGAGGACAACGACTTGACTGCAATTAAAGTATTAAGTAGCCCACTATAATTTAACTCTATTCTAACCAGAAATACTTTTTGCAGCTTAACTTTAAAGAGGAAAACCTGATCACCAGCTCATTCATAGAGACCTATGCAAACTATCCCGTGCTTTATAATCCTGCGCTGGAAGATTTTGGATCGATAGAAATGCGTGCAGATGCCTACAGAAGAATGGCAAAGGAATTTCAGCCAGTGGTCAAGGCCAACGAAACGGACGTTTACATTGCAGTCAATAAGCTGCGCCGTTGGCTGTACGATGCCATGCGTCGCCTCAAATCCAAGGAATTAATTCAGAAGTGCAGCAAACAAGAGGTCCAGTATCTGCAAATGTGCAGCTTCTTGCCCGCCAAGGGCTCTGAGAGCCAGGTGCTATATTGTGACTACTGCGAAAAACGTTTCCACGGCGACTATAACCTACGGGTGCACATCGTCAAGGCGCATGAGGTGGGCGAACTACCATACCTCTGTTCGTTTTGCCCGAGGCGCTTCGACCGACATGTGGACATGGACCGTCACAAGTTGCGCACCCACTTCGAACGCAAGCTGAAATGCCAGTACTGCGACAAGACTTTCGCCGTAGATACCGACTTAAAGGTGCATACACTCATCCACACAGGCGAGAGACCTCACATATGTGACATCTGCGGCAAGACTTTCCGGCTCAAGCTACTCCTGGACCACCACGTCAACGGGGTTCACCTGAACATAAGACCCTATAGCTGCAATATGTGCAGCAAAACCTTCCGCAAGAAGTTCGAGCTGGCCAACCACATTAAAGGCCACTTGAATATCCGTGATAAAAAGTGCGAGTACTGTGATGCCGCTTTCTATGACCACTCTTCACTTTCCAGACATCGCCGCAGTCATAGGTCGGAATGAATTTATGCCTTAAGGAAAGTTTTTAGAAACTACTTTGTTTTTTGATAATTAGATTCAGTTTATTCGCTCTTTATAAGATTGTTGTTAGGCTTTTGTGTATATGACTAGAACATATGTATGTATGATAAACATTATACACAAGCTTCTTACTTTTTAATTTAATTTTAAAATAAGTAGACGGAAAGATAAGTTAGTTTTAAACTCAAATTTTTGGAATCGGAATTGGTGTCAAAATCCGTGCTGCACATCAATAAACGATACGATAATGCTAAATACAATTCAACGAACTTATGTTTTGGATAAGTCCCATAAGTGTACAAATAATAATAAATTTAAATAAAATAAAATGAATACAAAAATTCATTTACGGAACAAATATAACACAACTAATTTTATAATTCCAAATAATAGTTTAAACGACATTTAAATTTCAACTAAAGGTCTAAAGTTCTGTAAATCATCTATAAAATATTTTCCAACATTGAGTAGATTTTGTATCAATGGATTTCCCCGGGTGATTTCCCAACACTTATAAGCAGGTGTTTATCGATATATCGCGTTGTTGTTGTTCTATTTTGCATTGTATTTTATTTGTTTGAAAGCAAATCATGGTCGTTTGCGGAAACATTTTGGCCAGGAACAACTTTGGGCACTTTGTTCTTGCGTGTGCTCAAAAAAATGACTGCTACGTGGAGATGGAGTTGGAGAGGTGGCGTGAGTTTATCGTTCACGTCAAGGAGCACCTGGAAGCAAATCCAAACACGCAGCCAGAGCTCACTGCTTCCGGAGTCATTTCGTCCGCCAAATGCAAGGAGAATGTATTGCCAGCAAAGGTGTTCATAGTGGAGGAGCTGCCGGAAAATTGCCTGGCTGAAGATATGTTCGTTGACCTGCCAGCTTCCTCGGAGAACGACGAGAGCACCAGCCCGGAGGAGGACGACCAGGTGGACTCCCATTCGATGACAGTTGACAGCGAAATCGACACCAAAAACTCCACAAATTTTGCTCCTTTATCCAAAGTAAGCAACTGACTTCACCAGCAACAAAGATCAACAAATTAAAGCAGACGTTTTGCATCCCGGCAGTTCAATCCCACGTTTTACCGACGTAGTCCACGGATCACACAGTTTATAGAACTGTACAAGCAGCAAACATGCCTCTGGGATCCAGCGGATGAATCGTACAAGGACAAGGAGAAACGCACAGCTGCATATGAAGAGTTGCTGGTGCAATTAAAGGCCACAGTCAACCTTCACCTAACGGCCTACAAGCTGAAGAAGTGCATCACAAGCCTACACGAGCAATATGCGGCGATTACGCGGCAGAAGAAAACCCAGAAATTAACTAAGGTTCCACTGTACTACCATGGAAAGTACAGCTTTCTTGCAGAGCGCGGTAGTTTGGAGGATGCGGACAGCGATGATGACGACGGCGATGGCAAGATAAAGGTGAGTCCGAGTAAAACACGACTTATTAAACAACTATAATGCTTACCTAACCCACGACAGCTGGTGTTCACAGAGGAGAATCAACTGACCACTCAGTTTATCGACTTGTACTCCAAGTTTCCCCAGCTGTACGATCCCGCGCACAAGGACTTTTGCAATCTTAATATACGAAAATCATCGCTTTTAGAGATCACTGACCTCCTGACTACGAAGTTTTCGTTCGGCCTGATCACCCACTACGATGTGTACGACAGTATTCAGAGCATGCGCCAATGGTATTCCCGACGGATCAAAACCCTCACCGACGTCCAATCGGTGGGTCTCTCGCTGGCCGAGAAGCAGTACATTGAGCGATGCAAGAGTTTTATGTCCACCAAAACATTCCGGCAAAAGCTAAAATGTGAAGTTTGCGAGCAAGCCTTTAGCACAGATCATGCCCTGCAAGCCCATCAGTTCCGTGATCACAAGATGGGTGAGGGAGGCTGGTTTCGTTGCACGCTTTGCGAGCTGAACTTCGACCGAAGGTGCCACCTGCAGCAGCACATCCAGCGTGTGCACATGGACAAGAACTTTGTCTGCGATATCTGCAGCAGAAGTTTTGCCTTTGGCAATCAACTGGCTATACACAAACGCACCCATGACGAGAAGCACGTCGCGAAGCCCTTTGTTTGTGAGTTCTGCGGCAAGTGCTTTAAGCAAAAAATCCAAATGACCACCCACGTAACTGCGGTTCACACCAAAGTCCGAGCCTTCAAGTGCGACATGTGCCCCAAGGACTTCCTCACTAAGCGCGACCTTAAGGACCACGTAAAAGCGCACCTGAACATCCGCGACAAGGTCTGCGAGGTCTGTCAGAAGGCCTTCACCAATGCCAACGCCTTAGTCAAGCACCGCCACATCCACAAGGAGAAGACTCTGCAATGCTCGCTGTGCACGACGCGCTTCTCGGAGCGAGTTAGTCTGGGCGTACACATGCGGCGCACGCACAAGATTATCAAGAGCTCCCTGTCGACAAGCGAAGCGTTGTTTACACACACATTCCCCCAGCCTTAAGACGTTTTTAAACAATAACAAATATTTACATATGTATGTTAATACTTAGAAAATATGACTATAGTGCCAAAAAAAACTGTCCATTTTTTAATATTCATCTTAATGTATAAATAATCCTATATATATTTTTTAATATTGGAACTATAAATTTTATAATATTTTCCTCTAAGTTTGCAAAAGTAAAAAACAAAAACGTAATTCTTAAACCGTATGTAAAACATTCGAAAAAATATTTCTTTAACTTTTATTTGATTTTGGAAATTCCTAATAAAGACAGTGTTCAGAATTACAAAGGCATTAACTTTGTTACCATCTCCTTTTTATTTTATTTGTGGCAGTGCCGCTAGCTGAAGCTTTTCCCACGGCGGAGTTTTCCCTGTGCCACACATGAAATGAAAAGCAGTTCGCGTAACATACTGGCTCCCAATAGAAATAAAATGAAAAGCAGTTCATAACACCCTGGCTCCCAATAAAAATAAAATGAAAAGCAGTTCGTAACATACTGGCGCCAAGTAGAAATAAAAGGAAAAGCAGTTCGTTATTTCGGTAATCAAAATTTTTAAAATTATCAGCACTTATATTTTTGCTGTGCAGCACTGGCTAACAGCTGTTTGTGTTTTGATTTTCCTCGACATGCTCGGTGTTACGTGCTCTGCACCAATACTGCAGATCTGGAGAGGAGAAATGAGCGGACTTCTTCCTAAGTTGTGGCGGCCATGTGAAGTGGGGCTAGTGGGCCGGCTCAGACAAGCACTGATCGGCCCCGGCGCCAGTCACAGTCGGTGGACAGGAACTCGTCTCCTGGCCACCAGTGCGGATAATAAGCCAGCAGCTGGACTCCGGGAGCTGCCCCACTGTAATGTTGGCACCATTGGTCACGTGGACCATGGTAAAACGACACTGACCGCCGCCATTACTAGAATCCAGTCTCAGAAGGGTCTAGCGGAGTTCCTGTCCTACGACCAGATCGATCGGGCGCCCGAGGAAAAGGCGCGTGGTATAACGATAAATGCTTGCCATATTGGGTATTCCACTGCAGAGCGCACCTACGCTCACACGGATTGCCCGGGTCATGCAGATTACATAAAGGTAACTAATGCAAATGTACAAGTTGCACCAACTTAACGAAACTTAAGATCTAACATCTGATCTGCAGAACATGATCTCGGGCGCCTCTCAAATGGATGGTGCCATCCTAGTTGTGGCCGCCACCGACGGCCAAATGCCCCAGACTCGCGAACACCTGCTTCTGGCAAAACAGGTGGGCATCCAGCGCATCATAGTCTTTATAAACAAGGCCGATCTGGTTGACCAGGAGGTTCTAGAGCTGGTCGAAATTGAGATGCGTGAGATGTTGAGTGATTTTGGCTTTGATGGCGTAAATAGTCCGGTTATTTGTGGCTCAGCATTGCTGGCCCTTCGCGAAGATAAGTCGGAGTTCGGAGTTCCGTCAATTGAAAAGCTACTTGAGCAATGCGACTCTTACATACCAACGCCGCAGCGGGATATCGCATCCCCATTTATTCTGCCAATAGATAATGCTTTTACGGTACCCGGAAGGGGAACCGTAGTCGTGGGAACCATCAAAAGGGGCACCATTCCACGGAACGCGGATGCCGACCTGCTGGGCTTCAACCAGAACCTAAAGACGAGCATCAGTGACATCCAGATATTTCGGAAGAGCGTGCCCCAGGCACAGGCTGGCGAGAACGTCGGTGCACTGCTGCGAGGTATAAAGATATCCGCCGTGGAACGGGGAATGCTGCTGTGCGCAACCGGCTCCGAGGATATATCCAACCACTTTGAAGGTTCCATGTACCTGCTATCGCGGGCCGAGGGCGGTCGTGTCAAGCCCATGCTCTCCAAGTATATCCAGCAGCTCTTCAGCCAGACGTGGAATGTTCCAGCCAGAATTGACATAAGTAAGTTAAAACCTACTAATTTCAATGTTGAAGCAAATCAAAAGATGTGTTATTATGAACACACTTTTGCTACCATTGTCCACCAAGCATTAAGCAAATTAATACCATTGCAGTTCCAAGTGAGGCTATGCTAATGCCGGGTGAGCACGGCCAGGTGCGCGTCACGCTGATGAGGAAAATGGTCATGACGCCGGGCCAAGCCTTCACAATTCGCGAGAACGGAGCCACGGTGGCTACCGGAATGGTGACGCAGCGTCTGCCGTCCCTTGACCTGCCAAAGAACAAGTTATCAAAAGTCATGGTGGACTGTTAACGACTCGAGATTGTATTTGTAAAAATTTGCTGTTCATCATACACGAGTACTTGAATTCTAATATATATTTGTATATGTTTAGGTAATCTGTTTTAAACAAATGCTAACGCGTTTTAGGCTTGCATAGTCTTCCGACTATGGGACAAAATACAAGCAACGCAAAAAATGAGAATACATAAATAGATGAAATGCAACATCAATGCTTAAGTGAGCTCTATGAGTCTTATTCTATCATCTGTAGGCTTTACAAGTTTTTTAAGGCAACAAATCAGCCTGGTTAAGTACAATCATTGTATGTATATATATTTATTTATGATTTAAGGTACAAGGTGTAGGCAAGGAATGATTTCTTTATGGTCGGAGTCTAACTCCAAGCATTTATTGCGTTTCACATAAAGGTTGGTTCTTAACCTTCCATAACTTTTGCTACAAATAGTTCGTACAACAAAAAACAAATCTTGGCATCTTGGGACGGGTTCGCCAATCGAAACTCGGAATGGATACTATTGGAATGGAAACACAACGGTTATTTAAGCTAAACAGGAACTACACACATTTCGGCAAAACTGCTCTACTCATCGTTTCATTATCTAATAGATTCTCTAAATATAAGAACAAATTAAATTTCTAGAATCGTTATACTCGTATAATACACAAAAACTAAGCGGTGTCATGTCATCCAAAATGGCAAAGTTCTCGACCGGCAATATGCAATCACGCGACGTTTAAATCTTTGTAAGGAACTCATCCAGATTTAGATGCGAAGGTAGATCAATATCCTCGAGCTTGATGTCGCTGTACCTGAAGACAACCTTAAATGGCTGAATGAACTTCTGGTCGATGGTGAATTCGTCACTATTGCTCTTTTGCTGTAAGATAAAATCGGTAAATGGAAAATGTAGACTTCGTGATTTTTACTCATACCATTTGTCGGGCGTTGAGTTCCTTGGTGAGTTTCTCCAGAAAAACGTTCGTTATTTCGCTCTCATAATCATCCAGTTTGTAGGACTTCATCACTTTGAGGACCTGTGCAGTGCTCAGAGAAGTACATAGATCACAAATGGTCTGAACATCCTGCTCGCTCTTCCGGGATTGCAGCAACTGGGAGACCTGATTCAGAGGCGCCAATGGTGTCAGCACATCGTTAGACTAAAAAATCAAAAACGAATTAGTCTGGAAACTTTGTAATAAGCAGAGGTTACATACCATCTTTTTACTGCGCACCCAATCCTCAATGCAGCCGATATTATAGCGAATTATCATGCCAGTCTCCCACATGCAAATATCGCCCCTAAGCATCAGACAATTAAGAGCCACAGCGCAAACAAAGTAAAGCAGTTGATGGAATATCTGCTCCGCATAGCAATTGTCCAAGCCAAAGTGCTGGAACTGTTTGTAGAAGTGCTCCAGCTGCCCGATCAGTTGCTTCCAGGCCGGACCACCACCGTGCTCCGGCGAAGAGGACGCTCCAATCGAGGTAGCCCGACTACGCATTCCGTGCGCCTGCCGCCCGCGCTGAATCTCATCGTTGTTGAGAATCGCTGGCACTATTTTTGGGTCCAACAGACCCTGAATCTGCATGATCAGCGCCTGGTATAGATTTACTATAAGATCAAGAATTACGCGACGGTACTCAAACAGATTAAAGTTCTTCAGCTGCTGCTGGTTCTGCTTCTCAGTATTGAACTTGACGTACTCTTCCACATCGCCGTATTGCTTCATAAGATTTAGCAGCCTAAAGGTCGCGGAAATGAGTTAATTTATGAATTTCAAGAGCGTATGAACACTTACGTAATGGAATTGACGAGCCAAATAACACGATTCTCGATCGGATGGGGTGTACGGTGCATTTTCTTAATCTGAATAACGAACTTGCTTAGCAACTCGCGCACATCATCGTCGGCATTGGTCAGATCGGTATATCTATGATAGAAAAACCATAAAATTAATAAAGTGAACTATCGAACTCTATCCAGAACTCACCGAATACACATAAAGATAAGATAAGCTGGGAAACCAGGTAAGAGACCGACCACTGTGCGTGGAGTCAAGGCGCTCAACAAGCGGTTCAAGATCTTGTCTAGGTCGCTGCTGTGGAACTTCATAAGTCCTTGCGGATTCTGAGACTTTTGTTTCGTCACATTCGCGCCTACATCGGTGGACGTTCCGTTGGACTTGTTGCGGATCATCTCCTCCTCTAGCTTGTGCTCCAGCTGGCCACCATCCTGCCGATAAGCCTTAAGCTTGGCATTTGCAAGCTTGAGCTCCTCCTGAACGAGCAGGAACTGGGCAACAGCCTTCTGCAGTTCCCGCCGCAGATACCGATCGTTCTGTCTCAGCGTATCCACATTTGCATCCTCGAACTCGTCGATGCTCTCAAAGATTACCTTTTGCAGCTCATCCTTCTCATTGTTTAATCTCTCGATATCCTGTGTCATCTCCACGAGTTTACTGTTGTGCTCCTCAGTGATGGCCTTGAGCTCAGATTCCAATTGGCTATAAAAGTTAGGGAATATATGGAAATTATGCGTTTGGCAAACAGTCGACAAAATCCACCCACCGATTAATTAGCTTCTGGGAATGGAAGGCTTCCATTAGTTCGTTGACGTCGTTGCCACGCATCTGTAGACTTTCCGGCTCGAGGGATCTCATGGACTGGCTCTGCTGCAGCAGGACTGCCTTTAATTGGATGCATTCCTCGCGGCGCCTACGGACCTCTTCCTGCAAGGCAGCATGCTGGGCTGCAATAGTAAAGGTTGGAAGGAGGAGGGAAAAGAGGACGTATGTCAGTAGGGCAGATCGTGGGTCGCACGACGTGCGTGGGCGGTTACCATTGAGCTCGTTGATCTCAACACCGTGTTTAATGCTCGTTCGCAGCTGATCGTACTCGCTGCGCAGTTTTTCATTCTCTACCTCAAGCTCGGAGACGCTATGTGAGTGGTAAGCAGTGTGCGGCAATAATACATAGATGTAGACAAATGGAGTTTTTTTCAAGATTTAGTTGCGATAGTGGGTCATCGACCTTGGCGGTCTCGTGTCTGTGTAGAATGGAGGCCCTAAATACTTACCGGAAGGAATCCTCGGTGGGCTTATGCCGACTGGCCAACTTAATATACTGCTCCTGCAAGTTCTTGTGCTTTTGCTTCTCCTCCTCGAGAATGGCTCGCAACTTCACCACCAAACTGGTAGAGTCATTGTACGAATCTGTTCATAATAATTTACGGATTACATTACGCTCTAAAGCAAGAAATTTATAGGTAATGCTCTTACAATTTTTGCTTAGCAAATCCGGCGGCCGATTGATATCCAGAGTGTTCTTTCCGGAGGCGTAACCCACATCGTCCTCGTTTTGGCTGGAGGCGTTGCTAGCCTTGCGACCGTGCAAACTAAAACTGCCAGCCGTTAATCGGCTGAGCTCTTCCTTCAGCATGTAGTTTTCGTTCTCGATCACCTCCTTGTCCTTAATCGCTCGTTGGTAGGCCTCATTAAGCTCCCTGTTATCGATCTCGGCTAGCATTCGGTCCTCCTGGTTACGCTGGCTTACTTCTGCGTTCTTTGCCATATCGATTATCTCGTCTATCTGGCGGCGCAGCTCCTCGTTCTCCTGGCGCCACGTCTGCTTCTGGCTCAGCCATTCCTCTTGAGCATGTCCGTTCTCCTCCAGCAACTGCATTTTTTCGTCCCGCTCCGCCTCCAACTGCTTGTTTAGTGCTTCGATCAGCTTATCCTTGTCCTGGCAGGCGGCCTTGACATTTTTGAATTCTGCCTCCAGGGTCTTCTTCAACTCAAGTTTCATTCTGCAAGATAAACAGGATTAAACCCTGGGAACATAACTAAGTGAGCTTTATATTCATACTTCAATACACTGATTTCGCTGGTCTTGTGCTTAAGATTGCTGTTGTCTCGGTTCAGCTCATCGATCCGCTGCTGCATAGATATAATCTTGTTTTCCAGACCCATGTATTTGTTTTCCATGTGCGAGATAGTCTTGGCCTCGGCCTTCATACGTTTAAACTTACGACGGGCCAAGAATCTTCGAATCGCCGCTTGACAAATGATGATGTTGCGCCGACGCTTTTGGTAAGCTCGCCGTGCCAAAGCACCACGGACAAACCGCTGGATCTGAACCGCACGGTAATGATCCCGCATTGCGTGGAACTTGCTGCGGGCCAACATGCCGCGGGCATAGGTCTGTATACCGAAAATCGAGTGGCGTAGGCGCAAATAACGACGACGGCACAACCAACCGCGGGCGTACTTCGACAGGATCAATCCCGCCCGAGCCTCACGCATTTTCTGGACACGCTGGCGGGCAAGAAAGCCGCGCGAATGCCTCTGGATACCATTAATCACTAACTGAATGCGCAGGAACTGGCGCCGGTAGATGAATCGCCGCACAACCGACTGCACAATGGTGATGTACTTCTTGCGCAGATTAGCCCTAACTTGTTCAAGGAAGGCCACTTGCCCGGCGCGGAAGAAAATCTGCGTGTTGCCAAATCGATACTTATCCTCGTCTTGGATCCATTTAATTACAATGTTGCGGCACGACAACTTCATGTCGTTCTTGTCAAGCTTCGAGCGGTAAACCAACAGCTGGTACCGCATATAGAAGTCGGGATAAAGCCATCTCGATGGGAATCCCGCTGCGGAGATGCGCACCGTTTCTAGCACACCACAAGCTCTTAACTGCTGAATGATCTTGGCCGTCTCCCATTTAAAGGCGACTTTGTCATCGTTGGGCTGCACGAAATAATCATTATATAAGGTGCTCTTATTTTACGTAAGTCCCAATAGCAGTTTTTACCTTAATGCAGCGCACATAGTGTGGTGTTGTAGCATGTAACGTAGATATCAGCGAGGACAGACTCTCCTGGAACTGCGAACCCACCGTTTTCCTATGCTGCTTGGATGGCACCACCTTATAAGAAGTAAAAGGATAAATTAGTGGATCGTCTGTGAAAATGAACTAACATGGTCAAAGTGAAGATAATGAACACATTTTACTGAATATGAGTATAGATGTAAACTTTTGAGTATGATTATATTTGGCATATCCTAATGAATTAACTTGATTGATTATTTTAAAATTTCCAAGAGTTTGCTAATTATTTTGCATATCCTTGCTGAGGATATCAGCATTACTAGGAAATTTAGTCATGACAGGTTGTTTTTTTTAGTTTCAGGTCCGAACTAAGTTACTATCTTCTATTATCAAAAATGCAATCATTTCAAAATTAAATAAAATTGTTAAAGTGTTTGTGGTTTAGTGTTAATTGCAGTTAATTTAAATAAGTTGGTAACTAACTCTTCGACGTGTGTCATTCCCTTGCTGTTGGGCCATCCGAGGGAGTTGGAGGTGAGCGAACAAGCGACAATTGTATGGAAAATACAAATAGCAATAAGACAACAATTACAAATGAACACAATTGGAAAGGTATTCGATTTCTTGGGTCCATGAAGAATCTGGGCGATCACAAACCTGTTTGCGGCCAGCACTGATGACGACGCGGCCTCCTAAGGTTGAAGATTTAGCGGAATCCACGCTCAATGTGTCAATTTCCTCAAGGGTCATCACCTGCTTGACCAAAGACATGTTGGACTCGCTTAGCACTTGAGTCAACTCCTTCGAGACTGTGTCACGATTCTTTTCCAAGAATCCGTTCACGTCATACTCGACCGTGTCCGAGAAATGTTTGATAAAAAAGCCTCAAAAATAGAAATGTCAGATTCTCATTGAAATGGATAATAATGGATAAGATCGGAAATCACTTACTGGTTGAGCCAAAGCGTGGCTTCTCGAAATGAGGAAATTTACTGCACTTTCCGATGAGCTTGCCAGCCCAGCTCTCGTCCGAACCCTTCGGCATCTGTAGGTATACGTGGTTTAAAAATAATATAAAACCATATATTATATTATATCAAATGACTCTTACTCGACACTCCTCGTCGAGCAGGTCCAGCACTCCCAGTCGAGATTCAATTAGATCAATACACGGTTGATTGTCGTAAAAGTCAATCATCGTCCAAGTGATTCCTTCCTTAAGGTACTCCTCCTGCTCCAGCTTGAAGACATGCTGGTTGAACTGCTGCTGAAGCTTTTCGTTCGCATAGTTTATGCAAAATTGTTCAAAGGAGTTCACCTCAAACGTTTCGAAGCCGTAGATATCGAGGACGCCAATGAAGCTGCACTGCTTGCTACCGTTGTTGAGGCTCTTGTTCAGCACACCGACTATATACTGAAACAGTTTCGCATAAATGTGCTTGGCCAGAGCGTCACGAGCCGCCTGAGCCGCCTCAATGCTATTCGGTATCAGCACATATTCATTGACCGACTCTATCTTACGCATCAAAAGCCACCGGCGCAGATCCTCAGCGCTCACCCGCAGTAGATCGCCGGTGATCTGCAGGTGGATGTCGTTATGCTGCGAGATGGATGAAGTTAATGTATATATAAGTATATACAATAAGAAAAATGTAAACAGGTATTGTGAAAGTGAGCTTACAAATATATCGCAGGAGTCAGTGTCTTCCTCTTCACTACCCTCATTGAACTTCTTGGAAACCGTAATGTTTCCTAAATGGAGTATTCCTGCCAGAATCTTCACAATATCAGCGATCTGCTGAATAGAGAAGCCAAGAACGGTCATGGCCTGCACGGTTTCGTTAAACTGCTCCGCATCCGAAACTCGTTCAATTTCTGGAGCCCCGCCCATGCTTAGAAACTGGAACTTGTCCTGATGATCTGAAAAAGAATGCCAATATTACTTAATTTTCTAAGCTGAAATAGGAGGGAACTTCCAGACTTACCCAGCACCAATTCCGGGTACTTCGATCGCGCCGCGCACAACTGATAGAATATGTGATAGTTGCGCTCTCCCTGCGCCTGGTACACTACCCGGGACTTCTCCAGTAGATAGGTATGCATAGTGGCGCCCTGCAGAAACATTACACCCATCTGGTTTCGAAACAGCAACTTGGTGAACTTTCCGAAGCGGGAGCTGTTGTCGTTCCGAGTCGTCTTGGCATTGCCAAAAGCTTCCATAATCGGCGAAGATGCTAGCACTTTGCGCTCGACCTGGGTCTCCGACTCGGAACCTCCGACAGCGGCAAAGTACCTCATGGCGTATTTGGCGGACACGGTCTTGCCGGCACCCGACTCCCCACTGACGATGATGCTCAGGTTGCAGTTCTCGCGCTCCAGTTTCGTGTAAGCCTCCTCCGCCAGTGCAAAGATGTGCGGCTCCAGATCGCCCATAGCATGTCCTCGATACGCACGGATGATGCTGGGCCCGTAAAGGGGCATCTCCGCGTATGGGTTGATAGCCACCAGAATGATGCCGCAGTAGGTGTAGATAATCTGGCGCTCGCAGAAGCGGACACGCAGATTGTGCAACACCCCCGGCTCATGCAGGTAGGACAAGGTGGTCAAGTCGTTCTGTCCCACCAGAATGGCCGGATTGCGCAGTGGAGGCAGATCACTGCCATCGGCCTTTAGCTTGACCTCTTTCAGTTTTCCGGACTCCGTGCATATCTTCAAGAAGCCAGCGCCCTTGCGGTAACTCTCCTCCAAGGTGGCGCTCTCCCACACCAGCTCCGCATGGGGCACCCAGATCTTGGCGCCCTAGGAAAGAAGTGAGCCTTATTAACAAGTGTCATTTCACTGGGAGTTAAGCCCAATCCCCATCAGAGACGTCGCGCGGCCTGGTGTCTTATCAATCGAGCTTATCGCACAACCCATTCCCCTGTCGATAAGACACCCGCGAATATTGTACATGTGTGAATCATTTTTAAAACATTTCGGGTGCTGCGATGCAGTCATCAATGGCTAATCACCTGCCATGGAAACAAATCAGGGCCAAGAACTGGCAAATGGCCCGTACACTCACAAGCAGTTCGGACGGGGAAATCACGTTATGGGTGCGATTTTATATTGGCACCGTTTGCAGACGACACTGACACCGCCGCAATCTGCCACGATGCACTTGTAGGGCATCAATATATACTGTGTAATACCTGCGCGTATAGCATCTCCTCGCTCGACATGGTTCCACTAGCTCCTCCTCCTATTCCGCTTCCACCTCCTTCTTTCTCAACTCTCCTTCTTCCTACTCCGCGTGAGAGTGAGTTGGGTGCATAAATCCCGTTAGGTTTATTTTCCTTGCTGTTTTTTTTTTTTTTTTTCAGGCCCTGACAGCCTCTTTAAAGGACCATTTTCGTGGTCTTATGGTTAGATTTATCTAAATTTATTGTCCCAAAGTACTTAAAATTAGCTACAGAAATTTATAAAAAACATTGATAATTTTTTGATCACAACGCCGAAGTGGGAAAAAAACAAACAAACTTCCGTCCCTGTCACCGACTGACTGACTTATGCTTTGTTGTTGGCAAAAGGGCAGGGTTGCCAAAGGGCGTGCAGTTTGGGCCCCAAAAGAAAGTGGGGTTTATACCACGGACTAAGTTTGAATTAAATAAAATACATTAAAAAAAGAAGATTTTGTAAATGTACAGTAATTATAATTTACTTGCATATTACCCCAGAAACCCCTAAACATTTGGCGCGCAATTCCCTGCAGTGCGATTTCTAGCACTGCTTGACTCACCCTTAGGTATTCTCTAACACTGCAGCTGGCATTTTCCCGCCAATTTTTAGCTGGTCTGCCGAACCACATCGTCGGAATTTTTGTCACAACAGCTACAGTTTTTGCTCAGGAGGGACGGATTAAATAAATATATTCTCTAAGGAAATGTCAAGCCCCGCTCGTTCGCCCAGTGTTGGAGCTGCGACGCCCAAGCAAGGTGCCCGCACACCCACCAGAGGTCAGTATCGGCGTGCCCCAAAATGTTTTTTCTGTTGGCAAAGCTAGCGTCTTTTTGCTTACAGGCATTGCGTCGCAAGATGTGGAGACACCCATGCGTATGGGTCCTGGGAGGGCTGTCAGGCCCTCGGACAACATAAGTTTGCCGCCCACCTCGCCGGGAAATATCAGCTTGCCAGCCACCAGTCCGGCTCGAGGATTGGGTGCGAACATGAGCGAGATCGATCTAAGTTCGCCGCTGAACTACGGCACGCCCAGCTCGATGGGCTCCATTCGCACGCCTCGTTCCGGAATTAGAGGCACTCCGCTGCGGGCCCGACCCGATATAAGAACGGACAAGCGCATCCGCCAGGTGGCCATCGGCGGCGGCTCTGGGGTAAGTCTAAGACTGCAACTCACTTTAAAAACCACAACTCACTTGCTCCCCTTTTACAGCTGGAACCCATTCCTGAGAAGGGCTCTGAAACCACCGATCCCGTCTCTGAATCGTCGCAAGCACCTCAACTTGTCGTCTGGGGAACCAATGTGGTCGTCAGCCAGTGCAAATCCAAGTTCAAGTCGTTTATAATGCGCTTTATTGACCCAAGTGCTGAGCAGGATGAAATCTCCGAAAATATCGATGTTAACCAGCCGCTGTATCTTCAGAAGCTGGAAGAGATTCACACATTGGAGGAGCCCTATCTGAATCTCAACTGTGCCCATCTCAAGACCTTTGATCAGGACTTGTACCGCCAGTTGATCTGCTATCCGCAGGAGGTTATTCCTGGTTTTGACATGGCAATAAACGAGATGTTCTTCGAGCGATATCCAGCTGCTCTTCTGGAACACCAGATTCAGGTGCGACCCTTCAACGCTGATAAGACGCGCAATATGCGATCCCTAAATCCAGAGGATATGGACCAGTTGATCAGCATTAGTGGCATGGTTATTCGGTCGTCAAACGTCATTCCCGAGATGCGCGAAGCCTTTTTCAGCTGCAACATCTGTTCCTTCAGTACAACCGTCGAGGTGGATCGCGGTCGCATTAACCAGCCAACGCTCTGCACCAACTGCAACACGAACCACTGCTTCCGTTTAATCCACAATCGATCGGAGTTTACAGATAAGCAACTTGTTAAACTCCAGGAGTCTCCAGATGACATGGCGGCAGGGCAGACTCCGCATAATGTGCTTTTGTATGCTCACAACGATCTGGTGGACAAGGTGCAGCCGGGTGATCGCGTTACGGTCACAGGCATCTACCGGGCCACGCCACTGAAGACTGGAGGCATTAGTTCGTCGGTTAAAAGCGTTTACAAGACGCACGTGGATGTGGTTCACTTCCGGAAGGTAGACAACAAGCGACTGTACGAGGAAGAGGAGGGGTAAGTCTCATATTCTATTACTGGTTAAAATAAAATTGGCTAATTTTAAATACCTACCAGCAAGGATCACATCTTCCCGCCAGAACGCGTTGAGCTACTACAGTTGCTGGCCAAGAAACCGGACATCTATGACCGCCTGGCCAGGGCCATTGCGCCATCTATTTACGAGAACGACGACATTAAGAAAGGCATCTTGCTGCAGCTTTTTGGTGGCACTAAAAAGAAGCATGCAACTCTCGGCCGTCAGAACTTCAGATCGGAAATTCACCTGCTGTTGTGCGGTGATCCAGGTACTTCCAAGTCCCAGATGCTGCAGTACGTCTTTAACCTCGTGCCAAGATCTCAGTATACCTCGGGTCGCGGTTCTTCGGCTGTCGGTTTGACTGCCTATGTGACCAAAGACCCGGAGACTCGTCAGCTGGTCCTGCAAACGTAAATCTAAAAGCTTGATCTACGATTTGAATTTAGGTTGTAATATTATGTTTGATTTTCAGAGGTGCACTGGTTTTGGCCGATAATGGAGTATGCTGCATTGACGAGTTTGACAAAATGAACGACTCGACACGCAGTGTGCTGCACGAGGTGATGGAGCAGCAGACCCTGAGTATTGCCAAGGCGGGCATCATCTGTCAGCTAAACGCGAGGACCTCCATTCTTGCTGCCGCCAATCCCGCAGAGTCTCAGTGGAATAAGCGCAAGAACATCATTGATAATGTCCAGCTTCCGCACACCCTGCTGTCCCGGTTTGACCTAATCTTTCTGGTTCTGGATCCTCAGGATGAGATCTTTGACAAGCGACTTGCCAGCCATTTGGTATCTTTGTACTACGTGACCCGTCATGAGGAGGAGGATACCATGTTTGTAAGTAGCTTTGATAAACTTTCAAATATCTCTCGAATATCTCTGTAACATATATAAAAAATTTTGTAGGACATGAGCGTCCTGCGCGACTACATCGCCTATGCCCGAGAGCATCTGTCGCCTACGTTGTCGGATGAAGCGCAACAACGACTTATTCAGGCCTACGTGGACATGCGAAAGGTGGGCGCCGGCCGTGGTCAGATTTCTGCTTACCCTCGGCAGCTGGAGAGCCTAATCCGACTGTCGGAGGCGCACGCCAAGGTTCGGCTCAGTAACGAGGTAGAATTGCTGGACGTGGAGGAGGCTTGGCGGCTTCATCGCGAGGCTCTCAAGCAGTCAGCCACGGATCCCCTATCCGGTAAAATCGACGTTGGCATTCTCACCACCGGTTTATCAACAGCCGCCCGTAAAAAGCGCGCCGATTTGGTGGCAGCCATCAAGGAAAACCTAAAGAAGAAGGGCAAAGTGCTTACTGTTCCCTATCAGAAACTGTTCAACGATATTAAGGAAGGATCTCAAATTGTTAGTGATAACGTAATATTCCTCAATAACCAATAATAATTTAAACGATCATATTTTTCAGATGATCACACGGGAGCAGTTTGAAGATGCTTTGAAGGAGGTGCAAGATGAGGGCGCTATTGTTGTCATGGGAAAAAACACCATTCGCATTTGTTAATTTTATTGTATTTATCTCATTGAAAACCAACAACAAATTCATTCATTCCTATTTTTAAGCGCATCTTAAAAAATGTTTTCAATAAAAATTGTCCAAATACGCATTTGTTTTTTCACAATTTTTCAACAGTCTAGCATAAACAATTCTAATCAATAATTTGTGAACGAAATTGACTTTTATTTCGTAAGTAGGTATTAAATTATATTCGAATATAATTTGTTTACTTTTCGAGTAGTTTTGTTTTGTAAAATATATATATTGGTGTTAAAATTTGCTGGCAACAGAATATTAAAAGAAAAATAAAAAAACTTTAAAATGCAGAAAAACTGAATCTTAAAATTGGAATAATTAATAAACCACTGCTGTGGGCAAAATAGGACTTCTGAAATTGAAAGAAAAACAAAATTAGAAAATTTTAGAGTGCCCCTACTAATAAAGGAATACCCTTAAGTACTGCCGTTTTTTAGCGCATTTGCGCAGGCGAAGTGCAGATATTTTGGCGCTCTGGCCGCTGCCACACTGTGTGTACGGAAAATGATGGAGTTCGGGAAATCGTCGGAGCACTCCCAGCACAGCGCCTCCGAGGCGTCGGCGGACTCCGGCAGTCTGGCCAACAGCGACTTGTCCGTTACGCCCACCAAGCGGGAGCGCCGCAAGTCGCCGGCTAACAGTTCAGACAACACCAGCACCAGCGTCCAACCGCCCATGTCGCCGTCCTCCTCGGTGGCGGACACCACCTTTGAGCCCACCATCGACATGATGGTCAACGACTTTGACGACGAGGCCACGCTGAACGAGGAGGAGGCTCTTGCGGATATGGAGGCGCACAGTGCCGAGGACGAGATCGCCACACTGCGCGAGGAGAGCGAGATGCCCATCGAGGAGCTGCTGGCCAAATATGGCGGCACATCGGCCTCGCCTGCATTGAGCAGCTTGAACCGTTCAGGCTGTAGTTCACGACGTGCACGTAGGGCCACCAAGCGCCAGTATCAGGAACTGGACACGGAGATGGCTCAAACGTCGACTTCCACTTCGAGCAGCGCATCGCAACTGGAAAAACATGACAGTATAGACCAGGAGGATCCCAAGGAGGTGACAGATAAGCAAGCATCACCACCAGAATCAGGAGAAGCTTCGTCCATGGACACAGAGGATGCGCCAAAGTATGAGGCGATCAAGAAGCAGCATCGCTCGCATTTGCTGGATCTTTATCCAGATGAATCCTTCATCGACCTGGCGCCCACATGTGGAGAGGAAACGGAAAGATGTATGTTTAGAGTTAAAGCGAGTCCGAATCTAATTAACACTCCCATTATGTAACCCTTTTATAGTCACTCCACTTCAAACGCTGTTCGATGAAGTGGAGGCCGAGGAGGAGGAGGAAAGCGAGTCCGAGTTGGACGATGCACGGAAAATAATAATGGTGGGCAACGACTATCAGGCTGAGATTCCGGAGGGGCTCTCGCAATATGGCGACATATTGCCATATGAGAACGAGGATCAGTTGATCTGGGAGCCCAGTCAAGTCAGCGAGCGCGAGGTGGAGGAATATCTGGCCAAGATACAGGAAACCCGTTCCATAGTTCCGCCGGAGGACGGAACTGGGGCGGACGAAGAAGGTGCAGCTACAGGTGCTACTGTCGAACCGCCGGGTCCTACTACATCCCCAACCACGCCTCCAAAGGCTCCGCCTGCCCCAAGTGCCTCTGGCGATCAGGAGCTGGTGGTAAAAGACAACGAGCAGGCGCTGCATCTCCTTGTCCAGTGCGGCTACGACTTCAAAGAAGCCCTTCGACGCAAGCGCATGAACGTCCTGCCCCTTACTGATACCATGAGCAGCTGGTCCGAGGACGAGTGTTTAAAGTTCGAGGAGGGCATTCAGCGGTTCGGCAAGGACTTCTATCAGATACGTCAAAACCAGGTAAAGGAGCGTCCATTGCCTGCGGATCGCCCAAGCAAGTAATCTATGGGCTCGTTGGGCTCTTTCAGGTGCGCACTAGAACCATGCGCGAATTGGTCCATTTCTACTATCTGTGGAAGAAGAGTGAGCGCCGAGATCAGAGCTTTGCTTTAAACGACACCATTGATCACATGGACGTCTTCATCAACGAGGCGTGTGCTGGCAACGGTAATGCAAACGGTGCTGGGATCGTATCGGGAACCGCTAACAGCAATGGTAGCTGCTCACCGCATAGCAGCAATGGTCACAGCAATGGGGACTTGTCTGCTTTGGAGAGGGATACCGTCGCCAGTCCCCGAAAGCCTGCCTCTAAAAGCTATTCTATTATGACCGTGAGTCAGGCAGCCGGTAATCCTACCGGGGGAAACCGAAAGCGTTGCACGTCCGCATCTTTGCCCCTGGAAGACGAGGACAACAACATCGAGGATGAACACAGCCTGTCCGCTGTGTGAACGACACCTCCACCACCATCATCATTATCATAACCGAGCGCAGGCGCTTTCGATTCGGTTGGGCCAGTATTAGCAGGGCGCTTCATTACCTTTACCACTCACTATAAATATGCATACTGTACGTGTAGTATATACCATATGTCTAAACATATATATTCCAGATTCTTAAAACGACATCTCTCATACACCGTAAAGAATTTCTCTATTGTTAAGTGTGCGATTCGACTATTTGTTACATGTACGTGTGGATTCCGGAACCAAGTACTTATCGCTTATATATACAATATATGTTCGCTCAATCCTGGAGTTTCGTTGAATGTCAATAAATATAATATGTATGTATGTATATCTGTAAAGTCAGTTCTCAATTAATTTTTTGTGGATATCGAGATTTGACAAAGGGTTTTTAAAAGCCATTTATTCAATATTTTATCGAAATTTAATTAAAACATAATTATTTAGGTACATTAAAACCCCTTGTGCTGTAGCAAACACTTCGGCATTCAAATCAAACTCCGTATTCCTTAAAGTTAACCGGATCGGAAACGAAGAACCGGTCCGTATACATATACATACACACCTCGTATACATAGATACTTAGGTGTGTCTGTATATTTTCCCTAGTTTTCTTTGCAAGACGTTCTTGAAAATGGCCAATTACGGTGTTGGATTCCCATTTATTGGCCGGCTGTCCGTCCACATACATACAAAAATACGAATGTGTGTGTGTAACTTTCGCAGTGTGGCTTGGAAGACGAGTATAAATTGCGGCGAGGATCAAATGTCAGGCTGAAACCCAACCGCAAAGCTACAGAAGATCTGATAAATAACCCCGGTCGCCACTTGTCGTGTCTGCTTCACTTGCATTTTCGCAGTCCCAAGAAGAGGAGACGAAACGAGCAAGCATATATGTACGTACATATATATGTACGTATGTACACACATACAGACAACGGATACAGTCTTCGGTTCCAGGCTCACGATCGTTCCAGCTGGAGCTTTTGTTCCCACACACCCTCGTCTGTATGTACATACATATGTGTGTACGCTGTGGCGGTGGCTCCACTGGCGTGGCGTGAATTTTGTACGTTCACTCCAGCTCCATTTCCAAGCGGCCCAGCCAGCCGACCGTAGTAAAATCCAGTTTTGATAAAAATAAACAAAGTACGCTACACCGCTCTTAATACGCTACACTATGAATTTACAATCGTTGCTACCGGGAAAAGGATACCAAATATTCGAGAAACGAGGGGGGAGGTGCATAGGGCTCTCTGGAAAAACCTTTCCCGCAAGAGCGTGACATGTCCGCTCAAGTCGCTATACGGCTGGAATGTTATTGCAATAACCTCTTTTCAATGCAGAGCATATTGGATTCGTTACGGTGGGCCCACAACGGCGAAGTTAACAACCGTAAAAAGCGCAAATACGACTCAGAGTTGCGGCCAGCGCAGCGGAAGCTTAACATCCGGATAATATTGTCAGTTGCTGTTCTGCCGCCTCGCCTGCGCCTGCTTCTCCTCCTGCGCCTTCTTCTTCTTCTCCTGCTTCTTCTTCCTCTTCTTAGTCTTCAGTTCGTGGCAAAGCCTGTTGCTCAAGCCTCTCTCCTCCTTCCCGATCCCGCTGCTCCGCCTCCGCCATCGCCTTTGCCGTCGCAACCAGCTCCGTCCGCTCTTTTCACGATTCTCTCTCGGCACCGCCAAAAGGCACGTAAACTGGTTGTTGCTGGCTGGGCCGTACACTTCGTGGTGCCCGTATTTTCGTATTTTCAGTGCTGCCTGAACGCTTGAGCTGCGCGAGTCGCTTGCCGGGAAACTTGGTATCGGAACTGGATCTGGCTTACTAGTTTTCTGGCTATCGGAAATTGGCCACTCGGATCTGGACATGGAGATGGCCTACAATGCGTCATCGTCGGCGGCCTCCGTTGGCTCTGCCTCTGCCGCCGCCTCTGCCTCCGCCTCCTTTGCCTTCACCAACACAGCCAAACTACCCATTGAAACGGTGAAGCGCCTTATTGCCGCAGTTTCACGACGTCCGATGTTGTGGCTGCGCAACAATGCCAATGGCCAGAAGCGCAGCGACATCACGCCTGTTTGGTTCGAGGTGGGTCAGGATGTGAATCTGCCAGGTAAGTGTATGCCTGACTATTGCTCCTCTGCGCTCCCCACTAAAATGATTTCCCCGCCACAGCCGACATCTGCCGCATTAAGTGGGGCCACCTGAGGGACAACTTTCGCAAGGTGTACATCCGCAATAACCTGTCTAATGAGACGCCCTCGTCGTGGCGCTTCTACAACGACATGCGGTTCATGGAACCCGCCGTTCACGAGAATATCATGCGTCAGACGCGGAGCAGCAGCAAGAAGCACCCACCCGGACACTGGACGGAGAACAATAATGTGCTCGGGCCGGACAAGTATGACTCAATGCCCATTGTGGCCACGGAGCCCATCTGCGAGCTTAGCCACAGCTATGACTCGGAGCTACATCAGCCCAGCTTTTCGGACATTAGTTCATTCTTCGAGGATCGCGAATGCCAGCCGCCGGAGAATAAGAGGTTTAAATCGGAGCCCTGTCAGAGGGAGGAGGACGAGGAGGATGACGATGACTTCGATGAGGATGCCGCCTCGGAGAACTTGGAAGAGGAACGCGGCAATCGTGCCGATGCTGCTAGTTCCGGTGTATTCACCATAGAAGTGCTGGATGACGATGACGAAATGGAGCAGGCGGTGACCAAAGCCAAGGCTAACAACACCAGTCACGGATCAAGCCTAAAGAGCGAGCAGGAGGCCAAGGTGTTCTCCAACTCGCAGTCACCCTCCGCCGATCTGCCTTTCAAGTATATAAGCACGGATGCGGCCACGAATACGGATCCCTCGGGGGGAGATCTCCAGGACGAGGCGGATCGCATGTTCCTGCTCAGTCTGATGCCCTTCCTTCAAAGATTGGACAGCCGTCGGCGGCTGCGCGTGCGCCAGAAATTGCAGAACGTGCTCATCGAGGAGCTGGAGTTTGGCTGATTTCGCGAATGCCCGGGGGGATGTGGGGATAAGTACTTTATAAGCCTAGCTTACAGTATTATAAGAACTCGACTGACCAACTCTGTGAATCTGCCAACATTCGTAGCATGTAATCAGTATTCCGGCCTGCTTTCCTTCGTACCAACACACTTCAATACATACCATATTGCATTACAATACATATCTACACTTAAAATAATCGACCACGCCAGCATGATTACTTGTGTCTTCCTGTATCTGCGTTCCGGTGCACCTGCGCCTTTAACCTGCGCACACCGCCCGCAGTTCGAGTTTCCAATTATCCACGGCCACGGCTGTTGCAATTGTATTTTTCCAGCCACAGGCGGCTTGAAATTTCTGTCAGTGCAAAACAAGTTCTTTAAGGGTGGTGCACGCGGCAACAACAACAATCCGTCCGCAGTGCAACAACAACAACCACAAAGTGATTCCATCCGCATTTTCGCGCCACATGCGCCGTTAATGCTAATGTTTTGCGCTCTCGCTTGCTCTTTTCCGCTCACTTATCTCAATCTCTCGTTCCTCAGTGCGCTCCGAATGGGGAAAATTTGGTAGAGCGTAGGCAACTTGGGAATTCTCTATGAGAAAGCGGTATTTTTCAGCAGAAAATAGCTTCATATTGTGAAAATTAAACAGGGAGTTCGGTGAATAGTGACGGTGATTAACAGTTCCGATTGGAAGGGGGCTTAAATTTCTAAAAATTTCGCCAAGTCTGAGATTCGACTTCAATGTTGAATTGTTCTTGCTCGAAACTAAAAATTTTAATTGCTGATTTATAAGGGATTTTTATTTAATTTGAGCAAAATAAATTCCTTGTGATAAGCAATCACAAATAAGCAATCACAAATATATTTATGACCAAGAGAAAGGATTTAAATATATAAAGTATATAAATAAACTTTATTTTCGTTATTCAAAATACTTTGGGGTAAACAAATTCAAGTATAAAGAAACAGACACATAATTGTGTGACGTGATCATTAAAAACTAAACATCCAATTCGGCTATGCCCAATACCCTGAACGAACAGGGGCGCAAATAACAAAAACAACAAAAGCCAGCTAGCAGAAGGGCAGCGTCGAAACAAGAGAGCCGGCAGAAATAAGAGGAAGAGTCAGCGGCAGCGCCGAGCGCATGAACGTGAGTTTTGCAGTTTGTTGGTTAAATGCGTGCGTGAAGGTTGGAGTGAAGATTTTGAGCCGAACTCGAGTCCTAGTCCCCGCCGCAATAAGTGGGTCAGAATTGGAGACGTTCGATTGGGCCAAACAAAAAGCTGGGCGCCACCGCAGAGTGCAGCTAAAACACGCCGCCAAAGTAATTGAAAGAAGAAGAAGACGCACAATAGGAACAATTGTTCATGGCTTTTTTCGATTTCTCGTTCGCTTGCAGGAGAAGTGCACGAGGGTGGTACCACGGGTAAATGAGATTCTACCGAAAACGCTTGGAAAATGTAAACAATTTGTAAACGCAGCGACGATAACCGATTTCCAAAGAGTTTGCCAGCTTTTTACATCGATCAAACACTCGCATAATTAAGGAAGAAAAACTGACGATTAAATCGAATTGAAGCAGAGTGACGACTATGGGATACCCTAGGACCGCGTAGAGCGAATGAATTTGACAAGTGAGTGAAAAAACAATGGTGCACGTATTAAGTTATTGTTATATACATAATCAGAATCAGAGTTATTTACTCAGTTGGATGGGGGAAAATTACTTTCGTAATCCGCGTAAAAAAGACCTGCTTGTCAGACAACACATACGCCCCTGATACCCTGCACCGAAACGGACGCCATTATCCTATTAGCCGTTATTCCCCATCGAGCGGTTGGATTGTTTGAGGTTAGTAACAGTACATCTAACCAAACTTCTGCGTCGACCCTCTGTATTAAATGCAGTTCTTTGCGGCATAAGTGAAAATAAATAGAAGATAAAAATGTACATGTGAGCCTCCCGTGCATGAGTGTGCTAGTGTCCGTGCGCCCCTGCGAAGGAGAGATAGAGAGCGAATGAAATAGGAGGAGAGAGCGAGCGAAACAAAAGAGAGAGCGACTTTTTGGAGCGCGCGCGCGCACATCAAAATCGAAAAACAAACTGTGAGATACATTTGGGTTTATTTTTTATATTTTGTTTAGGCTACATAGGCGATGATGATGTTGATGAGCGGCAAAAGCAACAGAGAGAGACAGAGAGCGAGCGATGAGTGTTATGTTGTGTTTTCAGTTTCGGTTTCGGATGTATCTTCTTCAGTCGGAATAAGGAATACACGATTGTCGGAGCGAACGGATTACGCATAAGAACTCCCTGGAAAACAAAATTCGCCTCGCGAAAATCCGCAGAAAAGGCAAAGCCAAGCCAATTCAAAACGGAATCGGCACCGCATCAAATCAAAAATCGAATCAATTAGCGAAAATCGGTACTAAACGCGCGACCCAACAACAAAAGCGAAGCGTCTTGCATGCGGCTGCTAAACAAGGTGTGTACGCGAAGGAGATGCACGTAGAGAGCGAAAGAGGGTGCAAGAGCGTGCCAGTATCAACAGAATTTGATAGACTTTAGTCCAATTTCTGCCAAATGCATATATTGATTTTCCCGACTCCTAAGATTTATCAAAAGATTCCTCTCGACACTTTTCCGTTTTTGGAAAATATACATACACCTATATACATACGTACGATTTGCGGCGCAGAAACCACCTACATACGGACATGTACAGAAACTTGTGTAAATACAACCCTCGTCCTCATCCCCCGATGTTTTTGCGTCGTATCCTTGCTGCACGAACACAAATGTACCACTGTACGCGTTTGTGTGTGTGTGTCTATGTGTTTCTAAAAGGACTTTAACTTCTTGGTCATGTTTTTTCCACGTCCTGCTACTCGGAGACAGAGCCGTTTCAATGGAAAACGTTCAAGGGTGACAAGGGTAGTTTCGCTGATGCCTCCTCCTCCTCCCCATCCTCCTTCTGCACAGAGTCCTTTTCCTGCTCTTGTTCTTCTTATTCTTGTTTTTGTTGCCGCTCTCTACACGGTTGGAAAATATCCTTAAAGTGCATTCCTTTCCGAGGGCGTTGCATTGTTTAGCTGAAAAAGAGTACCAAAGCTGAGTTTGTGTATTGATTTCATTGCAACCATTGCCCACAACTCCTTTTCTTGGACCGTCGATAGTATTGTTGTTATGATTTCTTTCAAAACCTCTTCGAACGGATTATTTTCTTTTTATAAAATGCTAATTTAAAGTTGCATATTGAATAATGTAGCATTAAAACATTTCCAACATTTTGACGTTTTGTTAGATCCTCTTGTCAAAATGGTTTTAAAATTAGAGTTCCTTTAAGTAACGGAATATAAAGGTAATCCTTAAAATTGATTTTTTATTTTAAAATTTGTCTGGTCTAAATTCTTAGTTTGTTTTGAAGTTAAAAATATGGTTTGCTTTTAAATTTTACCTTGATTAGAGTAAACCAAACTAGAAAGGGTATTCCTTTTTATCAATATGCAAATTTGTCTAAATCCTAAGGCCATTTTCTTCTAAAGAGATATATTAAAATTAGAACCATTCATAAACTGGATTTGCTATACCTTAAGTCATATTATAAATCACCAAAAGTCAAAACGAAGGAAATACTCGTTTTGTCGTCAAGTTTTCCTCAAAGTGTGTAAGAAACAGCTCCGTAATCCTTACCCGGTGGAGGGATAAAAGTCGGTCGTTTTGTTGGGACTACGCAGCTCGTCTTGGAGATTGAAACCAGTTCCGTCTGTTTTTTTTTATGACGTTGTCTTTGGGTTTTCCACCCCATTCTCCCCTCCGGAAAAGTCGCTTGCGCATTGCCGGCAATGCGAGGTGGTGGGTGTAAAAGCAGGAAAATTTTGTAACTACGTGATAAGGTTGAGCGCTGAGCTGGGGCCGCGGTAGGGTGGTTTCTAATCTCAGTCCAGGTTGTTTTCCCGTGTTTTTGGGGAGTAAGTTCCCGACTCTAGTATCTGGGTTACAGAAAGTATCTACGGAGCACAGCCAGTTCGCCGAATTGCGCGCGAAAACTCGCCATTTTTGCTCATAAATTAGGAAATGCGTGGCTAATGGTGAAATTCCGGGTTTCCGAATAACTTGACAATGGGATGAATGCAACGCAGACTCTTAGAGATACAAAAGATACACACAAATCTGACCTGCTGCTGCTCGCGCCGCACAGCTGCCTTTCTCGGGTTGCATTGCTTTTCTCGGATTCGGGACGGGCCTACTTAAAGGATCAAGGGTCGGGGTCGGACCTTGTGGATCGGCATAAGAAGGCAGGCAAGCGGTCGGGAAATTTTCCAGCTACCTAACATGATGCCTAGATCCAGCTGCAACTGCCTGCCTAGGACTACTTAATGATGCACCTTTTTCTTGGCCAATTTAGTTAGGTGCTATCCTTCGGCAACTGACGACGTCGCGCGCGTTCCAAACGCAGCTTAGAAAAAAACCAAAAACAATTATCCGCGAGCCCTCCGCTTCTTAGAGTTTTCTCAAAACGTCTCTAAACTTATTCGTAAATCTAAATTTTTGTAGCGAAAAAGCGCCACTCCATTGACTGCCGCCTTGTGCTATAGAAACGTGATCTCCCCACTCTTATGATGGAACTTTTGTCAAACAATTCGGTTCCGCAACAAATGGCCAGCAGCAATGCGCCGAGCGCCAACGGTGTGGCCAACTCCTCAACGGCCAACGGAAGTGGAGGCGGCAGTGTAAGCAGCAACGGCAGCAACTCCTCCGAGCGACTGCTCGCGGGCATTCTGGAGAGCTTTCCCGCCTGGGACCTCAACGTGGGACTACTGCCCAACGTAGGCCAGAGGTAAAATAAAAGCACAGTAAATAACCTGGAGAAGCTGAATTAAATCACTCATTAACTTTTCTAGCTCACCACCACGCGCAGACTTCTTTATCAATAACTTCCTGGGCGGCCTGGACACGCATGGCGACTTCAGCATTGGACCCATTGGCAGCGGTGCCCGCAGCAATCCAAAAATGTCACCAGAGTCATCAAACAATTCGAGTATCAGCTGCGGCTGGTGCGAGGTGAGTGCTTCAATACGTTGCCTGGAGTGCAACGAGTTCATGTGCAACGACTGCCTGAGGGAGCACCGCAACAGTCCGCTGTCCTCCAATCACTCGATCGTGTCCTTGCCCACCCCTATTGGAGCCTCCCCCACGGGTGGCAGCTCGGTAAATGCGCAAACTCCGCCCAGCGGCAACTTTATCTGCGACATACACAACGAGATGTTGCGCTACGTATGTGACTACTGCCGGAAACTGGTGTGCCAGTGCTGCACACTGCACGAGCACAAGGAGCACAGCTACGCATCCATCCAGAGCTTTATGGTGGGCTCGAAGGAGAAGCTGGAAGGCGCTATTGAAAGCAGCCAGGTAGGCACGCGCTGCATTAAGAGCAGCATTGACAAAGCGCTGGCCTTCATTCGGCTTATCGAGCGCAATTGCAGTGAGCTGAGCGATAATATACGAAAGGCATTCCGTCAGTTTATCATTGCCATCGAAGACCGCGAGCGTTTCCTTTTAGACTTTGTGGAAAAGCTCCGCCAGCGTCGTCTGGCCATCCTGCACGATCAGATGGCAGGCTTAAAGTCTGCTCTCGCTGGACTCTCCGAAACCTCAGATATGCTTAGCAAGGTGGCGGATAATGCCTGCAACATGGACCAGATCGAAATTGCCATGAAGTTGACCAATGGCCAGCGGCAGATGGAGCAGTTTGCGGGCATCTATAAGGACCTACAGCCAAAACAGGAAGTCTTTGCCTTCGCCCCACCAGATTACAGCTTGCTACAGGACATCCGCAACCAGGGCGGCGTAATCCTGGTGGACGACAAAAACTTGCCCATCGTCTCTAGCAGCAACGGAATCGTGCCAAGCGTCTCTAGTGTAAATGCCGTGGCCGCGGCCTCCGTGGGAGTTGTTGGAGGCGTTGCTGGAGTAGTCGGAGGCGTTGGCGTGTCAAACGGTATGGACTTGGCCTTCGGTATGAACATGCCCAACAATCCGATGAGTGTTGCTTCCACAACTGTTCGGCGTCCCCTGTTGCGAGACAATAGCTTCCGGATTCCATCGCCCATCATGCAACCACGCGGTGGAAGTGCTTGTGGGATGTCCGGTGGCATGTCCAGCGCTGCGCTTGATTGGGAACTCAATGGACTGCGCAGCTCACCGGGATTACACTTCAGTGCGCCGCGAACCACGCAGGCCATTCCGGGATGCATGGATCTGGTCAAGGTGCGTAACTCAAATGCTCTCTCGCTATCCTTCGCCACTGAGGGCCACGAGGACGGACAGGTGAGCCGGCCATGGGGTCTATGCGTGGATAAGATGGGCCACGTGCTCGTATCCGATCGCCGCAACAATCGCGTTCAGGTTTTCAATCCCGATGGCTCCCTGAAGTTCAAGTTTGGCCGCAAAGGTGTGGGCAATGGAGAGTTCGACCTGCCCGCTGGAATCTGTGTTGACGTTGACAATCGCATTATTGTGGTGGACAAGGACAATCACCGTGTGCAAATATTCACCGCCAGCGGCGTCTTCCTACTCAAGTTCGGCAGCTACGGCAAGGAGTACGGCCAGTTCCAGTATCCGTGGGATGTGGCAGTGAACTCGCGCCGCCAAATTGTGGTCACCGACTCTCGCAATCATCGTATCCAGCAGTTCGACTCTGAGGGACGCTTCATCCGCCAGATAGTGTTCGACAACCATGGGCAAACCAAAGGAATCGCCTCGCCACGAGGCGTTTGCTACACGCCCACGGGCAACATCATAGTGTCTGACTTTGACAACCACTGCCTCTACCTGATTGACCCAGACATCAACGACGTATGTATGATTGCAAATAAGTTGGTTCCATTGGTGGTAATTTGTTTTCGAATTTATTGCAGATTCTTTCCGTGAAAGGACATGAGGGATCGGGCTTCCATGAGTTTAATCGACCCTCCGGCCTGTGCTGTGACGACGAGGGCCGCATCATTGTGGCCGATTCCAAGAATCAACGCATCCTGGTCTTCAATCAAAACCTGGACTTTATGTGGGATGTAAGTCACACTTTTCAGCTTAGGATCAACCAATAGACTCTTTGAACTTTCCTAACATGTTATTTTGTTCTCCCAAATAGATCGAGGTGCGACCCTCCATCAATCCCTTGATGCCGCCCACGCTGGACGAGAAAGATCGCACTTGCGATGTGGCCATAATGCCAGACGGCCGCATTGTGTTCCTCATTGAACTGTCGCCAGACTCCAAAGAAGGGTCAAACCCTTACAAGCGGTTTGTGCACGTATTCTAAAAAGGCCACGAGTGCCGATCTTTTTTAGACCATTTACAAAAGCTAAACGTTAGCGTAGAGTTCCAAATAACAGAACGATTATAAACAGGTGCCGAAACCGATTTAATAAGGAAAAAATCTGAAATCATGAAAATTAGCGAAAATTTTTAGCTTAAGTGCTACAACGATTACCTCGATATTGCTTAAGAGTTACGGTTACGATTTGGTAATTTACAATACAATACGAATTACACATATGTATCTATGGATATCTATATCTATACGCATATGCATATATCTAGCGAATATACAAGCCCAACCAACTAGAACTATAACTAAAAAAAACTAAAGCGAAAGGCAGAGTTGAGTAGGATTTAGGAGATATATAGACGTAGGGTCCGTAAGCATTCAGTAGAGTTACCGAACCTAGTAAAAGATAAAGCAAAAAGGGAACTCAACCATTTACTAGATGAAAATATTATTACCTGTTAGTTAGACTGAAAGGCAGTTTGCTAGCTGATAGAAGAAGGTATGATTGTGTTTTTTACGGAGTTGCTTAGCAGAATGAGGAAACTACGTTCGACAAAAGTTACTAAACATGATTTGCAGAAGCACTGTGGAATGGTATTAATGTTTGTATTATATTTATAATTTGTTTTTTCAGTTCTGATTTGCGTTTATTTTAAAATTAATTTTTTTTGGGACATATATGTATTTTTATAATTTTCTTATAATTGAGACTGAGCATTTGAGAACCCGAACTTTGTGAAAGGAAGCAAAGCAAAACAAAGAAACAAACAAAACCATAAAATATGGAAGGAACTCGCTGACTTTTCGTTGAACTTTATATAAAGACTGATTAACTAAACCGCAATTTCGGAGCCAACTAAAGAACCATATATGGTGAGGCCAAAATAAGTGAAAAAAGCAACACTCCTAAATTGCAATGACATTGATAACGTAAAGTAATTTAAAATAGCTTAACATACATACTTTCGCACATAAAGCGATACAGATATCATATAGACCCGATCATCAAGTCACGAATCATAATGGGCATAGCTGAAACCGAGTTTAACTGACAGTCATCGACATTTCCCCACTCATTCATACCGATCATGCATCACAGGGCTTTGGTTTGTGTCGTTACTTTGTAATTATTGTGAAAGGATTTACCTACAGGATACACGGCAGGTTGAAAGAAGGAGGGGTTAGCTAAAATTAGAGGGAGATTTGGGGAAGTTAAAAAAAAAAGCAAACCTGAAACAAAATAACGAAGAAGTTATAATTTTTGACTCAATGTGTTCATTAGCATTTAGTAGACTTAGCGGGCGTGGCATAGTAAAAACGTATGGAAAATCCAGAGCAATATAAGAGCGTATTGAATACACATTTAGGTGACATGTTCCTCGCAAAAGAAACAAATAAAACAAAAACAAAACGATGAAACTTAATAAAGTCATGGACAACGCATGAATTAGCTGAATTATCTGTCTAGAGGTGGAACGATTTTTAATAGCAAATGTATACACACACGTAGAGCCGACTAGGACCGATTGTAGGAAAAGAGCTAACGAGCAGGCGTGGATTGTAAAATGTATTAGACAACTTAGTTACTTAGTTTACGTTATGTTCTTACTGTTTTGAGGCGTTCACGTTCTATTCTTTGTATTTGTGTTCAAACCCGACTTCAACGGATCGACGGAGAGATGATACATAGCTAACACTCCTTCCACAAATAAAGCAAGATTGCATAAAATGCGCAAAACAAACAAAAACCCTAAAATCTAAAATCTAAATCACTAAACTAACCTAAAAAAAAAGATGCAAAAATGCTGACGGCTCTACGAGAGCGGTGGCAACAAAAAACATATACAATATTTATATACACATAATATACACCAGAAGGCAGGGGGCAAGAGGAACCCACTTAGAGCTATATAGAGTAGATATCGTAATTATTTTACACCTTAGTTTAGCCAGCCCCCGGGCAGAGATCTCGGGGACACACACGATCGCCATAATATACTCGTAACCTCATTTTATCCAATCGTACACCTTAAAGCGCCGTTCATTTCTTGTGATCCAGATCGAATCATTCAAAACACTCGCACACAAAGCGCACGCAGGGCATCCCCAAAAAATAACGCATGTATATATATATCATATATATCGCATCGTTTCGGGCCTAGCGACATCTGAGAGAATGCCATATTTTATATTTGTGTGAGATTTACTAAACCAATACTAAAGAACTAATACTTATATCATTACAAATGAGCGCCGTTTTCTAAAAGCCACAGTTTAGAAATTGTGTAAAAAATAAAAAAGTGAAAAAAACAAACAAAAAAACATTAACTACAAGCGAAAACAAATAGGGAGGACAATTATTGAGATTTAAGCGAATACCGAATGCCATAATTCAAAATATAAAGCATTTAAATGTAACGTATATATCTATAGAATAATGAGTATGTTAGGCACAACCAATTACTACAAGTCATGAGGATACTGAACAATTTGCCAAAGGCTAAGAATCAAAATGAGAAATGAGAAACAAACCAATAACTTACATAACTACTACACTCAAATACACACATTCATACAGATAGTTAAATAACTTTTACAAAATACATACCAAAAATACTTAATTAAATGCAAGCAGGTATTTTTTCAAATAAACCGAATATTCCAAAAACACGTTGCCCATTTACACCTACGAATAATTGTAATGCAAACAAAATGCTCATATACACGTAGCAACTAATGTAACTAAAAGAACACTAAACGAATCCAAAACTTAAATCAGGTATTCAAATTTTTTTCGTATTACTTAGTCTAAAATAAAGCGAGTCGGCGAACAACCTTATGACTAATAATCATCCTGAGATGATTTCAAAGATTTTCAAAGATATAGTAAAGAGCGAGCATTGTAATTTGCAAAACCCACATAACTATTTACTAAGCAACGTTTTATAACAAAACATAACAAATCGATTGACGATGCTAAAGCAAACGGAATGAACTCTTATCAAAATACAATTTTGAGTAATACTTTTATCGACAAATGCAAAAGAAATTCTCGGCCAGCACAGAGAAACGATTTCACTAGCTACTAAAAAGATCTTTAAAATTAGGTACTATGCATACATACATATATATTTTGGCGCGATCATTTAGTCATTAAGTTTCTAAGAAAACACCCACGATTGTAACTAAATTTAATGGCATTTCTTATTTGAAAATTATGTGCATAAACATACGCATACGCAAACGCATACGCATACATACATACATACATACACACATACATACACGTACTAACATGTGTAATAATTATGGAGCAATTGAGTACAAAACGAGTACAAATTTAAATTATAAGCCAGATCAGACGACACGGACACACACACAGCTTAAGTTACATCATACAAGGTAGACCGAGCGGAGGAGCGCAGCAATTGAAATATTGGTAGGCCAGCTACTGGTTTCGCATAGCAAGTACTGCATGTATTCATATATTCATATTCTAGCGAAGGATTCATCGAAATAGCCAGCATACTAATCACACTTACAAGCATAGTCGCATACATACATAGTTACTTAAAATAGGCTAGCCTAACCCCGCATACTATACATGGTACGTACATATACCTAGGGCAAACGACTACCAAATTACCAAATTATAAAATTACCAAGATCCCCTTCCCCCGCCCTCTAAATCTTCAAGTATGATTTGCTCTCGATAGATGGGCGAGATCGCGTTTGGCACACCCATTTTCACCCACTCAGCATTCTGCATTCTGCATTCAGCATCAGCGTACATAGACATATTCATATGTAGGGGCGTGCGGGTACTAGGTACACCCACAAGTAAGCATATATAATAAGTCAAAATACGGCGATAAATCGAAGTGTAAGGAGAGATCTACCAAATCAAGCGACAGATTCAATAACGAGTTGCAGTTTAAAATTGTAATTGTCTAGTAGTGGAAAGCGAGGAAAAGGGAAACAAGCGCGGACCACGGGCTCCACTCCACCTGGTGCTGCGTGGTCCGCCACTTTTCTATATACATGCATACACATACATATTTATATACCCAAATATATATATACAAGCATACATAGGTGTGGACTTGACGAGACAAGAGTAAGAGTATATTTTATACGATAAACAAATTTTATAACATATTTAATAATAAATTATACACTAATAATTGTGGAAACTGCTGCCTTTTCTCTATCTCTCTATCTGTTGGAACTTGAGAACTTGAGTTCCACAGCGAACGCCTAAAGATAGGCTACTGTATCTTTCGGGTGAAGCTCGAAGAACTCTGAGCATAGATACAGATTGCTCACAAGTGCGATCGTTTAACTATCTAATAGTTGTATGGGAATACGTGTGGATTGATTGACAACTTTGGCATGTAATCACTATATTCCTTTTATATTTTGTAGAGTCAATTTAATGTTTAGTTGGGGCACCAAATTTAATTGAAATATGATGTGGTTTATATAAATATTAACTTGATGAATCCGAGTTCGTTTCTAGAATGATTAATTTTGAACAAGAAATCTTAGTTATACAAAGCGAAAATCTGCGTTGTTTGCTGATGCAAAAAGAAGGCGGTATATTGGATGCACTTATGTATCTTTCAGATGCCAGCATCTTTAACTGTCTGGTTTAATGGGTGATGCCGTCACGTACACCCGGAACCTGGGTCAAGGCCGCACTTCCATCTCCATAGAGGCACATACGACGCAAATGGGTTTTGGGTATTGTCGAAAAAGTGCCGAGAGACCATTAGAATGACAAAAGGAATCGCTAAGTACTCTGGACATAATAAGACTTTGCAAAGCAGCGGCGAAGCCAACTGAAAAATGTGGAATACTCGTATTATTTGGAATCGCATCTATTGCGTGACTACAATTGCGGTAGCTTTTTGTGCAAACAGCACCATTCGAAATCACTTTTACAATCGTTTGCTGGCTGTAAAGTTGGGCAAAATGAGCCAAAGTCCACATCCATTACCAGCTAATTTCAGTGGCGAGAACTGGTAATTACCACAATAGAATCCAGACTGATACGCCGCCGATTACGCCAATTGACAGGTTTACTGGACTACGAGTATACGCGCCCCACGCGATCTGTTTAATGGGTCTTAACTCTCGATCTCCAGCAGACGCCGACTGGCACTGAGGGTTCGTCCGGATTTCATGGTCAGGGTGCGAAGCTGTCCGATGTGATTCGATGCAAGTAAATACTATACCTTTCAATAACCGGTTATTTATTTGCGAACACTTCACTTGCTGGCTTCTGGCCCAAACAGCTGCTCAAAATAACAAACACCTGAAAAGCAAACAGTTTATTGTTTACCGGACGATCTTTAGCCCGGCGTACCCTATTCCTAATTGGCTAAGGCGTCGGACACAGGCTATACTCTCTTAAAAGAACAGACAGGCAGGTCTGTGACCAAATCTTAACTAAAAAGTACGTGCATTTCAATCACCATTCATGGTCAGTAGTTATATCTTCTGATGGCACATGTATCCTTTTATTTTCGTCTTAATATCATTTAAAAAATCTTTGCTTACATTTTAACTTTTATTTTAAAAAAACCCCCATCCAGACCAGTTGACAAGCCCAATAAGTTGCCATGAGCTACTACTACTGGTATCAAAAATGTGCACTTAATTTGAGGAAAACAGATTTTTGCAGGCCCAGTTTTTAAATTGGCTGTTGGTGGTTCCAGTTTTTCCAATTTGAGCCACTCTTTTGCAATGTGACAAATATCTTAGAAGTCGGGTTCGATCTACAGAAGCCGGACTGTATCGCCATACGGATTAGTAGAGAGGTGGCTGGCATCCATCACCATTATCTGGTGACTTTGGGCCGGGAATGCGTGTGCATCTGCGACCTGTGATTAGTGCCGAAGACCCCCATTAAGAAATTCAAATCAAAATTCGAGATTCGAGATTCGAGAAACAGTGTGTGTAATCAAGACCGCAAAGAAAACTGAAACTGGAAAAGCGGCGACGACTAGGGTACGGGCCAACTTGGAGCGGTTAGCAGGGCTTAGACGTGTTTCGAGCGCGCTGGCGTCTGGTGAATCCGAGAGTCCACCTGAATCCAAATCCGAGTGACCGGTGCGTGTTCAATACGCTTTTGAATTCCGAGCTGTTTGCTAGCTTCTTTTTTCGAGCGGCGGGCTACGCATACAAATTAGACCAGCACAGAGTGTCCATGTGTAATTAAAGCAACCCGAATCGCTGTAAGCCGCCCCACCCGAAGTGTGGTCGAGTGCATCGGTCCGGCTTTCCGCCTCCAGATACCCAACCGCGGAGGTGGTCAACAGCCAGTGGCCACTTCGCAGTGCCCCGCCGCTGAAATCAGTTGGCTTTCGGGCGTTATCGCGTAAAGATTTGCTTTGATTCAAACCAAAGTAACGGATAGTGGTTATTTAATCTACACATGCGATTAGCCAACCCGCGTTGACAATTAGCCGGCCCAGATGCTGGAATGAAAGTGAAACTGGGTCTGAAAACCCAAACCCAAACTGAACCGAAGCCAGTTACATGATAACTGCCATGTGAATATGTTGTCATACAGAAACGTGATCCTCTGTGCTAATCAATTCAATTCATATTGAATCATCGAGTGTGTTGGCCAACAGCCATATTTGCATGGATGAACTTGAAACTGATTACTTGATTACTTATTATGGAGTGCTGGTGCATTTGGGTGCAAACTGGACTTTAGCTCAATCAAAGCGCATTATCTACTATTAGTCGATACATAAAAAAATAAAATCGTTTTTGATGATTGATATGAGAAGCATTAAAATCTCTATATGCAACTAATTAAAGCTTGAATTATATAAAACATAAAGCAAATACAGAAATAAGTGTTAATAAACAGTAACACTTTTATTTTTAATGAGGAGATTGCGTCAACTGTCACGACTAGAAGATATCCTTTTTTTGTGGTTCCTAAGAATTTTTTAAAAATTTAATCCGTATAAAGTTGGAAATTCAGTAATAATTTTGACTTAATGAAATCTATATTCTACCAAGAATAAATGATTTAATTGAAAAGATAATATTTTAATTTCTTTAATACGTATTTTTGGAAACTAATGTTCGTTTGATAGTGAATAGTTGGACCAAAAACAATACGGTAACCAAAAAAAAAGAGAGAACGGTATAGTAGAGTTCCCCGACTAACAGATACCCGTTACCGAGCTGGTGGAAAGTGTGAACGAGAAATTTTAAGATTTCTGAGATATCGATAGAAAATGAAAAGCAATAATGAAATGAAAACAAAAACGCAAATTGGTTTGTGGGCGTTTCAGTTTTTGTTGCCTATCTATATAAATTTACAAGACTAATAAAATTAAAAAATATTGAAACATTTTCCAAATGTGCGTTAAAGTGGGCGTAGCAACATTTGGAAACA
This sequence comes from Drosophila santomea, assembly GCF_016746245.2. Lineage (NCBI taxonomy): Eukaryota > Metazoa > Arthropoda > Insecta > Diptera > Drosophilidae > Drosophila > Drosophila santomea. Next base: position 16,239,221 of record NC_053016.2, on the reverse strand, counting down.
AGCTTGCTTTGGAACCTAGCTTTTATAGTTCCTTAGATTGAGGCGTTCAAACGGACAGACGAATTTGGCCAGAACGACTCGGCTATTGATCCTTACAAGAATATATATATGTATATATACTTTATATGGTCCCTTTACCTGTTACTTTTCAACAAATCTAGTACACCCTTTTACTCTACGAGTAACGGGTATAATTACCACCAAAAATAAATACTTTAATATGGGTACTGGAAATATTGAACTACTATTGTAATAATTAATTTTAAGGCTAAAATGTTTCAATATTTTTGCACCTAAACCAAGTTACTTGTGGAAGTCAATGTGATATTTGTGAACAATTTCGCCAGTTGGTTATTTAATTGTTTTTCCCACGAGGACAACTTGACAAGTTGACATTGATTTATAAAGCCTTTTACCAATTTGGTTTGTTTATATATGTAAGTTTGAATAGCGAAACCCCTAGTTTGAAGAGTGGCCACTATCCAGTTTAAATTTGCCACCTACTTTTCATGGGAATCGTAGCAGATTTCGAGACATAAAACGTGAAAATTTGAAAGCAAAAACATCACAAAACGCACGATAATGTTTGACAATGCGATTAAACCTCATCCGGAGGTCAATGGAGTTCCATTAAACGGTAAGCTAATAAAAGTCTAATTTTTTGACAAGCTCGATTTTATAGTTTCCGTTAAAACAGGAGCAGATCGGCCGATAACAACCGTCATTAATATAGGTAAGTCGAAGTGATACTTTGCATACAATTTCTATGAAATGGAAGCAGCAGTTTTTCTAAAACAGTTTAAAACTGGTACAGGAATTATTCGGTTTTTGAAGAAAACCATAGTCAACACGAGGTTAGAAAAAAATGTATTATCGCGAAATCCAATAATCCTAATAGGCGTGAGAACTTTTCTAGGACTGGATGTAACATAATTTTATAGCTAATAGAAACAAATCGTGCGACGCATTTAGTCCACATCATGATGACTCTTTCTTATATTGTTTAACCGCAATCATTGTTATAAGCCAATAGTTTAATCGGAGTCACCGTTACTAAGCACTATCATCGGAAAAGAAAGAAGTGCGATATATAAACAAATGTATTCCGTTCAAAGTCGGGAAAGTACTAGTCGAACTAATAATGTTAGCATTGATAATAGCAGATTAGGCTGGAGTTTCGCTCAGAATGCTCTGAACTTGTGCTAACCGAGTCCAAAACATACTGATTCGTTATCGGAGCGACACGCTTGACTTTCCCCCCAGTCGAAATCCAGTGTCCGTATCAGTTTGTATATAGCGTATGTACATTCTGAACGAAATACACATGCATTCAGGTCTGATAATGAATGCCAGCGCCCCTAGTCGAGTATATGTTCAGTTCGTGGAGTAATAACACACTCAGTGTCGGCCGGCATTTGCGTTGAAAAGGTGTGTTCTGTTCTCGGAGAGATTAATTTTATTTTGCGAATTTAAAAAGTGTTTTCGGTAAGCCAGCTAATTTCTGGGCAAAGACTGGATTTGCTGGTTTATGGGGCAATTAAGTTGCGCTATTAAATGAACAACCAGTTGCTTTCGTCAATTGGTTTTTTAGCGATCGGAAGGAGTCATAGTCTTGTTTGAAAAACTGTTACGTGTTTGCATAGTTTAAATTTCCCTGTATGGAAAGTTACAGGCCGAACGACATTAGCCAGCACTGGATTAGCCGCGACATGAACCAAGATTATCTTACCAATTTGAACGCTTACCAAATAATACGAAAACCAAAATCTTTCAGCAAATAGGTTGTGACTGCTTAGCTATGACCATGAAGCCCTTAAACCTGTTTTATCATCGCGAAATTTAAGGCTTTAGCTTTTCTTTTCTTAAGCACCCTTTGGCACTTTTTAGCATCAAAGTCAAACCAAGGCGCGGTCACACTGGCAGTGAGCAGTGAATTTCGCATCCAGATCCGATCCAAAATCTCGAAATATACAAGTCTTGTTGTCGCGGTGAACGGTTGGCGAAGCGCGTGAACTTCATGCGTCTGACTCTTGTTTCTGCCAGTTGACGTTACCGAAAAGTACATATAATTTTAACAACAAACAGAAGACGGACGAGAAATAACGGTATATGAGAACAAAAGTGAAAGAGTGTCAGTGTTGTTTACATTTCTCTTGCCTCCCGCTCACGCCCCGTTCCCTTTCTCCTGAAACGCAGAACCAGAACCAGAAATCGAAAGTCCAATTGGGATCTTCACATCACAACCGGAAAGGCAACAACAACCCGAACTCCAATCCGAATCCGACAGAATGGCCAATTTCGACGATGTGAGTGTTCAATTAGGCAATTTACTGCAGGCGAGAGAAAAAAAGATGTGTAACGATTATTAACTTTAACTGACACATACACATATGTATGTTATTAAATGTATGAACGTACACAGATGAGCTCCGTGCACGTAACGAACATTAAGCGCCTTTTTTTAGTTTGATTTGATTTTTATTTGAATTTTTGTTTCGCCGCTTCGTCGTTATCCTCCCGTCTGTATGCGTGTTGCATGTTGCTATTGCGTATGTGAAATCCCAACTGCCTCCTACGAACAACTACAAACACTACAACCACTGTAACTCCGTTGGACGGACTGGAAACTCCAATTGCGATGGCCAACGACAACAACAACCACAATCAGACATTGCAACGCGCCCGCCTCGCCTTTTCCAGTGGAAAGACCAGGAACGTCAACTTTCGGTGAGTCTACTTATATTTCGGTAGTTATTCGGTTTTTCGTCAGTTAATTTTCGCAAAGGCTCCTCGGCTTCGGCTTGGGCAACTTGGGCAACGGATTGCGTTGAAAGTGCCGCTTTGGTGGAGATTTTGTTATGTGTTTCACTAGTTACAGTAGCCGTTGGTTCGGAGAATCTGGAAAGTGTAAGCGGGCTAACTTCCAACTGGAAGTTACAGCTGGAATAAAGAGCGCCTTGGAAGTTATTTAAAAACTTTAGTTGTCATCATAATATCTTCATTTATTCGACTTTTGTTTTGAATATCATTGATTTGTGATTTTAATTTATTTATCCATTTAACTAGATGCGTAGTTTTGTTTAATTGGACATTTATTTGATTTCATTTCCATCTCTGGTTCTCTGCTTCGATATGAATTTGGATTGCTTTTACCGCATCATTTGAATTGAATTTAAACTTGAAGGGTATATTTTTATACTTTTTAGCCACAATACACAATTGGCAACCTTTTTAAATATTTGTATATATGTATATTTTTACATACGGTTAGGAGGTAGGATGTCTTAAACTTAAAATTACAGATAAAACATTGCTCATATGCGAAGTGATTTCCCAATCCGCTGGCCACTGTACCTTTGCTTACTTTTATGACTGGGAGCCATTACAATGCCATTGCGGCAGGGCAGTCACCGAACTACATCTGTACATACAATCTCGGCTCAGGGGCATAATCATTTTTCATGGTTATTATTCCATTTGGGCCAACGAAATGCGGAGATCTTAATCCGATCCCACCGACTTTCACACGCAATGGAATGGAAGCTTTGGCCTTTGAGCCACACGCCCTCGAGCTTTTCACGCCGCCGTGATAAGAACTACAGATAGCAGAGCACAGATGCTAAAGTCTAGTTGTATTCCGTTTCGATATGCATTAATGAGCCCGCGGCGGAACTTTGACTCCGCCAAGTGCTTGTACTTTGAATGCAATCAGACGGCGGCGGCGGACGGAATTGTAACATGTAACCGGAATAATTGCCATTTTCACGTCCCAACCAACCAGCAGTCATCCGCCAATGTCCACAAACTCAAACTCAAACTCAAACAGCAGACTCATACTCGTTTATGGCTATGTTAATGTACAAAAGAGGCCGAGGGAAATAGGAACAGAAACCGACTGAAAACAGGCGATATACCCGCCGAGATCGCGGTTTCTTGAGTGCGAAGTGTGAAACGGAAGTGCGGAAGAATCTCAGCCCAAGGCTGCTGGCTGCTAACTGCTAACTGCTATTGGTTTGGTTCCATGATCTTTCAAATAGATCCGGACAAACGAACACGTTCTATCGCTGTCTTCGCCTCCGGCGACTTGTGCTCTCTGCTTATATTTAAATACATTTTATACGTGCAAACACAGTTAAGCCTCCATACCCCGAACCAGCGAAAATTAATAAATCATTTCAAGTTTATAAGAAAGTTATTAAATGAGAGGATCCACTCAAAGCGTCAATTCTCGACACAATTTCCATAAGCTATTACTAAACCCATTTAGAAACCCATTTATACAACGTAATAATTGTAGAACGGGAATGCTAGTCCATACTTACTTGTTTTTAAAAGTCCATTGACTCTGCTAAATCAGCGCGATAAAAAGGAAAGTAATGAAATAAAAGCACTTTTTATTCCAAGATCCCTGTGGTCAAGCTTTATACTATAAATTAGTGTAGTCAGGCGTTCAAAAGGTTAATTTCCGTCGTGAGGTATGGATGGTTTTATGTCTCGCAGATTTAGGTCATAGGCAAGCTGCCCTGTAGTTGGAAATCGAGACACTATATTGAACCCCGCCCGGCTAATTGCTTTATTTATATTCACGGCGATCGGCAATCGGCGATCGTCTGTCCGCTTATGGCATTATTTTATTGCTTGTCATGAGCAAATAAAATAATTCAATTGAATTGCAAGTGCACCCCGGGGGGCTGTTCACCTGTAGCTGCGGATCACCTTGACTCGCTCGATCACCTCCTCCTCCTCCAGCTGGCATGGCATAGCATAGGATCAGTGGTTGAGGTTAAAGTAGAGCACCGCAGCGGGCAGTCAAGCCGGTTTGCACGGTTCTAATCCCCCGGAGATAGAGATGCAAGATAGAGTTGGAGCTGGAGCTGAGTCATGGCAGTTGGAGCATCAGAATCGTAGAGCGTCTTATAACCGGCCGTATAGCTAGCATTGACCTTCCCCAAGCGCCTCTCGTGCATTGTGATTAGTATTGATTTTGTTTTGGTCTTTGTTTCGCGCTCCTACCGCGGAACTTGTCCCATCATCATCATCATCATTTGTTCATTAATTAATTCTCATTTTTCGGACTTTGTTTTCCGCTCTTTTTCAGACGCAAGCAGCTGGAGAATCTGCTGCGTTGCTATGAGGAGCACGAGAACGAGATCATCAGCGCCTTGGAGGCGGATCTGCGGCGTCCCAAGCAGGAGAGTCTCATCGTGGAGACCGAGTTTATGAAGAACGACATCAAGCACATCCTATTCCACCTCGACGAGTGGGTGCAGTCGGAAAAGGTGAGCCACTGCCCATACATTTCTATGCAATATCTCTTAAATGCTTGACTTTTTGGCATCCTTGCTAGCCCTCCAAGTCGTTTGTGAACCTAATGGACGACGTGCAGATCTACAATGACCCCTTCGGAGTTGTCCTTGTGATCGGCGCCTGGAATTACCCACTGCAGCTGCTGCTGGTGCCCGTGGCTTCCGCCATCGCCGCCGGAAACTGTGTGGTGATCAAGCCCAGCGAGATTGCTGCTAACTGCGCCAAGTTCATTGCCGATGTCATTCCAAAATATTTGGATAATGTGAGTCTTCCTTCTGAATCATCTGATGAAATCAGCTGAGCTTCAAGCACCGCATCGTTTCGACATAAACTGGGGTCGCACATTAACCTGTTTCCGCAAAATTCTAAAATATTCGCTCGCTTTAAGTTGAGAATTTGTTGAAACCCTAGATGTGACCAAAATGAATGGAACAGAAATATTTTGGGTCGGGGGGTTTTTAAATTGGTTTTAAACGATCACAAGATGTTTAATGTTAGCTATATAGTATAAAGTATATATATTCTTGATCATTTCCTCCTCCAGGATTGCTATCCAGTTGTCTGCGGTGGCCCCAGCGAAACCGCGGAGCTGCTTAACCAGCGTTTCGACTACATCTTCTACACGGGCTCCACGCGCGTAGGCAAGATCATCCACGCTGCGGCCAACAAGCACTTGACCCCCACCACCTTGGAGCTGGGTGGCAAAAGGTGAGCTCGCTTTGGTTCCCACTAATCGGAGCTAACTAACTGGCCGGATGTTTTGCTTTCAGCCCCTGCTACATTGACAAATCGGTGGAGCTGCGCACTGCGGTCAAGCGCATCCTGTGGGGCAAGCTGATTAACTGTGGACAGACTTGCATCGCTCCGGACTACATCCTCTGCTCCAAGGAGGTGCAGGAGAAGTTCATCGCGGAGGCCAAGGACGTGCTGAAGGAGTGGTACGGCGAAAATATCCAAAGCAGTCCCGATCTTAGCCGCGTGATCAACGCCAACAACTTCCAGTGGGTGTCTTGCATCATTCAACAGTGAAATGTTGGTGTAAATGGCGTTTTCTATTTTTAGGCGCCTTCTTGGCCTGATGAAGTCTGGCCGCGTGGCCGTTGGTGGTAACTACGATGCCAGCGAGCGTTACATCGACCCCACCATCTTGGTGGACGTGAAGGAGAGCGACCCCATCATGGAGGAGGAGATCTTCGGTCCTATCTTGCCCATCTTCAACGTGGAGAGTGCCTACGACGCCATCAAGTTCATCAATGCCAGGTATGCCAGTTTGTGGCCCAAGCGAAGCTCTTTGTCGTTGCCCCCATACCATTTACTCACCATTTACACACGAAAACAACCTGAAACAACCTACAATGTCCGATTCGCAATGTTTTTCTCTTAGAGAGAGTCCACTTGTCCTGTATATTTTCACATCGGAAACAGAGGTTCAGAATCTGTTCATAAACGGCACCCAGTCGGGCGGACTGTGCGTGAACGACACGATAATGCATTATGCCGGTAAGAGAGTCACCCAGTCAACCCTAAAGTCGCTCCAATCGAGATGCTAATGGATGTGGATTATGATAAAAAATGCGGCCACTCGGCGTGTAGTCTCTGTTGCTTGCTTCTCTACTCCTCTACTCCTCTACTCCCCTACGGTTTGGTTTTGGTTTCTCCCAATCTCCCGTTCTCTAATTGCCCCGGCTGAACCTGTTTCTGATAGCTTGCTAAGTGCTCTGCACACCCGTAATTTATAAAGCCTTGTTTGGTGACGGTGATTCTAATTATTCCTGTACAGCTGCATATGGTAGATGATCTAAGATCTCCAGTCTAGTGGATTTAAGTAGCTACACCTCCCACACTAGTCATTGCTCATGCATTTGTATATGTATATGTCATTGATGTTTGCAGATCTGTTTGCGTATCTTTTGGTTGAAGCTGTATCTTAGAAGTTCGAAATTGTATCGCACAGATCTGCAAATGCTCCTATATGTCTTTGTTCTTTTGAAGCCCTCAACGATGGCCGAGGAACTTCAGCTATGTCGTACTTAATCTATTATCCGTTCTCCCCCCTCCCCGTAACTAGAGAAAAGCCACTTGTAATTTACGTGTTCTCCAACTCGAATAAGCTAGTTAAGGAGTTCAGGAGCAACACCACTAGCGGCGGATTCTGCAGCAACGAAACCATAATGCACTGTGGAGGTATTTCGCTATTGTAATGTATATATTTAGATTTAGTCAGACATCGCAATAATTCCTTTGTAACGCACCCACCCGAATTCGAAGTTAAACCCTATTTACACGAATCTTAAGTAGCAGCCTTAGTGCACTTTAGCAATCCGATTTGAAATGCAAATTCCAGGGATTCTAGGCACTTGACCACAGCGAGAATCCGGATAAACACAGCTGAATACGTAAAACCAAAGCTTTCGAGCGCTCAATTACTTATACGTTGTTTTAAATTTTAATTTGTCGGACTATTGGAATTCACATGTACATGCATATGTATTATTGGCTTTGAAAATATTTGTTTACCACTTAAAAGCTTGGTAAAATGAATACCCTCTTAATATTAATTTTATTTTAACATTGCTGGTGATAGCTGTAGAAAATAATACAGGGTGTTGTTTAGCCTTAAGTTAATATTGCTTTTACAATCAAACGGGTTGGCTTGTTATTTGCAAAAGTGAATGATCTTGTGCTAACTCATTAACCATATTTTGCAAATAACAAAATATTCTCGGTGGTTGGCGAGTTTAATTTATTATTCCCCTGTTTCGCAGTTGATGTGCTGCCTTTCGGAGGCGTTGGCATGAGTGGCATGGGCAGCTATCACGGAAAATACGGCTTCGAGACCTTCACACACAAAAAGTCTTGCCTGGGCAAGGATTTATCCGCGTTTGGCGAGAAGTTGGCATCGTAAGTAATCCGGGGTTGTTACTCAAAGAATTTGAGTAATTTATGCTTGTATCCTCCTGCAGAGCTCGCTACCCACCGTACTCGGACCGCAAGGGATCGCTGCTCTCCTTCCTGCTGCGCAAGCGCCGTCCGCTGCCCAACCTGCATCTGAGCCACGTGCTGGCCATCGGACTGGGAGTCGGATTGACGGTGCTGGCCAACTACTACCTACAGGTAAGGAAGGTATAGCAAGCCGGCTGCTCTCACTCCGTTGTGCCCAATAAAATACGAATTTCTTCCATGCATCCACGACATTGGGAAACACACGACACACAACATCACTCTCCACGCATCACTCCTAAAATACACATTACCCGCCGTTTGTCGACAATTGCAGGGCAAGTTGCTGTCGAAGTAAAAACTATGAGGGAAGACGAAGCTTTGTGAGCCTGCGCCTGAGGAACCCAACCAATTATTATTGAAATTGTGTGCAATAAATGTTTAGGCGTAGCACAAGATGCTTGGGCATGCACTTACTAACTTCATTGCACATTCAGACAACTCACCTAACTGAAACAGGGTCATCTGGTGTTATAATGGGAGCATTTTGTATAAAATTAAATTATATTGTAAAGACGTTGACATACGCCTGCAATTTTGTACTTTCAGAAAAGCTCAACTGATTAAGGGGCCAGCAACTTTTTTCTTTTTATACGCATATCGGTGGGTGATGTGAAGCTTTGGATACTTCGTTATACATATAGTTATTGTTATTTAGTTGCTATTTAATAAAAATGTGAATGCTGTAATGTAATGTACGACAAATAAACAGTCAAAAATGAGCACTTGATTTTTGAATTTGAATTGTGAGAAATGGTGTGACCAGCGCTGACAGAAAATGCTTGTTTACCAACACTGTTGCCAGCTTTAAACATTTTCGACGTGGGTACACACTGCCAAGCACAGCTAACGTCTCGTGGTCACACTGGTGTGCGATTTTTTGTCAATCATTTGCTGCTGAAAATATATTAAAAACACGGGTAAAATGGCCGCGCGCGGCGATTTGATTGCACAATTCATAGAGATCACCGGAACCGATGAGAATGTGGCCAGGTTCTACCTGTCCAGCTGCGACTGGGACATCGAGGTGAGCTTTCGCCCAACCGGCGTCAACAATGATGCAGCAAATGCAAAAAGTACTAATGCATCCAAAAATTGTGTGAAAATTTTGCGACTCCAGCATGCCCTGGGCAACTACTGGAGCACCCAGGCGGACTTGCCAGTTCCGGTGCCGTCGGTCGGCCACGCAGACAACCCAAAACCAAAGCCGACTTCGAGCAGTGGAGCAAGTGCATCGGCATCTGCTGCTGGGGCCACCAAAAATGCGGCCGCAGCCTCCGCTTCTTCGTCAGCTTCGGTGGACATTGCACCGGCTGCGTCCAAGGCCAAGCCAAAGTGAGCGATAAAAGCTGCAAAGTTCACAAGTTCCACAATTAACTTCCAATTTCCTATCCAGATTCGCCACCCTTAGCGACATGTCGAAAGAGTCATCTAGCGACGATGACCAGCAGGCCTTCTATGCCGGCGGCTCGGATCGCTCTGGTCAACAAGTCCTGGGCCCGCCCAAGCGCAAGAACTTCCGGGAGCAGCTCACCGACATGATGCGTTCTGCGCAGGAGCAAAACATCGCAGAGGTGGGACCCTCCACCAGCAGCGGCAGTGCCAGCGGAGGATCTGGTGGAGCCGTCTGGGGGCAGGGCATGAGGCTGGGCATGACCGATAATGATCATACGGCTGTGGGCACCAATAAACCAGCTCCGACCAGCGAAAGCAAGCCGGTGGTGGTGCTAAAGCTCTGGAGCCAGGGCTTCTCCATCGATGGCGGTGAGTTGCGTCACTATGACGATCCGCAGAACAAGGAATTCCTAGAGACTGTCATGCGCGGGTAAGTGGCACTCATTCCTATTGTTAATATGGTAACGAAGAGCAGGGAATGCACATATCCCAAAACAAGTTAATTTTAATTGTTCTTTGCATTCAAGTATTTTTATGATATTAATGCTTATTAATAAGCTTTATAAAGCTATGTACTCAAACCCAATAATAAAATGTACTCTATTCCAGAGAAATTCCGCAAGAGCTACTGGAAATGGGCCGCATGGTCAATGTGGATGTAGAGGACCACCGACACGAGGACTTTAAACGCCATCCAGCTCCGCAGACATTCAAGGGATCGGGACAGAAGCTGGGCAGTCCCGTGGCCAACGTGGTGACGGAAGCACCAACAGTTCCAGTGGCATTGTCGCCCTGCGAGGCAGCCAACCAAGAGGCCAGTGCTCGTGATGCCATTAACTTAAATTCCGATGCACCGTCCACTACGCTGCAGATTCGTCTGGCAGACGGTTCGCGTCTAGCTGCGCAGTTTAATCTTTCGCATACCGTCTCCGACATACGTCGCTTTATACAAACGTAAGTCACTTATTTTATTAAAGATCAATTGAAGTGATTAACTTAAGTAATTTTCAATTCTCAGGGCACGCCCTCAGTACTCAACTAGTAATTTTATCCTGGTGTCCTCTTTCCCCACTCGCGAGCTGAGCGACGACAATTCCACCATCGAGAAGGCTGGCCTCAAGAACGCAGCTCTTATGCAGCGCCTCAAGTAACTATAAGTCAAGTACGCGTATATGAGCTCCCAGCGATGGGAGCAACAACCTATGAAATAAAACTGGATTTGGTGAAGTCGAGAAACCTATTCGGGCCGATCCGATGTCTATAATTGTCTACGATATATATAATATACCAAATTCGTTTGCTTACTTGTATTCACTTTATGGCAGTCAAGTAATCTCTCAAAACTACATATAAATCTCAACCCTAACATACGTTGCTAGATGAGTAGCTCCACCTCGTTGCGGAGCACGTTGATGTGGTCCATAAAGTCCTCGCGCACTGCGTTTCGCCAGTCGTGCAGGCCATCGCTGCCAATGTGGTCGCAGTCCACATAGCGGTGCACGAATCCGGTTGATAACGAAAGTTCCACATCGGATGTACTGGCCAAGATCTGCGCCGGCGGCAGCTCCAGGCGATTCAGCAATGTTTTGAACTCAGATCTTCGCTCCGGGTCGTACTGAACGTTGTCGGGCAGAAGTTTCTTCCGGTCATCGAAGCACACTGACATGGTTGCCAGTTCAAAGCGCGTGATTTCAGACGAGAAGTGTCGTAGCTGCTGCTGGAGCGATCCTTTCGGCAGATCCCCAGAGAATTTGCAGTTGGGAAAGAAGAGCTCGTTGGGGCGGAGCAGGAGGGTGAAACAGGCGTGGTTCACATTCCGCAGCAGGCAGTCCGAAAGTAATAATTGATGGATCCTTGAACGTGTGCCGTTGGTCTGCTGGAATGGAAAATTAAACGGCAACCCGTAGAGGTGGATGTTGCTGCGCTCCAACAGATGAATCACTTCCTCAGGCAGTTCGTCGTAGTTGTAGACCAAAAAATGCTGAATTCCCATGGCCTGGTGAAATAGGAAGAATTGCAGCAAAGCACTTTCAGTCCGTGCGAACTTGGAGGTCATGTTGAAGCCAACTAGATCCACGCAAATGGTGGCCGGTAAGCGGGGCGCTACACCTACTGCCTTGGCGTCGGTCTTTTTGCTCGCTGGCTTAAGGTTTCGCAGACGCAGCTTCACTGGACTCCTGGTGGTTGTTATGTCCGTGAAGGAGACACTAACGGGCTGGCCGAAATCTCGGCTCACCTGACAAAAGAAGTGATAACTGGTGAAGTTGGAAGACTTGTCATCCACCAGGCTCTCAATAGAGTCCCTCTGAAAACGAAACTTTCCCTGCACATTGCGTCCGCCTAGAAGGTCTAGGCTGCAACGGAAGTCCACCACTGCTCCCTTTTTGCCGACAACTAGGACGTGTGCTTCTCCGCCGGCCACCAGTTCGTTGCGCATCCAGAAGGCGGAGTAGGCATGAAAGGAGTCCCCGATCACCTGCCACACGGGCAGAGGGCGCCACAGCGCCTGTGCTCCGTACTCCTTGGTGCCGTTCTCCAGGCGCCGGAGAACAGCAGCATCGTTGCGTCCGAAGAAGTTCACGTACTTGATCACGTACTTGAGGCGATTGTTCTCGGTTTTGTACATCAGCAGTATGCCCACGCTAATGCAGGAGATGAGCAGCAGCAACAGCTGCTGGTACTTTCTCATCCTAGTTAGTTTCAACTTCCAAGTAAAACAAAAACAATTAACAATACACTCCCTAAATTGATCCCGCCAGCAACAGCTGATTTTTAGGGCTGCCAGGTGCTCCGATTTTGAAAGAACAGAACGTTTGGCGGTAAATTTAAAAATCCGTTAAGCTAGCTTGGTCAACCTATTTATAATATTTAGGGTAATCATCTAACCAATGAGCCGGATATAAAATTTTAGTTAGGCGTTAGATATAGACATTTGAATTAAACTAAATTAAATTTATATGCGTTATTTTTTACCTTTCTGCGGGCAATGTATTCAATGTGTTAATATTTTAATGTTTTCAAATGACCCGCCCAACAGAGCTGCCTGCTTTTATATATCTAGCGGGCGTTGCCAGATGCCAGCAGCTCGGTTTTGTTGATTGTTGTGTTGAGCCGGAGCAAAAAGGAATCACCGATAAAAGGAGTGAACTGCGAAATCCCGGAATCCCCGTCCTGAGACGCAATTTCCCCAGCAAGGACATGGCCAGCAGCAAGGAGTTGTGCTCCATCAGGGAGTGGGCGCCGCTAACGGAGGTCATTGATCGGATTCCGGCGCGTCTGCAGCGCGGATTCTTTCCGGCGAATCTCAACCTGACCTGTGTGGACGCCACCGAGGAGTTCCTGGCCATGGGCAGCGACGCGGGCATCGTGTTCTGGTACAATCGCCACACGGGCAAGATGCAGAAGCTGAAGGCGGAGGTATGTGATGACTCATTCTCGTTCCCCCGGCGTGCGTGTGATTTCCCCATTAACTCAAAGTCCCCGTCCCCTTCTAGGTGGCCACTCGGATTACATGCGTTAGGGTTGTCAACTCCGTGGAGTATATGGTTGCGGCTGGGTGCGTCAACGGGCAGGTGAGCATCTTCCAGATACAGAAGGAGCTCCCACAAGACCTCGACTTGGTGGCTCCTTGCACCAAGAGTCGGCCCATAGAGCGGTACACTATCCGGGATCTGCACAAGTGCGTGGTGAGCTGCTGCGAGTGGTCCAAAAACGGGATGAAGCTCTACACCGGAGATCGCCAGGGAGTGGTGGTGCTTACGGAGTTTGATTACCAGGCGGTAAGAACCAATCGTATATATTTTAAAATCATGCAATTACTTATTGTGACCGTTGAACACAGCACCTTAGCAAGTCGGTGGAGATTCTAAGCGAAGCGTACGAGATCGTGCAGCTTAGCGTGCAGCAGAGCCACCTACTGGTGGCCACCCTTTACCGTTGCATCGTATGCCAGCTAGACGTCCACACCTCGCAGTGGAACATCACCCAGGTGGGAAAGAAGGATCGCAAACAGCTCATCGACTGTGGGGCAATTTTTCTGAAGAAACAAGAATCAAACAAGCCGCAACTAGTCTGCGGACGTCCTGGCCTGCGCTTCTGGGTGGCAGACGCTGCAGGAAACGTGTCCAAAACAGTGCTTTTCAGAGATGCCGTTCTGCGCAGTCCCACCTGGGAAATACCTATTCTAAACCCCAAGCAGCGCAGTGAGCCGTCCACAACCCACAACACGACTGCATCCACATCTTCCAGCAGGCCTGCTGGACTATGGGATGGCAATGTGGGCTACGTGGCCAGCAGCAACTTCCGGCAGCTATTCCTGTACGATGGGCACGACTCACTACTGGTAACACACGATGATGCCACCCTGTACATACTCAACTTGGATCGACTTAAAGTGGAAGCCGTTGCGCGAGGATTCCGGAAGATCCTTGATTTTTGCGTCTTTGGCAAAGAAATCTTCGTGCTGGAGGGAGATCGCACATTGCTGCGTTTAGCTCCTTTGCCAGAACCACCAAACAAGACGGCCAAAGTCATCTTCAATCCCCTGATGCCGCCTCCAGTTCCGGTTCTAGGCTCGCACCAATCGCGACTGGAGTCGCCGATCGAGCTTCAGGCAGATCCCGTGCTTCAGAACGCAGAGGAGTGTTTCGAGCTGTTACCTGTGGAACAACTGAACCTGAATGTGCCCATTGAAATAGCTGTGGAGTCGCCACTGGCTCAACAAAATCGCCGCTTGGAAATCTTCCGCCGCATTGGAGAAATGGACTTTGAGCAGTCCATTGTTCACACCACCCGCAAGACATCCGTGGGCAAGCCGCCGGAGGTCAGTGGTTCGGGAATTGTTGAGATTGGCCATGAAACCCATGAGCTTCGGCTGCCGCTTACCAATGCCGCTACTTTAATGGAGGCCAGCTACTGCCAAATGGAGAAGTAAGTAACTCATATTTGTACCCTTCTTATTCGATACTAACATTGTTTCCCATAGCAATGGTCTGGCCTCACCATTGGACATGAAAGCAGCCTACCTTCAGCATCTGCCCGATGCGCTCAGTCCCACCACCTTGCAGAAGACCGTCGCAGAAAAGGCCAAGACACTGGCCGCCGAGCTGGATCTGCCCGAGGTGCATCTGGCCCCGTTGTCCGAGGAGGAGCTCCATGCTGTCCAGCTGCGGACTCCCCAACTAAGCGATCCGCTGATCAGGTGCTACCCCACGCACCTGGAGGAGGCCAGTGTCCAAACAAGTTCAAAGAAAAGCCCGGCCAACCCAGCAGATGATTATCATGTCGGTGAGCCCGTGGACGGGATACGGTCATTTGACGTCTCCAAGCGTAAAATGGCTCCTCTGAAGTTTGTCCTAAGCCAACCGAAGCCGACGCTGAAGTTGGAAGAGAATAGGGAAGAGGAGGAGTACACCAGTTTCCTACCCGACTTTAGGAGAGCTGGCGATCCACTGTGCAAGGAAACGCCGGCCACCAGTGACTCAAACACCTCCAGCGAGTGGGAGTTTTTGGACAACTAGTTCAGTATTAGAAATAAGTGCATACTCCTTAGATTCCATTTGCATTATCGCACTTTTTTTTCTTTGTTTCTATTTGCAAAAGGTTTGTGCTTATCAGATTGTGATCACCGTGATTTAGTTACTTTTTAGTCAAATTTACATTAATGTACATAATGTTAGTCGTATACAGTACCCACCAGTATCTATATTTCAAGTTCGAAAGCAACCAAACCATTCTTTAAAATTTGATTATCCAAAAAAATGTTATCGTATAGCACCTAAGCACCAGTGTAAAATATTAGCCTTTATTTGATATCAATGTATCATTGCACCCCTTTTTAAGATATTCGAATACTTAAAGTATTTGCTACTTAGGTTCAAGGTCGCTTTACACAAAATAAATTTATTTGATACAAGTGCAAACATTTCGTCCAAAGGGTGTCTCCCCCCAGCAGGAAATGGATACGTACTGATACCGCGTACTTTTTCGCTGTTGTTTTTTCTTGAACTACGTGTCAGACTTGAGCCGGCGATAGAGTTGCATCTGAGGGAAACGAGACGCCCACTGCAGCATGTGCCTGGTCTGCTGATTGCTCCAGCGGAGCAATTCGTCATAGAACCTTCTTGATCTGCAGTGTAAGCGGACCGCCCCACTGCATTGATTGATCAACAAATAGTAATTCGAGCTCCCTTCGCACTCAATTGGCTGCAATAATGGAAAGTTTTGGGAAGTTTTGTTTACATCTAGCTTCCAGAAGATTCCACAAAGCCTTCTTTAGTGCGGAAAGATGGTACTGAGATTTGTGAAATTTCTTATAAACTTGATATACTTAAAGGCAAAGTGGTTTTATGATGACTCCAATGCGAAAAATTGTGCAAAACTCAAGATTCTAAGAAAGCTTTTAGTATGGAAAAATTGCAGGCTTGTACCGAAACCACATGGTCTATGTAGATATAAAAAAAAACAAAAGAGAACGCTATAGTCGAGTTCCTAGACTATCATATACCTTTTACTTAGCTAGTGGGGGTGGGAGCGAGAAATTTCACTATTCTAGTGGTATATCGATAAAAATTGGACAGTCAAATATTCTTTTCAAAATTGTGGGCGTCACAGTGGACGTGGCAATGTTCTGAAACAAACTTGCACAGCGTTGGCGTCACTATCTCAACTTTCTTCTAGCTTTCAAAGATCAGGAGATCTCAGCGCTCATACGGACAGGCATACGGACATGACCATATTGACTCCGCTAGCTGTCCTGATCAAGAATATAAATATTTTATGGCATATTAACCTTGTTCTGCAATACTATTAAATATTAGTTCACTTTAAGCTTCGCTTTTAATTCCTTCGCCTTTACTGCTAGAAGTGGATAAAATTAAGATTACAAAAAAAACTTCGACTCTTAAAAAGTATTAATTATACTATAGAATCGCTTAACTTTTAAATGGATCCCTTTTAAAAGAATGGAAATTCTGGATTTAGGAAGTAAATGTGAGACGTCTTACTACTCATTGGTTTTGTCATTTGTTTCCGAGCCACTTTTTGTTCTATTAAATTTTATTATAAATCATTACAAGTGATTTGAGAATAAGAGCAAGTGGGAAATTCCACGAATGAACCATTTCCTTGACTTCAAACTCAATTGGGCACTCAATAAATTATGGAAATAGGTGTATTACGATCTCCGGCTGGAAAAGAGGCGGACAGAAGGACTCCGTGATGCTGATTGAGAAATCCCACGCTTGCCGGAAAGTTTCCGATATCATCTGGTTCCCTTAAGTGCGCCTCAGAGCGTTTTGGAGAGTATATTCACATGCACACATATTCACATATCGTATATGAGTCGGAAGATTCGAACCGCTTGGAGCTTTTGCAACGGCACCCACAAAACGCGAGCAGTGAAAATAATAATGTGTAACGAAATGTCGGCGAGCCCATAAAAGCAGCCCGCTTTCCACTCAACCGAGTCATTCGCCGCGAACTTTTGCCTCGACCGCATCGCAGTCTCCTCCGCAGAACCGAGAAAATCCAGAAGCAAGCACATAAAAACGCGCTAATTGAAAAGACGAGAGTGTTAGCAAAAACATCCCAGAATGAAGCCCACCAAAAACTCAACGCTGGAAGTAATCTCGCCGAAGGTGCAGGTGGACGATGAGTTCATCACCAGCGACTACGACTACCAGACCTCCCATGTGAAGCGCACCGCCGATGGACAGCTCCAGGTAGGTCCAATCGAGAAGGGATTGCTCCCGAACCATCATGGCCATCAGTTGCTTGGGAGCATTATTGAATGTGGTGCGAACAGCCATTTTCCAGCTGACCTTCACATTGAACTTTTCCAACGGCGGGATGGATAAGCTCTCCCTCAAATGCGCACTCGCCTGCACAGGGAGAAAAATATTCCTCATCTGGATGATGGAAAACAGAATTAGAGTGGTCCGTATTCTTTCGGGTTCAGAATAAGCAATCTATAGCCTTCGAATTACATTTTCCAAAACTACATTTTTTATAAATTAAAAAGAAGCACAGTTGAACATTTAACAAGAGGGCATTTTCCATCGAAGCCAAATCAGTTGTAAGTCTTAACTTAAGGATAGACAATTCTTACTAAGAATGTAATGTTAAGGATACAATTAAGCTGCCAATATAAGCGTTAGTGTACTAGATATATTTCTCTGCGTGTTGAGAGGCAGTAAAGTTTTCCATTATCCAGCGAAGGAAGGACCGAGCTGTGCCGAATTCTCTGCGTCCATTGGAACCACTTCCCGTCGAGTCGCAGAAGACAAAAATAGCGATAAGGGGCGCACTCACAGGCGAGGCATTACAGTTAAAATCTATTGATTGCTCGGCGGAACAGCTGTCGACAAATACGGCCGATATCTCGTCACTATTCCGGACTTGATTGGCGTGGGTGGCGTGATTCTGTGCGCAGGCGCCTTTTCGGCCGCTCAAATGGCACCTAAACAAATAGGGATGGCTGGGGCACTCGCATCGAAACCCAATAGTCCATTTTTCCGAGTGATTGTGGTCGCAGTACGTGCTCTGTTTACATCGCCTGCAAACAATACACATCACTCTTCACTCTTCGCCCTCCTTCCACCACTCACCGCCCCTCACTCCCCGCCCACGGACACTTGCTGCGCCTCAAGGTCACTGTCAGGCGATGCCCGCGAAGAGAGCCGCTAAGAGAGCCGCCAAGAGAGAGCGCCTGCCAGTGATAATTTCGCCGGCCGGCAAATGGACATCTTGTTATCGGACTTTGGACCAACACGTTCCCAAATGATTCTTGCAATCATCATCATCATTATCATAACTTATTCATCAGCCCATACGATATGGCGTATTTGTGGTTCAAATCCAAGAGCGCGTTGACTCGGCAGAATCAGAAATCGAGCAAGACCTGCAGAAATCAACAACAGCCAAGTGCTGTTATACGACCGTATGATACCTCTTGCGTGTAAATATTAAACCTGCCACAAGAAATGTATTTTGTATTCTGTTTAGAAATTATATATTATTGTATTATTTTAAGTTTGAATATTCGTTGTACCTTTGATATGATAACATTGAACTGGTAACTTTAGTAATTCACACGAATCGAAGCAACCCGTTGCCAGAAGCAACCAATCGCAGATATACCCGTTGTCATTTTGAAGGAGGGGTGAATTTCGGGTTTGCTTCGCAGAAATCGCGCGATCATAATTTATGCGGCTACCTGACTTGGGTGGCAAATGTGGAATATCGATAAGGTGGCCGGACCTATAATAAGACCAAACGGGTTGTGCCCCTCCTGGTGCTAATCTCTGCTCTAATCTCCGACCAATCTTGCAGGTGCACCCCCAGACGACGGCGCTGAAGATACGGACGGGTCGCCATGTGCCCAAGCTGGGCGTAATGCTGGTGGGATGGGGTGGCAACAACGGATCCACGCTGACCGCCGCCCTGGAGGCCAATCGCCGCCAGCTGAAGTGGCGCAAGCGGACGGGCGTCCAGGTGGCCAACTGGTATGGTTCCATCACCCAGGCGTCCACCGTGTTCATTGGATCCGATGAGGCCGGTGGCGATGTCTACGTGCCCATGAAGGAGCTGCTGCCCATGGTGGAGCCCGACAACATTGTCGTGGATGGCTGGGACATCAGTGGCCTCCACTTGGGCGACGCCATGCGCAGGGCCGAGGTCCTGGATGTGGCTCTGCAAGATCAGATCTACGATCAGCTGGCTCAGTTGCGCCCGCGTCCATCCATCTACGACCCGGACTTTATCGCGGCCAACCAGTCGGATCGGGCAGACAACGTGATCCGTGGGACTCGGCTGGAGCAGTACGAGCAGATCCGGAGGGACATCCGTGACTTCCGCGAGCGCAGTGGCGTCGATTCGGTCATCGTCCTCTGGACCGCCAATACGGAGCGCTTTGCGGATGTTCAGCCTGGTCTGAACAACACCAGTCAGGAGCTCATCGCCTCCCTGAAGGCCAACCACGCGGAGGTTTCACCCTCCACGATCTTCGCAATGGCCAGTATCGCCGAGGGGGTAAGTTGTCCTCCTTCCTTCTATTGATAAGTATTACTAATTACCCAAACAACCATGTATGCTGCTCTAATTTCACAGTGCACCTACATCAACGGCTCGCCGCAGAACACCTTTGTGCCCGGACTGATCCAGTTGGCCGAGGAGAAGAATGTTTTCATTGCCGGCGATGACTTCAAGTCCGGCCAGACTAAGATCAAGAGCGTGCTGGTTGATTTCTTGGTGGGAGCTGGCATCAAGCCGGTGTCCATTGCCAGTTACAACCATCTGGGCAACAACGACGGCAAGAACTTGTCCGCTCCCCAGCAGTTCCGCTCCAAGGAGGTAAGAGTCCAGCCTGTTTCCACGATTCTTGTCTCTTATTAATACCCCGCATCCGGCAGATTTCCAAGAGCAACGTGGTGGACGACATGGTTGCCTCCAACAAATTGTTGTACGGACCCGATGAGCACCCCGATCACGTCGTAGTAATCAAGTACGTACCCTATGTGGGCGACAGCAAACGGGCCATGGATGAGTACACATCGGAGATCATGATGGGCGGCCACAATACCCTGGTGATCCACAACACCTGCGAGGACTCGCTGTTGGCCACCCCTTTAATCCTTGACCTGGTAATTCTCGGCGAGCTGAGCTCTCGCATCCAGCTGCGCAGTGCGGAGAGGGAATCCGCCCCTTGGGTCCCCTTTAAGCCAGTCCTTTCCCTGCTGAGCTATCTGTGCAAGGCGCCTCTGGTGCCCCAAGGCTCCCAGGTGGTCAACTCGCTCTTCCGCCAGCGTGCCGCCATCGAGAACATCCTGCGCGGCTGCATCGGTCTGCCACCTATCTCTCACCTGACCCTGGAGCAGCGGGTAAGCAGGGTTAAGCCAAACCAGTAATTCGGGATCCTTAATATCCTTGATCCTCTCCATATTCACAGTTCGACTTCTCCACCATCACTAATGAGCCGCCTCTAAAGAGGACCAAGACCCTGGGTCAACCCTGCTCCGTTGAATCGGCCCCCAATGGGAAGAAGGTCCATGCCAATGGAAACACCAATGGGTCCGCCAAGCTGGCTACCAATGGCAATGGCCACTGAAGAGTGGACCCATCACAGATTTTCAATCGGAATATATAACTGAAATATATATGGTTTTATAAATTACGAAATAGACTTAAGCTACTATTACTAACTGAATCGTTTAAATATAAAAAGCGTAATGGATTGTTGTCTACATTCTACAAACCAAATATGTATATTTTATTGGGTGTTTCGACCACGATTATATCTCCGTTTCTTCTAGATATAGATGATATTTTGAAATGTGTAAGGAACAACAATGAAAGTTCCTGTTTTAAATCCTGCATTTATCGATGATAATGAATGGTCAAAACATTTTTAAAGTAAAAATAGTTTTTATATTATAAAATATATATATATTATAAAATATTTCTTTATCATATTAAAGGTTTTTTGTTCTATAAGTCCGAATTAGTTTTTTGAAGGCTGGACTAACAAAAAATAAAAAGATTAAATGCCAACTTGTAGGGGAAATTCGCTATCTCTTATGGTCTAGCTGCTAAGAATCTCAACGACTTTTAACAGACGAAACCGTTTGATCCGATTATTTGTGCTAAATAATATATTGCAAAATATTCCACGAGTGAAGAATACCACCCGGTAAGAGAGGCAACTTTATTTTAAGAAAAGTAAACGATCTTTGAAGAAATAGGTACTAACAGATACTGGTATCTAAAGCACTCGAATAGTGTTTGTTCTAGTTTCTCGTATATCTTGTTAATCGATTCAGCAAATGAATAACGAATGTGTACCCGCTATTAATAGAAGAAACAGGTACAAATATCCATAGTACAACCTTAAATAGTACAAACTTAAAAGAAATCTCTTTACCGCATCTGTGTTTCATGTGTGTATAACAGTTATAACAAATATCCAACAGAATAATCAAAGCCGCTGAGCAGTATGCTACGAAAATATGTTTTTTCTCAGATTATGTCGACAATTGATAAATACATTGTGATAAGATTGTTTTGAGAATGGTGTGAGCCCACAATAAAGATTTTATTGTTTTTCTGCTGCAATATCGAACTGAAATTTTCTTATCTTAGATATAAAGTGTGTGTCGTACCGCAGGCCTCAGAATGTTACACAAACGCTATTAAGAACTGAAGTATTTACTTTATAAACTAACTTTTTTACCTGGCAATTTGGTCCACGATTACACTTAGAATCAGCATGATTAATCCAATTTATATTTATGGACAGGCGTAAAGATTACTCGCAATATACAACTAAATTCCAGTAGATTTTTGTTGTGATACTAGTAGTAGTAGTTCAGGACAAAGACGGCCGCAGACTGGACTCCTATGGCTTATTTCCTTTGAAAGCGGTAGATGTTTTACACTCCTTTTTATCCTACTATTATAGTATGCTGTCACAAGTGATTAATCTGCTTATGGGTGTCACATTAGAGAGTAATTAGTTCCTGCTCAAAGCAGGCTTATCGAAGTGACCCAGCACTTAAGCCAATCAATATGATTCCCATTCGACTTGGGTGATATAGTAGCTGTGAAGGCGATTGATGCACATGTGTATAATTAAGTTTATTCTCCGATATACATATGTATGTAGTCCCTTGCGATAGACAATAACTAGTGACGGTGGGCCTTGGCTTGGCCCTTAAACGTCAAGTTGTTGGCACAGACTGACGACTCTGAAGCCTATTCCCCTAAACAAAGTGAGCACAACTCACCAGAGAATAAACAATATATTATATCCTAATAAAAAAAAACTATTAGTATACTTCTACCGACTGTAAAAGAGATGCAAACTATAAGTGGGTTATCCCGCGGTTTCTTAACCTAAAGGGATGCCTTACAAATTCACCTTTGTTGTTTGTACTGAGCAATTGTGGCTTATCTAAACCTGATAGCTGGGCTTTACTGTTACTCAGTCAATCGACTTCATTCCCAAGCAAGAGAGAACGCTATAGTCGAGTTCTCCGACTATCTGATACCTGTTACTCACCTAGTGGAAAGGCGAGGGAGAAATTTCCACAGTGTCAGTTTTAGGCGTTTCGTTGGCATTAGAGTGGGCGTGGCAAAAAGATTTTTGGCAAATCGAGAGAAATTTACAAGAGTAACAGAAATGTGAAAAAATATCAAAACATTTTTAAATGTTTATAATCTATATGCTTAATCTTAACCTTTAGCTTTTATAGATTCTGAGATCTGGCCGTTTATACGGACAGACGGACGGACACACGGACGTGGTCAGATCCACTCGGCTATTGATTCTGATCAAGAATATATATACTTTCCTTCTGCCTATTACTTACTCTTCAACGAATCTAGTATACTCTTTTACTCTACGAGTAACGGGTATAAAAGACAATTGAGTTTTACCACATAATCAAGAACTTATCTGGGATCTTGATTTTCTTATTAACCAAAAAATACAAGATTTGTTGTTTCGATTTCTGAGAAATGTTATATTTTAAATTAATATTTGACATATGTTTTGTTACATTGAATAATACAATAAAACAATACTATGTCAGCAACATAATTGAGCAAGTGTTATTGAGGTTATTATAACACTTTCAATCTCAAACTACCTATAAGCTTGGCTGGGAAACTATTTTAAAATAGGGCATGAATTCTTTTATGAATTTAATTATGTCTTAGCAAAAAAATGGAGTGTTCATAACCCGAAAAGCTATTTGGGCATATGTAAGAATTAACAAGAGGGGACGCC
Organism: Drosophila santomea; assembly: GCF_016746245.2. NCBI lineage: Eukaryota > Metazoa > Arthropoda > Insecta > Diptera > Drosophilidae > Drosophila > Drosophila santomea. The sequence goes on along the minus strand of NC_053016.2, from coordinate 16,215,736 downwards.
GAATAGCTACTCATCCGAAGAGGTGCCTCCATATCCTAGTAAGCACCGAGGAAGTCCACCGAGGACGACGATTATGCGTGATTCATTTTTAATTTCCGAAATCAGAGCTCCGATCTGCGGTGACTCATCTGGGAACAATTTCCAGCGCTAGCATGGATCGGGCTCCACCGCCGATCGTTAATCGCAATCGAGAGCTACGTCAGGATTGTTTAGCAAAATTAGAACACGCCGCGATAGCGGTCTTTATGGTGTCTTGCAAATTGGGCGATAAGAATTTGGATCGGTACAAGCGTTACCGGCAGTCCTCCCGCTCCGTGGAGCACTGTATCTGGAACTACAGCTAAAAATCGTCCAGGTTTATCTTATCTTCGGCGCTGCGTGGTCCGCTTAGTCTGTGGCAGTGTCAGGAGCACCAATGGCTAGTGGTTAGAGCTAGAGGTGCCGGTAACTAGCGGATAGAGCCCACAAGATAGCACTGAGCAGCGCCGTCGGCGTTGCCGCCACGGATGTGTTGGGTGGGTGGGCCATAGTTCAGTCGTGAGTTGCGTTGTGTTGCGTGCGGTCAGAGGCTCCGCCGACAATTGGGAACCAGGTCTAGACCAAAGTGTTTTGTTTTGCAAGCAGTGCGAATACGGTAAATAAATAATCCCGTGGTACAAAAGACTGAATTTATGCAAATTGCTCTGCGAGTTAGCCCATGAGTTAGCCAAACTATCTTCGATACTGTGTCATCATCTGCGATAAGATACCTTCGCACCCAACTTGCGATCCACAGGTTTTCACTGCTAGCACTGCTAACCCGGATAGATAAAGCTTTGCTTGCCACTATCACTGCCCCAACAAATGCCATTAAGCTGGTGTAAACACGAGAGCTGGGCTTCGTTTGATGGCTCCGCCAATGGACAGACCATAGGTGTTACAGGTCTGCGGACAGACTTGAGGACGGGCAGACGGTGCCCAGCCTATCCGTCTATGTGTCAGATAGATACCATTAATCAATGTGACGCAGCCCCCGCCCGGGGTTGAGTCAGAGCACCTGCTCCACCCTCAATCCTATCGCAGAACTCCGATTGGGAACTTACCACTTGCCACTTTGACAAACGAGCCGTCTACTCCCACTAGTCCAAAACAAATCCCCGCGCTTACAGGCTTTCCTATCAGCATTGATAAGGAAAACTACTGACGGAGCAACATCGTCCGCGGAATGGCGACGCTCAGTGCGGCGCGTAGGCAAAAGGCAAAATACCCGGGTCATGAAGAATGGAAATGTTTGTGCGGATCCCATATTGGCACGCATCATCGGAAAGAAACATCTGGCGCACTTTGGGAATGCCAAGTTCACTTGAACCCCTGACAGCTAATGGGTGAAATGCCTCCAGTGCATTTTCAACATTTTTCTTCAGGCTGCAATTACAACCTGCAATTGATTTGCCCTAATCGCTGTAATTAGATCTATTACCGAACCAATTAAACAAATGATGTACAGGCGTGGCGCTTATAAAAACATTCCCACACCCATCTGAAATCACATAATTTCAATGCCAGGATAGAAGGACTCAATCCAAGAACCCTTAGTTTAGAAGCGAATTAAAAGTGCAAACCATAGGTGCAGATACTTTAGGAAATGCTTCATGCATTAGAACATTTAGCTTCGCCAATGAGGAATGATCCATTTGATCTGAATACAAAATAGACGCCCTGCCTAAGAGAATTAATAAAATGCATTATATATTTAATTGACCGTGTCCGATACAATATGACATCGTGCTGCTGCTGAGCACGCAAAGTAATTAATTTAAAAGATAATCAGTGGCTGTAATATGCTCGTAAAGGAACAACCAAGTCTTATCCGATTGTTTTTCGCATTGCAGTTGCCAAATTGATGCCCATCGAGATGGATAAGTCAAAGGAAGCGGACTCGACGGACAAGTTCGTAGTGAAGTATCGCCAGCAGTATTACGATTTGTCCAAGTTTATGCACAAGCATCCGGGAGGCATAAACACGCTTAAAGGTCTCAACAGCACGGACATGACTGCTCGCTTTTTGAAGGCGCCGCCGCATTCGGATGCGGCTATGTACTTGATGAGGGAGTACAAAATCGATCCAGTGGACTCTCAGAAACCAAAGTCGAGCAAAAAAGAAACCATGCATGATGATGATGATGGAACCATGCGAAAACGGCAGAGGGAAACCGAGGACACGAACAACAACCAGATTGACGAGAGTATGGAGGTAAGTTGGATGAGCGGTTTTTAATCTGTAACTCTACTTGCTGGTTGATCGGATCGCTCGTTAGGTTGTTCTGAATGTTATCGGCGTAGGTCTGCGATCCAAATCTCAGCTAGAAAATATATAATAAACGTAAGGCATAGTTAAAAGGAACACGCGTGTTTTGGAAATCCAAGTTTTCAGGAGCTTAGTCGATAGAATGCTTCAAACTTTTTGGGAGCTACGCGAGTTTTCACAAGTGGCGCGACTTGTTGGCCAACACGAAGACCTTTGCTTTGGAGTATATACGGATGTCCTCCTCCACGGTGGTTAGCTCCTTGTCGATTTCCGCCTTTCTGTTGCGCACCCTCAGCGTCTGCGCGGTCATGGGCATGTGGTTCAGTTCATTGACAAGCTGTTCATAGCCTGTTAAATATCGTGGGATCGTTAGCATGGGTCCAACTTATAATAGTTACATGAACTCACGTTTCTTAGCATTAGTGAGGTGCGTCAGTCGGTCCTGATCGCTGAGCAATACATGGCCACGGGGACAGTCGGGATCCAGCGATTCCGCAAGCTGCTTGGCCACTGCCTTTTCGCGCTTCTGCTTTTCCAGGTAACGCGGCAAGCGCACCTCATCTCGGGCTATTAAAAAGTACAAATTTGTAGTTAGTTTAAATCAAATAGCTGTTATTTTATGATTCGTACTTAAAAAGCAGGAATAACATTTTTGTCACTTCCGTCACCGATAATATCGTATTGTCATATATTATGGTGTTTTTATTTGATTGTTCGATATTTTAGGGCCATCAGGAGGAAAAAAAAAGGCTTTTTTTTCCATAACTGCCACAATTACTTAGCTTTAGCTACAAGGGATATACTTACATCCTAGTTTATGTTCACGACGCTTTGACTTAGAGGTGATGGTGGTGACATTGGAGGCCGTTGTGAAGCGACTACGGGCACTAAGTGGTGCCTCGTCGTCCGAAGCTCCGTAGTTTGTGGCCTCGGCCTCGGTCATGGGCATTGCCTCCATTTCGGACATATGGAAGCGACTCTGCTTCGAAGAGCTTGAACGCGCTGAAAGCGGCAGCTGTTCCAAATCTTCCTCGTATTGCATTGGTTTGTAGTTTTCTCCGTACTTTGTACCGGATTCCTCCATTATAGATCTGGCATCAAAGTTGCACCTGTGGATAAGAGAAACCTTTATGGAAACCTTCGAGCATGGTGCAAAAATCATACTTTTTTAGAGCATTTGTTAGATAGATCTCGTCAGTAATGTCCTCAGTTTGAATGGCTATGCTGGTGGAGCTTCGATTCGTGCCACATGATTGACAGCGATCTACGGCTGGATCCGAAGAAGACTCTAAGAGATTATCGGATTCAAAATCTTCGGACGGGTCATGGTCATATAAGATGGGATTGCGCTCTTCCAGGCCATCGAAGCGTTCGCCATCCGCAGGAACGGCCACGGCGAGTTGGTGCTGTGAGCGAGAGGTGCTGCGGCCGTTCTGCAACGAGTTCTGTTTTTCGGGTTTTCCCCTAGCTGCCGGTTTCTCCATCTTCGACTCCCCCATCTCGGAGGAAGTGCGTCGCAGCGAGGGCATCCATTTCGGGCGAACTGGCTCCTTAGCAGCCAACTTCTGGCTGGTGGACTTCTCCAGCGAGCGCAAGCTCACCTTGTTTTCCTTTAGGAAGTTTCGGGACTGTGTGACGCCTGTGGGAACGGAGACCAAAACATATTACCAACTGGTTGCCATGGCCAATCGGCTGTTTGGAAAAAAATCTTACGCGGCACCGAAAAGATGCCCTTTAGTGTTGGAATCGGGCGAACTGAAGTATTCGACATGTTCCACCTAATCCCGGACTATAACTAGGCGTCTGGAACTCCAGATATGTGATCTCGACTACGGCGAGTGGAAACTGCGTCGTTATGTGTAAAGTAAGGGACAGGTTCAAATGACAATTTTGAACCAGCTGCTTGTGATTGTACCTGCTCATCGATGCTCGATAACAGTATATATCGGTTCGGTGCTGCCTCGCGGCTGGCCACACCATGAATTGAATTAACGGTTTATGGGATATCCAAGTCCTTAAAAAAATATTAAGAAAAATAACTTAGCAAAATGAAATGTTTACTCTTCTATAGGTATAATAATCCTTAAACTCTGTAGGTTACTAATTTTAAATAAGTATTTTTCTATGGAAATAATGATTAACAACAGTATTTAACTCTTTTCATAATTTATTTAAGTGGTGTGTATAACTGTATTTATTTATTGAATAACAAATTATGAACTTATCTGTTCCAGCACCTGGTGGACTGGTCAAAGGCAATGCTTCCGCAGATCGCTAATATAACGGAGTGCTACGATGACTGGGTGCACAAGCCGGTGGACAGGCCACTGCGTCTCTTTGGTCCGTGGTACTTGGAGATGTGCACAAAGACCCCCTGGTGGCTGGTGCCCCTGTTTTGGATTCCGGTGATCATTAAATGCGTCTTGAAGGAGTTTAATAGCGCCTGGCAGGATAGGAACCAGGTGAGCAGTCCCTTATAATTCTCATTCTTGGGATAGCAACTACAAATACCTCGTTCTTGCAGCTGGCTGTGTTCTCCGGTTACTTTTTGTTTGGCGTGCTTCTCTGGTCTTTCTTGGAGTACACACTCCACCGCTGGGTGTTCCACGTGAAGCTGAGCACCAAGAGCGGAAGTTGGCTTTGCACTTTCCACTTCATGATCCATGGGTTGCACCACAAGGTGCCCTTCGATCCGATGCGACTGGTGTTCCCACCTCTTCCCGGTGCATTGCTCGCCGCTATCATCTACACCCCGCTCAGCTTCATCCTGTCCCATCCGCGAGTGGTCTTGTCCGGAGCTCTGGCCGGCTATCTGTGCTACGACATGATCCACTACTACCTGCACTACGGAAACCCGTCGTTGAGGGCCTTTGTGCACATGAAGCGATATCACCACCATCACCACTTTTCGCATCAAACCCTCGGATACGGTATCAGCAGTCCTTTGTGGGATGTCGTCTTCAAAACGAGAATCCACCTCCGCAAGTTGAGATACCAACTGCGCTGGTCCTAGCTGCAATAAATGGATATTACAGTGCTACTATAGAACAAATTAAATACAGTTTCAGTGTGTAGGCTGAATATTGTGTATTAGGCTTAAGAATAATTTGTAAGACTTTTACCAACTTCTATTAAAGAAGAATAAACGTCCAAATATACCAAAGAACAAACGGAAAATCTCTTTGAAAACATAAACCCATCATTGCTAAACAATTCATTTAGGAAAAAAACAGCAAAAGATTAACACCATTAACATCGCAACACCATGAACAAAACAATCTTAACGAGGTAATAATATTGAACCCACAATTTTAAAATGTAGGAAATATAATTTTGTGTCACAAAAACTCGCAAAAGAGCTTTTGAACGAACTATAGTAGAATCTCATCTCCCTAAATTGCCTAAATTTTGTGTATTTTGAGAATAAATTAAATAAACATACAAGCATACAGATTGTTAAAATAAATTATATATTACTTAAATTAGAGATTTTTAAATTCTCCTAGTTTTTGTATACCATATAAATATAGAATTACTTATTGGTGGTGCTTGGTCACACTACCAAGAATTCAGCGAAAGTTTTGTTTATTTTTTTAACCCAATTTTTACTGCTGGAATAATGCTAAATGCCAAGATCGGCAAGGTTGGCAAAGTACTGGTGTGCGGGATGAAGGGCGTGGGCAAGACGGCGCTGATAGAGCAGCTGGTCTACGGCCACGTCAATCCAGAGACGGTGAGAATGCCTTTGGCCGTGCTTAAACTGAAGCTGGTAGCTGATTGCCAGGATCTTATTGCAGGAATTGCATCCAACCATTGAGGATATCTACGTGGCCAGCGTGGACACTGGCAGGGGCGGAGCTCGAGAGACCCTGCGCATCTACGACACGGCGGGATTGCAGGGGGAGCAGCAGCTGCCACGCCACTACCTCCAGTTCCCAGACGCATTCGTTTTGGTCTACGATCCCATGGACCCACGGAGCCTGGATATGCTGGCCGACATCAAGGCTGACATAGAGAAGCACAAGGAGAAGAAGGAGATTCCTGTAGTGGTGCTGGCCAACGTGAGGGCACGGGCAGCCCCAAATCCCGTCGAGAAGGTCATGGACCGCGCCAATATCTGGTGCCAGCGAGAGCGCATTAAGCACTACACTGTGAATGCCATGGAGCGGCCGTCTCTCTACGAGCCCTTCACCTCGCTGTGTGCGCGGCTGCATCCGATGCAGACGAAGAGCACGTTCCCTCAGCTGCGCCAGGTCATGCAGAACCGGCAAAAGAGCGAGGCCTAGCTGCGTTGATCGGTTTTAAGGGAAGAGATATAATTTAAGTTTTATTCAGGAGTGTTCCTAAGTCTCAGAGACTTTAAAGAGATTTTCGGAACCTCCCTAATCGTATCGTAATTATCAAATTAGAATGTACTTGCCTTATATTAACTGTTGTGCTTAAATGTGGCCTAAGCCACGGCCAACTTGTACTTATGTCTGTTTGTGAGTGTCCAAATGCATGTACTATTTATTACACATACATGACTTCTCTTATTTCGCGAGATTTAAGCGTAATCAGTATTCAATGCTCAATCACAGCTCAAATGACGCGTAGTGATTAAATAACCATGCCGAATTTCTGCTCTCCGGAAATCCCCTTGAATCAGTCGTCTGCTAGCCCCTTCATTGTGCGCAATGATTTCGCGTGCCGCCTTTCTTACTGCTCTTCTCATGCTGATCTGTGCCAGCCATGTGGCATTGGAGTTGAGCATAACAGTTCCGGGCACAAAGTGGTGCGGACCCGGGAACATAGCAGCCAACTACGATGACCTGGGCACTGAGCGAGAGGTGGACATGTGTTGCCGGGCGCACGACAACTGTGGGGAAAAGATTCCGCCGCTGGAGGAAGCCTTCGGACTGAAAAACGACGGAATTTTTCCCATGTAAGAGTGGATTTCATACATCCAGATGTGGATCAATAATCGTGCGATCTCCGCAGTTTCTCGTGTTCCTGCGAGGCTGCCTTCCGAAGCTGTCTCACCGCTCTGCGAAACGGCCACTCCCTGGCTCTTGGCAAAATCTACTTCAACACCAAGGATGTATGCTTCGGCTACGGACATCCCATCATTGACTGTCAGGAGCGGCAGGCCGACTTGTTCGAGACTCGATGTGTCAGCTACAGAGTGGACGAGGGTCAGCCGCAGTGCTGGCAGTTCTACGACTTGGCCTTCTACACACACGTGAGCGGCAGCGCGGAGGACTCCTGAGATTGAACTTCGACGTCCAGCGATAAGCGCTCAATTGTTTACAAAACAGATTGTACTGGGAGCGAAACCTAAAGTGATTAGGATTTTGACGGTAGGTTTTGTGTAACCAGTTTGTAATTCTATTAGCCTGGATTTTTATTAAAATTTATTCAAATTTTTATTGAACCTCAGATAATTGCAAGGGTTTTAATAATCATTTCAAATGGGTGTGTTGTAAGGTGTGTTAGTAATATTTAATGCGATGTGTAATATAATCTTATTTCTCGTTCACAAATCGCTCATCCCACGTCAGCCCGCCGAGGCTGGGATGGTGAAAAACGGCATGTCGTAAAACTGCCAGACCTTCGGCCTTGACTTGTCCACCTGGTAGCGGATGCAGCGCTTGCGGAAGGTGCCCTCCTGGTACTGCTTGCATCCGGTGGTGGGGTATCCGTTGGCGAAACACCTGCTCCTGCTGCCATAGTAGATACGTCCAAGGGTATTGGAGGTGATGCTGTTCACTGCCTGCAGGCAGTTGATGAACTGCTGCTCGCAGGTGCACTTAAGGCTAAATCGAGAAGCGGCGGTCAGTGTGCATAAATCGATAAGGGCTGTGGCGAAGACACTTCTTACATGGGAAACCAGTCTGTGTTGGTGGGCAGTCCGTGGAGTGTAGCATGAGACTCGATAATCTCGTCGCAATGGTCGTGGGCACGACAGCATTTGTCCGTCTCTCGTTCTCGGCCCAGATCCTCGAAGTTCGCGGCCGTGTTGCCCGGTCCGCACCACTTGGTTCCGGGCACCGTAATACCCGTGTGGGGAACTGGTGGCAGCGCCTGGTTGTAGATGTCCTCGTCCTCGAAGATAGCTTCGTCTCCAAAGGCACAAGCCATGGCCACTAGGCCACAAACGAACGCTCCGCGCAACAGCCACATGTCTCAGCTTCGGCAGTCGCACCACAACTAAGTTTTATTTCGTTGGCTTGAGCTGTTTTTTCTCGGGCTGATAAGGCGGCAAACAACAAAATGAAGCAATCAAAGTACTTCAGTAACTGAAAAATGATGTAAATGTATTATTATAGTCCCTTACACTATGTAAAAATGAATTTGTTTTTCAAATATTCAAATCTAAGAATAGTTTAGATAGTTTATTAGTTTTAACAATCTATACACTAGCTAAGTATATCTTTAAAAGTTTCGGCGGCTGTCTTGGCCGTTTTCCGCTTCGTATCTTTTGGCTGCTCCCCGTCCAGATGCTTGGACAGACTTTCCTGCCACTGGGTAGGTGAAAGCTTGTACGTGTCTAGGCGGTATTTTGTGTAGATGATCCGGCCGTGGGGTGATCCTTTCAGCATATTGGCCTTGGAAAACAGTTCCTTGGCCATGCGCAGCTTCTGGGCATCTTGGGCGGCCTTAAAGCACTGTTCGAAGACGCGGGAACCATGTCGAGTGATGGCCAAGTCCACGTAGAAGCCATCCAACTGGCGGATCAGACGCTCCCGGGATTTCTCGCCGATAAACTTGCTCTGCATGAAGGCGTCCACGATGTGTGAGCCATTGGGTGTGTTGAAGACTTGAGCCAGTTGTGTGGCGGGCAAGTCGAGGATGCAGTTGACCAAAAAAATTGGCTTGTTAAACTGCAGCAGATGTTGTGTAATAAGTGAACCGTGTAGGTGAACAAAGCCCGACTCGTCGCTGGCTACCACCTCGAAGGGCTTTAACTTTATTAAGCATGTAAAGAAAAGCTTTGATCTTTCCTTGTCGCCGCTGACTTGAAGGGCACTCTGCAATGTGGCTATCATTTGAGACTGCTTGGTGCCCAGGCGCAAGCAGGCTGCACTTAGGGCGGACACGACACCGGTATAGCCCATTTTGAGCAGCTCTTCTAAATGCGGCTGGAGTTCGGTGAAGACGGACTCGAAATCAGGGACTTCTTTGATGTGCTGAAGGAGACGCTGAACTGAAAAGTTCGTTCCTGGTTGCCGAGCTAGGTAACCTATTCGGTTGCAGAAGAGCATCGCATATAGCTGGATTAACAATTTGGCTCCCGCCACGCTCATTATAGTCTCGAGCAGAATGACAGAGCTTTGATGGTGGAAGACTTTGGGTAGTTTGGGCTCTTCCAGCTTATTCTCAGTGTCAGCCTCAGCTTCTTTCGCCACCTTATCCTCTTTTTCATCACTTTCGTCCTTGACTTCGATTTTGGTTTCTAATTCGTTTTTCTCCTCGTCCTCTTCGTTCGACTTCAGCAGACCGATAGTCAAGATTTTCTTAGCAAAATGCTTGAGCATACTTTTGTCCACCACACTGAGGGCCAAACAGATGACGCCCAGCAGACTTGATGAATGATCCTGGTAGGGGAAGTCTCCGAACTGGGGCCACATCTCCAGGCGCTGGGGAAACTCCTTCATCACCTCCTGCCACTCGTCCGGCACCGAGTACATCTTCCTGTGCTTGGCTATCTCAGTTCCACCTTTCTCAAAGGCGATTTTGGGAACGTGCATGCCCACCAGGCACAGAATGGCTGTGCGCATGATGTGGCTGGCGCAAGCGTCCCAAACGAAGTCCTCCAGATTGTTTAGCATGAACTTTGATACCCGAAGAACAAACTGGCGGCACTTCTCGCGGTGATCCTCAGTGAAGTCCGCCGTCAGATTGTACTCCTCCTCCTCTTGGGCGGCATCCGGCTTAGCCCGTTTGTTGGAACTAGCTGCATCGCTGGTATCCTGGATGGCTGATTTTTCCACTCCGCGCAGAAAGGCGATTTCAAGCATTTTCTGCAGGACGTGTGAGGCAAACCGATCTGAACACATGGGCCTAAGGTTGTCGCCAAACTTGCTGAAAAAGCGCTCCAACTGGACGTCGTCCACGAATCCCACCAACGACTCCAGAGCCTTGGACACGATCTGATTGGAGGCTAGATGAATCTCCTGATCGTGGGTCTGCTCAAACACATTGTTGGCCATGATGACTGCGGGAAAATTGGGTTGGTTAAGGCGATGCCCAGGAGATGTTCGACACTACTCACCTCGCTCCTCCACGTCCTCGAATCCCACTTTCATGGCATCCAGAATGTTGATGAAATAATTGAACTGCTCGTCGTCGATGTGCGTGCCCCTTCCGAATATCCCCTGCTTTGCGAACCCCTTGGCGTTCCGCATGAAGCGGTTGCCCTTCTTCTTGGGTCGCTTCCGCCTTGAGTCGCTCTCGGACTGCATTGCTCTTTATTTAATAATTAAAATTAACTTATATTTCCAACGTGCGCCAGAACACGCTGTGAAATTAAAATACCAAGCCGACCGAAATATACTATTTTTGGATCATAGTCAGGTCGCACTGGGTCCCAGACTAATCGATAAGTCTTGGCGATGAATCGATGATTTTAGAAACTAGCGGTCGAATTTGAATTCGCCTTAAGGGAACGGAAGTTAAGTTACTAAGCCATGTGTATTTATACCCGTTACTCGTAGAGTAAGATTGTATGTATACTAGATTCGTTGAAAAGTATGTAACAGGCAGAAGAAAGCGTTTCCGACCATATGTATATATTTTTGATCAGGATCAACGCCTTCAAACCGCCCAAAACTGCTACGCCCACACTTTTGAAAAATGTTTTGATATAGCGTTCTCTCATGTTTTTTATTAATACATTTGATATGTTTTGGGTTATGAAGGCTTGAATGTTGTATAGAATGACGTTAAATTTATTTATATTAATATTTCTAATCAATTTTGTTTTGCAATTAATTTTTCGGTGAATTTATTAACTTTAGGATCAATCCTGGGTTAAAGTAAATATGTATATTTCTTTTAATTTAAAAGCACGAGCAATGACGGAAGTTAGAAATCTTTAATTTGCTAGAAGCAGTTCTTAGGCTGCTCATCTGCCAGGTTTAATGTCATGGTCATTAAATCTGTCAAAAGGGCATTGACAGGACAGGATTAGAAATAATAATGGGAGAACAATAAACACAAATTTCTGGTTGGCATAGTGTCCTTTGAAGGCGTTTCGCAGATTTTCTTCGAGCGGAAGGACAGTGCATTTTAAAACCGTTCAGACTGAATACCCTTTTGAATTTGGATTTTCGTAGAAAAAGAGCGCACATTATTTCCACATGTGAAGCCAAATAATCTCGAATTAAATGTGGAAATTACAATGGCCTCATTAAACTCAGATGGGTAAAAGAAGCAACACTTTATAGTCGTTAATTAAATTATCGGCAAAAACACCGCCGCCGGATAAACGAAGTCAAAATATTTTGTAACCAGAGACGTGCCATCAATCTTGCCCAGACACGTGTGCGACGTCCTCCTCCGCCTGGCAACCCCAGAATCCGCATGATAATGGGGGTGGTGACGTCTGCGGAGTGTAACTACAGTATCAATAAACAAATCAAAGAGCTGCCGCCCTCCACCAGCGAGAAATCCACCCAGCCAGCCAGCCAGCCAGTCAGATAGCATCCATCCCTTGGGGGGGCAGCCTTGCGCATTCTCCGGGGTTGCCAGGCACCGCCCCGTTGCCAAGAGCGGCTCGATCCTGGCCACCGAAGCACTCATTACTCGGGACGCGACACGGCGCGTCTGAACCCAGAACTCCGAATCCAAGGAGGGGCAGGCCGCGTGTTGAACGCCGGAGGGAGAGGAACGCACGCGCCGACGCCGTCCATTAGACATGGCCATTAGCACCGAGCAGGCTTACCTGTCGGCGCGGATTACTGCTGCCATCCCACAATCCTGCCGACCCACAACCCACTGGCATTGTTGTGGTCAGCCAATGCTAATGGGCCCGCAGGCGTTGTCCTTGTCGGTGATTCTACAGGTACTGATCGGAAGGAAGGCGTGGGAATATCTAGCTCAAACATAAACATACATTAAACAAATGATTTCAGAAACAATGGCAATTCAATAAGGGGATTGCCAGAGTCCACTAAATTCGTAACTGTAGGTCTGTAAAATTTCCAATCTCGAAATAATTACGCCGCCGAGGGTAAATGCATTTGAAAATAATTTAATAGAATTTATTTTTAACAAAAATAAAATAACTAGGGGCTACAATTAAAAGTGTATAATTTATGCATGTATGTACGTAGGTATATATGTATATAATTTTTGCACGTTTCGATTTGATTTGCATTTTGGTTGGCCTCCCAACCGCACTAAACTAAAGCCTAGCTATTTACACAGATCGATGCCGTAGTCATTGTTCAAAGTGTTTTATCCAGGAGATTGTGCTGCAGCTCCAATTCTATATCCCTCTCTATTTCTGGCTGCGGAAATGCCAAGTTATGCGGAAAATGAGGGGCTATGATTGCATTTCGGTAATTGGCCAAAATACTGTCATGTTTGATGCCGCGCTTCCTCTAAGCCACTTTAGGCCAACTTCTTGAGTTGACTGATCCAATTGCCACTGCGGCTTGATATGGTTACCCGATAAGTTCTCAATCGGGTCGTAAACTGGAATTCCCTTGCCAAGCATTTGGAAGCTGAATATCGACTTAAGACAGCTTTTCAGCAATCGGGCGATATGTGAAGTTTAAGCTGCTATGCCGAAGGAGTCCGGCGATATTGCTAGGTTGCCATCCTCAAAAGTAGAAGCTCTCACACTGCTGCTGCTGCTGCTGCTGCTGCTGGCGCTGTCGCTGCTGCAGGGCAATGTGGCTGCTGCTGTTGCCGCTGACCCCGCCGCTGACCCCACCACTGCCACCGGCGGCAGCGGCCGCCTCCAACTAGAATCATAAGTGCTGGTACTCGCCCATGTCGTACATGGCGGTCATGGGCATGGCGCCCATCACGCTGTGCAGGTGCGAATAGGCCACGGCGGCGGTCAGCGGGGGCATTTGCATTTGGGCAGCGGCCGCCGCACTTACGCCCCCTCCGCTGCCACCGCCGCCCCCGCTGCTGCTCTTGGTGGCGACACTGGCGATGTTGCTGGCGGGATGTGGCTGGTGCGGATGGTGCTGCAGGCTCTGGTCGGCGGCGACGTGCTGCAGCTGCTGCTGATGCAGGCCGTTGTTGTTGCCGCTGCTGTTGCCGGGCGAGTGCTGCTGCTGCTGCTGTTGCGCACTCTGGCTGGGCAACATGCTGCCCTCCATCTCGGAGTCGCTGGAGGAGTCAAGGTGCTGCTTGTCCGTAGAGCCGCTGCAATGAAGATGGAGAGGTTGGTTGGTTAGTTACGTTGAGTTAGACTTATGAATTAATTTGCATATCACTTTGAGCATGTGATACTATAATTAGCATTAATGTACGAGTATCATGTTGAGAATTTCACGATATTTGCCCTGATCTTTGCCGCATTATAAGTTACAGGGCTTATCCATCAACCTTTTCCGCGCCTGCTGGAAACGTGACCCCTGGCATATGGTTTTTGGATGTCAGCATCGCTTACGCTAAAATGTGTCAATTGCTGCAACTAATTTAGTGCTGTCAACACACCCACGCACTGCACTGCATAATTTATTTATAAACAAATGAAAAATTACAAATGACAAATGACAGGGGCACAGCCATTGCAATTGAAACGAATTCCGGAAGGAAATCGTCTGCCTCTCGCGTTTCTATAAATGGTATCATGTTCGCCGTTGAGGTGTCGCCTCAGGGAATCCGAATGAGCATGCGAGGAAGCGGGAGGGTGGGGGACAGCATGCACTCCCTGGGGGCATTCGGATATGAAGCATCTGATTTCAGTCCACTTTCGAGGGGTTTGGATTCAAGTGGGTGCGAGTGCTGCACACACCCCCTTTCCATTTGAAGTAGCTGACTTTTATTGTTTGTGGCTGATTCCGTAAATGGCTTTCGAAACTCGAACGCCACTTTGAGGTTAATGTGACTCCTGCCCCGGGAGTGGGAGTGGAATCACCCAGTAATGGCTAATACCAAGCCATAACAAGAACGAAACCCGAGCAAATGTCAGTCCTCCTCTCCGCCGGCAATCATCGGCAAAGTGTTAATCTTGTCGCCAATTGCATGGCCGAGCACAATCAGTAATCGGTTATCAGCAGCCGCATCGCAAAACCAGTTTGCTGCGAAATTGATGACAGCCACGAGCAGCAGCAACAAACAACATGGGGCACCACCAGGAGTGGAGCTACCAAAGTCTGGATACCCTACTGGATATGCATGGCAGTGCTCCAGAGACTGCACATTTCAATATATACATGGATAATGGTACCTCTTCCATACCTGATAGTATATGTGATATACAATTATAACTAATAACATTAAATATATAATAATTCCCATATAAATGCAATGAAAAGATAAAGAGTCACTTAAGCACTAAGCACATGTTGAATTATAGGGATTATCGTTTTATAAATCCGTTGGGTCAGCGTAGCAAACCCTATCGAGGGTATGGAAAGGGTATTGAAGGGAAAACATTTAAGCGCACACTCGACAAATTTGCGATCTGGCGCAATGGGACGGAGACGGAGGGCAGGAGCGATCTGCTGCCCGCAAGATACACCTCCCAGCTATTTGCTGACTCCACTTCCCCAGCTGCCGCGGATTCCGATTCCCGATTTCTGATCTCTGATTCCTCATTCCCCAATCCCCATTCCCGATCCTCCATTCCGAGCGGGGGAGATGCAGTAGAAGGAGGAGGAGGAGGAGGAGGAGGAGGAGGAGCCCACATACGGCGCAGCTGTACGATATCGACAATCGTGTAATTGTAGATTGTATCCACCGAGTGGCAGCCACCAACGGCGATGGCATGTCATTACTTCTTGCAGCGTTTGCATGAACTTGAACTTGGTCCAGCGATCAGAGCCACGGCAGAGGAGGAGCCGAGGTGGCGGGCAAAAGACCATGTGACATTTGATGGACACCGCTCCCTACTTCCCAAATTTTCCAAAAACGAGTTCGCTCTGTGGACATTAAAGTAACGCTGCGTTTCGTTCCGTTCCGTTTGAGGCAAAAATCGATGGCCTAAGCACAGCAAACATGAGGAATGGCCCATCCCAGAGCGAAAAGTGGGGAGCAAACAAAAGGCAGCAGAAGCATATAAACAATGATATCGAATTACCAGAGTTTTCGTAGTTCTGCCCCCCATCTCCGCAGCTCACTGCAACACTTATTAACACATACAGACGGACAGCGCCCACTCTTGTGGCCATGCCCCATACCATCTCATCCTATGCCATCCACATTTCCAGTGATTGCATTATAAACACAAAAATGCCTCTGCGCGGTCCGCAGTTTGGTTTTCCTGGGCACGGGAACGGGAGCAGAGCGTCTCAAGGACAATTTCTGGGCCAGGAGTGAGTGTCCCATGAAGTTAATAACAAAATGGAACAGCAACCGCTGAGGAACAGCAGGTTTTGGATCCCCATCTACGTGTGTGGTCCCTTTGCAGGAAGGTTCTTCGGGCTTTTCTTTCCCGCACTTTGTCTCATTTCTTTTCTTTTCTTTTTTTTGGGGTCTGTGCCCAGTGAGGGGGAATTAATTTTTACTTGTTTGCCCAATTGATTTTTTGTAGCCGGACTCTGCTCTCGGCTTTAAGCAGATTCATTAGCTTGGTAATAATGCATGATCGGATTATGTTTAACTGGAATCGGTGGGATGGACCAGAAACGAGTTTGCCACGTGAGTGAGTCGTTCGCATTCCGAATCCATGTCTGCTCTATAATGCTATTTAACATTTTGGCAAGACATCTTTGCTATTGATCTCATGTAAATTGATTTGGGAAATAATAGAACGATAGGCCATGACAAGCCCAAGACTTTCACACGAATGAGTGGACTGAGGAGGACTGGGGCTTCCAAGGAATTCCATTGCTAATAAAAATTATAAGCCAATAAATCCTTAAAAAAACAAACAAGAGGCTCAGGCCCTGGAAGATCGCTGAGATCGCTGAGATCGGGATATAGGAAGATACGGGCAGATCGGGAGAATCGGAGGTATCGGAGGAATCGGGAGGATCGAGGGAGCTAAGGAACAGGTTGAGTTATCGCATTGCGCGATCGGTACACAAATCTCGGGACGTGTGCTCAGCAGGACACCCAACTAAACGGGCAACGGCGATCCATAAGTGGAATCTGAAAAGGTGTTGATCATAAATTATCATTTAATTTACGCATGTGTGTGGCTGTTGTTAATGTTCGTGGCGACCCGACCCTCTGACACTCAAAAACACTCACTACGTTCGGGAGGATGGTGAACGAGCCAGGTGGACTGGACTGAGTCCAGCTCAGCTCAACTGGGGCTTGGGGTTTTTCTCGGGTTTTTCTCCTCGTCTAGCCGACGTCTGGCTGGTTATTGTTGGGCATTGTCTACAACTATGTAAGATCCCAAAGATTAACCCAAAGTCCGAGCTCAGCGCTGTCATCGTTATAAGATATTTTATTATCGCTCCGCCGAAGAACCCAAAACTCGAAGGTGGAAAGTACGTAGCATGTGTGCCGTGTGGAGCATTTTATGCTGGCCGCGGATTGTTTTGACAGTTTCTTATAATTTTGTGGCCTTTTAATTGCCCAGCCCGAGGCGAATTGGTTGGTTCCTGAGGCGAGGTAATCGCGTCCCCAGCTCCCGCTGAGCAACCAAACATTCATGTAATCCCCAAGACTTTTAAGCACTTTGTGGCTTAGAGTCTTTCGTGGGAGTAACTAGAGGAAGACCCAGAAAACAATGGCTGAGGTCAAGACTAAGGAACACAAATATTTGTTAAGTTTTCCACTATTGTAACTAAGCCCAACTAAAGATATAACAAGGTAATAGTACTGGCTATATCCGCTAGCTAAATACGAAAGTTCGTTTACCTGAACACCTAAACTTTATCTTAATATATTGTGAATTACTGCCTGACAGAACTAATTTCAGTGCCCAAAGCTTTTAATAATGAAAATTAAATGAATGAATAATGTAATAAGGCAGCTCCTCATTTTGGGGAGCCTTTCATTCTTGTTTGCCCCAGATGAGATCTAATTATTGTCAAGAGAGTGTACAGAAGAACACTTGACACCCACTCCCGGAAAAGCGCATTGAGCGCTTGTCAGTGCGGATGGCAAGCGCCTCCGGGCGATTCCGTACCACCAGCCGGTCCATCATCACCAACAACATCATTATCAACGCCATCGGAGCACAGATCGGATGGAGAGGGAACGGGAATGGGAATGAGATTGGGAACGGGAACCGAGCTGGCGAACTGAGCACAAACACAAAGGCGGCGGGAAGAGAAGAAAAGAGTAGAGAAGAGAAGAGACCCTGCGACGGGCAAAAGCGCAAAATACATAATAATAAAAACAGAATGTACAGAATAAAACGAATAAAAATGAGTAACGTGCTGGCGGGGATTGGAGCGGGGTTGTCAGGGCGAACGAATAAAGAACACACGCACATTTTGTGGTAACCCGATACCCTGGCCAGCTACCCTCCAGCCAACCGTGGCATTCGACGAACGCAAAATGATGACGATGTCTGGGGGAGATGCGGATTCGCCGAGGAAGGGGCAGGGGAGTGGGATGGACTTGGGACTGGAACTGGAAGTGGAACTCGGACTGGGTCGCCTCGGTGGTGAGTATATACATACATGTGTGCATACATAGTTGAGGAGCAGGGATGGGAAGGGGAACCTCGTCTGGAACTGGGACTGTGTGCAAGAGAGTGAAGAAGAACGCTTGAGGTACTGAATTCCCGGAGAAATGGCTCATAATGCCAGGCAGATCAATCAAATCCAGCTGAAATGCTGAAATGGCCCCCTGAATTCCTCTTTCATAATAGGGATTCCTTGAAACAGCAAAAGAGCATCTTTGTCTCCGGTTAGATATTAAAGAAATCCACTGGTTTAAGGATCATTGTTCTTCTAGGCTGTTTGGGAAATAGGATGATATTTTTCACGCCTTTTAGCTTGATTTATATTAAATTTAAGTTAAGGTTTAAAGCAAAGTTGAAACATTGAAACAATTCTATTTATAAAAGAGAAAAACTTAGCTCATTACTCGGATACTTGTGCAACCGAAAATCCAGAATGTTATTGTAAAAGTTGCTGTGTGATAGTTGAAAATATCGAATTACGACTAGATTGTTTGGGTTAATTCTTTAAAACTTTTCACCCAACACACCGTATTAAACAATGCGACGGAAACCCGATATTGTTATTGGCCGGACTTTGTTCAAGCACTCAGTTACCCGTGACTTTCTACTCAATTCAAAATTTACAAAATCTTCCGTACAAAATATGCACAAGACGTGGAATAAGGCGTTCCACAAGCGCAAACTGGTAAGCTTAGTGCGTTCTACTGAATCAGCATCCGGAAAATATCCCCAATCTTTTCAGTGGAAGAGCGTATCCAAGCCTGGAAAGCTGGTGTACTACATGCAGCCGCTGGTTGAGCACTTGTTCGACACCTGGATGCAACCACTGCCCTTTCCGACGCTGCTCAAGATCCTCTACAGCTGCGTTCTGATCTTTTTCATAATGCTCCCGATGCTATATCCACTGCTCGTCCTGCTCTCCTACTACGGCATATTCCAGTACGCGGCGCAGGAGCACTTTGGACTGGAGACGCCCGAGAAATGGGACCTCCTGGGCGCCGCCAGCAAGCTGTGGAACTTCGAGGTGACCAACAGGAAGTACCTCCTGTTCGTGACCATGTACATCGATAGATACCGCGTCGTTCTAACCGCCATATCTTCGACAGTCGACTATATGCGCATGGCTCTGTGCTTCGTCTTCAGCTGAGTTGGTTGGAGTTGGTTTACTAACTGTCTTTGGAGAAAATCATTTTTCGGCATTTATGAGGAACTGTTTCAGAAACAACTGCTCTCCATACGATGAACTTATCCAATTAAAAGTTGATCCTGGTGTGCATTTTTGAAACTAATTCGCCGAGGATGTGGATATAGGATGGATCATCTATGATCATGGTCCCATCTACCTAGACTTTGAGCAATCTGTCCGCCATTCTCTGCTGGCCCTGCGAAGGTAGTGCCTATGCAAACAGTAACCACTTTGGCAGTTGCTGGGCCGTTCAAAGTGCCGCTTTGGATTCAGATTTGGCGCCGTTGTGGTTTGCTGGCTGCCACAAAGCTGCATGGAACATAGATACACACCCTCGTGCAAAAGTAAAAAACAGAAACGAAAAGAGTGGAGAGGAGTGGAGGGGAGGAAAACAATATGAAAAAGTTAAAGTAGCAGCACACTGAGTTGCTCATCGAGGCAACAGCCATAAACATATATCAGGTTACCTCTAGGAGGAGCAGGAGGTAGCTACGCAGTCCATAGTATGGCAAACTATAGCAGAGAACGGACGTGTATCTGTGAGATACTTTTGACGACTGGCGGTGCTTGGGTGTATGTGGTTGTATGGGTGTATATAAGAGTGTGTGTTAGTGTGCCTTGCGGTTGCCACGGCATCCAATTCATAATATTTTTAGCATTATTTCTGTTTTTTATTTTTTATTTCCATTTTTATTACGACAATTTCTCGCTTTTCGCCTGCCGTTCGTGAGGCGAAACTCGGCGTAAGTGATATACCATTTAGCATAATGGAACTATCCTGGCGCGAGTTTGGAACTTTTTTGCCAATTTGAGCTCGCTAATGATGGTCGCACCCAACTGGAATCGCTAGAAAGGAGGACCGTCACTTTAGATATCCCGTTTTCGCTCTCTATGCTGTTTGCTCTTCACATGACTTCCAGCCGGATCGCAGGACAAACAAAAGGATGCTCGTCGGCCAAAGGATGTTTAATATTTGAGAAACTAACTCTTATCGGTCGAGGATCTACGCCATCCCTCTGCCTCTGCCTCTGCCGCTGCCTCAAAGTGGAAACATCCGAAAGGAGTGGCTCAACTGTTCGAAACTATTTGCTTAAGCGGAAATGCAGATGTTCAGGAAAATCGGGTGGCGGAAGGGAAGCGAAAGGACTGGGGGATTTTAATTAGTGACGAGGCCTGCGAGACATATGCCGGAGATATGCGTGTACCGAAAGCAAACATCAACAAATCAAATAAAAATAAAATAAATATATAGGATCATTTTGAAATCTGGAACAACATGTTAATGACTTTGTCAGCGACTCTTTCTTTCTTTTCTCTCCCTCCGCATTTTACCACATCGTGTGCCAGTTGCGTGTTGTCCTTGGCACTAATTAGCCTGCCCCCCCACTGCCCACCCAACCCCGCCCACTTGGCGACCTTGAAAGTAAATGCCGTCAGCTTTTGTAATTGAAATTTTAAATGCAAATTAATATATTATATGGTGCGGTGCCTTGCACGCGTTGACACTTGTCACATGTATCGCAAATAGAGCATAAGTATATGCCGTATACCGCTGATATAAGCAATCTAGATATACATATCTATCTTCGGAATATACCCCAAAAATATCTCAGCTGCCCAGTAAATCAGATGGCAATCAGTTTAGATCTGTAGTAATTAGTGTTTAGTGCAACTCACTCTTTATGTTCGGCAGCTCGATCTCTTTGTCGTCGGTTCTTGAACCAATTGGAAACCTGTAAAGGCACAGAAATAGCTTAGATACATTCGTAAACACTCTCAGTTCTGCCCCATGATTAATGGTTTGCAATTAACATGTGGAAGACGGCATATGCGAGGAATTTCAATTGAAATTTGTCAAAAGATGCGTTTGACATTTATATTTCACTTGTGCCGTCGTTTGCATCTCTGTTCTTGGCACCGCCTTCGCTTCGACTCACCTGCGTGGTGGTCAGTCCTGTGGCCTCGGCCAGATCGCGTTTCTCCCGCGGCGATGGATACGGATTGTGCGAGTACCAGTCCCTCAGTACCGAGCGGGATTTTTCCTACGGATGAAATGAGGTAACTTTAACTAATACGCTTGGGTAATAAAGCACGTCCTGTAGAGTTGAACTCACTCTAAAATGCATAAGTGCAGTTAAATGCTGTCTAATATATCAAATTGCTTGGTAACTAATTTATATAAATAGTTAAATAGCACTGTCAGCATAAGGTTGATTATATACATATATCTGTAGCTAATATAAACATATATAAAAACGGACAAACTTAAA
This sequence comes from Drosophila santomea, assembly GCF_016746245.2. Taxonomy (NCBI): domain Eukaryota; kingdom Metazoa; phylum Arthropoda; class Insecta; order Diptera; family Drosophilidae; genus Drosophila; species Drosophila santomea. The sequence goes on along the minus strand of NC_053016.2, from coordinate 16,194,239 downwards.
CTCAAGAACCTTTCCAAACAACGATTTTTTTAGAATAAAGCCTCAAGAAGTTTGTTGTTTAGAAAACTCTTATTATTTTTAGCAGAGAGCAAGCAGTAAAAGGGTATTCCGTTTTCTACTTGAATGTATCATTCCTTGTTTCTATATACTTGTAAATTGCATCAAAATCGGATGATTCGTGGGGCGTATCTAGGACTCATCCCACATTTGCGCAATCTACTTGAAGCAACTGAAAGCCCGCCGGAGAGCAAACAAAACGAATCCCGGCCAGGATGTGCCTCCGATAAGCCCGAAGGCGTTACCCCAGCGGATTCAGGCAGTTTGCAGTCCATGCAATCAGCCAGGCGAACGAACGGGCATTTGTACGATTTCCGCGCTTGCCACAATTAAAATGGAAAGCGGCCAGGACGACTTGGACCTGGAACCTGGGACCTGGCACCTGGGTTATGGGTACCCCGAACTCACCTTAAAACAGTAGCTCGTCTCCTCGCCATCCCAGATGGTGCGGGGCAATGGAAATTTACGGCGAACACGATATTTGCCAACAGCACCCAAGGGTCTTCCGCGCAGTTTTTCGGCTTCCACATAATGCGCTACAGTCGTGGAGATGGAATTGAAGGGAAGGGAAGTCAGTTTGGTTGCGTTTCTGGCCCCAAACTTTTGGGGTTAGGCTGGGGAGCTGGAGTTGGAGTTGGAGGCTCACCTTTCAACCACAGGGCCTGGAGCTTGGCGTGATTCTGGGCCGAGAAGTGGTGATGCTCGAGCAGGCGGTACAGCTCCTTGTACTGTCCCCGGTGGAATGCGACGACCGCCTTGGCCTTCAGCACGGACTCGTTCAGCTGCAGCTTATCACATTGTGGCAGCGACCAGAGGAAGCGGCCCAGTCTTTCGATGTTGCCCGCCTGCTGCAGAACCTGTTGGTGTCCGGGGATAAGTATTTATTTTATTGTTCTCTAAATATTTCACTAAGCTGCCTAAATAATAAATGAAGTTATCCACCTAAACATTGCATCTTTCACTTTCTCGATTTCGATTCATTTAAGCATAAATTCTACTTAATTTAACCTGTTCTATAAAGTTCTCTAAATATTTCACTAAGCTGCCTATTATTCAATGAAGTTATCACATCCACCTGATCATTGCTACTTTCACTTTCTCGAATCCGATTCATTTAAGCATAAATTCTACTTAATTTAACCTATTCTATAAAGTTCTCCAAATATTTCACAAAGCTGCCTATTATTCAATGAAGTTATTCATTGCTACTTTCACTTTCTCGAATCCGATTCATTTAAGCATAGTAGAATTTAACCTATTCTATAATATTCTCTAAATATCTCACTAAATTTAATGAAGTTAATTGATCTTTGCTTCTTTTTTTTTAATCATATGCATTTGTTTACCTCGCAGACGCACGCCACCTGCTCCTGGGTGAAGCCGAAGCTGGGCAGATTCTCCCTGCCGCCGGAGCCTCCACCACTGACCACTCCGCCTCCGCCTCCGCTACCGCTGCCGCTGTTCAGGTGGAGGCCACCGCCTGCTCCGCCGCCGTTGTGCGCCATTATGTCAAGGGTGCTGCTGCTGTTGTTGTTGTTGTTGCTGGTGTTATTGTTGTTGTTGTTGTTGTTGTGCAGGACCACCGATCCGGTGAGACCAGTGGGACTATAAGGAGGCGTGTGACGGGCGGTGAGAACGGCAGCCGCATTGGCCGCGGCCAAATCGTAGAAATCTGTGGCGGGATGCTGTAACATTTTGTGCGGAAATAGGATATCCGGATGGATAGTGATTGGCTGATTTCAAGGTGTCCTTGAAATAAGTTACAGAAGGAGTCGATCTAGTGAGTTGTGTAACCTAAACTAGTAGTTGCTAAATTCTTTGGTGTTTTGAGCTCTGTAATGATACAAATAATAAAAAATCACAAGTTTAGCTTTGCATATTGAAAATAACATTTGGAAAATCAAAAATTATACATCATAGTTGTCAAAGATAATGTTTTGAAACATATACTATATAAATAATCTTTTTAGTGTTGGGTGTTAACCAACAAATCGCATGATTGCAGCACGCAATTTTTGAGGAAACTCACGCCACAATCATCGAAGTAATTAGCGCCCTTGTTTTCATCTTTTTATTACCCCTCTCGATTAATATTTAAACATTTAAACAGCTCTCTAATTGAGACACATAAAGCTGTGAAAATTACCATTGAATGGCAAATGATTCGAGCAAATGCCAAACAAAACAAGCGTGTCTGCATGGGTTTCCTCCCATATTCATAAGCAGTTTGCTCAACAGAAATAAAAAGCTAAATCTAAATCCAAATCGGAATCGAAATTGAAATCAAAACAGTACGGAACCTCGATCCGACCCCATGTTGTCAAACATGATTAACCGAGTCTCGGCGCAATTACATATTAATGCCGCATATTTCGATGTTCGATGTTCGATTATCGGAAATATGGCTGGCCATAGCCATTGGGTAGCTCTCTAACCTGTCCGCACCCGACCAAGAGATCTCTTACGAAAATAAACTCTTTACACAATATACTCGTAGTACGTGTATATGGGGCGCATGGTGTTTCGGTCGGTATTCCTCCGATTTCACATTTCCCATTTCCCATTTCACATTTCACATTTCTGTGTATTCGGTTCTAAGAATATTTCTAAAATTACCTAGCGGCGGCGACGACGACTGCTGCTCCGCTGCCTTCGCGCGGGAGCGAGCGAGAGGCCAGAACGTATCCCCCAGATAGAATAACCGTCTATAGATGTTTTCATATTTCAAAACATTGCAATCGATCCAGATATATATGTATATATAGCCACGGATATCTGTGTATCTGGTATCCCGAAGCTAAAGCTAAAGCTAAGGCTGAAGCTAAAGCTAAAGCTAAAGCTAAACCCCCCGATCGGACTATATGCGCACAGACTCTCGTGTATCGAGTCGAGATATTCTTGGATTTGCTTTCGGTTTCAGTTCTCGTGTGTGTGCTTGTCGGATTATATACGAGTATACAAAAACAAGAAACAAGAATATAGAGATACGTTCTGGCTGCCGCTGTAACGAAAATACCATCGCCAAGTTGGCTGCTCTTGAGTCATCGGCCTAGGCCAGATCCCCCGCAGCCGCCTCCTCGAAGATTTCCATCGCATCGCATCGCATCGCATCGATTCGATTTCTTCAGAGTCTTCAGCTTGCTGGGATTCTTCATTCTCCGCTGCTTGTATTTTCGTTGGCCTGTTTCATGTTTGACGCAAGTAAACAAGCAAAATGCGAACGTGAAACGCAATACGCGATAAATTTTCAATCTGTTTTGGCCAGCAGTCTCCAGCACAAGTGGCTAATATTCGACGGAACCCAATGCATCTCCCATAATGGTGGGCACAATGCTCAGCTATTAGACGCGATTTCTGGCCTCCTCAACCACATTGGATCACTACGAACTATAAGCATACCAAGGTTTATGGCCCTGTACCGTTGCACCATCCGAATTCAAAGTCCCTGCCCCAAAACGAAGAACACCAGCAGCTACGACAGCAGCGGCCTTTGAGAGATATTGTATCTGATATCGGGGCCCTATCTTTTGGCTGCCTCTTCAGTTCGCCTTGTGGGAGATCTCTTATCGCCGTGGTCAGGCTGTAGCTGTAGCTGTAGCTGCCTGACTTTTGTGGCATTCGAATAAAATTAATTTAATTTATTTTACAAGTTCTGTAATTTATTTCCAGAGGTGCTTTATCTATTGGTTTCTGTTTCTGTTTCTGTTTCTGTTGCTGTTTCTGTTCTCCATTCCCCCGTGTTTCTTCTGACTTTTATAAGATTTTAATTTGAGTGTCGCTGTGCCAGTGGGGGAATCTCTGGAAATCGGAAAGCGGTCACCTAACTCTCTATTGGGTTGTTAATCAAATTGAATTGTTACAGCTGCAGCGGCTGCAAGCGTTCGCCTAATTAGTTTGTAATCAAAGTCAGCTTACGATAGACTTGTTGATGCACTGGGTTCACTTTGAAGGGCAGCTCCCAACACGCTTTCCGAGGCAGTGCACTCCGGTAACTCTGCAGGTGGAGTGTTCCTCAGTTCGAGGAACCGCCAGCTCAACTTGGATGGCAACCCAACGCAATCCGAAAGCAGCGCGCCTGTTTCTCGTGGCTAACACCGAAATCATCTGCTCCGGCGTCTGTGTTTATACATTGTAATCGAATGGGACTGGGATTGGGATTGGGACTGGAACTGGCACTGGGACTGGGACTGGGAAGCAGTGTGCCAAGCAACCTGTTGTGGGCCAGCCCCCGTTCCGGGTAATTCGAACGGCTTTCTGGCCGCTGGGCGGGATTAGTAAGCAGTACGGCCAAACTGCCGAGACAATCGCTATCCGCCAGATACTATTTTTAACATTTTCCGTTTAATTGCCGCGTGAGGGAGCTACGTACAAAAAAATTGCATAGAGCGCGGCGCAATGAATGAAATTTGTCAATTTAATGGGTTGCACACATGTGTCTCTGCCTCCGCAGCCGAATGTATCTCATGTATCTGATGTATCTGCATTTTGGTTGCTTTTCGCCTTGCTGCGCCGCATTACCCAGACTTTGAATGAAACTGAAGTGCAATGGTCGAAAGTCCCGATGGGTGGGGAACCCGTTCCCAAATTACGGCGTATTCTGCACGCCGGTGCGTAAAATGATCAAAGCCGCTGCGGCCAAACTGCGTATCTGCATCTGTTTGCCCAAGTCCCGAATCTCGGCGAATCTCGGCGAATGGAATGCGTAAATTTGTCAATTTGGCCACTTCCGAGATGAAGTCCACATTGCCGGTCTTGGATCTTGAAGATCCGAAATAGGCACCCAGAACCGTACGCAACATCTGCTCCCATCTCCGCACTCAATTAATCATTCCACTTCTGACGACAAACACGCGCTGGCCAATTCGTTTAAACGTTTCCAATCCTCCGAATATCACAGATATCGTATTCAGCCGAGCAAAAATCGGTCAGTCGCTATAGTTAATAATTTCATAAATTTCTGTCGAAAATCGAAATGATAAAGCCAAATGGTTTCATAAATAAACACTGTCTGCGTTGGTTTCAAGTTCGAAACTGTTGCGACAGCTGGAAACGACTTTTTTTTTCGGCTCAAATCTATCTCATACTTTTCTTTTGATTAATAAATACATCTGAGGTGGGTGGGCCTTTGAGTTGCCAAATTGGAAATGTTAAAAACGGCAATTGAGAGGCGAATAAAACAACGGAATTTTGCTATTGGTGTGTAAGCATGTTTCCATTCCAAATATAAAGAAACATGCAATTAACATGCTATTTCCTTCCATTCGTTTCCTCAGAGTTGGTTCTTAAGTGCCTCGAGTTGGTTTTCCGATGGCTTTTGGCCATTTGGAATTCGCCAAAAAGCTAAATGCATTTTGGCTTTCAGCTCTCCCATTGAAATGGCCAAAAGTTGTGAATCTATTGACTTCTGTGATAGATTGATCCAATATATGAACTGCATTAAAGCATCTTTAAAATAATTCCTCAAAGTAAATGGCAAATATTTTGAAACCTACTCAGAGGATTTGAAAAATGTTAAGCTTTTCAAATTCAGAATAGCACTTTGCTGAGATCGTTTAAAATTATTCGGGCTTTAATTAAATATTTCATAAGAACATATGTTGAAAAACTTATGTTTAGTTATTGGTAAAAATATTTAAATACAAAAAAAAGAAAAAACAAATTTTTAAACACTTGTTTCTAAAATTTATATGTATAATTAAAACAAAAATACTTATTGTATGTATTTGTAATTGTCCCGACATTTTTTCTCGTTTTTGTTTGAATTATACCAATTTAAAAACAGTTCGGAAATAACCAAATTATAATCTCGTTTGCATTGCTGCTATTTGAGCCCTAATAAGAAAGGTTTAATGATATTAAAATACCCTGCATTGGAAAAGAATCGCCAATATAACATGTGTTTTTGTTAATGTGAAAGATTATCTTAACTACTTATGTATATTTTATGCCATGGGTTCTAGTTTTCAACAGTAAACTGTTGCCGTCGGCAGGCAGAAAATTGAAACTGGGTGCTCACCTGTATTTTGATTATTTATTGTTGATACGTATCCGAGTTTGTTAGTTTTTGTTTGTTACTTTTTACTTTTTGTTTGGGTGTGAGCTCAGTTGCTATGCTCTCTGATTTAAATTGTGCTATATCCGCAGTGTTAGAGGTGGCCAAGAAGGCGGTGATTCTGGCCGTGCGACTTTTCCTTGATGTGCATTTTTTCAAGCTCTTCAAATCGAAGCCATGTGCTCACTCACGCACACACACTTACTCGCGATCACACTGGGCACTAACACAAGCTTGCTGTCGAATATTGCTCATACGCACCGTGCAAACACACGTGTTGCAAATTACTTTTCGCGAAAACTTTCGCCGTCCTGCGACTTGTGACTTGGACAAATTGGGCGGCAAAGCTGCGACGACAGCAGTGAAGCAGTGCCAACCAAAAATGGTCGACCGCGGATTGATTTGCTTAATTTTCACCGCTTTTTTCTCGCTTCTTGTGCGTTTACTTGGCGCGATACATATGTGTTCATTCAGGAAACTCGAAAATTAAATATAACTTTGTGCGCGGGACGTCGAAACACCGCCGGATCCGGCCTGGATTACTGAGCGAGCGACGTGGGGAGATCGGACAGCGAACCGCACGCGACGGAATCTCGAAAACAACTGAGAACTCTCCGGTTCTCCAACCGCCTCGTACCGAAAACGCCCGAGACAAAACACAGAAAATGGTTGGTGCCGCTGTCGGTGTGCGTGCGCCAAAACGAGATGTCCGACTGGTCGTGCAAGTGTGTGAGTGAGCTAGCACCAAGGGTGAATCGCACAGTGGGGTGGATCGCTGCATTATCGAATCTAAAATAAATGAATCTTTAGTGAAATCATAAGGTGCGCAATCAAAGATCAGATAATTATTGCATTAGTGTCCCGCTTTAGTTGTTTTAAAAGTGCTGTCTTTATTATTTTAAATTCTAATAAGTTCGTTATAAGACTGTAATTTTTAGCATACATATAAATTAAGAAATTATACAATTATAAAGAATTGGAAAAATATTTTCATATATAAAAATAAAAGTTGGTCCACCTACACTGTGGCATTAGTTTATGAATTTGTCCCACTGTGCGATGTGACAGTTTGAGAGCCACAGTGAAAGGGGCAGCGTGCGAAAGAGCGAGAGCGCGCATAAACAGGTTGCCCGAAAGAACGCCCCCTCGGCTTACCTGTTCGCTCACACAGACGCACGCACACACACAGAGATGCCCTCACGCATACTGGCACACTGGAGCAACAACAACTCGCTGATTGGTCAGTGGTTCGCTTCCCAGCGAAAAGGCATGCGCATTGGGCGCCATATTGAAAGGCGCAAATCGGAGGTGAACCCAACTGCATCGCTACTTCTCCCCAGGAACTCTTCAACCTGGCTAAAAGGATGCCCTGCCCGATGCAATAGCTGCCATCCTGTACTCCCACTTGGCTTTCTCACCGCAATTGTTCCTCGCATCTCTCGTATAATTGCAATTACTGGCCTTTTCTCTTCGAGAATTCCGCAGAACGCGCTTCCTCATGCACTCCACACCTTTAGGTTAAATAAGCCTATTGGTCTTTTAACATTATTGCAGCTTGACTTGTTGTATTTAATGATTGCGAAGAAGATAAAGTAATTATGAGGTAATTTAAGTCAACTTATTATGTTAATGATTTACCTATACGAGACAGTGCTAAGAGGGGTTCAGAATCTCTTAGTAACTTTATTAATACAAAAGGTGGAATAGCATTTTACAGAGTACTAAACTGCCAAGTAAAATTTTTAGATTGTTATAGATATACAACTAAAAATACACAAATTAATTAATGTTTCAGTGTTTGAATAATAATTCCCGAGATAAAGAAATTGTATTATTTTCAGCACTTCTCTATGAAAAATGTGTCCCATTTATCGGTAGCTGGATCTCAGCGTGTGCCATGAAAATCGCATGGACGACCACACAAAGTGCAATTCGGAAACGGAGCTGGGACATTTGATTGAAACTCCACAAAAATGATGATGGACTAATGGGGAGTCGGACTGGCGCACCTAATCAAGATCGGCAACTGCCCACACAGATCCCAACTGAAGATTCTACCCGCTGGAGATTTCAGTATCGTTTACAGAGATAGATAAAGTTTTGGCGCCAGGCCTCGACAGTCACCAAATAACCAAAATAAGTGTTAAAAAACTAGGAAATCGTAAAATTTACATAATAACAGATCATATTTCAATCGAATTAGAAAGACAGACGGCAACGACAACAGTTGGGAATGCCAGAGGGACCAGAAAACACGTAAAGATGACCATAAAACAAAGTTGGTGGATGGAGGCAGCGATACGGGGTCCCACAAAATGTTAATGAAAAAGTGCGATAAAAATCTTGTCCAACATGAATGAGAAAAACGACGAGGCAACAAACCCAACAATGCAGCGATCAACACCACGTTCTGCGGTCCAAGATGACCCCCACCCCACCTCTCCGGAGAAAGGGATGGAGAAAGTCATCTGTTTGATGGGGGCCCCGAGTATCCGAATGCCTCGTCCTCCATTATTGGTGTTAAGAATGAAGACAATAACGAGGCTGGCACACGCTCCCCTAAACTCTTCGCCGGACACCTGCTGTGCGGGACAAACAATGAGCCTCCTCCTCCGGCGATCCCTCCACTTTTTCTCCACCGGACCCGGTGGTGCCCCTCACTCCAGACTCCAAACTCCAGGCGCCCGAGGAGCCGGTCTGGGTTATGGCCCCTTATTAGAAATATGGTAAACAAACAGGCATGATCGCGCCGGATCGTGCGCACATTGTTAATCATCTGGAACTGGCCATAAAGCAGGCTCCACTGGCCGTTATTAATTCGGTTGAAATTATTATTAATTTTTCGCCATTAATATCAGCGCTGCGTGAACCTAACCCCTTTTGTGGTACGTGTGGGTAATTAGCTTTCAGTTCGCCGGGATTAGTTGCTCATTTGCTGGGCTTATCATAAATTTGTGGCGATGATGTTCTTCACTATACGGAATCTACACCCTATGTATACATAGGCTTCATACCTAAAGACAGTTACAATATATTACATATTTTTTGTTTGCTTTATATAAAAACCAACCGTAAAAAACAAGATTTTACGTTCCATTTTTCGTGATCATCCTGAAATAAAATATAGCATAACAAGTTCGTTAAAAAAGCCCAATGTGACAAGGTTCATTTCTATAAAAATCACGGGATATCCTTTGTAAATGTTAAGGGGTGTTTACATGTGAGCCTAAACTAGGAACCTAAACTAGGAACGACGATGTGATTGGGATGATTTTGATTTCCGATCATCAATGCAACTCTCTTTTTTAATACATTAGTTTTTATAAAATTATTACTTTCCAATATTTTTTGTATTTATGTATTTATATACCCGTTACTCGTAGAGTAAAAGGGTATACCAGATTCGTTGAAAGGTATGTAACAGGCAGAAGGAAGCGTTTCCGACCACTTTAAGTATATATATTCTTGATCGGGATCAATAGCCGAGTCGATCTGGCCATGTCCATCCGTCAGTCCGTTTATCTGTCTGTCCGTCCGTCTGTCCGTCCGAGATCTCAGCGTTCTTTGTTGGTATAAATATAATAAGAATCAAGTATTTTCATTTTATAAAAACATACAAATTTGTCATTAACTGCGCTTATATTTTGACCATTTTTTTTTTTTAGTAATTTTAACGTTTTGACTTATATTATATAATGTTCATGATGTGTACTATAGCGCTTATTACTCACTTAAAATAAACTTAAGCTACTATTTTTAAAGCATTTTAAATTTATTTTCGAAACATCAAGTGTAAGGAATATTTTATATATAAGGTGGTAATGACTATACATGACTTTTTTACATCTTTAAGAGCTGCGTCCCTGGAAACAAACAAGCAATACTGTTCAGGTCAATGCGAAACCGGAACTACTATCAGCACTCTGATACCCTTTCCAAATGTTGTGTTTGTTAGAACCAGCATGCATTGACCCCATCAAACTAAAACGTTCCGCGTACAAGAGGACTCCTTGCTGCTACTCCTTGCCACCACATCCAGCGGAAATTTAAAAGTACTCTCACGCGTCCCATGGCGATCCCAGGGCAATCTCCTTCCGATAATTGGCCGCCAATTCAATTACGGACTTACATTCACTCGCTGTCGCCTTCGCGGTCGCCGGTGGGCGGGGGAATGGCCACATGCAATTGCCTTGTAATTTGCCACAATTATTCATATTAAAAATGAGTTAAGCGTCGCCTCGGGTGCCAGGTGAAGAGGGAGGGAGGGGAGAGGGGGAGAGAAGGAAGAGGCCGACAAGTAAGTAATTTTCACGCGTAGGTAACTTTAAACGATCCCAGTTCGGGGATCCGAAGGGCCGGGGACGGCGGATAATAATCGCTGCCACATAAATATTACAAGCATCTGACAACTGAAAATTATCTCCTTCACTCACGAGCCATTTAAATCAATTTTACACTTCGGATTTCACAGGCGGTCGATCTGGATACGGAGGACACGATACCAACTCCTGCCTTCCCCCCAGGTGCCCTCCCGCTCTCCTTCCCCTCTACTTTTTGCACTGGCCTGCAAGCTGGAAATTGAAATTTATTGAAAAAATGATGACAAACGAACGAAAATAAGCGAATGCAGCAGCTGCAAGGTGGTCCCGGGGGTGTGACGTGAGAAGCCAGGCCAGCGCACTGCGGATACATATGTTTGTGGTCGAGATAGGTGCTGATTAGGGTTGCCAAGTCGTCCCAAACCACGACAACCATCGGAGTCATTTGTTAAGTGAAGCATTCCACATGCACGTAGATAGTTTATAATATTTCTGTTTACGCAAGGGAAATTCATCAAAAACATATTTCTATCAAATCATATGAGGCTATTTTGATCCTTACAGCTTAGACTCGAATTCGTATCTGATTTGTCAATATCGTGTTATCTTTCGTGATGGAGTTGATGTTTTAGAATTGGTTTCTGAATATTATGTTAGAATTTATATGACTGAAAGTTTCTAAATAGAGAGATGTCTTATAAAGACACTTTGTTCGCATAAATAAAACGGGTTAAATATAACCTCTATCTCACAAATATTAAACAATTTGGTTTAAACTAAACCAAAGTCATTTAAATTGTGATGACCTGATTTATTTTATATTATACCCAACATATATAATTTGAATTATTTCCCAGTAAAACGACTATCTGCGCATAGTACAACATAGTATGAATAGTACTTTGAAGCTAATGGTGATCTGTTTTCCAGTGTTAATGATCATATGGTTTCGTATTCATTAGACAAACGACAACAGCCAACACAAGTCGCATTTGGAAAACGTTTTATTGAGAAGCCATAGCAAATGAATTTTACACAAAGTTTTTGCCAGATTTTAAAAATTTTAATGTAGAATATTGCGATCCTAAGCTCCTCGCTTCTGGCCCAGAATTCAGCTGGGCTCGACAACTCTGGGCATGCTTCACATTTCACTGGGGTGTCATAACGTCGGCCAACCCGCCCCTCTGGACCCCTCTTCCCCTCACCAAGTGGGGCTCTGTGCAAAAGCGTTTAAACCAACAATTACGCGAGCATAAATCAAACCGTCGAGTAGAGTGTCGAGGAGCCAGGCGGGCGGTCCGTTTCTGCCCGGTATCCCAGGTCTCCGCTCCTCCAAGTGGGATTCCCCTTGCCGAGACAGCGGGTCGCGTGCACAGAAGAGTTGGGGATGAGCGGAATGGAAGGGCGCGCGGATCGAGGGAGAAGGTGCCTGGAATGCCGACACCATCTGCTGTCACAGGCGGCGACGCCTTGGCCAACCATCCTGGCCACTTGAGGACTCCGCCCCATCCCCCCTCCCCGCTCACGAGATGAGGAGGCTCATCTTCCCGCTCGGTTTCGAGTGTCAATAAATAATAGTGGCCAGCCCCCCAAAGTTTACTGATGGTGCAGAATTCACTGATCTCGTTCTGATCACTGCCAGAGATTAGATTTTGATTGCCATGCTCCACCGCCTGCTGCTTCCTTTCTGCGTCTGGAGCTGAATCTTTAATTTCTGGTGGTCATCGCATGGCGAGGCATATTTAAATAATTTTTCTATTAACTAATCAGTTTACAGGCAATCCTCACGTGGCCAGCGGCATACCAAATGAACTTGGGGCACGCGACGCAGCGGGGCCTTGTCCAATTTGCAGATATGATCGTGGAGCTGCCACATTTAGCGTCCTGCTAGTGGGTGGCCCATTGGCTTGGGGACTCTCTCCTTGGAGCATCGCGTGTGTTGACACGATCTCAAAAGATTCAAGTCACACGTTCTCTGTGACGTGTATCTCGGAAATATGTCCACATACTTAGTGTGGTTCAGATCACAGAATATCAATACTGAAAAAGGTCGGAAACGCTACCTACTATCCTTTAAAATCTCTTCCACCAATATCTGAAAAAGCGTCTATTAGAACAGTAGCAATGAATAAGTGAATAATAATATTAATTCTAGAATGAATTAACTGTATAGAATCATAGTTCTTTGACATAAGACTGTAAGGTAGAAGCCAAAGAGACCTCACTGAGCTCTGTTACAATCAATTCTCAATGGGAAATCATTTCAAAATGTGCCATATTGAGGGAACTTATTCGATGCGAGGCTTATTTCAATTTAATCATCAGCTGACACTTATAAATAACCAATTTCCTCTCGCTACCAGAATTGGTGTCGATGGGCGAATGGAAACCCACACGAATGCGGATCACGCATGGGGAGTGCCAAATCGAGGCTGTTGCATAAATCAATGCCACAAAGACACACACAGAGTTGAATTGTGTGCAGCGCTCGCGGCACTTGACCACTGACCACTGGTCCCATCCTCGAGCCGACTACTCCGCTCCAGCAGCCAGGAAACCAAACTCCCAGAGAGATCCTCTGCCAAAGGTGTTAATATTCAATTAAAATTCTAGGCTCACCGGTCGAGTGGCTAATAAATTAGCGCTCAACAAGCGCGTTGCCAATTTCAATTTCGAAGGCGGACGGGGGAGTTGGGGGGGTTGCAGGATGAGCTTGCCAATTTATTTATTAAGCTACGCAGGTGGCTGCGATTGAGATTTGCTGCGAATTTGTTTGCATTGCTGACCCCGGAGGAGGGTCACCAACGCTGGGAATCGGATCAGATCAGATCGGAAATGGAAATTGAAATGGAAATGGAAATGGAGACCAGTCTCAATCACGACCCGTGCCGTGGCCAGCTCACTGGGCTGCTCCGCATGGGATCTTGTAATCGATGTTGTAGCCGGACAGGCTTTGGACTCGTGGCTGCCACGGAGCGATATTTATCGCCTCAGATTGAGTTGAAGCTCCGATCGGAGGTGGCCACAACATGCGGTCTTTTGGGAACCCCATCTTTGGGCCACGCTAAATGAACGAGCTCGAGCCACAATTAGCTGCGATTGTTTCCTATCATAAACTTGAAAGAACATTTAAAGTCTAAAATCGCTAAGCAGCTACAAGATACAAATTCTTGATTAGTATTATCAGATCCTTCATCCTTTCCCAGAATTAGACATTACTTAGTATAAATATAGCTTGTCTAATTTCAAAAGCATACTATGTTTCCTAAACATTACACATATATTATGCAATACAAACATAAGCAACACCCGTTTGTCAGTGAGATTAACATGCTCATTACTGGTGGGCAGGTCCCTTGATCTTTCCTGACTGGGGGTCCATGGACACGCCGCCAGGAGGGGGGAGTTCCATTAGAGGCATTAAAATAATTTCAAAAGACATAAATTTTGAATTATGGCCACACAACGTGGCCACGATGCCCCTAACTATGTGGTATATATCCATATATCCGTGAATGTAAATGTGATTCGGGAAACGCGATTGCAGGAGTATTTTAAATCAAATTCGCTGGGGGAGTGCTGTGCTGTGCTGTGCTGTGTGCCAAGTGTTTTCACTATAATTACAGACAATTTCAGGCATTCACCGTCGTGCCCTCGGCGGAGCGCCTTCTCCCCCAGATGCCCTGCAGCTCGCTGAGCTGGCCATTTAAATTGATTTATGACCGCCTGATCGAGTGCATTTGTAGAAGGCTGACTATATCGGGGCTGACTATATATTATATATATGCGGCCATAACTCACGATCGCCTTTTGCGCCCAGTTGCTGCTAATTAAATTTGCATAGGGGGGCGCACTTATTTGCCGGTGGGCGTGGCTCTGGGGGACAGCTGCCGCTTGTTGTTCTTGTGTTCACAGTGATTCCCATCAGGTAGCAGCCAGATAGGATGGCTGAACCCTCGTCAGCGAAAATGAAGAAGTGCTCGCGATGGCCTAGTTTTGAGTTTTGAGACAGCCCCTAACAAGGCCAAAAGGGTCAAGGGGTCAGTGGTTCGTTAGTCGGGGAAACAATGCCTTCTTTAATTGATTTAAGATGTCGGAGATCCGATGCATTTGTCAGCGATCTTCGGAGGATTTTAATTGCCTGGGAAATCAGGAGCTCAATCAGTGCGGCATTGTATTGCACTAGTTGAGTACTAATTGCAGACGTTGGAAGCTAAACTCTTAGATGCAAAACGGTAATTGGGTTCGAACCAGCAGAACTGGGGAATAATAATGGAAAAGGCCAAATATGACAGGCATATTTCTGCGACTTTTCAAACGAAAGTGTCGATAGGCGGAACCACATTTGCCGAGGGACAAATTATGCGAAGGAGCGGAATGGAGTGGAGTGGAGTGGAGCGGAGTGGAACCAACGGAACAGCCAGAGGAAGTGCCATAAAAATGCAATTTTAGATTCCATCAACTGATAAGAAAAGTTTTTAAATTAGCCGCCAAATGAGAATGCGAGGTTCGAAACTGTAAAGTGAGCAACAGACAGCAGAACTCTTTGATTAGAAAACGGAAAACAAGGACAACAGTCGTGGATGGAGTACGGTGGCGGTGGCGGTGGCGTTGGCTGTGGGGCAGAAGAAATCCGGCTAAAAGACCTGCAAATTGCCGTCGACACGCCACGAGACCGTTAGAAACTTTCTGCACTTTCCGCTGCACTCGCTGCATTCCGACCACCCACCACGACCCACCATTACCCGAGTAATGTACCTGTGTGCCATGAGAATCCTCCTCAAAGGGAAACGCACTCCACCGAAAAAAAGAGAGCAAAAGTATCGGTTTCAGCTTATCAATTGCCTGCCATCGCCAGTGGGACAGATTAGGAGCAGTATCAAAAGGAATGGAATTGAAAATGAAAATGCACATGAAAATGGAAATGGAAATGCAATGAAGCGCGCTATTTCGGCATTTCGAAATCTTAAAGCCTCGATCTTCGGTTCGACGGATCGACAGAGACGGCGCTCAAGTAATTAACGCCCCTACAGAGGAGCTGCATCCGCATCCTTCTTCAGTCTCAAGAATACGGTAGCTGGCCCTCGGCGCCTAGAGGATTTACCAAAATGTTAATGATGATCCGATCTCCGAGGGGAATACCCTACCTTAGTGTGGGTGTGCTACTGCTGTTGCTTTCCGAAGCAGGACACAAAACTCGATCTGGTGTGAAGATCGGGTCGGTTTTCAGTCTGTTTGTTTTCTGTTTACGCCGATCATCGCTAATATTAATTAGTGAATTAGTATTTACTTGGGTAGTGGAGAAATAAGAATGATAATATACATATCTGATATATTATAAATTAATATATTATAATATTTTGACTATATTGAGTTGTATTAGCTACTTCCACCTTCAGCGAGCTAACGTTTGTGTGCCCTTGCCTATAAAAAAATATCAGACTTTTAAAAGTCCAGTTTTCTATTGCAGCTTTTTCGGATAGTCACCAGAACAAGGGCAAAAGCAACACTTTAATGGAAGTAATATCCCTTTTTATAGTCTTTATTAGATCTATATTATATAATGGCTCGGTTTCATTTAACTTCTTTAAGTGTACTTGTCCTTAGGTATGACTAATTCAAGCCGTGTCTGACTAATAGATGCATTATATTCGCCATATAAGGCGGGTATCTAAAGATTCTATCTGAGTATTGTCGCCAGAGTCAGAAATGCAACTTTTTCCACTTTACTGTGGTAAGTTTAAGTTGCTCTATTTCGAAACCCAATTAATACCCAAATCCTTAGCTTTAATCTACCTGTTTCAATATGAAGTCTGAGCAATATCGAATGAAATCAAATCTGAACTACGAACCTGGTTTGGAAATTTAAAGCACACGCAAAATGCTGTAACGCTTAACACTCTAAAAAAGCTTTGCGTTGTGGAAGTGATACGAGGCAGCAAACATCGAATAACTGTTGGAAATATTGACATATTGAATAAGAATACTTTGGAAAACTTCATAAAGATGCCGAGCATCAAAATGCCGAACATTACAGTAGTCATCGTGGAAGATGAGTTGTCTAAAAAGGCAAAGGCAAGAACGGCGAATCGGTATAAAGAACGGGAAATGGAAAAACTAATTGTAAAATTTAAGGAGTGTATTATTAGAAAACTAAAGGTACTATCTTAGTTACGAGACAAAGATCTTATAGATATCGTAAATATAAATTTAGTACGATTAAATTATTTTTACAATATGTCTTTTTTCGATCTTTTTGTATATTTTGTATTTGTAAAGCTTTTTAATTCTTAATCAGTTTCCCGGGCCGTAGCAATCCAGAGTTGTTGTGGTTATCAAGTAATGTGATTCTTAGATCCTTAGAATAAAAGCAAGAGAGAACGCTGTGGTCGATATCTTCAACTATCAGCTAGTAAAAAAATAATTAGAAATAGGCAAAAAGATTTTGAAATTAATAAAGAACAAGAGAGAACATTATATTCGAGTTCCCTGACTATCACATATCCGTTACTCAGCTATTGGAAGTGCGAACGAGAAATTTCAAACTTTGTATTGCACATCGATAAAAATTGGGAAGAGCAATAATAAAATAGAAAACGCCTTTACCAAATTATCATAATTGTATATAGTCCGAATTTCGGACTCCGAAACGCTTCTTTCTACCTGTAATATACTTTATAACGAACCTCGTACACCCTACAAGTGTGCACATGGCAAATTGATACAAATAAGCAAGGCAAAAAACGACTCGGCCAGTGATCCTGAACACGAAAATTAGTAATGTGTAGAGTTTGAAACGCTTTCTAAGTCTAGAGGAAACAGAGATAAAGATATTTATTATTTTAAATTAACAGCTCCTTACGAAAAAATAGAATGCCCAATCGATTTATGATTTGTTGACCCAACAAATAATTTTAAAAAGCAATAAAATAATGGTCGTTCATTTCGAAAAGACATATATTTTAAACGGAGTATTCGATATTTATTGGGGCATTTTGGGCCACCGATCTCAACAGCTTTAATTTTTAAAATTTCAGTATACCAACTTTGCTTCCCATATTTGCCTAACCAATCCTTTAAATTCACAATATGGAGTTCCAAAGAGCATTACAAACCGAAACCGGTTTTCATCGAACCATCGTGGTAGTTATTCAATTCTACGACTCTATCTATATTCATAGTATTCTTCTTCCTATATATATAATTAGATATAGATGAGTTTCTAAATTAAATTTAGGGATTCTATCAATAAAGTTTCCAGCAAAAGGTTTTGAACGGCAATACCCGAAATGTAATTATGTGGTTTGAATACTGGCTTAAATCGCAGCAAAGAGCTCAACCACGATTTGTGAAATGCATTGTGCCTGCGGTCACTCTATTTTCGATAGAAATCATTTTGGTCAGGTCAGGTCTGGTATTTTCGGCATTTGCCACCAGTGCGGCTGCACTGAATCGTAAAAAAAGTAAAAAGAGAAGCAACAGCGTGAGGTGTAAATAATGTAAGACAATGGAATATTGTAAAAACAATCAGCAATTGGGATCAGTGTGCTCGCATCAAGTTCGATTGGAGCGGCGGAAAAGTGGTTGGCAGTTAGCAGTGCGCAACGTATTTGTGGAAAACGCAGCACACCCACACACAGCCAGAGTGCACACACATATTGACTGATGATTTTCGTCTACGTTTCAATTCGATTTTCGGAAATTTCACCTTCGCGTTGCTGTTTTTCGGCTATTTCAAACTTGTTTTCAGCTGTGCGCGCCCCGCCCCCCAACTCCCGCCCCTTTCGTTCCGCTGGCAGCCGCTCACTTTTTAACTTGCTTACGTATTACGTTCGCGAGCCAATTCGCAGTGTAAACCGTCCATTACAAACGCAAAATCTCGCATAATTCCACGCACATTACTCGTCCGCCGGCTTCCAGTTTCCCCGTTGTCTCCTGTAATTGTCGTATGGAAATCGTGTGACGCCAAAAAGAAAATACGGATCGGTGGAAAGTCGTGAAAAGCGCAGGAAAACCCAACCAAATGTGTGTCAAAGAGGAGCAGCAGCAGGTGTAAATGTAGTGTTCTAAAGCGCTGCAATCCTGTGCGTGTGTCTGTGTGTGTGTGTGTTGTGTGTCGCAAACATATGGCAGCAAATAAATATTAATCGCACTTGATATTTTCGCCATACTCCGCAGATTGAAGACTAATGCTGCCGCCAAGTAAAAGTGACTAAGTAGTGGTGGGGTTCGCAAAGTGTGCCAAGCAATCCAACCCAGAATCCCAGAACCATTTCCAATGACAAATGTAACAACCGAAACCCACCAGCCGCCCTGAGGAAGCAGAAGAAAGTTTGCCGACCCACCACCACCACCCCCCGATTTTGTATAATTTCGTTTTCGTTTACTTTTTAACCCTCCGCTCGAGAACGTGGTTTCTTTTGCGACGTGCAATACTCTGTGGCAGAAGTCTTGCATCGTTCCAAAAGAGAGCAGCACGTGGAGCGACGAGCACGGCCGTAAAATACCCAAGTCCGTGGCCACCAAGCTGCAGCGTCTCAAGGCCAAGGCGTCTGCGAGCCAGCACTACGGCGGCACCTATCGCAAGCCCTCGTCCTCAGCGTCAGCGTCCGTCGGCAGCCACAGCGAGTGCAGCGACAGGAGCGTATCTGCTGCGCTTCACGGCGGGTATAGCCATCAACGCGGTGGCGCCGCCGAGGAGCCCCACTTTGCTCTGGCGGATGTGGCCGAGAAGTCATATCAAAGCAGCAGCAGCAGCAGCAGCAGCAACCACAACAACAATTATCAAAAGTCAAACCACACCAGTGCCAATTACAACCACGCCAACTACATCAACCACCCACAAAGCACCACCACCAACCTGCCTTATCAGCCCAACAGCAATACCAGCCCGATGATAATGACCAAACAGAAGAATTCGCTGGCCGAGCGCCTCAACATCGGCGAGGAGGTGCGGGAACTGAAGCTGGGCGCAACCTTTAACCCGAAGAACACCTCGACCGCTTTTCACACTATCAAATGTAAGTGCTGTCCGCAGGGAAATCCCTGAGAATAGTCAGGGGATTCTCAGAACCCAGAACTCACCCACAAACGCCTCGTCTTGCAGATGACTTCAAGCCAGCGAGCGTGGACACCAGCCGCATGGCATCTGTGGACGTCGGCTCCAACAATCAAGTTACTGTTACCGTGCCAAATTCAGGTGAGTGTACTCGAAAGAGTACTGAATTTTGAGTTCGGTCTTTATCTTTTTGACGTCATAAAATATTTACTTTTCAACTGCAAGTATTTATTTCGGGCACAATTTAAATGTTGTGAATAAACAATAGTTATCCAATCTACAATCGACAAATGACGTAAAAAAGTTTACCGATACTAAGGTTGTGCCGAAAAGCAAGCTGAATTTTGACCGGCTTGGTCGAATGCAGGTGTTTAAATTCAAGTAACAGATACCGGAATGTGCATCTCGCCCAGAAGCTTCATAAAAATTACTTCGAGCTATCAAGAATACGTGCATCAAGTCAGGTTCAGATACAGCTACCCTCAGAATTATGAACATATTTATATTATTAATTCCTAGAAACAAATAGCCTGAATACCTCTATTAAGAATGCACATGTATATCTTTTTTATTACCTCTTTTTAAAACGGATTTTATATCCTTTTACAAGGAGAGTTTAGTTGCATAAACCTGACGCCAATCACCGTGTTATATTGGACAATCAGATAATGAAATAAGTAATAATATTTAATAGTATTTGGTGCGGCTTGGGATTATTGATTGATAGTTATTGATTAAAACTCGAAAATGTTGACCTAATTACCCACAGTTTTGTTAAAGTCTTTCAAACTCAGATAAAGTAGGTCTGATTATTTCGGCCTGCATCGGCTATCTGATGACATAATGCATAATCCATTAGACGAGACAAACCAGTTGCAATGTCTATTCAAAGATACAAATTACTGGCTAGCCCTGTGTAATATTTGAATCGAAAAGGAGAGAAAAGGCCAGCGCTGGAGCAAAGACACCAAATTACAGCAACTCAGGAAAAATGCAGCCAAGCGTTCAAGTCTTTCTCCTCGGCCTCTCAATACTGGTATTATTCCGCTATGCTCTTTGTGGCCAGACATTGTCGTCGTCATCGTCTGTGGGCCGTCGACTGTGGTGGGGCTGATGCTTTGGACCCCATTGCGGCCGAGTTGGCTTGTGTAACGCTCCGTTGATTGCGAGCGCCAAGTCGCCCAAGAGTTTAAGCGGCGGTGGCGACAACACAAGCGGAATTTGGTCAAGTGTGGGTCTCTGGAAGTGGTGCGTTCCAAGTGCAGCCAAATGCTCACAATGATGAACATGTTCCCAGTTTGGTACCGTCCACAGCCAAATTTCAATTGAACACTTTTGGCGTGCTTCAATAACCAAAGAAAGAATAACTTCATTAGCTAAGTAATCTAGCAATGGAAGTCTCTGGTAGTAAACTAAGTTGAATTAAAAAGTATTTTTAATAATACATTGTTACGCATTGATTCATACTTATTCTTCTAACTTGATATCAAATTAGTTTCTGGAAAGATGTGTAAGGTCTCTCGAATTCCCCCAGTCTCCCCGTCTGAACTTTATAAGTTCAACTACAAGCTAGAAGCTCCGCCTTGTTAGCGTCTAAAACGCTTAGATGTGGCAATTTGTAAACCGCAAGTCAATCCAAATGTAATGCAAATTTATTGCAAAATGTTTTGTAGATCGAAGAGAGGTCCCGCTTAGCAAAGCGGATGATTATTTGGATTATTTTGGCAGGAACGCTAAGCCAGCCTTGAATAGGTCAGTTATATTGTCCGAGTTCGCATTTCCCTGCCGACTGTCCCCGAAAATCTCCATCAGTGATCCCAGGTTAAAAGCCGTAGAAAGGCCCTTCTTGATTTCGTTTGCTGTAGAATTTAAAAGTCTACTTTTGACTTCCGTTAGAAGAGGCAATACGACCAAAGCACTGTACGAGTATACCTGCAGGCAGACCACTATGTTCCTAAATCAGTATGATCTTTGCTGATGGCGAACGATGCTCACCAACAATTAAAACTCCGATGCGCATTGTAAACTTATCCCCTTGGCGACGGAGTCCACGTTAATGGAGTCAGTTGCAGTCGGAACCCGACCACCTGCCGAGTTATATAGTCAGCATGATAATTGCTATTAACGGCCAGGCCGATCCGTGAATATCACGCTATGAATAGCAGGAATTACTGAAATGAGTAATCCATCGGAAGATTCAGATGGATTCATATTTAACACAAAGGTTGAATGTATTATTACTCGTGATTTATTCAGTTTGGCCTATTATCCCCGCCACTTGGTTCTGGAGACTATGTCCCGCATGGGACACGCTCCGAACCTCAGAAACGATCTGGCCGCCACGGGTTGATAAATCTTGGGGCAGTAGGGCTTCTGGCAATTCATGGGCGGTGGACAGTAGGGTGGCACGCAGCTTGCCATCCTGCCTTCAATGTTTCCGGGAATACACATTGGAGAGGTACAGGGACTCGGGCAGTAAGGTTTCCAGCAGGTCGGTGGGAGCCTACAGCCCGGCTCTTTGCATGGTGGATAGCAATCTGGCGGGACGCACTTGGGATCGCAGTGTGGCGATCTGCAGGGATAGCAGTAGGGTGGCTGGCAAATCGTGGGGCAGTAAGGCATGTAGCACCAGGGAAAATAGGAGCCATCGGGGTACTCCAGACCGTCCGATATGTGTGTCGGTGGCAGAAATGGTGGTTCTGTACTGCTTACCTCTGATGTAGACGTAGCAGGAGGAGGCGGTGGTGGTGGTGGTGGTGGCCGCGGTGGCGGTTTTGGTTTTGGTCGGTTGGACGAGGGCGGGGGATAGTATTGCGGAGGCTTCGGGCAGAGTTTCTGCACTTTGTGGGCCAGTATGTCAAATAGAAAACATCGCCTGGATGATGTTATATGCACCTCTTCAAGAGCTTGGCCCAGCGACGGAACCCACTCGGCTCCATATTTCTTTCCAGAATTAGCCTCCGCAATGGCATTTACCAGATCTGCGGTTAGTTTCTTAAGCTTGAGGTGATCCTGCGTCCTACATAGCTGCGCCCACAGAAGACCTGCAAAGTGGATGCTTTTATCTCATGCAAAAATTGGTTAGTTCACCTGATTTGAAAACTCAGGTAGGCTGCCATTTCTGCCTAGGTTCTTATCTCAATTTGTTCCCAAAACTTACATGTCATGAGCAGTAAGAGCCGAAACTTTCCGTTCATTTCGAGCGACTTTCCGACTTGAATACTTATGTAAATTAGTTATATGCATATTTCCTAACAAGCAGATCCAAATTAAAATGCCACGATGTAATCAAATAGGCAACACTCAATATCCGTGAGTAGCATCACAAAAAGCAGCTACTCTTAAATAAATACAAAGACTATATCTGCTTATTATCGCTAAACTGATTGATGCACTATTTGTATAGGCTCAAGGCACATTTGTAAAACATCTAATCTTAAATATTTTAATACGCATTTGTTTTAAAGCTTTTTCTGGAAACGATGCATTGAACAATGCTATCACTTTCAACCAAACCATACATTTTATAATACATCCAATCTATTTGGCACATCACAAAAATGTTTCCACGAGAGATAAGATCCATCTAGAAGCAGTAGCTTTTTTATTCCTCTAAGTGGTCCAGAACGTTTATTTTCTTGGTTATACAATCTTTAAAAAGACCAATTGCTATATCTAGTTTCTTGTCTCTATTTTGTTCTTGTGATCTAGCTGCTACACGCAACTTTTCATCTGCGATGACAATTGTAATGTTTGGAATTTTGATGGTCGGGAGGATTATGTAGTTTTGCACAGTATTCTTGTTGGTTATCTGAAAATCGATCTTTGCCGGAAGCTTGCGCTCTGCTTTCATTTCTATGACGCAAAGCATTATAAGTGTGTCAATCGTGGCCGAGTCCTGTCGCCCTTTAATGTTCTCATCCAGCCAGGACTTCAGATCGTTAATTTCATTCAGCACTGCTCCTATTTCCCATTGAAACAGGTAGAAAATGGCTAAAGAATCGAGGCTTACTTTGGTTCTGGTTCGAATAGCAACTCGGACTTACCAATGTGTACAGCAAGCCGTCGCATTTTCGATTTCAGGGATACCACTCTGATTTTACCTTTTATATTCCATGTGCCAAATCCATTAGTCAAACTTTACATTAACTGGTGGCAAAAGCAGCGAATTGCCTTAGCAAAAAAGATCAATATTGGATACCTGAAAATCATAGCTACGCCCTTAATTTTTATCAGTGGGGGCTTTCGACCCTATAAAGAACCATTATTGATGATCACTATGTCTTGTCCTTATAAACATCAAGATCTCGGCAATTTTAGGAGCTAAAAAAATGTTAGAGATTAGGCATGCGCATTCTAGTGGCGCCTATGGAGACAAAGTACACGTAACCGGCAGACATCAGACTATAAAAATATATTTTGCCTTTGTAAAAAAAGCTTTCCTCAAATACCAAATGTTCCCGTTTGAATTGAATAAAAAACATTTTAGCCTGTATGTGTATCTTCAATTTAGAAAGTGCGTTTACGCTCTGATTACATTAAGTTCTTTGATTTTCATGAGGACGCACTTCTTAACGTCCGCAGGCAATCCTTTCTTCGTCCTTTTTTCGTGCCCCGATCTGAAGGCAGGCTTGGCATCCTTAGTGCGGCTAGCACGTTGGATTATTATGGTCGCGTTGTTGCTGTTTGAGTTTTTAGATTTATCTTGGTATTTCTCCAGCGCCTTTTGATCCTTCACGATGACAACCGTAATCGGTGGTAATATAATTTCCGGCATGCTAATGTTGTTCGTGATCGTATTTAAATTACGGATGTTTTGTTCGCCAAGAGAAACGTCTAAGCCGGAATTTTTTCCGTTTCCTGTTTCTGATTTGCAAAGCTTGATAAGTGTGTTTAAGAATTTCCTCTTTACGTCCTTATCGGGACTAGTATTTTCCTTTTTATCGGAATTAGGTTTCGTGTTATCCGTTACCAAGTAAGCCTCACTGTTACCATTGAAAATTTCATGCAGCTTTGCGAACTTATTCTCGAAGTGTTTTTGGATGTGGTCAACCACAAATAAAAATGGCTTTGAAGTTGAAATGTGGAGCACACAGAACAGCACTATAAATGTCTCAAATTGAAATTATTGTTCGGGTGACTACTTTGAGAACTGCAAACTCACCCAAAAATATCGTGCAAACCCGCATTGTGCGTTGTAAGAAGAGGACTGAATTATTTCTGTGCAATGACAGAAACAAATGGACGCAGTCTTGGTTTGCGAAAAAGCCGCAAATAATCCATTGGTACCAGATCACATTTAAATTTAGGTATAAAACGACTTTCCAAAAACGCGCTACCAACCTAAATCTTTAATCGTTTCGGCAAAAGAAACGAGTACTTAAAGGGTATAAATACATAAGTCAAATGCATGAGACTAGTCAAGCGCAATCAGCGCTTTTGTTCTATAGCACAATTATTTCTATACTTATTCTAGGTATCCTTTGGATACAATTTGAAAAAAAAATAATTTTCTTAAAAGTACTTATTATTTTACTCAAATTGAATGAATATTTTTGAAGGTAAAATAAAACCAGAAAGTAAGCTAGCTTTGGCAAAACGAATCTTATGTAACCTAGCAGTAATTATATATTACGGGAAAAACAGTACATTTATTATCAAAAACAACGGAATTAAATTATTTTCCCGCTGTTATTATGGCCACTATATGATATTTTTTGGATTGCTAGGTTGAATTTCAAACTTCTGAATAAATCTAGTATTCCTCGACAAGGAATGATGGTACCAAAGCATTCATTAGTTTTTATTTAACTTGCAGAAAGTTCCGGAGTGCCTCATACAGTTTATAAGGGTAATCAGAGAGAGTATGCAAAGGAGTGTTTGATGATCTACGACAAAGAGACGGGCGCCATCACAATAGAAAAGCTAAATCACAATATTCAAGTAAAGAAGACCAGGCAAGTGCTTTAATCAAGGGGGATTCCGAGCAGCAAGCTTAAATGTACAATCCTGCAGGAGCGAAGTCACCAGCAAGTCAGTTCAGCTGCCCGGTCAGCATGCTTCCGTGAATATGGGCCAGGGTCAGCTCCACAGTCAGGGTGCGAACGGAGCGGGAACGGGACCGGGACCAATATCAGCACCTGGGCATGGCTCCGGAACAGCACCCAAAATGGAGAACAGCACAATGCGAATCTCAACCAAGACGAAGGTTTCTACCGGCAGCCGCAGAAATAATATTAGTAAGTAAAAACAAATTGTATAATTGTTCAGCTTACTTAAAACCTGGAAACAGTAACTCGAATAAGATTGAAGCGTTTGCTCTAATTGTTCTATATATTAATATTTTCAGTTGACTTCAAGCCGCGCAACTCGCCAATGCAACAGAGCTCACCATCGCGTCCAGTGCCAGTCCACCGCAGCCCCCAATCTGCGCCGGCGTATGTTCCTTGCGTAGCATCCTTGACGACGTATGATTAATAGAATTAACTTTCAGTTGGGACGCAAACAATGCACAGCAGACGTTGCCCAGCATTCCCTTGATCACCGATGACGATGACTTTGGGTTGAGGGCGGCCCTACACAACAGCGGCCATGCGAACACATCAGGCTCATCAACTGGCTCCGCAACAGGTCAAACGGATTTTGGATCTATTTCCTCGTCCTCTCACATTGGCAAGCAGCGGCAGGCTCCCCCGCACGGCCACGGCAAGCGCCAGCAGATGCACCAGCGCCAAAGCCCACCAATGGCTCAGCAGCAACAGCCATCGAACTATGGGCGTGGTTACAATGGCGGTCAGAGCCACGCACAACAACAGCGGCAACGGAACTCGCCGCAGCAGCAGCGTCCTCCTGCTTATGGCCACGGCAATAGCATGACCATGGACTTAGACTCAACCAGGGAGCAAGAACTGACCTCGCAGTCCGTGGCGCAAGCGGCTGCCGCCTTGGAACAGGTACGTTGTGATTGTGAATAAGTATTGTGCATTGCTAATCTGGGGGTTTCCTTTCCTGCAGCAAATTGGAGGTGCACTGAGTGCATCGAGCTCCAGTTCGGAGTCGGATTCCAGCGACAGCGACAGTGGCAGCGATTCGGATGACAGCACTGAGGATGATCGCCCCATGGAGGGCCAGCAGCCGGTGTATCAGAATCAAAACCACCAACAACAGCAAATGGCGCAGCAGCATCTTAATCAGCTGCCCAACCTGGGCCTTGGCTCCATATCACCAGCATATGGAAGCAATCATCAACAGCAGCAGCAGCAGATGGTGCCCCATCAACAGCAGCAGAAGCAACAGTCCGGCATTTATGCGTCCAACGGTGGCTTTCCGAACGATTTGCTACAAAATGATCTGCAGTTGTCGTCAAATTCGTCCGACGATGACGACTAGTAGCTATTTAAAGTTTGATCTTATTTGCCTTCTTTTTACTAAACCAACGACAACAAGAGCAACAACAATTATTGATATTCTGTCTATATGCGTGTAATTTGTAATTATTGAGAGGTGATTTTACTTGCTAGTGAAATTTTTTTAAATAAATTCTTAGTTCTATACCACGATATCCACAAAAATATATTAATTAATTTTAAATATTAATTTTAGACCTTCCAAATGTGCTGGTAAACATTGAACTAAAACGAAAAAAGATTAATCAAACATTGAACTAAAACAAAAAAGGTTAATCAAAATCATAAGTATAAACATCAATTAAAGTCTATATTTGTCAGTACATATTCGTTTTTAATACAAACAAGTGATTATGTAAAACTTGTTGGCACACTAATAGATCACACGCAAATAAAACCAACAATTATGCTATAAAAAATAACCAAGAGATATAACGGACGATGTAGAGGATGCAACTGAGGAAATTATTTAGTTTGTAATAAAAATACTGCAAATCAAGAAAAATAATTTTAAGTTTTCCAGAAAATTGTGACCACTTTGATTTTTTGCCATTAACCACGCATTTTAATTTAAGCCTAAAATTCTTATTAATATATTCAGATACCAAAAGCGCAAAGAAACATATTTCAAATGATATTTTCAAGTGTTATTTTGTTTCCCTTTACTTCGCTCATTTTTGTAGTCAAGCTTACATTTATCGTTGGCGCTTTAGTTATGTTTATGAAAAAGTAAAAGCTATCTAACTTCGTTTTTGATTAATTTGTTAGTTATATTTATCACGAATGTATTTTTCAGCCTCTTCTCTTTATTAGTCACATAATTGTGCGGTATAGACATTTGTGTTTTTAGCTCATGTTTATTTTAATATATTTGTATTTTTTTAATTAATTTTTAATATATATTATTACGATTTTGTTATGAGCTTGCAATAGTTAAAAGCAACGAAGGAAAATAAATGTGAAACGAAATAACCGGCCTGGTGAAAGTCCTTTTTATTTGTATTTCCCCCAGAATGTCAAAATAATTTGTTACACAGGTGAGCAGAAATGCTCTACTCACTGAAAAAAAACTCCTTCCATATGTGAGCGTGCACGAGGTCCAGATACACACTTATACTTACTGAGATAAGCACTATTTAATTTGCCAAGCCAACAATGAATTGTATTTATGAAGTACCATCCACGAGAGAAACGACCAATAACTGAGAAAAAGCGAAATGATGATAATACAAATTAATTTTTGTACATGCAAATGCGCCTAGGATTAAATGGTTTTTGCTCTAGAAGGAGTAAAATGGGACATTCAATACCAACTCCAACAACAAATTATGAACAAATCATCATCAACTACACAACAAAATAATTCAGCTAATCATAAGCACAATATACACATGCAAAGAATCTAGATCTAATTATGTAACTAATTCTGTAAAGAGTCCGAGAATGCCTAAGATCACAATGAAATCCAGCAAGTAAAATAGTCTTATTGGTAAGCAAATATATATATATATATATGTATATTATATACAAACATGCATGTACACGACTTTATACACAAAACATATAAGAAGATTACTTTTCGTTAAATTAGTTATAATACCGACCATTAAACAGTCAACAATCAATTACAAATATTTATCCATGCGTTTAATATGAATTATTGGGAATAAAAACTTGTAAATCCGGAAATATTCGGCACTATATTTAATACTTACTTCCTTCTTATCCTTCTACATGGAAATTAAGATTTGTCCGAAAATTACAATTAACAATTGCCAATACAGTTTTAAGCATGTTATCAACATTTCCTTTTTAACTGCTATTACGTTTTATTATGTGTTTTAGTTAGCTAAGCACCCGTTTTTTGTAAATATATTAGTTCGGACTTAAATCAATCCATATCCGATCAGTACATCATACAGATACTGTATAAGCAGTCCGAAAAATTATTTAAATGAATAGGAAAGAAATATCAGTTTATTTGGTTTTTAAAGTTTTATAAGCCTATCCTCTGTTAGGGTATAAATGGTATGAGGGTATAAATTAGTCGGCTCGCAACCCAAGTTACTTTTCGCGCGCTTAAATTGCGTGCAGATTCTAGCCGCCCGATAGTATGTTTTACCGGTCGAGCGACGGTCACACTAATAAGTTCCTCGCGGATTGTATCAACAGGTGTTGATTAAGTGGCCAAAAGTATCGAAATGGGCGACGTTACAGGATTGAGCAATGCCGAGGCCGACGAGCTGTGCCAGAAGCCGGATTCGTCCACCAAGGTGAGTGGGTGCCAACCGGCCCAGGCCGCCGCATCACGGAGTGCCACTGACCCGCTGTCGGCGGCGTAGGATTTCCTCTTCCAGCAAACCATGTACCGCATCAAGGATCCACGCCGGTCGCTGCCCTTCTACACGGGCGTCCTTGGCATGACCTTGCTGGTGAAACTGGATTTCCCCGAGGCTAAGTTCTCGCTGTACTTCCTGGGGTAAGGTCGATTGCTCCGGCTTATCTTGATGCCCAAGAGTCCAACTGATATTGATGGAATGACAATCGTTTATTTATCTTATCCAGCTACGAGAACGCCGCCGACGTGCCAAAGGATCCCAAGGAACGACGCAGCTGGGCAATGAGCCGCAAGGCCACCATTGAGTTGACCCAGTAAGTGGTTTTCCATAAGCAAGCGATTTGCGATGTTCCATTTGAATTGGCCCTTTTAATGTCATGACTCTAGGAAAGCTTATTAAAATACTCTATAAGGGCGATTCAATAGCATTCCTAATACCGATGTAAATACTATCTACAATGAGCTCTTCCAACAGAAACTCCGCAATCGGATGGAATTCCATTCAAAGGAATTTTTATTCCATTCTATTTCTATATTTCTTAAATCGTTTACTTATATGTGGTAGATCCATATATTCTTGCTCTGAAGATATGTGCTTAAATAGCATAAACAAGACATGCCAATTTATTTGTTAAATGGAATTAGTTTATTTTTAAATTGTATTATATCCAATGTATATAGTATATCTTAATTCGGTCTTTAGTTGTTAGTAATTGACAAATAACGTATTGAAACTTACAACCAAGCTCGTGGCACTCGATTATATATGTACTTTAAAAGAAATACGTATACCTCTATAATTATATCTTCTGCCATTACCCGTAGCAACTGGGGCACTGAGAGCGATCCGGATCAGAGCTACCACACCGGCAACACCGATCCACGTGGCTTCGGACACATTGGAGTCCTGGTGCCCGACGTGTACGCCGCCTGCCAGCGGTAAGTAATATAAATGGGAAAGTGACCTTTTTTTCAAAAGTATCCTTCCCGCAGCTTCCAAGAGCTTGGCGTTGACTTCGTAAAGAAGCCCGACGACGGTCGTATGAAGGGACTGGCCTTCATCAAGGACCCGGATGGCTACTGGATCGAGATCTTCAATGCACACTCCGTCTAGTCCGGCTGGCAGATAGTTTTAATTTGATTGTGCATCTGCCACTGTTCCTTAATAGCGATTCCCACCACTGAGCTACTGAGCTACCGAGTGGATTCACTACAATAAATGAGAATTTGTGTAATA
Source organism: Drosophila santomea (assembly GCF_016746245.2). Lineage (NCBI taxonomy): Eukaryota > Metazoa > Arthropoda > Insecta > Diptera > Drosophilidae > Drosophila > Drosophila santomea. The sequence goes on along the minus strand of NC_053016.2, from coordinate 16,163,772 downwards.
ATTGGCCTGTGGACCTCATTCACCTGGGTGCACCTGTCGCAGCTGCCGCAGCTGTCAACGCCGGCCCCAAAATAATTGGCTCCTGCTCCTGTGTCCATTCCGGCTTGGTATTTTCACACGCTAATTATTATTTACATCGCGGACAGCCGAGCTTTTTGATAAGCAAATGTGTTACTCACTCGCACATGGGGTGGTGTTTGCCCAGACGGTCTGCGAGGGCCATGTGGAAGCGGTGGGGGGCGGTCCGCTAATAATAGTCAAATATGGGAGCGCAGTATTTGTTTGGTGTCGAATATGGCGTTTTGCAATTTAAGGTCCTGTATGTGGCCACTTGGGAACAGTTCTCGCCCGGAGGTCCTACTGCTAGTGTCCCTCGTCGTAATATACCATGGAGATATCCCAGCCCAGCATCGGCATCTTCTACGTCAGCAAAGTGCTGGCCCTGGCTCCATATGCTACTGCTCGGAACTCCAAGGGCCAAGTGGAAATCGGTCGCAGCTGGCTCTTTACGGTATACTCGGCCACGTTAACGGTGGTCATGGGTAAGTTAGGCAGCCACAGGGAATGAAATCCTTCTGACCAAGAGCTATCCACATCTGCCTAGTTTTTCTCACCTATCGGGGTCTCTTGTTCGATGCCAACTCCGAAATACCAGTGCGGTAGGTACTTCCGACTTGCTGTTGGAACTTTTGTTTCATTTATGTGTCCTACTTGTATGGTCCCAGTCCTGTGCCGTTCCCTTACTAATCTTTACATGCTTGTTTACGGGAGGTTTTCAAATTAGTGACATTCGAAATGAAAATTTCCATAGAATCCATATCTACATGATGTGTTTCTTCAGATTTGAATGCTTAGTTTCTAACGTTCTTTTTTGTAAAAAAGGATATGAATTAGTAGCTAGGGAGTGTCACTACTTTGATCTTAGTTGTGTGTATACTTTTCTCTATTTTTCACTATCTAATCATCACCTCTGCTCCCCTTCCAAACACATTTGATCTTGACCAATTAATTGCTCTGACAAACTGCAAACAAAACCAACCAACAAATCAAAAGTGCATCTTTTAGAATGAAGTCGGCAACGTCGAAGGTGGTGACGGCCCTGGACGTTTCTGTGGTTGTCATGGCTATTGTATCCGGTGTTTACTGTGGTCTTTTTAGCCTTAACGACACTCTCGAGCTCAACGATCGCCTAAACAAGGTGAGACCACGGAAAACAAAGGTCTTATTCCTAACATTTCATTATACTCCCGTATTTATTATATCCACAGATCGATAGTACTTTAAATGCCTACAACAACTTTCGAAGAGATCGATGGCGAGCCTTGGGAATGGCTGCCGTCTCCTTGGTGGCCATTTCCCTTCTGGTCGGCCTTGATGTTGGGACGTGGATGCGCATTGCCCAGGATATGAACATTGCTCAGTCGGATACGGGTAAATATTTCCACTTATTATTTAAAATAAATCCAAATTCGTTTTCATTTTCCCTTTGACAGAGCTCAATGTGCACTGGTACATCCCATTTTACAGTCTCTACTTCATACTCACGGGCTTGCAAGTAAATTTTGCCAACACGGCTTACGGACTTGGCAGGCGCTTTGGTCGCCTGAATCGAATGCTTTCGAGCAGCTTTCTTGCAGGTAAGTGGTACATTCAATTTCTACGATCAATGATTGGTTGTGACACACCCAACAGAGAACAACGCAACCAGTGCCATTAAACCCCAAAAGGTCAGCACCGTCAAGAACATAAGCTTAAATCGCCCTTCAATGCCATCGGCACTCCATGCGAGCCTGACAAAGCTGAACGGCGAAACCCAGGCCAGCGAATCCACAGGTGACAAGGCAGCCGCCCGCAGTCTAATCCTCAACGTGGAGTTACTCAAATTGGGATATTTTCCAGCCAAAAACAAGGGGTTGCTCCTGAAATCTCTGGCGGACAGTCACGAGTCGCTGGGAAAATGTGTCCATCTCCTGTCCAAGTAAAGTTATTCCACATCCCATGTTGCTTGCTTCTTACCCTTTCCGAATTTGACAGCTCCTTCGGCATTGCGGTTCTCTTCATCCTGGTGTCCTGTCTACTGCATCTTGTAGCTACGGCCTATTTCCTCTTTCTGGAACTGCTCAGCAAGCGGGATAACGGGTACCTGTGGGTGCAGATGCTCTGGATTTGCTTTCATTTCCTGCGATTGCTCATGGTGGTGGAGCCGTGCCACTTGGCTGCCCGAGAGTCCCGCAAAACGATCCAGATTGTTTGCGAGATCGAGCGGAAAGTGCACGAGCCTATCCTTGCGGAGGCGGTTAAGAAGTTTTGGCAGCAGTTACTCGTGGTAGATGCTGACTTCTCCGCCTGTGGATTGTGTCGCGTTAACCGCACCATTCTAACATCGGTAATGATTTGTACTATCATAAATAATATCACCGTATTATTCTTTTGTTTTCTGCTTTCAGTTTGCATCGGCCATAGCCACCTATCTCGTAATTCTCATTCAGTTTCAACGGACCAATGGCTAATGTTTTCAGATATACAAAAAGTGGCTTTTTTTATTAACACTATTAACTAAACGGAGTTCTTGGATATCATGATCTGTTAAAGTGTCTATGTGCTTGAATTAGGTTAGCAAACAATAAAAAGCAAACGGGTTATTTTTCTTATAACTTGCTAAAATTCACACACTCATATCATCATCCATGATCCCTTCCTCATATTACAACTAGCCATACTCTGGGGACTTAAAAACCCTTCTGGTATTGCTTGGTCTCCATCCGCTGCTGTAGCAACTCCAGCTGTCGTTTCGCCTCGCACTGAGGGAAGTTATTCAAGTCATAATATTGAGGCGCCAGGGAGAACAACCATTCAGCTATAAAAGAAAAAAATGCTTACAAAATAGATCCAGGACGTGGAAAGCTACGTACGTTTTACATCTGTCACAGTGCGAATGTAGTTCTTTGTGGTCAGCACAAACTCATTGTAGATAACCCAATCGGGCTTGTGGTCGAGACACGTCGACGGATGCAGCTGCACGTTCTGGTTGTCCTTGATGGTCAGATAGTAACCAGTGCGCTCCAGGTGGGCCACCTGCATGAAGAAGCCCTGCACGAGGGCCTTGCGTATGTTTACGTAGTAGTCCTTCGATGTGAATTCCGTGCTCGTGCGCCGCAAGTTGAAGCGGTCCATGATCCTAGCCAGCTGCTGGCGCACGTTATCTGCACTCTTCAGCGATCGGAAGTTTATGAAGTTCTCGTAGCACCAATTTGGATCCTCACTGCCTGAAAGCGTCAAAGCAACAATTGTCTTTCTATTTTCGATACTGGTTTGTTTAGTTTACTTACTCTGCTTGAAGGCGTGATAGACATTCAGCAAGGTCAGGTGGTCTCCGTCAATATGGGCGAATCGCATCTTGGCCTCATCGGCAGCTTTCTTTGCCTCGTTGGGACGAACGAAGCATTGTGGGACTTTTGCACGTTTGAATTGGGTTGGTTTCGATTAAGCGCAAGTTCAAAACAATTTTTTACATAAACAAATAGATTGTGCTTACTTTTTGTCAGCTAGGCAATCTAGAGGCTTGATTCAAAGATTGATTGCATTTGTGAGTTGCAAGTGCGTTCAATGAACATTAAAAGATAAAAACAATATCTATTTGGGCATACTTTGCTCATCATTCCATTCAAATAATGGGCTTTGACTATTAACGCATGTGCAACTTTTTTTTCGAGTTGAATGCAAAGAACAAATAAATTGAAAAACTTTCTCCTTTGCATTGTTTCTTAAGAAATTACATAAATTCTTTTAAGAATATCAAAAATTCTTCCTCAAAACTTCAGACTTTCAATTTACAAATGAAGAAGTGAATCATGGCTGCCACTTAAACGGATAAAATGTTCATGTATGCATCCGCAGAAATCTAAGTAAAGGACGAGTCTTACGTATTTGAAAAACGAAGAGTGGCAGCCGTGAAAGTATTCGTGCGAGACCTGAGTGGACTTCTTAACTTATCGAAGACAGTTTCTTAGAGTTGTATTTTATCTCACCCGACAACATGGCCGTTATGGAAAGTATTTCATTGGAGCAGTTATGTTGGCAGCTGGCGATCAGCATCTTGGCCAGCTGCGGATCCAAGGGAAACTCGGACATAACGGCGCCCAGGTCCGTTAGATTGCCGTCATCATCCAGGGCGGCCAGATAATTGAGCAGCTCCAGGGCACGCATCAGGGTCTCTGGAGCAGGGGGGTCCATGAAATCAAAATGAACCAGGTCGTCGATTCCCAACTTCTTGAGCTGCAGAACCACAGTGCCTGGTGAGAAATGAGTAGCCGGGTATGAGAAATTGAGTAATGTATTATATGGATATAGGCATTACCCAAATTGGAGCGCAGGATTTCTGGGTAGGTGTTGTCCTGCATCTCGTTCTTAAACGCCTTTTCCGTGTACAGACGGAAACACTTTCCAGGACGCGTACGTCCAGCACGACCGGCTCTCTGCTGTGCAGACGCCTTCGAAATGGGGGAGACGAGAAGACTCTCCACTCGAATGCGAGGATTGTACACTTTTTGCTTGGCGAAGCCTGGATCGATCACGAACACCACTCCGTCAATGGTCAGCGAGGTTTCGGCGATGTTGGTGGACACCACCACCTTGCGTCCTATCGCGCCATTGGCATTTGGCGGTGGGGCCGCCTCAAAGATGCGCTGTTGCAAATTGGGCGGCAACGTGGAGTACAAGGGAATGCATTTTAGCTCTCCAATTTCAGAGCCCAAATTGTCGATCTCGCGCTTGATGCGCTTGCACGCCTCCTCAATCTCTTCCTGTCCCGTGAGGAACATAAGGATATCACCTAATGTTGCAAAATAAAGTTTGAGTTTAGTTTGCAATGGGCAAAGTGAATGCAATGTAACAAATATTATTGGAATTTAAGAACTTCCCATCGGCAATAGAAAGTTGATCTCTTGCCTTGCACTTTTGCTTCTGGCATAGCTAAGAAATTGACTTCCAATAATTTTATAAATATTTTGAATAGAAATTGTTGGGATTATCGTATAAGATTACTATAAATGCCGGTGAGGAAGCAACTTATGATATAAACTTTTACCGGAATCCATTAACTTACCCTCGATTTCCTCACACATGTGTATCTGAATGACCGTGCGAATGGCAGCCTCTAGGTAATCCCTTTCTGGTTCGGGTGTGTAGAAGATCTCCACGGGATGTGTGCGACCGGGCACATTCATGAGCGGTGCGTTGTCAAAATACTGCTGGAACTTGCCGGCGTCCAGTGTGGCGGACATGACCACCAGCTTAAGGTCGTTACGCTGACGGATGACCTCCTTGAGCACGCCCATGAGGATGTCCGTGGCCAGGGTCCGCTCGTGAGCCTCGTCGAGAAGGATGACCTGGTACTGCTCCAACATAGGATCAGACATGGCCTCGCGCAACAACATACCGTCGGTCATGTACTTGAGCAGGGTCTTGGCCGTGGAGCAGTCCTCGAAACGAATGGAGTACCCGACCTCTTCGCCCAGTTTAACGTCCATCTCCTCCGAAACGCGCTGGGCCACGGACATGGCGGCGACTCGACGTGGCTGGGTGCAGGAAACGCCTTTGCGCCCCTTGGACACTGCAAAGTCCACACACCACTGCGGGATCTGGGTCGTCTTGCCGGAGCCCGTCTCGCCCACCAGCACAATGCATTGGTGCTGGCTGAGCAGCCGCATGAAGTCCGCCTGGTACTCAAATACGGGCAGCGCAATGCGCTTCTTGTAGAGATTCTGGTACCGTTGCGAATACGGCGTGTTGGTCAGTGGGTTCATCGTGGGCGGCTGCTTGTTGGGCACAAATCCGCCCAGGATCTGGGCCACTGTGCCGGCAGCGGCTGCCGCCGACGAGGAGGACGCCTCTGTCTCCCTGTGGAGAAACAAGCATTAAACTACTGCCGTGTGGTGGCACTTACACACTTACTTCTTCGCCTTGCTGCCGTAGGTCTCCCCTACTTCAATTCGACGCTTGGACATGCCGATTTATGCTGATTACTGGACTTAATTCTCAAAACGAAGCGTTTAGCACAAAAAAAAACACGCGCTCAGTGAGACCTTTTAACATACCAACCATGCCGAACGAAGTTTTTCAAAATACCGAAATGTACTTTCTATGTATACTGTTTAAATACCATAAATAGCAAAGATCACCACCAACACTTGCCGGCAAGTTTACACTTATTTGTTTAAATATGTAGATAAGAATCTACAGCAACCTCTTCTATTAAAAATTAACTTTTTTTATAAGAGAAGTTGCGAAAATTATTGTATACGTATTATTGTATACAAACTTAGAATTGACTTTCGGTATCAATTTGGTTGAAATATACTTGCGACTATAGTCATTTTTAAAGGATTAAACGGATTGTTTCGTTCGATTAACAAGAATGCATGGATTTGGTATTTTCGGCTTGTGTTGGCGCTCTAGCTGTGGTCACACTATTCCATTGTATCGATTCGGAGGGAGCTGAATTTTTGCACGTATTTCAAAGTGCAAAGATGCGAAACAAAGCTCAGGATACCGAATGAAAGAGCTCCTCCGAGAACAGGACTAGTTGCTTAACCACCATGGAAATACCCATTCAGGTAGCGGTGCGCATCTTCCCGCATAGAGAACTCAAGGACTTGTTAAGGAGCTTTGGTCCCTCAGAGCTCAAAAAGGATGTCCAGGCGGAGGATGAGGGGGCGGACTCCAAGGACCCTGCGGTACAAGCTACGGTGGCTAAAATAAACATTGCGGCAAAGGCGGACCCAAACGGGAATGTTAAGGAGGGCAGTGCGACTGATTCGAAGACAATTCCAGATGCCAATGGCAACGACAGCGGCCACAGGGATTACCCGGACTCCGCATATTGCGTCCAGGCTATTCCCATCAGCGCTTCTGCCCTAGGATTGCCCAGTGCTCTCCCAGGGGGAGATCCCATGGACAGCATTGCGGCTGGACTGATCCAAGTGGGTCCCCACACGGTTCCTGTCACTCACGCCCTGGCCAGCAGCAGCTCCCAGGAGCAAGTGTACCACCAAACGGTCTTTCCGCTCATTACACTGTTTCTGGAAGGTTTTGACGCATCTGTAGTCACCTACGGTCAGCGGGGCCAGGGCAAAAGCTACACGCTCTACGGAAACGTCCATGACCGTACCCTGACTGATTCCACAGAAGGAGTCGTCCACCTTTGTGTCCGTGACATTTTCTCGCACATATCATCGCATCCAGGTGAGTTTATTAGAGGGTCTTATTAGCATAGATATCCTAATTCCATTTTTACTTTAAGGACGCACCTATGCCATCAACGTGGGATTCGTGGAGATATGCGGAGGTGAAGTATGCGACTTGTTGGGCATGGGTAACATACACTGCACCAACGTCGATGCCGTCTTTCACTGGCTGCAAGTGGGTCTATCGGCCCGCCAACCGCTACCTGCGCACACCTTATTCACGCTTACCCTGGAGCAGCAGTGGGTATCCAAGGAAGGGCTATTGCAGCACCGCTTGTCCACGGCCAGTTTCTCGGATCTCTGCGGCACTGAGCGATGTGGCGAACAGCCACCGGGTCGTCCCCTCGATGCTGGCCTGTGTATGCTAGAGCAGGTGATCAGCACTCTTACAGACCCAGGACTCATGTACGGGGTCAATGGCAACATTCCGTATGGTCAGACCACACTTACCACTCTCCTGAAGGACTCGTTCGGCGGACGGGCTCAGACGCTTGTGATTCTGTGTGTGTCACCGCTTGAAGAGCATTTGGCCGAGACTCTGGGCAACCTGCAGTTCGCCTTTAAGGTGCAGTGCGTGCGTAATTTTGTAATTATGAACACCTACTCCGATGACAACACGGTGATAGTTCAGCCGGCTGAGGCTGCGCCAGTTTCCAATACCTCTGCTGGACCTTTGGCGCAGGCGGGACCTGGGGACAACTTTGGCCTGCAATTCGCAGCGAGCCAATGGTCTAAATTAGTGACCAACGCCGAGGGGCTGTTTTCCAAGTAAGTGTACACGTTATTTCTAATGTGAAACTTTTGACGACGAAGACATTTCTAGGCTGATAGATTCCAAGCTAATTACTGAAGTGGAGAAGGAGCAGATCGAGGAGTGGCTCTTTCTCAAGCAGGAGTGCGAGGAGTGTCTCAGCTCAACGGAGGCTATGCGTCAGCAAAAACAGCTGGTTCCCATTCTGGAGGCCGAGGAGCCCGAGGAGGTGAACTCAGAAGCAGCTAATTCTGAGCCGCCAAACTCCGACAATGAAAACGACACAGACAATGAGTCGCATCGTCCCGATCTAGACGACAAAATAGAAAGCCTTATGGAGGAGTTTCGCGACAAAACAGACGCCCTTATCCTTGAAAAGCACGCTGATTATCTATCCAAGCACCCGAAGGCTGTTATGCAAAGCCAGGACCGCGAGAATGGGACACAACCACCAGCAGAAAATGGCGATGATCGCAAAATCAGCATTGGCAGTATGTCCTTACTTCGCACATCCTCTATTATACAGTAACATTTTGGTTTCTTATTTAAACAGGTCGAAGGAGAAGTGTTCAGCCAGGTGCTAGCTTAAGTACTGCAGAGCTCGCCATGCTTAATCGGGTAGCTTCCCAGCAACCTTCTCTGCCCATTGATCCTGAGTCGGTCGTTGATCCTCTGGAAAGTTCTTCGGGCGAGGGACTGCGTCAGGCAGCTCTCGCTGCCGCCGCAGCCACTGCTCCTATTGAACAGCTACAGAAAAAGTTGCGCAAACTGGTTGCCGAGATCGAGGGCAAGCAACGACAGTTGCAGGAAATCGAAGAGACAATCCAGGTGAAACAAAACATAATCGCCGAATTGATCAAGAACAGTGATACACGTAGCCATGCAAAACAAAGATTTCACAAAAAACGGGCCAAGCTGGAGACCGAGTGTGACAAGGCCAAGAAGCAGCTAGGTAAAGCACTAGTTCAAGGCCGGGATCAGTCGGAAATTGAGCGATGGACTACGATAATCGGACACCTCGAGCGTCGTCTAGAGGACCTTAGCTCCATGAAGCATATTGCTGGTGAGAGCGGACAGAAGGTGAAGAAGCTTCAGCAATCGGTAGGCGAGTCACGAAAGCAGGCCGATGATCTAGAGAAGAAGCTTCGAAAGGAGTGTAAGTTGCGCTGCCAGATGGAGGCGGAGCTGGCCAAGCTGCGAGAATCTAGGGAGACTGGCAAAGAGCTGGTGAACGCCCAAGGCTCTCATGAGCAACAGGGCCGCCAATTAAAGGCAGTGCAGGCTAGGATTACGCATCTTAATCACATTTTGCGCGAGAAGTCGGATAACCTAGAGGAGCAGCCGGGACCAGAGCAGCAAGAGAGCTTGCGTCATGAGATCCGCAACCTGCGCGGAACTCGTGACTTATTGTTAGAAGAGCGCTGTCATCTGGACCGCAAGCTTAAGCGGGACAAGGTGCTGTCTCAAAAGGAGGAGCGCAAGCTGCTCGAGTGCGATGAGGCCATCGAGGCCATAGATGCGGCCATAGAATTCAAGAACGAAATGATCACGGGCCACCGCTCCATCGACACGAGCGACCGAATCCAGCGGGAGAAGGGAGAACAGATGTTGATGGCCCGCTTAAATCGTCTCTCAACGGAGGAGATGCGAACGCTTCTGTACAAATACTTCACCAAGGTTATAGACTTGCGCGACTCCTCACGAAAGCTAGAACTGCAGCTGGTGCAGTTGGAGCGCGAGCGGGATGCCTGGGAGTGGAAGGAGCGCGTTCTGTCCAATGCCGTGCGCCAGGCAAGACTGGAAGGGGAACGAAATGCGGTGCTGCTGCAGCGTCAGCACGAAATGAAACTCACATTGATGCTGCGTCACATGGCAGAGGAAACTTCGGCCAGCTCAGCCAGCTACGGAGACCGAGCCTTGGCCCCCGCCTGTAGTAGTGATTTCGACTACGATCATTTTTACAAAGGAGACGGTAATCCAAGTAAGGCACTGATCAAAGCGCCAAAGCCGATACCCACCGGCTCGGCGCTGGACAAGTACAAGGACAAAGAGCAACGCAGCGGGCGCAACCTCTTTGCCAAGTTCCATGTACTCACCAGGTATGCTTCAGCTGCTGCAGCCGGGTCCTCAGGCTCCACGGCCGAAGAATCCACAGCCCTCATTGAGTCAACCACCACGGCAACGGCAACCACAACGTCTACAACCATTACCGGAGCCATCGGAAAAGTAAAGGAAAAGGCCCTGGTCAGCTTCAGGCCGGAGCAGCTGAAGCGACTGATGCCAGCGCCGACGGCCACGAAAGTGACGCGTCAGAAGAACAAAATAATTATTCAGGATGCAAGTCGTCGAAATTAATTACGAATTTACCCATTTCCAGTCCAGTACGATATTATCTGGTTAAGCCAAATAGCCATATACAATTAATAACCCTGAGTCGAAATCCAGCCACTTTAATAATTAACTCGACAATATTTTGAATACAGTTTGCTAAATCCTTAAGCTCATATCCAGCACATAAAACAAAGAAATGATTGAGATTGTTTACAAAAAAATGATTCATTTTAATTAATCGTTCGTTTTAAAAATTATGCGTTTGTAAGACGGATTAGTTCATTAGTTTAGTGCTTGTCGTTTAACTTATTGAAGTGGTTATAGTTCGATATATTTTTAAGTGTGAAGCAAAGATCCTGGTATAAGAACTGAACAAGTTTCGTCCACAGTCATGACACAAATAGAGCACACATGGTTCTCATTCTGGATCTTTAGCTGGGGAGCATTTATTTTACAAACCCTTACACGTACACCTAGCATATGGAAATAACTATCCTCATGAGATTCAACCGTAAAGACTTGACCTGATACTTAAGATACTCGCAAGACAAACCGTACACAAAACTCGCTCAAAGTGTTGACCTACACATCCTCACTGTTTAACTTGTACATAACAATAATTGTTAGGTTACCATTTAGTTTTAATTGATTTTGTTAGTTTTAGGTTAGTTGTAACACTATTGTGTCTTCCCTCGAATTTTAATTGACTTCCGCTACCAACTACAATACACGTACTAAATACCCAAGTGTTAACATTTAATACTCTACCAAAAGCATTTACTCTGTACTTAATGCTTAATATGCGCAGTATTTGTGCTATTTGTATCCAATACTAATTTTTCACTTACATTAAAATTCAACACTTTTTGGTTGTGTATAACGTATTTTCTGTAGTCATTCGGATAGGTGAAGTTTCAAGATATATCTCACTATATTCCGAGTAACTTAAATTGATATTAATGTATGTATGTACCCTCAATATCAACATATATTTCGCATAATCGCTTGTCATGGCTTTGTGTGGATATTGTTGGATAAGCAAATAAATATATACAAACCAAAATAATCATATATTGAGTGTTTTATTTTGAAAACAAAATTAATATTGTACAAGATAAAATCCAAACAAACAAAGTCCACACAGCAACAGGTGAAAAATGTCCCAGAAATTTCCCAAACAATCGCCCCTTCAGACACACACACACATTGAAAGCGGAAAGAGAGAGAGTGCCGGTTGGAGCGGAGTATCTGAATCCGATGGCGAGTATCTGAGCATCCGATTCAGTCTTGTTTGGACCGTCGAGCGATCGAGAACCGGATTTCAGCGTTAGTCGGCGAATCGCGAGAGCGTGTGTGTATTTGTGTGTGAGCGTTGTTTTGGGACACCGATACGGATACGGGTACGGATATACGGATATACGGCAGCGGTACGCGATTAGCAATCCCCCAACCGGTTGCAGTGGTGCTGGTGCACCTCCAAATAAGTGAATAATAGTGTTTAAAGGTATCTGAAAGATAGCCAAGAGCAGAGCAAAGTATCTGTGTTTGTGTGTGCGGTGCTTTTGTGCGGAGTCGCCACCCCCGTGGATTAGTGGCACCCTGCTGCAAATAGCCCACCACTCTCACTGAGTGTGATAGTGTGTGTGTGTAAACAATTAAAAATTTTGCATTTAAACAACAATCAGCATCAGTAGCAGCTATAACGGTAAGAAAAGTCGGCAGTTCCGCTCGGAAATTTTCACCGTTGTCTGGCAACTTCTTTGTGCCCGTTGTGTATGTATAGGTTGCATGCGGAAGTGTGCGTAAGTCCTGCCCACGCCCACTGAGTAGCGCTAGTCTGCGAAATCAATTGCGGCATGCTGTATGTTAATATTTAATAAGTTAACTGATAAAAGCCTTGGGTCTTTCCATTGATTTTTCGCCAAACGTTAAGTTTTCCTGATTTTAGAATGCAAAAACGGTTACTTTATGCCCTGTATTACACACACTTGCGAAAGGGTGTGAAAATGTACTGCCAGGAGGGAGGAAAATACATGTTCTGCGACCATCAACGCAGTTAAATGGTAGATTTCTGAATGCCATGTCTAATATCTAGGGAGTTTTTATACATTTCGTGCTAGTTTTTATTTATAAATCGACTTTTGGAGGAAATAATTGCAGTTGTGAATTTTCAGCGAATTTTTTTTCGGCGCATGCGCCCTTGGAACCGCAGAAAAGCAACTCTGCGATTACCGTTGTATTCGCCTGGGCGTCCATGGTTATGTTTGTGTGTGTGTGCAACCTGTGCCTCCTGCCGCCAGGTCCTTGGTCCTTTGTCCTTTGTCCCCGTCAGGTAGTTTTCAGTTTTCCCTACTCAAAACGCCTCATTCTCAAGAACCTTTTTAAATTCCTGGCAGTTTCCATGTGGCACACATACGCCGTGATCCTTTATGCGCTTATGTATATGTGTGTGTGTGTGTGCTAGCAGGATGCGAGTGGTGGTTCATCCCCTGCTTGTAAAATCTCTGAAATTCCGTGCAGCTGCCTTCGCCCTTTCCTTGCTGCTGTGTCTGAAGTTTCCACTATTTGATTTTGCAAGTGTTGCACTACCCTCCGCCTCCTCCCCCTCCTCCTTCTCCGTCTGCTGGCGATATACTTTTTATTTTCCTGCTTCTTTTCTGTATTTTTGTCGGCTCGCCATCCTGTTGCTAGGCGGGTTTTTCCCACTAGCTGGGCTAGTGCCAATTTTCTATGTTTCTAAGTTCCCTGCTTAAAATGTTCTGTGACTGAAATAGGTATTTGCAGTACAATTATTAAAAATATTTCTAGGCACTATTGATTTATTTGCTGTTTTGGTACAAGAACTTACCAATTCGACTAAGAAATATTAGACTTGTAAATATCTCTCGATTTGCCAAACAACTTATTGCCACGCCCACTCTAACGCCCACAGACCGCCAAAAAACTAACGGGTATCAGATAGTCGGGGAACTCGACTCTCTCGTTCCCTCTAAAAAACATTTTTAAGCAATTCTTTCTATTGGTATCTTCATATAAATGGACCATCGTGCCAATTCAGTTAATAGATCCTGGATATCATTGAAAATAGTAAATTCGAAAATAGCATATACAGCTGTGGATCGAAGTATTCAATGTATTATTTCATCTTTTTGAAGGAAAGTTGTAAATATTTTAAAATATATGTAAACATATACGTATATATATTGCACACTCGAGCTCAAACAAATATCCTGTGGTCGCTCTTATCGATTTGATGAGAACGCTCTCATCGGGTCGGCTGTGAAGCCAAATATTGATTTCCACTTGGGCAGCAACATGACACAGCGGAAAAGGTTAAAGTGAACAAAGGACCGAATAAATATTTCCTTTTGTTTTTGCTGCCGCACTTGAATCTCAATTAGGGGCGCAGTGCGCGAATGGGTCATACGTAGCAGCGGTTCTGGACAATGGATGTGTCTCTACCTCCGCCGACGACCCTGCACTGGGCCACTGCCCTCTGTCCCCCAATCTGATCACCACCAGCAGCAACCATCCCTCCGGGCACCACCCTGCCTAAATTTATTGGCTCGTCACCCCAATTTAAAGTTACACATTGCAGCCAGACGGGGCAACAAGAAGAATGCGAAATGCAAGCATGAGTAATATTAAAATGCTTTTGATTCGTTGATTTTACCACGCGATTGACCAAACGGATCCGCTCAGGGAGCGGTTGTATCTCTTTATGTAGGTACATTGTATATGGTATATATGGTATGAATGTATCCACACATATGTTGCCTATACGGATGCCTGGATCTGTTGACTGATTGCCAGATGTTTTCCAAATTGCTTCAGTCGAGAATCATTTGTCGGGATGAAAAGCGAACCATTTCTAAGCTGAAAGCTCAAGGAGACAAGTACTGATGCGTCATTCATCGAATGTTACAGTGCTTTTTGGCAATTTTTGGACAGATGACATTCACATGTATTTACTTTATTTTACTTTAATACTTCATTTTTTAAAGCAAAAAACTAAATTCGCTGATTTATTTGCTTGGCTAGCAAAATGCACTTCATTCATTCCTTCATACTTATGTATGTAAAAGGATACACTTATTTACCTTCTTAGCCTTTGAATGACAACCTTTGTGGAGGCATAAGCCTTGTGCCCATGCACGTGATTCAATCAAATTTCACAACCATTACCATATGTAAACAAACTTCTTCGCCTTCGTCTAGTGTAACTTGTTAATGACATTTAAATAAATGCATTAAGGGTTTTTCGATTTGCAAACACATTTTACAACTAATTAATATATGTATAAACCTATGTATGTTCCACCATCTGCAGTCAGCTTTTGTAAAATACTTAGTAGGCAGCTTAAAGTGAATTTTTCGGTTCGTAAGTTCGTAGGTTTGGTGCCACACCCCTGCTGGAATATTTTGGCCACCCTAGAGCCTTTGAGGCAGCTGTTCCCCTGTCAAGCTGCTCAACTTGGAGACAGTTAACCCTCGCTGAAAGCGACAGCTAGTTCATTAGTCCAATTGAAAAGCTAACATGGGCAGTGGACCCTCCACCACACAACCTATTTTATTTATTTCAAAGGGGATAGAGTTCTCTGTACGTCTGCGCAACCCTCTAAGCAAATAAAAATGAGTCGTGGATAAGACATAGTCATCTAGCTGAATGATCCGACTTGAATTGAATGCGGAGTAAAAAACGAAATCTTCGTGGCATACGAAATTAAGGAATCCACTTAAGAGTTAATTAAGCGTTAAGAATATAAATTGTTCAACTTTTCAATCTATTTCTATGCTCAAGCATATGTGTATATGGAACAATTAAAGGCAAGCTCATGGATTAAAGTAAGTCGCTGGCCATGTGGAGGAGCTGGAGCTGGAGCTGCCACGTTGCAGACACCAAGGGGATCCGGGGACAAGCAGACAGAAATGTGGAATCGTGACTTCCTGCCTTTCATAAAGTGTTTTCTTTGCTCCTCCAAACTGCCGCGGCGGCGTGGAAGGGAGGCGCGTGACATTTTATGAATAGCAGAAGGCGGAAAAATGAAGAGTAGTTGCCTTCTTCTTCTATCGCCATTTGTGGTTTAATTAATGACATCCCTCCGCGGAACCCTCCTTCCACGAAGCACTTTTGCCTATTTCGTTTTATTCCATTTGCTAATCGCTTTTACAGGGCTTCTTTTGCTTGGTACTTGTTGGAGATAGTTTACGGGATAGACCTCAAAGTCTTTTGAATATTTTTTATTCGACACTTGCTGTTATTGTTGCTCCATAAGCAATATTATGACAGATACTTGTCAATTGAGAACTTTCATGGAGGAGCATAAACACAGCTATCAAAGGAATAATCCTCAAAGTGTTACAAAACAATCAATGAATATATAAAAATGATCAAATGTGTATAAAGTACACGTATTAAACATTTAGTTTCAGATAGTCATTAGGGATTGAGTTAAAATGGTTAATAGGATGGAGCACTGTCTTACAGTAGAGGGTGGTTCGCCTAATCCAATTACTTGCACTTCAATTAACAATAGAGCGACATTTTGCAAAAAGCTTTTTAAACCCGCAACTTATAAGCACAACAGGAAAACCCCTATATAAATAAAAAAACTTACCATATTATATAAAATCATATAAAATAATGAAACAATGCTTCTCCCCTGTTTTCAGATAACTCGGGCGTGCCAAAACCGCAGCGAAGGGTGCTCTTCAGTGAATTTTTGCGTAAAATCGATAGCCAGATAGACCCTCCTTCTACTGCCAACCTCATCAACCTCACACAACCCGCTCAGCGGAAACACGGCATACGGAATGAATATGCCCAACGAACGCCTCAAATGGCTAATGCTGTTCGCAGCTGTTGCCCTTATTGGTGAGTAATAGTACTTGGCACAGTCTCTATTTGAGTTTCAGGTGGCCCTGTAAATTTGTGTTCTAAGGCATTCTGAACTGGTGAACTGTTTGAACCTTTTCTATTTTCACAACTATCATATACCTATTACGCATATAAAAACATTTAAAGTTAATATGGCTTCAAGCAGACCTGGAGCTACACATGCATTTACGTACTGCAAATTAAGATTTATCTTATAAATATATAAAATAAAAGGTTTTTAATCAACCTTCAGATTATGTCTGGAAGAATAATGTATACATATTGTTGTGACGGGTCGCAACTGGATACAGAATTTCAACTGTGTTTGCTAATTAAAAATAACGTTTTAATGTTAAATAACTACCTATCTGTTGTGGCATGGCTTTTCGTATACATTCAGATTCGCTTTCAGTTTAATTTCACGCTTCTTATCTCTCTTGACACAAGCGCCACAACTTTTTACCCACTTTTCCCGCTTTTGCCGCTGCTGTGGATTTCCAAACGTTTCTGTGGTTCACGTTCTGCGATTAAATTCTGTTTTTCTTACATTTACTTTGGCTTTCGCTTTTTGTTTCATTGCGCTTGTCGGCTGCTTGCAGTTGGTTATTTACTCGAGTGTGCGTCTGGACGGATACATTTGTATCTTTTTGTGTGGGGGAGGAGATAAACGTGCGGTTCATTGCCTCGACTGTCCGGAAAATGTTTTGGGGTTGTTGGGATTGAGGGGACTTGGGAGGGACTGTGCCACATCAGTGGGTCAGATTGGGAATTAGTCAGTCCCGTCGAGTAGATGAGTAATTCCAGTTCTTGGATAGACTGTGGAAATAGTTTTTTATGAATGAATTTATCTTTTCCTGTTTATGTTTTCTATAAGCTTTTTAATACACAAATTATTTTTACAATAATAAAATCAGTTAACTAATCTTGTGACGTAGGGTTCTCCTTTTCCAAACATCAAGACATCTTATATTTATTCAATTTTTGAATCTTTATTATTTAAGCTACCTCTTATGTTAGCTTAAATGAAATTCAATTAGGAGGGCTAGTATTCTTGACCCATCGCCATACAAAGCGAATTTACGAATTTATATAGTGACTACATCCATTTATGTTATTAGTTAGCAATGTATGGGTTGTTGCTTATTCTACTGTTGTACACGAAGAAGAAAAAAGAAGAATAATAAAAATAGCATAAGAATTACAGGAAATTTGCTCTGTCGACGAAGTGAGAAATAAAAGAAACATCTTTTAATGGCAATCGCGTGATGAGAGACTTTATTGGAATTTGGAATAAATAAATGCTAATGGAACGGATTATTTAACCAAGAGCAAAAAAATAATATTATGTTTGAAATGCGCTAAGCAGATCTGGAGAGATGATATTGAGAATAAAAAGAACACATTGTACAAAGCTTCAACAGCGAGTACAAATATTTGCCCACCAGAATGGAAAGATCTCAGGGATACAAGCTTTGAATGAGCGTCTTACGTTGATTGCGCGGGTCATCATTCAATTGAAATTAATTTAAAACATTTTGCGCCAATTTTTGCTTTTGTTATTATTATATGCTTCGCCATTGCGACCGTCCAGGCAAAAGCAAAGCATGTTTGCAAAAGCAAAGCATGTTGCATTAATATTTAAAGCCAGACTTAAACAATAAAATGGATTTATTGAGCAGGCTCCGTTATGGGAAAGTCGGAATGTGACGCTTATGTTGTTTTTCCTGTCTCCGCTGCAGTCGGACGTATTTAATTCGCAATTTCATTCGATCCAATTGAAATTCCGCTCGCACACGACGGGCACTGCAATGGAGCTTAAAGTTCACAAATGGCCACAGTGGGTTCAAAACACTGTAGCCGAAAAGTAAAAAGTAACCATGTAACTCACAGCAAATAAACAGGAAGCAGTCAATTTGTGTGCACATGTACATACATATATGTATGTGCAAATCAAATGGCACATGGACGAATGACAAATGGAATGGGCTTTGCTATGCTGCCGAAGCATGCTTTTTGTTACTTTCCGTTGAAAAAAATATGTAATAAAAACTTATCCGATTGTTAGCTCTAATTGGAGCATATGTTACTCATGTATCCCGTTTGCTATTGAGTTCTATTTATAAATCTTTCTGCTGCTAGAGAATAAACATATCTCGGAGCTAAGTTATAATATTAGCTCGACAAGAGCAAAAACCCATAGTTTGCCTACTGCTGATAAGGGAGGATGAACCTCGAATCCACTTATCAACTGGGTCACATTTCTCCCGCCGCTATCGTCAAGATCTTTCCTTAAGAGATTTCGTAACCAATTAGAAGCACTGCGTGCCACTCAAAGCACTCGTAAATATGACAGAGATCATCCGGGAGATCACTGAACCAGGCCCTCTTCTGGAAGAAACTATTTCCGTTTCTACACAAAGTCAAATGCTGAAGAATGAAAGAAAGGAGCCGAATTGTGAGGATGGAGTGGAGCTGTCCAAGATAGGAAATGCATTCCGTAATTTCAGATGATTGATGTACCCCTCCTGACACTTTCTTCGCCCTCTTCGGAGTACGTGTTATGATACCTCGACGATTGAGGCGCATCACACGCGTGGTTTGTGGCTGGGCTCCTATCCTATCCGTGCACTTACCCAAAATCTTAGCACTTCGGTTTTTCTAAAATATGTTTGATTTGGATAAAATACGCCGCTTAATATAGCATGCTACAAGATCACGAACACTGTTTTTTCTGAGTGGATCCATCTTTTTCTCGTTGGAGGAAGAGCAGCAACTGCAGACGGTTCAATACAATTTTGCCCCCAACCTATTACTTGCATCGCAGTGGAAGACGACTATGGAGCACGAGAATGGGGAAAGCATTCTATTTGCTAGTGACGTCATCATGCGGCTTGCTGCTTTATGAGCCGTTGCAGTCAATTCCATTCCATTTCCATTCGCAATACTTCAAAGCTGTTTGTCAACCCGAATAGAGAATAAAGATTGGAGAATGGCGAATAATTACGTAAAAATTGCCTTATAACGATCCTGAAAGTTGGCAACAATGCCGAGATAAATGCTATTCACAAGAATCCCAAGAATCACAAGAACTGACGTTTTAAAAACTCTTTACAAATCCAACGTGACTTCTCATCGTGACATCTCAGGGCATCAAAGCGTTTGTTGGCCCATTAAAAGCATTTGTCATATATTCGAGCTCATTAAGTGCTCCCAGAACTTAAGAAACTTTCGGATCCATGTGCATGTGTAGAAAGTATTAAGTTAACTCAAAATATTTTATGAGCTGTGCAGCCAGCGAAGGAATTTGTGGGGCCCACCAAAATGTATTTTAAGATATTTTTAAGTGGGTGCAGAGTAAATGCCGCTCTTGGCGAGACTTTTAAAAACTTCGGCAATAAAGTTTTTCTTTTCAACCCCTCCGTTGGTGGAAAACCCATAGAAAGGTCTGTGTTCTGCTGGCTCTGGCTCTCTTCCTCTTTCGCTGACACCCCTAATTCGCAGTGGAGAGAAAAAGTTGTGAAAATGAGAAATGTTTGTTTAGTTTGCCAGCGAAGATTTGCTCACAGTGCTTAGCCACACACTTTTCATTCACCCGGGAAGAGAGGAGAGTGACACCCACCCCCCGATTCCCCCTCACGGCTCGAACAGCTGTAATGACTAAGGGCCACGTTGGCGGCACGCATTTCCACCGCCTCCATGCCAAACAGTGTCCTACCCTCTGGAAAATGATTATACTTATTTACGTCTCCCTCTGCCTGACAAGCTGAATTCGAGCGACGCGCCGTTGCCGCACTTCACTCGGCGAGCTCCTGCCCGTGGGATTCCCCTTGCAGCGCCCCTTGCAGCGCCCTCTGGCGACGAATTAGTCGGTCAAGAAGGGCGTTGTGGGTGGGTGTTGTGTGTGGAAGTGGTTGCCATTTGGCACTATCCATCCAAAGGGTCTAAATAACATATTCTGTTACTTTTTTGTTACTTTAACTCTTCAAGCAACATTATTTCGAGTCAGTCTGATACTCAATGTAACAAAAACTCGTCTGCGATTTGAGTTCCTTAAGTCAGAGTGTGGCTAAGAATTTAGTTACGACACATAAGTCACAATAAATTGTGTAGCGTTAAATGAACAGAAATCTCTTGTGTGGAATGATACGAGCCGAAGATAAATATCTCAAAAATCAAGGGGTTAGAGGATTAACATGGTTTTTGGCGCTCCCTAAAAATGGATTGGAATCAAGTCGTCATAAAAATGTGTAAAGTATGTTCATGGCCCCACCCATCCAGCGATCCCAGTTCCAGTCCAACAGCCTCGGAGAACTGACACTTATCGGCACACATCATCTATGGATGCGATCGCGCACGTCCCGGCATTTCGAAGGCGGGATGTGATTGGAGCCCTATATACATATGTACATACCTTCCCCATGTTTGCCTAATCACGTTTTTTGGAGCTTTGTATCATTCCATCTCCATAATCTGCATGCGACAAAAAAGTGTTTAAACTTAAATTGTATATACGCATTTTTCAACAGTCTTTTACTGTCTTGCTCGAAGTCTAAATTAATGCGCACGAGACGATGACGACGTCAACTCGATTTTATATGCAAAACACGTCTGCAGTTGGTCTTCCTTTGTCATGGCTACATTATGTGTTTATGTACATACATACGTATATTTTTTGAACGCTTCTGTCAAAGAACCTGCCTTTATCTGACCATAGGAAGATTACATGCAGTCTTTAAAGATTGGAAATGTAGAACACGTTCTCAAACATTTCTATAATTGATCTGAGTAATTCTATATACTTTATGTTCTACATCGCATTGCACTTATGTATCTTTAAGATAAATTCCTTTACTTCCTGCTTCAGTTTTCTCTTCTTTCCGCAAATGTTTTGCAACGCTTTCAATTAGACAACAAATCCACCCCCAAGTTCTTCCTGCTCTTCTACTCTCTTTTTTGGGCCCACTGTGCAGCTTTCGATGTGAGTCTCTCTCAATAGACAGTGGTATTTAGGCTGCAATTGTTGCTCGAAAATTGAAATCCTAGCGGAAACCGAATTCAAGGCGATATTTCACTTTGCGATGTGTTAATTAGTAATACGTAGTGGGTGAGGGTAGAATTGAAAGACTTACAAAATGTTTGGAAATAAAGCACCTCATGATATTCAAACTGGCAATGATTTTTTATTTGAGGCGCTATTTATCAAAATAAATAAAGTACCAGAATAAAATGTTTGGTTATCATAACGTATTATGATAAAAATGGCTAAGCCCCGACAATGGCCCACTGTGACCTGGCATTTACTGTCATCATCATCACTCCCAGCCCTCGCGCTTGCCCTCAAGTGTGTCCATCCTCCACGTGGCCTGCTCCAGTTCGTCCCACTTCTGCCTCCTGTCGCCTTAACGGCGTTTTCCTCCGCTCCTGGTCTTCGCACCTGGCTGCGGTTTCGTCGCTCCCTGGTCCTCCCTTTGGTGTTCCCGTTGTCAGCTTCTGTCGAGTGCGGCGTTTCGTCACCGAGGTGCCCTGTCATCTTTTGACTGCCGGCGAGGCGGACGGGTGGATTGCGGGTATCTTGCGGTCTCGGACCTTTCCACGGGTGACTTGCACTTGTCGGCGGTTGGAGGCGTCTATTCAGCCAGATACCAGTTACCTGCTACCTGTTAGAGTCGCGTGGGCAGTGCGACTGCAGTTATGTGTGTCACGCAAAATGCAATTAGTTGGAGTCTGTGCACTGGAAGTTCAAAATTATTCATGTTCTGCATTGGTAAATGCAGAAAATTATAGCCAGGCTAAAAAAGATTCTTTAGATGCGCATTTATCATCATTGAAGTTTAATGTGATTTGTTTCTTTACTTGGCTGTTTCATTTTGTTTGCTTACTACTAATCATATTTATGAGTAGTTTTACCAAATGTTTATCTTTTCCAATAAAGAAGCTGAGAAAAGGAGCTAACTATAGGAATATGTATGTATATGACTCAGCACACCGCTTTAAATTCAGTAGATTCAGTGCAATCGTTGATCGGCGTTTTAATGGAGTTTTCCCTGTGTAGCTGAATTTGTATTTGCTTTAATATGTCTACACGAGTAATTGAGTTGATAATACTTTGTGGACTGTGACTGATCGTGACGAGTGTGTAGGTAAATGCCGCGCGATTCGCATGAATGAGTGAGTGGGTAATGCTGGCATTGAGACACCGATAGCGATACCTGTTCCCCGAATGCCGCAGTACTCCTCCGCTGAACAGCTGTCGAACTGGTTTCTGAACTCCCGAGCAGATGTTTCTGTCTTTTGCCGGCTGAATCGCGGTGAAAAAGCCGAGATTCATGGAGTTGAGAAAGGGGGGGATATATTCGATTGTGATATCCATCCTGGGCAGTTCCTTCCATTTCCTCTGACCTCGAAGTCAAGAGTGCGTGATGTGGACTAATTTCGATGGGCGGGGCGTGCGTGTGTGCCTATTGAACTTTTGGGCTCTTTGTTTTTGTGTATGTTTTTGTGATGTTATTAGTTTCCAATTTCCTAGCTTAAGGGGTGTTAGGGGATTGTATGTGCCACCAAATAAGTTAATTAGGTGGGCAGCAGCCTTTCGACGGGGAGGAAATACATATCGATGATTATATCTTTGTTATTAATGGCTGTAAAAAAAAACGAGCTCAGTAATTGTTAGCACCTCTCGAATTGCGTGTGTCTTTGTGAGGCACTTCTCTACCTGAAGCTTATTATTATTTTTACCAGTTGATTTCCTTACAAGTTTAGCCCGCTTTTTGTCTACCCAATTAAATACAATATAAATTTGAGCACCTCACGCTGAGTCACTCGGTCTCTTAAGCTTTATAAAGTAAGGCAACCGTCATCATCTTCATCATCAGCAGAATTATCATAAAATTTTGCAAATTGCCAGCCTGAGTGGAAAATTGCGAGGCGAAAAAACTTAACTATTCCGCACACAAAATTTCAAGTGCTTGATTAGCTTGAGTTTTGCCGACGTTGGCATCGCAGTTCTGCTTTTGCTTTCAAATGCTTTTGCTTATGCTTTGCCTTATTTTACTTTGCTTTTTTTTGCTCTTTAAAGCCGGCTTTTTAACCGGTTTCGTTCTGCGTGTTTTTGTTCGCAGAGCTTTAGATTTGGCAGCGAAAAAGGTAAAATAAAACACACCTGCTGCTTTTGCTGCAGCTCCGAATTAAAACTGAAACTGGGAGCAGGTGTAACGTAAAATGATGATATAATTAAACGTTCGTATATAAAATGAACCCCAAAAAAGTGGAGTACTGGACATTGGTATAAGAAACATAAAGGATGCAAGTTTTTGGATTTTTAATATCTTCTTTTTAAATGATCTCAGTTGTGCTCAACAGTTGCAAAATATAATTCGCTCTGCCTGTTTCATCTCTCCCTTCCCTACTCTACCCACTGTTTTTGATGTTTACCACACGATCCATCCAAGATTTTACGCTCTTGATTCCGAATGGGCACCATATGCTGAAATACACATATATACATATACATATATATATTAATATTTATGTAACCTTGTGTTTGCCGATACAGTCTGTTCTGAAACTGTTCTGTTCTGTAACATTTAAAAATTGTTAGTTGTTAATCAAAACATATAGGTCAGTTAAATTAAAGTAAAGTTAAAATAATTACATGAAGACAAAAGTATATATTTTGTTTAGCAAATTCAATAAAATTACCGTATTTATCTGATTCCTATTTTATAATTGGAAGTGTCTAATCTTGAACACAAGATTTATTATTGGAACGGAAATTGATAATTAAATACGAAGGCAACGTTTCCGGTGTGCCTTCCATGTTTCCTTCATTTAATTAATTTGGTTTATATCACTTGGAAACTTGTACACTAGTAAATTCTAACAATGAATTTTGATATAAAAAAATTTATTTGAAACCGGGTTTGAAATATTATGTTTCAGTTACGATTCGATTTTTAACTTGTCTTCAGCTTACTCAATTGACCTACGTTTATTGTATTCCATTGATCGTTCTGAGATGCTGGATGTAAATAATTAGAAATAATTGATGCATGGGTATGATAAAGCTGTCCAAGGGTATTAGGAATTATATTTCTACATGTAGAATATATTCTACTGTTGATATATGGGACCTTAACTTGTCCGGTTGCAGAATACAAATTACTTGCAGGAACGATGTTAATCAAGCCTATAAATGCTTTTGCGCTAGGCAAATTGCAGCTCTACGCCCTGAGATTTATATAAATGGGAGAAGAGGCGTTTGGTGGGCGTGTCGCAGCACAAAAATTTGTCAACACCTTTTGGTAAAAGGAAATGGGAGATGGGAGAATTCCGAGCGCCATGACGATGCATACATGAAGTCTAAAAGCGTTTACCAATGCAAAGTTGACGGCATCAACTCAACAAATGAAGCCCAGTGTGGAAGTGGGTGGAGTCTGCAAAGTGTCAACGAACGATTTTCAGCATGCTTGTCTTTTGTTTGTCGTCGGAGGTGGTGGGTGGAAATGGAAGTGGAACTGTGCCTGGTTTGGCAGAAGAGGCATTCCATACTGAACACGGCTTTTGTTGGCGGTACTGTGCCTAGGAGTCACTGATCCATGGCCCTCAATTGTCAAACAGCCATGGCTGAACAATAGCCACACTGTTGACATGAATATGGCAATGCACTTCCGCTGCGGAAGTTCTGACCGTGGAGCGTAGCCAAGTGTCTGACAATGGCTGACAAGCACATCAAATTAGTAATATGTATAGAAATCGAAGAGATTTTGGGATAAAACAGTCACCTCTTCAATCTAATCTAATTCAAATCTAAGTTCAAATCTGACAATCCTTTGTACCAGTTGTAGTACTAAACAAGAGAGAACGCTATAGTCGAGTTCCCCGACTATCTGATACCCGTTACTCAGCTAGTAGAAGTGCAGGTTTGTGGGCGTTAGAGTGGGCGTGGCAAAAAGTTTTTTGGCAAATCGATAGAAATTAGACGACTAATACAAAATGAAAAATATCTAAACATTTTCAAAAGTGGGCGTGCAGCTTTGGCGGTTGTGGGCGTTAGAGTGGCGTGCAAAACGGTTTTGGCAAATGATAGAAATTACAAGACCAATACAAAAATGAAAAATATCAAACATTTTCAAAAGTGTGGCGTGCAGTATTGGCGTTTGTGGCGTTAGAGTGGCGTGCAACATGAATCGACAAACTTGCGCTGCGTCTATGTCTCTGAGTCTGTATGCCAATCTAAACTTTCTAGCTTTGTAGTTCCTGAGATCTCAGCGTTCATACGGACGGACAGACAGACAGACGGACAGACGGACAGACAGACGGACGGACAGACGACATGGCCAGATCGACTCGACTATTGATCCTGATCAAAATATATACTTTATATGGTCGGAAACGCTTCCTTCTGCCTGTTACATACTTTTCAACGAATCTAGTATACCCTTTTACTCTACGAGTAACGGGTATAAAAAGCAATCTTATCATATTTACTAATTGGTGGCATTGCTCTTGTTTCATTTCAGCTGGTGGTAGTCAGACCCTGGCTGCCAATCCACCCGATGCCGACCAAAAAGGACCCGTCTTTCTCAAGGAACCCACCAACCGCATTGACTTCTCCAACTCCACGGGCGCAGAGATCGAGTGCAAGGCCAGCGGCAATCCCATGCCCGAGATTATCTGGATCCGCAGCGACGGCACCGCAGTGGGTGATGTACCCGGATTGCGTCAGATCTCATCCGACGGCAAGCTGGTCTTCCCTCCGTTCCGCGCCGAGGACTACCGCCAGGAGGTCCACGCCCAGGTGTACGCCTGCCTGGCCCGCAACCAGTTCGGATCCATCATCTCCCGGGACGTACATGTGCGAGCCGGTAAGTCAGCAGGGTTCAGAGGTAAATGAAGGGCAGTGCAAAGTGTATACCAATTAATATGCCGAAGATATTACTGATGTTGAATAAGTGATTAATAAAGATTACCATTTTTAAAGAACTCTCCATAGATGTGCGCTTTATATAATAAAAGTTTCTACAAATTGCATATTCCACTTTAATTAAACTTTTAATTAAACTTAACTGTATTTTAAACAGTTGTTCAATACATTTTGTATAGTCAGCTTGCTATCTGTTATTAACAATCAAAATAAGAAGTTATGTAATAGAACGATTAGCTAAAATAACTTATTTTATTTTAAAGCCTCTAGTAAATGAAATGCAGTAATCAGAAAATTACATTTAAATTGGAAAACCAACAGGTGACTTTGCACTGCCCTAAGTTTACCATTTCCTTTGCAGGTTCGCCCAAATGAAGACCCATCTGCGTTGGTTTCGTATGTTGCATCTTCTCTACGTGGCACTTTGAGTTCATAGCAGACAGTTGCCGATTCCCTTTGCGTGTCTAGTTGCTCTTCGCAGTCTTTAACCCCTTTGTGTGTTTGTCTTATTGTTGCAACGCCTGCGGCAATTAAAACGAAGTTTTCCCGGGATTTCCATTGAACGCCACGCGAATTACCAAAATCTTCAGCACGCTTTATTGTTCCCACATTTTTTAGTCGACCTCTGCAACGTTTATGCGAGTTAAATGCAAGTTGGCATTTCACTTTAATCGGTTCGTTTTCGCTGCTTTCCTCTCGTCGCAATGTTTTGTCGGCGACTGTACCTGTCATGTCCGTGCATGTCTGTTCAGCACCCTTGAACAGCTCCCCAGGAAGATGTGGCAGCTGGGACGACGAAGATGATGCAGAAGATGAAACTGTCAGCCCATTTAGAGCTGATAGAGTTATGGACCAGACCCAACTCCCCTGGATATCAGTCACTTCCGCTTCCATGGAGCCAGAGTCCCTAGATGGGCCAGACTTGAGCACATTTTAGCTAATTATGTCGGAGCCATGCCGCCCGCTTACTCATCGCCGACTGACGTGTTCCCTGGCAATTAGCCAGCACACCTCGACCAGCCCACTTTCCAGAAGCCTGACATCATTATTGTCGTTTGCTTTCGCTTGCTATTAACCGGAGGAATTTACCATTTTATAGTATGCTTATGTGTGAATAAGGCGCACACGAGGAAAACATTCTGCCCAGCTGGCCCGCAGCTAGTTGGCCGAAATGAGTTATGGTCTACACCCAGAACACGGGCTGGCGTAAAAAAATTGGTTGGTTAATTGAAATTAAATTTTGGCAGTTAAGCAGCGGCGCGATGATAGTTTCAGGGTTTTTCGTTTAATGAATTTCCGACCAGAAGGTGGCTATAAAGGCAGATTTTTCCAGGAACTCAGCTCCCAAGAACTTTCAAGGTTGTGAGAATATTTTGGACAAATTAGGTAATAATTGGCCTTTTTCCCAGTGGTTGCCCAGTACTACGAGGCGGATGTGAACAAGGAGCACGTTATAAGAGGCAACTCGGCTGTCATCAAGTGTCTGATTCCATCGTTTGTGGCCGATTTCGTCGAAGTGGTATCCTGGCACACCGACGAGGAGGAGAACTACTTTCCCGGAGCGGAATACGGTGCGATTCGAGCTGCAGATGCAGAGGGGAAACATGTGTTGTTTTTGCTCTACTAAAAGCATGCTGGGGTCGCAATTCCTCTAGTTTCACAGACAATCCCTTCATTCCATAAATCATTCATTCCTTATTTAAATCTGAAACTCACCACTATTATCGTTTCTCCTTACTGTTTAGTCGTTTCCCAACACTACGAAGAAGATATACACAAGGCATTTGTCATCCGCGGCAATTCCGCAATATTGAAATGTGATATTCCGTCGTTTGTGGCCGATTTCGTGAATGTTATATCCTGGCACAGTGACGAGCAAGAAAATTTCTATCCAGGCACTGAATATGGTGTGTGACTAGAAGAACTGTCTCTGTTTGTGAGCTTTTAGAAAAATAGCACTACTTTAACCACTACTGTATAACACTGCAAAGCAAACTCATAGAAACACTTGTGCACAGTGCCAAGGGCAGTTAACTTCTTAACTGGGAAAACTTCCCACACTAATTACAAAATACTGTAAAATATACAACACACCGAACTCAAAGTATAACTTATTAACCAACACTGTCTAGGCAAGAAAATGTTGAGAATCCTTCGCTCCCTCGTCGTAGCCTTCCCCATTCGTCACAGTTTCGTTTTCAGTTCTCCCCAAATTTTGATTTATTTTCGGTTTTATTACGCAAATGCATTTATTTGATTGCTGCCATTGCTGTTTTAGTCGTTGCCCAATACTACGACACCGATGTAAATAAGGCCTATGTAATACGCGGCAATGCGGCGGTTCTGAAATGCGAAATCCCCTCCTTTGTGGCCGATTTTGTGAGCGTTGTCTCCTGGCACACCGATCAGAACGAGGACTTTCTGCCAGGCAGCGAATACGGTTTGTTGGCTAACTTTTTGATTACATTTTGGGCTAGCTATTCATAGGGTTTGTACAGTTGCGTGCCACCTAAGAATTATGGATAAGTACCTAACCATTTTCCCTCCTGCATCTATTATGTTTACTCTTTTGCGTTTATCTATGCTATCTCTCGGGTGACTGCGTGTTGATGAGCCATGTTATCAGAACCATTATTAACCTCTTGCCCGGAGATTTTCTCAGGGAAGCGCGGAGGTCGCCAGCTTAGGGTCCCATTAAGTGCACTCCGCGATTATTGTCTGCGCTGTTAGAAGACACTCTCGTTTCAATTAGCTGGCTTCACATTTTCACACGCCCGCCGCACGCAAGGCTTGCACTTGGACTTGGACTTGGACTTGGACTTGGGTTCTGTAGGCGTTTCATCCCCTCCAATTCCCCTTCATAGCATTGCATCATTATGTAATCAGTAATCAGTGGCTGTGTGAACTTACCTCCAGTTGTGCAGCAGTTCTACGAGTCGGAGGTGAACAACGAGTACGTCATAAGGGGCAATGCGGCGGTGTTGAAGTGCTCGATTCCATCCTTCGTTGCGGACTTTGTGCAGGTCGTATCCTGGCAGGACGAAGAGGGCCAGCTCTACGGCTCGCTGGGCGATCAACAGGGAACGGGTACACATGCACTCTAAACGAAACTTAATGGTTACGTAGGATTATCCAGAACCCATCCCGCACCTACCCACCCAACTCCTTCCATCAGCAATTTCATTTCATTTTGGTTCCTCCTCATAAAAGCTCTTGCTTTACAGTCGTGAATCAGTATTACGAGGCTGAGGTTGTTTCCGAGTACGTAATCCGAGGCAATACGGCGGTACTGAAGTGCACCATTCCCAGTTTTGTGGCTGATTTCCTGCGCGTTGAGGCCTGGGTGGCCAGTGACGGCACTGAGTACGCTCCGGAAGAGGATTTTGGTACAGTCCCGCACCGTTGAAACTATTTAGAAGTTAGTCCTAAGCAGCATTCCCATTCCTTTCCTAGTTCAATTTAAGCTATTTCGATTTAGCTTCTGTTTCATTTCACCATACCTTCATCCCTTTTTGAATCGCAGTTGTGAATCAGTTTTACGGCGCCGATATCCTGATGGAGTATGTCATCAGGGGCAATGCGGCGGTTCTCAAGTGTTCCATTCCGTCGTTCGTGGCCGATTTTGTGCGTGTCGAATCCTGGATAGATGAGGAGGGTACCGAACTGCGACCCTCTGAGAACTATGGTATAATCGCAGGGCTAATGATATTGCAACGTCAACGCTTTGTGGGGGTTTCTTTCCTATCCAATCCAATCTCTCTCCAATCTTTTCTATATATTTTCGTTATTGAACACCTTTGCAGTTGTGAATCAGTTCTATGAGGCGGAGATTATGACCGAGTATGTTATCAGGGGCAATGCTGCCGTTCTGAAGTGTTCCATTCCGTCGTTCGTGGCTGATTTTGTTCGAGTTGAGTCCTGGATCGATGATGAGGGCAATGTGTTGTCCTTTTCGGACAATTACGGTGCGAGGCCAAGATGTTCATCCAATAGTTTTATGCTTAATTTCCAGCCCAGTGCATTTCCATTCCCAGTGATCCCCTCCTTTCGATTTACTTATTATTTTGTTTCGATTCGAAGTCGTTTCACAGTTCTACATAACCGAGGCCGAGAATGAGTACGTAATTAAAGGGAACGCGGCGGTGGTCAAGTGTAAGATCCCTTCGTTTGTGGCCGATTTCGTGCAGGTCGAGGCCTGGCTGGACGAGGAGGGCATGGAGTTGTGGCGCAACAATGCCACCACTTCCTATGGTACAGTTTAAGCAACACATACTTCTTCGGTTAAGTGCAGATAGAAGACACAAGGTCCCATTTTCCACCTCCTTACCCTGAACCCAATACGATTTTTACACTGTCTTACGTTATTCGTTATTTCGGCTTAGTGGTCATCCAAAGCTACGAATCCGAGGCGGACAATGAGTACGTCATTAGGGGCAACTCCGTGGTGATGAAGTGCGAGATTCCCTCCTACGTGGCCGACTTCGTCTTCGTCGATCTCTGGCTGGACTCGGAGGGTCGCAACTACTATCCCAACAATGCCGCGGAGACGGGTACTTGGCCAGGCTTCTTTCACTTAGCTCTCTCAGGCTTCTCTATAACTTTCCTGAAACCCTCTTCCCAGTTTTCTTCAGTTATTATTTCACCAAGTTCGCTCTGATTTCCTTCAGTTGTCCACCAGTTCTACCAGACACGGGTAATCGATGAGTTTGTGCTGCGTGGCAACTCAGCCACCTTAAAGTGCTTGGTGCCCTCGTTTGTGGCAGACTTCATCGATGTCGAGGGGTGGATCGACGAGGAGGGCGTGGAGATCCTGCGGCCCCTCCCGGACGACTCCGTTGGTAACCATTACGATTTTCGGCATTAGCTTAGTTAGAGTTAGAGTACGACAAATTCAACCCACTACGACCCTTCCCAGTCCTGATTTAAGTTTCTCACCTCCCGTCTTGCACCGTCTTGCAGTGGTGAAGCAGTTTTTCGAGTCACAAGTCTACGACGAGTACGTGATCAAAGGCAATGCGGCCATTTTCAAGTGCCAGACGCCCTCCTTTGTGGCGGATCACATAGATATAACCGACTGGATCGATACCGAGGGCGAGGTCTTCACGAAGAACATAACTGGTAGGACGCCGAGTCTCGTAGAGTTGTGCTCAGTTTGCTCAGTTACATGAATGGGGATCCTATTTGCGGCGCCTCCTTTATACTTATGATTTAACCCCACGTCCTACTCAAACAATCTCTTCGTAAACTTTGCAGTTGTGCCACAATCCTACACTGTCAATGTCATGGACGAGTCCATACTGCGGGGCAATAGCGCCATCCTAAAGTGCCACATTCCCAGTTTTGTGGCCGATTTCATAGTGGTCGACTCGTGGGTGGAGGACGAGGAGCATGTTATCTATCCTCAGGAGGATATCGCGGAAAGCGGTAAATTTACAGACTAAGAGCTTCGGCATTGCCCTCCATTGCACTCCTCCGTAACATCCTGCGTCCCCTATCCAATTCTGTTCGCTTCGATCTGGTCGCAATGTGGTTTTTTTTAGAGCTCTCAAAGAAATTCTCCAGAAAGAAATTCAGCGCTGCTTAGGCTTTCGAATGACCTTCTTTGTATCTTTCCTTTTTTCTCTCCACCTTTTCTTTTTATATTTCCGTTTTTTGTTTTCCCATCCCAACCCTATTTTGTTTTCCCCTCCAAACATCCATGAGTCGCTCCTGACTTGCCCAAAAGAAGCCGAAACCCCTTCATGTAGTTGAACGTAGCGTAGTGTAAATATATGCAAAAATGCTAATAAACCGTCAACCACGTAAAAATCTGTAGATACAAATCACTTCAAAAGAATATTCCATTGCTGTATATATACCATAAACATACGAGTATATATAACATATAATGTGTAACATGCATTTCATCTAAAATTATTGGCATTTTTGTTAACGCATGTCTAGAATTAAGCACAATGCCTAAGAATTTGAAGATTCGCGACTAAAGAAATCAAGTAAAACTATTTGAATTTAAAAATATTTCTATAGTCAAACAAAATGTAAATGGATTACAATCAATCTCTCGGGTTCTATTCTATTTGCTTATACTACAAACTCTTGGCATTGTTGGAACTTTGTAAAAACAAATTCAATCCAAATAAAATAGTTAGTACAGTTCCTAAAAATAGACTAAATGAGACTGAAATAAATCAAATGAATAAACAATTTTTAATTAAGCTTGTGCAAAATAACTAAAAGGCGTTCTCATTTAGTCTATAGAAATTAACTTAGCTGTAATCATTTCAAAGTCACATTGCATAATCAACGATTCGAATACAGTCAAGCTTTTGTTTAATAGAACATAAAAATAAATGAAAATATTTATACCTTCCATGTGACTTTCAAATGTAGAGCGAATAAATTCAATTAAATGCATGTTAGTTAATTGATTTTATTCGCCGTATAAATAAGTTGATTTATCCAAGTTAGCCGACAAGTCATCACTAATATATTATTTATTCTGAATATATTAAAATATCAGATGGAAAGTATCTGGTATTGCCCTCTGGAGAACTGCACATCCGCGAAGTTGGACCCGAGGACGGATACAAGAGCTACCAGTGCCGCACTAAGCATCGTCTGACTGGAGAAACCCGATTAAGTGCCACAAAAGGACGTTTGGTCATCACAGGTAAGTCCGCCTAGTTGGCCAATTTGCTCATACTAGTGGAACCAAAAACTTCAGTTATTGTGTTTTCTGACTAATAATCACTTACCAGTAATAAAGAAATTAACAAACCAAATTCATATTCATTTCTTGCAAAGTCATCGATAACTGAAGTTTTCTTGCAGTAGAGTAAATTTCAAATGATACAATGTGTAAATTCAATTGTAAACTTCGAGCCATTAGATAAATACAACATTTTTATGATTCCAATACAATATGTGTCCTTTGGAGTTTTCTCTTACATAGCTCAAAAAGAGAAAAGATACAAATCGATTATTAATATAAATAGTTTATAAATAATGATTTGTTTCTATTCAAATGTTCATAAAAATATTTGAAATATTGAGATATTAAGTAGTTCTACGTCTTATATTTTATATTACTGTTGCTTATAAGCATATATAATATATATAACAATTATAATTTGTAAAAGTTAAAAGAAATACAATCATATTTCAAATATTTTTGAACACTTTTAATTTCAAATTGTTTGGATTTTGCACTCAAAGAATTGTTTGCATTTAAAAGCTAATCAGGGTTTGCAGTTTCCAAACAAATATAACTAAAACAACATACAAGCAACAATTCTTGTTTTTTCTAGAGTGCAATCAAAACGATTTTTCGCTTAAAATCTCTTTCTTTGCGCACCGTAAATGTTCATATTCATAAATATAAATACTCAAATATTCCATATGCAAATACCTAAAATAATAACATTATAATAAAATTATCAAAAAGAATTGTTGCTGTAGCCTAAGTCTAAATTGAAAACTGCCTGAATGTTGGGATAGGGTACTCGACAATGCTGAGAGCTTGAAATAAAGCCAAATAGAGTAGGTGTGGTCCGTTCTCAAGTAATCCGAGTTAACTGAGTTAACACCGAGTTAACAACAAATGATTCATGTCTCAGTCGTTGGCCACTTTCACTTCACTTCTTAGTCTCCTTTGAATTGCTCTCCAAGGTAAGTCACTCCATAGATCTTCCATATCTTTACTTATTGGCATTGTACTATGTAAGGCTATTAACTTTGAACTATTTCGCTTCATTCACAGAACCAGTTGGCAGAGTTTCCCCCAAGTTTCCCAATACTCTGACCAGCAGCAGTTTCACGGGAGACGAGGGCTCTAGTCAAACCCTTCTATGTCCTGCCCAGGCTTATCCAGCTCCCCTGTTTAGGTAGGATTAATCTACATCCAGACCCAGACCCAGACCAACTTGCGTCAGTTTCCAATTCAGATTGCACCTCAGTAGTACTCGTATCCTTGCTATTTGTTTAATCCACCCGCTCCCTCTTTCAAGAACCCATTGCGAGTGTGGCGCCCAGACTTCTCTCTGGTAATGACATTAAGGTGCTTCAGTTCTCTGCTGGCCAAGCCACCACCCTCTTGTGTCCAGCTCAGTCATATCCAGTGCCAGTCTTTAGGTAAGAGTCCGCCTATCCCAACTCTCATTCGCTCCATTCGGGAATTAAATGTTGGCTTCCCGCTTCCCATTTCCCATTTCCCAGAGCCAGTTGGCAGTATTGGACCCCGTTTGACCAGCGGCGATGAGTCGCGAATTCTCCGAGTGTATCTGGCGGCCAGTGCCACGCTTCTCTGTCCGGCTCAGGCCTATCCGGTGCCCTTCTTTAGGTAAACCTAAACCCAACCCAACACTTAGGCTTCCAAGTAGATTATGTTTCCGTTTTATTTATATCCCGAATTCGACAGAACCGGTCGGCAGTGTAAGTCCTCAGCTCAATGGCAATGGCAACCAGGAGCACATAACTCTGACTCGGGTTCCCATGATGGGTAGCGTTTCACTGATGTGTCCGGCTCAAGCTTATCCAGTGCCCTTCTTTAGGTAACAAAGCTACTTTTATGCCCAACTTCAGGCAGGGTCTAGCAATTTAGAGCAGAACTTATATCTGAAAGGCCTTTTAAGAACCCGTTGGCAGCGTTGGGCCAAAACTCACATCAGGCGACGATTCGCGGACGGTGAAGATTAAGCTGGAGGCCAGTGTTACGCTCCTTTGTCCAGCTCAAGCTTATCCAGTTCCTGTGTATAGGTAAATTCTGCTGTTTATTTCAGTCAGTCCCCTCCCAGCTCAGGCATTACACAAACCTGTAGTTCTTTGAGCAATCCCAATGTGTTCTTCCTTTTAGAGCCTGTTGGCACTGTCAGCCCCAAGATAAATACTGGTGAGGATTTCAAGCATCTTAAGGGCAGGAGCAGTCAGGACTTGAGTATCCTTTGTCCAGCTCAAGCGTATCCGCAGCCTTTCTTTAGGTAAATGCTCCAGATCCATAAGAATTAGCCTGACTCCCACATCGGCAGCTTACAATTGGGTTAGGTATTTTGTACAACGAAACGATTTCCCCTTGCAGAACCAATTGGTAGTGTCAGTCCCAAGATCTCCAATTCCGATGACTTGAAACATGTAAAGGTGAAGAGATTGCTGAGCTTGAGTCTGCTATGTCCGGCTCAAGCGTATCCGCAGCCAATTTCTAGGTAACTTTCAACTTCTAGGTCAAGGAACAGGTTCCTTCTATAACATGGGGATAGCTAATTTACTTTTTATATATAAGCGCTAATGGTAGAGGTCCAGAGTGAGGTTTTACTTTTAAACACATTCAGTCAGTTACAATGAGAGCAAACGTCTTAAAATTTTAGAACCCGTGGGCAGTGTCCGACCCAAAGTGAATCCCCAAGATAAGCACCAGTTCATAGACGTAGAGCTGGCCAGCAGCTATGCCCTCCTGTGCATGGCTCAGTCGTATCCTACCCCGTCCTGCAGGTGGGTTTCCCCTTCCCAACATCATCATAACACAGTTTTCTTCCTTGACTCCTGTGACTCTGCTTGATTCTTTGCTCGTAGAACCCGTTGGCTCTGTCAGGCCGAAAATAAATGTCCAAGACAAACTACAGACACGCGAGATTGCCCGGGGAATCGGATTCGCCCTGCTATGTCCGGCGCAGTCCTATCCGATGCCAGCCCACAGGTTTGCATGCCATTAAATGGGAACACAATATACAGGGCTTAAATGCTTAAGGTTTCTATTAGGTTTATTAGGACGTGGTTCCTTCGCCTGCTCAGATAATTGGCGTCAAATGTCCAGCCACGTCATATCTCTTTCCCATTAGGTAGGTAACCTATTCCAGCTCAGCTTCCAACATTTGGGCAGATATCCTGGCTACTATCCCAGTGTTGAAACCCTAATGCTTTTGATTCGCCCAGAGCCCGTTGCTTCGGTTCCTCCAAAGTTGAATCTCTTGGAAAGAGTTCGCACAATGGAGGTTTCTTTGGCCACCACGTATGCCATGCAATGTCCTGGTCAGGCTTTTCCAGTACCCATAAATAGGTAATACGTTGCCCATCCCAACACCAATTCAGACTATTTTTTATTGACACTTCCTGAGGGTTTTACTATACTTGATGTTTCAGAACCCATTGGCTCTGTGCCGCCAAAAATCAACAATATCAACGACAAGTTTCAACTGATGCAGGTTAAATTGGAAAGCGCTTTTGCGATGCAATGTCCCGGTCAGGCTTATCCTGTGCCGGTCGTTAGGTGGGTTTCGTGTCTTTCTATCCCATATATATGCTTCTTGGGAATATTTCCTCTAAATGTTTAAAACAAACAGAACCCCTTGGATCTGTAAATCCAATTACCAATTGGATTTCTCTACTGTTAAGTTAGTTTCAATACCCTCCACCAACATTCATTTCTGTATGTCGAAGTATTAACTTAAAATTTTCCTAAACTCAGAACCAGTCGGCTCGGTGGCTCCCAAAGTAGACACTCGTGATGAGTTCACTTTTGCCAGGACTCGTATGGGCGCCGCCAAGGCTCTCATCTGTCCAGCTCAATCGTATCCAATGCCGTTCTATAGGTAATACCGCTGTCCAACATTCAGGTATCATTCAGCTTAGGAAGACCTACTAAAGTGTCAATTTCTCCCAGAACCTGTCGGTAGTGTGGCCCCAAAAGTTGATATTAAAGATGAGATTAACTACGCCCGGGTGGGCCGGGATCACAGTCTAGCTATAGTTTGTCCAGCTCAGTCTTATCCAGTGCCTGCCTTCCGGTGAGTAATAGCCGTCAGAATGGGTACCAACACTTAGGCAGTAAAGCTAAAGTCAAAGCCAATGTCTTCACTAAGCCCCCTTAAATCTTTGTAGAACCTGTGGGCAGTGTGGCCCCCAAAGTGGATCCCAACGATCGGATCAAGTGGATCGACAAGCCCATGGGCAGCTCTCTGAATCTGCTTTGTCCAGCTCAATCCTTTCCAACTCCAAGCGCCCGGTAAGCCTTCAGGCAGTTTTCTCAGTAGAGCTTAGGTTTTGTTGGAGAAATTACGAGTATTGTGCACTTATATTACTTGCAGAGCCTGTGGGCAGTGTAGCGCCCAAGGTGGATGTAAAAGACCGCATTACTTGGCTTGACAAGCCCCTGGGTCAACCTCTAAGTCTGCTGTGTCCAGCTCAGTCGTATCCCATGCCAGCTTATAGGTACAATATATCTCTCTTTCGCCTTCTACAGGCAGTTTTCAAAGTTAACTCTTGATGATGGGTGTACATGCAGTTCATACTGACCTTTTTGAGAACGCGCGGGCATTGTGAATAGATCCGTAGTACGAATAGATCTTTGATTTCATGTATTTGATAACCATTTCTTGCAGAACCTGTTGGCAGTGTGGCACCCAAAGTTGATATGCAGGATAAGTTTGGTGTAAATATCAGACAATCAAACAACTCGTTGAATTTACTTTGCAAGGCACAAGGTTATCCAATGCCAGCGTTTAGGTAAAAACATTGTTGAGTACATTCCCACAGATCGGGTTTCCCATTTTGGCAGAAGTTTAGAAGCTTTGTAAGAATATAATTTCAGAGCCCGTTGGCAGTGTGGCACCTAAGGTTGAAATTAAGGATAAAGTAGGCATCTTTCTGGCCAAATCCAATGTCTCCCTGGCCCTGCTGTGCCCAGCTCAATCATATCCAATCCCAGCTTTTAGGTAAACACACTACGTTTTGTAGGTAATGTCGAGTGCCCTTGTTGCCTTATTCTTGTAGTTTTTATGGGCTATTTCGGCGTAAAGTAAAACGGAAATGTTTTCAGAGCCCGTTGGAAGTGTGGCACCTAAGGTTGAAATTAAGGATAAATTGGGTATCTTTCT
This sequence comes from Drosophila santomea, assembly GCF_016746245.2. NCBI lineage: Eukaryota > Metazoa > Arthropoda > Insecta > Diptera > Drosophilidae > Drosophila > Drosophila santomea. Next base: position 16,125,782 of record NC_053016.2, on the reverse strand, counting down.
GGCCAAATCCAATATCTCCATGGCCTTGCTGTGCCCAGCTCAATCATATCCAATCCCAGCTTTTAGGTAAACACATAAGATTTAAGCAATCCAGTACGTGAAATCCTTGTGGCATAAAAAGCTCCATGACTATTTCCATACAATGTCCAGCTGTATAGGTAATGTCGAGTGCCCTGTTTGCCCTATTCTTGTAGTTTTATGGGCTATTTTGGCCTGAAGTAAATGGCAACTGTTTTCAGAGCCCGTTGGAAGTGTGGCACCAAAAGTGAATAAGAACGATGAGTTCAGTCACGATCGCATTGCCATCAATGGAATGGTGGCGCTTCGTTGTCCGGCCCAGTCCTTCCCAGTGCCCGTTTATAGGTTGGTCATTGTCGAGCTCTTTACATCCAATCATGTTCAGGCTGTCTTTAACTCGCAGTATAATCCTCTTCCAAAATTTGTAGAGCCTGTGGGCAGCGTGGCGCCACGTGTCAATAAAAAGGACGGCTTTAGTCACGACAGCATCCGCCGGGGCAGGACAATAGCCATTTTTTGTCCTGCCCAGGCCTACCCGGTGCCCCTCTATAGGTAACTTGTTGCTGTCAAATTGTGCGGCGTGCCAAAGTTTTCCAATTACAAGGGAGCTTAGCCCCGGTCCGCAAGCCTCATTGGCTCCAAACTCTAATTAGCTTTGTGTCCAAATCTGCCACCCGATTTAACCCATTCAGTGTCACAATCAGCCCTTCCCTTCCCCTGCAAAACTTAGTTGAATAGCAGCTGGTTTCCACTTGTGTCGAGTTCCATGGGCAGTTTTCAATCCCAGCATGGATTGCTGAATCTCACCCCCACTTCTATTGGTTCCAGAACCTGTGGGCAGTGTGCAGCCCAAGATCAGTGTGGGCGAGCGTCGCAAGGATGCCGAGGTTCGCACGCACGGCGACTTGAGCATATTTTGCCCCGCCCAATCCTATCCAGTTCCCGCATTCAGGTGAGCCCCACTCCATTTACACTCAGGCAGTTTTCACTGGAGTTCGGTTAGTAATCATTAGGTAATAATCATGATCTTTTTAGAGCCCGTTGCCAGTGTAGGTCCCAAAATTAGCGTGGGCGAACGTCTCAGGGATGCTGGTGCCGCACTCAGGTCCACCTTGACCCTCTTTTGTCCAGCGCAATCGTATCCGGTGCCATCGTTTAGGTAATCCTAAATCCCAAATTCAAGCAGGCTTCAAGACAAGCTTAAAATTGTTCAAATGACTTACTAAATTGGCTATCTTTTTTTAAGAACCTGTGGGCAGTGTAGCGCCCAAAATCAGCGTAGAAAATCGTCTGAAAAATGCAGAGGCTCGAATCGGTTTCAGCTGTACCCTCTTTTGCCCTGGTCAAGCCTATCCGGTACCCTTCTTTAGGTAAATCCCCACACATTCTAGGCAGTTTTAAGGTTTTCATAGTTCTAGGCTTGTAATTGAATACCTTTATAGAGCCTGTGGGGAGTGTGGGTCCACGCCTCACTTCCGGTGACAAAACCAGGAATGTGGATATATCTCTAGCAGGAAGTGGAACCTTGCTTTGTCCAGCCCAGGCCTATCCGGTACCATTTTTTAGGTGATTACTCTCAGACGTTCAGGGAGTTCAGTCATGGAGTATTATGACTTATTCAGAACCCATTAGTGGTGCTGCTCCCAGACTGGCTATTATTCAGAAAGCCAACGTAGAAAACAGATGATAATTAGATGAGAACCAACATTCGGGGAGTTTTAAATGCACAATAGTTTCGCTTTCTTAAATTGGTGTTTTTTTACATTTTTAGAACCCATAAGCAGTACTGTGCCCAAAGTGGTTTCTCTGGCGAAGTTCGATATGAAGACATATTTAGGTTCCTCAACCATCGCGCTTTTATGTCCGGCGCAAGGCTATCCTGTGCCTGTGTTTAGGTAATCAAAACGGTGTCAATATTCAGGCAGTTGTAAGGTGTTAGGTGTTATTAGGTGTTAGGTCTTTAGTCGCATATTGAAATCTCATTGCAGAGCCGGTTTCCAGCACTGCTCCCAAGGTGCCACCTCTTCAGTCCCGACCTCTGGTAGTTTCTGGTCACACCGATCTCTCAATATTGTGCCCGGCTCAAGGATATCCCGCCCCAAGTTTTGGGTCTGTGTAGAAATCCATGAGCTCTTTCAGAATAAGAAACAGCATTTTCTCTCCTTGTGATTCCCGCATTCAGACAGTTAGCAGCAATTGCTTTCCTATAATGTTATAACCATTGACTTTTGTAGAGCCCGTAAGCAGTAGTCCCCCCAAAATCAACGCCCTGACCTATAAGCCCAATATTGTGGAGTCCAGGGCGGCCACCGCAATACTCTGTCCCGCCCAAGGCTATCCAGCTCCTAGTTTTAGGTGGGTTCCGCAGGCACCTTAAACCAACATCAGGCATCGTTTTCGATTTCTTTTAAAATAGTGCTTTACTGTATAGCAAGTTAATTCCATGTAGAACCCGTCGGCGGCAAGGCACCCACTCTGCTCTCCAATGACATAAAGCGCTCCTGGATCGAACGGAAGCTGTCCACCAATCTGGCTCTGTTCTGTCCCGCGCAGGCCTTTCCAGTGCCCGCCTTTAGGTTAGACTATAAAAACTATCATATATAAATATAAAATTGAGTGAAAAGAAATAAGAGAATATGCAAATTTCGAGCTTAAACTAACTGCTTAACAGCAGAAGTAAGAAATAAACGAATCAATATTGTTGAGCGATTAGACCAACTTTAGGCTTGTATATCGGTTCAATAAAAATACTTCACCATGCACTTTGCAGAGCCCATTTCGAGCACAGCTCCCAGAACCCCAGCTCTGGTGCAAAAACCTCTGGAACTGCTGGTAACGCACGCCATATCGTTACTATGTCCCGCTCAGGGGTTTCCGGCTCCTGGTTTTCGGTAAGATAAGAAGTGCTGTAATCTGTTACTTCAGGTTGAGTGGGTTATTAAGGAGATACATTTCCAAAGAGTTAGATTCTTGTTTGCCATACAAAATGATACTTGGTTTAAGGGATGTGGTACCTTACAGCGAGCTAACTCCCTATCCCATGCATTCTGGCCAAGCCCACGATAGATTCTAACATTGCCATCATCCAACAGAGCCCATTTCGGCCAAGGCACCCGTGCTCTCGGTGGACACCAAGTGGTCCGGCATCGAGAGGCACCGCGACATGGACATCGTGCTCCTCTGTCCGGCGCAGGCATATCCGGTGCCCATTAGCAGGTTAGCAGATTCTGGCGGAACTTTTTAGGAGCCTTTGAGCGTTCCCTCGTGACATAAATAATGCATTGCATGCCACGAATATAAAGGGCCACACCATCACACACACTCGTACGCTGAAAAGTAAGCTACGTAAACAAACCATAAACAGAGCGGCGGAAAGAGAGAGAATCGGCACATGAGAGAGCACATGACTGTGCATGTGTGGGTGCTTCCCCTCCCCTTTCCGTGTTGCACTAGTGTGAGTGAGCAGCTCGTCACTGCGCATGCTTGGCATCCGCAGAAATTTCCCAAACAATTACCCCTCCCAAGCTGCTGTGGATCGCATGTGTCTCGCTCGCACACCGGTTTATGAATGAACGCACGTTTGTGGGTCAACAACCGTTGCTGTGTGCCACTTTCTTAAGGTCGAATGACATTGAGAAGGGGTGGTGGTGGGGGTGGGCGCTGGTGACCTCCACCTGTTGCGCGTTCAGCTGATTGTGTTTGTGGCCGTACTTCTGCGCATGTCCATGGCCTTAACTTTGACCGAAAGGAAATATGCATTAGTTATCCACTTCTTCTTTGCACCTATTGGCCAAAGTTTTTCCGAGCCATTTGGGTCAGGTTCACGACCTCGTGGGGTCACGTCCACTGACCTAAGTGAAAGTTTGTTGCTTCGCATTAAACGAACAATATTTGGGCACTTTCGTCGAACCCCCCGCACATTCAGTCAGTTTATAGTGAATAGTTTATTGTTTACGTTTAGCTTAATTAATGGGTGACTTCATTCACAGAGCCCGTTGGCGCTAAGGCACCCACCTTTTCCCTCGAGTACAAGCTCATTCAGGTGCAAAAGTCACAGGGCACGGCATTTGCCCTGCTTTGCCAGGCCCAAGCTTTTCCAGTGCCCATCATTAGGTAAGCCCCTCATTCAGACAGTTATTGAGTAACTAGTGGTACAAAGTTTGTAAAACAAATAATTTATAATTCAAATTTTAAAATTTCATAGAGCCTATTGGCTTTAAGCATCCGTCGGTTCCAACAGGAGTAATGGTCTTTCAACAACAGGTTCCGTTGCTCTCCACTTTTGCTATGCTCTGCCAGGCTCAGGCATTTCCGGTGCCATTTATTAGGTATGCCATTCCGAACCGAGCCCATAAACATAATTAAGGGAATTCCATTAACATTTGTGCTATACTCCTCAAAATGTTCAGAACACCTTTGCAATGTATTGCGAGGCCATACGACACTATGTTGTTAGTTGTTTAGGCATATCAATATGCTTAACTTTATGTCGATATATTAAAAATTCAAAAATATTGATTTATAAACTGAAACAAAATGTTCAGTTTGGTAGACCCAAACATTCAGTCAGTTTTCATTTAAAGGCATTTTCGCGCATAGCTAATAAATTCTAACCCTTTAGAGCCTGTGGGATTTAAGGCGCCAAGTTTTCCCAGCGTAGCTTCAACATTCACCATACAGGCGCCCCAAAATAGCGAATTGGCCTTAACTTGCGAAGCTCAATCCTATCCCGTGCCCATATTTAGGTAATTCGATTCAACGCTGCCCAACTGGTTCTGTTAGGGTTACCAAAATGAATGCCAAAGATACATATATTACGTTTATTTATTATAGAGCCCGTTGGGGCGAAAGCTCCGACCTTTTCGAGTGACTCCAAGGGTAGCATCTTCGAGCGGTCGATTATGGCCAGCTTTGCGCTCTTGTGCCAGGCCCAGGCGTTCCCCGTCCCCATTATTAGGCAAGTTACGTCAAACAACCTTCTAGATTATCCCTGTTTAAATACTTTGAAGAGCTCATTGGCGCCAGAGCTCACACCTCTACCACCCATTCCAATTTTGCTCTGCTTTGCCAGGCTCAGGCCTATCCAGTTCCCATTACCAGTTTAGTTATTAAATACTATGCATCAGGCAGCTTTTCCATATGCAAATCGTTACAATTAAAGTCTCCAATCACTGATTTCAGAACCCATTGGCGCCAGAGCGCCCACGTTTTCAACGGATTCGAATGTATTTTCATATATACGCCCAGTGGGTCATAGCTTTGCTTTACTCTGTCAGGCTCAGGCCTATCCAGTTCCCGCCATGAGGTACTATAAGACCAAAACCCGAACCTGTTCAGGCAGTTTATAAATCTTCCCTCAAAACACTCCCAGTTCTTACATTTATTTAATGTTCCAGAGCCCGTGGGCTCCAAGGCTCCAACCTTTGCTACGGCTTCAAAGATTTCAAGTATGCTCGACTCAAGTTCGAGTGATATTGTGCTACTTTGCCAGGCTCAGGCTTTTCCAGTTCCCTATACACGGTAATTCCAATTCGGGCAGTTAAGGAGACTTCTCTCGTTTTTTTTTACCAGAACCCGTTAGTGCCAAGGGACCAACGTTTGCTTCCGATATGAAAAGCTATACATTTGTGCGGCACTTTGGTCAGAGTTTCGCGTTACTCTGTCAGGCGCAGGCGTATCCAGTGCCCCTGATAAGGTAGCCAATAAGTAGACATAAGACTAAAAAATTCTGAAAGCCCCATAAGAATCATATTGTTATCCTTTTTGTAGAGCCAGTTGGCGCCAAAGCACCCACGTTTTCTGGCGAGTCCAAGAGTTTCACGTTTGTCAAAGAGAGATTCAATAGTTTCGCCCTTTTGTGCCAGGCGCAGGCTTTTCCAGTACCCATTATCAGGTTAGTCCAACATGTGGGCATTTTTCATCAGACATAGAGGGCAACTTTATATAAGTGCTATTAATTTTCAGAACCCGTGGGCAGTGTGTCACCCAAAATATCCGGTGACCGCCTGCAGGAAATTACTGAGTCGGCGACTGCTGACTTGGCCATTTTGTGCCTGGGACAATCGTTTCCCACTCCCGCATTTAGGTAATAAAGGCTAACTATCAGAAGGAAGCTCATAGAATTGGGATTTATTTCAGAGCCCATTGAAAGTTTAACTCCGATAATATTCGGAATAGCAAACCCTGAAGCTGGGCCATAGTTTCTCTATTCTATGTCATGGGCAAATGCATTCCCATTCAGTGTTTAGGCAATATGCAAGAATTTTGAATTGTCTTTAAAATTCCTCTTGTTTCCATACATGTGAACCTAGTTAAAAGCACTAAAATCAGGGAAGTGACCTTCTAGTTTTTTAACTTTGTCCATGTCAGGGTATTCAGTACCAGCTTAAACGCAGATTATGTCCCCTTTAATAGGTCGAGGTTAGGTTTTCCCTAATCCCCAAAAGTGTGGCACAGAATGAGCAGGTAAAATAAAAAGTAAAATATATATTGGCTATGAAGGTAAGTAAGATCCCTCGCCAAACCTTGGAAAGGTAAGTAATTCGTCTGTACATGAATGCTCTACACAAAAAGGACTGACTCACTCTGTGCCCACTTGATCCCGATGCCAACCATTGACCGCAGAGCTCCCTACTAACACTACGTTCTCGTTCCAGATGGTATAAGTTCATCGAAGGAACAACCCGCAAGCAAGCAGTGGTGTTGAATGACCGAGTGAAACAGGTCTCTGGCACTCTCATTATCAAGGACGCAGTGGTCGATGACTCCGGCAAATACCTGTGCGTGGTGAACAATTCCGTGGGAGGCGAGAGCGTTGAGACCGTGCTTACCGTCACTGCTCCCTTATCCGCCAAGATCGATCCCCCCACCCAGACAGTGGACTTCGGACGACCAGCCGTATTCACCTGCCAGTACACTGGAAATCCCATCAAGACCGTCAGCTGGATGAAGGACGGCAAGGCCATAGGACATAGCGAACCTGTGCTGCGCATCGAATCCGTGAAGAAGGAGGACAAGGGCATGTACCAATGCTTCATAAGGAACGACCAGGAATCTGCGGAGGCTAGTGCTGAGCTGAAGCTTGGAGGCCGTTTCGATCCACCCGTCATCCGACAGGCCTTCCAGGAGGAAACCATGGAACCCGGACCAAGTGTGTTCCTCAAGTGCGTCGCCGGTGGAAACCCCACGCCTGAAATCTCCTGGGAACTGGACGGCAAGAAAATCGCCAACAACGATCGCTATCAGGTTGGACAGTATGTGACGGTTAACGGAGATGTGGTTTCCTATCTGAATATAACCTCGGTGCACGCCAACGATGGCGGGCTCTACAAGTGCATAGCCAAGAGCAAAGTGGGCGTGGCTGAGCACTCGGCCAAGTTGAATGTATATGGACTGCCGTACATCCGACAAATGGAGAAGAAGGCGATTGTTGCTGGAGAAACCCTGATTGTCACCTGTCCTGTAGCTGGCTACCCTATCGATTCTATTGTCTGGGAGCGAGGTGAGTGCATAATTCATCGAAATCTAAAGATTTAGAGAGAGATTTAATCTTCCTAGCCACGATTTGAATCAACTTCCTTCGCCTTTTCTCATAAAACTTTCTTTCCTTTATTAGATAACCGTGCCCTGCCCATCAATCGCAAACAGAAGGTCTTCCCCAACGGAACGCTGATAATCGAGAATGTGGAACGCAACTCGGACCAGGCGACCTACACTTGTGTGGCCAAGAATCAGGAAGGATACTCCGCTCGAGGATCTCTGGAAGTTCAAGTCATGGGTAAGTTGAAAATGCTGCTTTTCCCAGAGTTTCCCAGTTTTGGGAAATGGCTCTGGTCGAACCTATTTTCTTGGGTGGGTCTACAATTTTCAGCCTCATCGTTGGTCGTTCGTGCTTCGCTCAATCGAATCCGCAAACCTCTTGCTCAGTTCCACCGCAGGTCGTACCCTTTGATTTTGGCGAGGAGACGATCAACATGAACGACATGGTCTCGGCCACGTGCACAGTGAATAAGGGCGACACTCCGCTGGAGTTGTATTGGACAACGGCTCCGGATCCCACGACGGGAGTGGGTCGCCTGATGTCCAACGATGGCATTCTGATCACAAAGACGACGCAGCGCATCAGCATGCTGAGCATAGAGTCTGTGCATGCTCGACATCGGGCCAACTACACGTGTGTGGCCAGGAATGCGGCCGGCGTTATCTACCACACGGCAGAGCTGCGCGTAAACGGTTCGCTTAGGCCCTCTTCGATTCGTAGATAAATTAGTTTCTTGGATTTTGAGTTATGTTTTCTTGACCCTCCTCGCTTCCTCGCCCTCCAACGCAGTTCTGCCCCAGATTGTGCCCTTCGATTTCGGCGAGGAGACCGTCAACGAACTGGACATGGTCTCCGCCTCCTGTACGGTCAACAAGGGCGACCTGCCCATCGACGTGGCGTGGACGAAGAACGGCGGCCGAGTCTACACCAACGATGGCATTGTGGTGACCAAGACCAGCACCCGTATGAGTGTCCTCAGCATTGAGTCTGCCAGGGCGCGACATGCCGGGAACTACTCCTGCGTGGCCACCAATAATGCGGGCGAAACTCGGCAATGGGCAGTCCTGGCCGTCAATGGTTAATAGCCTCGAATAGCCTAGCCACTTGATCGTTTTCCCGTTTGATTTTCCCTTGGTTCTCTTGTGTTAACCCAACCCCATCCCAGTCTTACCCCAGGTCGTGCCCTTTGACTTTGGCGAGGAGAGCATCAACGAGCTGGACATGGTCTCGGCCTCCTGTACGGTCAACAAGGGCGATCTGCCCGTGGACATCTACTGGACAAAGAACGGCGGTCGCGTCTACACCAACGATGGTCTAATCGTGACCAGGAACAGCCAGCGCCTGAGTGTCCTAAGCATTGAATCCGTGCGAGCGCGCCATGCGGGGAACTACTCCTGCGTGGCCACCAACAATGCGGGGGCCATAATCCAGTCCGCCATGCTAGCAGTCAATGGTTATTGTTTAGCAGTTAAGGAGTTCATTTCTTAAGTTTTTCTTGACAAATTTTGGTTTTTGCCTACCGTTCCCGGTCCGTTCACCAGTCCTGCCACAAATAATGCCCTTCGACTTTGGAGAGGATGTGATCAACGAGCTAGACATGGTGTCCGCTTATTGCACTGTAAACCGGGGGGATCTTCCCGTCGACATAGCGTGGACCAAGAACGGCGGTCGTATTTACACCAACGATGGTCTGATAGTCACCCGGAATAGTCAACGCATCAGCGTTTTGAGCATCGAATCCGTCCGGGCTCGACATGCTGGAAATTACAGCTGCGTGGCCACCAACAATGCCGGCGAGACCACGCAATCCGCCATGCTAGCTGTTAATGGTTAATCCCTGTTGATCTCTTAAGATTTGCTTTTGTTTTCTGCCTTTTCGTCTTAATCCTTTTCCCTTCCTCCCTTTGCTCCCCTTGCTCCATTTGCTTCATGCATTGCCATGCAGTGCCACCTTCGATAGCGCCGTTCTCCTTCGGCGATGATCCGGTGAACACGGGCGAGAATGCCGGAGTGCAGTGCATGGTCCAGAAGGGCGATGTGCCAATCACTATCAAGTGGACGCTTAATTCCCGACCCATCATCAACGGCGAGGAGGGAATCACCATATTGAAACTGTCTCCAAAGACCAGTGTTCTAAACATAGCCGCCGTGGAGCAGGATCATCGCGGGGTCTTTAAGTGCATAGCCGAAAATAAGGCAGGGTCTAGTTTCACGACATCGGAGCTCAAAGTCAACGGTACATGGACCCAGGCACCTCACTCCAAGCTCCTTTATTATTATTTTTTATTTTAATTTTATTTACTTTTATTTTCTTTCAACCCTTTGAAATCTTTAGTACCCCCCCATGTCCTGCCCTTCAGTTTTGGCAGCGAAGTCTTTAACATGGGCGATGTTTTGAGCATCACTTGTGTTGTCCTCAAGGGGGATCTGCCCTTAAAAATCCACTGGACTTTGAATGGTGAGTCTGTGGCCACAGGTGTGGATGGCTTCACAGTAATGCAGTTGAATCAACGTACCAGCTACCTAAGTGCGGATGCCCTGGGGGCCAAGCACCGCGGCTCCTACAGCTGCGTGGCTGAGAATCAGGCGGGTCAAGCGACTTACTCCGCTAACCTGCAAGTGAATGGTTAGTGACACTCCCTGTTGGATTTCTCTCTATATCCGCCTGTAAAGTTGCTTCCTAACTAACTAACACCATCCTGGTTTATTTGGTGGCTGAGAGTTTTTTCTATGTCTCGATTGCCTTAAATGGATTTCCCCTTCGTAGTTGCACCACAGATCAGCCCCTTTTTCTTCGGTGATGAGCCCCTCAATCGCGGGGAAGTGGCTAGTGTAACCTGTGTGGTTCCCAAAGGGGACTTGCCACTAGATATCTATTGGACATTGAACTCCGCACTCATTGTGAATGGTGAAATGGGATTCACGTTGGTGCGGCTGAATAAGCGGACCAGTTCGCTGAATGTTGACTCCTTGGAAGCTGTCCACCGGGGTAGCTACAAGTGCATAGCTAACAATTCAGCAGGATATGCTGAATACGTTTCCACACTAGATGTGAACGGTTCGTTTGACTTTATCACTATTAATTTATTTGATTTTATCTTTTATTTACTTTACCTTTTTTCTACCTCATCTCCTTTAAACTTTTAAAGTTTCCCCCCAAATCCAAGCATTTGACTTTGGTTCTGAGCCAGCGAATACTGGTGAAATAGCGGGTGGCTTTTGCATGGTGCCCAAGGGCGATCTGCCCATGGAGATCCGTTGGACCTTGAATTCCGCACCCATCATCACCGGAGAACATGGGTTTTCCTTGTCGCGCCTCAATCCGCGTACCAGCTCCTTGAGCATCGATTCACTTGAGGCCAGACATCGAGGACTATACCGGTGTATTGCCTCCAACAAAGCGGGAACCGCTGAATACAGCGCTGAATTGCACGTGAATGGTCATTACTCAAATCATACACATAAATCAACGTTTTCTATGTTTTCTATTTGAAGTTTGAATTCTTTATTTAAGTTTTAATTTAACACTTATTTCCCGTCCATTCAAGTGCCGCCCCAGGTTTTGCCCTTTAGTTTCGGTGAATCCGCCGCCGATGTCGGCGATATTGCCAGTGCCAACTGTGTGGTGCCCAAGGGAGATCTGCCCCTGGAGATTCGCTGGTCCCTCAACTCTGCTCCAATCGTTAACGGCGAAAACGGGTTCACCTTGATGCGTCTGAATAAGCGCACTAGTCTGTTGAACATCGATTCCCTAAATGCTTTCCATCGCGGTGTCTACAAGTGCATAGCCACAAATCCGGCTGGGACCAGTGAATATGTGGCTGAATTACAAGTTAATGGTTTGTCCCCCACCACAAGAATTATTGAATAAGGAGAAATAAGAGCACGCTTTCTATATATATTGTTTTCACTTAGTATTGCTTGCGGTGTTTGGTGTTGGAGCAGAAAGAAATATCCTGAGAAGCTGTTTTGTCCTTATGATAGATGAAATATTTGCATGTAGTGCCCCCCCAGGTTATGCCCTTCGTTTTTGGTGAGGAGCCCTCGAATTACGGCGACAGTACCGCGGTGCAATGCATGGTCTTCAAGGGCGACACACCTCTGCAGCTGCACTGGACTCTAAATGGACAGCCGATAACGAACGAGCACGTCGGCATACGCATCATCAAAATGTCCCCCAAACTGAGTTCCCTGAGCATTGACGCCATCAATGGTCAACATCGCGGACTTTTCAAGTGCATAGCTACCAATGCGGCAGGGAGTTCTGAGCAAAGTGCTGAACTGGTGGTCAATGGTTAATATCTGAACAAGGAAATGGCTCTAAAGTTATGTCTTTATTTCTTTTCCCACCCTCCCCACTATTACTCCTATCCCGCCAACTACGATGCAGTGCCTCCTCAAATTCGAGCCTTTGACTTCGGCGACGAGGCTTCCAACTCGGGCGAAACCATGGGCATTCAGTGCACGGTGGTCAAGGGCGATCTGCCCATCAATATTACGTGGGTTCACAACAATCACACCCTGAACAGTGGTGACCTAGACGTGGTGATCGGTCGCATGTCCAGCAAGTCGAGCACCCTGAACATCGACTACATAGCCGCCGAGCATCGTGGGTTGTACACCTGTCTGGCTCGCAATCAGGCGGGCGAGAGCAGTTACAGTGCGGAGCTGAAAGTCAACGGTTACTGCCCCTAGATACATTTTATTTTGGTTTACTTTGCGATTTCGATTTTTTCGATTTTTTCGATTTTAAAATACATACCCATCCATCCCAGTCCTGCCCAGCATCCATCCGTTTAGCTTCGATGCGGAGGCCAACGAGGGCGACAGCGTTCAGTTGACCTGCCACGTGGCCAAGGGCGATTTGCCACTGCGGATCCGCTGGACCCACAATGGTCTGCCCCTGTTCACCCACCTGGGCGTGATGGCCAGCAAGATCGGGGAGCGGATTAGCCTGCTCACTGTGGAATCTGTCAAGGCCGCCAATTCTGGAAACTATAGCTGCGTAGCGAGCAACAATGCGGGGAACGTGAGCTCAAGCGCTGAATTGCTCGTCAATGGTTATTAACTAACTTTCGTAGTCTTACATTAATGTTCTGTTGATTGAGATCAGTTTTAAACCCATCACCGTCCCAATCCAATCACTTCCCAGTTCTGCCCCAAATTGTGCCCTTCGCCTACGAGGATCTGATCAATATGGGCGACTCGATAGATTTGTTTTGCCAAATCCAAAAGGGAGACCGTCCCATCAAGGTGCACTGGAGCTTTGAGCGGAACGCTGCAGATTACGGCTTTGATCAGGCGCAGCCCCAGATGCGAACGAATCGCATCAGCGACAAGACGAGCATGATCTCCATTCCCAGTGCCAGTCCCGCCCACACCGGCCGATATACCTGTATAGCCAGTAATAGGGCTGGAACTACAACATATAGCGTTGATCTGACAGTGAACGGTACTCAAATTAATAGTGTCATGGCTTAGTTTTAATGGTTGCGGTTACTAAAGGCCCTGAAACGTTGCTACTAATCAAACCCAATTTCTCTAACTATCCATCTAACTGAGCGTGCGTGGTTAACTGTGAACTTTTTTTGCATATTCGCCTTACTTATTTGAACCCCAAAGTGGCACCCAAGATAGCGTCCTTTGATTTTGGGGAAGAACCTCTGAACTACGGAGAACCTGCGTCAGTGCAGTGCACCATTTTGGGTGGAGACCTCCCAATGAACGTCACCTGGCTACTGAATAACGCCACCATTGACACTTTTCATGACATCTCCTTCTCGCGGATCGGGAAGCGGATCAATGTGCTCTCCATTGAGTCCGTGTCCGCCCATCACGCCGGATTCTACTCGTGTCACGCGCAGAATAAGGCCGGAATCACGGCGCACTCGGCACGACTGGTCGTGAATGGTTAGCTACCCAAAGAGTTCGCCGTTTAGACCTAAGAAACTTACACATCATATATGAGTTATTTTTACTTACGTTGATTTAAATACCCATTAAACCCTATCTCAGCACTGCCAAAGATAAGTCCTTTTAGCTTTGGAGAGGAGTCCATGAGCTACGGCGAGTTTGTGAATGTACAATGCACCATTTCGGGTGGTGATCTGCCCGTGAACATCACCTGGACCCTGAACAATAAGCCCTTCGAGGACTACCTTGAAATCCTGACCACGAAGCGCGGCAAACGCATCAATGAGTTGACAATCGAAGCGGTATCGGCCAAACATGCTGGGAACTATGCCTGCATTGCCGAAAACAAAGCTGGGGTCGTCAACCACACGGCCGAGTTGAAAGTCAATGGTTAATAGTCTAGAAATATATCAATTGACCTTTCCCTTTTTTTATTCGTTTCTTCCTCCTTTATCCCCAAACAAAATCCTATGAAAAGTGCCTTCAAAAATTGCCCCATTCGATTTCGGAGATGAGCCCTCAAACTTTGGTGAATCGGCTAGTGTTCAGTGTCTGGTCACCTCGGGTGACTTCCCGGTTAGCTTCGCGTGGCTCTTCAACGGACGTGAGATCAATGAGAACGTTTACGACGTATCCATGGTTAAGTTAGGAAAGAAAATCAGCGCGTTATCCATTGATATCGTCCGGGATCACCACGCTGGCAATTATACTTGTGTGGCAGTCAACCGGGCCACCTCCGTTAACTTTACCGCCGAACTGGTGGTGAATGGTACTTTCAACAGTTTAACAATCCTTTTGTACTTTTATGTACTTCATCATTTTTTGATTTAGTTATTCCTTAACACTCCCCACTCTTCTACATTCCCCGAAGTGCCCCCGAAAATTGCACACTTCGATTTCGGCGATCATGCTGTGAACTTTGAGGAGTCCGTCTCCGTGAATTGCCTGATCTACCTGGGAGATCTGCCCATGGATATCACTTGGTTGTTCAACGGGGCCCACATAAGCGCGTATACTGGAGTGTCCATAGTCAAGGGTGGCAAAAAGGCCAGCATCCTGACCATCGATTCGGTGCACGCAGGACACGCAGGAAACTACACCTGCAAGGCTCGTAACGATGCAGATTCTGCAGAATACACGGCAGAGTTGATTGTGAATGGTATTAAGGGGGTTTTAGATCAGATAGTGCTACATGTTATTGCTTCGATTATAATTTTAATCCCTCCAATCCCACCCTCTTCACAAGCTCCACCCAAGATCACTCCCTTCAGCTTTGGTGAGGAGCCCGCTAATGTGGAGGACTCCGTTTCGGTGACCTGCCTCATCTCCACTGGAGACCTACCAATCGATATTGAGTGGTTCTTCAACGAATACGGCATTAGTTCCTATTCGGGAATCTCGGTTATGAAGGGAGGAAAGCGGAATAGTGTATTGAGCATCGACAGTGTTCAAGCTCGTCATGCGGGAAATTATAGTTGTCGGGCGAAGAATCATGCCGCTGCTGTTAATTACACTACCGATCTTATTGTAAACGGTATTAGATCATTTCAATTTAATATTTAGATAAATAATTCTATTCATTTTTCGCTTTAAATTGACTTTACTTTTATGTACTACCCTAGTTCCCCCAAAGATAACTCCCTTTCACTTTGGAGATGAGCCAACAAACTTTGAGGATTCTGTATCAGTCACTTGTCTCATATCCAGCGGAGACTTACCCATCGATATTGAATGGTTTTTTAACGAGTACGGCATAAGCCACTATTCGGGAATTTCTGTTGTAAAGGGAGGCAAACGTAATAGTGTTTTGAGTATCGACAGTGTTCAAGCTCGTCATGCGGGAAATTATAGTTGTCGCGCGAAGAATCATGCCGCTGCCGTTAATTATACCACCAGCCTGATTGTGAACGGTATATTTACTAAGGGTTGTCTCAACTAAACAATTAAGTTTTCTATTATTTAGTAAGATTTTCGTTCAACCTTACGCCTTTAACCCCAAAGTTCCCCCGAAAATCACACCCTTCGACTTCGGAGACGAGCCCACCAATGTTGAGGATTCTGTGTCGGTCACTTGCTTAATATCCAGCGGAGATTTGCCCATCGATATTGAATGGTTTTTCAATGAATACGGCATAAGTTCCTACTCTGGTGTCACTGTTGTCAAGGGAGGAAAGCGAAGTAGTGTCTTGGGAATAGATAATGTCCAAGCGCGTCACGCAGGAAGATATAGTTGTCGAGCGAAGAATCATGCAGCTGCAGTCAACTACACCTCCGATCTTGTAGTAAACGGTACCTTTACACCTTTAAAGGAAAACTTAAAATTAGGTTTATAATTTGTAAGTTCCTTAAATTATTATTGCACTCCAATCCCTTCAGTTCCCCCCAAAATCACACCTTTCACCTTTGGCGAGGATCCCACCAATGTGGAGGACTCAGTCTCTGTGACTTGTTTGATATCCAGTGGAGACTTACCCATCGATATCGAGTGGTTATTCAATGACTTCGGAATCAGCTCGTATTCAGGAATGACTGTTCTCAGAGGTGGAAAAAGAACCAGCATGCTGACCATAGACAATGTCCATGCTCGTCATGCGGGAAAGTATAGTTGTCGCGCCAAGAACCACGCAGCCGCCGTCAACTACACCACTGAGTTGATTGTGAATGGTACACTTAGTTGCATTATACATATTTAGTTGGGCTTATGAATTAGCTTATTGTTTTGTGCAATCTTGCATATTTATAATCATTTTTGTTAACCCATAGTTCCTCCAAAAATCACTACCTTCTCCTTTGGCGATAAACCCACTAATGTTGAGGATTCGGTTTCGGTGACCTGCTTGATCTCCAGCGGGGACCTACCCATCGACATAGAGTGGCTATTTAATGACTACGGGATTAGCTCCTTCTCCGGGATGACCGTTTACAGAGGAGGAAAGAGGACGAGCATGCTGACCATAGACAATGTCCATGCTCGTCACGCGGGGAATTATAGTTGTCGAGCGAGGAACCACGCAGCAGCCGTTAATTTCACAACCGAACTGATTGTGAATGGTACAATTGTATTACTGAATTTAATTGAATAGAGTTTATTTTTCTTAAAGTTTCATTTCTGTTCTCCTCCCATATTGCGCTCAACTCACACAAAAGCCCCACCGAAACTAGCTCCCTTTGACTTTGGTGACTCCCCTGCCAGCTTCGAGGACTCCGTTTCGGTTAGCTGTCTTGTGTCCTCTGGTGATTTGCCCATTGACATCGAGTGGCTGTTTAACGGGGAGTCCATCAACTACGCCTCCGGAATCGCTGTTTTGCGAGGTGGCAAAAGGACTAGTGTACTCACGATAGATTCCGTTCATGCTGGACATGCGGGCAACTATAGCTGCAAGGCCAAAAACAAGGCGGCCAGCATTGAATTCTCGGCGGCCCTAATTGTCAATGGTCATTAGCTTATACTTATAAAAATCCGTAGTGTACTTTCATTTAAACCTATCGTTTATTTCCTCCAATGAAAACCGAATAAAGTTCCACCCAAAATTACGCCCTTCGACTTCGGTGACGCTCCGACGAATGTGGAGGACTCTGTTTCGGTTATGTGTCTCATTTCCAATGGGGACTTACCCATCGACATCGAGTGGTTCTTTAACGACTACGGAATTAGTTCGTACTCCGGCATAAATGTAGTTAAAGGTGGCAAGAGAAACAGTATGCTAAGTATTGATAGTGTCCAAGCTCGTCATGCCGGAAAGTATAGTTGTCGTGCTAAGAACCACGCTGCTGCTGTGAATTATACCACCGAATTAATAGTTAATGGTACACCTAAAATTATCTTAAATTCGTTCTTAGTGCTAGGTATATTTTTATGTTCATTTAATTTTCATTAAAAACCACCTTTACTCCAAAGTTCCTCCAAAAATCACGCCCTTTGACTTCGGAGACGAGCCCACAAATGTGGAGGATTCCGTTTCTGTGACTTGTCTAATCTCCTCCGGCGACTTGCCCATTGATATCGAGTGGTTCTTCAACGACTACGGAATTAGCTCCTACTCCGGCATAAACGTAGTCAAGGGTGGCAAGAGGAACAGCATGCTGAGCATCGATAGTGTGCAGGCGAGGCATGCGGGAAAGTATAGTTGTCGGGCAAAGAACCACGCGGCAGCCGTCAACTACACCTCTGAACTCGTAGTTAATGGTACTCATGAAGGGACTTTCCCACCCACCAACCAGTAATATTGATTATTGTTTTTATTTCGTAGTTTTGTTTTAAGACCCCAAGCTTATTGTTGCTTTCCCTATCTATGTGTCACTAGTTGCCCCCAAAATTGCACACTTTGACTTTGGCGAAGTGGCGGCGAATTTTGAGGATTCGGTTTCCGTTAACTGCCTGGTCAGTTCCGGTGATCTGCCGCTCGACATCGAGTGGATGTTTAACGACTACCCCATCAACCACTACTCGGGCATATCCACCTCCAAGATGGGCAAGCGCCTCAGTGTGCTGATGATCGATGCCGTGAGTGCCCGCCACGTGGGCAACTACACCTGCAAGGCAAGGAATCTGTGGGCATCGGCTGTCTACACCGCCCAGCTGACAGTTAATGGTACTTCCCTGCGAAGTCAGAGCTTCTGTACAGCACTTCAGTGTCATTCTGGTTTAGTTAGTTTCCATTTTGTATACCCACTTCTGTTTTTCCTACACACAGTACGCATATACAGATTGCATGCTTGCTTTGGCTTTTGTGTCTTGGCTTTTGTAGCTTAGTTCTAAGGTTTTCAACTGGGGATCTGCAAAGATGTCTGAACATAATCTATAGATGTACTATACCCTTTGATTGCTCACCTCTTTCCAAGTACCTCCCCATATCAGTCCCTTTGAGTTCGGGGATGAGCCAGCCAATTTCGGGGATTCGGTAACCGTTCAGTGCACCATTTCGAAGGGCGATCAACCCGTGGACATAACCTGGTTGTTCAATGACTATGCCATCAACGAGTATCACGGGGTCACCACGTCCAAAATCGGCAAGAAGGTCAATGTGCTGACCATTGATTCGGTGAATGGCAACAATGCGGGAAACTATACGTGCCGGGCAAGGAACAAAGCCCAAATGGTGGAGTACACTGCAGCGCTCATTGTCAACGGTGGGATAGAGATGCAAATCTATGGATTGCATATGCATATACTGTAGATAGAGAACACCTTAGTTGTCTTCATTTTGGTCCTTCGTTTCGATTGTTCGTTTAGTTGACTGCTTTTGTTTTGTGTATCCCGCAAGTTTTGCCTCAAATCACGCCCTTTGCCACCGGCTCGCAGCCCACCCATCTGGGTCAGTATATAACGTATCAGTGCACGTTGACGGAGGGCGACTTGCCCCTCAATATCCGTTGGACGTTTAACAACCAGCCGCTCTTCAATGACGATGACCAGGACATCATCATAGCGAAGATGGGTCGTCGCAGTAGTGTTCTGACCATCGAAAGCGTCGCTGATCGTCATGCGGGCAACTACAGCTGCCACGGGGAAAACGCCGCCGGCCGTGCCACCTACAGCACTCAGCTGCGTGTCATAGGTCCACATTCCATAGTCTTAAAATTAAGAGAAGCTTACGTTGATGCGGTTGTGTTTTAATTTTATGCACCTTTTGTTTTACCATCACACCACATCACATCACCGAAACGTAAATGCACATCCAGTTCTGCCGCGCATCATACCCTTTGCCTTCGAGGAGGGCCCCGCCCAGGTGGGTCAGTACCTGACACTCCACTGCTCCGTTCCTGGCGGAGATCTGCCCATGAGCATCAACTGGACGCTGGATGGTCAGTCCATCTCGGAGGACCTGGGAATCACCACGGCCCGCGTGGGTCGTCGTGGAAGTGTGCTCACCATCGAGGCCGTGGAGGCCTCCCATGCGGGCAATTTCACCTGCCACGCCCGCAATTTGGCGGGTCATCAGCAGTTCACCACGCCGTTGAACGTCTACGGTTAGAAATTCTCCGGGATTGGGTCTGTCGAGTAGTTTCTTTGTGGCCGAGTACTAACCCAGCGTCGCTGCATGACCGTCTGTCTCTGCTGCTCTCCTGACTTACTTCTCTTAGACCTCTTTGGTCTAACCTCTGACCTCTGACCTCTGACCTCTTAGACCTCACTTCTCTTAGGAATGGCCTGACGCACATCCACACTGAAAGCTTGCATGTATGACACCCAGACTGCACTGAATTGTTCTGACCAGAATAGGTTAAGTTTCATAGACACAACAACTAGAAACTAGAATTATTCGCTCTAAAGCCAGAATCAATAAGGTTTTTAAAAGAAAGGAAGTTTTAACGTTTTGAAAACCGCGTCTATTATAATGGGAATGAGAGCGTCAAACGAATTATATTTTATGTTTAACCTTTATTTCTACATTTTTTGGTGGAATCACTTAACGCAGTGCCCCCCAAACTGGCTCCCCTGCCCGTGAACTCGCCCCTATACGTGGGCGACTACTACCAGTTGACCTGCGCGGTGGTGCACGGCGACGCACCCTTCAACATTACCTGGTACTACAACAACGAGCCCGCCGGAGACTTGGCCGGGGTCACCATCCTGATGCACGGCCGGCGCAGCAGCTCGCTGAACATCGAGAGCGTGGGTGGTGACCACACGGGCAACTACACCTGCAAGGGCGCCAACCGGGCGGGCGAGACCACGGCAGAGACCCACCTGAGCGTCAAGGGTTTGTTCGAATTACTTCTATGGAATCGCTAGCTTGGGGGTGGCGTCTTAGTCTAGAATAGACTCCTAGAATAGGAGCTAGGCATCTGCAAATCCCCACTCTCCGTCTGTGCCTTCTTGTCTGGTGTTGGTACTGCATAAGCACGAACCTGTATTATCTGTATTATACAACTGGAGTTGGGGACTTCTCATAGTACACCCATCAGAAATTCCTTTGCTGTACAGTGTGTTGATCCCTTGCACGGCTTTTACTTTTTATCACCCGGTCCCAGAGCTGCCCCAGGTCGATCAGTTCCACTTCAATGCCAACGGGGTGAATGGCGGCCAGGCGGTCCGGGTCATGTGCATGGTCTCCTCCGGCGACCTGCCCATCGACATCTACTGGCTGAAGGATGGCCAGCCCCTGCTGCGTTCCATCTACCACAAGATCGACGAATACACCCTGATCCTATCGCTGCGCCAGACCACCATTGGTGACTCCGGCAACTACACTTGCGTGGCCAGCAACGCGGCGGGAGCGGCAAGTCGCTGGTCCATCCTGAAAGTGAAGGGTACTCCGTTGTGTATATAGCCTTTAGTTGTGTCTTTTCTGTTTGTACAAAGTTATTCTCCTTAGAGTCCACCCCAAAAAGAAATCAAAATATAAGTCAATATATACAGTGTGGTAGTTCTGAAGTTAGTTACACAGAGAACAAAGGTTGCTAAACAGAGGACTAGGTTTTTTTAAACATTCACCACATACCACACTTAAGGACTATCATCTTAGTGTGGTGGCTAGATGGGCGGCAGGTGCACGATGACGGCAACGATGACGTCACGCAGGCCACAGTTGGCGAACACACCAGCCTGCTGCTGATCAACAGGGCGGGGGAGGGGCATGCGGGGAACTACAGTTGCCGGGCGCTCAACCAGGTGGGCGTGGCAGAACGCCGTACCAAGCTAACTGTGAATGGTAAATGGGCGGTAATCAGATATTCCGAATATTCAGAATTCCACCTTACTTTCGACTTCTCTTGCTGCAGCTAATCCAGTTTTTCTCGATTTCTCTGAATTATTAAATATTCCGCATCCGTAGGCCAAAGACCAAGTTGAACCAAGTCGATCGAGGTCTATATAGTCTATATATAGTTTGTGTACATATGTGAAGTTAAATCGCCGCAATCAACTCTATCAGTAAACCCAGCAACGTCGGGCAAAGTTAGCCTAGATCTAACCTAGGTCCCACTGTGTACTAGCTTACTCGAATCTTAACCCTAAAAGTCAAAACAGCTCAGATCTGACCCTGCACGCATACATGCACAGCCACACCCACACACACAGCACTACACTTAGCACTCTTCCGGAGAATAACTCAGAGTTACGACCCACGGCCTTCAATTTCGAATGTCTCATAGAGGGTTATGGTTTCTATGTAAAATACAAGTTCACAGGGCTCATGCTCCAACACCGAATAAACCAATAACAGCTAAATCTATTATCCTAATCGCTTCTAATTGTCTACTTAACTAAAAATAAACATAATCGTAACTATGGAACCCAGTCCTCCACCAAACGAGACTGACTCTTTGCGCTTCCACAAACGTAAACGTATCTGTCCAGCTGAAAAATAACCCACATCCTAATCCCATCCTGCATTAAGTATTCTTCGTTTGTTAATCATTATTTACCTAGACCATAAGACACAAAGCGAAGTCCTTCGGCAAGGAAACACAAAATGACAAAGAAAACCCTTTACAAGGACTTCGTTTTGCACTGATTGCATAAATGTTTACTTTTAGTTTGGTATATCATATGTTTCATTAATGCCCCACTTTCATTTGTCCTATTATCATCTTGGTTATTTGTGCTAATGTTTCCGTTGTAGTTTGGCCTTTTAAGTTAACCTCGTGTGTAAGCGATCGTGTGGAAATATTTTATTGTGTATCATAAGACGATGTTCAATCAACACTTAAACTTTTGCATTGAATAGAAAAGCATTATTATATTTCCACACTTTTTCAAGAAAACTGAAATGATATTGATTTATATTTTCTAAAACTTTTACCACGCAGTTGTTGAATTTCAAAACATCATTTCACTTTGCTTGAAACTATGTCCGTCTTTCCGATTCCGCCGATACTCCTGACCATATTGCATGCAACGACTTATGCTAGGAACCACCACAGCCCAACTAACGTGTTTTCTTTTCCCAATCGCGTCATCAAACCCGGTCAACAGTACCTCCCAGATGGATCCTCGAGCCCACCGATAAGGCCTTCGCCCAGGGTTCCGATGCCAAAGTGGAGTGCAAGGCTGATGGCTTCCCCAAGCCCCAGGTCACATGGAAGAAAGCAGTTGGTACGTACAAATCAGTAGTATAACTTGAAAGCATCAGGAAAACGAGTTCCTTTCCAGGCGACACACCCGGAGAGTACAAGGATCTGAAGAAGAGCGACAACATCCGCGTGGAAGAGGGCACTCTGCATGTGGACAACATCCAGAAGACCAACGAGGGCTACTACCTGTGCGAGGCTATCAATGGCATAGGCTCCGGCCTCTCGGCAGTGATCATGATCAGCGTTCAGGCCCCACCAGAGTTCACGGAGAAACTGCGCAACCAGACCGCTCGACGAGGAGAACCCGCCGTACTGCAGTGCGAGGCGAAGGGCGAGAAGCCCATTGGCATCTTGTGGAACATGAACAACATGAGACTGGACCCCAAGAACGATAACCGCTACACCATTCGCGAGGAGATCCTTTCCACCGGAGTGATGTCCAGTCTATCGATCAAGCGCACCGAGAGATCCGATTCCGCCCTGTTCACCTGTGTCGCCACTAATGCCTTTGGTTCGGACGACGCAAGCATAAATATGATTGTCCAGGAGGTTCCAGAGATGCCCTATGCCTTGAAGGTGCTCGACAAGTCCGGACGTTCCGTGCAGCTGAGCTGGGCCCAACCCTACGATGGCAACTCCCCTCTGGACCGGTACATCATTGAGTTCAAGCGTTCCCGTGCCTCCTGGAGCGAAATCGATCGCGTCATTGTGCCCGGACACACCACAGAAGCCCAAGTGCAAAAGCTTAGCCCCGCCACCACCTACAACATTCGCATCGTGGCCGAGAACGCCATCGGCACATCCCAATCCTCCGAAGCGGTGACCATCATCACAGCCGAAGAAGCGCCCTCCGGCAAGCCCCAGAATATCAAGGTGGAACCCGTGAACCAGACCACCATGCGCGTAACCTGGAAGCCACCACCACGCACCGAGTGGAACGGAGAGATCCTGGGCTACTACGTCGGCTACAAGCTGTCCAACACAAACTCGTCGTATGTTTTCGAGACGATCAACTTCATCACCGAGGAGGGCAAGGAGCACAACCTGGAACTGCAGAACCTGCGCGTGTACACCCAGTACTCCGTGGTGATCCAGGCTTTCAACAAGATCGGAGCGGGCCCACTGAGCGAGGAGGAGAAGCAGTTCACAGCCGAGGGAACTCCCAGCCAGCCACCCAGTGACACCGCCTGCACAACCTTGACCTCGCAGACCATCCGCGTCGGATGGGTGAGCCCACCTCTGGAATCCGCCAACGGAGTGATCAAGACCTACAAGGTTGTCTATGCCCCCAGTGACGAGTGGTATGGTAAGTAGATTCAAGTCAAATATGGGAACTACCACAACTGAATTGACAGAGAATGTTAATATGTTTACTTTTTCACCCATCAGAAGATAATACTTGTATGATAATTTGACTGTTTTTTCCAAACCAATTTAGATGAGACCAAGCGGCATTATAAGAAGACTGCATCCTCCGACACCGTTCTCCATGGCTTAAAGAAGTACACCAACTACACAATGCAGGTCCTGGCCACAACAGCCGGAGGCGACGGCGTCCGAAGCGTTCCCATTCACTGCCAAACCGAACCCGATGGTGATTCATAACCTTATCCATATATACCATAAAAAAGACAATTTCTAACATCTTTGCTTTAACAGTTCCCGAAGCACCCACTGACGTGAAGGCTCTTGTCATGGGTAACGCCGCTATCCTGGTATCCTGGCGCCCACCAGCACAGCCCAACGGCATTATCACCCAGTACACCGTATACTCCAAGGCCGAAGGCGCTGAAACAGAGACAAAGACCCAGAAGGTTCCCCACTACCAGATGAGTTTCGAGGCCACCGAACTGGAGAAGAACAAGCCCTACGAGTTCTGGGTGACAGCCAGCACCACCATTGGAGAAGGACAGCAGTCCAAGAGCATTGTGGCCATGCCCAGCGACCAGGTGCCCGCCAAGATCGCCTCGTTCGACGACACCTTTACTGCCACCTTCAAGGAGGACGCCAAGATGCCGTGCCTGGCCGTTGGAGCACCCCAACCCGAGATCACCTGGAAGATCAAGGGCGTCGAATTCAGTGCCAATGATCGCATGCGCCTCCTCCCCGACGGATCCCTGCTGATCAAGTCGGTGAATCGCCAGGATGCCGGAGATTACTCCTGCCACGCTGAGAACTCGATTGCAAAGGACTCCATCACGCACAAGCTCATCGTTCTGGCACCACCACAATCGCCCCACGTCACCCTCTCGGCAACCACCACTGATGCCCTGACTGTCAAGCTGAAGCCCCATGAGGGAGATACTGCTCCTCTCCATGGATACACCCTGCACTACAAGCCAGGTGGGTGGATCTGTTTGAATATAAAGTGGAATTCATATTAGTTCGATGCTTATACTTAAATTTGAATCCCCACTCTTAGAATTCGGAGAATGGGAAACATCAGAAGTGTCGGTGGACTCACAGAAGCACAATATCGAGGGACTCCTGTGCGGCTCCCGCTACCAGGTCTATGCCACAGGATTTAATAAGTGAGTGTTTAAAAGTGTTTAAATACCCATTATGAGATTAAACTAATTAAAAATCCTTTAAAGCATTGGAGCCGGCGAAGCGTCTGACATTTTGAACACACGAACCAAGGGACAGAAGCCCAAGCTGCCCGAGAAACCTCGCTTCATTGAGGTGTCATCGAACTCCGTGTCCCTGCACTTCAAGGCCTGGAAAGATGGAGGATGCCCCATGTCGCACTTTGTGGTGGAGAGCAAGAAGCGGTAGATAGCACACATAATAACACACTAATAGAACGCGATCTAAGATTGTATACCTCTGCCCTCTGCAGTGATCAAATTGAGTGGAACCAAATTTCGAACAACGTTAAGCCCGACAACAACTACGTAGTCTTGGACCTGGAACCCGCCACCTGGTACAATCTCCGCATCACTGCCCACAACTCGGCTGGCTTCACTGTGGCCGAGTACGACTTTGCCACCTTGACCGTTACCGGAGGTATTTATGATCTGTTCTCCGATTTCCAATTGATTCCCACATTGCTATTGTACATTGAGTACTCTACGTTGACAGCTTCGGGGTCTGATGCTCAAAATACCGCTCCGAGGTCTTTCAAAAAGTCCATTTACTGGGACTGGATGCCTGAAGAGTGGGTTTTCGTATCGAGACCCCGAAAACACTGTCCATATACAAATAACAAGATGAGAAGCACCAAGCTATACAATGTTGTACAAAACATTTCTTCAGTTTCTTTTGTCTTTACCAATCACGAAAAGTTATGACGTATTTTTAAAAAATATGAGCAAATTATAATTTTCTTGCTTTTCAATGTGAACAAATTGCACAGTATATAAAATTCTATTGTTGTTATTTTTCGTTGCCCAACAAAGCTTGTCGATATAGTTGTTTTAGTTCATCAATGTACCATCATTTTTTATATAGTTACTTATTTATATTTTTAACTGCCAGAACTCTGAACGCAGAAGCACCCGAATAGTGTAAAATAATACTGATTTTTCTTACGTAAATGCAATTTGTTTTTTCCGTTCTTATAAACAATCCCAGTGAAAAGCTATTGCCACATATATGCATATGTACATAACTGAATAGTTAACTAACTCACCGTCACGATTTTTATTTTATTATAATTTTTACTAGACCCAAGCCTTGTAGTGCTCTAGATCACAGAATGAATATGAATGATTTATAATAGTTCTTTATGATTTTCTTTTTTTTTTTTTGTATTTCTGTGTCCAGTCTGTGAAAGAGCATTTGTAAAATAAACAATGTCAAAACCGATGGAGCCCAAATAGCTGTCGTCATTACGCATATTAAATGGATGTTGTTATACCCGCTTAACCATTTCCGAATCTATTGAATGTACAGAACTAGATGCACAGAACTAGAACTAGATGTACAGAATAGATGCAACTTCCGCCAATAAGATTTTTGCAAGGGTCATTAACTGCCTGAGCTTGATATTTCCGCCCACAACTGGTCACAGAAATAATTCAATCACCAAAAACGACACTGTTATCATTTAAGCTAACTTGATTTGCTTTTTATTTGATTGAAAATATCAAAGTGCTCATTTAACAGAAGCTTGGAAAAGACAAAGCAAGTGTGAAACTCAACCCGAAGAATCGAGCAGAGCCACCATAACATGACAATCAATCACAACAACCAAAGTATCTCAATCCTGTTCCATGGGAGTCCTGGCCAGGGAGTCCAAGCTGAGAGAGATAATTTCTTAAACTTTTACTTATCGTTCCACTTATCACTTATCACTACAGTCACACGCAGACATTTTCTTTTGGTTTTTGCCATTTCGATTCGATTCGTTTCAGTTATGTCAGTTATGTCAGTTATGTCAAGTTACAGTTGAGTTCCATCTAAGTTAGTTGGTTTATTTGAAGGATATGTTTCTCCTTCTGGAATGCAATTCCATTCGTTTCGTGCAGTCTTAGCGATCTAACAACATACCTTATTAACTAGCTCTAAGCGAATCACAAACAAATTGCATTTAAACGTATTTAAAAAAAGTAAAATAAACTCTTTTTATACAAATTCGATATACAATTTTTCAATAGTTTAACTAGTTCTCATATCAACTTACTCACATCTTGATGCGTGCTTAAGTTCTGCGCCATGTAAAATAACCGAAAACCAATACTATTTAATTCTCTTAATACTCTTACTTTTCTCTCATATGAATAACGAAAACGACTCAATATCGACAAGTTGTTAACCTTTGAATTTTTCGCCTGCCACAGTCTGTATTTGTATATGTATGTGTGTTGAGTGCTTACGAGTTGTGCGCGGTGCAAAGGTCAATGTGCCAATGTGCAGAGGTCGAAGGTTGAAACCGATCCTCCTCTTTCTCACTCTCTCTCTCTCTCAAACACACACACACACACGCTCTGTGTATCTGTATATGTCTCCGCCTCTATCCGCCCCACCACCCACTGACCAAAACCAAAACCAAAACCACCCTTTGGTTGTTGTATTGTTGTTGCAGGCACTATCGCACCCTCGCGAGATTTACCCGAGTTAAGCGCCGAGGACACGATCCGCATTATCCTTTCGAACCTAAACTTAGTTGTGCCCGTCGTGGCGGCTCTGCTCGTCATAATCATAGCGATAATTGTTATTTGTATACTGCGTAGCAAGGGCAATCACCACAAAGGTATCTATGCTAATCACTAATTAAGAATTTCGTTCCTTTTCGGTTTCTCTCTACTTCTCTCTACTTGAACACCACGAAACTGCAACACCCTACACTTGCGCTTATGTTACGAATACCCAAAATATCAAAATACCATATTGCCTGTACTGCCTGCCCATATCCCCCCCATATTGCTGTTGTCCATGACCCAACTATTGCATGTGCGAATCCGGTTTGTATACCCCGTCCGTCAACCCCGAAAGGCACAATCGCGCCCCTGGACGACGGATCCAGCCACGGCAACGTGCACACCCGCATCCGCCTGCCCGCCTGGATGCCCGAGTGGCTCGATCTCAACTTCATGGTGCCTCTGATCGCCACCGTCGTCGTGGTGGCTGTGGGCATCTGCGTGGTGTGCGTAGCCCTGTCCCGGAGGAGAGCGGATGACATGCGCGGCGGCCAGAAGGATGTGTACTGTAGGTTCTCCCCGAGGGATCCACACAAGCGGATCCACCCCTTTTCTTGAATCCTAATACATTTTTAGCTTACTGTAGAGCCTAGATCGATATCTTATTTCTGTTTTGTTTCATGTTGGCTAAATGTTGGTAGGCCCCATTTACTTTATCAATTTTTTTTTGTTTTTATAACATATCATTTACATTCAAACATCATTTTTCGTTCTCCAAGAGATCTGAGATTCTGAGAGATATTAAGACTAAACGATTATTTGCATCCAATTAACTAATTTTGAGTTGATTATTATTGAAACAATTTAGCCAACATGTCGATAAATCTAGCCGTCACTCATAAAGCCCAAATGGTCGGATGGTAAACCTTTGATATCACATCATTAAATGTTAAAGATATTTCAATGTGTAGTTTGGCTTTGCATGATTTACTTATATTTCTTAACTTAAATGATATCAAACCAAGATACACGCACAGAAAGATACAAAAAAGTTCTCACTCCAAAAATATACCAACAGACAGACAAAGAAACTGAAAATATACCAAACAATCAAATAATATAATATATATCAATATAATATATTTAATTAGTGTCCATATCTGTGTGTACATACGAAAACCATCATCGATATTTCATCTTCATTAAAACCAATTGGTTTTTCAATTGCCAAATATGACTTGGAAGTTGTACTGAAGCACCCGATAACTTCTGAAGAATAGATCAGTTTGCAGACCAAATTGTAAATTTATTTATGAGCAGTTGTTATTGGACCTGTGGAGGACTCTATTTATATGCAATATTAGAATAGCCAGTAAGCGATATATCTATACTAGCCCTGTTGTTTGTACATACGTTTTGCTTATGAACTGAGCAACTTCACAATCAAATACTACCCTATATATACATATATATATATATATATAACTACAACCATATCCTCCACAAAACAAGACAACTCAAATCTATCTATTTTGTGTTCCGAATACTTTCCGTATTTCCCCTTATGAACAACCAAAACTAAGATGCTTTTTGAAATCACCATCGAGATCCTTGACCGATGACAATGAAAAGTCGAGTAAATCCAAAATTAAGTTCATCGCTCATCTCATGTCATTATTAACAATCGTAACCGTAATCGTTGACCAGTTGGTATATTTTGAAATAAAAAACAAATAACCTAAACACTTCACGTAACCTCTTTTGGAATCTCTTTTCGCAATCGTAACTTGTAAACTTGTATTTTTGAGCTACCAAATAGCACAATTAGTGTGTTGACATGCCGCACCAAAACCAAAACCAAAACCAAAGAACTACAAAAAGTCAATCCAAAATTAATTGTAAAACCAGTAACGAGTGACGGAATAAGTCGAGATCGAAAACAGAAGTAAAGTATGCGAGTTGATTGAATGCGAGCAGCATATGATGAAGGAAAAGCATCTTCAGTGTTTCAATATTGAGTCGGCGATATCATATATTAATTCTAGACGATGTAGTTTACAATCAGACAATGGGACCCGGCGCCACCCTGGACAAGCGTCGTCCGGACCTGCGGGACGAGCTCGGCTACATCGCCCCGCCCAATCGGAAGCTGCCCCCCGTTCCCGGATCCAACTACAACACCTGCGACCGGATTAAGCGAGGTACAGTCATAAGTAAGCATCTAAATTTCCAATGCAACATTTATTAATGCCGCCATCCCATGTCGGATCCCCGGACTCCTGGGTCCCCGGATTCCTGGACATGGATGGGGCTTAGTTCTTTCTTCCATTTACTTTGCGAACGAAAATCATAAACGAAAAGTATTTTGCGTTGCCTTGCATTCATACATATTGAGGGTATCTCTAGATTTCTACCCACAAACCCACATACACTCAAGCTAAGCTTTTCCGGACCCGAAAAATTCTTAGTGTTGCTTCTTAAGCCGCTTCCTCTTCAGTTCCTTCCAATGTCCCCATCAGTCCTGGCATGAAAAGAGCCGTGTTATTAAATGTTGTTGTTAATTTAGAAAAATTTTTTTGATTGGGCTGGGATTCCCAGCCTTGATTAAATCCATTGTATATGTACTTATCGTTTAAACCTCTTGCTCCCCATGAACCAACTCCAAATCCCGCACCTCTTCGGTTGCTTCAATTTGATTATGATTTCTATTGACTTATCATTGATGTTGTACGAAATTGGAAATTGAAAAACACCACACTCGAACACCTCAACCCGAACCACACAATACCACTCTACGACATGTCCAGGCCGCGGTGGCCTGCGGTCCAACCACTCGACCTGGGACCCTCGCCGAAATCCCAACCTCTACGAGGAGCTGAAGGCCCCTCCAGTGCCGATGCACGGCAACCACTATGGCCACGCCCATGGCAATGTCGAGTGCCATTATAGGCATCCAGGTAGGCGGAGTGGAGATGAGCAGCCGCTCTCTTCTACGGATTTATGTTTCTTTATCTCCCATAAATAACCCCACTAACCCAACTCGCTAACCCATCTTTTTAATGGTGCTGATCGACTTACGGATGAATTATATTCTGGGTTAGCTAGTCTATATATGCTCATCTGACTTTTGTTGCACTTCAGTTGTTATGGACTAGCTTTTTTCAGTATTTTGATTTATGCTGTAACACAGATCACTCCTGAAATCTACCCATTTTTAAGTTTATCCGCTCTAACATAAAGTCTAACAACTGGGGTTGCATCCAGCTAAATCAAGCTAACAAACTAGTAAGTAATAAAATGGTAAGGGAAAAGGAACGGGTACCAGGTATCATCGCAGCATACTAAACACTCTAAACCAAATCCACTTAAACAACAACACATGAATTCTCTGAGTATACACACGTGCTAATCGATTCCTTTTCCCGCAAGGCATGGAAGATGAAATCTGCCCCTATGCCACGTTCCACCTGCTCGGATTCCGCGAGGAAATGGACCCCACCAAGGCCATGAACTTCCAGACCTTCCCCCACCAGAACGGACACACAGGCCCAGTTCCCGGACACGCGGGCACTATGCTCCCACCAGGACATCCAGGACACGTGCACTCCCGCTCCGGATCGCAGTCGATGCCTCGGGCCAATCGATACCAGCGCAAGAACAGCCAGGGCGGACAGTCCTCGATCTACACGCCAGCTCCTGAATACGATGATCCCGCCAACTGTGCCGAAGAGGACCAATATGTGAGTAGTAATCTGCAATTGGCAGATTTGGAGTATAATGTGTCATGCTTTATGTTGTTGGTCCTGTAGCGACGATACACACGCGTCAACTCGCAAGGCGGCAGCCTGTACTCCGGACCCGGACCCGAATACGACGATCCCGCCAACTGCGCCCCCGAGGAGGACCAGTACGGCTCCCAGTACGGAGGACCCTATGGACAGCCCTATGATCACTACGGTTCCCGAGGATCCATGGGACGTCGCAGCATCGGTCAGTTTAGAACCTTTAAAGATGTAAGACTTGGTTAACTTATAACTTGATCCACAGGCTCTGCTCGCAATCCTGGCAATGGATCACCCGAACCTCCACCACCACCACCACGCAACCACGACATGAGCAACTCCTCATTCAACGACTCCAAGGAGAGTAATGAGATCTCAGAGGCAGAGTGCGATCGTGACCACGGACCACGCGGAAACTACGGAGGTAAGTCGGGAACATAAGTTCATTTCGGATGAAAGAATATTGTTACAATCTAACAAGCCCGCGATATATTTGAGAGCTCGGTCTAATCTTAACAATATCGATTCGCCATCTTTTTCAATTCTATCCGAAATTTTGTGTAAATATAAATCAGAAGACGCCAACGAGGGTGAGTGATCATAGCCGAAGTTGAGTTAGTTTGTGTGATTATCATGATCATTATTCGAGAATACCAATCACCTCTAATACTTCGATCTCTCACGAACCCCTCGCCTCTGTTGCTCATGATCAACTGTAACTATATCATAAGATATGTGCATCGATCATTGTAAGACCATCATTACCATCGAAACGTTCTCGCATTTATCAGAGATTTTTTGTTATCTCCTTCATTCGTAAATATTCATGCTGTGTTTTGCTACATTTTATTAAAAAACGTCAGTGTTTTGAGTGTAACAGTTTTAAGTTAATATGATTTTACTTTGGTTTTGGTATTTTTTTATTTTTATCCAATTATATTACACACATATCATTTCACTTCATAGAGCACATCGTTTGCACTTAAATGTTTTATGTTTTAACATGAATTGTCACCAGAAATCTGCATGGGATGACCTTTTGAGGGTTCAAATAAGTAATAAGAAAGTACCTGCACGAAGTTGCCCAACTCCGATTGGACGCCTACTCACTGTGTTTTTAGATCTAAGCTGGTTATATTTTTAAAATTTTATTTCCATTCCGAATTTTTCTTTCTACTTTCTTTTATGGAACCCTATTAAATTTATACATACCCCACTCTATCGGTTCGGGCAACAAAAACCTATTTCTTTTGCAAATATTCCGATCCACAAATGCTGAACTCGCAGCAGTGAAGCGATCTCCACAACCGAAAGATCAGCGCACCACCGAAGAAATGCGTAAACTGATAGAAAGGTAAGACCAGACCAATGGGCCTGACCATACATATTTACTACCCACACACGTAATTAACCAGATGTTAAAGCGATTGCACAGAGTTATACTTCTGATGCAGTAGCCCAGTCGTTTATCGCTAAAACTAAATAACTTTCCCCGTCTTTATTTACCCCCTTTCCTAATTCCGAATGGTTATGATCGCTGACACTAGTCGACGACAGTTGTAAGTCTTGAATAAGGAACCTAACAAATGTGACTAGCCACGAATGTCCTGCATGTCCAAGCACCCATCAATACTAATATACTAACCAAAAGTGCATCCAGTACTCACATCGATGTAACTATGTATAACACGTCTTCAGTTCTTGTTCGTATATTAGTTCTTACATTGGTTTTGTCTTTAATATATTTTTGTTTGGTTTTTGGTTCGACAGCAAATCACAGTTGAATGTGTTGAAACCTTTTGATAAACTACTCCATACAATAAGCAGACCTACACCATATTTGTCTATCGCGAAGTGTTCCCACAAATACTCGTCTTAACACTTTATTGCAGCTTTGCGCTTGGCCTCAGCTTGCCACAAAAAAAAAAAAAGAACCAGAAGTAAACCATGTTAACCCACGAACAGAACAT
This sequence comes from Drosophila santomea, assembly GCF_016746245.2. Lineage (NCBI taxonomy): Eukaryota > Metazoa > Arthropoda > Insecta > Diptera > Drosophilidae > Drosophila > Drosophila santomea. The sequence goes on along the minus strand of NC_053016.2, from coordinate 16,092,460 downwards.
AAAGACACGGCCAATGGGGCGAGATTGGATCTGGTTGGGGATACTTAGATAATAAGGAATCTTCCAAAAAAAAAAACACCCGAAAGATCCTGTCTCGTCTCTTGCAATGCTTTGGTTGCATCATAAACATAGTCCAAGTCCCGATTCCAAAGTTCCCGACTAATCAGATACATCTCTTCCCGTGCAGAAACGAAACCGGCCCAAAACAACTCCAACTCCAACAAGCAAATGGCGCAGGATTCACAGCCTACGATACTATGGCAGTGTAATTTGTAAGCGCCTCCTGCGGCGGTGGGCGTGGCATTTTAGCTTAGTGTTTTAGCTGCATGAGGTGCGTGGGAGTTGAATGACACTCAGAGACACAGGACACAGGACACAGAGACACACAGTCAGATCATCAGAACACTAGGAGAGAGAAGGAGTTATATACCGCATATACACGTAAAATATTCAACTACTTCAAGTAATTATAACGAAGGAATGCAAGTTTCAAGAAACATATTTATATTGTCTATGCAAGCAGCAAACCAAACATACATAAAGTATATAAGTACGTTCATATAAATAACTACCATAAGAGTGTGCAGGAAGTACTAAAGGAAATTACTAAAGTTATTCGATCGATGGTGCAAGCACAGCACGAAAAAACAGAAAACACTTACGTATTCGAACTAATTTTCAATAATGTACTTTAGTTTTAAGCGGTGTCTACCGAAATATTGGAGCAACAGCAACTGAAATGGATTCTTGTGTGTAAGAGATGATTCGAAATCTGTTTGTGTACACTTTTGCCATCTATGCCAGGAGCGGAAATATCATCCTTTGCCTAGCCTAAGTCAAAGTCATAATATTAACTCATCTAATTAATATATATATTTAGTCGTAACATATGCGATAGTATGATTTCTTCCTATGCATTTTGTAATTCGTATGGACAGCGCACATTTGGAGTTTTGTTTGCGTTTTGCGTTGACTTGTGATGATTGTTAATTTGCAGAGCTTTGTGAGTCGGTAATTCTTTATTTACAGACAAGTGATTGTCCTATCTAAGTTCGTATTTATTTTTAATTCAAAAATGCGCTTCCAACCGAACAAATCGAAACTGTTCAATGCACAAATCGCAGCCACAATAAATGAATGTATTATACAAGATCCACGGGACACCTGAAAGCCACACAGACACACTCACTCAAGCAGGATTTATTAAACCAATTCTGATATATACCGTTCTGAACATGAGTTATACGCATTTAAAGCTTTAAGAGAACCTGAAATTGTTTATTTCACTTCATTTGATCTATCTTAAGTTATTAGTTCATAAGTTGCCAAATATATGATTTTGATCTTTTTTTAAATTCATTACATTCGCTCTGGGTTAATTATTGTTTTTGGGTTCCGCCCTTTGCGGCCAGAAATCCGTGGAGATACCACCAACACTACAAAGACTGACAAATGCATGCTAAAAACGAAACCGGGTCAATCCAAGTTTTGCAGACTGAAACCGATGCAATGGAGCTGAAGAATATGCAGTACGAGTATTTTGCTCAATACGTAGAATAGCAGGGCATTTTCGGGTGAATCCACGATGTTTCAGCTGGGCACTGCCACGAGATCGGAATTGGATTTTGATCCTCGTCCCTTAAGCACATCACGAACTGCATTTAACCAATGGGAGACGAAGACAGTCAGGTTTATCAGGCTTATGATTTCATTTCAATCTGCTTCGGTTCCCACTTAACCTATCCAAGCTAATACTCACTCTTACCCAGACTATAACAGTTTTATATAGATATATATGTACGTATATATAAATGTAGTGTTGTGAAAAAATAAGATTGCTTACCTATATGAGTGTACTACAAATTTTCATGGCAAACGAACTACAAATATTAAGTAGTGTATAGTAAAGGCAATGGCATTTAATCAATAAGCAAATGAAAGAAATACACCTACAAATTTTCAAGTAATTAAAATAGCAAGCAATATTCTAGAGTCAAAAGAACGTTGGATTTCAGCAATTGTAACGAATAAACACGATTTTAATTACACTCGTAAAATTTATAAACTTTTCGGCAAATCAAAATCAAAACAAAAACTTTTGGCGTTAAAAAGAAAAAGAAAACGAAATATTTAACAAAGCGGTTTGAAAAAGAAACCAATTAAGCTAAGTACGATAATATAACATAATCCATTTTTCATACTATAAATCATACTGATATATGTATATGTAGAGTCCGAGTCGGATGCTTTTTGAGTTGCTTCATTGTCAAAAGGATTATGGCGAAAATTCACGTTTTGCATTCATCAAAAGGCGCTTCATATTTGTAATTATTTAAGCGATAAGCGTACATGCATATACAAACATATACAAATAATTTTTTACTTAACTTTACATAAAACGCATTAATCAAAATTCAACTCCCAAGAAACATTAACCAGTGGGTCAGACAAAAAACATAAGACACTCACACACGAAGGACATTCAACTTCAACGCACATCAGGCTCGACATCGAGGAAAACTAAGCACGATCAGCACACATTTGAATTCTGTAACCAAGTGGACAGGCAGTTTAAAACGCATTTATACTAATCACTCGCTCCTTCTTAACAGAACGAATATTATACGAAATTAAGAGAGAATAAATACCCCATACCCCAGTGGAAACATTCGTAACCATTAAGCGCGGCATATACGGTAAACCCCAAATTGAATACTACAAATATGTGTATTACTAATTACATTTACGAAAGCATACATATACATATTAACTATATTAAATATTAAATATTAAATGTATTGAATTGACAACAGCCGGCATGCCCGGGAATTACTACTCCGAACCGCTCCATGTGGAACGGATTGGTAGTCCCGCCCAAAACTCGAGCACTTTGCATGTCCGACCAGCGAACAAAGATTTGTCAGTTTCCAGTTTCAGTGTCATACAAGTCAAGCAGAAACCAATTAAAATTAAATAAATGCCAATTTATGTTGGATAAAACCAATTGCCCCATCGATTTTTATTCGCTATTGTAAAGCTTCTGGTGGTTACAATTGGAATTAAACAAATTCTTGGCATTGCCAATATGCCAAAAAGTATGTTCATATTTTCCTTCTGATTTCGGAGTATCAATCTTTTCAGTGCATACTTTAAGGCGTTGCTTAGTCAAGGTGGTCACCAAGCTAATTTACATGATTAAAATAAGCCGTTATAAAAGAATAAACGATGAAAAAGGTAAATAACCAAATTTCTTTAATTCTTCCAAAAATTTTATTTTAGGAGTATACTTTCACGGGAAAAATAAGCAACTAATTACATTAATCAATACGCAAGTATTAATTTAGGTAGATTTCTTTCTTTTCGTTGCGTAATCAACGCTGAAAACATTTATTCTCATTGGTCTTGAATCTCACTAGATAAAAACCATTAAACTGAGAAGTGTGTGTTTCCAGTAAAATTCAACTCCGAATGTGCTCGTACTCACTTCCCCGGTGCAAATTTTGAAATTTAGGACAACAAAAACCCGCCTTTCCAGCCGCTTTGTTTGCACGTAAATGTTTGGCCATCGGATTTGCACATCCAGTTAGCGTCTGCAGGCTAAGCTCTCTGCAAAGAACAAGTGCTGATGCAAACACTGCAGGTTGGCCATTCCAACTGAGTAACCAGTGGTTACTCACAGTGACACCTGCAGGTCCAGATCCGCTGCGGTGGTTGCCCAAGATTCGCTCATCATCATCATTATTTGCATACGAAGGCGTCCAGTGATTACCCAATTCAATCGAAACCGCTCACAACTCACAGCTCACATCTCACACTCTCCCAGCAGAGGTCTTGCGCAATATAATTAATTGTTGCAAAATCCGATGATTTTCAACTAATTGCGGCTCATTAAATATATATCCACGCAGCCATGCCCCCGAGTAAACGCCTCCCCAATAAATACATGTGGATGTGGTCGCTAGTTGGGCAGAAGCAAAAAGGAAAAAGTGATAGATATGAATATGAAAATTATTCGCAAACAATTGCGCTTGGCGCCCGGCACTTCCAACAATTGTGCATTGTCTTTGCTGCATAACAGAAATTTCAACATGGATGGGATGGCGGGGTCGGGAAATTGAGCGTTTAAGCGCTAAATGGCCTGCGAGCTACTGGCGATGGAAACATGACAAATACCCCCATCAAATATTGATCATTTAGCGTATCAGTCGCAGAACTCCGAGGAAGTCGTAAACTGCAATTGTCTTGGAGCACGGCCATAAATCTTCGGGTGGTGAGGGGAGGGGAGCGGAGGAAGGTAAGCCCAGCTGAGAGAGGGAAAATAATATAAAAACAGAGCAAAAATGAATAGCAATGTTTGACAATCAAGTCGTTTGCATCTGAACGGCTGGGGGAAGCCACAAGGGGCAAGCAATCCAAAAGCGAACAAACACTGTATGAAACGTTGCACGTTGCAAGTTGAACGTTGAGCGTTGAGCGTGGCCAACGTTTGCTTAAAGGGGCGTGGCAGCAAGTACGCCAAATGGGGGCATGGAGGCACAATTCGAATGAGCTTAGTACATGCCATGTGAAGTAAGGGACAAATTAGAAGTGGATAGCGCACGTTAAAATAGATCATTGGGCAAGAGGCAACGAGTCGTGGCCACTACATAGCTAAAAATCAATAATCTTTTTATGATGTGTTTTATATACTTCTAAAATGGTTGGTTTTCCAAGAAAAAACTCTATATTTATACCCGATACTCGGAGAGAAAAAGGGTATGTTGGATTCTTCCACTAACTGAGCAACGGGTATCTGATAGTCGGGTTACCCGACTATAGCATTCTCTCTTGTTTGTGCCTACAATTTTCTAAACTTTTTTAATAACTTTTTTTTTTTCCAATTTTCTTACGTATGGCTAAGAAGGTTTCAAATTTCCCCCTCGAACTCCCACTAACTGCGTCATGGGTATCTGATAGTCGGGAGACTCAGCCTTAGCCTTCATAAAAAACAAAAACATATTTTTAAACGCTGGCGTGCTCTATCATTAGAAAGTAGGAACATCGTTTAACGGTGGTAAGTAGGATAATTAAACGTAACTACATAAAAACTGCGGGTAAAGGAAATGTATTGTATGATACCAAAGTATCTGAAAAATGTAAATACGCATGGAAAACTTATCTCAGCGCTCTGCGAAATCGAATGAATTCGACAAGAAACAATTAGGCTTTCATAACTTGGCTAAACGAGTTCGCTGCCTAAGTCTTTTGTTTTTGACGGGCAGTGTGGAGTCTGGTCAGTGATAAAATGGCATTTATATAGATTAGAGATTCGGGACAAGCGCGTTGACAACGCAATCTCGGCGCCGCCTTTAATCATTTTTATGGCCCCTTGCTGCAAGTACTGCGTTAGTACTCGAAGCGCACGTCTGCTCGTTTGCAACATCTCGTTTGCCATTTCAGCAGCGTCATGGCTTTTGTGGCTCAGTTGCCTCACCGCTCGTTTTTCTTTTGCAGACTGCCGCTAATTCGCGGCTGCCCCGCTTTTAATCAGCCACTCTGGCCGGCGACCTTGCCACACACACGCCCTGCACTTGCCTAATGTCACCCACTCGGAGGCTGCGATTCCGCTCCACTTCTTCGTCGCCTTCGTTGTGACCCACATCTGCAGCCACAGTGCCGCTGGAAAAGAGTCAACAGCACCTGGCGAGCAATAACCCCTCCACAGTTGCAGCTCCACGCTCCGCGAGCACCAATCCGCTCCGCATTCATCACGTGCTCCGTCTTGAACCTGAGCCACTACATCTAGTTATTTGTACAAGAAATGTTTCGCTGCCGCTTTTGCCTTTTTTTTTTTGCTGGGTGTTGCAGCGTTGCGGGGCGCGAACAAAAGATTTATTACAATCAAATATTTCTGTCGCTTTTGTTTTGTTTTGATTTTTTAATTTTTGTTTTGTTGGCTGAAATTTATTTTTATTACATTTTTCAATTTCTTTCACTCGGTCTGTATGGCTGTGTGGCTGGCTCGTTTTGTTTCTCCGCGGCTGCGGCTTGTGCAATGCGAATGAGATGTTGCTGCTTCTGCTGCTTCAATAATTAAAACAAAAACAACAGCAACTATAATGTGCCTCACTCGAATGCGTTAAGTGTCGGTTGTTGTGGCTCGGTTATCATTTGTGTGGCCCGCAACTCCAGGCTTGGCATGACACTTGTTTGGTTACATAAAAGTCAGGTGGAATGCAATTCAGGCCTCGTTTTTGTATCACCACCGGCCAATTGCAGTTGAATATTTATTAATTTATTTATTGATAGGCATTTCTTGGGCTGTGTCGCAGTCACAAAGACAACAATGATGGCATAAAGGTCCCATAATTGAATGTCAATCCCATTGATATAGAGCAGGGCTGCGACCTTGGCTTAATTAGGCGCCAATTGTTTCGTGAAAACCAGAACACTTAACGCTGAATATAGGGACAAATGTATTTCCAAAGTCAAGGAAATACCCGGAACGAAGGCAGCCTATTAACAATATGCTTTCGCCTATGAGCCGCATCTGCACCCGCTGAAAAACTCATTTGGAAGCCGTGCCAATTGTTGATTTGCCGAAAACTCCAACAACATCATTAAGCAGGCAGCAACTACTAACTGAGATTTGGCAACGGAATGTTTGCTTGAACTCGAACTTTTTGCGGCAGTTATCTAATCTGCGCAGCTCCGCAGGCTCGGATTGCAACTGCAACCGGTGCAACAACTGCAACAACTGCAACAGTTGGCTTCCTCTGCTAACCTTATGCGGGCATAGCACCATGGCACACAGACACACTGCGCGAAAGCGGGGGGAGTCAATTAAGGCAACATGTGGCAACCGACCGAGTGACTTGGAATTGCCGAGCCGTTAGGTGGCATACCGCCGCGCACTCCCTTCGGGCTGAAACTTGAACTGAGACTGCATCTCAAACTGAAACTGAAACTGAAGCTGAAGCTGAAACTGCATCTGATTCCAAAGCCCGGGCAGCTGCATTCAGCTTCAGCATTCAACTTGGCAACAGGAAGTGGCAGCGGTATTGTTGCCGCTTATCTGACGCGGAGATGCTTCCTTGAGATTTATTTGGCATCTAGGCAAAAGGCATCGTCATCATCATCATCACCATCATCATCGCCATCATCTCCCGATGCAGTTGTTGACTTTGGCTCATGGCCTTTTCGCCAATTGCAGCTGAACGATGGTGCCGACTTCTTCGGTTTTTCGGTTTTTCGGTTTTTTCGGCACTTATCTAACTTCCGGGTGTCGTAGGTCGGAATCGAATTTTTATGAGTTGCATTTTCGGCGAATTGCTGGCACCGAATCATCGCCGAAACTACCAATATTGCTTCATCCGCATCCACAATCCACACCGGGAGCAACGCTTCATCCGCAGATGCTCTATGTTGGTATGGCCATCCAAAACGTAATTAAAGGCATTTAGTTTTTATGTTTATGCTTATAGTTATAGTTTTGGTTGTTTTATTATGTTTCAGCTCTTCGAAAAGTGTTTTTGTACAGCAATTTTCGTGTCTGCGGTTCGTATGGGTATCATAATTAAGATTAAGTACATATTTACAAAACAATTTATTTACGGCCCGTCTTTGCAACATTTCGCCCATATAAAGATCGCCAGAGTCGTTATAGTTTTTGTTGTTTTATTGAATTTCGTATAACTTAAAGACAAACGCGCGCATGACTAATTTGTACACTTGTGGGAAACGGCGATGAAGGAGGCGGGTAATGGGTAATGGGTAATTCAAACAGGTAACGAAAGGTATGAAGTTGTTTTGTACAAAATGCAGAAGGAATGCAGGAGGGTGCCTTACATCATTAAGTCTATGTAACAATTTGAGCCTGTTGGCTTGCATACAACAAGGATCGTGATCTGCGGAGGATGGAGCAGACCCCAAGGGACTGGCAGGATTAGCGGGATCAGTTATCGGGATATCAGTGCTGTCGTCTGGCTGGTTGCCAAACGGAGACCCCTGCCGCGGACCTAGTCCCATCCGTGGCCATGGCTCACTGGCACCCACACCTTCTCCCAGACGGGCTTCCACACCTTCTTCCACTCCTGCACCTTGACCTCCTTCCAGACGGGCACGTTCACCGACTGCCACTCGTCCTTCCACGCCTGCCGCTTCTCGGAAGCCCACACCTGGCGCTTCTCGGTGCGCCAGATCTGGACCTTCTCCTCGATCCAGGTCTCGCGCTTCTCCTTGATCCAGATCTGCTTCTTCACGGGCTTCCACACCTGGATCCACTCGTCCTTCCACTCCAGCTTCTTGTCCTGCTTCCACTCCTGCACCTTCTCCGTCTTCCATTCCTGCTTCTTCTCGGTGCGCCACTCCTGCTTCTTCTCCGTCTTCCACTCCTGCTTCTTCTCGGTGCGCCAGACCTTCTTCCACACGGGCTTCCAGACCAGCTTCTTACGCCAGAGATCGTGGCTGGTGTATTCCCAGCCCTCGTGATCCTTGCCCAAGAACTTCTCCCCGGGAATGCCCATTTTCACCTGAAAAGGAGTTTAAACTTAGTTCATGTTTCAACGGAGATCGGGAAGCCCGAAACCTACCCATTGGGGCTCGAACATTTGCTTCCAGTCTGCGACCTGTACTTCCTTCCAAATGGGCACTTGTATTTCCTTCCAGAAAGGGACCTGCACCTCCTTCCAGATGGGCACCTGAATTTCCTTCCACACGGCCACCTTTGTGGGCACCCAAATGGGTTTCGTTATCTTCTTCCATTCGGCCACCTTGACCTCCTTCCAGGCGGGTACCTCTCTCTCCTCGATTTTCGGCTTCTTTACAATCTTCCAGTCGGGAACCTTTTCTTCTTTCCAGACGGGAACCTGGAGGATATTCATTTATGTTTCATAAGGACTTCGGTTGAAAGGCAGTGCCCTGTTAGTGCCATACCTTGACTTCCTTCCAAATTGGGACCGAAACCTTCTTCCACTTGGTTTCCCACGCCTCCTTCTTAACGGTCTTCCACACCTGGACCCAATCCTCCTTCCAGGTGAGCTTCTTCTTCCACACTCCCTCGGGGGGATGGGCGTAGGCTAAGCTTAGGATTAGCGCGCAGCTGGCGCTCAGTAGCTGCGGGAGAAATGAAAATGGATCGAAATGGGTTTAATGATTTGACTCCATGATGTATTTGCTTATATCTATTATTTTATTGGATTCAACATGATAACTGATAATTCTAAATCAATTTCAATTCCGTATCAAAGATGCTTAGACTCGATGCTTATTTGTGTGTTGGATAAGAGGCCTAAATGAACTTGGAATATACTTTAAGATTTTAAAACGATTTTTAAAACTGAAAACATTCGTAATTTTTGAGGTAAGTTTTTTTCGGTTGCATTTTTTTTGTTTTGGTTTCAGACATAAATTTTAAACTTATGTGGGGTTTAATTAAAACGCGACTTTTGAATTTTATGTTAAATGTTTTGTGGTTTTTATTCATTAAGCTTGAGTTTGCACAGTTATTTTCACTTTGTATGTATATATATTGGAATTCCACAAATGGTTTAATGTTCGTTTCCCAAGGATGCACTAGTATCATTCATATTTCTGAAACACTAACCAACAGACTTAGGGATCTCATGCTTGGTATCCCTGCACCACCAACAGCGCGTCAAAACAGAAGGAGCTGATATGTGCCTCCTCTGAGGTCTTCTATGAACACTATTCGCATTTCCCTACCTGCACATCTATTTATATTTTGAATGGTCTCGTCTCCGAGCCACCGACTCCGCCGTCGCCGTCGCCATCGCCGTCGCAGTTGCCGTGGGCAGAGCAGTGTGGTGGCAGCGGTGGCAAAAACAAAAGAAGAGCCAAATCCACACCGCCAGCGGACCAAAGCTCCGCCACTCTGCCCAGGTGGGTTGTTCCAGGTGCAAAATGCACGCAGCAGAGGCGCCGCGTCGCAGCCGACGTCCCATCGAAAGCAAAAGCAAAGCAAAAGCAAAGCAAAAGCAAGAGCAAAGCACAGCAAAAGCAAAAGCAAACTGAAATCGAAAACCGCAGAGAGTGAGAGTGAAATGGAATGGCGCTCGGAACGCCAGCTGATGAAGCTGCCTCTTGGACCGCCGATGACTGCGCGGATTTTCCCAAGGTAACGGCGCAGCTTCAAAACAATGCGAACAAGACCACGAATACGCATACGCATACACACTGTTGTAGGCCGACTATTTCGTACTATTTCGTACTATTTCGTACTGCCATTGGACTCGAGTGCTCGGAGTGGACCCATGGGTCACTTGAGATTCGTCTTCGCGGAGTGGATGGTCGCGGTCAGAAGAAGAGCCCGCTGTAGAATGCGAGCTGCTCGTAGTGATGAAGTTGGCAGCAATTAAAGCTCAATTGCAACAAAATCCAATCCTACGCAGCTGAAAATTAAGAGATGTACTTTTAGGTCATTATTCTTCTGTGGACTTTTTTGTTTATACTGTCAATCCTGATTTTGTTGACTTTATTATCTAATTTTGTATTTTGACGGGGGCTAGTTTTAAAGCTGTGGCTACCGGAAGTTTGTAAGTAAATAGAGATCTATAAATAGATCCCCGTACAAATAATAGCTTTGTATAACTAAAAATAAAACTCAATTTCAATTGCCATTAATCTGATGATACGATCAAGGTCTTGTAAATGAACATTTAGCAATAAATTATTTAAATTCGTACTTTTATAATGTGCATGGGTAACCAAAATTAATTATCATTAAATGTTTTTTGCAAGACGATATAAAATAAAGCAAAATTACGGCAATGATTACTACTCTGACCCTACAACGCCCCATGTAGTAATTTGCCTTTACTAAACCAGCAAGCAAACTTTGTGTGCATTATTAATCATCTTCCACCATCATCCTCAAATGAGTTAATAGAGTAGAGTAAGGCGTCCTACCCCCGAAAATCAATCAATCAATCCCCGTGCAAAGTAGCTCACCTCCGGCCAAAGAGCTATCGATAAGGTCAATTGCTGTGGGCGTGTTGTTACACTGGGCCAAGACGCTAAGTAGTCTTAAGCTGCAACAATTTGGGCTACGTGCCCGCGTTTCATATGGCTCGATTAACCATGTCCGACTCCCTGCTCTGAACTTGAGTGACAAACAATTAGCACGACTGAGTTCAGCAGTCCACTGGCTTGCCAAACGATCGCGGGAGCAATCCGACTGGCCAAATCAAATACAACAAATGCCATTTATGGACGCGGCGACCTAACCGCTCAATTGGCAAGGTGACCTCCGCGGCATGAAGACGTTTAGCGGCTCCACTGCTCGCGGTCGAAGTGCTTCTGTGCACTGAAAGAAATTACATGTAATACTTTAGTTGCCTTATGTAAGTCGCCACTTGAACAGTTGTACATATTTGGATATTCATGATGGTCAAACAACACCTTTTAATATGTTATTTTTTTTTAAATACAACTTTAGTATTTAACATTGCATAATGGGACTTAAATGTATATGCTGTACTTAAATTTAGTTAATTACGATAGCTGACCACCTGAAGCAACTTCAAAGTTTGTTTTCAGTGCTATTCTGGTGGTGCGTTTTAGCTTCAACAGGGGCCAAATGGACTTTTTAGCACGGTGGTGCGGCCTGCGCTTGATGTTCATCACCCGGATAGATTGGGCATCAGTCCGTGATAAACGCACCAAGACCAAACAGTTGGCCACAATTAACACCCGAGAAACGGAACAAGCCGGAGTTTGAGTGTCCGATTTTGGGAGTGCACACAGGGTGCATTGGGCTGAAGTTGGGCCTTTGGGACGATCCGATATGATCGTAAATAATACAAGATGCCCAAATTGAAACCGACAGGCTTGTCGCCCCAGAAGTTGCATAACAATCCGGTGGGGAGTGGGGGGGACTGGGGAGCAAGGGGAGGATCGAGGAGGGGCGGTCAGACGGCCTTCAGTGCAGCGCTGCAAAAGGAGAAGCAGACAAAATAAACTGGGGCCCCGACATGTTAAGCCAATTTAGCAAAAAACCAAAACTCGAAATTAGGTAAAGAAACACGAATATAATGAAGAATGTGCAACAGGCTCGTTCGCTGCGCCGGATCGCATTTTGTTTCATTTTCGTATTTTTGTATTTCTTTTATTTTTGTATTTTAGTTCGCTTTTTGTTGTGCAAAATGAAATTGAAATTCCTGAAACGTGACCAGCAGATCTGCGACGACATTCGACTGGCAATTCGGGTTTCAGCTTGGGTCTGGGCTTGGATTTGGGTTTTGGTTTGGCTTCCCGACGAAGATGTCGTTGGATGTGGAGTCGAGTGAAGTGGAGTCGAGTCGCCTCTGGAGCTAAATGCCAGGATGGAACGATGGATCGATGGATGGCAGCCTGCAGGCCATGGAAACACCTTTCGCTGCGGTTTCCTTGTCCCTGCTCACCCAGTTGCATAATTTACGGCATCTCTTTATTGATCTCGACGCTTATATGTAGGTTATGCATTGCCTTATATTATCACTATCGGCATACAGACAGCAGACAGGTTTCCGCTGCGCGGAAGGGAGCGTGTGAAATTGGCTGGAAAACGTGTTAGACCAAGCTGCAAGGAAGGAAAATTAAATTGAGAGAAAGGTCTGATGGGACTCGCTGAAAATGTTTTGACAGTTCCCTCGACTAATCCCATAATGGCCAGATTTTATGGTTGCTCAGGAGGACCGTTAAGCCTGTACATTCAGTTATAAACAGGAAGGAAAACAAATCAGTAGTCTCATCTTAGTATAGACGCTAGTCAAAGATTTATAATTATAGGCGTAAGTATAGGCTATTTTAGGCTGTAACATAAGGTATAAACACAGTCGTAGATTCATATTATTTCATAGCCATAAGATGAGCTTAAATTTCGAAATATTTATTTATTTAAGGTATATTTTAAAGATTTTAAATGCTGTTAAGATTTTCGTGACACTAATATTAGATTTATTTCGTAAGCGATTTGTAGAAAATCCAACTTAAAGCTTTACATTTCGCATACGAATATGTTGCAATTCAGGTAAGACTCGTGATTTTATCACCTGCCCCACAGGCCAGTTTTAAATTGCAGCTATCCGCTTAATCATAGCCTCATGACGATTCACAAATTCTTTGTCTCACTTTTATTACATTTCTTGTTAGCCGAATGCATTTCCCATCCCCGAGCAGCGTATACTTAATTTTATTGCGCATACGCCTCATTGAGCGGGACGCTGTTGCAATGCGACAGCTAGAAATAGCAGTCACTTATCTGCCGAACAATAAGCCATAACAAAACACTCGCGTTCACACATGGCTAACCTTCAATCAGGCTCTCGTGGATCAGGCCTAATCTGAGGATAAAGTCTTCGCGGCGGTCTGCAACGTCACCGTCATCATTCCAGCGGTAATTGCCCGTGGCTTTCTTCACTACCACTCGACACTTGGCACTTGGTGCTTGGACTGCTCCAATTTGTTGCGTGGAGCTGGACCGCATTGGACCCGAGACTGGAGCTGCAGGTGGTGCGCAAGTTTCGACGTTAATGTCATTGTTGCCCCGGTCCAGCTGACCGACCCACTTGCATGGCAAATGAAGCGGAGCATTGAAGCGGATTGCAGGTCTATAAATTGATTTCATTGCAGTTGCATCACGCATTCGAGTCGGTGGGTGCGTTTAGTCGGCTTAAACGGTATGCCAAATTGATTGGGCTGGTAATCAGAGTTGAAAGTGCGTGCACACTTAGCCCCAGTGGCCACATTGGATTAAGCAGCAGGTGGCCAAGAGTGGAAGAGCCGAAGAGCGGCGCCAAGTGTTGGCCGAGATTCGAGATCCGTTCGGCAGATGAGCGGCACTCGTTCACTTGTTTAAGCCAAGGCCATCCAGCCGCAAGTTAACAACATGTTGGACACCGCCAACGGGTATTAACGCTTATTAATGGCCGCAGCCAGTGCGCCTTTGTTGTTGCTGCTCTGTTGCAATGGCCATTAAGCCAGAAGATGCTGACTTGCAGACGGAACATTGATTGTGGCCAGTTCCCCAGTCGTCCTTTGCTACAGATCCATATGTATGTGCAATTTGGCCGAGTGTGCCCGAAACCGGCTCAGTGGCTGTTACGCAACTTCTGGCCAAAAGCTAGCTTAGCCAGGCCAACCAGCCGCTTCATTCACACAGTCAGAGGTCTCGCATTCCAATTTGCGTAGACTCGTCGCAAAATTTGGACTCGGAGTCCGAGATGCTGCCCACTCCTGCTCCAAACTTCGCCTGCTGGCTATTGGCTTTTGGCTGCTCCAAGTTGGCAGTCAGGTAGGCAGCTGCACCCGCTGCAGTTGATTTCCTTATTGCTACACGGCGCAAAATTTTGCATGACTCCTGACTTCTGATTTGGTTATCAAGTGTGTGCAGGTAACAGGGAATGCGGTCAAGAGACTTCAAGGGCTTACATCGTTAACTTCTCCTTCAACTTGTAGGTTGTCATAATGCCATCATTCCGTTTTGAGACAACATTTTAAAATCACTTATTTTATATGTTTTATGCGTTTTCGACCCCTGAAAGTATATATGTAAGTATATTCTGAATCCGAATCAGATGCCGAGTCGATCTGGCCATTTGTATTAATCTCAGGAACTATTAAAGCTAGTAAGAATGGGCATGCAGAATGTAGAGACATAGACGCAACGCATGTTTGTTTCAGAAGACTGCCGCGCCCACTCTAACGCCCCCAAACCACCAAAAAAGCAAAAACCCAAAAATAAATTTTTTTTTTTTCCCATTTTATTACTTGTCTTGCCAATTTCTATCGCAGTATCAAAAACATTTTTCCCACGCCCACTGATTTATTTATTTGTATTTGCCAACGAAACGTTGTAATGTTGAAATTTCTCCGGGTATCTGGTAGTCTCATATTTTAAACTAAATTACAAATTTAAGTATAAGTAAGTATTAGTAAATTAAAATGCCCATGGTAAGTATCATTTAATATATGAGTCTTCCTACAAGTGGTATATGTATCCATTTTATCCAGCTCAGTTTCCACTTAAAGCTGTAGCTTAAACTTGCTTAAACTCTTATAGAACGCGAATAAAATCGCCGCACTTCATTTAAGAGGCTCAATTAAGGACCTTTTGTCTTTCGGAATTGTCATCTTATATGGGTGTCCGATCTCGGCACACATCCTGCTTGGCTTCCTCCGTTTTCGCGCAGTGTAGGTAAGCTGGGGCTCAGCTGCGATTTGAGATGAAGACACCGACACACGAAATGAGACTTGCCTAGGCAGTATTTTTGTAATACTTTGACAAATATTGCTAATTAAACGGCATTTCTGGCCACCACCTGGGCGCCGAAAGTCCGCCGACTGGCCAAGAGTGGTACCTAGTCGGGCTGGGCGAGATGGAACGGGATCGGAGGAGCGCCTGCGATCGTCAGGTCGGTGGGTCGATCAAGGCGGAACTGCTGGCTGGAGAGACATCTTCGGTTTCCTGCACGACAATTAGATATTGCGCAACCGGGCCGTGACTTACCCATCGATTTGAGGTGGAGCGAGATGGTAATGGAGGGGCCAAAAGCGAAGATGCCTCCGCATTACGTCAGCTCCCCTTTCACTCTTCTTGCACTGGGCACTAAGAGCATCATCTTCGTTTTGACGATCACAGCCACATTAATCGCTGCTGCTTTTTCGCGAGCTGCCCAATTGAATGTCCCCACGGCGGATGAGTGATGGTTCAGGTGGGCGTAGAGGAAGTGGCACGAGGCGAGGGGCCAAGTGCCAGGTGGCAGCAAGTGGCGGCAAGTGGCAGGCTATAAAAAAATGAAGTCATTAGCGTGCGTGCGAATCTCTTTTTGCTCATTAATATGAAAATTCACTCATTTTACTGTTTTGATTGGTGTTGCAGTTGCGGTTGCAGTTGCATTTGGATTTTGTCGCGCGCCCAGGAGCTTTTTTCTTGCCTCCTTGTAACGTGGCATGTCTTTGCGGCTGTTCCGCTTGCAGAAGACAGTACATAGAAGACAGAAGAAAGCGATTCGGGCCGAAAGACAGTCTCCCAGACACACTGGGTCTGTGTAACTATAACTCCACCGCCGCGCAATCATTTTCCCAGTTTTCCACACCAATTATCTCACTTTCCACTCGCTCCGCCGCCACCTGCCTTATATAACGACATGTGAGATCTGTTTGCGTTGTGGCGAGCTTATCTGCCCTGAACTTCCACTTGTTAGCCCTGTGGATTGCCGTCGAGATCTGTCCGCGGATTCGAATGCAATGATTGAATTGAAATAATGCATATTTTGTTGGAGGTCCGTATAGGAATTGTTTTATAACAAAAGGTTAATTTAATTACCTTTATATTGGAAAAAAAAGTATTTAATTGGGTTAAATAATAAATTTTGTATATTATGTGAGACTAAGCAAATGTTTAAAATTCATAATATAATGACATTCATTAAATGTTCTTATATTTAACTAACCTTATATTGGAAATGAAGTCTTGAATTGGGTTAAATAATAATTATTTAATTATGAACACAATAGATATATAATTTTGTATATTATCTGAGACTAAGCAAATGTTTAAAATTCATAATATTATGACATTCATTAAATGTTCTTATATTTAAGGAATATTTGAAACTTGTTTATTTATATCCTTCATTTTAAAAACATTACATTCAAATTATATTATTTAATAATGATAATTTTGTTCCGTTTTTAAATAAGCAGCTTCACAAAAATGTTAATCATGTGAGACAATAGAAGTATGACTCAGCTAATTTCAATAACATTATTTTTTTAACACTTAATTCAAACATCGTTATTAAGTTTAAGATTGAAGTGCCACAAAAAGATACACTTGAAAACTTAATACTCGTAAGTCATTAAAAAGTTTCCTAATCGATTTACCTAACACACTGCGTACATTGAATAGTTAAGTTCCTCGAATGGGTGACTGCATCGAATTCAATGAGCTCTGTTTGTCAAACATTTTTTAAGACTTTTCTTGATATTTTTGCGCTTTGCGGCTATTTGCTCATTTGCCTCAGATTGACAGCTGGCTGGCGGCATGAAGACAACCAGCGACTGGCGGCCAGTGACAACAATGCCAACTAGGAAGTCGGAGGCACATCTTCCACGCGCGCCCAAATATGACAAACGACAGCGGTGCCAAAGCAGGAGGGGAATCCCCACACCCACAGCACAGCACAGCACAGCCACAGAGCTGAAGCGCCTACTTGCCACACGATTTGAGGAACTGAGGCATTGAGTTATAGCTTGCAACACCTGCGGACTTTCGGCATTGTCATTGCCGTTTCGCAGACGCAACAATGTAAGTGGATCTGCGAATGGCTCGGGTAACAGCCCCCAGGCAACAGGTAATTGCCGGCATTATACGACTCTGGTTTCAAGCGCGCTCTTTGTGGCATTCTGCACAGCAATTGGGCAGACGCCGTTTGGCAGGAGCTTCTCTAAAAGGCATGTGACACAAAAAGGTGGGCGTGTCAAATCGGGGATTGGTTTGCTTTGGTTGGAATCAAGGTGTTAGGTGTAAGTCCTAATCCCAGTAACTTGACTTGCAATCTATAAATGCTGACTCCGTGACGCAATGTGGCCCAATAACAAGCGCAAATGGCCAAAAACTGACCGACAATGGCAAATCGAACTTAATGGAATGTGTGTGAGGTATTTTATTTCATCTACGTGATCAGCTTGGCACGGCGCCTGAATGGATGGACGGATTGCTCGGATGGCGGGCACGAACTGGAAGATTGCAGCGTCATTGCTACGAGGATAGGTGAAGCAGCTCTTAAGAGTGAAAAGAAAGGAAAATGGGTCAGCTGTGATGGTGGAGCACCATTTGCAGATGTAATGAAACGATCGCTTTGAGCCCAGTTTTGTGCAATTCGCTACCAGTAACCGCAAACGGATAATTATTAAATAAGCGTAATTAACGCGATTCGAGACGCCGATGGCCCATAGAGACCAACTCGACCTCCCAAAAAGTCAGCAACAATTGGCGAATGTCGATTAATTAGGCAGCGCCACTTTGAAGCCCCGCGCGGCATTGAACTTCGCACGCATCCACGCGCAAATTAGCGTCACCTAATGGCCAAATATTGATAATGTGTTTGCTGATGTGATTATGTGTTTGCCCCAGCAGCGGACTTCTCAAGTCCATTTCCCCCTGCAGGTTTCGAGTAAGCCCAGTGACATATCTGTAACATGTCGGCTAACGTAAGTTGCGACGTCGATATTATTTTGAAAACTTTATTTAAATGTCATAACAAATTTGTATTCCCGTTACGAGTAGAGTAAAAGGGTATGCTAGATTCGTTGAAAAGTATGGAACAGGCAGAAGGATGCGTTTCCGAGCATATAAAGTACATATATTCTTGATCAGGATCAGGAGTCGCCCACAAACCGCCCAAAACTGCCACGCCCACACTTTTGAAAAATGTATTCATATTTTTTCATTTTTGTATTAGTCTTGTAAATTTCTATCGATTTGCCAAAAAACTGTTTGCCACGCCCACTATAACGCCCACAAATCGCCAAAAACTGTCAGCCTTCGAACTCCCACTTGCTGAGTAACGGGTATCAGGTAGTCGGGGAACTCGACTATAGCGTTCTCTCTTGTTTTATTATGTTTTTCTCTTATTTTCTACCAACATTCGTTCGCACTTCCACTAGCTGAGTAACGGGTATCTGATAGTATTAGGATATCTCTTACTGAGATATAAAATATCTGCTTAAAAAAACCCAAAATAATAAAACACATAACGTAGGTCAACGTTATCTGTAGAACATCTTAATTCAATATTTGGCTGAATCACACATGATCTAGACTTCACCCCGAAAATCTCGACTCGAGGCACGACTAAAACCACTGATGACTGGCATAACAACAAATGGTCAAAATGGTGAATCTGCCTCACGCAGTCGCGGCACACAAACATTATATTCATTTTTCTATTAGATACATGCCTTAACTTATTTATGCGTGTGAACTGCGGCGACCGCAACTGAAAATTGTCATAAATTATTGCGTGACTTTTCTCTTTCTTCAAAAAATGTGAGAGTTCATATATTAACAAGAAGAAAGCTAGCTTCGACAAGCAGTGACTATATACCATTGCAGTATATTTATTTTAAAAAAACGAACAAACTATGTATAAATAATAATAACGTAATACGAGCGATCTATGATCAAAGAAAACAAAACTTTGATTTCTTTTTTTTATTTCACCTAATTTCCAAATGATTCTATGGCAGCTACGTAATATACTCATCCGATTCTGATCAAATTAAAACCGAAATTATATCTTGTTTACAAACTGGTGTATACCGAATAAGAACACCTAATGATCAAAAACAACGAACAACCTTTCTATTCTATTCAATTTCGGACTGTAATCAATATACCCCTTATACCCTCTATACAAACGGGATGGCACTGCGATTATCAACAAGCTAAAAGAGAAGAGAAACGGGAAAGATATTTTAAAGAAAAGCTCTGTTACACATATGAATGTAATATATGTGTAAAAAATTCGTACATTACTTTTAAAAATATTGTACCACGTTAAAACAGACCCATTGCAAGAACTAAATTTAATGTAAAAACAAGAGAGAACGCTGTAGTCGAGTTCCCCGACTATTAAATACCCGTTACTCGAGGCGTTAACTTTGTTCAAATTTGAATTAGGTAATATATCACAGAAGGTTTGTTCAAACATAAAAACTGCATTTGTTTTGAATTGACGATTTAAAAGTGCGCGCACTCCAACCGTGCCACTACAATTGCTGTCTCGTTCTTTCAATGAAGCAGTAGTCATCCCGCTCTAGTCAACGCATTCATTTATGCAGTCCCAAGTCTCCACGTTAGAGCGAGAGAAGGCCATACGCTGGAGAGTCTTACAGTTTTACAATCACTGTGTAAGCTTAAGTCGTTGGTAAATTTTGATCTTTTATTTATTTATATACACAAACAGACATTCCTACTGTGTGAACTTAACTAGTTTACAGATATCAACATAGTAAGCTAAGCAACTACTTTACGGGTCTTGACTTCCTGTGGACAGCAGTGAAATAATTTAAAGTTTTAAAATAGCTTTAATTGTAATGATTAGTTGTTGTTCGCATCGCTTAAGCCTATGGTCCTAAATCTACATCTGTATGTATAGTCCTAAGTCTACTGTTCTCATCCTCAAAAACGCGTCTCAGCTGCAGTCGTCGCATTGACTGGCAGTGGAAAGGTGTTTTAGTCGCCTTAGTCTAGGTCTAGATTGCATATGTACAAGGTTGGTGTTTTGGGATCTCTTCGGCCGGGGGTCACTTCATGTAGTAGCTGCTGGGAGCTCGCCCGGAGGTGTACGTGCTCATCGGGATGCCCTGCGGTCCCGGGATGTGGCTGTGGCCCGAGGAGTGCGTCACGGACTGGTTCTGCGACCCGTACAGGTGGTCCACGCTGGAGTTGCCGATCCCGTTTCCGGACGGCTCGTAGTCCACATCGTAGTAGATGCCAGATTGGTTCTTTTCAAAAGAGAGAGAAGGAGGAAATAATAAGTAAGGATATATTATACATCTATAAGGATTTAGGGCAGCTAAAGATATTTGTATAAAGGGACCTCTCTAGTGGAAGATATGATATATAATTTGTTTCGTATCCTACCGCTATGCTGCCATTGCTGCGACTCTTGGGACGTGGCACTTGGAAGTTGCGTCCCAGCAGATCGGCGCGATCCTCCTCCTCGCTGGAACTGGAGTTCTCCAGGGTGCGCATTCCATTTGAGCGGGGACCCAGGCCAAGTCTTCTAAGTCAAAGAAAAGCATACTCAGTAGGGGTCATATGTACATTTAGTTTAAACACGGCGATTCATACCTGGGCAATGGCACTGGAGGAGCCAGAGCGGCACTGGGATGCATTTGCATGGTGCTCTGAAGGGACATCCCGCCCAGGGTGCCCATTCCCATGGCGCCCAGGTTCGGGTAGGCAAACATCGCCGACGAAGGTCTAGTGGGCCCGATGGGCTCAGCCTGCTGGTACAGATCATTGAATGGTAATTAGTATTCGTAAAGCACAAGTTGGCAAGTTATTAAGTATGAGCAAAAGCTGTTTACAAGTCAGAACAACAGCTCCGAACATCTTTAGAGTCTCCTTTTACTCCATGGCCGAGTGGCAGATACCTACCCCGTAGTGGTTCGTCTGGGCCATGACGTCGGCTATCTGGGCCCACCGCATGCGGTCCTCCAGGGTCACCTGGTAGCCAGCCTGTGGCAATCCGGCTGACTTGAGGGGCGCGGTGTTCATGTATCCAAACACTGGTGAACCCATGGCGTTCTTCTGTTCGCGCTGCCAGCGCCGCGACCACATGATCAGGCACACTAGGGTCAGGACGATGATGATAATGGCCGCCACGGAGGCGCCGATAGCCACGCCCAGCACCTCGCCGTCGATTTCGCACTGGGCGCCATAGTGACTGGAGTCGCAGGTGCACACCTGAGCACCATCCTCCCCGTAGCTGCAGATGCCATGGTTGTTGCAGACGGAGTCGGCGCAGGCCTGGCACTCGCGTCCAGATCGCGCCGGCTGGTCAGCCCACGGATCACGGAGTCCTGCCTCGCAGGCGCAGCGGAAGCTGCCCCAGGTGTTGCTGCAACTGGCGCTGGGATGGCAGTCGTTCAATTCCGGTGACAGACACTCATCCAGATCCTGCAGCGCCGACACAGCACCCTCCGGGGAGCTCACGTACAGCACGGAGTTGCCGATGTTGTTGTTCCGCCGGTGGAGCACACCCAGAAGATGCTTCTGAACGTCACTGCGCAGATTGGGTCGCAATGTTTCCACACTTTCATCCAGCTGGAGGAGTAGAAACATAATCAGTGGGTTACCATGGGCACTGCCTGGATAATACACACCTTGATGGTCATGTTTACGTAGACTCCGCTGCCGCCCAGATTGGGATCTCCTCGGTAAATGTTGTTCACCTTCGCCTCCATGAACTCGTCCGAGTAGGGCGTCATGGACATGGCGGAGTCCAGCTGGAAGAGGTTGCATTTGAGTTATGTCAATATTAAATCGGCAATCAAACGCTTTTTTGATCAATGCTCATTTGTAAGCTGTAAGAAATACTCAAATATAAACATATAACTAACCGCTCTTATTGATTCGTAACTGAGTTGTCCAAAGGGTTCGCTGTGTTTGTCCAAGAGCTTTGTGTCCCACACAATTCGGTGCTCGTAGATTCGGTCCACGCGCATGCCCAGATGGAAGGAGATGACCCTACGACATGGCTCTCTATGCTTTCGCCGTGAGTAGCCTGAAGAATTCCAATTGTATATGTTATATATTATATATAGATATTTCTTTCAACCTAGTACATTGCCATGGAATCTTACCTGGTCTGCAGTGGCAGCTGGAAACGCCACTGTCCGTCTTGCATCGCTCGTGCTGCGCCTGATCGCAGGTGGAATCATCGCCAACGATGCAGGTGTCGATCCTCACTGGCGGCTGCGTCGGCCTCTGGCGGTAATGGGGTCTCGTGGGTCCGGCATTCGTGGTGGGCGCTCCACCTTGCGGCTTGCTGTGCCCCTGAAGGTCCACCACCTCCGTTTCGGGCACCACATAGCCACCACTGCTCTGCGTAACCGCGTTCGCCGGAGCAGCAGGGGAGATTGATGAGCCACCACCACCACCACCCCCACCACTGCTGAAGCCAACTCCCGGCGTGGATGCCGCTCCTGAGCCTGAGCCTGATCCGGAGCCCGGCAGCTGGGGCAGACGCGTGGCTGGAGTTGTCTCGCCCGCTGGGGGATCTGTGGGGTCACCAAAGAGATTGATGTAAGTGCGCTTGCCGTCGATCGAGACAAAGCCGTCGTCACCTGATGCCGACACAATGATGTCGCCCTGACCTCCGCCCGCCGCATAGCTGCCGTATGGCTTGATGTTGATCGTCTGCTGGGATCCACTGCCCTTGGGACCCGGTCCCTGGATGGCGGACAAGGTGACGTCGAAGATCTCCCCGTAGCCGGGTGGCAGATGCTGCCGAGTGGGCTGCACCGCTGGCAAGGGAAGGGTCTGCTGGGCGGGTGGTCGCTGGATAGGTGGGCGTGGCCGACTGCCGGGCTTAAACTCGGGATCATCGAGGACTATCCCAGGACGGGGATGGTAGGGGGCGGGCGGAGTGGCATTGGTGTTAGCATTGGAACTATTAGGCGGCACACTTTCAGTGGTACTCGTAGTGGATGGCGGGATAGTGGTCGAGGTAGTGGTCGAGGTAGTGGTTGAGGTGGAGCTGGTGGTAGTGGTGGTTGTGGTGTGTTCTTTGGAGGACGTAGGTTGGATGGCTGAGGCCGGGTTGGAGGACGAGGAGGTGCCCAGCGAAGAGGTGATACTTGGTTCCAGACTGGGTGTGCGATTGGCGGTCATGAAGATCACCTCCTCGGTGGAGGGATCCAGACCAAGGCTCTCCGAACTGTCCATGGACATGGGCACATAAGTGGAGGACATGCCCATCACGGTGTGAACCACGGAACTGGTCTCAATAATAGTTGTGAAGCCCTCATCCTGAGGAGACTCCTCTGGCAGCTTATTTTTCTCGCTTCCTGGCTTTGGCTTGTGTTTCTTCTTAGAGGAATTCGTTGGGAGAGTTGGTGGATTCCTGGTTGTAGGCGGTGGAGGGGAAGGCGGTTGGAGTTCGTCTTCCACTTCTCCGCCAGTAGCATCCGTATCCTGATCGGACACTTCGATGTACTGGGCATTGGCATCTTCGTTGGAGAACTCCGAGTCGTATGTGGTGTCGGTGGGCAGCACCACATCATCAGCTGGTTGTGGCTGCTCCTGATGGTTCTGCTCCTTCTCCTTCTCCTGCTCGTTCTTTCTATCAAGTAGATCCTGCTGCTGCAGAGGCGATTGCACTGGCGGAGCTGGAAGGGGCTTGTATTGGGGCAGGGGTCTCCTATTGCCGCCCACGCTGGTGGCAATGGGTGGACGTGGCTTGTTGCGGTACCAGGGCGGACGATTGCTCACGAATCCCGGACGCACGGGCACAATCTGCTCGGGAATGGGCACTCCAGTAATGAAGGGTCGTTCCGGACGATCGAAAGGATATGGCGGCGGACGCATGGAAGTGCCGGGCTTCTGGGCCTCGTAGTCGATTGGCAGGTTCTGGGCCTCGGAGATCCGCGGTGGACCCCGATTGTTTATCCTGCTGGCCGAGGGACGCCTAATGCCCTGTGTGTTAGCGTGGACATTGACATTGCCGTTCAGCAGCTTGACGATGCCCGTGATGATGTCCTGGATGTCGGGGTTTCCGTTCTGGCGCGGACTATGCGGCGCCTGGGTGGCACTGGCTGCCGTCGCTGAGGTGGCAGTACTGCTCGGACTCGGCCGGATCGGGGACCCCGACACTAGCGGTCGCAGGTCCCCCCTCCCTAAAAAAGACTGCTCTGTGGTGCTGGCGGCTCGCGACAGGGTCTTCCCGGCCCTGATCCCCTGGTGCGTGCGCTCCGGCTGCTCGTCCTGGTTGTCGAACGTGCCCGTGGGCTTGATGTTGTAGTGGAAGTACCGTCCGGCGGACACGTCCTTTTCGAGATCTTCCGGGAAGTGGACGTCGTTGGGTCCGATTGGCTGCCGGTCATGCAGAATGGGCGACGCTGAGCGCTCGACTCGCTCCGCCCGCGTTTCGTTATCGTTGACGTCCAGGGGCGATGACTGACCCTCGGCCATTCCGTTTATGGAGTCCGCAATGGTGCTCTCGATCATCTGGCGGGCTGGATTGCGGTGGCTGCTCGACTTGGGCGAAATCTGTGAGACGCTTTGATGCTGGCCAGCTGCAAAAATGAGTGGACAAATATGTTAGACCACATTTTAATTGTTCCTTTGTAGCGATGAAAGCAATAAAGTTAATGAGTAAAAGGGTATCCTAGATATCCTAGACCTTACATATATTCTTAATCAAGATCATAGCCTGGTCCATCGATAAAATGATAAATAATGGAACGAATTGAGAGAAAAGAGCGTTGAATTCCGACGTTCCCTTTCCCTCGAATCCATCATCGCATCCACAGAATCTTCACATTGGGGTTTCACTTTTCACTTGCCCATGCACCTGCCCTTTCCCAGTCCCCCTTTCCCACCCAATCCCATTCAGCTCGCCCAACCCAGCAGCCACTCCATCATTGTCAACGCGATTCATTTGCATGTAAGGGGAAACAATGGTCCGGGCGACCATCCAAAGTCGAGTCGGATCAGTTTCAATCTCTGTCGCAGGCTTGCCAGGCATCATTTGTTTTCGATGTCAAGTCTGAGCCCCAGTCTTTGTCTTTCAGCCCGACCTCTCGCATTCTTTTCACTCTCTTTGCATATAATTGCGTTTGTTTTCCTTCAAAATTGTGGGTCTGCGCACACAGTGTGTATGGGGATGCAAGCTGATGGCTTGCATATCTGTCACAATGCGAGAGCTATAACTGATTACCCTGGGTACTCGGCACACACAGATGCACAAGCTCTTGGCCACATATGTACATAGATTGGTGGCCTAGAGCCAGATCTGCACTCGCTTGGCAGCCTAGGAAGAATTTCACAAATTGCTACGTCAAGCGTTGAAAAGATGCCAAGCCGAGTTGCTGTGGCCTCTGATTTTCATCATTTCCTCGGATATGGCAGATAAATGAGCAGAGTCCGCCAAAAGCAACGTAAATATAGATGGCTGACTTGTAGAATGCAGATGGCAATCGAATGGGGACAAGCGTAGATCTTGAATAGGCACTCTTATCGCATCGGTACTGCAATTTCCCACTCTAATCCAGCTAGCAAACACACAGAGAGAAATACAATCGAATATGCAAGCTAAGTGATCAAAGCGGAGTACTTTTTCATGCATTTGCAGGGATACCAAAGGCTTTAAATGATTTAATATAAATCGGTTGAATGTAAAGACTTATCGATGGTCATACATATGGTTTTAAGTAAACGAGGTCAAAATGAGACACTTTATTGATTGGAGTTCGGCACAATACACACAATTTGAATCCATTAATACTCAAGCTGTGACTTGTCAGACAAACACAGATCTCACAGAGCAGTCGAGGGTGACCCAGCTATTCTTTGACACCTTCCGAAAAGAGATTTATTTGCCGTTGGCTTTCTACGGCTTTGTACTTTTCTCACCCATTTTTCGGGTGTCAGGTGCATGTCATCTTTTGGGCGTTGAGGGGGAGGGCCAGAACAAGTTTAGGTTGGAACAACAATCATAATTCACACTCGCTCGAAGAAACCCGTTTGGCTATTGAGCTTAACCCAATTGCCCAGCTGCATTGGTGGCTCTTTGTGAGCGTCGTGGTTTTTGATTAAGTTTGGCACAGATCTTACTTTCCCCTGTCGCTAAACTGGCTGGCTTGCCTGCCAGTGATTGAAATACACAATATTGGTTTCACTTTCTTCGCGACAGCTATTTGTTGCGATTTTGATATAATTAGCGCTTCCTTTTGGGCAGGCGAAACAAAAGATGGCGACACAGTTTTCACTTTCCTTGCTTCGGATTGTTAATTTTCCTGTTTTCCTTTTCCTTTTCCTTTTGCTTTTGCTTTTATTGATTTCGAGCTTAAGTGGGTCTGAGATTGCGATTTTGATTGGGGTGGCGGTAAAAGTGAGCTGGCGGCTGTGAAACTAGCAGACATGGCCAAAGCTGGCTAAATGTGTAACGCAAATTGGTGTACGAAAATTGAATTCCATTTCGGAGCGGGGCGTGCTACACTTTCACGGCCAGGCCGCAACGAAAGTAAAACCACTTGGCCTCCGGATCTCCTTGTCATTAAATCCAGACGAGCTGGGTTGAATGCACCCGATATGACAACGACATGGGCACCACAGCAACAGTCGTCATTAGTTCCAGTGCTTGCCCACACTAACTCGATCGCTACTCCGGCGAGGACGCACAACTTGTGCGCTGTCTCTTTTCGGATCTCCTCCAGCTCTGGAGTTGGACCAACCCACACGGGCGTCCATTCCTTCTGCTTCAAGCCAACGCCAAGCAAGTCTCCAATTCCAACCTAAACAACTTAAATTGGCGATTTCAGCGCCTCCAAATCGCCGACATGAAATCACTTTCTATTTCGCTGCACTTTTCAACTGTTTCCCAACGTGGCCAAAAGCGAAACAGAAATTAAGTCTAATGTGGGCAAAGCTGGCGCAGATAATTGCTTATGAAATACGACAATTTTCCGTTTCGACTTCAAAATTTAACACACGTCCCAAAACATTGCGCATACGACATGTATGCCCTGGCCACTTTCAATGCGCCGTTGCGCAGGCGTAGAAGGCTGGCTCGATTATGCAATAATATCATTTAATGGGTTGCTCGGAAGGCAGACGACAATTCGTTATGTTTTCACCATAAATAGAATTATGTAATTGCTTTTAAATTGCAAGCTGTGCCGAAAGGCGAGCTTGAATGTCAATGAAATATTTATAGAAAATATAATGTGAATTAATTGTTTCCATTTTATTATTTAAATACCCCTGGAAATATATTTCATACCTTTAATAAGCATTTCTCTTAGGTATAATATGAAAAGTTTGCATTCTTTTTGTTTATAAAAAGTAAAAAGGGCTTTACTTATAAAAGACTTTAAACTACATCTATGCAATGATTTGCATTTTTCAAGTAATCCGAACACAATATGATCCATTCACATTTTTAATAACATTCAGTCCCATTCCAACTCACTATTTTCAATCTAGGGAAACAAATCTAAAGAAATCACCTCTCTATTTTTATGGTTTTCTATCCTAAGCTTCTTTCATTTTTTTAGGTTGGCCAATAAACATAACTCAGGTGCCCAATTGTGAGTTCCGTAGACCCAGCGGCGAAGACATCCATTAAAGAAGAGATGTGGTCCCTTATCTCGGAATGCCATCGCAGCAACCACGCCCCGAGTGCCGAGCTGTAGAACTGAATCCAATCTGAACTGAATCCAATCCAATACAAGGGTCTTAATATCGGTCGGCAATATCTAACGTCCAAGTGAACTACTAAAATTTGATTTAGTGCTAATTGATTTCCTTGGCGTTCGGCTTTCGTTGTGGGCGTCGTGGCGAAGACCAAAGAAGTGGACGCAACCCAATTGACAGGAAAAGCCGTGGAGCAGTGGATTCTAGTGTAGCCTGTCCAGATTGCCCTCATCCGATTCGTGAGAGCTGTGAGAGTCATTCCTCGCGCTTTTCATCAGTAAACAAATAAAGTATCTCTGTCCCGGGCCCAAGCACTTGTGCAATCAAGCCGTCAACTAGCTGGTGCTGTTGCTCAAGTGTCGTGGCACCAACAATTGGCCATGGTGGAACTTGAAGAGCATCTTGGCCAGACTTTTCCTCGTCTAGGTGAAGTCGGGCTGAGATGCATGAGCTGCAGTTAACAAAGTGACGACGGCAACCGGCAACCGGCAACCGACACATGGCAGCATCGGACAGCCTGCACTCCACTCGACCCAAAGTAGTGGCTGGTGAAATTGAAGCATATCGCTGGAAAACTGATTTTCCGTATCCATAATTAGTGGTTTGTCATGTTCGGTCACCGTGACCATGACGTTTGGCCTTTGGCATTGCACGAGAGTTTTTCCCTTGCAAGCGCGTGCCTGCTAGTTCGAAATGTTTAAAAATGTATATTCAAATGCATTTTTTCTCTCGGTGTTCAGGCTGCATCCCTGTATTAGCCCCACAGACATCGCTCCAAAGCGAATGACCTTAATCAAGGTCTAGCTCTGATCTAACCGCCTTTGGCTCGCAGCGAAAGACGAAGCCAATGCCGAGGTAGAAGTAGAAGTGGAAGTGGAAGTGGAAGCCAAAGCTAAAGGCGATTGCTGTCCGGCTGCGTTTCTGTTTTGGCCAGGCTTCCGCAGATGCGGCTGCTGCAGCTGGTTTCGCTCGGCTGCCTGCTGTGGGCCGAGTCTAAGCCAGGCCGCAACCCCAAACTGAAGGGGGAAATTTATGGCCTGTTCGCGCTCCGTTGCCTTTAATCGCTGCAGTGCGCAGAAGCTGCAAGAAATCCTCGGATATCAATAGAAAATCCGGGGCGAGCGCAGGGATCCCAGGCCCGACTTAATGGCCCCCACTTATGGAATCTAATTGTCTCATATGTTTAATTAAAACGCAGGCGGCAGCGAACGGAGGCGAGGCCTCTAATAGCCAGGCCAGAACCATACTAAGCCCTGTAACTAGCTGCAATTTAGCTGGCGATAAGCGATCTGCACGATCTCTTGGGGAATGCTGGTAAATAGTTCAAATCGCACGCGGTGCAGCCCCCTAAGCACGCCATGAGAATACTTTAGCAGTCAATAACTTGGCTTGGGTCAGTAACCCAGTGCTGCGCGAGTTGGAGTGGCTCCAACATCCATAAAAGTTCTCTTGAGAGAGTGGAAATGGAGCACTGGATATGCAATAGCGTACTAGAGACGAAAAACAGACGATGATCTCGCTTTAGGCAATCGCCGGCCAACATTCGCGTCAAATTTAATGTCGAGTTGAGCTGAGCTCGAAACATATTGATTCGAAGGTAGATAGATACATCTCTCTCTGCGTGTTCCCATAGCAATATTTCTCATCTCTTCAGCTCCAGCGAAACTGGGTCATTGTACCCACAGTAGCCAGCTTAACTATATAGTCGCCAAACGGAAACTAGTTGCCAGCCAATATGGTCTTAATGGTCTGTGACAAGTTCAAGACTGACTGTGTGTGTGTGTGTGTCAAATAAGAGTCCACAACAAGTGGTCATCAGAACCGGCTCTCTACACAGAAAGAATACCACTTTGTATACAAACTGTCAGTCAGGCAGCTTTTTATTGGACTATCTCGAGCTGCGTGCCAAATAGAAATGGGGAGCTGCGCCAGTGTCAGTGAGTGTGGGTATTATTGTGTCATTTGGGTTTCTGTTTTGTTTTGGATAGTCAGTTAACTGCACCCATTTAACGGATTTTTATGCCTGCTTCTTTTTGTCACTTCTTTTTATTTTGGTTTGTTGATTGAGGTTGGAATGTGTAGCGAAATTTATACACTCTACAAGCTTAAAGTAGCCAAGTTCGTTGCCTAAGTCTTTCGATTTTTATGTGGGAATAAAATGTATTTTCAAATCTTCGTCATTCCTAAAAATATGGAAAATTAATAATTATCTACTGTTGTATAATTCGAAACTTATTTCCCCCTATTTTTGTTTGGTTCTACTATATTTAATAGTTTTAAAATTCGTTGTATGAGTGTTAAAGAGTAAATTAAATTAAATACCTAACGGTTGGTATCTAGACATTTCCTGTGACATGGGTTTCATGTTTTGTTTTGGACAAATTCACTAGCTGGGTCCAAAATCATGAAGACTTCTCTATTATAAAATTCCATTGGGAACCGGTTTGCAGCTGTCTCCCAAATAAAATACTGTAGGAGCGTAAAAAGCGAAAAAATAATCATTGATGGCCATTGATAGTCAACGTCAAAACATGTAAAAAACTCCAGGAAAGGGCCACGATCCAACTTCTTTCGGGCGGCAAGCCTCTCTGTTCTTCCAATGCCCACTGCAGTTTAATCTGGACCCAAAGCGCCCCAGGACGACCATTAAAGAAGATGAGAGGGAGAAGGTAGAAGGTAGGAAAATAAAAAGAAACGCACAACGACATGAATTGTGGATTCAGTTGGTTATACCCTCCGATGGGTGTGTGTCTCAATGTGCGATCGTGCCTGGCAACTTTCGATGTGCTGAATTTCATTGTACAATTTTGGACATCCCGATCCGAGAGCCGTGGCTCTTCTCACGGGAAAGGGAAAGTATGCAGTTATTGATACGGCTTCGGTTTCACGCCGAAGGTTGGGCAATCGGATACCAACTCAAGATCAGTCGGTGCTCGACTCTAATTGAATGGTCCAGTCAGCGTGGGGAAGAGCTGGAGTAAATTGATTTTCGGCGATCAGCATGTGTGCTGATTAACAACTGGAAACAGCCCATATCGACTGGGTGAAAAGGCAGTCCAAAGCTGTAAAGCCGGCTTAAAATAAATCTGAGTTCAGCCATATGATCATAGGATCGAATTTAGAAATTTAGTTATTTGGAGTAGTTCGATTTTTCTGAGACTAAAACATTTTTTTAGTTACTACCAATAACTTCTAAGAGATTATGGATACTGCATAGTGCGTAAATAAAAATTTACTGAGCTACAAAAAAAAAAAAAAACTCTTTTCCAATTAATCAGTCATTAACATTTTTTCGACCGTTCTGGCATCTGCCATAATCTTTTCTTAGCGGCTTCAAAAGCCCTAAAGAAATTCAATTATTTGATGCGTCAGTATTGGCAGTCTGTGAACAGGTGAACAGGTGAACAGGCTACCAAGTATACCCAGAAATTCAAGCCAAGATCAAGAATATGTGAGAAACATGCCGAGCGAACCTGCCTCTTGACCCAATTAAGAGTCAAGCGATAAATTTCTGCTCAGCCTGCAACGACGGCGGCTTCTTTCTTTCTTCCTCCTCTTTCGCATCAGGCAGTGGATTTTTGATTATTTATATGTACCTCTCGCTCTTCGGAGCCGGGCAAGTGGGCCATGTAACCGAAATGTGCCAAAAAAAAAGATAGAAACTAAAAAATGTGTAGGAAAATGGCCTGTGGAAGCAGCTAATCTGAAAACTTAAACAGCGCAGCAGCAGCTGTGAGCGAAGAAGTGGCTCTCCGGGAAGGGAAAACTGAGAAATGAAATCGAAAAACAAACCCATCGGGTTGCGGCAGTAAGTCAGCGGGTTACAGTGTCATAGCTGAGTGCCCCACCGAATCCGATCGAAACCATCGATCGTCTGCGGGGATTCGCAGAGTCAGCAATGCGGGAACAGCGGCACCGGGAGTACGGGCTGAAAAGCCCCAACTCATGGCGCTTTCTTTGACACTTTTCCAGTGCCGCAAATGGCTCAATTCGCTCCGATCCGAGTATCGTATCGAAAGCCCCGAAATGCCGTTAGCTGGGCGTAACTGTAAACCGTGGCACTGCTGCGCTTCTTTCTGTTTCACTAAGCCATAACTGCTCTTCATCACTTCACGAGCAGTCCAGCGCCGCGAGATTCTGTTTTCTTTTAATTAAGCTTGCTGTAAAATAATTTTCACTTCACCCAATTTTCCCGCCCAACTCTATGTAAATTCCATATTCCATTCCCCATTCCCCATTCTCCATGCCCCATGCCAATGCGGCTTATTAGCTGCATGAAAGGTTTTGGCCCCGCTTCAAATGGCCCAGTAAACAGTGCAGTTAGCTTTAATTGATTCCAGCCCGCCGAGAGCTGCCCGCCTCAGTTGGCCGGATTCGTGCAATTAAGCGTTTTCAGTGGAGTGGCACCCTCTGGCGGTGGAAATGGCAGCTATTCGATGGAATGCATAAGTAAATGGGAGCCGTGCCTCGGAATTGCTGGGCGTAATTGTACAGCTCACCTGGGAAGTTGGCGCTCAATCTCTCTCCGAGCAGCCATGAAATCCTAGCAGAGCCTTAACTTTTATTTAAAGACTGCAAATACTGGGTAGTAAATGTTTCTTATTTGAAGGCTTACCTTCACTTAAAATGCACCCCCATATTTAAAACTGCTTAGCTGATCAAAATATTTCAGCATGCTATTCATTTTTCTATTTTCTTTCTTAAAAGGTTTTAGCTTTTTGAATATTTTTTTTAATGGACATAATGTAATGCATAATATTGTCAACTTTGCTTAAGTCATGGGCTCTAACTAATTGCGTATTAATCATTCAGTTTTTGCACATTCTGGTTAGGAATGCATACAGTTTTCTTTACCCTCGTCATTCTGATTAGTTTTTATGTCCCCAATTGCAGCACCTTATAACGCTTTTTATTCCGCATATTGCGTAAGCTCAGAGTCACTTAACGATTATAAACCACCAGCACAATTCATAATAAACTTTAATTAACTTCGATTCACGCACGTCACGCACTTTGAAAGCGACAAAGCTGAAAAGCCCAAGACAAGCCCAGCCAAAGTCAATGAATCCGGTATGAATAATCGCAATTGTGCAACTCGGGCTAACCCTCCGTGGGCACTGGCCAATGAATCATAGGTGAATCTGGTTCGATCGGCACTGGAAACTTAGTTGCAACCCAGCTTATGGGCTTTAAAGCCGTTTCAAATGTGTCACCCGTATGACATATGTGGTATCTGGGCTTTTAGTAGGTCAAGCCCGTATTTCAGTGGCAAAAAAAGAAGAAAATCATCAAACTTCTTGGCGTGCTCGACAAGTGAACGCACTTGTGCGGGGGTGCTGACACCTCCAACTCAGTACAGTTAGCACACTTCATTACGTTTGGCACAGTTTGAAAGTAGGCACCCAAGTACCATAGTGCCCCTGCCCATCCAATTCTCCCCAACTACTCGTATGCATTCTCAGTAACGCCTAATAAATTATGCAGCAAACTCAAGCTTTCTAAAAGCCAGAAGACGAAAATGAGCAGAACAATCACGTACGAGTGCTGGCGAGGCATCTTCATCAAGTGCTGGCACGTCGGGCGAATTCCTCTTATTAGCTGCTTTTTGTGAGCCGACATTCTTTGGAAATGTATCAAATTAAAAATTAAAATTGTGCTCACGTGTGGAAAAAGATGCTCCCAGTAACTCCGTTTGTAATATCTAAATGCTCGCTTGAGCAGAACCCTTGGGATAATTTGAAATAAGACAAGTGGGAAAGATTCCCTTGCACGATGTAGTTGTAAATAAAATGTGGATAGAGTAGTTTCAGATGACCGCAAGGTGGAGTGGGTTCTTGTTGCACAAGAGTGCATTTGGTTTCGGTATAACTTTCCATAGGAATAGCAATTGGAAGCATATTTATATACCTATATAGAAGGTAATGCAACTTCCATTGAGGACAAATCCAGAGGATTTTGCAAGAATAGAATAATCTATGCAAAGATCTGCGCAGTTATTCGCCTTATCTCAACTTTCATCCTCCCACTTTGTTCAAGCCCGTGAAAGTTGGCTGCAGGCACAGACCTAGCAATTAAAGTTCAATTTATTAACTGAATGCAAGTGAAATTCTTTTGTTGGGCATGTCACTGTCGTGCTCCCCAGCCCCTTTCCCGTATGGAACCCCCACCTCCTGGCCAAGACTTACCTGTAGTTTGAACGAGGAGCAGCAAAAGAGCCAATGGCAACGTCGACACGACCATGGCCATCAAGTGTCGATGGTCTCTTGGTATTCTATTGTTGGAGATTGCCGACAGCCGGGAGGTGCTCCGAACCTCTCCTCCTCCTCCTCCTCCCCCACCTCCGCCTCTGTCGCCGGCTCTACTCGATGGTATGGTGTGTGATGAGTTCTGCGGCTTTCGTCGCATGTTTGCATAAACTACGAGTTCCGCGGACACACTCTTTTTCTTCTTTGAGGGTTATTGTCAGGGGTTTATTTTGTTAATTTTCGGTATTTTGTTGTTTTATTGATCAACCGTGCTGCGGCGAGGCATGTTTTGCTTAGACCGAGTATATTTATTTATGCTAAAAGGAAGGAGAAAGGTGGTCAAACCGGCGTAAAGCTCACAAATAATTCTAAGGTATGTGCCCTAAGTCTTTTGATTTTGCAGAGTGGCTGGCAAGCATAAAGCACATAAACTAAAATAAACGATACGCTTTTTGTGGCTTAAGGGTTTTGTCTTCGGCAAATGTTTTTGCATTGATAGCAGGAAATTGGTTTTTGTCTAATCTCACACAAAAGTTTGTGCCCTTAGTCTTTTGATTTGGAAGATTTTTTGCACTGGTTCTCGGGAAATTCATTTCTCCTATTTATTCAAAGTAATAATAAGGTTCGTGCCTTAAGTCTTTTGATTTGGTAGAATTTTCCGCACTGTTTAATGGTATCTGTGTTCAACTTTGCGCCTAAGGTATTTGGATTTGGAACTTCTTTTTTGTACTCTTCGTTGAAAATGGACATAGGGGTTATCTCTCCTCCCTTCATGGCCCCCAAAAGTTAACAGTTCGGGTTTTGTTGTCTATATTGCGTCAGACAGCCATGGATCGAACCCCCATTAGCCGGCAGTACTCCACAATAGTGGCATTAGCATATACATAAGCAGCATAAGCTTAGTAAGTCAATAAACGCGGTCGGATAAACGGTTGGAAAAGAAAACAGTTTCAGAAAAACTTCGGTTTTGGCTGCCAGTTACGTAAACTGAAGCGCTCCATTCAAGCAACCAAGCGAACTGATTGCGGCTGATTGAAATGCTAATTTTGATTGATGTCCAAGACGGTCGGAAATTCGCTGCAGCGAAAGTCCGGTCTCAATTGGAGGTGCCAGAAAGCAAAAGTGAAATGAAATTCCGCAACGAGCACGGAGCCATCAACTGGAGCAGATAATCTGTCGCCAGTTGTCCGTGCCCTAATCGAATCCAGCTGCCCGGGATTACCCAATGGCTGGCGTGCTAATCAGAAGCAAAAACAAGCCCGTTTTGCCGCAGTAACTGAAGCAATTGCCCGGCATTAGATGGAAAGTGAAAGCATCCAGAGCAGCGGCATAGCGGAGATAGCAAATAGAAAGGAAAGGCAAAGGTTGCCTCTGCAGCATGCGAGTGAATATAAATGTATAAATGTGTATGTGTATATGTATCTCAGACCGGATCGGACCGGTCGCTCTTAAGCCGCCTGCAGTTGAGTCATGACGCGAGTCCAGGTCTGAATCTGAGACAGATATTTTGGCAGATCTTTGCCTATGGCCTTTGTTTATCCCCCAAATTCGGTCTTGCGAGGAACCTTGAAATATCAGCCCTGTACGCTTGAAGAATTCCAGTGAAATAGAAAGTTTTACGTGAGCAGCCAGAAGAGCAAAACCACAACAAACTCTATTTTCTTCGTGGGTCGTTCGCATCTGTGTTTCTGTTGTTTTCTGTTGGCTGTCATTAAACGACTCCACTTTTCAGCGGATTGCTGGGCTTTTCCATTGAGCGACTCGCCCACGCTGCGGCTGTTTACATTTTCATTGGAATCATTTTTGGTTTTATCAATTTTGCTTTCTTTTCGTCCCCGGTGCCTGGGACTCTCGGCAGCCAGCGGAAGTCACAGCCGGTAATTAGTTTTCATTTGCTTCGCCTTCGGTCTTCTTCAGTTAAATGACTCATGCGATTTTTCATAAGCCATTTTTTTCGGAGCTTGTCTGTTGCGTAACCGATTTCTGAGCCGGCAAAGAGCCGAAGGAAGGAGAAGGTGCAAGAAAAGGTAGATATGAAGAAGGGAGTTGGGATTTATCGACTGAGAAAGAGAAAATGAGAGTGTGCGAGACAAGAAATCGAAAGTTGCATAGGACCCGATCTTTATGACTGTCAGGTGAATATAATATATCCTTTAGTACTGCCACTCTTTTCACTAAGTATCTGATCTATCTATTTTCCATTTCCGACTCACCTCAAGGCGTTTCCATTAATCACACGATTGCAATCCCCGAGATTTGATTAAGACTTTTGCGTGCAGCGCTAATGCACGTTATTTTCAATTAGATTTTGCACATAAATAACGCCAATAATGGAAAATTTCACCAGTTGGCTAAGGCCTAACAAACTGCAAAACGGCCAGACACACCAAATTGTAGATCTGGCCGACGCAGCCAAATCCAGCTTCGGATTCGGCCCAACCGGACGGTGGTTACCGTGTAACCCAGTGGAAATGCGGTTTTGCGGCTTCGAGGAATGCAAAACGCTTAACTCTGAATAATCGAAAAGCAAAAATCAAGCGACAGCTGCCCCCTAGAGAATTGGCACAAGTGCTCTTGAAATGGCACAACTAACAGTATCGAGTGCTGGAACGGCAACCGGGAACCGGGAGTGGGCAGTATACTTGGTCTTCAACTGGGACTTGGACTTGGACTTGGACTTGGCCTGGAGCCATGTAGCGGGTCGCGCAGTGCAGTGGACGGACGTGTGTGGACGCTCCGACAGGTTGCAGCGGACCACGTATCCGGTTTGGGGCAACCTGGCGGATGCGCGAGGCGCGGTGTGCAGCCACGCTGATTCTTGCAAAAAGAGCCCAATTAATGCTGGACTCCAGAGTGGCTCTATAATTGGGAGTGAAACGGCGGACAAATTATAAATTGGCAAGCAGTTTCACAGCAGCCCAGTAAACAAAGGCCGCAGACAAAACCAACTAAGCCAGCCGAGCAAAAAGGTAGCGCGAAAAAAAGAAAGTTTTTGAAGTTTTCGTTGCTGCCGCCTTGGGGTTCGGTTCGTATGTATGTATTTTGCTTGTCTACCTACACACACACACACACAGACAAACTTGAGCGCGTAGCATAAATATCATTTATTTGGCATACGTTCGCCGTTTGCTTCACTTCGAGTAAAAAACACTCATTTCTTTCTCTGGCTCGGCTCACTCACACTCACACGCATGCGCAGCGCTGGCTTGAGCCTCCTAAGTTATTCACTTTTCATAGATTCGAACGCACTCACACACGCACATGGACCCGATGTTGGCTAACCAAGCGATGGCTTCTTCAATTTGTGGCCACAATCCACGCTCACCTACCGAAAACCGTCAACAGGTGCGCACCGTTCGAACGCTCGACTCAAACTGACTCGTGCGAAGCCCGAAGAATCCGCGCAGAGCCAAAGAAAGAGCCAAGAAACCGAAGCTCTCGGGAAGAGAGCTCTTCGGAAGAGTGCACGCGAGTGGAAGCCAATCTCTAGCTCGATTCTTCAAAATAGGTTTAGGATTTGGTGGTGCAAAAGCAATATTCTGCGAAAAGTTTCCTTACTCTGCATGCTGATGGCATTCAAAACTGTTAGGCAATAAAAGAAACATAATTCCATAATTTCCAAGTTTACTAGTTTACTAGAATACTATTAATTTAAACACGGCTTGAAGGCCAGTATGGAAAATCTTAAATAAATTGCAAAATGATGCATCACTAAATTATGAAATCCTGCATTCTGGAATGGCATTCCGAGAAATTTTTCATAGAGTTTATTCATTTAGTTGTGTTACTCTCTATTATTATTGTGGTTTATTTATTATTGTTTTTGCAAGAGTACCCCAAGTGCTACATGGAATTTTCTTGACTCTGCGAAGTAGTAGAAATAGCCCCAAATGACGTGGGTCCGTGGGGAATTGGAGCTACTAACAGAGTGCACTTGAACGGAAACAGTAACAATAAATAGTGGAAACTTGGGAATCGTACGCGCCGTAATTAGATTATGGATTAAGATTGTCCTATCAATCCTGGCGGAATTGCTTCATATCAGCAGCAATTACTATGCAAATTGCCCATGCCGATTCCGCTGATTTCGGCTTTCGATTGAAAATGAGAATAGCTCGTTGGAGAAGTGGTAAAAGCAATAGCAACATGATGGAGAAGAATGGAATGGAGGCAGTCTGTTCGATAGTCTGCTCATCATGCCACAAAACCATGCCCCATGACCAGTGAAATTGTGTTTGCCGGGCTTGTTTTCTTTTATTTCATTTTCTTGCCTCTTTTGCGTTTTCACACTTTTCACGAATCGACGTATCCATTGTTGGGCAGCTTTGCTAATGGAATCGGCAAGCAGCCATCAGCCACCAGCCACCAGCGAACCATTAATTGAGCACGCTGGCGGCTTTAATAGTTCTAAAGCAGCTGGGTATTAGTGTCAGAGTCGAAGTGAATCGGGCAGCGGTACTCCGCTTTAGTTTTCACAATTAACTTTATTTATTCGATCATAAACATGTGCATTTACGGGAGAATAGAGCAGGACTACTTGGCTAGTATTTCGGCAGCTCGGAATAACGTGGCGGCGTGGACCACAGGACGCTGGAGTTTCGCTTCAGCTGGCTGGGGTCGATGTTCGGGAATATCTGCTTCAGGTCCGGCGTAGTGGGCGCCACCGAGAAGAAGCTGTCGATGATGTCGGTTGGGCAGTGGCTCTGCATAGCAATTGCCTCTCCCCTCACGTGGCCTGCAAAGTAGCGCATGGTTAGTCAAAACATATAAAATAAAAGGATACTTTTGTGTATGACCAACTTACTGCGACTCCAGGTGGGCGCGGGAGGACGCTTGTGGGTAACCTTTCCCTCGTCGTCAGTGGAGTCGTCCTCGTGTAGCATCTCCCAGGTGTACTTGGTTTTCGGCGGTGGCGGAAGCATCTTCTTGGGCTTGGCGCCGGTTAGCTGCTGCAGCTTCTGCTGCTCCAGCTCCTTGAGCTTGGCCTTTTTGAGGGCCTCAGCTTCCTCTTGCTGGCGCATCTTCCGCTGCAACTCCTCCAGTTCTTGCCGCTTACGCTCCTCAATCCGCTTTCGCTCCTCCTGCTTTTTGGCGCGCTCGGCGGCCAACTTGGCCATACGCTCTGCCCGCTCCCGTTCCTTGGCTTCGCGTTGCTGGGCAGCCAGCTGGTGTTTTTGCTCGCGCAGCTTCTTGCGCTCTTCCGCCAGGTTGTGCAGGCCCTTACGGAAGTCGTCCCCGCTGTTCTCGCGCGACAGCGTTTTTGTGGACGTAGAGTTGACCGACCTCAGGTTCGTACCGGTGGCAGTCTTCATCAGAGAAGTGGCCTTAGACGCGCTGGCTGGTCCCTTTTTGGGCTGCGCCGAGCTTAATGGAAGCGTGCTGCTCGTTTGAGTGGGCGTGAAAAAGCGTCCCATAGTCGGAGCAGGCAGCTTGCCAATTTTGGGAGTGTTGTTTGATCCTGGAGTGCCCTGCTGAAGATTTGAAAAAAAGGCAAGAGGCTATTTAAAATTGAAGAGAGAACCTCTTATTCTAAGGAGTTATCCAACCCTTTTAGAAAGCGTCTACGACTTTCACAACTTGTTATCGCCAAATGTGTAGACTGCAAAAATAATGACCTACCAGATCTTTTCCACGCTTAGGACGCATGTTCTGTGCATTTGCCGCATTCTCAAACGCCTCCACGCGCATTTTCACCGGACTCTGAAGCAGTGGGCTATAAATGTAAGAAAGTAAATATAGTTTAAGAGGTTCACATACATGAGAAGACAGGGGTCCTACTCACTTGAACAGCTCATGTGTACGGGTAGGCAGTTTTATAGCCTTGATGCTCGAGAGCAGCTTGGTCGTCGGCAGTTTCTCCTCCACCGACTCGTCCTCCGTTAGGAGGCTGTCTTGCTTACTCAGAGGTGGCTTCTTGTCGCTGGTGTGAACCTCAAAAGTGGCATCCCCAGCCGGTCCTATTGGGCTTTCGCTCGTTGGCGCCGGACCCAGTACCATGGTGGCGTTGGAAATTGTTACGGTCTCATTGACAGCAGGCGGACCAGCTGCAGCCACAGATTGCTCTGCAGCGGGCGGACCCTCGAGAGCGTCCTTGTATATGGAACGCTCCTCATTCATTCGCGAATCGCTGCTACACTTGCGTGTGCGCGAAGAGACTGGCAAGCTTTTGTCTAGGTCGCTGAAGCGTTCTATCTTGATGGGTCGGTGGCCTTCCACGTCCTTCTTCTTCTTGCGGCCCTTCTTGGAGACATCTGCGGACGTCGTTGTGTTGCTTGCCACCGTATCGTCCGGTCGTGCTGCCCCCGTTGTTACGGGGGTCGCTTCTGCCGCGGGGACCGCATCAGTTAACGGGGCCACTCCTTCGCCGCTCAGTTTCTCGCGTTTTATCTTTACGCGGAGTGTCTTGGTGGTGTTGACGTCCTCTGTGACTGAGTCCTCCGCCGAAGGCTTTTGCTGCACTGCTGCTGAGTCTTCTAGTTCTGGCTCCGCCAGTTTCTTCTCCTCTGACGCCCGTCCACTGGTAGAGCTGTTGAACTGGGAGACTCGCTGCTCGCTCTCAACCTTGATCTTTACGAG
This sequence comes from Drosophila santomea, assembly GCF_016746245.2. NCBI lineage: Eukaryota > Metazoa > Arthropoda > Insecta > Diptera > Drosophilidae > Drosophila > Drosophila santomea. Next base: position 16,051,729 of record NC_053016.2, on the reverse strand, counting down.
TTCCTCGTTGCTGGGCCTGCGCATCTTACGGTTGAGCGAGGGCTCCTTAAGTAATTTCTCGCTCTTAGTCTTGGCGGCGCGCTGTGGCCTTCCGGAGCCGATGGTGGTGTCCGCCGAGACGGGCACAGGCGGAGGCGGCATCAGCGAGGCCGTGGAGTTGTGCTCGTCCTCGGCAATGGCCAACAGCTGGGAGTTGCTGACCCGAGTGCCTTGACGGGCCGTGGCGTCTGGAGCTGCTAAAATGGAATATCAAATGGATATTTCGCCTTTTAAGCATTAAGATCGCCAGGTTACGTACCCTCGGGCTCATTCTGATCCTCGGCCAATGAGGACAGTCGCTTGGGGCGCTTTTTCGTCTGCTGCGGTGTCACCGAAGAGTTCTCCAGACTCTTCGCTGCCGGAGGAGAGTTCCTTGTTTTGACCTCCGCCTCCGCATGGACGGTGCCGTAGAAGAGGTGGTCCAGCTCCTCAAAGTGGGCCTAAAAAACGCATATGACGCCATGTTGACTGTGTTGGAATTTCGCATCCTGATCTTGGCTTACCTTGCGCAGGACCTCGAGCTCAGAGCGCAGGTCCGAAAGCGAGCCCAGCACGCCCAAGATGTCCTCCATATCTAGCGACTGTATCTGACAAACTGCATATACGGATTCGGCTCCTTAAATTTTTACGTTTTTTTCAAATGGCGGCAATTGAGACGCGCGTCAGCATCTGACAACAGGGTTTTAATTGTGCACTGTTGACAGTTAACAGCGCTTAGGGTGCTGTAAGGCGCCCTTATGTCTCCGCTATCCAACACTTGACGGGCGAGAAACTTCCCGCGCAAAATGAAAAACAGAATCAAAACTGGTTTTGGAGGGAATTTCGGGAGTTGTTTATTGCCATTCTATAAAATAATATTATTTGGATTGTTTAGATGGTAAAGAAGTGAATTTCTGGCACTTTACATTTTGAAAATAAACCCAAGAATGAACCAGTTCCAGTAGACACCCGCCACTACCATCTCTAGCCAGCAGTGCTGCGAAGCTTCACAAAGCGCGAATTGTTATTAAAGTTTGAAGAAAATAGAGAGGGAAATAATTCAAACGATTATGGAAATTCTAAATGTAAATTACGGAGGATAATTAAACACTTAAAGGCCCAAGAATAGGTAAAACATGTTTCATGAAGCCTCCAGTGCTGCACAATCCCCGCCGACGATAGTATCGCCATGGCGAGCTGACCAGAAAGCCCATCACTATCACATTTGTTAAAAAATTTGCAACAAGCCAACGAAAATCGACCAGGAACGGTGGACAGCCAAAACCGCGCGCTCTGCGACGACCACCGTGGGATGCACATACGTATGCGCACCCCTGCCGCGGAGTAGACTCAGTGCCCGCGATCCGCGACCAGCGAACCGCCAAATCCCGAGAAGCCAGCTGCAGCAGATCCACAGATCCCGCCGCAGATCCAGATCATGGGCCTCGATTTCGACGCAGTGGAGTACTGCAAGGGGGTGAAGACCCAGCAGTCCCAGCCGCCTTTCGCCTGTCCCGTCCGCGGCTGCGACCGCAGCTACAAGACCATCATGGGTCTGCAGTACCATCTTATGAAGTACGACCACGACAACCCACAGCCACTCACACCCGTGCTGACTCCCAGCCGCAAGAAGGCGCGCTCACGCTCCGGCGGCCACCATTTGACACCTCGTCCGCACAAGGATCATCCCACGCCCGGTGGCGGCGGAGCTGAGGCCAGAAACGGCTGCTCCTTGGCCAGCGCAGGAGATGGATCGGCGACCGGAGTCTCCGCCCGGCAGTACGCCAATCCAGAATCACTGGTGTCCTACAACGAGGAGGAGGCCACGGTGACGTTTAACTTAGACGGGAAAAGCGTGCGCCTGGGCATCGACGACGCCCTACCGCTTGTGGAAGATGAGGAGTTCGCCGCCCTGGTGGCCAGGGGCTGTATTCTAAATGCCGACGCACCACCGGTGGAGGAGAACGCGCCCTGGGCAAGGGTCCAGGTGCCTGTGGCCAGAGTAGCCGAGATTCCGGACTACCGAGTGTCCGACGCCCCGCCACGGCCACTGGCCTACTATCGCTTTATCGAGAAGTCACTGGAGGAGCTGGACGGCGAGGTGGAGTACGACGTGGACGAGGAGGACTCCGCCTGGCTGGAGCACATGAACGAGGAGCGTCAGCGACTCGGCCTCAACGCCGTAGGCATCGACACAATGGAGCTGCTGATGGACCGGCTAGAGAAGGAGTCCCACTTTCAGGCGGCGGCCAACGGCACACCGACAGGCGTCGAGGTAGACGACGACGCAGTCTGCTGCATTTGCCTCGACGGCGAGTGCCAAAACACCAACGTGATACTTTTCTGCGACATGTGCAACCTAGCGGTACACCAGGACTGCTATGGTGTCCCCTATATCCCGGAAGGACAGTGGCTATGCCGCCGATGTTTGCAGTCACCCAGTAAGCCGGTGAACTGTGTGCTCTGTCCCAATGCGGGAGGCGCATTCAAGCAGACGGACCACGGCCAGTGGGCGCACGTGGTATGTGCGCTGTGGATACCCGAAGTGCGATTTGCCAACACCGTCTTCCTGGAGCCAATAGGTGAGTATTTCGATCTCCCAGCTTTCTTGATGTTCCAAATGATAACTGGGTTTCTTTCATAGATTCAATTGAGACCATTCCCCCCGCTCGTTGGCGACTCACCTGCTACGTGTGCAAGGAGAAAGGTTTGGGAGCCTGCATCCAGTGTCACCGGAACAGCTGCTACGCCGCCTTCCACGTTACATGCGCACAGCAAGCGGGACTCTACATGACCATGGACACGGTTAAGGATGGGCACAATGATTCGTCAATGCATGTTCAGAAGTTTGCCTACTGCCACGCCCACACGCCAGCGGACGCTAAGCTAAAGATGAACGTGCCTGACTTTGAGGACACGCGCCATAAAATGCGGGAGGCGCGCAAGGCTTTGGCCAAGAAGCGCTCAACAGCTCCCGTGGTGCTGATTCCGACTATTCCGCCGGACCGCGTTCAGGAGATAGCCACCATGGTGACGATGCAGCGTAAGAAGGAGTTCCTTGACCGCATTATCGCCTATTGGACGCTTAAGCGACACTATCGCAATGGGGTGCCTCTCCTACGACGCTTGCAGAGTCAAGGGAATAACCACGGCGTGATTCAACGCAACGGCATTGAAGGATCGCCGGACACCGGTGAGTTGTACCGCCAACTTAAATACTGGCAGTGCCTTCGGCAGGATCTGGAGCGAGCGCGCCTTCTGTGCGAGTTGGTGCGCAAGCGCGAGAAGCTGAAAGTGGCTTTTGTTCGCATTTCCGAGGAGGTGGTAATGCTGCAGCTCAATCCGCTGGAGGCGGCACTAAACAAGCTACTGGATGCTCTGGAGGCGCGAGACAGCATGCAGATTTTCCGAGAACCTGTGGACACCAGCGAGGTGCCCGATTACACCGACATTGTGAAACAACCCATGGATCTGGGCACGATGAGGGCTAAGCTGAAGGAGTGTCAGTATACCTCGCTGGAGCAGTTAGAAGCTGACTTCGACCTTATGATTCAGAACTGTTTGGCGTACAATAACAAGGATACGGTGTTCTATCGTGCTGGAATACGCATGCGCGACCAGGCTGCACCTCTCTTTGTCCAGGTGAGGAAGGAACTGCAGAGGGATGGCCTGCTGGAGCGATCACAGCGCTTTCACGTCGACCACGTGGAAGCGGAGGTGGAACAGGAGCTACGCTTGCTGCTGGCGGCGCCGGCCAGCGAAGGCGTCGTCCAGAAGCTGCTCATTCTAGCCGACAAGTCGCAGGTCCTGAAGAACCCGACCTATCGCACCAAAAAAATAAAGCAGATTCGGTTGGAGATTTCGCGAATGCGCAAAAGCATCCAGAAGGCGAGATTTGCAGCAGTGAGTATAGGCTTTCTCTTCACATACGGTTCCGAAAATAATTCGCACTTTATTTGTTCACAGCGACACTCCTCACACGCTAATCAATCCCAAAGTGACGATGAAGACACGTTGGGCGGTTCGCCTTCTAAAAAGCGCACCCGGAAACGTTTCAATAGCAGTGGTGTGGACATGGAACTGGGGCACGATGACGATGATGAAGAGGAGGATTCTGATGAGGACTCGATGGGCGAGGATAATGTGTCTAAAGACATGCTCAATTCCACGCAAACGCCGCCCTGCAGCCCCATTAAGAGTTTGAACAACAGTAGCTCTCCCGTAGGCATCAATCGAAGGTAAGTAACTTAAAGGGTATACCTGTAAAATGACGAGAATTAATAATACTTTCTTTGACCTTTGACCTTCCAGTCACTTTTCTATCAGGCAAATAGTTTTAGAATTAGCATACAAAAGTTATTGAAAAACCTAAAATCTTTTAAAATTTCTTTCAGAACCGCCATATTGTTAACGCGCAAGGCACAGGCTGCCCTCAAGAGACCATCGGAACCTTTGACGACGCCTGTGAAAGAGGAGCAGCACAATTCACAGTCGTCCAACACTCAATCTACCAGCGGTAGCTCATCCTCCGCCACCACGGCGGCCACGGCAGCGTCTAGTGGAACGGGCACCCTGAATCACGTCCTCGCCTCCGCACCGCCAACTGTCTCTAGTTTTGCGTTGACGCAGAATAACAGCAGTGGTGGTGGAGCATTGTCCTCCTCAGTCGGAGCCGCTGCCACTGGAAGTTTGACCTCTACGGCCCTCACAATCAACAGCAAGCTAAGCGCGAGTCTGCCCGTCAAGTCGCCCAAAAGGCCAGGACGCTATCGTCGGGTGCCGGAAGTGAGGCACAGCTCCTCCATGTCCCCAAAGAAGTCCCCCAATCCGGCGGTAACCGTCAGTCAGGCGCTACTCATGCCCGAGCCCCTACCCTTTGAACGAATACCGGACAGTTTCCGGGTGTACAGAGCCAACAATCAGCGCGACGTTAGTGACAGCGACGACGCTCCCTCGCAGTCGAGCAGTCGGTGCAGCAGTTGCTCTGACTTCAGCATGTCGGGCAGTTGCTCTGATTTCGACAGCGATGAGGCAAGCGAAGGCGATGCTGATGGAGACCCCGATAGAGATGGCGGAAGAAGTCGCAGCGAGGAGAGAGACTCCACGTCCCAGGAGGGCACCACTGACGCCATGGACATGCAGCACGCCAGCCTAAACAATGTTAAGGGAAACAACGGCAACATGGCCATTAGCAGCAGCAGCGGTGGAAGTGGTGGCAGTTCCAGCGACGATGAAGAGGACCGGCCATTGAGCTCGCGGCAGAACAAGGCGGTAAAGGTGGGCCCGCGAGGCACAACCACTCCAACGACAATGGCACGAGCAGTAGGCTTGACAGCGGCACGGGGACGTGGCAAGCGGCGAAGCAATCTCAGTGAGTCGACCAGCTCCACTGCCACGCCGCCGCCTCTGTTGCGAAGAGCCGGTAAGCTGCGGTCAGCCACGCCCAACGCCTCTCCTCTAGTGAACAATATCAAGGCGCGTAGGAACACCACGGCGGCTGGCAGTGCAACTCTCACGAATAACAATCGCAGCAAGCACAGTGAGGATTCCGCATCGTCGGAGAGGCACAATAACCACTCGCACGGCCAGAAGCCGGCGTTGGAGCCGCTTCAGCTTGTTTGGGCCAAGTGCCGTGGCTATCCTTGGTATCCCGCCCTCATACTTGATCCCAAGACGCCCAAGGGATTTGTGTACAACGGAGTCCCCTTGCCCGCCCCACCCACCGATGTCCTGGCTCTGCGGAAGAACTGCCTGGACGAGATTGTGTTCCTGGTGCTTTTCTTTGATGTGAAACGCACCTGGCAGTGGCTGCCGGCCAACAAGCTAGACATCCTCGGGATCGACAAGCAGCTTGACCAGCAAAAGCTGGTGGAGTCGCGAAAGCCGGCGGAGCGGAAGGCCGTAAAGAAAGCGTACCAGGATGCGCTACACTACCAGAGCCAAGTCTCCGACTTGGAGGGTCAAGGACCCGATCCGATCATGTGAAAGCTGATGGCCCAATTGCAACTGTAGGCGCCGCTCGAAAAAATTTAGCCATTTAGTTAGTTCCCCCACAAGGGATCGCTGTATTTTTATATCTCGTTGTTGTTACATGATACTCGAAGATGACGAAGTTGAAGAAGGCCCTCCATTAGAGTATTTCGTTGGCGAATTTCCAATTTGCACTGCAAGTGTCTTTAATTTTCGTTTGTTGCCAAGTCACCAAGGATCGTTTACCCCTATACCATTATGTACAGTTTTTTGTAATACGCGCAGTTGGCGAAGTCGTTGGAGGAACCTACCTTTTGTACATTATTTGGCTTTTGCGACTTCGATTATGAAATGTTAAGTAGAGTAGAGTCCAGGAATCGGTCGAACTACAGTAACATGGAATTTATAACCTCAAGACGATTCACGCGAAATCAAATCAATGTTTAAGTTAAATAGTTTTAAGCTCTCTATTGTTAAGCCCCAAAATCAACATTATAAACACAAAGCCAACCGCTAAAACAAAGCAAGCAGTCGCCTCAAGTTAAAAGTCGTGTAAAAACTAAACCGCTATATAGAAGATTAGAGATGATTATAAACATTTACAAATAGCATTACAAATTGTATAGATGTGTGTGTGTGCGCGTGAGTCTCCATAAACTGATATATCTCTATATGCAAATAGTGTACGTCTTGATTTCCATATGAACAAATAAAACATTTGATTATTGCGATGTATTAAATAGATGAGGATTATTATTATTATTATTATTATTATTATTACTGTGTGTAATTAATGCAACACTTTCGTTTGCCGAAGTGGAACGCGTAGACAATTAAGCATTGAAGTAGTTGGCTTCAATCTTCCTTAGCTCCGCCACCCCAAACTCAATCCGACACCACCACCTTTGCCCTCAAAATTATTGAATATTGTTTAAACCTAATGATAAAATTAAATCAGAAAAATAAATGTTTTAAACGAAACTGTTTCACTCCCTCTTGATCCTTAAAACTCTTAAAACTGTTACTCTTCAGTTTGATGGACACTGGTAGCGTTTTTAGAAGGCATACGACATACGTTAAGTGCGTCAGTGGAGTTCAGCAGGAATTGACTTATATTTACTTTGAGTGTCCCCAGTTCGTTCACCGGGTTTTGAGGGGTCTGCTAACAGTGTCATATTCACCCAACATCAATTATCACCCTGGCAGATGTTTTGTTTTACAGTTTTCGGCAGTACGGATTTAGCCTGGGGGCACATGACACGTTATTCACCTGCTGTTGGTAATTGGCTTTCGATTTCATCCCATCGGGCTGATTAAGCACTCTTATGAAATCGTAGATCATTTTGGCATCTGTATGAACTGTAATGAAGGTGGTTGCAAGTAATACCATTATAATAATTTAGTTTAAAAAAATGAGTTAGCAACTAAGAGATGCAGTTTAATCATAAACTACAAATTGATAAATTCATGTGAGTGTTTATAGCTGCCCATTATTTTATTTACTGTCTAAACATTTCCGAGCATAGTATCTCTCGACCAAAACTCACAAGTCACGGCTCGCAGACATGATTAGGCCAATTAATTTGAAGAGCAAAGACGGAGGCTTAAGCAAGGTGGTTTTTGTGAAAAATTAAGTTGTTTGCGTGACAACTACAACGAATAACAAAAATAAATCTTGAAATATTTTCGACGCATTTTTCACGTGCTTAGACTTGATAAAGCGCGGCAATTGTGTTTGGGCCACAGTTCGCAAACAACTCGAGTGCTAAGCCCGGCTCAAAGTTGTCAGACCGGGCTTATTCATTGCTACCGTTCATTGGCGGCTATCGAGGGGCTATTAAACAACTCGATTAGTTAACAGCTCGCCATTTAACTGTAGATGATGATAGAACGCCCAAACTGTCAGATGATGACCTCAATTAACAATGCATATTTATTAACTCCGGCTTGGAGGACCACGGGCCACTCCAAGTTGGCCAAGTGCCAGGTGTAGGTCATTGCGTTGGCGCGCCAATTGATGTTTTCATTATGATGTTTTCAATTACTATCTATTTGGCCCCTTCGAACGGAACTGGCTGCGCGGGAAGTTCCCACAAACCGGATTTCGTATTTGATTCGGGCCACGTGACGTCAAAGACGGTGCTCCGTATTGGATACAAGAGTTTAAAAAAAGAATCTCGCGGTTTGGAAACAAACGGCCTTGGTGCTGGCTCCTCAATGAATGCCGCATCAAATTATTAGGAAAAATTACGAAATTTTACGGAGTTCAAGCTCCTGCTCCAAATCGTTGTCTTTCTCATATGCTGCATATACAAACGATTTGGGGAAATACGTAAGAAGTATAATAGGCTTTTGATTGCCTTTGGATTCTTTTCGTATAACCAGGAATAACTAAGCTTCTGCTCCAGTTTGGTCTCCATAAGCAGCTCAGCAATTTTGCTCGGTGATTTTATTTGCGTTGGAAGAAATACATTTTTCGCTGACGTTAGTAAGCGATGAAAGGAACCATCAATATAGTTTATTTACTGCGCAAGCCATCGATTGGACAGCTATTGAGCTTCGGTGGTAAATTACTTTAAATTCGCACAAATTCGCAGATGAAATGACGTCTTTGGTTATTTCCAAGCCACCACTCGCACGTGATAACCCCAGCGTGCACCGAATACTGGTATCTTGTGTTATTGGAGTTTTGGAATTTTCGGCGGATCTGCGGTTCAAGTGCGTTTGTTGGCCGTAAACTTACGCCTGGCCTTTTGTTGCCAAGCAGCAGCTGTGTTTGAGCTCTTATTGATTCACAAAAGTGCCGGCGACAGCTGATTCGAGCAGCTGGGATCCAGAAGCTACACTGAAATCAAAGAAATATAGTTAGGAAACAAGTGCAGAGTCTGAAACAAGTAAAAATATATAATATAAATATAAAAATAAGTGCCTGATTTATGAAATCGCATCGTGCTTCTGTGTCGTGATGTGGTGCCACCCCATTCTCAGACGTCTTAATGAACTCCGGGACGCGCTAATCGACAGCCAGTTAACACCTGATGAGTGCAGCGTTCGCAGATTGCGTATCCGCCACCGATTCCCACTCGCCGGAGTTTCGTATGCAAATGGCTGTGTGCGGCAGATAAGATAAGCAACAACGTGGCTAGCGGACTGTAGGCACTTTGAGCTGCTTTAATTAGCGCGGACGTGCCTCCGTTTCTACGCGTATTCATTGATATCAAGACTACATCTGATATCGGACAACAAAATCATTAAAGAATCAATTGAATCTTGACGCACGCGCCCAGATCTCTAGCCCCGAAAAAGACAAGTGGCGATGCTGCTTTCGCCGCCTGATGATCATCATCCTAGAAGCTTCATCAGCGGACCTACGTCACATGGCCAACGTGACTGTGGTCAGTTCAAGAAAGAAAGCTATATGTAGTATTGTGTACTAGACGTCGCCTGGCAACAAGATCCCAATCAGCACATGTGTGCAATTATGTCATGTTATGAAATACACATTTCGAATCGGGAAAGTTGGGCACCCTATGATCCGTCGTACGTGTGACTTTGGAGCCACTCTTCTTACCTCAGAGTGCGAAATATGAAAACCTCCAAAGTTGCCAAGGTGAAGTGTTTGTGAAAATCTTAACAACCAGCGAGGTCTACCCAAATGGAGCGGGTAATTGGGCCAGCATGTGATTAATGAATGACTGTTTTCGACTGGAAACTGCCATCACGAAGAAAATGATACGCATTCTTAGATAAGCCACTGTTCTTCTGATGAGATAGCTCTAGCACAGCCGCTCTTCATGTGCTATGTGATATGTAATCATAATATAGATTATCGGTTTGATTCTAGAACTGTATACTAACTACAGATTTATATGGGTAGTCCAAACAATCAATGTGAAATTCTAGCTTAGTTTTTAGACCCAATGAATTCCCCCACGAAACAGGTTACCCAATCAGAACGGTAGTATCTCCCGATCGCTTGAACTGACCGCACCGATATGATTCAACACCAGATGTGTGTTCTCTGCGATCAGACCGAAATATATATAAACTCTTTGTAAATCCTTTCTACATCCAACCGAGCCTCTTTTCCCATATATGTTATATTTGCTTGCGAATTGATTTAAATAAAAAGCTGGTTCTTAATTTAGGGTTCCTCCAAAAGCACACAAATGTGCTGCTATATAATGCCGGCGAGGAGTGATATAATTTGCCTGATTGACATTGTTTAACCTTAATGCACATTTGCCTCCGTCCAGCGCCCTGGAGCGGCCATATAACGGCGCCGACTGGAATTAACTTGAATTTATTGGGCAGCGGCTGGAGCGCCAAACCGGTTGAAGGAAGCAGCTGAAGAAGGGGCTCCACATCGGGCCATATCGAGTGACTGGCTCCCCGCCCGATCCTTTCCCTTGGCCACCAGTAATCGATTTCTGGCGCGACCAGACGGCGACTGTACAAAAATATGTATGGTTGAACTCCCGCTGGCCAAAGTTGGTAGCCAGGAAGGGGATGATCGAGACAGCCAAATCAGCGACCATTGAGCCCCTTTGACAAATTTAAGTAATTGTCCCTCGCATAGAGCGTGTCATTGATGAATCGATTGATCAGGCGTTGGAGCTCCAAAGACCCTTCACTCGATCGGACCGGGCCAATGGCCATAAATTCCCAGCAGCCTGGGCTAAAAATAAAACCAGACACGACCTTGAAGCATAACGGAAGAAGCCAAGCGAAGGCTGGTCCTGTTTCCCTGGGAAGGTAAAGGGCGGTCCACGAGAGGGGCTAGAGAGACCACTGGCCAATTAAGTTCGAGATAAAGAATCCCAGCGACCTGGCCCAACAGAATATTTATTGACACTTCCCGTAGGGCTGGCCGTGCGTTCAAGGACATCCACAGCCACAATTGCGGTTCTTTTCCACTCGCCGGGATGCAGGTATAAAAGCCCTCGGACGAGCAGCCAAACCGCATCAGTCTTCCAGCAGCAGTAGTCGAAGTTGTAGCGAAGTTTTGGGGCAACCGAGTTCCAGAAGTCCTACCAGTCGCTGCTACCCTAAAGTCAAACTCACGAGTTGAAAACAAAACACAAGCCCCATAAAATATGCGGCTTTTCGTGATCGCCGTTCTGGCCCTAGGTTCCGCAAGGGCCTTCTCTGTGATCCGCACCCAGCCCCATCCGCAGCTGGTGGCCTACGCCCCGGCCAGAGGGGAGTTCCCCGTGGTGAGTGCTTTGGCCCAGGGCTACGTCCGCTACTACGATGGCACGGGAGCAGAGCGACTGCTGCCCTACAGCTACCCGGAACCGCTGAACGGCATCCGGGATCTGTCCACCTCCAGTCTCGTCCGCTCCGGCATGGAGCAGGAGAGCCAACAGGTCGCCCTGTTCCGTGCCTGGTGCGAGCAGCGCTACCAGGCCATGCGCCTGGAACTGGATCGCCTGAAGGCCCAGGGCCAGAAGCCATCGGCCAGCATGCTTGCGCAGTTTGAGCCTCTGGAGCAGATCGTCAAGTTTTCCGCCTTCGAGGCCGTTCCCGGTCTGTCCCCGGAGGTCCAGCGTGCCCGAGATGAGCAGTTACGCATTTGGAACGAGGCCAGGCTGGAGGTGCTGCGTGCCGAACAGGCTCAGCAGCTGCTCGGCCAGTCCCCGGAGTACCAGACCAAGACGGAGAAGATCCAGCCTCTGCAGCAACAGGTTGTTCCCATCCAGGAGAACGTACTGATCAAAACCGCCACTCAGTACGCTCCTCAACCCGTCGAGGAGACGCCGGAAGTGAAATTGGCACGCCAGGAACACCAGAAGCAGTTCGATGAGGCCCTCCTCCGGCAGCCTGCCCAGGAATCCAATATCCTTAAAACCATTCCTGGAATTCAGCAGCCAATCACGACCCAGCCTCAGCCGATCATCAAGACCGCGACAACCACCTTTGAGACCCCTGCAGCTGGCCAACCCCAGGGCATCTTCCAGAGGGGCAGCTTCACAGATCAGCAGACCCCACAGCCCATAGGCGAAACTCCAGAAGTGAAGAAAGCTCGCGAGGAGCACCTTAAGTTATTCAATGAGGCCCTGCTCCGTCAACCTGCTGCCACCGCAGATCCCATTCTGAAGAACACGCCTACCAAGCACGATCAGTCCCAATCCTTCACCTTCCCAGAAAACAAAGGTCCTCAGCCTATCCAGGAAACCCCAGAGGTCCTGCGCGCTCGGGAGGAGCATCTGAAGCAGTTCAGCGAGGCCATCCTGCGACAGTCAGTCGAAGTCCAACAGCAGCCACTGACTTCCACCGCGCCCATTTTATCTTTCGCTCCCCAGGCCATTCTTAAGAGCCCCATTGCCGAGGCACCGCAACCCGTCCAGGACACTCCGGAGGTCAAGCTGGCCCGTGAGCAGCACCTAATGCTCCTCAATCAGGCAAAAGTCCAGGCCGAGGACAAGGTGGCCGACATTGCGGACATGATTCGTCTGGAGGAGCGCGAGCGGGAGAAGGAGCGTTTGCAGGAGCTGGAGCTGCGCAAGCAGGAGGAGAAGGAAGCCGAACTGGTCCGCCAGCAGGAGGCAGATCGTCTGCGCGAGGAAACTCGCATTATGGAGGCCGAGCGTATGAAAATCGAGCAAGAAGATCGCCTCCGGTTGGAGAGTGAACAGCAGGAGCTGCTCCAGTTGAAGGCTAACTCCATCCCCGTTCCCGAGAAGGACACTCCCGAGTACCTGCGCAAGGCGGAGCAGTTCAAGATCATCAACAACCAGGTGCAGCCCCAGCAGCAGCAACCCAACATCGTGACCCAGCAGCAGCAGGTGCAAAATGGCTTCTTCCTGCGCATCCAAACCAACCAGCCATCCACCGCACCAGTGAGCACTCCTGCCCTGCTGCTTCCCGAGACGGGCTCCAATCCCTTCCTGGTCCGATACACCACCAAGCCAGCAGAGGTGCAGCTTCCTCTGCAGGCGCTCCAGCCTCTACCCACGCCCATTGCCTCCGTACTGAAGCAGCAGATTAGCTACAGCTCCACGTCCCCCAGTGAACTGGAGAAAGCCACCCGGGAGCACTTCCGCGCCCACGAGATCGCCCTGGAGCAGCTACGACTGGCCAACCTGAGGAACCCCTGGACTCCAGACTGTCAGCACTAGGAACCGGACAGCCCTCCTCCGCCCAAAAAAACATCCGAGTCCGAGAACGAACTAGAATCACTTGCATTGCCTTAGGTTAGATCACATGCCCACATGTCCACATCTCATCCATAACACGTACACCCATAACACCCCTACAACTCATAGGTACTCATACTCGTACACCTGTATACATAGCTTGGCGATTCACGCCGATTCCCCCCGATTCGAAATGCATTCAGTTGAGAAACAACGCAAAATTCAGCGCCCAATTGACTGGGGGATCGAATGGTGGGTGATGATGGTTGATTGTGGGTGGTGGTGGGTGGTGGGGCAAAGGGGCGGAACAAAGGAAATGGCTCTTTCGACTTTACTGTTATAGAACGTTGCGATGCTAATTTCGAGTCGCCAGATTGTCGGATCGATCAGAATGCGCATAAAATGCTAAAATGCGCCGCAAACTGGCACAGATGAAGATGTTATCTGATCCGCTCAAATTCGCTTCTGATCGATTCAGATCTCGGCACTTGACGCATAAATAACAAGTTGGTGTTATAAGGAATGGGTTTGGGTTTGGATTTGGGATTGGGTTTGGGGGGAACTCCAGCGGGAGAATACTCTATTCTCGCATACTTGCATTCTAAAGATGAAAGAACGGATCAGATAATACGGGAGTTTCGAGTGCAGTCGCTATAAGTCGCGGATATTTAGGTAAAGGTAAGCCTAGAATTAGAATTTTCAATGCTGCAAATAGCAAGCGATATTTGCATTTCAGCACCAAGAAAGTGTAGCCATAATTTAAAATAAGGCCGACAGTTTTCCGATCTGCATAACAAATTTGGTAACTGAATGGTGTCACACTTCTACACTTCTAGCTGTTTATACAAACTCCGCTATTGACCCTGATCAGCGATCCATATGTATGCACCTTTACCACCTCTTTAGGCCCGTTACACAAATCTCCATAAATCCGCATAAATCCTTGCGGCTCGCGTAGCGGCTTATGAAAATGCTCCTCAAATCAATTCAGAACGCCATCCACTTAGCGTCCTTACCTTACCTTATCGCAAACCAGCAATCAGCGACCAGCACAGCCGACCGTTAATCGCTGTTGAAATTGATGAAATTACCGTTCGCCACCCCTTTCCAGTCCACCTGATTAGATTTCTCCAGCGATTACGTGGCGTATGAGTAATGGGAGCGTGGCGCAGCGAAAGTGACTAATGTGGAATCGAAGATGTTCCACCCATGGCCATATATGGCATCTGATATCTAGCATCTCGCTGCGGAAACACTTGATAAGACACTTACAGAAGATGCGGTTTCAGCCGAGTCCAAAGATCACATCACCCAATATGAATCACACTTGGGCGAGGGGAACGTGGCTGATTCTGCTACTGAATCGGTCACATGATTATTTGCTGGCGCGGTTCAAAGTCTGAGCGGGAGTTTTGTGTGCCCCATCCACCCCCCCTTTTTTTGGGGCTTATCTAATGTCAATCGAATCAATAGGACTGATGGAACCATATAGAGATTTGATATGGCTGATGCAACTTTTAGCTTTGTTGGCTTTGTCCCGACTAGACAGTGTAAACGATGGAGTTACGGCCACAGCCATTCGGGCTTTGTTCGGCGGATTTGGGCCATTCCAGTTCCATGGCTAACCAAATTAAATCTGGTCAATTGCGCAGTTTCTGGACCGGCTATGTGTGCAAATTATGTCTGCGTATTTATAGAAACCGCTAAGCAAATTGGGGCGTATGTTTACAATTTGGAATGGAACAATGTACGGGGAAGTGTTTGGCCGCAACACCTTTCGAATCGAATTCCCCGAAGCAGGAAATATTTCAAATAATAATGCTTGAGCAAATAAGTACAATCCAATAAATACAAAATCTCCTGGGATTCCCGCCGTTATATATGCATAATTTGGAACTGATAGGCAGTTCCGGGAATCATGCATTAGATTCATTAGATTAGATGCTTTGCCCTCGGAAAATGCTGTTACCAAATCTGAGAACCAGATGTTTTACCATTCTTTCTTTTAGGATAACTTTTTGAATTTGGACAATTAAGAATAACAATTTTACTCTACGAGTAACGATTATAATTAGCTGCTTATATTAAATTGGCTAGTTGTTAAATTGCATTGCAATACAATTCATTACTATGTAACAATTGGTATTAAGAGAAGTCACACATATTCCCATATATATATTCCCATATATATTTCAAATGCTTCAGCCAGTGACTTTATTATTATGTGTCTAAGATATAATAGAATAATTGATTTAATTGATTTAATATCTAAAAATGTGTTAATAATGTATTAATCACCCCGTGAATAGGTTCCCCATTCAATCGGCTCTGCCAGTGCCTAATTTCGCAAGAAATTCCTTTCAAATCTCACTCAACGACCTTACCATAAATATAGTATCAGCACCCCCATTTGAGCCGTCTGTCGCCTTGGCCATAAAAGGAAATGTCAGAAATGTCCGGTAGTTCCCCCATCAAGTCGTCAAGTGGCAAGCAAACAGCGAATGGAAGTCGCAGTCTCTGTCGCCTAAACTGTGTTTTCTTTGGAAGTACTGATAACGCGGAATATGAAAAGCCAGATAAACAAACAGAACTGCTGATACAAACTTTCCAACAGCTATTTGCCTTGATATTTATGCAGAATATGTGTTATTCTTATTGTCGCTGGCAATTTCAGCAGGGCGACAGCCGGGTTATTTTTAACATTGCGGGTTATTTTTGGTCTGCGGTTAGTGCGTCGCAAACGACAATGGCAAAGAAGCACTCGTGCTCCAAAGCCAAAACCGCTGGCAATAAGCCTGCAAATACCGGACTGAATACTAGAACATCCAATTAGCGATAAGTCAAATGGGAAGATAAGGCGCTATGGTGACCGAGAAAGTGTGTCTGCTCATCAGCGGAGTTGCTCGGCAGAAGGGTTCTCCTCGGCGGACCTTGGTTTATTTTCACCCCGACACCACAGGTTGTTTTCAATACGTAACCGATAAGATACGCGTAGTATGGAATAGTAAATCGCCGTATTTAATGATCACTTATTTTTAGGTTGTTTAGTTTCCCTTCCTGAAACCGTGGGCAATGCATTCGAGTGATATTGTTGTTCCCCATGCTCCATATGTTCAAGTTTTTTTTATTATTTCCTGGCACTAATGTTTGTTGCTAGGCCACAAATTTTTGGCCAGCCACTTAGTACGAGTGTAGGCTTGTGAAAGCAAAAACGTGACATGATTGTCACATGCGTGCGATTATCACGTTTTGCGATAAAGTATTCGTATCCCATATCAAACAACTGGAGCCGTTTGGCTTGCTTTTACTGCCTCTTCATGCTGCTGGCATGGATTTCGAACATGTCGCACTTCAAGTGCACCTAGTACAATAAAATTATTAAAAATATAGATTATATGTTCTATTTTAAAGCGTCTTTTCCAAAAAGATACATGGAAATACGATTGAAAAGTCTTATAAGCTTAGCTAACTCACTAACACTTCTAGCTGTCTTCAATCATTTTCGCTCGGATTGAAAAAATGCAGTATTTGAATCAAATATAAGATTTAACATTAAAAAAACATAAACAACATACCATTAATCAGATTCAACATTAAAGCAAGTTTGTGTTTTGGACTGTGTTGTTGACTCACTCGAAAGCAGAACTTTATAGCAGCATCCACGCGTAGGAAACAACAATCTCCCAATCTCCTATGGACCTTCCACATATTTATGCCAAATGGGATTGTTATTTGCTCAGTGGGTCAGTCCGAATTTGCAGCAACCGTGTGATTTCCCGAGATTGACGTCACAAAGACGTGCGCCTTCGTCACTATTGCGGCTGCACTGACAAACACGAGCATTATTATAAAACCCAATCCAATCCCCAATCCAAAACAATCCGCCGGGCACCTTTCCTTGTGTGGGCGGCAACTCCTCCTTGATCTTGGCGCGAATGTTTGGATGTTTCCGAGCGGCGATCAAGCGATAACTTCATTACGCCCGCCTGGTGGGGATCGTTAAGAATGATTTTTTATGCCGCCATAAACTTGTATTTATAATCTGTATATATCGCTGTTTGGGATCTGAGCCGCAGTTGCAACAAGGGATAAGCCCAGATTCGGCTGACAAGATAGCGGGACTCTGGGGTTTGACTTACGTGAGAAAGTTTTACGACTTTGACGCAACTCGAGCAGCTGCCCGACGGGCGGTGGGCGGTGGGTGGTGGATTGTGTTCCAAAGGGTGCTTGGTTATCGAATCGATGCTCTGGCACAATAACGGTACTGGAGACACGCTGAGCGACGGATTGCCGTCTTACTTACGTAAGCAGGTGAAAGGGAGACGGAGGACATGGAGACCCAGAGTTCGCCAGGCATGTGGCGCAACCGCAAACTCTCTCCGCTCTTATCAATCCGAAACGTGCTCGAACACGTCGACTGTGGAACCCTTTCACCAGAACCTTGGTCGGAGCGGAGATCCCCCGCAGCTTATCTAATCAGCTTCGTTCGGCACGCTTTAGGGGGATTGTGCACTGAAAGAAATCACTTAGTATCTGTAACAAAAAATAATATCTTGAGTTAATAAATATGATTCTTTTTGAGTAAGTGTTAATAATAATTACACTGGAAGAAATCACTTAATACGAGGACGTCTAGTATCTGTACTATAAAATGATATCTTGAGTTAATAAATATGATTCTTTTTGAGTAAGTGATAATAATAATTACACTGGAAGAAATCACTTAATAAGAGGAAATATCTGTACTAATAAATGATATCTTGATTTTATAAATATAACTCTTTTTGAGTAAGTGATAATAATAATTACACTGGAAGAAATCACTTAATAAGAGGAAGTATCTGTACTAATAAATAATATTTTGAGTTTATAAATATAACTCTTTTTGAGTAAGTGATAATAATAATTACACTGGAAGAAATCACTTAGTAAGAGGAAGTATCTGTACTAATAAATGATATCTTGAGTTTATAAAAATAAATCTTTTTGAGTAAGTGATAAAAATAATCCCTTCTGTTATTATTAAAACTTTTTTGGAGAGAGTCTTCAGCAAACGAAAGAATTCACGGCGGTCTGGGTTCTTGTGAAATTCACCAAGACCGCGCTAATTTTCCCACAAACAGTGGGAGCAAAGGGGAGAGCCAATCAGTGCGCGAAAGAGATAGCACAGGCTCTGTAAGGTGGGCGTCTTCTGATAGAGAGCGGTATCAAATTCGCTTTATGGCCGCGATAAACAGTAATTAAATATTGGCGTTCGACCGTACCTGTCTATGCCGCTCAATTATAATTGTGGCGCTAATTTCGCGCCAACTTGTTTGTGTAAATACTTAACCCATTTCGGGTTAAGGGGGATGATGGCTGATGGGGGTGTGGTGCATCGGAAAGTGCAATTGCGTTTTACTTAACTTACTTAACTGTTGAATCGAACTATGTTTGGCTATCCCATTAGTTTCGCTCCGAGAAGTGCGACGTGCTCCTGCTGAAAATCGCAGATCATGTGAGGAACCAGACTGAACTGGATCAGTGGAAAAAGTCGATTACTTTAGTGGGCCACATACTTATAGGTCAAGGTTATAAGTAGATCTAAAAGAAAGTCACTATGTTTGCTATATATTTATTACTTGGTTATCTACTTATTTAGAAATCATTTTATTTGTTTTCAGTTCAGCAAACATAATTATTCGGAAATTATAATGTCTGATAGCAATTTGCTTCTCCGGAACGCAATCATATAATCCTAGCTTGACTTTTACTCTCATTTGCGGAACGTCTTTCCCTGGAACGAGGCCATAACAATCTAGAGTGGTGCACGTGATTCCGGGAAACATTTAAATCCGAGTAAATTCAAATACTCAAAACTGTTAGAATCGCGAAAGTGGGCCCCACAATCTATACCTTCTTATCAGCCCAGCCCACCGAGCTCTGCCAGATTTTGCGACATCATGCTTGATACTCATACCGAGACTGTATGTCAAACATTGTGCAATAATCACAATCAAGTGTGTAAAGCGGTTAAAGTTTATGCTGAATAGCAGGCCCGGTATATCCCGAGCACTCACTCTCCCAGTGGGGTTATTTGAGAATTGAAAAACCCCGCCGGAAAACCCGTTTTTCCACTGCGAAACCCATTCATAAGCAGGCAAGAGCTGGGTTTTCTCCGCGCACCGCAATCTAATCGCTTGACGGTGGAAAAGTTCAATGCTTTGGCTGCAAAGTGAAACGCAGTAAACAAATGTGGTGCGATGGGTTTAATGGCTCCCGAAAATGTGGAAATTCTATCTACTTATCACTCGAGTGCCGGAGATTTCCACTGCCCCAGTTTGGCGACCAAATGCGAAATGCCACGTAGTAAAGGTAACCCATGCGCAGTTGATTCTGCGTAACGCCGGGCTGATAATTCTACGCCGCATAATCCGAGGGACTGAAACTCAAAACAGAGTGATAAGCCGCTGGGATTCCGTATAGCCACCGTGTTTAGGGGGAAATCCACGTCGCTTAAAGCGCGCTTAAATGCCAGCCAACGCGTAAATCGAATTCATAATAATAACAACACTTTGTTTTCGATTCGCCCGAAGACAACATGTTTGCTTCTGATCCAGGGCAGCTACTCGTACTCCCATTTAATCGCCCATTTAATTACCAAGAAGCAAAGGGGGCGGCGTTTTCACGCAGGGCGTTCAGCACGCGCTCATGACAATCACATGTGCAGAACTTTGGCCTGCCTCGCAATTCGCGAATCCGAGACTAGTTTGCCAACAGGTTGTAAGTTGAGTGCGAGTATCTGGGGGCATTCCGAATCGATTGAGAAGCATTGAGAATTGTGATAATTTTCTCGCGGCGGGGCTAGCACCGATATAAACCGATATGAATCATATTCACCTTCGACGACATCGCCGGTGGAGGTGAATCTCTGAAGCTTCCACTCCCCGCCCTCGGAATCCCGCCAAGTCACGCTCGCCGCTCGGTTACGTAGATGAGCATGCTGGCATGTCTCGGGTCCAAACTTCCCCTTTTCCAGTTGTTCAGCTGGGTCCAAAGCACACTTCAATTGGCTATTCATCCGACTTTTAATGATTTGGCCAAATCCGAACTGGCATTGAGCAATCGGACGTTCTTTGGAATTCACGCTCGATCCGCTGGGTCGGGGTAAAGTACACGCGGCGATGATTAAGTGGGGATAGCTTGTGTAAGTAGCGCTAACTGATCACCTGGATGTTGCCGAACACCCGGCTATTAGCCCAATTGAATTTCGCACCAGGCGGCTCTAATGCACTGAGACAATAGGTAAAGTGATAATTGGAACGGCATTATTGATCTAAAACCGCCTGAAACCGATGCATTTCACCAATTGTGCAATGCACTAGTTTAATAAACAATATTCGCTTAAGTGGAACAATAAACATCTAGTAGTTTTGTATTCCAAGTATGCAATTAAAAGAAAGACTTGTATAAGTATATAGCGCACTTTATTAACAAAGAAGACTGGAAGATAAATAATAGTAAGATTCTCCGTTTGGTTCTACTACCAAGATGATTAATACTATTAGTTTCACATTTAGGTCTTAAGCAAATTATAAAGCCCTATATTGACATCTTGTTTTGGAATGACGGAAAATTTGACTTCGAAATGATCACTCCCCGATCACATCATGTCCAGACGCTCCGCCGAACTGACCTATGTCTTGGCCACATGAATCAATGCTAATGGTCCTAATCAGTGGCAAACTCTTCTCGGTGATTTTCCCACGGCACGAGCCGCTCGCATGGCAGCTTTTCCCATCCCGAGCGATGGTCTATCTATTGTCTCTGCTGGCCAGTTCATCCATTAGGCCAACGGCGCGATGTCTGGCATTGATTACATTAACATCTGTCTGGTTGGCTAAGTCAATTGCCATGATTGCGAACGTGCTGCGATTATGAGCCTCAAATGAAACAAAGTGGGTCTTGTATGAAATTACAGAATTGTCGCGTACAAAGAATATTTATGATCTGATTAGCTCGAGTGTTTTACGGTTCTTTACTTTTTCCCCCCTATAAGCATGACAGATACTTCTACCTTTACAGACCTACTTCTGAACTTTGCAAGCTGACTATTCTCACACCAGATATCTGAGTTCATAAAACTGCATACTTCGATCGTTCAGACTCCTCTGAGGGCTTCTCCCAGTCTGCCAGATGGATGGCCCCGATTTCGGTGTTTACGCGAGGTTTCAGTTCCACTGAGTTCCGAGAATTCCATTGATAAGCGGCCCAATGGGGCTGTACGAGTATATGCAAGGCACGCTCGATGGGGAAACCCCGGTCAGTTATGCAAAGATTGATGAGTCGGCATGCCGTTCCAAATCCGACAGACTTGCACCCATTGACGTCGTTTGGCAAAAAAGAAGTCAGAGAAAGTTTGGTTTTTAAACAAGATTTTTATTTTGTTGCGTTTTTTCAAAACCGTTTTTAAATTTTTAAATTTTCTGTTTGTGCTTAAGCTACATAACATTATTTTTTTGTGTTTTCATCATCTCTTAAGGGAAAAGCTAACATAACAAAACTTTAATTTATACATGCAATTGCCTGATCTCCTTTTAAGTGTAATTCACAATTTGCGGCGTACAGAATAATGGTCATTATCAGTAAATTTGCTCGACGCTTAAGGCGAAAAATTATACAAAAACAAATTGGCTATATATATGTACGAGTATATGTGTGTATGTGTGGCTCGGCAGCTGGTCACGCGCTTCAGTGTGAGGCTGCGCTCCTTGGGTGTGTGCGTGAGTCTCTCTGTGCGACTTCCGCGGGTATCTCAGCTGCAGTTTCTACCGCCTCGAAGGTCGCCTTTCAGTTTCAATTATCCGGCAAGGCGATGGCTTATCGATCTCTGCTCCCCGCCTCCATCTCCTGCTTTCAGTAGGTTAGGGTATACAGTAAGTTAGGGTATATATCCTATGTAGGTGTACAAGTGCCGGTGTGCCGTCTGATAACAGCACCACGAAACGTCGGATTCCCTCGGGAACTCTCCATGACGTTCGGGGACATCAACCCCCCCAGCAACTGGTTTCCAGTTTGGTTTAGAGTTTGTTTGCGATTTGAACCGTGTGTGGCCCACTGTGCGGACCGTTCAATATTGTGACATCTGGCTGTCCCGCTCACACGCGCCTACACAGCCGGCAGCTGGACAATGGGCTGCTGGGGGGCGTCCCAGTGGGCCTCGCAGTAGTCGACTAGCTGGTTCTCGGCCTTGGTCAGCTGCTCCTCGGGGGCGTCGGCCCAGACCTTCTGGACCAGGCAGCACGACTCCACGGAGTCCTGGCCAAGGATGCGGCTAAGCTTGGTGGCGTCGTCCACCTTGATCACGTAGATGTCGTTTTCGTAGCAGAAGGCCTCCAGCAGCACCTCGTGCATGTGGGTGGCTGAGTCGCCGTCCTTGGGCTGGGCCATCAGGCAAAAGAGGGATCCCTCCGGCGACTTGGAGAGCACGTTGATGGCGGCGGACAGGCCCACGATCACCCGGGCCTCGCTCTGGGCCCTCAGGAGGGCCGACTTGATGGTGCGTCCGATGGGAGCGCACTCCATGGCCAGATCGATGTCCAGCTCCAGGTCCAGTTCACGCTCCAGGTGGTGCATGCTGCAGTTCTCCTCGACGACCATGTTGTGGGTGTAATCCGTTTGGTTGCGACTTTGCTTTTGGTTTTGGGTAATTTTCGAGCCGTTGGCTTCCACTTTTTGGGCACTGTTTGTTGTTGCTTTTGCTTTGCTTTCGAGTGTTTTTGTTTAGCACCCGATTAACTTTTGCTTATGAAATTCTTTTCGCACTGGGTTTCTGCGTTTCTTCAACCGTTTGTCCGCGTTGTTTCAATTTTGAGTGGCGATTTCACAATGAATGCTTTCGGTTGGCGAGCGAGCGCTTTTATAGCCGCGCTCTCCGCCGCCTAAGAATTCCACTGAATTTCATCAGAAATGCGAGAGCGGGAGCTTTTTGCGTGGCTTGCTCTCGCGCTCTTTTACCCAAATCGGGTTTTTTCATTACTTTTTCGGATCCCCAATCCGAAAGATTTCCGTTGATTTGGCGGCAATTAGCGGATTGGGGGTTTCTTTCCATCACAAGCAAACTGCAGTCTGCAGTTTGGTGCGCTCCAAATGGGGTCAGGAAACTTGGCTGCCCAGGAAACTCGGCTTTCCCACTCTCGAGGGAATAGAAAGTGCCTCCCTTAAGTAAGAGCATCGCTTTTATTATCTTTCACGGAAAAAAGTGATGTGTGAACATGTTTTGAGTGTATGTATCGCCATTTGCTCATCAAAATTCGAACAAAAATCCGTAAATAAATTTCACTTGAATGGTTTTCTTAATGTTGGTGCATACATTTCGCCAGAAACTCGTGAATGGACCACTTAATGATGGCTGCTGGCTGATGGCGAGCAACAGGTCCAAGTGTGTCGCATCTCGACGACCAACGCGGCGAATACGCAACTTACGTACACTAGGCGTATGATTAACGGATGACCTTACTTACCTAAGTTAACCCGAATTTTATTTCCGACCAAATTTTGCATTAGTGTCAGTTTGCGTATATTATTATTTTTGGATTTTGCCAGACGATTGGACAAACAGAATTGAATGGCCAAACACAATGGAGGCTGCTAATCAATTTATCGCGGCATTCCAATTTCAAATTCCCCCATTCACGCTGCACAATCGGCACGTGGGAACGTGTCGGAATCGCCAGTCGAGATCGGCACCGAGTTTTATCAATTGAACCCGGGAACTACGCCATTCGGCGGAATTTGCAGCTCAAAGCTCGCGAAGGGTTCAACTACCGCACGCCGTGCGGTACTTTACTTTACTTTAATCGCCGAATCAGCATAATTGCACAATTTGTTGTTTAAGCTATAAATAGCAGCTGCAAATCGATGCCTACATATGTTTTAGTGTTTTGCAGTTGAACAAACTGCTGAGAGTGCAGCGTAAAATTGAAAACAATTCCTGGGCAATTGTGGCATGCAGCAAGACTTACTGCTGCTGCGAAGAGCATAAAATCAGAAGATTGTATAACCTAAAGGGTGCATATCTGAGTTATGTGACATATGAGGAAATATGGGGGTCCCTTAACCAATTGGCAGAACTAGTCAGCATTCAACTGAACTCATTCCAGCTAAAAGCCAAGTCATGATCATAATAAAGTATGTATGAACATATGTAGATATAATCTTCCGTTTAAAGCAGCTCCTGGGTCTTTTTATAGAAGAGTGGGCTGATTCAAATTACTGACCTATGCATGTATTCAGACCCGAAAACATAAACAACTGTCGTGCTTACGAGGGGCTTACCTGTAGTAAGTGGATCAGCCACGGAAGTGCTGAAAGGTAGAATACGTCCCGAAGTAAAATACGCCGACTCAGCTCCGAATTTGCGCGCCAAATTCGCCTCGAAAGTGGGCAATGAACCGCGGTGAGCTGGATTCGGAAATGCAGTGGCAATATGGGGGTTTTCAAGCTAGATCGCCCAATATTTTACTTTTAATTACGAAAATAGTAATAGGCACCATTATAATCAGCATATATTAATGACCTTTTCAGACCAAATTTGTTATATTCAAAAATTCAACAGCTGCTCATGACATAAACTCCTTTTTCAAAATTAAAAGCATCAAAAACTTGTAGCTTATATCCCATTATTTTTAGGTTCCAAACCTACACAATATATTTAAAGATAATTATACCAGTTTAATTTAATTTGTTTAAAAAAAAATATTAATAGTGAATTTAATAAATATTGGTAATTACTACTGAAGTAAGTACGCATTTGCACTGGCTGAAATAAAACTTTTGCCATGTGATTTTAGCCAGGAATTCGAGTCGTCACAAGTGAATGAAAGGGCTCTACAGCATTTTCTTTCTATAACTGCGACGAACGTGCGAATTAGGAGTTTTGGTTCTCAATCCAGCTTGATCCGCACGTCACAATCGAACCCATTCCCATTCCCCTGGCCAGGAATTCAGATATGTATTTTTAGCCTTTTGTGTGCCACTCCAACCAAGGGCACCTCTGCCCGCTGCGTGTGTGCCATGCCACCGTGTGGTGTGTGCAACATGCGCTCAGCACATGTGATGGCAGCACATTGAATGGTTTTCATTGCTGGCTGATTCGGGGGAATCATGGAGGCCAGCGAGTGATTGGGCATGGATCGGAGGCACTTCGTTGGCGGATGCCCCACTGCTGAGTCACGCCGGCGCAGCACTAAACTGGGCCCAAACCCAACTGCCAAGCGAAGAGCCAAGTGAGTCAAAGCCAAACAAAAAAAAGAGAGTGCGAACTGGTTTTCAAGAGTTCCCCCAAATTCGGCATTCGGTCCAAAGTCTCCACCTGTCTGAGTACCTGCAACCGGTCACCAAGCCACTAAAACCGATGAATGCCGCCCGGATCCTCACGTGCACCAGCGTCACGTTGGATAACGAGATCTATGGAGCCGGCTTGGTGGTCTCCAAGGTGCCATTATGTACATATGCATGCAGTGCAGCTATGCTGGGGGATTTCCCAGTTGCGGCTGGCTGGCTGCTGGGAAAACCCAGTTTTCAACAGAGTTCTCTGCGAAAAAACCCCGATCCGTGGTTTTTCTCACTCCATATACCAGATTATAATGCATTCTTTTATTTATCGTTGGGCTTTTGGCAAGGGGATTTCGGTTATCCGAGCGAGGTCCTTCTGCACTAAATAGGTCTTGTCTTGCATTAAATAATATTGCGAAACATTTGTCATTGCATTTCAAATAATGGCGAAATAATTGAGTTTCTTTTTTTGGGCAGAAGTACCTACATAATTCAAAGGGTTGCGCGTTGGTAAACCGGTTTAAAGAACCTGGTGAAATTAAAGAAAAGGAGTTTAAACAAATACTTAACTGAAAAGAAAGCCATAACATTTCTGCAATACAATTTATATGTACTTCGTAATATTTTCCAATTTTGATTTTCTGTACTTGTCGCATTCGTGTAAGTTTAATTTTCATAGATTTGTAATTAAACTTCCTTTTAAATGTAAAAATTGGTTCTAGGCTGCACAAGTACTAAAGTTTCTTACAGATAATTACATTTTTAAATTAGTCGCCTTCATAATTATTTTCAAAAAAAAGTTTTTTAATTTGCGCTGGATGGCAACTCTGTGGCTTACCAATCTCTCCAATCTCTCCAATCTCTCTAAGCTCTTTTTCCGACGTGTGCTTTTTAGCCGGCTGAGCTTTTCTCGCGCTCTTGCACTCATTTCTGCTTCCTCTTCCCTGTAAACAAAACAAGCGCACAGCTGTTCCCTCCGCACTTAAGTGCTGGTAAACGCGTGAATATTACACGCAATTTATGTAATACGCTAAACAATAAAGTCGCATGAATTATAAAATATGGTTATTAGGTATAGCTCGATGGCATTTCATGAGCGACGTTGAGTATCGAGTAACATTAAAACGATAGCCACGTTCTCAGTGCCAAAAGCTCTGTGTTATCGAAAACCGCAGCAAAGTCAAAAAGGGCAAAAAGACGAGCGAAATGGAAATGATTGGCAGGAAAACAATAATGAGCTGTTCTTTGTAGGCCGCTCGTCAAACAGATAGAGAAAAGAAGTTGGCCCCAACTAATTGCCCAAAATGGGAAAAAACAAACACAGTTCGCTGGCGAGAGCGAGATAAAAACACCGGGACAAACCGGCCTGAGCGTTCAGTTCGACGCCGGACAACAGAAGCTGCGGATCGCTGTTGGATTTCATGCGGAGCACTTGTAAATAGAACGCGAAAGTGGCGAACAAGCGGTAATTTTTGCATACAATGGAGTACCTGAGCTACATGTACGAGAAAATCTTTGGAGGCAATCCTCCCACGGACGACACGCAAGGGGCATTCCACACGTGAGTTGCAGCAGCAGGCACGGAAAACCCCAGCAGAAAACATTTTCCCACTTTCGGGCTTTTCCACTTTCAGGCCCCGCAAGGTCATCTGCTTCGGCAACGTCCTGCTGGACCGACTGGTTCAGCTCGAGGACCCACAACTCCTGGAGCGGTTCGGCCTGGAACTGGGCTCCAAGGGCGAACTGGACATGGAGAAACTCAACCAGCTGGCAGTAGAGGCTTCCGAGAGGTGAGCATCTCTTCTATCTTGACCTTTTTTGAGGTACGGTTTCTTCTTCTATCTGTAATGAATGGTTACGCATTGTGCAGGTAGTCTCAAGTTTTCACACCAAGAGTTTTATAAAAAGTAATAGTAATGTAATACTATTATAATAACTACCTCCTTAAAAGTCTTTGAATTGTAAAAAGATAAAGTGGAATTTGTACACCAAGTCCTATTTGTATATAAAATCCTTTAAAAAGCTATTTGTTCTAATCCAATTTATCTCTAATTCAGCTCTCAGTGCCTTACAAATCCTGGTGGCTCTGCCCTCAACACTGCCCGCATCCTGAAGCAGCTGGGCACAGACGCCCTCTTCTTTGGCGCCGTAGGAGCCGACAAGCACGCCGAGGAACTGCGCCAGATCATCAGGGATCGCGGCATCGAGGCCAGGCTGCAGACCGTTGAGGATGCACACACGGGGCAGTGCGTGTGCCTCATGTATCAGGATAACCCCACGCTGTACGCCAACATCGGCGCTTCGGCTCAGTTCCAGGTGCAGACACTGAGCCACGCTGTCAGTCACGAAGGTCAGAGCTTCCTGCGACCCGTGGAGCGCAAACAAATCCTGTACGTGGAGGGCTTCTTTGTGCCCCAGAGGAGTGATGTGTGCGACTACATAGTGCAGCATCTGGTGCGGGAGCGGAGACGACTGGCCCTTAATCTCAGTGCCCCATACATCGTGAGGAAAAATCACCGAGCTATGATGCAACTGGCCCGGGCCGCATTCTTCCTGTTCGGAAACCGTCAGGAGTTCGAGGCGCTGGCCGAGGCTGCGGGAGGGTTCCGAAACGTCGATGAACTGGCGGATCATCTCCTGCAGTCCGGTGGCACCAAGGTCATCTTCGTCACTAACGGCAGTGCCGGCGTACAGGTAATCACCAACTACGTGGAAGAGCTGGCTCCACCGGGACCCGTCAGCTTTGAGGACTACAGGGCGCAGCGCGTAGATCAGCTGGTGGATGCCACAGGTGCCGGAGATGCCTTTGTGGCCGGATTTCTGCACGCCTGGTTGGAGAAGCGCTCGCTGGGCGAGTGCATCCGAATGGCCTCCAATGTGGCCGCCAAGGTCGTCACCCAGGTGGGCTGCAATTTGCCCTAGACCGACGCCATGCATCGTCAACTGAGATAGCGCACAACAAAGCACCAAAGTAGACTTTTAGCTCGTAATTATTCCGGTAATCTCCCAAACTTTAGGCTTAGTCAATCACTTATCTACTACTTCACACAAGCAATGAACTTTGTCGTAATGTGACTTAATAAAAACAAGAGAGAACGCTAAAGTATAGGTATAATTATTTATACATCCTCCTATGAAAGATAACCGAATTGATTTCCTTTTAATAATAAGTATATACTCTTCTCAGAAGTCCAGATACTAAATTTCATAATATATTCACAGCGATGGGAATTTTATATTGTTTCTTGAACACTAAAATTTCTTTCGAAAGTTCCAATTATATAATGCTGCTATATAAGCAGTTGCTTCTTGCTTAAAAGCCAAAACAGATTTATCTAAAAATGTAACAAATACATTTATTTGTGGCCCATTGCCATTAAACATTTGCGTTGACCTTCAGAAAAGCGCACAGATAAAAAGTGAAATAGTGAAAAATGTGCTCACGTCTAATCAAGCCATGGTATGAAATCACCGGAAGACTTTTTTAATGGTTAAATATAGACTCGAGAGAACTGTGTGCTGCACAGTGGGCTGAATGATTACTAATTAATAATTCGCTGTAATGGTTTCGTAGATATACCATTCTAATTGTGTATCATTGTATGGTTGAGTTCATTAGTTAAACAAACATAAATAAATCATTTTTGACACATGCCGCCGTTATTAAGGCATACCTTTACTTGTAAAATCACGTATTAAGTATTCGCCAGAGAAATCAGAGCTTATATATGTACAGCTGCTGATTGTTCAACCTCAATGGCTTTATTAAAACGACTGTGTAATTCACTCGATCGCCTTGTTGTGTGAATCGTCATCCGAATCCGTTATCACGCACTAAATTCCCCCAGAGATCCCCAAGTACACATCTTTGTGCACATTCCTTGGGATGCTTTATTATCCGCAAAGAAGCGAGTATCGTTTCCTACGCCGGCTTACTCATACATTTTATATGGACCGCGTACATCCCACACAAGTCAGTCAATAAGTGACGACTTGGCCCAAACAGAACTCGCATGCCCCGATGCCATCAAAGCGAATTCCGCCTTTGTGCTACGGCCGTAGGGGTAGGTTGGGGTTTGGCTTGGGGTTGGGGTTTAGCTTGGGGTTGGGGCCACATGTTTGCGAATCGTTAACAAAAACTAAGCCGCATTTAACATGCTTGTGTAAGCAGGCCAAGGTCTGGGCCTAAACCAGCTGCTGCCGTAGGAGAAGTTGTACAAAAGAGAAGCCCTCGAAACAATAAAGAAGTCCGGGCTTAGGCCGAAAGCAATTCCGCACTTTAAAGGCCAATTCCCGAATCAGCGTAGTGAGCTGGCTAATTGCAAGGAGACACTTAAGCGGGCCAAGTGCCAATGGCTCTGGAACTGGAACTGGAACTGGGACTGGGAATGTGGCAAAGTCAATATTGACACACCCACCCACCCAATCGAGTGTATAGGGGTTTTGGACTCCCAAATATACATAAGTCCCAGCCCTCGCCCCTGTTAATTACTCGATATTAATTTTATACCGCCAGTCGGGCATCCGGAGCACAACTACCAACCACTCCACTTCGATCGCCTTCTATGCTGTGGCCACTGGGTTTGTCCTTTGTCGGGTCCGTGTCCGTAATTAATGTCATCGTGTGGTTTACGGGTTTAGCAGCCACTCGGGCTCCCTCACTTTGATGTCTGCGTGTGGGTAATGGCCGATTGCGGACTATGCCAAGGCTCGACTGAGATCCTCACCAGTATGTGATAATTAAATGTCCTCTTTTGCCCTGTTTAGCATTTTAATTTACAATAAATTGTGCTTCGGAAGCGGCTGCTTTCTAGGTAATCACCAAGGCGGTGCACTAAGAAAGGAGTTATCTGAAATAGTTATATATAATATTATATATTCCAGAATTATATATTCTTGAATGTTTAATTATACTATGAGATTAGGTATCGATCTCATTATAGTTTGTGTTATAATGTGTTTTCGTCTTTTAAAATAGGCTTGGCTCAGCTGAACCGGTTTCTTTCAGTGCGGCAAGTGCACAAAAGGCTTTTGCGAGCCCTTTGATTTATGTGCAACGCTGCGTATGAGCAACCAAATGGGGCAGCTGTAACTGACATTGCATATTTGTCCTCCTACTGCCGTGCCCCCCGCATCCCCCGCTCCGTAGATGCTCCGTAGATTCTGTGTGGAGCATGTTTGCACAAAATATTGCGCATACGCCGCCAGTGGCGAACCTTCTTTGCCGCTCGGCTTTGTCCTTTTGCTTTTTGCCTTTTGCGGCATAACGCGCGGTTAAGTGGCCATAATGTGTGCCTTTATGGGCTTGGCATTGGCATTGGCATTGGCATCGGACTCCTTTTTGGCTTGGTGGCATCGTGGGCCCTTGCCCCATTTTAATTCCCTTGCATTATTTGCTGAGCCAGCATTGTTGCTGAATTATGTTATGCCAGTCGGTCCGGTCGCTTGTTGATTTTTATATTGTTTTTTTTTTGTTTTTTGTTTGTGTCTGAACTGGACTGGTTCCTGTGCAGATCCTGTTCCTGTGTCCCGGACTTTCTGTTGTTGTCCTCGTTCGCATGATAAGCGACCGACCAGAATATTTGGCTTCGGCGTGTTTGCTCAGTTGTTTGCGGATAATCCGGTTTTATTGTTTAATAAGTCATGCTGGCCTGTCCAGCCTGTCCAGCCCCCCGATTTTCACAGAGTGTCTGACCGAAAACGTTAGCGGCTCGTTGGCTTTTTGACTGTCTGTGCTGCGGAGCATGGAGGCCCCCTTTTTGGACGGGGATTTCTGGAACGGGGCTCAGGGGAGCGTGGCGAAATCGATGGTCAAATTAAATGGGGATTTACATATTCGCTCAGCGACAGCTTTAGTTTGAAGGGAACTCTCGGTTGACTCATTGGTATTTGGGAGCAATATTTGTTCTTTGCTGAGAACTTTTTCCAACTCCTTTAAAGAATATCGATGACGCCACCTAAATTATATACGTTACACCAAGAATACAACCATGTTCATCAGGGTAAGATAATGCATAATCAAATCTTATACATTCTAGATTTCGTTACTCTATAAGCAAGTCGAGCATCACTTTTATAAAATTTATATAAATTTATATGCAATTCAAAACCAGCAATATTTAAATGCTTGAAGAGATGGTTTTCCCACACCACAAGATCGCTGTGAAGAAAACCAACTTGCAACAGGTGCACTTAGTATCATTAAATGTCACCGGAGCACAGACTGCTCTATGATGCTCTAATGTTGTAAACATTCTATATTTAGAATGAAATTTAATTTTTCACTTACGCCCTTTTGAAAGTGTAGGTAGTACAACCTAAATTACAGTTTCTTTTAGACTCATTTGTATATAATTGGTTCATGTATACATAGTATTCCTTTAGTTTCCTTTTTTTAAATTTTTTAAATCTATTTATTCTAAATTAAGTTTGAAAATGCTTTAACACCTTTATATGAATATTTTTTTGTTTTTCTTATCATTTTTTAAATGATCTACAAACGTTACAATGTGGGTTGTAAAATAACTTTATGTTGTCAAATTTAATGTCCTTTAACAACATTATTGACAGTAAAGCACATGTATTGTGGGAATCTAGCTCTGGTGACATAATATAATTTCCAATAAAAACGATTTAATTTGGCTTCGAATATTAGATAACCCGATTGAAGGCATTAATGAAATTTGAAATGCAAATCTCTTCGGCTGAATTTCCATCAGCCCAGCTTTGTGCCCTATGGGATTGGCAATCGCAATCGCAGTAGCACTTCAATTACATTACACTCATCATTAGCCAATTAGCTAAATTATAGGCCGCGCGACGACAAATGCCAAATGGTCCCAGTTCCCAATCCCAATTCCAATGCCCATTTCCCACTTCCCATTCCACTTGCCACTTTCATTGCGATTCGCACTCCCATTTCCCCTTATAAGTGTGAAATGCTAGCCCGCAGATTGCCCTCCTCCATGGCGACAATTGTCGCAGGATAAAGATAAAAGACATTTGCTCAGCACTTTGCGGCACAGTTGGGGAGTGGATCTGCCGGATAGCAGGTTATAGAAAGTGCGCTGCAATGGCAATCGAGGATATTGGCCTGGTGGGCATCAATGTGAGGATGTGGCGCCACTTGGCCGTGCTGTATCCCACTCCGGGCTCCAGCTGGCGCAAGTTCGCCTTCGTGCTGCCGGTGACTGCGATGAATGTGATGCAGTTCGTCTACCTGCTGCGGATGTGGGGCGACCTGCCCGCCTTTATTCTGAACATGTTCTTCTTCTCGGCCATTTTCAACGCCCTGATGCGCACATGGCTGGTCATCATCAAGCGTGGTCAGTTCGAGGAGTTCCTCGACCAGTTGTCCACACTGTTCCACTCGCTTCTCGACTCCACCGACGAGTGGGGACGTGGCATCCTGCGGAGGGCGGAGCGAGAGGCTCGAAATCTGGCCATCCTTAATCTGAGTGCCTCCTTCCTGGACATTGTGGGGGCTCTGGTCTCGCCGCTTTTCAGGGAGGAGCGAGGTTAGTACACTCGCAAAACGGGTTTGAACTAACCGTCTATGGTACTTAAGGAGTAAGGTAAAATATCTAGAAGTTATGAGACAATATGAAAGTGAAGGCATTCGTATACTTCCTAGGTTCAAAAACGCTTAATAACATGTGTTAAGCTCTTATCAAGGAATAAGTGTTAACTTTTTTTCCAGCTCATCCCTTCGGCGTTGCACTGCCAGGAGTTAGCGTGACCAGCTCGCCCGTATACGAGGTCATCTACCTGGCCCAGCTGCCCACGCCCCTGCTCCTGTCCATGATGTACATGCCCTTCGTCAGCCTCTTCGCCGGCCTGGCCATCTTCGGAAAGGCCATGCTGCAGATCCTGGTGCACAGGCTGGGCCAGATTGGCGGAGCGGAGCAGCCGGAGGAGGAGCGCCTCCACAGGCTGGCCTCCTGCATTGCGTACCACACTCAGGTGATGAGGTGAGCTCCAAGGGAGGAAGTGGTCGTGGTCGGGGCTCGAGGGGATCTCTAAGCGGCTCATTTCCATTTCAGCTATGTGTGGCAGCTCAACAAACTGGTAGCCAACATTGTGGCGGTGGAAGCAATTATTTTCGGCTCGATAATCTGCTCACTGCTCTTCTGCCTGAATATTGTAGAATACCCATTTTGAGTTTCGGGTGTCACAGAAGACCCACAAAACCAAAACTTAGTGATGGTTGTCTTCTTTGGCACTCAAAGGTCTAGGACTTGAATCTCTCTGAAAATACCTCTACTTGCAGATAACCTCACCCACCCAAGTGACCTCGATAGTGATGTACATCCTGACCATGCTTTACGTTCTCTACACCTACTACAATCGCGCCAATGAAATATGCCTCGAGGTGATCCCTGCCAGTTCCATTCAATTTGTATCCTTTTCATGACTTCCTTATACACATCCATGCAGAACAACCGGGTGGCGGAGGCCGTTTACAATGTGCCGTGGTATGAAGCAGGAACTCGCTTTCGGAAAACCCTCCTGATCTTCTTGATGCAAACACAACACCCGTTGGAGGTGGGCGGTTGCATTTCATTTGCGGAGTCATTGCGAGACTATAAGCCATTTCCATTCCGGGTGCGGTGCGCTCCATTTCATCTTGCAGATAAGAGTCGGCAACGTTTACCCCATGACTTTGGCCATGTTCCAGAGTCTGTTGAATGCCTCCTACTCCTACTTCACCATGCTGCGTGGCGTCACCGGCAAATGAGCTGAAAGACCGAAAAAACCGGGGTATCCCCTATACTCCATACTCCATACTCCATACTCCTACTGCTACAGCTTTTCCCTTTTCACTCGCCCGGCAATCCGGTTAATGCAAAAAGTTGTTGCTGGCTGTGGTCCTGGCTGCTTGTTTGGCATTTGCATATGCTTGTCGTTTGAAAGGATTTAATCGGACTGCTGGCACGGAGTCGGCATCCTGGCGCCTGGCTCCTGCATCCTGGCATGCAAATAGTTGGCTTCTTAGATTGTTACACAAAATAGATTGTAGATTGCAGCAGAATGTTGAGCTTAGAATAAAGTCAAATGAATGTGGAGTAGGTCCAAGGCATCTATTCATCCTGTTTGCTCGGGCTGCCCAAAAGTATGATAGTATAGTTCACAAACATCAAAGCATTTTACTTTTTCGAATTTGGGCAAGAACGAGTTCCACAACGATATGAATAAGTAAATATTTGGTCTTTCAGGCAATTAGCATTGATATTGATTGAGTGAAATTAGTCCTTGCTTTATTACTTTAGCACTATGCATTTTTCATTGCTCAATTTTCACTGCATACTTTCAGGCGGGGCCATCGAATTTGAATATCTAAGGGTCGCCGCCTGTGCTTTTAATTAAAATGCCCAAAAACTAGTCGTTGTCTGCTGCAATTTAATTAACATTAGTCATGTCCTTTATTATGCAAATAAACTGCTGCTACTGCTCCAGCTCCTGCGAGCAGGATCGTTTAATACCGGCCCGACAGCAATAACAACTTAATTTAAAATTCATTATAACTGACACCAACTAGTTAAACAATTGCCAGCGGCAGCAGGAACAGCAGCATAAACAACAACATCAGCATGGGACAACTAAGCAGGAGCACAACAAGGACGAAGGACGACGGACGAAGGAGGAAGGCGCGCCTGGAAAATTGAAATGAGCGGTGGCAGGCGCTCTTGAAATACGCAAATAAACTTCAAAGAAGGACGACTGCACGCTGTGTTTTCCGCTGGATGTCCTGCCGAGCGCATAAATAACACTGGAGCACGGAGCAAGGGAAGAGGAGCTCCTGGGCTTCTCCTATCGCACGGCTCGAGTGGCGTATACTTAATTTTATTATGAGGTGTCAAGTGCGGACCAGTTGACTTGCCCAGCCGAACGCCTTTTGTGTTGTACTGTTGTGCTCTGCCCCGTTATTTGTGTTGCCTGCTGCCCGCCATTTGGTGGCAGGTGAACGCCTACGCGCCCCGCCCACTGGACAGCGAGAATGTGAACTTCCTCTGGGCTTCCACTTTTTCCTCCTGCACTGGAAGAAATATATCTAAAATCATTCTATTTCCCCGTATGCAGACAACTTTTAAGGGCTTTAATTCATAAAAAGATCTCTAGAGTAATACCGAATCAAGCTCTATACAGTAACATACTTACATTTAAATGTAAAGATGCCCCTCGCGAGTGCTCTATCTTCTATGTGGCTTTTTCTTTCTGTGTACAGCACCTATAGTTCCTTGGCTGCCGCTGGCAGCAGGTCTTTTGATTTTTATTCAGGCAATATGCAAATGCCGCCGGAAATGTAAATGCGCCACTACGAATGAAGGAGAGACACCCTGGCGTATCGTATCCTCGAGTCCTCATTGTCTGCCGCATAAAATTAACAAGTTGCGCTCTCGCTTTGGCAAAAAACTGTTTCATTGGAGAACAGTTCGCGGTAGCGGTCGCCTGCCACGCCCCCTTCGACGCCCCATAGAAAGGTTACGTTGTTTTATAATTGAATTCATATGCATCAATGAAGGCGGCTCAACAAACACAACACGAGACTCGGTGGTGGCAACCGCAACATGACAAACGGGCGGAATTGGGGTGCAATTGGAGGTGGAGCGGTTTTCCGGGTTGGGTGGCCGAGTTTTTCGGCGGCATTTTCAATTTGAAATCTATTTTCAATTCTCAATTGCGGTGGCAGCGTTTTGCATAAATTGCTATAATGAGTTTATTTCGGAGCCCGCCAAGTGGCTTCGTTGGCCAGTCTCCATGTGTATGCCAATCCGGATACCATGGAACTCTACGGCTCGTGCTCATTTGCAATTGTCAACTGGCTGTCAGAGGTGACAGTCGTATTGACAGTGTGCTTTCCCTGTTAATTTCCATTTTAATTGTGGCATTCGGTGACAGTTGATGGCTGGTGGGACTTTGTTGGGTGTTTTGCGGTCGATTAAGGGAACTGAATTCGGCATCCCTCCTGGGAGTTAGAGCGGGAGTTAACTT
Organism: Drosophila santomea; assembly: GCF_016746245.2. Lineage (NCBI taxonomy): Eukaryota > Metazoa > Arthropoda > Insecta > Diptera > Drosophilidae > Drosophila > Drosophila santomea. The sequence continues at coordinate 16,015,295 of NC_053016.2, read as the reverse complement.
TAAGTGCCGGAAGTTGGGTGTTGGGCGCCAGTTAAAGAGAATTGGATGCACATCCGTCGAGTGTTGTTGGTCTAACCATCACTTATGCGCAGCCAGCAACCCGACTGTCCCATCAAATATTCCATCCATTGTCTGTCGGGTCATTTGCGAAATCTCTTATAAGCAAAGCATTCATTTTCCAATTATTTATTGATGCCACTGTGTCGAACTCCCCCGCTGCAGCAACTACAACTACAACGGCATCTGCTATAAATCTCTAGAGCCTCGTCCCACGTCCTTAGTCCTTCGCACTCCTCCTCCTGCGAGTCAATGGACAACCACATTGTCTAGCTTCCTGCAGGATGTTTGTCTGGCTGCTGGTGACCGTCTGCCTCCTGGTGCCTGGTGCATGGTGCCTGCTGCCTGGAAAATATTTGCATTTTCACTTTTGATTTATTATTGCCATTGCCATGTGTAAATTGCCAAAGCAAAGGTGCAAACAACAAGGTCTACGGCAAGTATCTTCCAGGACAGCACTGCAGCTGCAGCTGGAGCAGCAGGAGCCACAGACGCCACAGGAGGAGCAACCAGCGATGACAAGGACACATTATGTTTGGCCAAACGAATGGTAATTGCGGCACTGAAACAAGTAATTGAAGTGCAAGCCAAACAGATTGCCAACTTGCCCGGCGTCGACCACATTTCGATTGCACTTGCGGGGCTGGCCCAGAAAGAGGTCATTACAGTTTTGCTAATTACAAGACCAAATTAGAGAGGCTTCCCTGGTGCTCTGTGCTCCATCTCGATGCCACTGCCAATTACTTCCGCTGCTGTGCAATTTCCGCTTGCCCAGGTTGGTAGTTGGAAGTTGGAGTTGCCTAAGCAGCTTTGCTGGAAAACGTCAAAACAGCGACAACTTTATATGGCCACAAAGGCAACAGTAATGACGCTAAAAGGAAAAGGAAAGGGCATAAGCGGATAAATACACAGGCGAGCAACTATCTCCGTGCGCTTCCCTTTTCCCGCGGCCACAAAGTAGAAAATTACAAAAAATAAAAAACCACAAGCGGAAAATTAAGAGCCAAAGCCTGCGGTCCAGAATGGCAGACTGAAGGAGAAAATGGGGAGAAAACTCCATTTGTTTGCGGCAAAACTCGTCGAAAACTTTAAGTTCATCTTCGAGTGGCTGCCGTAGGCCTGGAACTTGATCGGCCCTTTGATTATCACTGCAAATGGGAAATTCCTGTTGCCGAAAATTCCACCCGACCGACCGAGCAGCTGGGAAACTGCGGAGACATTTTCCACATTTTTGACTGTCTGCCAGTGCCTGTAAGCGAAATGCAAACACGGAGCTCAGCCCCTGCTACTTCTAGCAACCCCATCACTCCTGCCCTTTTGTCTGCCCTGCAGCCACATTTAAATATGCCGCCAAGTTGTACCTTCGCTCCGACGCCCCCTGGAAAGCCCCAAGTCCCAGACCCTCGTTATCATCGTCGCATGGCGGTGGCTGGCACTGATTTCATGCTTTATAACTTTCGATATCCGAATGGCAAACAGCGTTTAGCGCTTTGCCACGCCACCTGAAACTGGCAGAAGTGTTGCTGCGCTGCCTGGGGGCCAACACGGCGTATGCGCAATGTTTACTTTGCATTTTTCTTCCTTTTTTTCGAGCTCAGTGGTTGTTTTTTCAGGGGCTTTGCATTACCCGTCGGATGGGCTTTATAGCAGGGCCCTCATGGCATATGCATGATACATCAAATATTTAAGCGATATTTTAGCTACGCCGACAATGAGTCAAATCGGATGGAATGTCTGGGGACTGCCGACTGTGCCGAATGCGATAATAAAGTTTACAGATAAGCGGCCTGGCAATCGAATTATGCTCCCCAGCCCAGGAGATTTGATTTTATTTATGCCTAAGAAATATATTTCCACTTTAAATTTGGAATATATTCATGCAGTCTCAACTCGGATTGATTTCGGTGTGTTAAAGCGGGAGAATGAGACATTGGGAAACTTTAGAACCTGGTCGATTCGGCCAGCAAGGACCACATGATATTGTTATTCTTGTCGTAATTAAAAACCCATGAAAGCAAGGACGAGGAGCCAACAACTGTCCGCAATCGCACAAGCAAAAACAGACAGACAGCAGGACCCTGGGGTTTGCATGTGTGTGGCAAAATAAACACGAAACGAAGCGTATTGAGCGTATTGCCAGGACTCCTGCTCCCCGTCGGAAGTGGGCAAAAAGTTTCATATCAATTTTAAGCCAAAGTAATGAAAAAGTAACAACAACAGTCAAAGGAACACGGAGAACAAGGAGCAAAAAAAATGGAAACGAATGCCATAGACAAAGCATATTTGCACGCAGCGGGAAGGTCTCCATACTCCATCCTCCATCCTCCAGCCTGCATCCTGCCATCCCACCATCCAGTCGATGATGAAAATGATGATGATATCGTTGACGACGCTGCACACAAAGCAACAGCAACGCTAACGCTTTATGACAGCCGCCCGATGGGCCGCAGGAGCATCAGGATCGGAGCAGAGGAGCAGAGGAGCCCGTTTCCTGGCGTCCCTTTTGGTGGCAGCTTCTAAGGACGCTGTTTACATTCGCTGGAAAAGGACAAGCAGCGGACCATGTCTGCAGCAGCGAAATTAAAAACCAATAAAAACGCTGCGGGCAACGAAATTAAAAATTATGTTTTCCCTCTTCCAACAACAAACGGAAACAAACATTCCGCGCGGGCAAAAAGTTGTAAAACACGAATAAAATTCCCGGCTTTAAAAGTGCTGCTCATAAAACTTTTACAATTAGGCAAAACGATGCGATGGCGGCCTATGCACCACTTCGATAATTGAATATTTTAGCGAGCGGATCAGCTGCCGCCACACCAAACGCCGAATGGAAACCTAGATGAACACCCCCATCCTGGCTTGGAAAAAAATCGTAGCATACATCTGAGCGTGGAGGGTCTTTAATTGCTGCAAAGTGCTGTTCAAACTTTACGCCGACAATTCGGCGGAGTCATTTACTTAATTTACTACCTGCTACAGTGGGGCTGAGAGTGGGGCGTATCCCCCGAGTCGAACTGCATTGCCATGAATAATTTAAGTAAATCGCTGGTTGTCTGAATGTCCTCGTGTCCATTCCCCAAATCGCTCCGCTTCAGAGGAACGGGTACTACGGGTCCGCCGTTTCGTTCCGGACTGTTGTGTCTGCGTGTACGTGTCACTGGTCAGGATTAGGCGGCATTTGCATATTTTAATTATTTAGATTGTTGTGCCGAGCTACTTAGGCGCAGAGGCAGCGAAACGGAAGCGAAAGTCCCGGCTTAATTAAAAGTTCCACTCCGCCAACTCCGCTTGTCTTTTTTCTATGGCAAATGCCTTTGAAACATTCGATATGAATAGTGAGAGCATATGTCAGTGATTTAAGGAATAGTGAGAGCATATGTCAGTGATTTAAGGAAAATTGTATCAAGCTTTAAGTTGTGCTCAATTTGGAGGGAGCTCAATTTGATCACTTCCATCGTTGAAATGCACCAACTGTTTCATTTAAAGTTGATCACCAGTTTACAAATCACCTCGTGCTTGGCCAATAAACACATTGCAGCCCCGCCGATCATAAATTCATTATGAATTATGGGGCTAACCCAGGCGAAGCCAAGGAAAAGCCACGACCGAAACCGAAACAGATACAACAGATTCTGTGGCCAGACCAAGACCAAATAAACTCCTGACAGTCGGAGGAGGAAAATACGAGTATAACCACAATAAATGCGTTACAAAGTAACAAACAGACAGACCCCGGTCTGGTTTTCGGCCAGTTCTCAGCGGAGGGAGGAGAGCTGGAGCGTCTGCAACATTAGTTTTATGATTATTTGTGGCATATATTGCGGACACACTGGCTAGTTACCAACCACCTCCGCCCGGCACGATTCACGGTCATCGAGTCACGCATGGGGTTCAAATTTTCCGCCCAGTGCAGCATTAATTAGATTTGCACATTAGCCAAAGACCAAGACAGTGCGGCTAATGATAGTCGGTCGGGGCAAGTCAGATTGACATTCCACACACGGCAGTGCTTGTACAGTGGGCTTAGGTAAGTAATTAACATATTTAATGGTTATTTTAATTAATTTATTGGTTAAATGAAATAGATTTTGCACGCAAAACCTTTTAGAGGTAAAGAAGTGAGGGTCAGTCACATTTTTTTAAGCTTTCCCTACAATTAATGACTTTGCCCCACTGTGCCGACTCGGCTGTCTCTTTATGGCTGACTTGTTGGACTCGCTGGCTGCAGGAACGGCGGTGCGATAAATACCAGACGGATACAGTTGCTCGGAGAGCTCGACCAGGACATGTGTCCCACCATCCACCATCAATAACGCTTAATTTAATTCGAGCCGAGCGCAGTTAGTCCCACTTTCGCAGGACGACTGCCGCTATCTCTTTAAGTCGAGCGAGCCACTGCGTCCGCACATGATTATTATTAGTTATGATGATGTATCCCTTTAATGCCGCCGAATGGGGAGTGTGGACGTGACCGGAGGATTGGCTGCAGGGGCGGGGACTTTGGGCCAGGCGAATATTAATAATTGTTTCTTTTTTGCTGCCTGCTTTTGGGGGCTGCGAAACACGCTAAAAATTAATTAAACGTTCTAGGCGAAGGGCATAAAAATATATATACATATGTATGTATGTGTGATGTATATATTTTTTTTATTTCTGTTTTTGCCGGCCATTTCGTGGTTATTTATGCGCCAGGCCGGACCAAACCCCCGCTCTCCGGACGCACTTCACCGGACCGGATCCGGGCCTACACTTGATTCATTGTTTTTGCTGCCGGTGCTGTGTGGACCTGCTGTTTGAGTGTGAGCAGCACGCACTCATATTGCCAATTTATATTTGTATTAATTAATGGGCCAGTAAACAATTGCTGAAAGCTGCGCCATTAGTCCGTTCCAGTCGATAGTGAGTGGTGGTCCGTTGGGGGATTGGAGTTCTGCTGCCATAATAAGCTCCGACTCTGGCCACATAAATTACATATTTTTTTTATTCCATACGTTCTGCAGAAGTTAATAACATTTTCATAATCGAACTGTGCGAAACTGACGTTGGTTACTAGTAAAGTATTTCTGTATGGTGTCAGACACCATAAATTTCACTGTAAACTACGTTCTAAGCAAATCTTTTTTGGGTTTAAAAAGTAAAAGCTAAATGAAGTAGTGATATATGAGTAATAAAGTAATAATATGTGTACTCTACATTACAGTACTAGGAAGAGCTGAGAACTTACAATCATAACCATTATGTTACGCACTTCTCTGGCTTTAACTGTTAGTCCGCATAAATAAAACTTTCTTGAATCACCAACTTCAAATAATTTTATATCTCGAACACTTTCGAATTTCAGATTCTTGCTCCCATCGAATGCGATTAAAGCTGGCAATGCAAACCGCAGTTGAAAATTCGGGAAAACACGTCTGAAAAGCGCAACAAAATGCCACGAGCAGATTGTCCCATGTAGTCACGGCCCCAATAAAAGTCGCCCCACTCTCTCTCGCCCTGACTCTCGGTTGTTTCTCCACCCGGATGCTCCACTCCAAGGGAAACCTCCACTCCTGGGCAGGGGCATAAGTGCGGCAGCTGCACATTTACAATTTGCTGGCGGAGTGTATGGGCCCCAGTTTTCGTTCATGATAAAAATGAGCGTCGGAAATGCGAATATAAATTCAGCCATATCTGATGTACAAGTGTACATCTGACCGGGGGATTGGGATTGGGAATGGGAATGGGATTGGGATTGTGTAGTGTGCCCGGCAGATGGCAGTATGTGTGGCAGGATAAACATAATGGCTGCACTGCATTTGCCAGAGGCAGTGGCACTGGCGGTGGCGGTGGCAGGATGCCCGCCAGACAGGAGCAGACCAATCATCAGAAGTATGCCAGGCCGGAGGAAACGGCAGCGGAAATGACATGCAATAAAACACAAAGGCGCACGCATCGAGTGAAAGCTGGAAAGCAGGGAAAGCAGGGACAGCAGGGAGAGCAGGGAGAGCAGTGAGAGTTCGTCCTTTGTCTGCTGCCCGTCGCTGGATTATAACGAAAAATGGCATCTAACAACAAAAATCTATCTGGCAAATGCACTTGCTCCACCTCCTCTCTGGAGCAGGAGAAACTTTGCGGAATTACAATTGCAAAAGTTGCGTGCCCAGAGAGTCCTTGCTGTCCAGTGTCGCTGGAGATCTCCACTCGGAGTTAGAAGTGAGGAGTGAGGTACTCTCCGTACGTCTGTGCGTTAACGCCAAAGTCATTTGGCTTATCAATGCCAGACGCAGACTATTTCGGTGGCTTATCGGCCTTTTCCATCGCACTCCACCAGCATGCAGGTGGCATTCAAGGGGCGGATGGAGGACGGAGGATGGAGCACGGAGGAGGATGCAAACTGCCCGGGAGTGGGCGTTATTAAGTGGCCATTAGTCGGGCCTGGTGACAAACTGGACATGGAAGGGGCATAGCCACAAATTACACAGCTGTCAATGATTTGGCCAACTGGCAGTCGCACACAGTGAAAATATAACTTTATTTATGGCAGGCAATATTATTCATTGTTAAGAAAATAAAGGAAAAGGTTATTTATGCCAAAAATATGAGACTTCAGAGAAAAACCTAATAGTATTAGGAACAAGACTGTGCACGGCATACATTGTAATTAAAATTTATATTTGGTTAGAGATATTTTTAACTTTGTTTTAATTTCCGATGTATTTTAAATTGGCACATCGGTATATCAGCACTCTTGCTGGTCCGTTTAGCTTAATGGGGGTATACAACTATAAAGCAATGTTATTCCGCAGAATAATAATCTTTCTCATCCAGCACCGAGCTCTACATTTTGTTCTCAGTGCTTGGCAGCCAGCGGAATGTATGCAAACAGGCTGGGCTACAAGTTGTTGAATCTAACAATGTAAGCAGGAACAAGGGTTACACTCGCCTTGTCCACCGCGGCTCCTTGTCCACCACCAAGTAATGTGCCCCATCGGAGTGGCCGGCATTATTTGCTAATTACGCCCTGTGGCCAGCGTTGCATGCATGTGATTGCTCTCATTCGACGGGTTGCCAACTGGTGGCCCTGTGCCCAGTCCCATCTGAAACGATGCGATCCATTCCGATCCCGAGGAGCGGTGCGCCATAACTTGCCATCAACTTATTAGCCTGCCTGCCTTATTTTCGATTTTAATTTCCATGTTGCCGCCGCTGGTGGATGGCCAGCATGCCAATGCTCGACATGCGCGTAATTTGTATTCATTATCTGATGCATAATTATGCCGCACATTCGCCAGAGAAGCTATCGCACTCGCAAATACCCCTGCTATTGCAGGAAATGGCACAAAGTTGCAACTATATATATTTTAAAGTATATTTCAGTAGCCGAAGTACTATAACTACAAAACGTTTAACTGATGCAGCTGCTTCTCTATTCCCCAAAAAACACCTTGGCAGTTACTCCTTTTGAACTTTATTCTCGTGAATGTCATACAGTGATTCCGCTTAACCTAAGTTATTGTAGAGTTTCATTAGCCCAATCGTCAGCATCAGGGTTCTACTTAATTTTCTAGGCATATACTCACCGTATATGGGAAGCCTAGAATGCGATAAATATAGATAAATATAAATAAAATGTATAAATAGGGTTATCTGCAATGTATCTTCGCTACGCTACCGGTAATCAATAGTAATAATATATAGTTAAATCTTCAATTAGCTTAACTAGGGATGTGTATTTGGAACAGTGTTGGCTCTTATTGTAGGGTCTCCTCCTCCGGAGTTGCATATGTATGTTTGTGAGTGTATCTTAACTAGGCGCCTTAATGTCAAGTTGAACTTTATTTTGCTTGGTGGAGAGGCAATTGCCTTCCTTCCGAGGAATTTATGATCCCCGCGAGCGTTCTGGGCCACTTCGTTAGCCACGAGATGGAGTTGCCCGTGGCGCCACATTAATAAGATCTCGATTTGCATCTGCATCTGTACTCAAACCTGGGCTCTGATTGGAACCCTTCCGGCGGGCGGCATCACGAGATGATGCAGTTCTTGTCCTTGTCGCCGCCCATTTCACTGGGCTTCCTCTTCCGATCGTAGGCCAGTGCATCGTTGGGCACATAGCTCACGCGCACGCCGCCGTAGTGGCGCCTCTGCGGCAGCTGGTACATCATCATGTAGTCCTCCGAGCTGGAGGAGCTCGAGGAGCAGGTGGAGCACACGTCCGACTCCTCGGACTCCTCCCGTTCCCGCTCTCGCTCTCGCTCCCGTTCCCGCTCCCGCTCCCGTTCCCTCTGCTGTCCCTTGGGCAACTCGTGGACCAAGTTGGCAGCTTGTAGCAGCGATGGCGGACTTTGGTAGGACGAGGATAGGGGCTCGGCAGGCGCATAGGTGTCCGCTCGAGTGGTCGAGTGCGACCGATGGCCACTGCCGCTGCGATGGTGCGATGAGCTGCTGGAGGACTTGCGACGTCTTCGCCTTCGGGAGGAGTGGCCGTGACCATGGCGACCGCCTCCCTCCTTGTCCTTGTCCCGATCCCGATCCCGCTCCCTCTCGCCGCCGCCACTCGTTCCCGCTCCGTTGCCCGAGTAGCTGCGCGATCGGGGCAGGGTGTCCGGAATTCCCTCAAAGCGCACGCCCTTCTTCTTGGCCGGCTCCCCGCTCATCGGCGAGGAGGAGGAGGCACCGCTTAGTATGGATACCGGATGTGGGGGCGCGTGCGAGGCCGACTGCGTGGACAGGGGTGTGTTCAGGGACCTGTCGCCAGCCGAGTGGGTGGGTGAGCCCATCAGTTCGGGTGGCAGGGCGGTGGAGGCCACGCTTAGGTTGGGAGTGGGCAGATCGGGAATCTCGCCCGGCGGTGGCGGCGGCGGATGCAGGATGTCCGCGTACTCGTGCGGCTGGAACTGCTGCGAGGAGACGGCGTGCAGCTGGGACATGTGCTGCATGTGTGCAGGAGGCGCCACCAGTTTTCCCGCCAGTTCCGGCATGCTGGAAGTGTGTGGGTTCTCCAGGAGCTGTCTCTGCAGATGGTAGCTGTTGGTGGGCTTCGCTGGCCAGGCTGCGTCCAGGTTCGAGGACATCTCGTTGAAGTTGTACACTCCGTCGCGCTGCAGTTCCATGGGCTTTGGCAGAAAGTGGGTCTGGAAGTCGCCGGGCGAGTTCAGCGGCGATAGATTCTGCGAGGTGCTGGAGGCGCGACCCCCCGAAAAGTCCGTCAGATCTCCTCCGCCCATGTGTCCGCCATGTTCCAAGTCCTTCACCACGCCCGCATCCGAGTCCGAGGCGGCGTAGCTCTTGCTCTGCTCCACCAGTCCCCCCGCCGCCTCCAGCTGCTGGCTCTGCATCTGGTACATCGCTTGATTGAAGGTCGCCTGGTGCTGCTGCTGCTGCTGCGGCGACATGGGCGGCGAGCTGGAGGCGTGGCTGCTGGGGATGCGCGCCGGCAGTGGCGCCTGCGGATGGGGGCGCACTCGCTGTGTGGGCGGAGTGGGCGTGGTGTACATGCCGGTGCCAGAGCTGTCCGACGGCGTGGGCGGTTCCCCCTTGCTGCAGGCAATGGAGCAGTAGATGGCCCCTCGTCGCGGCAGGAAGGCGCGACCCAGCAGCGAGCAGCGGCACGTGTTGCAGGAGAAGCACTCGTCCGTTGCGTGCCAGTGCTGCCCGTCGTGGCTCATCTGGCCCTGGTCCACGCCAATGGCCTCCCCGCAGTAGTCGCAGTACTCGGCGAACATGGCGTCGAAGCAGTGCAGACAGTACGGTTTGCCCTCCCGCATGATGTACCGCTGCCCGCCCAGCTGCTTGTCGCACTCGTGGCAGGCGAAGTGGTTCATGTGCCACGCCCTGCCCTCCGCCTCCGTGCACTCGTCTGCCAGGATAATCTGCGGATTGAAGATCAACACCTTTTTAGCTACGGTGGTCTTAACTTAGCTATTTTTCATTCTTAGGGACAAATATATATGTACTTAGTTATAAGCAATCCCTAGTTGGGAGCACTCACCTCATCGCAGGCCGAGCAGCGGGGCTTTAGGGTCTCGGCGTGGTGGCGTCCGCAGTACATGCGCCCATCCCGGTGGAAGTAGATGAGGTCCACGAGGAGCTCGCGGCAAACGGAGCAGGCGAAGCACGCCGGATGCCAGCTGGCATTGGGACCCAGTCTCGTGGCGAAGACGGCGATGTCACCCGTGGAGATTAGGTCATCGCACTGCAAGGATCGGTGGTGAGTTAGATCGCCGATGCAGAGATGAGGGTATCGGACAGAGAGTACTTACGCCGTCGCAGGGTCGGGCGCTCATCAGCTGCCGCACGTTGCCGCGGCCCAGGGCATCGCGTTTGCGCTGCGTGGAGAAGAGCCGCAGCTCCTTGCGCTCCTCATCCGTCAGTGAGTGACAGTAACGAACCTGAAATGACAGCGAGTAACTGAAAACTGTGGCTTTCCATTCGCCCGCTTTTCCCCCGGGGTCTACTCCACCTCCTACTGCTGGGAAAAGACAGGGAAATCATATGTTCAAGTGGGACTCGACAGCAGAGAGCCGAGGAACGGTGGGCTGAACCAAGCTGAACCTGAAGCTGGCCTGAAGTGATCTTTCCAAGAAGCGCGGACAGGGAGCTGGCGAGATTGTTTGTCTCGGCGGCAGACAGGCCCACATCCCACATCCCACAAATCCAACAAATCCAACAAATCCAACAAATCCCAAAGCCCGCCAGATGACCGATGCCCGGAGAAACGCGGAGCAAACCGCAAAAGGCAAACGGTAGTCAGTAGCCCAGGCTACTACTGCCCATCAACGCTTCACCGTCACCGTCAGCCTCCTGCTGTCCACTCCATTGGCATCTCCATCTCCATCTCCATCTCTGGCCATAGCTCTGGCCAACTCCCCAGAACGGTCTGTGGTCTACGGCCAGCGTCTCGTTTGTGTGTTGTATGCAAATTTTTTCGGCTGCCCCCACTTATTTTTCGGTTTGCTCCTCTTTTTTCTCATTTCAAGTCGGCCTTCAGTGAGTGTTCTGGTCATCGTTAGCCATCCTCCAGATCTCAGACCCCAATGCCCGAAACAGTGGTGTAACTCGGCAGTTGTACATATAGTACCTACTATTCTAGCTGAACTTCAACTGAAAACATCTTTGAAGCTGCTCCAAATATACCATACATATATGTACAAAATCGACCTTCATATATGAACTTTGAACTCTCACATGCAGGTCTTGTATATTGTTAGGTACTGCAACTTGTACCTCTACCAGCACTATTCCCAGCAAGTAACTGATATCCGCTCAGCAATGCCTTGTGGTCAGCGTCTGCTCTAAATACCAAACTCCGACTGAGTCCGCACTTGTTTCCCCGATTAATTAAAGGTTACAAAACGGGAAATGGTCGGGAGGGACATACACATGCATTGCATACATCTGTGGATTGGAAAGGAGAGGAGGTGTGTGGGAAAATCGTAGCGTAATTTGACTTTGAAATGTCATAGCCCGTAATTCGAGTTGGTTTCAATCTCGATAAGCGGTGCTGCCATGCGATGCCAGCTCCTCCAGTTGGGCCAAATCCCGCAAAATTGACGGGCCCACGATCCCGAGGGGCTTGCGCTTTGGTTTTTTGGTTTGGGCTTGGGGTCAGGTTCAGGATTGGGAATGAGAATGGGATTGGGTTTGGGATTTTGACGGGACTCACCTCGTTATCATGCGGCGGAAGTTGATGGAGCAATTGTCGCACACGATACTGCTCCCCGGGACTGTTGACGTATGGCACTTTGTCGTCGGGTATCTGCGAGAAGTACAAGCGAACCTGCGGGAGAACAGAGGAGATGGTAAGTACCTTGCGGATTGGAATGGCCGAGATTACAGTTAAGGAGGCGCGGGCACAATGGGTTAAGAGCTGGGATTTTTGATTTTATTACGCTGATTTCTCGGTTCCTGCTCCTCCATCTCCAGCCTCCTTGAGAGCCAGGTTGAAAGGTGCACAACGTGCTAAGCTTACTTTATTGGCCACGCTCGCCAAGCGTTCTTTCATCGGCGGGAAGCTGCAAGCGGAAAGCTGCAAGCGGGACATGGAAATGGAAAAATGCCAGCTAGAGCGGCGGCTGACTGACACATGGCTTATGCCGCATCAACGTAAATTGCTGCCACATGGCTGTAAATAAATTTTCAATTCTGTTTGTAAAGTCACCCAGTCACCCAGCGAAAAGCGAAGCAAAACGAAGAAATGCATTGCTAGACATCTGATAGCCACGTCGGGATGGGATCGGATGGCATTGGATGGCATTGGATGGCATCGGATGGCATCCTATGGAATGGCTTTAACGGAAGTCAAAGAGTTGAACGCCATACGAAGAGGCCCCCAAAAAAAATTTCGGTTGAGAGTTCGGAGTTGGAAACTGGGCGCTTCTGCCGGGCAGATTGTGAAAGATTTATTTGGCATTGTCGCATATTTTACGCGAATAATTTACGAGTTCGTTTCGTTTTGCGGCGCCTGGCAAATAATTGAAAAAAGCACGGCACTGCCGCTTCCAGCCACAATTGAATTGGCCATTAAAGTCGCATTTGAATTGAGGAATGGCTTGTGGCCGACGGGGGAGTCCTGCTCCTCCTCCTCCTCCTCCTCGGAGCGGGCACTCATTAGCGCTATCTAAGTCCACAGACGGATGGACAAACGAAGAGCCGGTAAACTAGAATCTCGCCTAATTGACGCGCTCCAGCAGAGCCGGTCCCAATCGCCTTTGGCCGCTCCACTGGCCACTCCACTGGCCACTCCGCTGCATCATCTTCCAACTGGCGAGAGGCCGTCCTTGCCAGCAGTCGCTGATTTATGGCTCCGTCGCGTGCATTTATTTACAGCTCGCTCTGAGTGACAAAATAACGCACAATAACTCAAGTATCCCGCTTATCGCCAGCCCACAAATCTCGCCTGCCATCCTGGGTCTGCCCTTGGCACTTCGCCTCCTCACTGCAATCTGCACTATGCAGACGTCCAAGGTTCGACGTCGATATCAGAGCGTGTCTTGGAGCCGAAGATATGTGGATTTGGGTACGGCCAGTTGCTGGACATGTTCACAGCCTTAAAACAGCTTAAAACTGGGGCACCACTAAGATCTGACCTGTACATTTAAGAAACTTAATCAGGGGCACCAAACAAATGTCATCCAATTAAGTTTAAGACGGTTGTGTATATACACTTGAATATAATTTATGTTATGTTCAAAGTAATTCATAAAAAGCCCATTAGTTTAACTATATAAACTGTAAATAGTAAAATTTTAAAGTTATACGGACAGATACGGACAGGTAGCCAACGGACATGGCTGTTCAAATTGGAAGAATACCATGTAGACTCTAGTATACCCTTTGATCCTACGAGTAACAGGTATATAAATGTATAACAATTTGGTGAACTTTGACACTTTAAAGATCTGACCACATGCTAAACAAAAATCAGAGATATAGAGATAGACTTTTGAAGGCTCTCACCTGATCAGGCCGCAGTCCAGGTGGCACCCAGGTGTACTCCTCCAGAGCGCAGCCACTGTCGTCGTCCGAGTGCGACTGGCGCTGCATGTCCATGTGCGGTCCGCCCAGGAAGGGAACCTGGCCCAAGGCGGATGAAGTGCCTCCGGCGGGATGGTGCAGCAGCGACGGTGGCGAGGGTGTGGATAGAGCCGGCGAGAGCTGGTGGTGGTGGTGCGGCGGTGGCGGCAGCTGGGCATTTGAGTACTTGGGATTGCTGTACTGGGGGCCAAGGGGCGGTCCTGCTGAAGCCACCGATCCTGGTCCTGGTCCCGGTCCCGGTCCCATGCCCAATCCCATACCCACTCCTGGATGCTGTTGGTGGTGCGGCGGCAAGTACTGCTGGTGGCGCTGCAGGGGGAGCGGGGAGGTGGGCAGGATTCCGGCCGCCGTTTGGGCTGCGTAGAGGGCGCTGGCGGAGGAGCTGCTGGGCAGACCCATGCCGCCGCTGCCGAGGGCGGTGGGCGTGGCCAGGCCCTGCCCACTGGGCGAGAAGTGGCGTGGCAGCGTGGGGATCTTCTGCAGATAGGAGATCTGCGTAAGCGGAGTGCGGCTGATGGGCCTGCAAGAGGAAAAAGAGAGGAGGACGTGACTTAGCGACCAGGCTTGACTAATCAGGATTTAATTAAGGTTTAAACATTTAATTAAAATCTCTCCCGCTGGCCGGATGGTGCCGGGTTAAAGGCCGCCAGCGGAAAAGCTAAAGTAGGTGGAAAAAAAATGTGGTAATCCCTTGCCGCAAAGCCGAATCATATTGTTAATGTAATATAAAACCGCATGGAATTCATTGTATTCATTGTATTCCTTTTGTAATTCGCTGGATTTATGCGGTTTTGCACTTCCTATTTTCCGTCGAACAAGCTGTCAATTTTAGTTAGTTTTTCATGCGTTTTTTATTTCGACGGCGACACAAGTGGCAGTGGGGCAGGAAGTTTGGAGCTGTTTTTCCCAAACGTCAGAATGGAAAATATTCGCATCACAGCATTTACACAAACAAATCGACAGCTCTGCGCTGCTTTTGTTGCTATTTTGTTGTTATTTCTGTTATCTTGTTGTTGCTGCTGTTGTTGTTGTTGGGCCCGCAGGCCTGTCGCCGTTGTCATTTTCCCATTTTCAGACATTGTTATCCTAGACCGGCTTTAATGCCCTGCAACCCGTTTGCTGCGGCCTCTGCGATCCCAGCGATTTTGTGGAAAACCAGACGATCGTGACTTCTGCAGCCAAAGATTTCTGTATTATGTGGGTGCTTGAAAACCAATATAAAAAGTAAAATACAAATATTTTTGCTATTTAATAAGACATTAAAAAATATGACACATATATGGATATCACATGCTTTAATAGTGAGTAAACTGGACTGCAAGTGCTGATCAATGATAATATGCCATAAAGGGCACATTTTTTTGGATCCGGTGTTACTGATACTCTTTTAAATGTTTATAGTACATGTAGAGTAGGTTTTATATGTAAAACTTTAAAGAACTCATGAATTCAGTGTTGTATGTCAGTGTATATATATTTTTATACATATTTGCATTATACTGCACCTAAAGATACTCTTTTTTCTTTGGAGAACACACATAAATACCTAATCTGCTTTGCCCAGATTCGAGATAAAATCTAGAGCTTTTCAAAATATTTGCCATGAAGGTTAAAAGGCAGTCTCTTAAACCTTTAATTCAATTAAAGCTCTCTATTTTCCGTAGTGCACTGGCATCGGTCCTTTGACATCGGGAAATGAACACGCACCATTTCATGGCAGTTTGCTGTGTGCCATATCAAAGGATAACTGTGCATTGTAACTGCACACACGAACCCTCATCCACATCCACATATGCGAATATATATATCTGAGTGGGGCGTGGGCGTGGGCGTAGAAGGGGCGTGGCCCGGGCTGAACTGAGCTGAAGCGAACTGGAAATGCGAGTTGAGTTCATGCGGGCGTTTTATCAAAACAATGCTGTCCGCCCTTTTGTTGTTTTAGCCAGTGAATTCTTTCTTTTCGCCAGCCACATCCCGATTTAACATTTCCAATTCGAAATCCATATCTAGTTCACCAGCGGTGGTGGTAAAGGAGTGGGATTTGAGCTGCCACTTCGACTGGGACCCACTGACGTGTCAATGGAAGCGGTTTCTGCGGTTTGCAGGCAAATTAATTGCGCAGATTGCGACTGCGACTGCGACTGCGACTCAATGGGGAATATGGTCCGAAAAAACTGTTTGCCATTCGAATTTTTAAGATGCAAACGCAAGAATGCGTTGTGTATGGACTGTAGTGGATGTTTTATTCGGATGGGAGTGAGTCGGGTGACCAAAACTAAAACCGTATCCAAATCCCCCGGCATGCACGTGCAACGTGTCGCAGCTGGAGAGCCCGTTTGCATAGTTTTGCCCGCCGTCAAATCAGCCGCTTTCAAAGCAAATTACCAGTTCCCGCCTTGGGGTTCCAACAATCAGCCAGCCAGTAAGACCGCCAACCCACCAAGCAGCCAGGTGAAACTGTGTCTAAACTCTATAAATTCGCCTGGGAGCCTGTGGGTCTGGCGAATTTATTGTGCGCCCTGCATTTCTTCTAGGCCCTCTTTTTTATGTCTGTTGACTGCAGCGAATTGCGCGAAATTGGCAAGCAATTGTGGCCAGTTTCAATTGGGCACAGGTCCATAAAGTCATTAAGGCGGGAGAACAAAATGGAAAGTGCACTTGCGTGCAGCGAATGTTGCGCAACATTGTTGCCAGCCGGCCAGCAGGAGCAACAGAAGCAACAGGAGCAGCCCATGTTGCAAGAGCTGCAAGAGCAGGGAGCACTGCAGCAATAAGCCCGCCACTTTCAGGTTAGCCGGCAGCTGTGGCCGCTATTTGCATTGATCGACAATGGAGGGCTCGGGATGAGGGCTTCGACTCAATTACTTTGGCAGTCGTTGACCCAGAGAACTGGTTTGCCCCGTCTAGGCACTCTGCAAAACTAGTTCACAGCCGCAGTTGGCCCATTGAGGGTTTGCGGGGCCTGCTGCAGCTGCTCTGCTGATGCTGCCCAGCCTCAGAGATCTGCGGCAAGTGCCTATATTTAGCCAGTCCGCGCTTATCTGGCATCCAAATGAATGATCATTATGCGGCGGTCGCGTTGACAAATTGCCGCGGAGCTTGAGCGATGAGCGACGGCTCAATGCGCAGCCAAAGACAGTTTAGCAGATGGCCAAGATGTGCTGGGATCTGCGACCCCCAATCTACGGGCACAATGCCCAAAAGGTTGGCCCCAAATCACTTTGGCACTTTGTGTGCGGTTTTCTGAAGTCATTTGTGTGATTTGGGTTAATGTCGGAAGAGCGGTGGAAGAATAATCGCTCAGATATATACCTGCTAATACTTATGTGTCTGCAGCGAAAGTTACACCATGGTTTCGGCTTATTTTTACACAGAGAAAAAAGCTCTCATCGGAATATGTGAACCTTAAGTTGAGTGGGAGGGTTTTAGCTCGTTGTTCTAGGTTAAATACTCGGTTATAAACTCTTTCCAATAAAACTTTATAGTTGCTTGTATTCCTACCTATTTGTCTTATATACTGCACCCTGAAATATTATATTCCTGTGTAAGGTCGCCATGTACGAGTATGGCCTCTAGTGAGTTCGGGGACAGGTGTCGCTCCATTAAGACTTGTTTGCTTTTAGTTTTACGACGTCTCTCAGATGGACAGCAATTGTGTGGCAGGACTGTGCCCCCCTCTATCCTGTATCCTTTTATTGTTTTACTATCCCTGGCAGAGCAGCAGCAACAGCGACGAAACTTTATTAAAAAGCTTCGCCAGTTCCGTGTTCGCAGCGATTGTCATAAACGATCTTTGAACTGTCCATAAAAATGGGTGGGCAAGAGAAAGGAGCGGTGGTGAAGCTCGTAAAGGTTATACGTCCGAGAATGTCCATATTCCGCAGAATACAGAACACAGAACACAGCACATAGAACACAGAACGCAGAAGCACTTGGCATTTTTGCACTGCAGCAGCCGCAGAATCAGCACGTTTTGTTCTGTCTGCCTTGTCAACATGACATTTGCCGTGTTGACATTTTTATTGACTTTGGCAGCCGGCAAGCGGTTTTGTTCTCGCCCCGCCTGGAAGTTGATTAAGAATGCCGGTCTGGCGATGCGCATCCCACTTACCGCTTCCCCCTTCCCGCTTCCCTCTTCCCAACCGTGTGTGGTCCACTCCCAGATGCGTTTATTACGCATACGCCAAGTGGTACGGCGACTAATTAGTGGGACTGTACCTTGGCGCATGCCTGCTAGCTCGCTGTTTCAATTTGAGCATTTAGAAAGTTGCATAATGGCGTGAACTGCGTTCGCTTATCTCCCGGTCGCACTAAACCAATTAAAGATCGGGCGACTTATTAAAGATCGCAGGCGGCAAGTATGCTGCTGCTACATTGTGTTCCCCTGCTAACGGGCAGGAAAATGCTTTCCAGAGCGTGCAAATTTTCACAGCTGCAAACAGCCGTGGCATCAGCTATGCCAGCAATTTGTGTGCCAAGCGTCCAACATTGAGGTACCCCACTCCATTCCGACCATCTCGACCATCTTCCCTGGGAGCCATGGACACCGCGATGCCTCTTTGCGCTGGAACACCAGCTAGCAGCAGCAACGCCACGATCAGGTTTTCGTGCCAGAACCTCGCCTTCATAATGGATGTTAGAGAAATTGCATCATCAATGCAAATTCGGTGAGCTAAAGGCGGTGATGGGAGAAGCTCCAATTTGTTTTCACGGTAATTGATTCAAGGTACGAGTATTATTTTTATTCGAGCAACCGCCAATTAATTGCGATCTTTGTGGCTAATACATCATGGCATACGCTGGTGGAAAACGCGCGTGTTCTTCTCATGCGCCCACCATAGTGCCCAGGTAGTGCCTTCAAATCCCCTACTCCAGATACCCTCCTTCCCGATCTGCTCCCGACCTGCTCCCGATCTGCTCCCTTTCCCCCATCCGAAAAGCCACCACATAACCAGCATATGTATATCTGTGGCTGTGTGTGTTCCAAGTCGGGGCCCACGGCATTCATCCGGAGACTGGGCTGCTTCTGCGGTCGTTGTCTTTGGTCTATGAACTTGTTTTCCTGCCCCTGCCCCATCGGATCCCCCTGCTCCATCTGCCTTTTTAATTGAAGCCGTGTCTTTGGCTGTGTTTCTTCTTTCTGCTTGCCCCATGCTTTTTGTTGCTTGTCGTCTCTGGGTTTTTTCTATGACTTTTTTGATGCTTCGATTTTTATACATTAATGCTGCCTTTATTGCTGGAGTGATTATGCTCAATTTTGTTTTTGACCATAATTACATTTCGTTCTTCTCCGGACGATGCGTCCGTTAGGCTGAGTAGTTTCATCTGGGACTTGGACTGGCTTTTTATGATGATTTGGTAAACAAATTGGCATTGATTGATTTTTATTCTACTTATTCTGCGCTATGCATACACGGCGAGTGAAGGAAATCACGCATCGAGTGTTGGCACATCTACTTGAGGAACTTGCTTGAAGGTCAGCTAAGTGGGAGTTCCACTCGATAGATGGACGAAAAACGTGTGATCACAAATAGGTGCTTATCCACGGACCAAGCATTCAAAGCCAAACTGCATTTAAGGCATAATTATTAATTATTAATGACACATTCGAATGCTAAGACATGTCGACACAGAGCCGCTCCAGCCAAATCTGATTTGATTTATGTGGCTTGCATCGCAGCAAAACTGTTCACAAATTAACCGTAATAAAGCAAACTGCATAGTTGCTGCAGAAGTTGCTCCTGCCGCTCCCGCTGCACATGTTGGCTTATTTTGATTTATGGCCAACTAAAATTGGAATCTAATTTCTTGGCCATTAACAAAACCAGCAGCAAAGAAATTGTGTTCGTCTGCCTACGCAGAGTGTAAGTTGGCCAGGCCGAAACCGAGTTTGCGGACTGCCTGCGTTTCGGCCAGAACCAACCACCAATCCCATGGAGAATTGGTTCTGACTCTAAAAGGCTGGCAAGTCAAAGATTGCTTTCGGCAGGAGTAAATCAATCCTGGTATCTGCGGCTTTGCAAGCTGTAATTGCTTTATTAGAATGAGTTATGCACAGACATGGTGATCTAATCGGACAGTGTGTTTTATGGTGGGATTTTGGAAGATTAATTAAAACCATTTCTAACTATTTATATATCTATAATCGCGTAATTAGAGTTTTTAATGAAATGTTTAATACTTCTTTAAAGAAACGCTGTAGGAATACGAACATTAACACATTTACAAAATATTTTAGCTTTCGGACTTTTTGAGTTGGAAGAGTTCATAGTAAGTTATGAAAAGTATTGCACGTAGGGTATTATGTGCACCGACTTGAGGTCGCCGATAAATCTCTTGATTCGGATCGTTGTTTGACAAAAACCTAGAACGGTAAATGCACTTTTGCACTAACTGTTCTCAGAGGCTCGTTGACAACCTGGCAACAGCAACAGCAACAGCAACAGCAACATGGCAAAAATAATTAGCTGCTAATTGCGCTTTATGAGATGCCCTGACAGTGAAATGATGCAGCACATAGCGAGTTGCTAGCTGCCATCTGCAATCTGCAATCTGCGGGCTTAATAGCCGCAAAAAGGCCTTTGACTGGCAACTCCGTCGATTTGTCATCTGCCTTTCGACTTGTGTGCGAGGCGATGCAGGGGCAGATTAGCATATAAGTGCGGCTAAATTGTTATGTTTCCGCCTTCGGAGCCCCTTCTCCCGAACAATGATAATTCGCCCCCTTATCGCGGTTACTGGATCGCTAGAAACCTGCTCGGAGGCAAGTTCAAGAGCTAACGAGGCAGGAATGCAAAGAGTGTTAATGCAGGCGGAATCTTGCCACTCTGCTGAAAGTTGCCAGTTGCCAGTTGCCAGTTGCAAGCTGCAGGTTGCAAGCTGGAGGTTGTTGATTGCAAGTGGCTGTACTGTGCTTGTACTGCGGCATGCAGGCAATTTAAATGCAAAAAGTAAATCTGTCAATAAAAATTACGCGACTGCCTCTCCACTGCACTCTATTGCCGCTTTTAGCCGCATGTGTGTGAGTTAAATGTTTTATTAATTAGTCGCCAGTGGGAGGGGAATTCCGAGGAATTCGGCCGTGTTTGTCTTGATCTGTCAGTCAAGTGTCTACTTTCGGCTAAGCAAATCCAGAAAATCCCTTCAACCCAACACACTTGCTTTGACGTACCTCAAGCCAGTACCAAATATGTATAACAACATACTGATCTAAATCGCTTTGATGTGGGCGCAGACAAATCATGGGCCAACGAAAACCGAATTCAATTTCTGTCATTGTGACAGCGGCTTAAGAGGTTTAAGAACCGCCTGGCCAAAAGCCAAAAGCCAAAGGCACGGAAAAGGGGAAAGAGGGAGTGCCATTCCTCAGACACAATTAATATGCGACGCAGTTCTGCTGGCCATAAATGCGTATAAACATGGCCTGAGCCCCCGCCCATCGACCGCCCGCCACTTTGGGCAATTAGCATGGCCAACATGAGCGGAGACGCTTAATGGCCTTGGTTTATTTTCACATTACCAGCTTGGAGTCGAGTGAAAAGACTTGGAGCAAAAATGACGAAAACGAAAACAAAATCATATTTTATCGCCGTGCATAAATAAATCACAAAGGCTGTTTCGCGCCGTTGTCGCTGTAGTCTCGCACTTTGTGGCGCCGCCTGAAAGCGGAGCTAAGCGGCTCAGAGCCACAGAGCCACATAGCCAGTTGGCCAATTGTCTGGGCCAAGTCATGCAAGCCGCCGCCGCCGCCGCCGCCATCAGCGTCGCTCTGGCTGCACTTTGCTGTTGCAATTAAGTTGCATCTGCACAGCCAGCTCCCCGGACACGCCCCCAAATGCATCGGCATTTGTCAGGGGCGGAGGCATTTGCAACTCGCGGGCGAGTGCCCCTAATGGCTTTGTTAATTAAAACCAAAATCAATATGGATGGGCTGCGAGGACTTGCAACTGTGGTGGTGCCCGTGTGGCAAAGCCGCAGATGCGAAGCTAAATGCACAAGCATATGGATTGGTAAATAAATAAAACAATAAAACTTTATCGAGAGTTCTCACAAAATATTTAGTAGGAAGCTCTTATAAAGTTATTCGCAAAAAATTATGTCCAATGTAATGCCCAATGAACCTTATAAAATATTTTAAAATTATAGTTCAATCGAATTTAATGTTTTTGAAATTTAAAAGGAACCCATACCTTTTCCCATCGAAATGATAATACTTTTATTTTTGTTCCACTTAAATTATGACTACTCATATCACCACAGAATTTCAAAGTTGATGTGTACAGAAATCAATTTTTTTCCAGTCAAGTAATTGAATTTTTTGTAATCTTTAAAGTGCCTTTAATAATACAACGATGCTTTTACTTTCTAGACACTTTCTACGGTTATTGTAGCTTATATAGAGAACTAAAACAAAACTCAAATCCATCAAATCTTCTGCTTCCTGTGCCTACGGTCTAAGTAATAAGTACGGCCACATATGCTCAAGAAATGATGGCTGTAAAACCATATTTTGAGAATTTCTTCGAACGCATCCGATCGTCTTCCTTATTTCGACTGCCAAACAAGTCGTAATGTGTTCCAGCTCTATTCCGGCTTGATGGGAATCGGAGACGAGGGCCGTGACGAGGATCCCGATCCCGGTTAAGCTAGCAAGATTTATACGGCACTCGATGGCAGACAAGATTGAATTGAATGCTTAGACACGAGCTGAACACAAGTTAATTGCCAGCGCAGAATGTGAACAAACCAGAAGACATTCGTGGAAATTATTGCAGTGCAATTTTTTAATATCTTCATTAGGCGCTCTGGGGCCCAGGCAATTAAAAAGGCCAGGCGAAACCCGATTCGAAATCCGCAGTTTTGCATAGATCTGGAAACTAATGCGAATGCGGTGGGACTCTCATCGATAGCAGCCGCTGGGCTTCTGGGCTTCTGAGCTTCTGGGCGAGAATCGAGATTCAAGAATCGAGATGGAAGAATGAAGAATCGCGTGTGGCTACCGGATTGCAGACAGATCGAGTTGAAGCCGTGTCAGAGGCACATCAAAACGGCGTCTGTTATTATTATTAATTATGCTTTGATTGCCTTCTTGCTGGAATCGCTTTGGATCGCTTGGAATAGCTGGCGGTTCCTGTTAGCAGGCCGTTTGGCAATGCAGCTCCCTAGCTTGGCTTTGCTCTCTAATTTGTGGTTGCCAAAGTTGATCGTCGTCATCGTCATCGCCATCGCCATCAGCAGTGCCATGATGAGCTTGGCCAGCAACTAATTGAGTTGTGCCTCTTCCCCAACTCGGTTTCCCAAGTCGGGCAAGTTCGTTGCCTAAGTCTTTTGTTTGCTACCAAAGGCTGCATACTAAATCAGAGCCCTAAATGTCCATGGAAATATATGCCAATATTGTTTTTCCAACCCACCACCACAGGTAAGATACCCATTCCCTGGCAGAATGAAAAGGAGGAAATGTCATGCGGCTGAGGGAAAACAATCGCGACCATATTTCATAAGCTGCGTGCCTGCCATCCGCAAAACACAATAACTTAGGCTCAGGGCCCGATATTTGCATGGCATTATGCAAAGTCATGACATGAAAGCGGAGCTCGCCAAAGCAGAGCTCTAAAATTGCGCTAGCTCCACTCGCTTATTCCACCGCTTCCAGCGTATTTCACTATGCACACTATATAAGCCGCTGCAACCGATCTGCCGAAAGATCTGGACCCGCGAGGGGCGCACAAAGGCCCCTGGTAAATCACACTTTGGCAGTTGTCGTTTGTGCCGCCGGCCCAGAGGCACTGCGTCGTATGCGTAACCCGAGTATGCCCGCGTAAGTGGAGACCCAGAGCCCCTTCGCCGCAGTGAGTGATGCGTACGAGCAAAAGGGGTCCTCCCCTCCGCAGCAGAGTGCAACACAGCGCAACGAAAGCAGACTGGCGATCAAGACACACTGGGGCAAAGTGGCTCTAAAACTTGTTCTGACTACTATACATTATATATCCATATATATATATTAGCGAGATAAGCAATAAAACATCGGTAGTTTAAGAGTGAATGGAAAATACATTATCAGCGGAAAGAAGTTGAAGAATTTTGTAAGTGGTTATAGGTACAGAAGGTGTACAGAGTTTTTAATAGCTCATATGCCTTTAAAATTTTATTATATTTTTCAAACACATTTATAATAAAAGAGCAATACAGCACGTCCTTTTCAGCGGAATGAATTATTTTAAAGAATTTTGTAGGTGGCTATAGGTAGTATTATTATAGGTATAGTTATTTTCAAGAATTTTGTAGGTGGTAATAGGTACAGAATAGGTTAAAAGCTCATACATTTCTACGTCTTTAAAACTGTATTATATTTTTCAAAAAGGTTTACAATAAAAGAGCAATATGTCAGAGCAGCACGTCTTATTTTGCAAAAATAAACTTAATTCCAATTTTCATTTCGCAAGGCAGTGTGCACGAATAGAATTTTAAGGTCCAATTGAGATTTTCTGATGAAACGCAATATGTTCAATAAGGTTATTATAGTTATATGAGAAAGTACCTTGCGAACACCAATAAGGTTTTGCAATTGATATTACAATAAATGCCATGGATGAGCTCACTTCTAACACTAACGTAGAAATTTCTTTAGAGTTCTCTCTTTCAATTGATTTTTTAAGGCATGTCCCACTGTCCCGCAGTTTTGGTTTCAGGCTGTCAAGACAAAAACAAGTTGCCGGAGTAGCTGATTTTGCTGGCTGTAGCTTGTTGCGTGCATTTTGCGGTCGCATTTTGCGTTGGTCGCAGAACACGCAATGTGTGTTCATTGACTCCTGCCTCGGCAACGTCTTGCACAACAAGTTGCTGTCGCAGCTCGTCCTGAACTTGGGGCTTCTGGTAATCAATCACGGGAACAAAACTTATGCATTTAAATTGTCAGCAGCAGCATGGAGAAAAGGCGGCTGCCAAGGGCGGCCAACAGACCAAATTGCATCTGACAAATGGACTGGCTGGAAATAGCTACTCACTCATTTGACTCCTGCTGGGCGGCTCCTGTGGCTCCTGTGGCTCCTGTGGCCACTTCCGGTGCGGCGCTCGTGTCCAGTTCGTTGAAAGTGAAACTGATATCGTGGGCATCCTTAAACGGCTTCATGCTGCGCGGTAAACTCCTCTGCCGCAGGCTCAAGTTTAGAAACTGTAGATCGCCGGCGGTCAGAGGTTGCAGGGGCACTTGTGGTGCTGCAGGTTGCACTCCTCGGTCCTGGGTGACCCGGTTCACTGGTGGTGGTGGCAATGGAGGCACCGGACGCTGCTGCTTTTGCTTGGGCGGTAGGGCGGGCTTGGGAGCTTCCTGCTCCGAAGACTCCTCCTCCTGCTCGATGATCTCCAGCACCTGGGCCGTGGCCTCCTGCTCCGCGACGTCCAGTGGACTGTACCGCTTGCCCCGCACCACGAGATCGCCCAGGTGATCGGCGTCGATGCCGAATAGAAAGGGGTCGTCGAGTACGGTCACCCTGGCATTCCGCTGGGTCACCTCGCTGGACTCGTTGGCCGTCGCAGTGTCGTTCTTCGGCAGCTTCTTCTCGCGCACATGGGCTCGCAAGGATCTCAGGAGCTTCTTGCTGCGCCGCGGCGGGGAGGAGAGCGGGAAGAGTGGACGGCCCGCCGGTACCGCTGCTCCCTTCGTGGTCGCCAAGTGATCGCCCAGATCGATGCCATCGTCCGCTTCCTCGCCGGCATCTAATTGCCCGGCGATAAGATCGCAGTCCACGGTGTCGTACTCCCGATCGCGGGCATTGTCGGGCTCCTGATTAGCGTCCGCCAGCCGCTGGGCCGCCGCCTTGCTATAGAGCTGTCGATAATATTTCTGCTGGTCCCCGTACAAGAAGCAGACGCGCCACCATTGTTTGCATGCCAGCAAATTGGCGGTACGTGGCACCATCGCCGGCTCCATGTTGCCAGTGGCCGTTACTGTTGCCTGTCCAACAGCAGGAGCAGCGGCAGCATCATCTGCTTCCCCCGATCCTCCGCTGGAGCCTCCTGCTCCTCCTCCTCCTCCTCCTCTGGTTGACAGGCTGCTCATGTTGCTTATTATTATTGTTCTGGGCCGTAATTATTTTTCAGTTCTCGTTGTCTTTTCTTGTCGGCAATGTCATTCTTTTCTTGTAGCTGCTTTTTTGGTTGCTTTTGTTTTAAAGCTTAGTCGTAAATTTACTTTCAAGTGGAATTTTAATTACATGATTGTAGTTTTTTGTACACTTTTTTTTTGTTTAAATTTGGTGTTTTGTGCGGGGAGTTTTCAGAATTTTGTACTCTTTCGTTTAATAAGATTTCTAGAAGTATTTCTGTGGCATTCGCTTTTGGAATGTTGTGTATTTTGTGCTGTCACTGCATTGATTAGGAATTAGTTAATCTATATTGCTTTATAAAAATATCATTTATAGGCGCATTGTCCTAGTTTTATATTTCCGTTTAATAACACGTTATTTAATTCAGATACAGATGCCCAGCCCGAGGAAAACTCAACTTTCTCGACTGGAAATTGGAGGCTAGACAATTACCTAGCCCACAGTCTTGTGATCGATTGTCTATAATTTACTTTCGAACAAGATGAAAACCGCCTTGGCACTAACATAACACTTTCCCCAAACCGCACACGGAAGCCGCCTGCCCAGAAGGAAACTTAATCAAATTTGTGTAGACACTGCGAATTGGCAGCCTGAGCCCTTAATAGTGATTGGATGTAAGGCAAATAGCGAAGCGAACGCGCTTACCACTGCTAATGGCTAAAAGCGAAGATGGTGATGGTGATGGCCATTGGACCATTGGACGGACACCCTGGCATCGGGAATAAGCCATAAGGCATCGGCCATCAGGCATCAGGCATCGAGGCGATTGGTTACGCCTCTAATAAAGACAGCAGACACGTAGAGGCGTAGAGGCAGGTATCGGTGGAAAACGTGGAAAACAGCTCCGCTAAGTGCGAGCCACTGCAGTTTCCATCGCGGCGATGCCCTTGTCAGATAATAATAACTTCATCTTCATCTTCATCATCATCACCATCAGCGGTGACTGCCGCAGCTGCTTGAGTGGTAGCCAAATGCCTTGGCGGCAATTGCAGCTTACCGTCATCCACGTACCACATGTATCCTGAGTGTGTGCTTTCCATCTGTATCTGTGTCTCTATCTCTATCTCTATCTCTATCTCTATCTCTAGCTGCGAGTATCCAGGCATCCCACAGTGCATTAAGCTGTTTTTAGCTTCGTGCTCGCAGACCCCTTAATGGAGTCGACAAAAAGCGGGGCCTCGGCTCATATTTATGAGATCAATGTTAGGGAAGAGCTGCCAATCACGAGCAGAGGCAATATTTATCAGATTACCAAAGAGTTCGAGATCAAAGATCACGGTACAAGCCCACAGCTTAAAAACGGAATGACAGCCGTTTGGAATTGACAAATCAATTTAATGTTAAACGGTCAATGGAACTATTTTCAATGCTAAACTACCGACAAACGAAAACTGTCATTTCAAGATGAATTCGAGTGAAGCTCAATGTAATACTTTGAGTATATTCCGAACCATATAATGATTTAATCAACATTTCAATTTCAAATTTGATCTTTGATTATTTGCAGAAAATTCTTTAATTCGTCTTTATCCAAACGAAAATATGTAAAAAGGATGAATGTTCAAAGTTTTAAATTAATAAGTGGTAGTTAATGTTAGAGTGCCATAAATAGATCAGTTTTTGAATTAATTAATTCCAAATAGAGAAATTATAGCGTTTTCTCTGCATGCATCGCAAGCAGCGTAGGCACACATTCCACCCAGAAGACTCGACATTTGCGCGGAAGAATTCTAGGCTCGGAACGAAGGAGGACTGTAATTGAATTATAAACAAAAAGAATCGCAATCATAGCCGCCCGAGTGGAGCAACTGGCTTCCGGCTAGCACAGAAATTGAAGATGATTTCCAACCGCAACAAAGTCGGGGCCGCAGCACGCGATCCCGGCCAGATTTGCAGTTAGACAGCGGGTGTGATTAGAGCCCAATGAGTGGGTAAGTGGGGAAAACCGGTCTTCGAATGGGAAAAGCGGCACTTGCGCATGATTCACATGTGCCACAAAGAGCTCTTCCCCGATGCGATTAAAACGCGATCACACAATAATCATAAGAAAAACTGGAGCCGCCCGGCCAGCGAATGCCCAAACAAAGACTTCCGGCGGTTGGTCCAAGGCAGAAGATGGAAAGCTGTAGATCCCAGATCCAAGATGCCATATGCCAGATAGAGTGGCGCACTTTGGATGTCGATGTGGAGTTGATGCCGCGAGGCCCCGTTAGTATTTATTGATGGCGGTTGTTCGACATGTGTAAGTGACGCCATCGATGCCTGTCGCGTAATTTATCCGATGCCAAATTGCCGGCGTTAATATCTGATAATGCCTGACCCATTGGCAGCGGCTGCTTGAAATCGCACTAGGCCAACGGGGCGTATGCGCGTTTGCACACACCTCAGCATTGCACTGCTGTTAACTGCAATTCTCCATTCGACTCTGCTTTAGTTTGAGTGGCTGGCGGCTCTGTCATCAATCCCCACTAGGAATTACCCAGTTGACCAGTGCTGTTTCCCCTTGCATACGGCATAAACTCAAGTATGGTAGCTTTATGGTGCCGGGGTTCAAGTTTTCATAGCCGGCGGCTGGGAAACTGCGTGGAAAATGGCCTGTCTGGCGCAATTAATATTATGACTATTTATGTAGATTTTTCTCGGAGTGTAATAGACAGAAATGCAGGTTAAAAAGTCAATTGCTTTGTCTTGGTTTACTTTCCCAACTCGCAGCTAAGCCGTTCACCGCAGCACTCAACCTTTTGTGTTTTGTGTGTTGTGTTGCGCCCACTTGAGCCGCATTTCCCCGAGAAGTCTTTATTGAACGGGTTGAAATAGTGTTATCAAGTTATCAAGAATCCCATTCAGCAGCACAGAATCCGACATATCTATGGACTTATAGCTGCCTACCTAAGTGGTTTAGAAAGCCGCAGACGTGACAACTCATTCAGCGCGGCGGCAACTGTAAAATTTCATAATTTATTATGCAGTCTGATGTTCCTATGCAGCTGGCACATTTTCCGAAATTACCATACGAATCCCGCCAGGCAGACAATATAAACAATAAGATATATGCACCTAATAGCGGTATGGGGAGTTGGGTTCTTTCCGGTTCTGTTTGGCAGTCAGGCGAGATGTCTCACTCGCTAATGGATTAACTTGTTTGTCTATTTACGGCCGAACTATAATTTTAGCCTCTCGAAGTTACGGCTGGGCCATGCCGTAATAATTACAAAGTTTAGGCCTGCCAGCCAAACTAGTTTGGGCGAAAGCCAAGCGATCTAATGAGCCATTGTCTGGGCCTCATATTTCAGAGGTTCGGATAATAATCTCACGCCTGACTTATCGGTGGAGCGGGGTGCTAAAGGCCTTTGTCCCCATCGAAATTGATTGCTCTGAGCAGAAATGGAATTCCTTCTCGAATTTTTATTGCGCTCGCATAAAACTCGATCGCAGCCAGCCTGAAAATCGTTCGACTCTACGGGGCTCCGGTCGCGGAAAACGAAGTGAAATGAAAATCGAGCCGACACGCCTCCAAAATGAAAACCATGTGGGCGGTAGGCGGTAGTGGCAAGTCTAATCTGCAGCGCACTCGTGTTAAATGTCAAACACAATCAAATACAACAACAATTTGGGTGAGAGGAAACGAGCGGACCAGCTAACGTTGCTCCAATTTCTGGGGAACCCGTTCTTATCTGCCTGGAAGATGGTTGGGAAACTAACGCGAACTGACAGGATGACAGTTCGAATTGGCGTTTGCATACGTCCATCGACGGATTTAATACTTATTAATGACTTCCCGCCTTAAAAGCTCATAACGCGGCCTAATTAAAGCATACGGACCGAAATTCGCTTGCCAATGATGAATAGCTGGGAAATGGTTCGTAAATTGCGTCTTTAAATGGACGTGAGACATGTGTAATATGCAAATAGTGGAAAACAGACGAGATTGACATAACGAAGGTTAGGTTGTTGACCCACTCGGACCTTTGTTATGCTAACAACACCAAGACGATAACTGTAAAGTGGCCAATCTATTCCGAGGCGGGATTCTTTGGCTGCTTTGTATCTAAGATTCCGATAGCCAGAGCATCTTGGCTTCATGCTCCGGCAATTGTGTGGCTAGATGGCTGCGTGCGGAGTAAACTAACCAACAAATTAACACGCCAGTTAGTTAGTCAGTTAGAGGCGTCGATTGGGGTTAAGCAGCCGTGGCAGTTGGCCCAAAGTGAGGGAGAAAGTTGATGCAGCAGAGCCATAATTGAGCCAACTAGTTGCCGCAACTCGGCCATAAAGCACAGTTTTATTTCAAACCGCCGCCGGCCGACGCTACATAATTATGAAGAATTTCTCAATAAAGCCCGGAATCGAGCCAGCAGTAGTGCGAAAATTGATTAAGTTGGACCGGACGGGCCATACAAAAGCAGAGCGAATTGCAGTGTTCGTTTTATGGCCACCCTGGCCGGGCTATAAACCGCGGCCGAGCCGGAGAGCTATCGGTGAGCTTTAGATTTAAATTGGCATGTCAGGCAATTAGAAATCGGAGATAAATTTCAACCCCGGCCCACACACACGTGCAGTTCGAGTCAAATGTCTCTTGTCAATAAGGTGTTTTCAGCTGCATACCCCTGTTCGAAGCCCACACACTCACACACTCACACACTTGGCTGAAAAGCAATTGCTAACAAGCCATTGTTGACACATTGCCGCCATGTAAGCCCGTTTCATTGCACTTCTGTGGGTGGCAGCTGCTTCGATTGCCCAGGTCCTCAGCTACATATATCTGCACTGTGGCCCACCGAAAAGCAATTGGATCAAGCGGCGGAGAAAGCCAAGAGGAGTGCGCGGTAATCAAATTATTTTCGGGCTTTGGCAAGTGTTTTTATGGCTAGACAAGTCGTGTTTTATGTGCTGGAGCAGGTCGTAAGCCTATTTGGTTATGACTTCATTCCGCGAGGCTGCAGCCAGTTGGTGAAAGTGCGCTGCGAATGGCGATTAAAACCTAACGCATCTAAATAAATCAAGCTGAGCACTTTAGTTGACGTGTAATGTGCATAAGCTTATGAAAGCCATTATTCCGGTGAGCTGGCTATGTCCGAAGTTCGTTGCCCAAGTCTTTCGTTTGCCAAGTACCAGCAACACACCTTGGCTAATAGATTCTCGACCTTCGATAATGCCATAAAAATATTGTGCTAGGGCAGTCGGCTCGAAGTCTGTGCCTCGCATATCAATCGGCATCGAGTTTTTTAATTTGATTTTTAATGTTATTTTATTGTCGGCTGTATCTGTATCTGAATACGAAAGCGTTTGTAGCAGGGGAAGGAGTATCCGCTGGTATCGGTTTGGTACGAAGGCGAAAACATGGCTTAAATCACACCTCACTTGGCCGTTTGCGAATAGTTGGTTGCACAAACTCACTTGGCCCCACGAAGGAGCACTCTGCCCGATGGATATAGCCTGCCCTGGTAGGGACCACACTAAATTATGGATTGCACTTCACGTCACAAATTATCGATTGTTGCCAATTCAATCAGGAGCTATTCGATGGTGGTTTTTGTGCACTTTGCACCGATCTGGCTGAAAACGGTAAATGACAGATCTGGCGCAAGATAACGTGCACCGAAATCGACATCGCAGAAGACCGCGCGATCGATCGATCGATCAGGCGGATTACTCGACGAAAAGCCGCACCTGTCGCCAAGTGTAAACCGCTCGCAACTGACGCTGCTTTCAGACTGATCGAACCTGCGGAACCTGTGGATCTCTGTGTGGTTTGATCCCTGCCTGTGGATCGTGTTCGATAGGGTGTACATACGATTGCTTAATTCTTCTTTTAACGAACTGCTTAATATACAATGCCTATCACGTGTAGTTAACTAAAGTACAATAGCTAGTAGTTTTTGGTTGCATATTTCGTCCTTTAAATTGTTAATATTTATATAAAGAATGTATGTGAAAGCTGCAACGCAACCCGCATCTGCAACTCCAAACTTGTTTGAAGCACCCTTGATCATACTGCCATCCCAAAAGTATGCTTCGTTTCTAAGCATTTCCAGAGTCATTTACATATGTATATAAGTATGTAGATTTGCGTGTAAGAATCTCTGTAGAATCCTAGCTTAAAAATAAAACAACTTAGTTTCTACATAGAATACCACTTGTTTATAAATAATTGCGTAATATACTTCT
Organism: Drosophila santomea; assembly: GCF_016746245.2. Lineage (NCBI taxonomy): Eukaryota > Metazoa > Arthropoda > Insecta > Diptera > Drosophilidae > Drosophila > Drosophila santomea. Next base: position 15,983,454 of record NC_053016.2, on the reverse strand, counting down.
TTAAAGGTGTAAACATGTAGTAGTTGGAAATCGAACCGTAATATTATGGTGGCGCTGTTCAAAACAAAAATAAGTTGCTTTATCAATAAATGCCTTTTAAAGTAACTGTGGTCACAGTAGAGTGTGCAATGCTGACTAATATATGTAATATATACACGAAGAAATATATATTGAACTGAATTCCATAATTTAAAAGTAACATGAGAGAACGCTATAGTCGTGTTTCTCGACTATGAGATACCCGTTACTCAGCTAGTGGGAGTGCAAATCGGCATACAGATAGATATTTAAATAAACTTTGAGCTGCGACTAAGTCTCTAGAATCTTTATGCTCAGTCTATCAAACTTCCTTCTACCTGTTACATACATTTCAAAGATTCTAGTTTACCCATTGGCTCTGTAAGTAAGTGGTATAAAGATACCAAAAGGGTCCTTAAAATTAGAATGCAACATGAAAGTAGAATACGATTTGGCCAATCCCTTTTTTAGTGCTGGTTTTTATAAAAGCAAAAATATTTCCGAGCAATCGTACGATCTGGACTTGAAGTGACAATAAGTGCGGTGTCAACCGTGTTGTGCATCTGACGAGTTCAAGGTTGATTTGCAGCTGACCATGTTAGTTGGTCACCATCATTGCTCGCCGACTGGAGATCATTAGGCCGCACATTAGTGGCATCTCAGCGCAGGCTAATTACAAGTTGAGTGTGAACGGAAACAATGCGTTTCTGCGTGCCGCTTTTTGCTGCACAGCCTGCGATGCCCCAATGATGCATGATTAATGGCATTTTGCATTGTGGATCGACGGCGTGTGAAGCTCCCGAGGGGCCGGCCATCAAAGACTTACAATGCGTATACTTAGCATTGACTTACCTGAAACCAGGCAATCGCTAAGTCTAATGAGGACCCAAATAAATGTGTTCTACAAGCTGAGTATAAGAATGGGGATTATAGTAGGCTTAGTAGCATTGACGCTATCAAAAAATCAATTTGGATATTTGCAAGCATAACGGCCTCGTTCGTTGCCACATTTCATCAGACACCGTTTCCAAAAGGCAACGTCAAAAGAGCAGCCAACAAGGCGCAGACAACTTTTTGACACGCCAACTCTGTTAAGGGGCTGGACGTGGTTCGTTTATTAGTGGAATCGAATGAGCCCCAAAGTGTCATCAAATCAATGCAAACTAGCTGAAATCGAAGTCAGCCCCAAACTTTTCCGGCCAACATTTGCGCGCCATTAAGCATTATAGAAGTTGCGTTGGGTGTGGGCCCCACATTCCTCCCCTGAAATGGACAATTTTGTTGGCCCATAAGGGGCCATCGTAATGGGAAAAGTTGGCGCCACATTGGGGGCACAGGTGTGTCCCCAGGCAGGGAAATAGTTTCCCACCCGGCACTGCTAATAGATTTCCAAGCCAATAGACCATCCCCGGGGAGTTTTTCTTTATTTCTTTGCGAGACTTTTGGCAACTTCTTACTATTTCTGAGCCGTATTAAATTTGGACGTTAAACATGTAACCGAACTGCAAAAAGCAGTTTACTTTAGGCGTTCTTAGTGCTTTCGATAACGGAAACCACGTTTTCGGCCATGTCACAAAGGTGCGAGTATGTCTGAACGTAGAGGCTGTCCCTGTATGCTTTCCGCGATCGTAATTTTTTCAGGAGATACTGATAGGGGTTCTCCTTACGCAGCTGCTGCATCCATGGCTTTTCCTCCGATCCTTTGCCACCATAATCGGCCCCATCTAATGGGGTCTTCCCATTTTCTTCTTGTTGCCGAAAGTGACTTATCTCCAGCCTGAAGGCACTCAGTTCCATCGATGCCATCATCTCCTCCCACTCCTGGATGCCATTGCCTATACACCCCTTCACATAGATGAACTTGGAACGAATCCTCTCGTTATGCTGACTGAAATGCGTAGGGAAATCACTGCCTCTGCACAGCTTTAGTTCCTCTTGAACTTTGACTAGTTTTGCGAAGTACAACTTTCGTTTATTGGAGTCCGGGAACCGCAGGATTACCCTACGAACCGTCTCCAGTCGCAGATCCCAAGGGGGCTCCCTTGGTTTCTTAAGAGTTTCGTATAGTGATTTCAATGTCTCAAGGTCGTCAAACCGCACGCACCTGTATCCAGGATTCTCTACATTAAACACCTCCCTTTCGTCCAACACCCGCTCATAAGGACACATTACTTCGGGCGGATGCAAGAGGGGCACTATGGACGCCTGGTACTTGTTCAGGTCATTGGCCATTTTCTTCTTGGACTTGTCCGTAAGCAGTTGCTGGTGCCGCCGAAGCTTGGCCGTGTACTCCGGAGCCGGGATGCAGCGTCCCGTTAGACGGACCAAGAAAATACCGCGCACGGAGCCGATTACGTTGGGGAAAATGCGGAGCTCATATCGCTGCTTCAGCAGGTAGCATCCACGTGGTCGGTAGAGCGCTCGGCACACGTGCACCTCACCTGGGAAAACGGTGAAGCTGGCCTGCGACATTAGGAAGATCTGGCACTGGGCAGGGCTTTTGGGGGCACGCTTGCAGTCCACAGTCGCCCACTGGCAGGTGAGCACCTGGCCACCGACGTTCTCCACGCGCGCCACCTCCTTGACCACGTTCTGGAACGGGTGGCACTCGAAAAAAACGTTCGCGATCTCCGGCAAAAGGATGCGCTTTCCTGAGTTCACATACAGCGTACCGTTGATGATAACGGCTGCACGGGAAACGACAGATTCCTGATTTTTTGCCGGGTCAGGATCTGCCTTGTGGTGTTCCTCACCTTTTTCCTCCTCGTCGGCCATTAACTGAGAAGTGCCGCTCACGGTGAAAATAGAGTCACAAGACACCCGCTCGAGCCGACTAAGTTCTCCGTTGGTGAACTCCTGCTGCACGGAGCCACCCACCACCTCCAGTCTGTCCAGATTCGGGAAGAACGAGATGACGCGCCTGATGTCGCTGCTCTTGTTCTCGATACGATTCTCCAGCACGCGTGACTTCTGCCACGGGGTGGGCATCTCGGGCCGCTGGTACGCCCTGCCCAGGATCTCCTGTTTGGTGGCACGGGTTAGGCCAGTGATCTCCAGCTCCGCCCGACCGGACTGCTCGGCACGTGGAAGCGTCTCCTGCAGCTCGGGTAGAAGTTGGCATTGGCTGGTAAACAAGGCGCGAAGAGTGGCAGGTTTCTTTTGGAACAAGCTGGTGGGATTTATGCGGCCGGCAAGGTCGAGCAGCCGCTCCACGTTACCCCGATCCCTGGGAGCTACAGTGCTGCCGACGTTGATGAGCATTTCGTCGGGACGGCGGCCGAGCTTCCTCTGGATCTTCGCCTGCACGGCCGCACGGTTCTGGAGCGTGCTATACCACAGCTTCAGGCGAGGGTCCATGCTCAGGGATTCTCGCATATCCTCCTGCAGCGAACTGTCCGATTCAGACAGTGTGATGGTACCCCGCTTCTTGTCGAACATGTCCTGGATAATCTCCTCCACTACCTGCTTGCCATCCCGTTCGGAAACCGCCTTCAGCTGGTTGTGCTTACGGAACTTGAGGGTTGTGGAGTCTGACTTTATTTCCATCTCGTTCTTCTGGGAATCGGGTTCCTCCCTGATGAAGGACTGCAACCACGAGCGGTGCCTGGAGCCGGGCCCTAGTCCAAGTTCGTTTCTCTTATTCATTTTTATTTTTTTTTATTTTTTTTTTTCAAGTGTGATGTGTTTGGGTGCTTTGATGTGTATAGAGTCTGCTCGAAAGCCACTAAATCTGAGCTGTGCTTTCGATCACCGACGCAATATCCTCCACCGCGCTGCACATCAATGCGTACAACTGGATACAGATTGAGTCTATGAATAACTTGGAACGTGGAATCTTATTGGCCACCTGCAAGCTGGTACTACTCGTAGTATCTCGGTTGGCGACTCTCACTCCAAGGAGATGCACCTTTTGCTCCCATTCTTCCAGTACACTACCCAGTATTCCACGCACATAAATCATTTTTGAGTGATCGCGTTCCCACAGCCTATTAACTGAGTCCGCTCTATTCAGTGGCACTGTAGATGTTCTTCGCCAGCCGTCTAGCAAGTTGGTCAGTTCCGAAAAGTGTGCAATGCGCTGCCGTATGTCCCGACTATTACACACCAGGTGGATTAGCGAGTGCACACTGTAGTCCCAGGAGGAAGTACCTGAATTTCCAGGCCTCACCCGCTTGTAGAACGCCATGAGGCGCGCAAAATCTTCGTGAGTTGGGCACTGGAAGCTTCTGTTGCGGCAGTTGAATGCCTCGCGCTCCTCCAGGTGCCGTTCATATGGACAGAGGGTCAATGTCCGCTGCTGCAGATGCACCCGCGCCTCATAGGACATCACCTGAAGCTTCTCCAGTTTCAGGCGGTCCAAGTATTCTTTGGGCGGAGTGCAGCGACCGTTCAAGTTCAATGTGAAACCAGAGGGACGACAGAAGAAGATGCGTGGACTGGTCAATAGCAGCCAGCGCTGCTTCACAATGGCCACGTGGCGCGGCTGATAGAGAACCGTAACATCTCGGATCTCGCCCGGTAGAAGCACAAATGGGGCCACATCGAAAAGGAAGTCATCAAGATCGGCTTCCATAAGAGTATTGTTGTTCGAGAAGAAGTTGACCTTCTTCCAATAAAGGCGCAGCTCTCGGTGTCCAATGTTTTCGATGCGTATAATGGGGCGCAGGTATCGTTGAAAGGGTTGACTGGCAAAGGTTCGGTCAATGGTGGGCGAGAACTCTGGATTATGTGGCCAGAAATTGATGCCATTAATGCGAACGCCTGGTCCGCTAACCGCCTGCTGGATCGTCCCTGCAGATTGGGTCACCTCGACTGCGCCACTGGCGCCTAAAGAAGCCTCTGAACGATTGGACACCTTTATGTTATGACCCAGAACCTCCTGACACTCCTTGCACTTCTTGCCCACCACCTCCAAACTACGGATTTGTGGTGCTGGCTCTGGCATAGTATCCACATCCTCTTTTATTAGCTGATCACACCCCAACATTTCAGCAGCTGAATAGCTGGGCAGTCCTACGGTCTCCAAGCAGTCCCCTATCGAGCGTCTCACTACTTTTCTCTGGTGATTTTGGATCATAAGCTCCGGAGTCCTGCCCAATTGGCTGCGTAGTCTCTTTTGCAAGGCACGTCGTTGAATGAGCATGTTCTTCCAGTAATCTAGACGACTATCGATTTTACTCTTGCGATTCGGCAAAGAACCGGAGGACACACTGAAGGATGACTCATGGTGAAGTCCTCGTTCAGAATAATTGTTGAAAATCCCTTTTATAAGGTCATTGGCTAAGCCATCTGGGTGAATGGATGTGTCGGATGTGTCCTCCTCGGTTAGCACATTTTTCTGGCTTGAACGCATTTATAATTTTATTCGATTTAAAGGTGTAAATTGTAAGCATTTACGTGAATGTTTTGACTTAAAGCTCTAGAGCCTGCTCACCAGAACAGTTTAAGAACCCTAAGAAGGAATGGTCCCCATGAAGCATATCAGTTATCGATCGGAATCAATAATCCAAAGGATCCATAGCCGTATCATTATCGAGATCTTGGCAACTGGTATTATACAGATGCCGTTCTAAAAAAACTAAACTGGCTAAACTTCATGACATACTTTTTTGACGAAAAAGAAAAATGATAGGTATCGACTACTCGATACGCGATACATATCTAAAAGTTTGTCGATAGTTCGATATCGATGAGCAAAACAAAATTAGTTAAATTGTGGTGTTGAAGGAAGAATAAATGGCAAGTAGGCCATAATAAAAATCTGTCGGAATCAGTGATTCTGATCAAGAATATACTTAGGTCTAAATCGTTTCCTGTTACTCTCTTGATTTTCTCTAGCAGTGAATATACCTTTCATAAATACATCATGTAATGTGAAAACAAATGATTTGTGCAGGATTATTTTAAAACAGCATGCGGCTTATAGTTCTCCCTAGGTAGGTACTATTTCTGTACTCTCTATGACGGACACAATGTCCTCTGACATGTTGCACAGATGTGAGTAAGTTTGGATGTACAGCGCGTCCCGGAAATATTTTGACCGATACAATTTGCGGATCACCGCCGTCCGGATCTTCTTCTCGTCCAACTGCGTTTCGCCCAAAATTTCCATTAGTTTCTCCATGTCGATGGGTGTCATTGGCTTTGGCTGCTCTGGTTCTTCTCCGTATTTCTCCTCATCACCCTCTTCGGAGTCTCCCAACAAGCTGTGGTAGTACCGCTGTAGCTCTGGCTTGAAAAATGAGTCTTCCACGTTGAACATGAGGTCCTCCCACTCGGCGATTCCATTGCAGATTACACCGCGCACATATATGAACCTCGACCGCTGTTTTTGCTCATCCTGCTTGGTAGACTTGGCATTCGATGATACGCCGCCTAGCAGAGGAGCTAGGAGTTTGTTAAATTCGGAAAATATCGACTCTCGCTCCAGCAATCCCTTGGTCCGCATTATGTAGTCCTTGATCGTTGACAGGCGCAGGTCCCAGAGCGGCTCCCGCGGCTTCTTTAGGCGCTGATGGAACGCACGAAGCACCTCCAGGTCATCAAAGCGGGCACAACTATAGCCCGGATTTAGGGCGTTGAACGCCTGCCGGTCGTCCAGCGGACGCTCATAAGGGCAGCAAGCCGGAGGAGGCACCACCATGGGAGCTAGGGCGCCCAAGTGGGTGGTCAGCTTATCAATGGCCACTGCATCCGACTTGCAGATGCAGACGCACTGGCACTCGAGTAGTTTGGCCATGTAGTCCGCTGGCGGAGTACAGCGTCCGTAGAGGCGGAGCAGTAGGGACTCCTGGCGACCGCAAAAGATGCGCGGCTCCACCTGAAGCAGCCACAACTCCACCGCCATCGCCACTTTTCGGGGCTGGTAGAGCACCGCCACATTTCGAGTCTCCCCGTGCGAAAGCCTGAAGCCCTCCAGATCGAAGTGAAACTCGTTGTCCTGGGCCAGCAACAGGGATCCCCTGTTGTAGTAGTAGGTGCTCTGTTTCCAGGAGAAGGAGAGCGACTGCTTGCCAATGTTGGTCAGCTGCAGAACGCGCTTAAAGCGACGCCGGAACGGATCGCAGGAGAACCGGGCAACGATTTCGTAGCAGTCCTTTAATCCGCCGCCACCTTCCTCGCACGGAATGTAGTTCACACCATTAACCCGTAATCCCACATCAGGAATGGGCGGTGGGGCTCCTGACGATTTCTCCTCCGTTTCGCCACACGACTCGCAGACGCACTCCTCGGAGCAGATCGGCGAGCTGTCACTTTGGGTCACCGTGTGCATGGAATCCACATCCACTAGGACCGGCTTTGGTGATCGCTTGAGCTTGCTGATGGCAGTGCCCTCCACCTGCAGGGCGTCCACATCGGGAAAGAACTGCACAACGTTCTGGATGTCGGGAAAGCGTTGCTCCAGCCGTTTGTCCAGGAACTCCGATTGCAGCCAGCCAGGTGGCGGGATTTGATGCAAGGCCTCTTTGCCCAAGAGCTCCCTTTGGCAGACCCCAGGCAAGCCAATGACCTCTACATCCTTGTAGCCCACCCTTTCTGCCTTCGGTGTCGTGGCCTCCAGGCCGGGAATCACTTGGCACGTGCAGGGATCCACTTGGTCTGCCAGCTTGGAAATGGGCGCGCTCATCAGACGCTCGCACTTCATGCGTTCCGCGTAGTCCAGCACCTGCTTCACCGTCTGCCCCTCCCGGTTGTCCAGCGTGGAGCGGCGGTTGAAGAGCACTTCACTGGCCAGCTTGCCCGTTTCCCGCTGGACGCGCTGCTGCATCTTCTTGCGCTGGTGAAGCACCTCCTTCCAGTACCGCAGGCGCTTGTCCACGTGCGGTTCCCGCTCATCAAATGACCACGCCATATCAGCCGCGTGACAGGAGGACGAGGTCTCCGGATAGTCCCCCCGTCGCTCCTTGAAAATCTCGGACAGAATGTCCTCCACCATGCGCTCCGTGTACTTGCCCATGGGCGAGGCGGCATTCAGCTGGGCCTGCGCATTCCAACGGGTCGTGGGTTCGGTCAGGGAGGATGGTAGCGACACCATGTTGGCCAGTGTAAATTTCGAAAAGTTTTCAGACTCGTTGGTTTTGGGGGTAAGCGTGGATTCCGTCATGTTGAACGTTTGGCACTCAAGGGCCAGAGGAGACTTCACCGTCTGCCGCTTTTTCTCTACTATGTTCTCCATTTTTTAAGCGGCTTCGAGTTTGGGGTTCGAGTTAACTTGAATAGTAATAAAATATATATTGACATACGGTATATGGAACCCTGACTCGAATGGAAAAGACTTAATTCCAAGCTAGCTGTATAATCATATTCCCACTCGCTGTAATCAAAATCAAGTGCGTTGGGGAGTAGATTAGGTAGATTTTTTTTTCTTTTAATTGGGTGTTGCCACTTAAAAAATAGATAACCAAAACTTGGAAAGGTTATATCGATCGGTACTATCAGTGGTATGATTGCTAGTCGGCGGTGCTCTCGATTACGGAGACGATGACCTCGACAGCATCACATAGCAGACTGTAGGTGTGCATGTAGAGGGAGTCCTTGAGGTACTTGCTCGCCTTGACTCTCTTCGAAACCTTCTCCACGATCTGAAGTTCGTCGTTTTCATCTGGAGCCTGCTGGCGGTTCTTCTGGGTTAGTTCGGCGGCGATCGGAATAGAAGCACTCTCGCCCAGATAGCGAAGGAGCTCCAGCTTGAAGAACTGTTCATCCAGGCCAGAAGCCATTGCTTCCCATTCGTCGATGGTGCTGCTGATGGTGCCGCGCACGTAGATGAAGCGAGATCTATCCCGCTCCGTGTTGTGCTCCAGGAAGGCATAGGATGAGCACCTGTTGCACTTCATCGGCTGGAGCAAGGCGATCAGTTGGTTGTGGAGATTCTCGCGCAGAAGACGACTCTCCTGCTTGCCAATAAAACGACGCAGGGTCTCGATGCTCAAATCCCAAGGTCTGTCGCGTGGCTTCTTGGCCAGTTGATACAAGTCCTTAAGCGCCTCCAGATCCTCGTATCGCTGGCATCGATAGGAGAAGTTCTGGGCATTGAAGACCTCGCGTTCGTCAAGGGGTCTTTGGTAGGGACACAATGGTCGCGGATTCTCGATAATGGGCGCCAAGCTGGCCTGCATTTGGAGGAGGCCCTGGGCCTGCAATTGTTGCTGCTTATCTAGGGGCACCTGTCTGTGACCCTCGAGACGTCTCTGGAACGGAGTGGGCATGGTGCACTGACCCTGGAGAACGACGTCCAGCCGACGGGTGCCACAGAAGGGCGACTTTTGGAAGTTCACGTGCCATCGCTGCGTGTACAGGCCCACCTTCTTCGGCTGAAACATCACCCGGATGAGGCGGCGACCCTGCGGCTCCAGTATGAACTCGCTGCGGTCGAATACCAGCTCGGAGTTCAAGGGCAGCCGGTCGGAGCGCAAGCGGTTCTTGCTCAGCCAAAAGACGTGCACCAGCTTCGGACTCAGATTCTGCAGGAAGTCATTATGTTAGCGAGCACTATTATCCTTGCACTATTATTTACTAAAGCCGAAAGCAGAAAGGGTACAGGATGACCAGCTAAAGAAGATGGAGGTCTCGAAAAACGGACCCCAGTTTGACCCCAGATTACCTGAATGTCCAATAGCATCTTCACCACGCGCTCATATGGTTCACATTGGAGCAGCATGCTGATGCTTTTGCTTATGGCGCCGACAGGATTGCGGTAATCAATGAGCACGCCGTTGATCATCAGACCGTGTATGTCCTTGGCGTCATCCATGTCCAGACTCTCGACAATTCCCTTTGTTATTTCCTCGAGTGCCGGCTCCGGATCGCCATCGCTCTCCTCCCCCTCTATGGACAGCAGATCCGACTCCGAATCCTCCTCCTCTTCCGGAGTGGAGTTCCCGGAGATTTTAGACAAGGAAGTGTCGTCGACTTTGATGATTGGCAGAGTCTTCGTGGATGAGCCCACCAATGCCGGCGTTACCTGCAGTCCCTTCAGGTCGGGCGCAAAGTCAAGCACCTGTCGAATGGAGTGTTTCTTGTCCTCAAGACGTTCGCTCAGGACCTGGGAGCGCTGCCACTGGCTCTCGATCTCGTTGGGTGTCAGGCGGGTGGCAGCCAGCTCCTTTTGGGTGACCTGCGGTAGGCCAACGAACTCCACCTCCTGCAACTGCGGCTTCACGGCGTACAGCGCCTTAATCTCGCGGCACAGATGGGGATCACAGCGCGGCTTCAGCGAGCTCAGGGTAACGTTGTCCTTGAGGCGAGCAAGAGGACGCGACCGGTCTGCGGTGTCAAGGACGCGCAGGATCATCCGCTTGTTGGCCTCGTCGATGGTTGCCGAGCGGTTGAAGAGCACGTCCTCGGCCCGCTTTCCCGTCTGCCGCGCGATCCGATCCTGCAGTCGCCTTCGCTCCTCCAGGACGCGGTTCCAGCTGCGCAGTCGCGGGTCCATGTCCAAATCCTCGTCCAGCGGCAGGTCCCTGGACTTCTCCGACCGGCAGAACTGATCTAGGATGCTGTCTGACGGTTTTTGCTGGAAGTTCTGCATGCACAGGACCTCATTGAGAATGTCCTCCACGGTCTGGGTGGCCAAGAACATATGCTCAGGCTGCTGTTCCTCTTGTTCCATGTCCATGAAGTTCTGTTTGTTGGAGTGCGAACCGTTGATCGATAGGCTCCCAATCTTCTTGCCCACGGAGTTTATGACGGAGTGCTGCGTGGGCCTCATTTTTGTTATATGTTATGTTTGGACTCGATGCGCTTGGCTTAATGTATGATACAGCTGTGTAAAGGTGACATATATGTAAATAAAACTCCTTTTTTTGGCAGAACACGCTTAGTTCAGCCTGATTTGAAACCGTTGAAGTTTAAGTTATAGTTATTTCCAAGTAAATTGCAATTTATGAGCCTGCCTGTTGTGTTAATTTGCTAACAATCCCCATCGAAAAATTCCAAAAAGCTAATAGAAAAACCTGGCTCGTGTGACAAGTCATCGTAATTTTCGCTCAAGCAGTTGGCCCGGCTTCCAATTGGGGTTCCCCATTTGAATTTCCTTCGCCTTTTACCTTAAGTCCCAATGACATTGACGTGCCGCCTTCACACAATTCAAAAAGTTTCTGTAAGTTGTTGTTGATGTTGATGTTGCCATTGTGACTGACACGGCCAACGAAGAGAAAGGAGTCGCCTGGCTGTCGTATATCAACTTACCTGAAACGGAAAGAAGAGAAATATTAAATTGATTTATACACAGGTCATGTGCATCGTACGCAATAACTGAATATGAACTATTCCGCATTTATGGACGGTTCAAAGGCTCATTAATTATGTCATCTGCCGTTTGGCAGTAGGTCGGAAGCGGCTCTTTGGGGCGGCTTGTTGTATTCAGGGATTTACCCCGCCTTCGGGAAGAAGAAGTGAAATGAAGTTTCTCGACTGGTGGCTTTTCATACGAAGAACAAACTTTCTGCTTAACAAAGGGGAAAAACAGCCGTGCGAAGCAAAGCTATATCAATTACCCTGGCAACGAACCGCACAGAAGTATAAAGTAATTTGGCCCGAACCGCTAAGGGAGGGATCCTGGCCAGAACAAAAGCGACCAGACCGCAGAAAAGGAAGCCGAGTAGGGACTGATAGTGGAAGAGGCAGTGGGTAGTGGGGCCCGGAGCTACGGAAATGTACTGCATTGTTGGCAATTTCGATACTCATCATTATTATGGCGGCTGGAAGCCGTGGAGTGCATGTGTTCCGTCTACGTGCCGGTGAAATGCAATCAACATATTGTAATACAGAAATGCATATTGAGAACGTGCAAAAGATACTCGTACTTGCAACAATGCCGTGCAGCATTTGCACTTAACGGCCCGGCAGAGAAAAACAAAACGAAGCCATGCCGAAACGGGGGACATTGTTATTGCCGCTTCAAGTGCATCCAGCAAAAAATCTCGCAGCGTTTGCATTTTGATTTCCCATCTCGCATTCTCCCGAGCAACGCATTTATTATTTACCAGCCAGCAACAGGCAGCCAGCAACAGTAAACAGCGTGCTGCAACAGCAACAGCAACTTAATTCCGCAGACTCATGCTGCAGTTGTCAACGACTGCGACGGAGGCACTCTTGCCCCCACGATCCCACTGCTCCTCCTTCCGCGCTGCCGCATGTTGCATACCTCTTGGTGTTGACAGTGAGACAACAGCAGCAACTCAAGACCCAGACGCCAACTGTGGCGCTCGTTGAGTGAAGTTGGACGGACAGACAAACAGACGGACAGACAGACATACGGACAGACAGACATACGGACGGACTGACATACGGACGGACTGACATACGGACGAACTGATCTCTGTCGCGGCAGACAAATAGGTCCAGACAAAAAGTTTCATGTAAGCAAGTTCAAGGAATCCGCTGGTAATCAAATAAATTGCATTTTTAGACGCCCATCTATTATACATTATTATTTAGAGTTTACAAATTATTTTTAAATCGCCAAGGTGGCTGCTATTATTTGGTTTAAAGAAAACATGACTTAGCTTAACCTAAACTTTTTAAAAGCTAATTGTATTCGAATAGATATTGTACACTATCTGACATTATCCGGCAGGTTCTCTCTACGAGTATTATAGATATTTCGCAGTATTAATGTTTCAGCTTAAACAAACATAGATCAACCAATCATATAAAAAAAGGAAGAATTTAGACCAATCTTGAAGCAACTTATCATGGTGCTTACAGATTACTCTAAAATGTAATGTGGATCTGGAATTAAAATTAAACACGAATTTAATTTCGATTTTTAATCTGTGAAATGATATTTTCATCGCCTAAAAACTCTTTTAAGATCAAAAAATGATTTGATTCACGAAGCTAATACTCTCGCTGACATATAAAAATGTAGGGTATTCAAAGCACTAAATCAAATTTATATGCATTCGGTTAGTTTCCGCTCAACATGCAAATACTGCCCGCCACACTTGATGACGCCCATAAAAATCAAATTTTTATTGAATGAATTGCAGCGGTTAAGACGCAAAAATTATTTGTCAAGCGCCGAGGCCAAATCCATTGAGATTTCCATAGCCCGGCCACGGGACTTGTTCGGGCGGTTCCAATCGAGGCGAGGGTTCGCATCGCATGTGTGGCCATAAAAAGTGCGTTACAAATAACTGCACTTTTATTGGATAGTGCTGTGGCGGCAAGTGCCTCACTGCCGCTGCCTTGGACCGCTAGAGAGGTCCGCTGTACAATCGAGTCTTAGGATTGCGTTGAGCCAGTGCGAAAAAGTGTATTGAGTTCCGAACAGAAATCGTGATATATTCATCACAATAAAATAAATTTGCATTCGTATATGCAAGATTTAAAAGTATATAATATATATATTTGATATTGCTGTGACATATTTAAGTGTCCAAGGATGAATCGATATTTTCGCTCTTTTTTTGAGAAAACGGAAAGATGTCATTTGATATTACATTTCTGAAGCAACAAATGGAACTGAATGCAAAGTATGACCACCCCTCATTGGCATCAAGATCAAGTGTTACACAGTATTTTTCTCAGTGCAGACTCTAACTCGAAGTCTGAGACTCGAAAAGAGTTGATTCGAGTTAATTGCCGTGCAATTTGTGACCAGCAAATGGAATGCGCTGTCAAATCAAACCAGAAGCACTTAATTAAACTTATTGAAGGCAGTCGCCAAATGTAGCGTTGGCAATTGCACTCCTAATTGCATAAGCATGTTGCTGGTGTCGCGATGTTGCTGCCACACTGATGGATGTGGCCTGCAGCACGCAGCACGCAGCATGCAGCATATCCTTGCTTGGACTCATTCGCTTGTTTACCTGACTTCGGCGGACTTGATAATGGCCTTTGGGGGCGCATCCCAATAGTGGGGGGCGGGCGGCACCCACTGGCGCAGCACCTGGTAGTTGCCCTCCAGCAGCGCCATGCCCTCGATGACCTCCTCGTCGGAGTCGCCGTCGTTATTGGGACCATCGTTGGTGTTGGTGTTGGTGCTTGTGTTTGTGTTGCAGCTGCCATTGTTGTTGCTGACTCGACTATCGCAATCGGCATGCAAATTATCGGGCGAATCGTTCATTGTTTCGGCCGGAAAGGCAGAAGAAAAGCACTAGACTTAGATTTTGGCGCCGCTTTCACTGACACTTCTCCGCTATGAGAGCCTTGGATTTTGCGGGTAAACAAAGATGCGCATTGCCATTTGCGCTGACTCACAGACACAGATACGCACTCACACAATGGCAGACTCCCACACACACACGAGTACAAACACAAAAAACTATTCCCCCCCAGAAAAAGAAGCGCCGGCGAACAATAACAAAGACGACCGGCGAAAGATGTTAAGGAAAACTCGAGTGGTATTCTATCTCGCTGACACAGATTCCGCGAAATCGCGATAACCACTGGACTTCGATTCCAGTTAATGAATAATTATAGCTAATTGTGGCAATCGCGGGATTGTTATCAGCAGCGGGATAAGTCGGAAAACACGAGGAGTCGGCGGATCCGTCCGCTCGCGTTGCACTCACGGATGGTTCTTGCTTCTAATCGGCGAAAATGTTCGTTGCGTTTGTTTTGGCACGACGGGATTGACAAGCACGGCGAAAACGCAAACACGGCGCACAAAGGCTCACCAATACTGCGCCACTGACACACACACACACACACACACCTCTGCCGCACACTCGCACACATACATCCACCAGAGGGTTAATATCTGGCACTCGCTTTTGCATCCCTTGTCGATGCCAGAGAACTCGCACCCCGCGTCCACCCCGCGTCTTGTGTCCTGCGATTTCTCCGCTTCAGTTTCAGTTTCAGTTTCGGTTTCGGCTGTTTCGCCTTCAAATCGCCCGCTTTTCCTCCTCTTTTTAGTGTGCGAGCAAAATAAGGGTTTGCAATGTAATGTTTTTATGTCTGATTTCGTTTTCCTAGCTTGTGGTGGTGCAAGTGGTGTGGGGAGGGTGAGGGGGGTGGTGCACGTTCAATACTCGCATATTGTTGAAATTATGTAGCGAGGTGTGCAAAAGGGGGTTGAGGCCGTGTGAGACCGGCAAAAAGTGCTCCAGAGAGAGCTTAAAGTTCAAAAAACGTTTTCGAACTGTGGTGCCAGCCCTCGCGAGAGAGGAGAACCAATAATAATGCACCGATACTAGCTGGTATGTACATTAAATAATTATTATAATCTACATGGAATAGATAACTGATAACTGATCGTTGAATAATAACTTCTGCGGAAATGATCTGTTCAAAGCAATTAAATGTATCACAACTAAATAAATACCTAATAACCTGCGTCTGAATCAAATCTATTTAAGGATCTATATACTAGCATGGATCCTTTGTACAACTTCCAAATAAATATTTACATTTTTATTATTGCAACATTTGTTTCTTATTTTTATTTAATATCCTTCCACTTCCTACTGGTCTCGAACCACTGTGCTCAGCTAAAACTTATAACCGTAAATGTCTGGCAGCCACGATCCCCGTGACCTCTCACGCACACTCCCGCACAGTGCTCTTGCCGCTCACACACACACACTCACATGGAAAGGAAGCGAAGGCAACAAACCCCACAAACATTGGCCAAAGGACGCAAACAAAGGACGAAAGGAAAGGAAGCGAGCGCTCGAACTTATGCTCATATTTTGCTGCAAACGCACTTCGCTGAGAGGAACAGAGACTCTCTCCCAAGTTGAATTCTCAGACTCTCTCGCTCTTGGCAGGACCTCTGCTGATTGCCAGGTTTTTTAATTCACTCACCCAATTTGAATGTCGTTTGGCTGCCGGCTGATGTTGCTGCTATTGTAGCTGCACTGTAGTATTCACCCCTAAGCGTCTTCACGGTAATTTGAACACGTGCCGAACAGCTGAGCGAGTTGAGTGGTAGGGGTAGGGGTGGGGGTTGGGAGGTGGTTGGGTGGCATTTGGTCACCCTGAAGCCACCCCCGTTGGCAGAACCAGCCAGACACTCTGGCGATCGTTAAATTTTATGATTTCATATGCCGCCCATTCTCCGAACAGGACAAACAGACATCCTTTCCGTTCAGTTGGAGCAGAAGAGCTTTCGTCGCAATTAACCATTCTGAAGAGTTGACCGAAAGCAACTGTACTTTCTATGCAGGCCAAAACAATCAACTTGGCAACACCTACGAGGCCCCAGGGAACAAATGCACAAATGTGCACTGGGAGAAAAATTATAAAGTTACTTACAAGTATCCGGGTGTAGATGCTGTTTTCCATGCTCATATGTAGCGGAGACTGCATGAGTGTTTGTATGAGTGTTTTAAATAAAATGAAATATAAACTAATTGGATTTATTAGCCAATTAATAAGACAATCAAGATAATATACGAAGAAATGTAGGAGTGCTTTAATCGCTTTATTGTGTAAATTTTTATTCTTTTCAACATGAGTATGGTAATCCCTATTGTTCCTTAAGACACCATTAATCTACTTTTTTTTTTAGAATATAATAGATTATTCACTCTGCAGCTAAGTATAACAGTATAGATGTGCAAGAGCACGGTGTTCTTCGCTTACCTTTCATTACCAACGACATAATATTTGTTTAAACATTTCTCTGTCTGCCAGCGCAGGAAAAGTGAAAGCTCGCTGGGCTGCGCCGAGGTATTTAATGTGCAAACATCCCGACACCCACTGACTGACCCACCATGCTGCCATGTCGCAAACAACAACAAATTGCGTCGTTTGCCAAATCAACCCTGCAGACAGGACAACAAACATACAAGGACACCCGTCTACGGAGTGGGTGGATCGTGGATGGCGGTGGCAATAACAACCGACACTTCAACAGCCGCACACAATTTCCGTTCTGGATACAGGACTTTAGATTAAAGCGAGCCCTCCTTCAGGATTTTAATTAAAATGCATCTGCTTGGTTGGCGAGGTGTGAGTCCTGGCTGTCATTAGCAACATGTTGCTGGGCTCAGCTCTCGCATCAGCAACCAGCAACATCACAGCCAATCGCATTTGCGTAATTTAATTTTATTCATTGCATAACTCACATAGTTAGCAAGTCGAAAAGTTTAGTCAAGAGAAAAGGGCTAACGCTGACACATCCCCTGGAGGCAAGAACACACTGGGAAAATTACCATATATACAACATATGGTTTTCTGATAAGCATTATCTATTCTAAGCATTACATTTCCTAGAGCATACCTTTCAATAGAACTAGGAATGCTGCAACTGTGATCCATTTTAAGATTTTAAATTTATGTAAATAGTCAGAATAACAGAGAGTGATTTAGGAATTTTTCTTCGTGTACATACACACGTTCCACTTCAGTTATGAGAGTCGGCATAAAAATAATTACATAAACTTTATGCCCTGTCCGTCTGGCGTTCTTCGATGGGTCTTTCCACCCTCGATAATGTCGCAATACGCCCACGCAACCCTTGCTGCACCACCGCCCTATTCCACCCACCGCCAACTCCACCTCCACCTCCACCTCCACTTCAGACAGACCGCACAGTTTTGAAAACAGCCAAACCGAGAGCGGTGTAAACATTCTGCCCGCCGGCAACATTCTCCCCAACTAGACACACACACACCCACGGTCCGGTCCTCTGGGTCGGCTTTAACATGATTTGTTGGATTTGGCGAAAAGATTTCCTAATTCCATTTGCTAGACAGGTCTACGTCTACGTTCTACGTACTGCGGTCTGTGACTAGTTTCGGATTTTCGGGGTGGCTAACCAAGTTTGGCCGGGCTTTGTGGCATTGCAATTTAGATTTTTGGATCGCTGCACTAGTAATCGATTAAATTAATTTTAAGCATGTGCTTTCCTTCATATATGTCCCTATCCACTGGTTATCTCAGTTAATTACATTAATGTAAATATTTTTTCAATCAAGTATGGTTTTTGCAAATAAATTATTAAGCACTTTGACACATTTAGAAAACGGTTCGTGAACAATTTATAAAAGTGCACAGAGCCAAGCCATCTTGAAGTTCAATATCTGAAGCGACAATACCGCTGTTGTTTCCCATCTTTATCAAAAAGGCCAACCGAGCTAGGCCCGAAATCAGGGCCATAGGAACCAGCGCAATTACAATTACATTAGTCAGTCACTTTATGGTTTCTAGTCTGGGCGAAACTGTTCAGTTGAGTATTTTTCATTAGTGGGTTGACTGATATTTCTTAACACTTCATTACGGAGCGCTATTACTTGTCGCAGTGACTTTGATATGCCCATTGTTGTGTCTTCCTCACATTGGCCCCTGTCTGAAGTGGTGGGAACCCGCTGGAGTTGAGGGGCCCACACAGAATAAAACCGAGCAGAGAGAGAGCTCCAAGCAGTTGGCGGTAACTACTCCACTTTTTTGGTCTGTGGTCCCCCCCCCACCCAAGTGGGGCAGAGTAAGCTGATCTTGGGTCGTTACTCCCGTTGCCAAAAAAAGAGGCAGCACTTGAAAGTGCGGACGAGCATATGCAAATGTGGAGCATATTGTTTGGCAACTTCCTAGACCCAGTCATGTTGTTGTTTATTTAAAGACTTCCACGGCCGGTTGGCCGGAGCCACATGTTGACGAAATCCGTGGCCAGGGAACCACATCAAAGTAGCTGCGAACACAAATGAAAGCGAGCATTTCGAAATGGGAAGCCATGTGTAAGTTCCAGTTAAACGTTCTATTCTTGAGGCGGTGTACTGAGAACACATATATGTATATGCTTTGGTGAGTATCCATATAGACTCAGTCATCGCCGGCGGCCAAGACCAAAACTCAAATAGATTAGTACATTTGATGCCTATTTGTGTTTGTGCTCGTGTTTGTTTATTATTAAAATCAGCTTATTTGCACTTATTTCGACTGCGGAGCACAGCCCACAGGCCATTCGGAATGGGTTTGGTTCCTGGCCAGGGAAAGGGAGAAAGGAGAAAGGGCTGGAGAGTACAAGTTCCGGATTTGGGTTCATAAATATGCAAGTCATTAATAGAAATATGATTTACCCGAGGCAATCGACCGTCCTATTCGTCCTGTCCGCCCCATCAAAGTCAGCAGACTAGAGCTACCCTCTGAAAGTACGGATGTTGGTGGACTCGGTGATGGAATGACAGGCTAAGCGATCCACTGGGACTGGGTGAGTTAACTGGGGAAACCGCCTGCAGTCCTACACACACACACCCACATAAATTGAGTCGAAATTATGCTTCATTTGATTTAACACAATCGGTTTGACTCCGCTTTCTGGTTGCTGTTGTGTTGATGCGATGTCAAGGCATTTGAAGTTACCTCCCAGTGTTCCAAATATCGTTTGCTCTCGGCCCTTTCAGCGACAATTGGATTAGACCCAGGATGGCATTGATTTGCCCTGTTTGGGGTGACATGTAATCGAGAACACTTCAGGCACTGGGAGTTCCGGATCGCCCCGAGGCACAGGATGAGGTTTGGAACTCAAGCAGAAGAAGGATTGTCAAGGACTGAGCGACCCACGAAATACCATTGGTGATCTTGTTAAAGATTCGAGAGACGAGAAAATCAAGTTTAATAAATAAATTATCCATCCACGTCGACTTCACTCTACTTGAAAGTACTTTCCATATTCTGCATGATATCAACGCCATTATTCCGCACCCCGGCCAATCTATCCATGACCCGATGTGCCCGCGGCCAACTTCAATAATAAACACATTGTCTTTTGCGGGCCAAGGGGCTTTTCTTGGAGTTTACCAGCCCGCACCCACCCCTTTGATGATGATCGGGCGGTAAACGCTAATATTTCCGCTATAGCAGCGATTTCTTTCACTTAACCGCGGGCCAATGCAACTTGCAGCTTGCACATGCTTTTTCCACCGCCGCACTTTGCTTTCAGCATGCTTTTCGATTTTCATCCATTTTCCCCACGGCCTATCTGTTTTGTGTTTTTATTGACAGGCTGCTGCTCGCCAGCGGCTGAAGTTGCAACATCCGCACATGTGGCCGGAGCCACCAGATCTACTTCTGCTCGGCTTTCCTGTTTTCCTTGCAACACAGCAGCCGCAGAAGCAGCAGCAGCATCAGCAAAGCATTGTTATTGTTTATTGATGCACTACTTTGCGCTATTTTCGTGTGGCAACTGAAAATGCAACTTCAGCAGATGGCGATGGCATGCTGTGGGCGTTCGTTCGAGTCGGAGCACAACGTCCAGAATCTAGTCCAGAAACCAGAAACCAGAAACCACAAACCAGAAGCCGAGGAGCAGTTGCTATATTCCGTGGCCAGCTCTTAAAATACTCGTATATAAATCGTTTTCCAACCACATAGCAGATGCAGATTTAACGAACTTCCAAAAAAAAAAGGAACGGAAGGCGACTTTCAATTAGCGGGCTTGTGTTTTGACATTGCTCAAATTATACAACGATGGCGGCACAAAGCTGATTATTAGACTTTATTGAATTGTCAAGTTACTGTACTCCGTGCAGTGCCACCGATGTGGATGCCGTGGCAACTTCAACTGCTGCCTTTCCAGCCAATTACTGCTCCTTCTACTGCTCCTTCTACTGCTGCTTCTGCTGCTGCTGCAGCCGCTGTTGTTTGCCAATTTCCAGATACTTTTTCTTCAATTACGTATACGACCTGGATGCTTAGATCCCCAAGCCCCCGCCGGCGCCCAGCGAACTTTGGGCCGTTTCTTTCATTTTATGTCGCATGTAATTAGTCACGATGTTGGCAGCAGACACACTGCAGGCCAAGCTGGCTTTGGGTGCCATTCCCTGCACTCGATTCTTGAGCCAGGCGACTTGCGACTTGCAACTGCCAACTTGCAACTTGCAACTAGAGACTTGCAGCTTGCAGCTTGCGATGGCGACTCTTGAATCTCAAACTGTCGACTGTCGACTGTCGAAGCCGCCTGCCTTTGTTGTTTGCCGTTGATGTGGCTGCTGGTGCAAGTTGGCCCGGCACAGCATCATCAACGAACTGTGGGCCAATCGCGGAAGTGTGAATTGCCAGCTTCTGCGGGCGACCCGGCTGCTTTTAATGCCGTCCTCAGAGCAAACTGCGGCGTAATTAGGCCAATTAGTTGATAAAAGTGCTCATAAATTACACAAAAACTCCTGCAATTTGCTGCAGCCATCCTGGTCGACCCCATTTGACACATTGGAGGAGAGCAACAGACGGAGGAACTTCTATAAAAGACGGGCACATGCAGTGCTGGAATAATCGAGTATTAATCAAAGCACAGTTAATTTTCAAATTGGTAAAAATTATTCACTGCTCGGGGAAAATAGAAACTGGTTTCCAGGCCCCTGCCCAAAACTTCTGCTAACTCATCACGCGCCGACATCCAATCAAATACGAAACAGAAAACATCTCGCTTTCAGAGTTATGGAGTTCGTGTTTCTTTTTCTGTGGGCACTCGAAAACTTGTATTGCTGTGTAATGCTGCCAAGTACAACCAAACGGCTTGGGTAAGGTTTTTTTGAAAACAGTCTCCATCGCCTCGTTGTTTAATTTTGCTATCTCTCGATGAGTTCGCCCCGCACTCGAGACTCTCCATATCGCGCACCTGAATCTGTTACGCAAATGTGCGTAATGAGCACGAATTCAGATGGATAAATCCAGGGGATATACTTGTATCTCTACGTACACATTCATACCTTTAATCGAGTGATGGCTAAAGAGCGAGAAACGGTAACAGAATGCAAAGAGACCTTCAGCCGATTTTGAGGCGCGTGGGCCTTGACAACAACTCAAAGTGAGGAACTTGAGCTACCTACCACCAGCAAGAAAAACCCAAACAACATTAGCAACAACCTGAACGCCACCGAAAACTTGGTCGAAAACTTCAAGTGCCTTCCGAGTGGTCAAAGGGAAATAAATGTTACAAAATGTTGGCCATAAAGCTGAGTTTAGAAACCATTTACAACGTGTTCGTCGCGCTCTGCGCCTGTAAAGCACACCCAATAAAAACGTAGGAACTCTGAAACTCTGGAACTCGCCCATGCACTCACCATGGGTAATAGATCAGCAGACAATGACCTTTGACATTCGACAATTAGCCTTGTTTTCTTGCCACAGTCTGAAGTCCGATAGCATTCTTTAGAACAGTGAGAAGCTGGAATCATTGGAATGATTTTCTAGAAAATATACTCTGATCAATTATCACAACTATTCCGCAAAATCAGTGTCTCAAATCGAGGGAAACTCTTATACTTATGCTGTGTTTATCGGGAATTACTATGACTTTATATATATATGTTGATAAAGCTGCAACTGAGTAACCCGAGAACTTATACAGTCACCATTCTGAGAACTGATTGAAATTTTAAATAACTGGATCCTAGACCCATTTTCACTGGTATTATAATGTATGGTGTGAAAGAAACTTCAAAAATAGTTTTTTCAAATTTTTTTTGTATAAAGATATTATAGTCTTTTTAAAGAATTTTTCTACTTAGGGCTATAACGTTTTCTGCATTTTTTAAATCCTATTCCTATTGATATGCCCCAATTTAGTTTTGACACGCCCCAGTGCTTTGATTCAAATATTTTTTCAACCAACTTCGATATGCCATGTTACTCCCTCTAGTTGAGTAACGGGTATCTGATAGTCGAGTAAATCGAGTGTAACGTTCTCTCATATTTATACCCGTTACTCGTAGAGTAAAAGGGTATACTAGATTCGTTGAAAAGTATGTAACAGGCAGAAGGAAGCGTTTCCGACCATATAAAGTATATATATTCTTGATCAGGATCAATAGCCGAGTCGATTTGGCCATGTCCGTCTGTCCGTCCGTCTGTCCGTCTGTCCGTCTGTCTGTCCGTATGAACGTCGAGATCTCAGGAACTACAAAAGCTAGAAAGTTGAGATTAAGCATACAGACTCCAGGGACATAGACGCAGCGCAAGTTTGTCGAATCATGCTGCCACGCCCACTCTAACGCCCACAAGCCGCCCAAAACTGCCACGCCCACACTTTTGAAAAATGTTTTGATATTTTTTCATTTTTGTATTGGTGTTGTAAATTTCTATCGATTTGTCAAAAAAAATTTTGCCACGCCCACTCTAACGCCCACAAACCTGCACTTCTACTAGCTGAGTAACGGGTATCAGATAGTCGGGGAACTCGACTATAGCGTTCTCTCTTGTTTTTCTTCTACTCCCGAGTTTGAAGCATAAACTCGTATTTCGATTAACGACCATGAGGAATGGCCATAGGGAATTACATATTTATGTGATATTAATGATCCAAATGCATAACACATAAGCGTAACATGAAAAGCCGCCACAAATCAAAGTTTTGATTGCCACAAGCGGCGGAATGCGGAACCAGCTGGAATTGAGATTCTTCCGTGAAGATTCGATTCCCCCATCCGGATCCCGAAGCTCCTATCCATTCCTATCCAGATCCCAGATGATTTGAGCTGAGTGCACTGACCGCAAGAAGTCTGGGCCTCGAATTGCCGTCAATTGGAGATCATGTTATGAAATCAATTTCGATTGTCAAGTTGACGATGGAGCACAGAAGGGAGCACGTTGCTTACCCTGACGAATGCACTGAGACAAAAGCCTAGGTTATTTACAAAATTAGCCAAGTAATGCGGCCAACTGCGAACGGAGGGCAAGTACATAAATTCAATTTACGTGGAGCGGAGCCCGCTGTCACACAATTTGCAATCAGTCCAGCCAGCCAGCCAGCCAGCCAGCTCTTGGCCAAGATCCCCTCGACATTGGCTGTGGCCACGAAGTGCAACATGTTGGGTAATTTGGAGAATTTATGACAGGCATTATGGCAACACTGGCTCACGCTGATCGCTATAGTAGGTATTACGACTGGATGTCTGTGTGCGTGTAATTCTTAGAGCGGCCCAAAACCACAAACCAGTTTCATTATTGCGTACAGTTTTTCCTACTTTTCCGATTGCGCCTTTCGATATTTATGCAACGCGCTCCGCTTTCCGATTACTCACGCGGCAAGAACCGCTCGCCGATCGCCGATCGCGAATTTTCCAGCCAGCCAGCTACCAACTTGCGGCTATCAAGCAGCTCCATAATAAGTCACTTTTGCAGGAGATTCCAGCAAAAAATTAGAGATGCCAATTATACAAATGGTCAGACGTCCGAATGCGAATGCGAATCCGAATACGAATCAGAATCGGAATCCGACTTAGGCTTGGGCTTCAACTTCGAAGGCGAGTTTGATTCCGAGACCGAGCTGGTGGTAAATTGTCAAAACGGCTGGGCGATTGCTCTTGGCCAGTTTTCCAGTTTGACAGGCCGACAAAGCTTTGCAAAGGTGCGGCTCCAGAGGTGGAGAGCGATCGAGTCTTGGCTTGGATTGGATTATGGCAGCCAGCGAGCCGAAACAAAAACGAATCGGCTGAGACTCTTAAGACTTAAGACTCAAGTCTCAAGGCTCAGGTTCCCGACGCTTTGAAATTGGTTTTTCCGCTGGCTTGCCAGCTGCTTAAATGTCAAATGCAATTGTCTTGGGTGGATCCGCCAGCGAGGCTTTGGCGCTGGGCGTTGCATTCGGTGCATTCGGTGCACTCCGTGGATTCGGTGCACTCGGTGGACTCCACAAGTTTAACTTTAATTGCGAGACGGGAATGAATAGCTGGGCTCTCTGGCGAAATGCTAAAGGTGAAGCCTCCTCCTGGGTGTGTCTGAATATTCCAAGGGAGTTAAGTAGGCGTTCTTTATGCATCTAAGGTCGATCTATTGGACGGCTGGCTGGCTGTGCGTGCAGAATGCGAAATGCAAATGAGAACGCCGAACGGCGAGGAACGAGCTGGAATTGCGTATTCGAAGCGTTGGAAGCCGGCACCACCCCACAGCCCAATTCAATTAAGTTGTTCGGAAAATTGGCCGGGCCTACGTGTTGGATTTCCTACTCTCCGCCAACACTGAGAAAAAGTTAAAGAACGTTGAGCCCTAAGGCAGCTCCAATTTAAAAACAATTTCCTAGAATATTTAGAAACGAGCGGTCAGAAGTTTTTAGAAAATTTGCCAATATGCCTAGGTCTCATTTCAACAAAAATTCCATACAGATTTTTAATAGGACTTTAGTTCATATAACCTATTTTAATAAATTGTTCCACATGTGTGCCACGTCCCTTCCATTAACAAATTGTAAATATACCCGTTACTCGTAGAATAAAAGGGTATACTAGATTTGTCGAAAAGTATGTAACAGGCAGAAGAAAGCGTTTCCGAGCATATAAAGTATATATATTCTGGATCAGGATCAATAGCCCAGTCGATCTGGCCATGTCCGTCTGTCTGTCCGTTTGTCCATCCGTATGAACGTGCAGATCTCTGGAACTATAAAAGCTAGAAAGTTGAGACTTAACAAGTAGATTCCAGAGAAATAGACGCAGCAAGTTTGTTGACCCATGATACCAGATAGTCGGGGAACTCGACTATAGCGTTTTCTCCTGTTTTTTTTAATTATATGCGAAATCTAGGGCTATTCAAGCCTACTCTGTCCCCTTTTTCGCAACGTGTAATATTCTTGGGCTTTGCAATGCAAATAAATCATCGTGTCGATGCATTTTGAGCTTGACTCTGCGATGCCGAGGAGTACGTGATACCAGCGCACCTTCGTGTCTGGCGGCCCGGCCAATTACATATTTGCTTTGGGTCTGGGCCAGGCTAGGGTCCGATTCTCCGATTCCCCGACATTCTGGCTTTCTGACTTTCTGGCTTTATTGGCCTGGCCTTCTTCGTGCGCAAGTGCTCCAGTTTCCCGTTTCCTATGTGGTTCTGGGCCCTCTCCTCGGCGTGTAACAGTGCGATAATACCGCAATTCATCATTATTGTCTCGTTGGCGATGTTCGCTTTAGTTTTCCTCTAATGAAAGGGTTCCGCTCGTTTTCCCCAACCCGCTGCCTCTGATGTATTGGCAAGTCAAGTAGTAAAAACATCGAATTAAACAAAATGCCATAGTGGTTGGCTGGTACTATGTACATAGCAGTTAGCTTAGCGGTTCTTATGGCAGATCTGTGTGTTCCGATTCCCCGATCCCCATTCTATTCCCATTGCAAGAGCAACTTGAAAGGGGCGTGGTGCGACCCCAATTAAGCATTAACTGATTACAACAGCTGATTCAACAGCGGACCATGGGCCGCCAGCTAAGATCGTCGAGCCAAAGATTTCGTCTCATTAGTCGGGCATAAATATACGAGGAAATTACAGCAATTGGCCCGCAAATGCCCGCCAATAGGCGGCATCTAATGCTAATGCCAATTCCAGAGCCAGAGCCAGCGGAATGCCAGCGATAAGCGGTCACAAAATCCACCGAAAAAGAGCCACAAATTCGCAAGCAGAAAATTTAGATCAATAGAGAACACGCAGAGTGCAGCAGGCCCAACCCAAAAAAGGAGTTTGAACAATGGCCGCAACCAACAACTGCCGGCTGCTGACCTCAACTTTCTGTGGGTGTGGGTGTAAGTGTGCGTTGGCGTGTGTGTGTGTGTGTGTTAGCCCATTATGGCGCCTAACATACGAATGGAGAGTGGGGAGTGGAGGAGCAGGCAGGCAGGAGAACCGGCACTGGTCTCTCTGACATTCAGAATGATTGTATCACGAAGTACAAATTTAAACTGCGATTACCCCGCCCCCAAACTTCAGCCACGGATGTCCATTCTTCAGAGATACAGAGTACAAAATGAGAGATATGACTTTATGGAACCACTGAGTCCTTTAGACTACATTTTAGTACTACAACAAGTTGGCTCAGAGAACAAGATACATTTTAAGACATTTGTCGGGGAAGTAATTTACAAACATATTTTAAAAATGCAGATGGGTTAATAAGTGCGCCAGAGTTTCTTCGAGTGCATCGCAGCTATAAACAAGGAAAGGGGGAGTTTGTGGGCTGGCAATTTCTATAAACGCTGCTAAATGCATGAGCTGTGCTGCAAAAGGAAGGGAAAGAAGGGAAGGATGTGAGTGAAAAGAATGCCGACTATGATTAGGCCACATGGAAATTACAAGTTTCCTTAATGTCGCTTTAATTGATGCTGCCCCGGATGCCGATTCCTGGCCTTTCGCTCAGCTCGCTAGCCACATGCTGTCAGATGCGGAGCAACTCGGATGCAAATTGCATGTGTAAATATTGTGATGGCCAAGCGGCGGATTATGATTTACTCGCTATAATATTATATGCAAATCAGACAAATCGCGCTGCCAACGCGCCACTTAATGCGATTTCGGTGTACGCCGCCCACGGACAGCAATCGCTCCTCATTTACCACCTCCGCTGCACTGCACTCCGTGGCGTCCAAGCTGATCCCACGGATGGCCACCTGACTCTCCGGGTGATTTCCACTCGCTTTAACGACTGGCTGCAAAAGTCGGCGGCGAGCTGTTCCTGCGCTCGTGTTGCACCAGCAACATGTTGCCACTAATTGAGGCATCGCCCCGGTGACAACTTGCAATATTTGCATGCGGTTTCTGTCACCAGCTACGGTGCGGAGGTGTCTGGGTAATTGGTCGGGTAATTGAAGCAAATTGGGTGCAATAGTTTTGGAAACACGGGCAATAAGTTGCTTTTATGAAGATCACATCACATGTTGCATTCAGCTAAAATAATTCCTTTTTATACCCGTTACTTGTAGATTAAATGAGTATACTAGATTCGTTGAAAAGTATGTAATATATATATATATACCGTTCAGGACTTATAGACGAGTCGATCTGGTTATGTCCGTATGAACGTCGAGTTCTTAGCAACTATAAATTATGGTACGACTTGTATAATTCGTGAAACTGTTCTTAAGTCTAGTGATTTGAGATGTTTCTGAATGAAACGGAGTAAACCAAAAACAGAGACTGACTCAAAAAAAAAAGAAAAATTACTTAAGAATTTGTTATTTATATTAGGAATATGGATAAGCCATAATAAGCACGTAAGTGGAATTCGAAAGCAGAATTTAAAACCAGTGCAAATAAAAAGTTTAAAATATATAATGTTAATGCCTAATCTATAGAATACTATCAAATCATACTATCAAATCCAATGCATAAACACATCCAATATATTTTTATATAATTAGTAAAAAGTTTAGTTCTAAACTTGTGAATAGCACATACATTTATTACTTAATGTAATCGTTACTGATTCCTGTTTAAAGTTTATGTATTGCTTAAGTTGATAAAGCTTTCCTGATGACAACTTTAAGTGGTTCTAGGAAATTCCCCTAAATGCAGCTGGGGTACAATGAGTGCTCCGGTGCTCGGAAACTACTGTCGTTCACACGGCTAGATCAATTTGGAGTGGAGGGTGCAGACGCCTCCGAAACCCCCGCGATAAGTCGGAGGCCAGGCTTTGTTTAATCGGGCAAAACACTAGACGTCATATCATATCAGCCGGAACAAACACGGGCGGGAGAGCTGAATGGAATGGAAGCGGAATGAGCCGAGCTGAGCCCACCTGGTGGTGCAGCGCAATTAACCAAACTGCTCCCCAAACCCAACTGCTCCTCCACTTATCGATTGCATTCTTGCCCGGTACTCGTACTCGTACTCGTACTCGTACTCGCAGTCATATCAGCGATGCACTCCGTCGTGCCCCAGTTTCCAGTGGGCGGCGGTGGAGGAGGAGGAGGAGGAGGAGGAGGAGGGGCGTGGCACAGCACTCTAATTGGAGTAAATTATGTTTACACATTCGGCCGCCTGCAATTGGGTCACCGTAAACCAGATTGGAGGAATGGGGAATGGGGATGGGGAAAAGTGCTGATATGAAATGCATTTCGTGTGCGGCTTTACATAATTAGGCATGCAGGGAATCTGAGGCTGTGGGGTCTTATCCGGGAGATAGGAAGATCGGAGGCTCTCTCCGGCCACCGGGGAATAGTTAAATAGTTCTCGCCGTCTTTATGGGCTGGTTATGTAAAATGGAAAAGTTACTTAATGTCAGCAGGAAATTCAGGGGTTATGAGTAGATGCAGCGGCCAAGATAGTGCATTTATAAATAAATAAATAAACTGAAAACTAAACTGGTTTCTTTCACCAAACCCCCAGTGGTGGTGAGTCACATCCTTAGCTATATGGGAATGGCAGCTAGAACGGCAAGCCTCGCGATTCGGGCTAAGAAATGAAGCTTCGCCAAATACTACGTTCATATTGCATATGCCATGTGTTTTCCTTTGTGTAATTGTAATCGTGACCGGGCTTTTCCCATTCGAGAAGAGAGGCTTCCCTGCGCAGGAGAGTCAGTTGCACAGAACTCGATGCGATTTGATAATCGAACGCTTCTCCGTAGCACAGCAGATATGGTTCCAGACCGGTTCTCTCTTCCAATCGCCGTATAGCTCGGATCTGCTCTGCTGCTGGAGATCGGTTTCGCAACGATCAGTTTTGTAGCACAGCTGAAATCGAGCTGATCGGCTGATCGGCGGACCGGAAGAATAAATCCATTCAGAAGGGAAATTCATTCCGCAAGAAATTACAGCTAAGAATTATGGCGAGCAAAGCCAGTGAGTTGTGTGAAAGCCACCCAAGAATCGCCCATCAGAAGCTACAATGTTTTGATATTTCCACAGCGATCCTTCTCCTGCTGACCACCTACGGCCACCTTCTGGCTGCTCAGGAGTACCATGGCTGGTCACGGCCACCACAACAGCAGCAGCCACGTAGCTCCAGACCGGAGCTGGGCCTCCGGGCGCAGAACACCAACCCGAGGACACAGGACAATCAGCATCCCATAAGCGATGTGGTGGCGGTGGACCTCACCCAACCTGAGCCAACCAATGCGCCGCCCACTCGTCCGCCGCCCGCCTACAGCTACATGGACCGCTTCAGCGCCGAGCTCTTCAAGCAGATCATGAAGTCGCAGAGCCAGCAGAACGTAGTGTTTTCGCCCTTCTCCGTACACGCCCTGCTGGCCCTCATCTACGGGGCATCGGCCGGAAAAACGTTCCGGGAACTGCAGAAGGCGGGGGAGTTTAGCAAGAATGCCATGGCCGTTGCCCATGACTTCGAGAACGTGATCAAGTACAAGATGCACTTGGAGGGCACCGATCTGACCCTGGCCACGAAGGTCTACTACAACCAGGAGCTGGGTGGCATCAACCACAGCTACGATGCGTACGCCAAGTTCTATTTCAGCGCTGACACGGAGGCCGTCGACATGCAGAACGGCAAGGATACGGCGGCCAAGATCAACGCCTGGGTTATGGACAAGACGCGGAGTAAGATCCGTGAACTGGTCACGCCAGGCGACATGGACCCACAGACGCAGGCGCTGCTCGTGAACGCAGTGTACTTCCAGGGTCGCTGGGAGCACGAATTTGCCACCATGGACACTTTGCCCTACGACTTCCACCACTCCAACGGCCGAACCTCCAAGGTGGCCATGATGTACAACGACGATGTGTACGGCCTGGCCGAGCTGCCCGAGCTGGGCGCCACCGCCTTGGAGCTGGCCTACAAGGACAGCGCTACCAGCATGCTGATCCTGCTGCCCAATCAGACCAACGGACTGGCCAAAATGATGCAGCAGCTCTCCCGCCCGGAATTCGATCTCAACCGAGTCGCCCACCGCCTGCGCCGCCAGTCGGTCGCTGTGCGCCTGCCCAAGTTCCAGTTCGAGTTCGAGCAGGACATGACCCAGCCCCTGAAGGACCTGGGCATCCACCAGATGTTCACGCCCAACTCGCAGGTCAACAAGTTGCTGGACCACCCGGTGCGCGTGAGCAAGATCCTGCAGAAGGCCTACATCAATGTGGGCGAGGCGGGCACAGAGGCCTCGGCAGCTTCATGTAAGTTCGGAAAACCATCAAACTCTAAATCGAGTGAGTAATTATCTCCCAATTATCTTTCCCAGATGCCAAGTTTGTACCACTTTCGCTGCCGCCCAAGCCCACGCAGTTCGTCGCCAACCGGCCATTCGTATTCGCCATCCGCACACCCACCGCAGTTCTGTTCATAGGTCAGGTGGAGCATCCCACGCCCATGAGCGTGAGAAATCCAGAACCATATTCGGACAATTACAGGAATTAGAATTCCATTTCCGAGTAGAGCCTTGCCCGCTGCATTTGTGAAAAAGTGCGAGTATAATAAAGTGTAACGCTGTATTTATGAAAACTGAACTTCGATAACCTCGTCGCGCTGATAAGACCGACCAATGCTATTTCCACTTACACGGCGATCCGGAGCAGCAGCTTTTGTGCATTTTCCCAGTTGTTTGCCGGGGCTGCTCGCTATTCTGGATTTCCAGCGAATGGTTTTTGCCCGCTTCTGTAAGTTGGCAAACCCGTTTGGGAGCCGTAAATCAGAGGCGGATTTCTCAATCATTTTTCAAAACGAGGGGGGAGACTTCCTCATGCGCACTAGATCTGACTTCGGGGGATCTGAGTGCAGGGGAAAGCATTTCGGGGGAGCAGCGAGGCTGAGAATTTTAAGACTGCGGGATGAGTAATTGAAATACCCGCTGAAAGCTGTTCATAATTAATGTCTCTCACTCAAGGTTGTGTACACTCAACCAAACTTTCTAGTTCTTTATATTTGTAGTTCTGTGAAAAATTGGTAGGTGTAATAGTTTCAACTCGCTAAAAACGGAACAATCTTCAGATATCAAAACGGATGTGTATTTCTGTAAGATACACTATCTGTTCAAGCTGAGTAACAACTGTGTGTAAAATACATTATATAGTTCAAGGCCATCTCTTCTATTCAAACTTACTAAATTGCAACAATAAGCAAATGCAATTTGGCGAAGTAAACTATACATATTTCCCTTGAGTACATGTATTTTGTTGTTATCATTAAAATGCGTATTATAAAAGAACATATGAGGAGTCCACTGTTTGCTTCTTTTGTGTTGCAGTGTCGAACTGAGAGTGAGTTAGCATCCGAACTTGAAATTTGCTCAAGCGCGAAACGATAGATTCCAGAAACTGGATAGAATCTATTGTTGCCTCTCGCAGTGAATCTCTCAGAGAATTTTGGAGCTCTCCGACTCTCGAGTCGTAACGTATCTCTAAAGACCTTCAATGCCGAGTTCTGACTTTGGCCGGACCTCTCCAATCAATGACCTCAATGTCTCAATATAATTAGAATTTTCATGAATGAGCGCGTAGCCTAGTTGTGTGTAAGCCACTGGATCATTAGCATTAGCATTAGTCGAAGCTCGGCATTTCCCAAAACATGATCCACTGGCGACTACTTTCCGCCCTGCTGCTGGGCCTGGCTATAGCTTTACCGTTACCAGTCGACGGAGAGCTCTCGGCCAGATCGCAAGTCAGTGTCTCGAATCACCGCTTCGGCCTACGACTAACTACCAAGTTGGGACTAACCCAGCCGGATGCCAATGTGGTGGTTTCCCCCTTGCTGATTCAGGCGGCACTCAGCCTGCTGTATTCGAAGAGTTCCTTGGGACTCGATAGCCCACTCCGCCAGGCTCTGGAGCTGACCGACGCCAGTCACCCGAAGCTGGCGGTGCAGGACTTCGAGACGCTATTGTCGGACCTTAAGCAGTCGGCAGCTATTGGCTGTCGCTTGAGATTGCTGAGTGACCTCTACGCCCAGCAGCGCTTCACCTTCAACTTCCGCGATGAGTTCGAGTCGTCGGCCGCCCGATTGGGAGTCGGCTGCCACCGTTTGTCCTGGGAGAGTGCGTCGAACGCGGCCCAGGACATCAACTACGCCTTTCTTAGCCGCAGCAACTTCAGCCTGGGGGAGCTCGTCAGTGCCCCCCAACTGGAGTCCTTGGCCGAGCACAACACGCCCTTCTTACACGTCTCGGGAGTCACCTTCCGCGCACCTTGGTCTTGGGCCTTCGATCCCACCGAGACGCAGAGCATAAACTTCTTCTCCGGGGGAAAACGCGCCCGGCTAGTGGATGCCATGTTTGGACAGCACCGCTACAGGTACGCTGAAGTGCCCGCTCTGGACGCCCAGCTCATTGAGGTGCCCTTCGCCACTGCGGACCTGAGAATGCTCATTGTGTTCCCAAATCGGGCGGATGGGCTGGCGCAGCTGGAGAGGAAGCTTGCGCAGTCCGATCTCCACCAGCTAAGGTCCCAGCTGGAGGAGCGCAAGGTGGCCCTCACCCTGCCCAAGCTCAGGGTGCTTGTCCAGTCCGACCTGAAGCGGGTGCTCGAGGAGGTGGGTTAACAACTGTATCTCTGATTTATCATGGAACTCTGAAAGTATTCCTGCTAATATTCAACATGACTTCTCTTGCAGCTGGGACTGGGGAAACTGTTCACATCGGAGGTCCAGCTGAGCGAGGTATTCAGCTCCATCCTGGCCAGTTCGGCTCCACCCCTGGGAGCAGTGGTGCAGAGTGGCCTCCTGGAGCTGCAGGAGGAAGGCGGCAACGCCGAAGACTCGTTCTGTAAGTGATCACGCCAATCTTAGCCCAAGAAGCTGCGTAACCAACCAGCTGTTCTTCCAGCCTTCGGGGATCTGTTCCGACGAGCCCTGCCCCTGGTCATCAATCACCCATTCTTCTACGCCATCGGCAATGACAAAGCCCTGCTGCTGTCCGGCCACATCGTCGACATCTGAGTCGCTCTCTCTAGGCATATATAATTCTCTATTTCAATGCTAGCCCAAGCCAGGTTATCGCCTTATCAGCCGCACTAATAAACAGAATCACCCGTGGCCAGCCAAAGGTGACAAATGATTTGTAAACAGACTCGATCGGTATTTGTTTTTGGGACCCGAGAGTTGCGTTTCGCGCTCTAATCCGACTTGGATCAACCTCCAAAGGCGCTCGGCGATCGCCGAGATTTCAGTTCACATTGCGACGAGCTCAAGTGCGAATCAAGCGGAGCCGGAGACGCCCATCAACAATTTATGTGACGACCATGGCTGTCATCATCAGCTGCCTATTACGTAAGCCCCAATTAAGCGACTTGGTTTGTGCACAGTACAAAATTTAACTTACTTCTATATTCAATTGATATTCAACTTTAATATGAAGTAATACTTGTTAGCCACAGTTTTTATTTTGGAGATCAAGAAAAATTGAATCTTGACTTTATCACGATTTTCTAAAGCTAGTGCAAGAACAACTATTCTGTTGGTTTTAAAAGACTTTGTGCAAATCAAATCAAAAGTAAATCATTTCATGCGAAAAATAAGTGCAGAAGAATGTGATGAACTGTCTAGTTACATTTGTTTTCTCTAAGTGTGCTTTAGCGGGGCGGAGCCACCAAGCGAATTGCGACTAATGCCATGTTTCGCATCGATTCTTTTAGTTCTCCTCGCGACAGTGTCGCAGTCCAAGACCGTGGGTTACGATGCGGACGCCGATCGCAATTTGCTGGCTGCCGATCTCTACAACGCCGTGGGCGCCGATCACCTGAACGAGAATGTGGTCATCTCGCCGGCGACCATACAGAGCTCCATGGCGCTGCTCTTCGTGGGGGCGAAGGGTCAGACGGCAACGGAATTGCAGCAGGGACTGCGCTTGGGTCCAGGGGATGCGGATGCGGTGAGCCAGCGCAGTGGTAGTTACCAGCAGGCCCTGACCCGGGACAACAATTTCCGGCTGGCCAATAACATCTACATCAACGAGAACCTGGAGTTCAAGGGCTCCTTCCGGGACGTGGCCCAGCGCCAGTTCGACTCGAACATCGACAAGCTGGACTTCCACCCGCCGTACAACAAGCGCACGGCGGACGGCATCAACCGGGCGGTGGCCACCAAGACCAACGGCAAGATCACCGACATCCTCCGCCCCGAGCTGCTCAACGATCGCACCGAGGGAGTGATCGTGAACGGGGTTGCCTACTCCGCCGCGTGGCAAAAGGCCTTCCGGCTGGACAAGACCGAGAAGCGCTCCTTTCGCACTGCAAGCGGGCAGTCCGTGAAGGTGGACACCATGTGGACGCAGCAGAACTTCAACTACGCCGAGGTCAGCTCCCTGGACGCCAAGGTGGTGGAGCTGCCCTACCAGAACCCCGACTTCTCGATGCTGCTGCTCCTGCCCAATCGCAAGGATGGCCTGAGATCCCTGCAGCAGTCGCTGTCCGGCAAGAATCTGCTGGCCGAGATCGGCGCGATGAGCCAGCAGAAAGTGGAGGTGTTGCTGCCCAAGTTTAGCGTCACCTTTGGCTTGGGTTTGGAGGCACCATTCAAGAAGGTGAGTGGGAATACATTTAAGTGAATTTAGTTTAGCTTTATATAAGTAAAGAGTGATTGCAACACGTTCGTCAACTAGCTGGGTGTGCACACAATGTTCTCGAGGGATGGCGACTTTGGCAACATGTACCGCATGTTCGTTA
This sequence comes from Drosophila santomea, assembly GCF_016746245.2. NCBI lineage: Eukaryota > Metazoa > Arthropoda > Insecta > Diptera > Drosophilidae > Drosophila > Drosophila santomea. Next base: position 15,948,250 of record NC_053016.2, on the reverse strand, counting down.
GCCATTTCATCAACGCCGTGGAGCACAAGGCCCATGTGGAGGTCACGGAAGCTGGCCTGGAGCAGCCCCTGGAAACTGGATGTAAGTAGACACCCAAATGCAGTATAAGATCCCAGTTAAGCTACTAACTTTTTACCCGCGAAATACAGTGCTAAAGGGACTCTTCTCGCGCTCCAAGAAGTTCGAGGCGGATCATCCGTTCGTGTTCGCCATCAAGTACAAGGACTCAATCGCCCTTATTGGTCACATTGCGAACTATGCCTATGTCTAAACAGAAGTGCTGATCATTTTGTTATAAATTCCAAATAAATACACGCAAAGTGAACATCTTTTACGAAACTGGATTGAACATTGGCACTCACCTTTCTAGCTCAACGGGCATTTGATTTGGCGTATCCATGTTTGCCGAGCGGAGAGTGTATCCGGAGTTCTTGGGACTGGCGGTATATGGACTGATGATGTCTTTTCTGTTTCTTTGTCGCTTGATTGGCATGCAGAGGTAATTCACTGGTGACACCGTGGGGAGGGGGCGGTGGCGGGGGAGTTGCCTTTCGGCATTACTTATATTTATTAATCTTATTCTCGGTCGGACGACTGACTGCTATGCGTTGTTTCCTTTAATCGCGCACATAAATCAACAAAAGCCGAGCCAGCTGACAACAATTTGAGCTTAGGCGTATTTAATATAAATTTCTTGGCGCGTTCGTGAAAAAATCGCGGAGTGCCGCCTGTCGATAAACTGGTTCGCGCACCGAATTAACTTTGGCTCCACCAAATGGCTCAGGCCCGAACTTGCGGCCTAATTGTATTTATGCATGTGCTCGTGGTGGGTGAGGGGGGTGGACACTGCGCAGGGTGTGGGTGAGGGGGTGGCAACTGGCGGCTGGCGGCTGGCCATTTAAAATAATTGATGCACATTTCCCGGCCGCTCGAGAAAAACACAACAGCCGCACTGCACTGCCACCGACTGTGGGCATTTCATTATTTTTTTTCGCAAACTCCTTTTCCTGGCTCCTGGCCACTCTGCACGCGACAGCTGCCCGATTTGTGGGACTCCCGTTCACCGATTCCCGGCACTAGATAAGCGCAAAAACGCGGGGGCCGTCGTTGATCCGTTCCGTTTTCATACGTTCCGTTCCGTTACGTTACGTTCCGTTCGCGCACGCGCACATCCGCGAGTTCGCTGTTCGTGCGAGGCGCGCAGCAGACTAAAGGCACTGTCGATCATCGGGGCCAAAGACGAACTCCAAAAACGCCGAACTCCAGCCTGCGCTCTCGCTCCTCCCGCTCTCTCGCTCTTTGGGGGCTCTCCCTCTCTTGCCGAATACCGGTTATCTCGGATAATAGTGGGCACAGATGGGGCCGATATCATTCTCCCTCCCAAAAGTTCGCGACTGCTCTTCCCTTTGTTAGAATGTTCGGCTGCCCCGACAAGTTTCTTTGTTTCTGCGCCTTGTGAGCGGAATCCTAAAGAGCCCATCCCCCATCACCCATCGAAAAAGTGCAGCAGGTGCATGTGCATGGTGCATGGTGCATGCCACAAGTGCTGCCCCTTCCAACTGCAACTCGAGAGCAGTGGAAACTAGTTTCACCGCCCAAAACTGACAGTTCATTTAGCTAATCCTAGATCCCTATACCATGCGATCTTGTGCAGGCTGCTTTTAAACATGGTGTTATAAGCATCCTGTTTTCATCAGGATTATATTATATATACTTTAGAGTTATCATTTAGTTAGTCATTAAGAGATTGCTTAAATATGACTTGGTTTAAAAGTGAATATGAATATGTTTCAAGTGTCAAGCCCCCCATGTTACCCATTAATTGTAAGGTAATGTAAGGTGCTGCAGTGCATCCAGTGGTCGTTGATTATTTTCGGTTATTTTCTCCAGCTTTTTCTGGCTAATTTTGGGGTCGCACGTTCTGTTTGTCGTTTTCGAGTTAAATATTGCAATTGTCATCGGCGATTTTGGGTTTTATGTGTACCTTGCTGCAGTGTTTATTTTTGGCTTGATCGCTGACAGACCACCAAGCTGCAGTTCGTATTATAAGATATCTCCCTGTACTTAACAGGTTCTCTGTGACTTGCATATCTGATGCCCGAATACACCCATAATTGGATTTTTACACCGTATAATGCATTCGGTTCGCCTTCAAATAGGAGAGATATTTCAAAAGTGTGTACTCATTCCCACTTCCTTAGCGTTTCAAATCGGTCGATAGTAAAATGAAGAACCTTTTGGCAGAGTTCTTGGTCGTGGCACTAGTTGCTCTACCCCAATTGCCAGGAGTTACAGCCCCAAGCGTGGAACTTCTGTCCCATTGTATCGCCTGCCAGGACGAATTCAGAGGCAAGTTGGTCTGCGCTTTCATCAATGGGTGCTACTTGAACATAGAGTACTGCTCCATGCTGGTCTTCAATTGCGGACGCCAGCAGCACCACAAACACCGTGAGAATTATCACCAAATCGAATGGTCAAAAGACACCATTTAACTCGACTTTTTTTTTTTTAGTGTTCCTGGTGGTAAACGAGGGCAAGTGCCAGCCAACTCGGGGATTCAAGTGCGAGACCATGGACTTTTAAATTTTGACACATTTATTTATTGGTGCAATGATGATTACATTTGAAGAGGTTAATCTAAGTGAAATGTGTGACAATGTGCTTAAATGTGATTAAAACTTGACAATGTGTCCGGTGAAATAGACAGCGTGCTTGTCGCGAATGATGAACGCAAATGGATGATCGGCCACGAAGGTCTTGGGGTCCAGGGGCAGGGACATGGGCACTCCGGCAGCATCTGAAAGACCCAAAAAATAAGTGGCGTCTACTTGAAATACCTCGATAAACTATAAGACTTACAGCTAGCTCCTGCCGCCTCACAACCGATCTCGTTTACATCGATGAAGGTCTTGTGCTGCACCTGTGTGATCCGCGTGCCGATGGGCGAGTCCTGGAATATGTTACTAAAGTCGGCTGCATCCGAGAACATGGCACTGATTCCCATCTGAAAGCAGAAGTTTCGACAAAAATCCCCCTTCATTAGAAACCAAAAGTAAACGGCTTGAAAACTACACTCATGTTAATGGTTTACCCGTCAGACCCACGAATAGTTTATAACCCTGTCTTCCTACCGCTGAGATCTTATCTCTCCCTGGAATATCATTATGGTGACCCCTCACCCCTCACCTTGTGCAGCGTGGGTCGGAGGTCCGTGTCGAACTCGAACTTGAACTTGGGCAGGTAGACGGAGACACTCTGCCACTGCCAGAGATCCTCGAGCCGGTTGAAGTCGACGCCCTTGAGCTTCTGCTCCAGAGCCTGCAGTCCGGATCGCTGGTTGGGCAGGATGAACCACATGGTCAGGTTGATGTTCTCGAAGAACAGCTCGATGGCCTTGGCGTCCAGTTCCGGGTAGTCGGCGTAGTAGTACCAGTTGTCGGCGAACATGGTGGGCACCTGGATGGACTGACTATCACTCAGCCAGAACTCTCGATTCCGGGTGTCCTCGTCGTTGAAGGGTCGTGCCCAGCGAGCCTTGAAGTAGATGGCGTTGACCAGGGCCACATTGGTATCCGGCTCCAGGCTGTCCACCACCCGTTCGATCTTGTTCTGCGTCTGCTGCTTAACCCACCGGTTGATCCGCTCCACGGCCTCTGTTTCGCGACTAAAGTCCAGGGGCTCCACCTCGGAGTCGAAGTACTTCTGTGCCACCTCACGGAAGTGGCTCGATACTGTGAGATTTTGCCGGGTGTACACCTTGTTGGCGATTTCCAGCACGGTCTTGGATTTGATATACGAGTGCAGCAGGTTGTGGTAGCTCTCGGCCAGCCCATCCTTGCTCTCCTTGGCGGAGGCGTGGAGGGTCTTCTGCAGCTCCGCCGCGGTCCTGCCCTCAGCTCCGTAGTAGGCCAACCCGAGGGCCAGCTGAATGGACACCGGCGAGATGATCACGTTTTCATCCTGGCGATCTGTGGCCAGGGTTTGGAAGAGTTCGGTGGCAAAGAGATTCCGCTCCTTGATCGTGTTGCCAAGGCCTCCAGGTGCCGAGATCCACACCCCAAGAAATATTACTATATATGAGAATTGAATGGGATTAGTTTTCTGTTGGGCTTTAGGTATCTTCAGTTCGGGTGCTCACTGCTCAGCCAATGGTTCATTGCGCCTTCGTCGACACCTCCAGACTAAAAGTGAAATGGCCCAGCCACTTGTCATTTATAGCCGCGAGTTGGCCAGGAATCGAGACAAAGCCACGCCAAGAACGACGTCGACTGCAACAGCGACTGATGCGCTTTGCATTACAAGCAGCGCCAGAGAAAAGCATTCAAAGCGAAAGGGTTCCTCCCCAGATCGAGTCTTTGAATACCCTTGCCAAACTCATGGAAACTCATGGAAACTCATGGAAGGTGTTTGCTCGAACTCTAATGCATTTTACGTTGTAGCGTTTACCTTATATAAGTTTATTCTATTAATACAAGAATTTTAGAATAGGTAAATATTTTTTTAAATATTAGTGTTTAAAAGTGTGCACAACAATTGATTCATAGTGAAATTGATTCCCTATTAATTATTAATTTTAGCACAGCTCAAGCCGCTGATCATAGTGCAAGTGCCCACTGTAAGTGGACAGTGAGTAAAGGAGGAAAGAAAGGAACCTTTAGGTGGATTAGGTTCTTAACCCGAGCACCTGGTAATACTGGGAACAGCTACAGCAGATCTCCCCCTATGGGAACACTGATTTATATCTTTCTCCAGCGCACGTCCGCTCTCTCCCACTCTCCCACTCTCCAACTCTCCGGTGCACTTGGGGCTCTGTTGCTCTCTCTCACCTTCTGCACTTGTTGTTGCTCTCGCCTCGAGTGGCCGCTGCTGCTTGGGGTTTACGCTGCTGTCAAATTATTTACATGCATGCTTGGACCCAATGCTCTATGCCAAGAGGGGGGCGGGGGGCCGCCCTGAGATCAGGATTGCATTAACTCTAATTTCTCGTTTACGAACACGAACCAAAATGTTCAGGTTTTATGGCCTTTGCATTTAATGAGTTATTTTCGTATTTGTTTAGATAATGCGTCCATAAACAAAAGGCAGCGGGGAAAACAAACAGCATTGCGCATAAATTGTTTATCGGGCTTGCAGTTACCACCCCCCATCCCCCATCCCATATTCCAATTAACGGCATCACGCACACACAAACTTACGAAATTCAGATACCTCAGAAGGAAGGCCAACATCCAATCGAATTCCCAGCGGGCTCAAAAGAGGGCTCAAAGACCCCAAAACGATAGCCAATATTTTGTTTGGGCCATCAAAGACCTGTAACGGGGACCTTTGCCGGTTCTCCTGCTGATTTGGCAAAGTCCCGAAATTCGCCGCGGTTATTTATGCACGTTTTGTGTGAAATGCTAATAAATTTTAATGGAATTTTAAAAACATGCTTTATGGACCCAGCCCGAAAACAAGCCAGAAAGTCCTCCTCTTCGGGTGTCATAAATTGGCAGCTTCCGTGGGTTATTGTGGTCTTGCTGCTGTTTTGACTGATGGGCAGCGCTTCCTTTGGCCCGCTGATCTTGCATAAATACGATATAGATATAAGGCCGGGAATCGAGCAGCCAGCCGATGGCAGCATTACAAAGCACAAAAACGCTTCGCTCATAACACTTTCAATCGGTGGCTGGGGGACGGGGAAGGGGGAACGGGGAAGGGGGAACGGGCGGGCTGCCTTAAATGCACAAAACCAGATACGGCTTAGCCTTATATAATTCACAACCACCAGTGCAGCACCACTAGTGAGCTGCGTGTGAGTGTGTCCTGTCTCCTGTCTCCTGGCAACAGAGGACAGTGGACTGAGGACGGAGCGGAGCTGGTGCTGACCGTTCTGATTGAATGATTTCACTGATCGAGACAAAACATGTTAAAGATCGTGAGATGCCGGGCCGCAAGGCTCTTGCCTCTGCAGATACACACGACTGCCGGGGTTTTGGATCGGAAAAGGGCTCGAGCGGGAGGCACACTGAGCGAAAATGGGCAGGGAAAGAAGCACACAACTCACCTGCACTTCTAACTTCATCAGTGATAGTTGGCGAGCCCCATTTAAGGGCACTTCTGTTTTACACTACTGAATATTACCTCCCTTAGAAATGCATCCTTAGTCTGGTATATCTATACAAACCATAATAAGAAACTAGGTACGAAATACATTACAAAATATATTATGTACATATATTACATCTTATATTATTATATATTATAACTGCGGAATCTCAACTTTCTAGCTTTTATTGTTCCTGAGATCTCGACGTTCATACGGACGGACAGACTCGACGGACAGACTCGACGGACAGACAGACGGACGGACTGACGGACGAGTCAGATCGACTCAGCTATTATCCTTATCAACAATATACATACATATTATTATATGATCGAAAACGCTTTCTTCTACCTGTTACAATATTTTCAACGAATCTAGTATACCCTAGAAGAGTAAAAACAAGCAATTAAAGCAGCTTGGAATGAAAGACTCGCTGCCAAAGCACAACACTTGAAATGTAAATGGAGGACTTGCAATTTCTCTCCGTGTACCCATCATGCAACAGCAGCAAAATGCTGCTGCTGCCGCCGCTGATAAAAATAAACTTGGCAGAACGTCTTGCTCCCGCGGGGGAGGGGGCGGGCTGCCCCGCTTCTTGGAGCTCGATCCTCGACGCGGCTTGGAAAACCATAAGAATGATGAGGCAGCAACACGAATTATGTGATCGCTGTTGCATCTTGGCTCGCTTGAGCTTGGGCTTTGGCTTGGACTTGGGCTGGGAGTTGGAGTTGGGCTTGGGCTTGGGCTTTCCTGCTGTCTGTGTGCGTGCGAGTAACCAAAAACCAGTTGGCGATAGAGCAGATCGCAAAACCTCCCCAAGCAGCACCAAAAAATAAATAAATAAATACACAAGAAGCAAAAACAATGGCAGCAATCGCTCTTCTCCTGCTTCTGCCTTTGTTCCCACTGCTGTGCTTTTTATAAACAATAAATTTGCACATAACTAAAACAGAACCCTCGGCATTTGCATAGTATCGAAGATGTATCCCCGGGGGATTCGTTTGGCCTGTGCGTGTCCTCCCATGAGGTAAACAATTCGGAACGGGGTTTGTTATAATACTTCGATCGAGATGGTGCGGGAGTCAAATGAGTGGAAGCTCTTTTCTAGCCTGGTTTCATCTTACTTGCTGTCATCGTGTTTGATTTTCCAAATGGGAATGGGAATGGGAATGGGATAGGAAAGACAAACAATCAAGCAACCTACTAGTGTTCAATTATAATCTTGCCTCCATCATCCAACTAAAGATCGGGAAATATATGTACAAAATTGGGTTTCTCCTGAATATTCATTTCAAGTAAGCGAAACTTCGCCTTTTATAAACTTCAGTAAGAGCTACATAAGTCTTCTCTTCACATAAATATAGAATGGATTTGGCATTAATACATTTAGCTATTCTTATATATTTTACTATTATTTATTTTAGGCGGATTAAATTAAACAAGACTATTGTAATTGGGAAAATATCTCCTTTTCACATGCTAGCCCATCTTTATTTTGTAGTGGCATTGTAAAATATTCTACTTTATTGAATTAGCCACAAGCATCAATCAATATTAATAAAATTTCATAACAGCTTTTCACGGCTAGACCAGTCTGCATGGAAACACCCTGGTGAAAACACTTGCAAGTGCGGTCATAACAATACTCGTAAAGATAAATATACTTAATGGTCACCAATTCTAATAAATATCAAGCAAACGAAAGTCATCCGCGAATGAAGGTCCAAGCTGAGCACCTGTCATCTCCGAAGCGGTTTCGACTCCACTCCACTCACCCCCATCACCCGCATCCCCTGGCCTGGGGACAAGTTGTCCACAAGTGCGGTAATTAGCTAAATGCCGCTGCCCAATCTAATCGACAGCTCCAGCGAGGCACTTTAGTGAAAACTGAGAGGCGTTGGTCGTCGCGATTTAGTCTGCCGCCATCGGAAAACTTTCATTCAATTGCGGCAGCAGCTTCAACGGCGCAGCAAATCAAGCGAGGCGCATATGCAAATGGACTTCTCAACTTGCCACACTCTGAACGAACACTGAAATGCAATCTTTCCTAAATTCCATTTCCAAAATATGAATATAATGAAATATAGGTTAAGTACTATAAATGCATTCAGAAGAATAAATACAATTCATATATTCTTTTCGCCTTGAGAACTGTGTGCAAATGGTATTTAAGATGCAATATTTAGATTTGCAGGAATAGCTTTATGTAAGTTGCAAGTAAGTAAGTTCTGAAGGAAAGTATTTAAGCAGCATCCTAAATATTAGTCAGTGCTCTCAAAGTCTAGGCACATCATTCTTTAGAAGTTTGAAGGAATGCACTGCCACCCTGGTTTCAGTGGACTTTTCGAGACCAACTTCAAAGTCCGGCCAGGCGACAGACAAACGCAATGCAACAACCACCAGAACAGCAACAACTCCAACTGCTGCAACATGGATGACACGTCAATCTCGAGCTGCCCACTAGGAGCATGTGCATGCAACATGGAACTGGAACTGGAACTGGATTTGCCATTCGAGAAGTCTCAGCCGCGACAAATTAAGCTGCAACGACCAGAACGACTCCTTGTACTTCCCATTAATTAGCTCTAAAATAAACGAACCCGGGGCGAGCGGTCCACACCGCCGCCTTTCGTTTTCTACGAAATCACGAACATCTATCAGCGGCAACATGCCACACCACGTTGTACACTGTCCGTTAAGGCATCTGACAGCCGCCTAAGCAGTCAATTGATATGCCCAAAGTGGGCACAACCAACATCCGATCCATCCAGCTGGCATCCAGCTTTATAGAAGGGCACCGATCCACCGATCCACCGATCCAACTCGATCCGAATGAAATCCAATTGAAGATGATACAGAATATGACGAAGAACGCTTCGATATGATGAACAACATATCAATTTGGCGTGGTGGTGCATGGCCTTCACCCAGTACACTGCGATAGGAATTTAGAAATCAATCAACATTATTCCTAAACTTAATAGAAGCTTAACTCAAGTCAAGCTATACTTGAAAAAGTTAAAACCTGAGTTCAGTTCAACGATAATGTTTCTTTGATACAAAAGTTCCAATACTTGACTTTAAAAGCAATTTAATACCTACTACCTATTTCCTTCAAGTGCAGCCGCTCAGCGCTATTTTGGCAACCTTCGACATTTATTTGTCTATCGCACAGAAATGTGTCCATCATAAAACGTCAATTAGCTGATTGAAATCAGCGCATGTGCTCATCAATTATTTCAATTTATGGCCAACAGGAAATTGCGGCAACTGCCACCGCGCAGAACAAATGACATGATCAAGATGCCATTGCGGATTGGGCCCGAGATTTGGGCTCGGATGCGGTCTAGGACCGCGGGCTCCAGATCCACCCCGGACCAGCTTTCCTTCTATTCGCCTCCTATTTCGATGGCGTAGTTTATGTAACGATCGCCGTTTGGGGCAGCGGCTGCAACAAATGTTGCAACTTTGCAATGCAAATTCCCGGGCGGAGATGCATTCGGAATGAAAATGTTTGGCCAAAGCACACTCCCAGCGGGAATCACCACGATGCCGATAATGATGATGATACTATGTTCCCATTGGCAACCGGCGAACTGCTGCGATCGCCCTGCAGGAAAATGTGCCTGTCCAGCTCCAGAAGCTCAGCGAGTTCTCCTCCCGCTCCTTTTGTTTTTCAAGCGTTTTCGAGTATGCTAATTTGGTTGTCAAAATGACACATCCATTTCTGGGGAAGGTGCAACGAAGGTTTCACAAATCCGCTGGCTCGCTTGTCGCGATTTCGAGCGACAGCCTAAAGATATGCAACGCTTTTGTTCTCACGATGACAGCCAATTAAAAGCAAGAAGGGGATAGAAAATATCGCATGCGATAAAAGCTGCAGTACACTGAAAAGTATGTTTGTTCCCAGCATTTAAAGTGTAGTTCTGCTATTAAGTACAAATTAATAAAGGATTTTTCAACTAAAAGGTTGTATGTAAAAATATGAATGTCATTCCACAAACTTTCAAAGTCTGTCAGAGTATATACAAATTATTTCTGCTACATAAAAACCTGCATCCAAAAAGATCCTGCGTTTAAAACCAGCATAACTGACGGCAAAAAAGCATCGCCACATCCAGCAGCAACAGCAAAAGATGTTGCAACAGCAGCAGTTGCAACAATAGCGTGCGCAAAATTGAACTGTCTGTCAGTTTTTGTGCACTTTTGCACAGCAAGTACTTTCAGCCAACTCATTGGCGTTTGGACCCGGCCTAAAGGCGTGAGGATGGCAACAGATGTTTAGGGCTTTGTTTTTCACACACACACATACTCCTTTTATGTAAATGCTCGCGATTTCCCCACACACACTTTTTGGCGTTTTTAAAGCGGATTTTTCCGCAGTTTTGTACGATCTGAGAGCAGGGCTTAGGACTATTTCGGGGTTCTACTAAGAGGCGGATGGGGTTGTCAGTAGCTAAATTTACTGCCCGACACGCCCTGCGAAAATAGTTTTAGAGAGTGCGTATTATGTGACCCACACAGACAGTGGCGCCACACGAAAATGTGTTAATGTGCGAGATTCCGATTCGGATTAGGATTGCGATTGGGATTGGGATTGGGATTGGAGCTGGGCCTGAAGTTCGCCGTGCACACTGAGCCCACAAAGTGACTAAAGTGACATTTAAATGGGACCGCCCTAAAGTATGCAGTGACATGTGGACTGGGAGTGGAGACTTAAGAGTGGTGACTTCGGAGTGGGGACTTTAGTGTGGGGACTTCAGAGTGGGTGAGGAATGGCGGGTGGGATGAGGACAGTGAGTGGGTTGTCGGTGGCTAGAACGCGGCTAAACAATTGCAAGAGTGTAAAATGCGTTAAGCCAACTGAAATGAGAAACGCTCGACCTCCTTGCCGCACCACCCACCACCACCCACCACGGATCCCCGGCTTAGCAACTTTTGATGATGCCCCAACTGCGACTTAGTTTCTAGATGGATGTGAAGCTCGTTGTTGTCGGCGAGCACAGAGAAAACGAACAATGGAATTTCCTTTAATTATAAATTTAACAAAACTGAGCAAATACAAATCAACCAATAAATAAATGCTCATTCAAATAAAGTGAATAAAATAAAGTAAAATAGTTTTAAAAGTTCCATATATTCAAGAGTACAGTTTTATACAACTTTGTTTTTTCAGAGTGTAAAAGTGCTTTGTATGTGTTTGAGTGCAAATGTATTTGTGCCGGATTTATTTGTGGCAACACAAAGATTTTTTAATGGCATCTTTTGTAGCAATTTTTTACACACTCCCCTGGCTCAGCCCAATCCCAATCCCAATCCCATCCCCAGCCAAAGCCATTTCATAAGCACCCCATGTGTGTGAGTGTGTGGGTGGGTGTATTTTTGAAGGACGGGGGGTTTAAGTCGGAGAAACTCTTTTTAGCACAAATAAACTTGGCTACATTGTTGCCCGGCTTTGGCCATCCCCCCTTCCCTCTAAGAGGGGACCCTCTTAACAGGGAGGAAATGGAATGCGAGTGTGTGCGAATGCCTTTGAGTGTGTGCACTCAGGCAAGGTGTTTGCCTGTTAAATTATATAACAATGCAATGAACTGTAAAATACGCAGCTAAGTGCTGCTCCTTAGAGCTCTCGCTGCACCCCCTCCCCCGCCCCCTGAGTATGTGACTAGGATGGAGAGAAAATGGATTGGCCGCAAAAAACTAGAATGATTCATAATTGGACGGAGGTGACTGGAAAACCTTTAACTCGCTTAATTAGAGCATGCCAAAATAAATGGGCAAATTATGGAAATATCCGGAATATATGAAAAATGTTATACAAAATTAGATATGTTGTGATATAAGTGAACGTTTATATACTTTCACTTAATTAAAATATTTTTTTATATTAATATTTATTAAGTGAAGAATCCGTACATATATTGTATCTTAAATCACAGAGTGGAGAAATATTCGTAAGAATTACCAATTTTAAAATATTGAAGTAATGAATTCAGAAGATTGAAGAATGTTGTTAAAGGTTGTGCCAAGTAAGATTTATATGCTTTTACCTCAAGGCCAACCGTTTCCCAGAATCTACTTTCATTTCGGCACGCCACGAGCTGCGTTTAATAATGGAAAACTAAATTAAACATTAAGATAAAATTGAAATGGGAAAATTATACAGCGCCAACAGTTATTTTATAAAACAAACACGCGTGGAATTCGGCAGTCGGGCACGCTAATGTGGGCTAAATATGAATTACCGCGTAAATGTATAGTGCACAGTTAATTAAATCATAATGAGCTCTTCACATGCAGCTGAGTTTTACTCATAGCATTCTCATAGGCGAAATCAATTAAAGTTGGCATACTTTTGGGGTGCCGCCGAAGTTAAGTGTGCGTGTATTGGTGTTTCGTCCTTACACAAACACACGAAGCGAAACTTTTGCAGTTTGTGGTAAACGCTTTAATATGAGAACAAAGCCGAAGGCCATTTAAATTCAAATCAAACCCAAATGACTTTACTTATATGCGAAATTGAAGACGACTTCGATAATGGAAAGTTGGAAGGGCAGGGAAGCGAAGCTACCCTCGTGGAAATGCAAAAGAAATAAGCACGGCGACCCTTAATTTAAAGATTACATATCCCCCCATTTGGTCCTGTTTGCTTTCAATTGTTTTTATCAGTTTACATTCGAAAGTAAGAAAACAAAAATAGCAGAAAAACTCCCAACGACAAACAAATAAAACTCATCTACCGAGGGAGACGAGAGATTTAGCTGTGATTTAGTTGGGGAATCGCTGAAAAGCACATAAGCTTCTTGCTCCCCATTGGCCATGGACTTTATTGGCATTGCTGTCAGCGGAACTCAGGCATTGTATTCTATTTGTTTCGATTTGTTTGAGGAGCAGCTGAGACTGGAGCTGCTGAAAGCTTCGATTTAATTGAAACTTTGCCCATTAAATGGCTGAGTGGAGAAATGAAAAGTTTCCCCACATTTTGCATACTCCTGTGGCGCAGCATAAGAGCATTACTCATATTTTCCGGGGGAGGCGAATGGAATGGAATGCAGACAGGGTTTCCCAAGACATTGCAAATGAAATATAATAAATGATGTCACACAAGGCGATGAACGGCAGCTTGTCAAAAACACATGTGTCTGAATGAGACGCGACTAGCAGGGTGGGGTGCACTGCACAAAATTGTTAGTTTCTTTAGAAAGATCATTAAAATGCTTTTTTTTAAGTCCACTTTTGAACCTGGGCTTATAAATCTGGTGTTCTCAAAGCTAGATTTTGAATATAAGAACTGGATATTGGAATTTGGAAACTTATAGTTACGCTACGACTACTTATAGTTTTCGGGCTTACAAGTCTTTGGAATGCAGGGGAGCTTCCTAGCTAATTTCTCTCGGTGAAAGAGGAGATGAAGCCCTCAGAAATAGACAACAATAATGATTGTTTCGCTGGAGCAGTGAAAACTTCTGCTCGAGCAACGTGCCACTTCAGATCCATTGTTATACGATGCATACGGCTCCGTTCTGTTCTGTTACATTTACGCTGACTGATGCGACAATTTGTCATTTGTCGCAGACGCGACTCAGGAATCCAAGCGGGGCAGGGACACAGGCAAGTTGACACAGGCTGAGGGGAAACTAGTCCAGAGGTATAGCAACTCTGCAACTGGGACTGCCACCAAAAGCTGCATCATCTGGCCGGAGAGTAATCATAATTTCCCAGCAAGTGAAAGTGAGGACCAGATATGCAAATACCCAACAGCTTTAAGGACAAAGGACGACTGACCAAATAGCTCCTGGCCCGGACGCAAAGAACAAAGTGCGATTATCAGGGAAAAGGCCGGCTATGAATAATTATTAAAAATTTAAGAGCGCACGCACTTCATTCATGAGCATAAAATAAAAATTTAATGGCATTTAAGTGGCCCCCGGCATGTCCTCCTCAATGTGCCGGGAGGACACATCCCATCCCCCACAATCTGAAAAAAAATATATTTTCTGGCAGGCACAATTAATATTATGGCGTGCCAGCCAAAGTTGATGTGGCACCTTGCTCAGTCCCCAGGATAAAAAAGCGCAGGAAGCACTTAGCGTCGCAACATGCGAAATAAAAAATTGTGTTGCCGGCTTTTCAGTGGAAAACCCAGAGGGCAGGGTGACTTCCACTGGAGTCGAGCCATTGAACCTGTTTCGGTTGGCTGGCAAAGGTCGAGGAGGAGTCGGAGTCGCAAAAATGAAACGCCAAATAAATAAATCGGGGCAGAGCAGAGCAGTAAAAATGCTCATAAGTGCCGGGCCGTAACTCAAACTCAAACTCAAACTGTGTGCTCTGTCCAATTACCTTGTCTCGGCACAATTGCCCGCTGCCTTTGTTCGTCCTTATCGTCGCGCTTATCGGGGGCATACTGTCGGACCGGTCCTAATTGAGCTAATTTCCAGGCGCATCCGGGCTAGAGAGCTAGAGCCACATTCCTTACGCTCTCGGCATCCATCATCCGCTTCGGAGTTGCGAACTTATGCAAAATAAAGATGGAGCGTGTACGTGACCAAGTGCGTAATATGCAAAAATTGTAGCCACCTACCACGCTCTTCGAATCCGCAACTGAATGTCAGCCAAAGGACGAAGTCGCACAATTTATACGTATTCTACATGTGTATCCTGCATAGCAAGGACTCGGAGCTTGTCAGACAAGTCATGGCCATGTAGGATCACCGGAGCCACGCCATTTGAATTCCTAAGCAGGCAAACAAGCAGCAGTAGTCGCGGACCGAGCTGGGGGAAAGTAAAAGTTTTCCTTTAATTTCGGACAATTTATTTTAATTTGCCGGAAAAGGCAGCTGGCATTCTCACTTGTAAATCATATGGCGCACAATTAAGCGACGCTTTCATTAACAACAAAGGCGAATCGCAAGGAAGTTGAATGCAGTGACATGGAGACCGGCTCTGTCATCGTCCCGACTCCCAACTGGATCTGCCAGGAGTCATTTCCCCTGCTGAACACGGTGCGTATGATTGATGCAGACTACCAGACGCCGCAAATGTAATTTGCGAATGCTCACAGCGCTCTGGCTCCCTGGGAATTCAGTTGACAGATGAAGTTTTGCATAGTTATCTGCAAGACCAAAATTTTCTGTAGTGTTAAGAAAGCAGTTTTGCCAAGGAAAATCTCAGATTTTTAGTATATTGTTCTACCAGAGAACTATCAACGCATCAAATATTTAGCAGGCCAAAATCAGTTGAAAAGTAATCCCTGGAATACTTAGCGACTGAGAAAAGAAGTAACGAGAGATAAAGTCCCTACAGAAGCTATTTTTTGAAACCCATAAAGAACCGCACTACGTCTAATATTTATTTGTAGTAAAGTATTCGCTTATTAAAGCGGCATCGATCTTTGTTTTGGGCGAGGTAAATTCAATCAAGTTCTGCCATTTGCAAGCCAAATTGAAAACATATGTTTCAGCCTTGGCATTTTACTTGGACTTCAGACAAACAGAGACTACGAGGCTACGAAACCTACTTAAAAATGTTGCACACGTACGGCCAATTGTGAGGCAAACAGTTCGGAGGAGGAAAACCGGCAGTGGAGTCAAGGAACTTTGCCGACACATCCCAAATTCCCCTGACAGGCTGGCGCAGGCAGCTTCATCAGGCATCCGCATCCGCATCCACATCCACTTCCAGCCTCGTCCACATCGTCATCATCATCGGGCACATCATGAGGCTCATCAGCATCAACTTGTCTGTCCCTACATCGCCCCAAGAGCTACTAAATTTCACGCAATCACGACCACACACACAGAGTCCTTCGTCCTTCTTCAATCCTCCGTCGCTTTTTTGTGTGCTCGCAACTGCCTAATAAAATATTTAGTTGCTGGGAGTCATTGACAAGTTTGCAGACAAGGTTCTTCGGTCTTGTGGTCTCTTTATGCTCCTTGATGAGACAGATACGATGCTGTCAGGTGAGTTGTGCCTGTATTTCACCTATTTCCCCGGCCACCTCAGCACTGAGAAAAATACACCAATCTTCAAGTTATATATCATACCTAGTTGTACCTATTTATGCTACATTTTATTCTTCAACATTGCACTTAAGCAAAATAAAACTAAACAATAAAAAGTAAGTTTCGAAACTAGATAAAATTCAGCAGATTAAGACTAAGAAGATCTCATGGATAGTGGCATTTAATTTTCCTTTAATGTTATTTCAAAGTTTTTTCTCAGTATACCCTCGTTTGCAACCCCAGTTTTTACGATACCACAAACGTATTAAACCGTCATTGAAAGCGTTTTGTTCCACGAAATAATGAAAAATTCAGTAACCAATATTTAAAAAGCCATCAAATCAAAGGAAGTGCAACAATGTGTGATCCCAAATCGGGAGCCGTACCCCCGGTTTTTGGGTATCCTTTCAACGTTTAATATCTCATCAAGTGTTACGCTTTACGACTACTTAAAACCCCATAAAAACGAAACAAAATAAAACTGTGGCAAGGAACTGGCAACAGAATTCGAAACAAAATCAACGCCCAAAGCCGTAAATTTCCCTCCGTCGCTTTCAGACGGGTTTTCCGAGGAAAGCTGCTGAAAGGAAAGCGAAAGGAAATGCAAAAGGCGAAATAGCACAGCAGCAATAGCTAAAAAAGCAGCAATAGCTACAAAAGCAGCGACAGCACCCACATTTAATGATGCAGCATGATTTGCGCATAAAAAGAAGCGAAATAGAATGGAGTGAAATGAAATGAAATCGAAGGGCGGCGGGGGGC
This sequence comes from Drosophila santomea, assembly GCF_016746245.2. Lineage (NCBI taxonomy): Eukaryota > Metazoa > Arthropoda > Insecta > Diptera > Drosophilidae > Drosophila > Drosophila santomea. The sequence continues at coordinate 15,931,399 of NC_053016.2, read as the reverse complement.
GGTGGGCGTGGCAGGACGTCGGGAACTGCTGGGCAAGCTTTGATAAAATGCAGCTCTTCCGTCCACAATCACTTACATCCTCGCAGGCTGAATATGTTTGGACACACATATTTATACATCCTAACACTTTAGTCGCGCATAAAATGTTAAAGGACCTTCATGTGCGACGACACAGCAGGGACTTTCAGGATATGTATACATATGTATATACGGGATTTTGAGTGCATGCCTGCTGCAAAGGGGTGAATAAACCCGTGCGAACTCGGGGAAAAGCTAGTGGATAGGATCCTGGATAGGATCCTAGGAAAGGATTAGGAATTCGCAAATTCAATACATTTTCTGAACGTCATGCATATAAAGTAATTCCCAAAACGAACAAAAAAACAAGAGAGAACGCTATAGTCGAGTTCCCCGACTATCTGATACCCGTTACTCAGCTAGTGGAAGTGCGAAGGAGAGTCTTAAACACAGTTTTTGGCGGTTTGTAGGCGTTATAGTGGGCGTGGCAGAAAGTTTTTTGGCAAATCGGTAGAAATTTACAAGACTAATACAAAAATGAAAAAATATCAAAACATTTTTCAAAAGTGTGGGCGTAGCAGCTTTGGGCGGTTTGTGGGCGTTATAGTGGGCGTGGCAGAAAGTTTTTTGGCAAATCGATAGAAATTTAGAAGACTAATACAAAAATGAAAAAATATCAAAACATTTTTCAAAAGTGTGGGCGTGGCAGTTTTGGGCGGTTTGTGGGCGTTAGAGTGGGCGTGGCAACATGAATCGACAAACTTGCGCTGCTTCTATGTCTCTGGAGTCTGTATGCTTAATCTCAACTTTCTAGCTTTTGTAGTTCCTGAGATCACAGCGTTCATACGGACGGACAGACAGACAGACGGACAGACGGACAGACAGACGGACGGACAGACGGAATGCCAGATCGACTCGGCTATTGATCTGATCAAGAATATATATTTATATGGTCGGAAACGCTTCCTTCTGCCTGTTACATACTTTTCAACGAATCTAGTATACCCTTTTACTCTACGAGTAACGGGTATAATTATAGAATATATATTATTGCATTTTGTTTGTTTTTTCAGATTTTCTAGTCATAAAGCAGTTTATAATATGTTCACATATTACATATTCCATATTATCGGTACAAGATGTTGCTTAGCAAAATTTATAAGAAATATGAATTTTGAAAATATTATAGAGTTTTCCGTGTTACACTTATGATATTATCTTAACTTCTTTACTTATATAGCCGCGAAGTTTGTTGACATATAGTTTGCATGTACTTTCTTCTTTCTTCTTCGATCGCCCTTTCATAAATATTTTGTTTGGTTACAAAGTTTCTAAGCCCGACAAAAGACAAGCAGAAAAGAAAACACAACTTGGCTCGGTAACAAAACCGTCTAAATATTTAATTATATTTCTTCCATTGCGCTTGCGGCTAAACTGGTGTTTTAACCGTTTGCTCGTTATAATGCTTTTGTTGGTGGCCTCAACCTTCCGTCAATATGTTAAATATTCAAACTGCGGGCCGCAACATCAACAAAACTATGAGTCAAACCCGTCTTGGGCCAGGTTTACATCACATCCAGTGGTTGTGACATGATAAACTGGAGTTCTAGTGGAGTGACATAAGCACTGGACGATGGAGAAAGCGAAATGTTTGCGCGAACTAATCCAGCTAAAATCTAACACATAGCTTTTCCTTCTATGGGAAGAACTCGATGAAAGCTTTAGCCTTATTTCATCAGCCAGGTCTAAATCACGCACCCGTATCAATATTTGAGAGTTCCATTTGACAACAAGTCCAAATGGGCAATGAAATGCAATACATGAATATCGAAATACTTACCCTTGCCACAGGAGGCCAGTTCTTGAAAGGAAATAAGTTATCTGCTATTTGGGTTTTTTTTTTCGATCGTAGAGTAAAATGGTATACTAAATTCGTTGATCAGTATGTAACAGGCAGAAACCATATAGAGTATATATATTCTTGATCAGGAACAATAGTCGATCTGGTCATGTCCGTCTGCCTGTCCGTCTGTCCGTCCGTCCGTTTGTCCGTCCGTATGAACGACGAGATCTCAGGATCATTCATATTTTATTGATATGAAACAAATTTCTGCTGTATCAATCCTAATTTCGTATTGTTTTTCAGTGTTTACAAATGCGACTATACTCACATTTCGTTGCTTTGTGTAGTTATTCGTTGTCACAGATTAGATTGCCGTATATGGGCATTTGATTAGACTTTCAGAGAGAGAAGAGTATCTTTAAAGCACTCTCGTTGAAAGTACTCGTAGATAGCACCAAACAAAAAGACAACAATAGGTGCAAACAGTTTGCTGTAGTCCCGCAAAGATTTAGCAGGGAGAGCGGGCTATGAGCTTAGTGATCTATGTCTGAGTTCGCAAAAACCTGGCTGAATAAATGCTCGAAACCTGTCGTGAGCGTATTTACTTCTAACCATATCTATACACATGTATATTTGATAGCAGCCTGTATAAATTGGCGTGTCGGGTAATTGCGAAAATCAGTGTGCAGTGGTTTGCATTGGAATAGGTGGTAGAACGAATATTGCCCAAAAATGGCACTGCTAGAAATTTGTCTTGCCCTTGTGGTCATCGGTTATCTGATCTACAAATGGAGCACGGCCACCTTCAAAACCTTTGAGGAGAGGAACCTCTACTTCGAAAAGCCGTACCCGTTTGTGGGTAATGTGGGTGCATCAGCCTTGCAGAGGGCCTCCTTCCAGAAACAACTCACCGAGTTCTACGAACGCACTCGTCAACAGTGAGTAGTTTGCGACTGACCTCAAGTTATTCAATCGGGACTCACTGCTCCTCATCGAAATGCAGCAAACTGGTAGGCTTCTTCAATCTGCGCACTCCCATGATCACGCTCAACGATCCGGAACTGATCAAGAAGATCTGCGTCAAGGACTTTGACCACTTCCCCAACCACCAGCTCTTCATCATCTCCAAGGAGCGCCTGATCAACGACATGCTCAGCGTGATGCGGGATCAGCGGTGGAAGCACATGAGGAACACCCTCACTCCGGTCTTCACGGCGGCCAAGATGCGCAACATGTTCACCCTGATGAACGAGAGCTTCGCGGAGTGCCTGCAGCACCTGGACACCTCTGCGAAAACGCTTCCCGGCAGAAAGGGATTCGAGGTGGACATGAAGGTGCTGTGCAACAAGCTTTCCAACGACATCATTGCCACCACCGCATTCGGACTGAAGGTGAACTCGTACGACAACCCGGAAAATGAGTTCTACGAGATCGGGCAGTCTCTGGTTTTCTCCCGGGGGCTTCAGTTCTTTAAATTCATGCTGTCCTCCTTGGTGCCCAAGATTTTTAGCGTGAGTTTTCCAATACTCGTTGTGCACTGAGAAGATTATATATTCAAGCTTTTCCCTCTCCAGTTCTTCAAACTAACTATCTTCGACTCCGCCAAGGTGGATTACTTCGTTCGCCTGGTAGTGGATGCCATTCGGTACCGGGAGAAACACAATATCACCAGGCCCGACATGATCCAGCTTCTGATGGAGGCCAAGAAGGAGTCGGAGGATAACTGGACTGACGATGAGATCGTTGCCCAGTGCTTCATCTTCTTCTTCGCCGCCTTCGAAAACAACTCCAATCTGATCTGCACCACCACCTACGAACTGCTCCACAATCCCGATATCCAGGAGCGCTTGTACGAGGATATAATCGAGACCAAGGAGGCTCTGAATGGTGCACCTCTTCATTACGACGCCGTGCAGAAGATGACCTACATGGACATGGTCATCTCCGAGTCCCTGCGAAAGTGGACTTTGGCCGCCGCCACCGATCGCTTCTGCTCCAAGGACTACACACTCACGGATGATGATGGCACCAAGCTGTTCGACTTCAAAGTGGGCGACCGCGTCAACATTCCCATTTCCGGGTTGCACTGGGATGATCGCTACTTCCCGGAACCCAGAAAGTTTGACCCGGAGCGATTTAGCGATGAGCGAAAGGCCGACATAGTGCCCTACACCTACTTGCCCTTTGGCGTGGGACCCAGGAATTGCATAGGTGAGTTAGCCAATGGGTTACGACATGGAGGAGAAAAGCTTAAGGATAAACATTTGCATTGCAGGAAATCGATATGCCTTGATGCAGGTCAAGGGTATGCTATACAATCTACTGCTGCATTACAAGATCGAGGCTTCCCCGAAGACCACCAAGGATCTGTGGGGATCGGCGCGTGGATTCAACTTTACTCCTAGGTCCGGATTTTGGATGCACTTGGTGCCGCGTAAATAAGTTACCTGATGGGTTACTTGCTCATAAATATACATATTTGACTGCTTATAATGACTTATACCTACTTTTTAATATTATAAAATAAAATATGTAACAAAATTACAAACAAAATATATATTACAATTACTAATATCAATCACGAGTACGATAAATGCCACTTTAGGTGATAAATAATCGTAATCTTCGTTTCTACTCCATGATGGGTAAAGGGAAAGGGAAAGCAAAAACCAAGTTGTTTACCGCCAAAAACTTGTAGCAACATTCATCAGATAGCAAAATAAATAAACAAATCGATGAGAGCTTTGTTCTCACTAGCTTTTTCGCCACTCAAAATCCAAAGAGAGCGATTGATAAGATTTCAGTGTGTGGAACGCTACAGGCGGGTTCCTCGACTATCAGATACCCTCTACTTAGCTAGTGGGAATGTATGGGAGAAATAAAAATTTCTTTTAAGTTGCACGTGGCAAGGTTTTGTGGAAGTGCGGATTATGAATGCAGCAGGTTCCTTGAAAATGGGTTAATGAAAAGACAGGTCAATTGTTAAGGATAAAATACACAGACATATATTTTACTTTTGATTATGTTTCCATACACACTTGTTGATATAGCATAGCTTAGAAATAAGATTTCGTTTAACTCTCACTGGTGCACAAAAGTATTCTGGACACATGCTTTTAGATAACAATTTCGCTTTTACTCCGCGGAGAAAGCACGCAAATTACATAAAACGTTTGACTTGCAAACAAAAGAATCGATTTGATTAACCAAATATCCGAAGAAACGAAACCGCAAATGTGGCAAATGCTAATGGCTTTTCATCTCTCGGTTTGCCTTTTGCAGTTGGAAGAGCTTATTTAGCGTTTTGCGCTGCCATTTTAAATTATTGCACGTTTGGCTAAGATCTGAAACAAATAATACTTTCACTCTTTCGGAGATTCTTTTGTTGGCCATCGATAGGATTTCGTTGGAGTTTATTGTTCGTTGATTGCGTTGATTGTGGTCTCTACTTTTCGTTTGTTTTGTTCGCCTAATCTAGCTCTAGAATACCTATGTATATACCTATACCTATGGTAATGCCCCCCAACCGGGCATGTTGTATATGAATATGCAAATATGATATAGTTTTAGCTTTGTACAACGATTTCTCTCAAATCTGAACTCATATGTGCCTTCTTATTGGGTGTATTATACATGACGATATGTTATTTACAGCCACGGTTGCCATCAAATAGATATTTAAAAACTCGCCTCATCCTATCCTTATATACATTTTTAAAAATTTTCCGTAATCCACGCCTAACTTTTTTTTAGTTAGGGAAGAACCTTAGTTGGCAACCGTGCTAAAAACCTCACTCTTTTAAACCTCACTCCACTGCTATACGCTGTATAGCCTTCCGTTGCTGCTGTGCTGGGAGTTGGAGTGTCGGGGCTTGCCCAGCCCGAAGAAGTTCCACACTCTCCTCAGGCAGCCGGGCTTCTTTTCCGGCTGCATCAGACTCTGCTCCTCCAGGATCGTGTCCAGGATGTAGTAGCTGCTCAGGTTGAAGGGCGGTGGCGGCAGCATGGGGGGTGGTCAGGAAATCGTGCAGTTCTTGCTCTCGTGCATGATGGCCGGTGCCCCGCCCACGGATGCACTGCCTCCGCCGGCGGCCAGGGACGAGTCCTGGGCCATCTTCTTCTTGCGCTCGTAGGCGAGTGCATCATTGGGCACGTATGCTACTCTTACGCCGCCGTAGTGTTTTCGCGCAGGCAGGCGGTACACGTAGTCGTCCATGTCGCTCGAGGAGCTGGAGGAGCAGGTGGAGCAGATGCTGGCCACGTCACAGTTGTCCAGGTTGTTCAGCAGATTCAGGGGCGTCGTTCCCACCTGGGTCTGGGCGTTGTGCAGGCGGAGGTTCGTCTGGTTGATCTGCATCTCCGAGGAGCTGCGCGACTGGTTGCGACGCCTCCTCCGCCGCCGGGCATTGGAGTTATCCGTGTAGCTCTTGGAGCGCGACATAGTGTCTTGGACGCTGTGGAAGCGCACCTCCTTCAGAGGTCGGTTGTCCAACTGCTCGTCGTCCAGTTCCTGTTTGGCCGGGTGTTCCTGGTTGCGATTGTTGGTGAAAAGCTGCTCGTAGCCATCGTGGGGCAGCTCCCGCACCGACTCGTTGTCCAGCTCCAGCTCGTTGGCCAGTTCCTGGGTGCTCTGCGTCAGATCGGAGTTGCTGGGCGAGTTCAGGTTGATCTTGTCGATGCTCTGGTAACTGTGTGAGTCGTCCGCCTTGGAGAGCAGCATGTCGGGCATGGAGTTGGTCAGCGTTTGGGTGTCGCCGAAGATGGACTTGTCGCCGGCACAAATGTTGTCCAGGCTGATGCCCAGCTCGGTGAGGTCAATGGGCGGTGGATGGGCCGGGCGTGGCATGCCGGGAACCCCTCCTCCGAGCAGTAAGTCCGCCACTCCTGCGGCCTCCATGCGCTGCCTCTCCTGACGCTCAAGCAGATCACCGGCACTACCCGTGGCCTTGGGATGGCCGTGGTGAGCCTTCCGTCCCGGATCCCGCTCCCGCTCCCGCTCTCCCCCTCTCCGCGGGGATCTTGCTATTTGGCTGGAGGTGGAGGCCCGGTGAGTGGGTCTCAGCTGTGGGCCCGAACTCGTGTCCGACGGCGTGGGTGGCTCACCCTTGCTGCAGGCTATCGAGCAGTAGATGGTGCCTCTCCTGGGCAGGAACGGCCTTCCCAGCAGCGAGCAGCGACAGGTGCAGCAGCTGAAGCACTGGTCCGTCGCATGCCAGTGCTGCCCATCGTGGCTCATCTGGCCCTGGTCCACTCCGATCACCTCGCCGCAGTAGTCGCAGTACTCGGCGAACATCGTGTCGAAGCAGGCCAGACAGTACGGTTTGCCCTCCCGCATGATGTACCGCTGCCCGCCCAGCTGGTGCTCGCACTCCTGGCAGGCGAAGTGCTTCATGTGCCACGTCCTGCCCTCCGCCTCCGTGCACTCGTCCGAGAAGATGATCTGGAAGGAGTGGAGAGGAAGCGGATAGTATCTTGTTAGCGAAGCGTACTGGATGCGTAGTTATTCAGTGCACACAGGGTGGCCTAAAGTGCTTTAATTTCTTTTCTACAGAAGTAAAACCTTTTTAGGTTTACCTAAAGGCTTTCTTTCTAAAGTCTTCCCCCAGAAATTGAAGGAGTACTCACCTCATCGCAGGCGGAGCAGCGCGGCTTCTGGGTTTCGGCGTGGTGCCGACCGCAGTAGAGGTTCCCTTCCCGCTGGAAGTAGATGAGGTCCACCAGGAGCTCCTTGCAGACGCTGCACACAAAGCAGCCCGGATGCCAGCACAACTGGGCGCCCAGCCGCTGGGCGAAAACCACAATGTCACCGCCGGACAAGGACTCCTCGCACTGAAAGTAGACAGCAGGGAAGCAGAAAATCAGGAGTGAGTTAGGTAAATTGTACGAACTGGTGGAATATGCTCAACTTCTTCGAGCGATACAAATCTGCAGCGTCTGGTTGCTGCTGGGTCAGAAATATTTAAGCGACTATAAATGCTAAATAACGGTAATAAAACGCTTAAGCTCAACGCCCCACAACTGGGAAAACCAACCAGGAAAAGCCGCCAGCAAGAAAATGTCCTGGCTCCGTGTCCCCCCCTCTGCGATTCCCCCCTCTCGAATTTTCCAAGGCGGAAATCATGCAAAAATAGCTGCCGGGCATGTGTCCGTGTCAGCCCGGTGCGCTTCTTTCCACCTTCCTCCCCAGAAGTGCTCCTCTGTGGGGCTAGCTTTAAGCTGGGAGCTGGCTGCTGAGAAATTTCTGAATACTAAAAGCTGAGAACTGGGAAATGCGGGCAGGAAGTGCCGATTTTAATGACTCCTGGCAAGCCACGCAGCTTGAAACTCGTTAAGTTTAAACGCGCTCGCATAATGAACTTGCTTCGCCCAAAAGGATTCGCAACCACAGGCCAATGTCGGGTGACGTTTCTATGTCCCTAAATTAAGGATCTAATTGAGTTCGCTCAGAGGTCAGACGGTTGAGAAGGATAATTCCAAGCTAACTGCTCGGCTATGGAAATATTTTAGTGTATATAAAATTATAACTAGACAGCAGGGAATCTAAAAAGCAGAATTTCGAAAACCGCTGCCTTATGTGTATTCCATTGAATTGGGTAGATTCTTTTCGGTTTTCCAAAGCCTTAAAGTAGTTACGTTGCTATGCTTTAAATGTGTGAGTGTGCTTAATAGATTATTCTTCCGCTCATATACTGACTTATTCATATAGTATTCAAATATTTTTAAAAATTGTACAAAACGTATAATTAAAGCCATTTAGTTTACTTTTACAAAGAACTCTTCTTCGTTCACACTATTCCAATAGCTTTTCACACCTGTCTGCAGCTCGTGGCTTCTTCGGCATAAAGCAATTAGCCCGTTCACCTTACTAAATGCACAATCACCTAGCAAGCGACACATGGAGTTACTAGGAACCGTTGGCAAGCCCTAGTTCCCTGGCAATTCGCACCCTCCATTTGGACACTTCTCGAGATTGCTCTACTACGTCTCCGTTTTTGGTTTTGGTTTCAGAAGCCGTTCTGGCGCAGGCAAATTACGCAACCCCTCCACAACAGCGCCACCGCAAAAGATTCAGGATCCAGAACGCCAATGCCAATGCCATTGCCATTGCCAGTCAGGCAGTCAGGCAGTCAGGCAGTATCCTGGAAAAGGAGCTGCTGTTTAACTTTCCAGGCTATTAAACCTCGGCGCGGGCGATGCTCCCGCTCCGTGGGATGCGTCCCGTCCTGGAACCCCCTGATCCGCCGAGTTGCCGCAATCAGCATTTACTTTTGCAAGCCATTAAGCATTGACAGGCGAGTACCCGTGGCCCCGACTGTGCGGCGGGGTTGATAATTTCCCGGGGCGTTAGTGGCTCCCTCTATGCGTCGTTAATTGTTTGGCAACTGCAAAAATTTATCGCCTCGGGCCACGAAAATCATAAAAACCTCGGAGCTGCGCAGGGCACACTTTAATTAGGCAGTTCCCCCTTTCCCACTTTCCTTTAAGCGGGCTAATGACGCATTGAGGATGGAATAGACTTGTCCTTGCACTCTGGCGTGGCTAACCCCAGAAACTTCTCGGGAAACTTTTCCAGCAGGAAGCTCTTTAAGTAGTTTCTGCGGTGGGCACGAAGTACTAAAGTTTTCACGGATGGACCCCAGATCCGATCCCCCAAATCCAACCAATTTCGACCCTAAGCTTCAGTCCGCCCCCGCCATTGATTAGTTTGTCTGTGAAATCTGTGCACTTAAAATGACATTTTTCATTGGACCCATTTTCATAGTCAGCCCGGCTAAATGTCATGTAAATAACAGCAATCGCTGCTCATTTATCTTATCAATCCAATTAATCCCAGTTGGCTGTTGGATGTTCGCTGTTGGCTGTTGGCTGCCGCTTGTTTGCAGGCACTCTGCGCCAGACAATTATGCTATTGACAAATTGTTGTCGGCGGAGCCATCGCAGCGCACCTAGCTGAACTCGGATGACCCGGGGGGCGAGCAGTGTCCTTGCTAACCCATTTCGAGTCCGGAGTCCGGACTAATCCCACTCGGAGCGACAGACGGGCAAGACAGTATCCTGCCCCAAACCCGCTACACTTCCACCCCCAAACTCCCCCAAAAGGCAACTCAAATTATTAATGACGCTCGTTATCATGCCCTTTTCAGTACATAAACTTTTCGCTTAACAGCCACTGCGCTTTACCTTCGTTTGCTGGTTGTTCTTATGGTTCTGCTCTTGCCACCTAGCTGCACTGAACACAAATCCACTATACTTTTCAAATTTTAAGACTAAACAGGAAAGAAAATTCCACTCTTAGTAATCGAATCGAATTTAATTTAATGTTATTAATTAAAACTAGGAATTACTGCAATCTTTCAAGCCTTTTTTTCCTCTGTGCTCTGATATATAAATATTTCTTGACATAAAGTGCCGAGCCTGAGATGGTTTTTCTTGTAATTATTTCATTGTTGCCAGGACGACCTTTAGTGTCACATCCTTGTCAAAACTTTAGCTTCCGCTCGTTGCTGTTCGTGCGGAAAATCTGTCATGAAGAGAGCTCCTCCTTCCGCCGCTCGATTCCATTATTTTGGCCAAAATCATTGCCAGTTGGATGTGAGACACGTTTGCGGCCCACGTTGCTACTCATTTACGCCTGACTGACTGCGAAAGCTTCCTCCCTTTGTGGATCCAGGATTCAAGATTCGGGATTCAGGATCATTGAACTGTTTCATAAATTTTCCCTCATAATTTCCCATGCTTTCCACGCCATTCAATTGGATGACTTCGGGTTGAGGCCTTTGTTCGCATTTTAACGTCCGTTTAGCAAGTCAGTTATGGTGTGTGAATTTTAAGCACTTTTTCAGACTGGTGCTAGCTACGATTTTCGAATTACTTTAAAGTTGATCAGTTTCCACATGACAACGAAGTGCAAAGTTTGGTGAAAACGACCACACGATTTAATGTGTGTAGCACATTAATTAGTTGATACAAATAACATTCAATTTTTGCATTTAATAATTTATTTTATAAACAAATATTATTTGTATAAATATTGTATTAATTAATATGCATAACGCTGAAAGTAGCCAAAAGCAGTTCGAATAAATATTCCAAAGCAATCTAACGTGGCCAAGATTGTGTCTATGAGTTTGGCAAAGTTTCGGGCCCTCTCACCTGACTACGTTACACTGATAACTCGGGACTCTAATGAACTCTAACCTCAGGGAAGTGTGGTCAAAGTTGGGCCACAGTCATAATAAGCCCGAGTCGTCTGCCAATTTGGACATGCCACATGAAATCAGACACACGCACACGAGACTCCGGGCTAGTCCCTATCCGGCGGGTTCTCATTTGGAGGGGCACGTAGCAGACGGATTCAAGGACCAGAGGTTTCAGAACGGCCAAGAGGATCCGACCAGCTCCCAGACACGCAGCATGCGGCACAAAGTTTTTAATAAGTTTTACGAGTGGCGAGTGTGAGCACAATAAAATCGAGCTGCCAACTACAACAACGCAGGAGGCACTGTGGGTGCCACCTCTGCCACTATTTTACTCTATGCCACTCTGCCATTGTGCTTTAATGCCATTTCATTGCGTCTTTGGTCGGCAACTCCATTCGGTTGCCGCGCGAGGAAAACTTTGGAAAAGGGGAAAAGCTGCGAGTATTAGTGCCACTGTCAGTGCGACTCTCTTAGCCTTTATGTTGTCAGAGCCAAGTCAGTGCAATTGTTTTTGCAACAACGTTTTTCATTTTTCCTCGCCAGCTGAAAGTGTACTTAATGAAATCTTTTTGTCATCTTTTACTCCGAGACGTTTGAAAGTTGCCAACACCGGTCGCCCCGCAACCCGCACCCCGCACCCCGCATCCCATCCACCTTTTATCCCATTGTTTTTCCGGGCCATTGTCAATTTTTTCCCCCTTTGCGAGCGGGCCAAGAAGGAATCTCTGGCGCAAAACTTCGCCCGGCCTGGCGCACAAATGAAATCGAAACGACTCCTCATCTTCATAATAAAATGCAAATTTCTGCAACAATTATGTCCGCAGTGGGAGGAGTGCAAATAGAAAAGAAGGCAGTAAAAATTGTTGCCAAACTTACCCCCTTGCAGGGTCGCTCGTCGGACAGCAGGCGGACCGCTCCTCGGCCGAGGGCCTCCCGCTTCCTTTGGGCCGAGAAGATGCGCAGCTCCTTGCGCTCCTCGTCGCTCAGCGAGTGGCAGTAGCGCACCTGCAACAGACACGTAAATGTAGACATAGACGAAAAAAGTTAGCAGGAAAGTAAGTAGTCAGCTTTTTGAGTCAGGTTCCTGAATTTTAATTAAGGCGACTCAAAAGGCGGTGGCAAGTTTTTTAATCTCGCCGGGCCTTTTGAAGGGAGCCCTCCTTTATATTGTACACTCAATGCCCGCGCCGGGGTAATTATACATTTTGTCACAACGAGTTGCTTGGAACGTCCTTTTCAACAAACACTTTGGAAATCAAGTTTTTTAAAGGAAATAAGTTAACTTTAATTCTAAATTTAATTAATAATACTCCGCCTATTAAAATATTCTTACTTCTTGAGTGAAACATCCCAAAAGCATTTTTAATTGAAGAGTTATCTGACAAGTCTTGAATCAATGCAAAAATGAATATATATTTAGTTACTCTAAATAAACGCCTTTTAAATAACGAAAGTGGCGCAAGTGGTCCATTGGCTATTCTTTTACAACTAAAGTTCTTTTTCAACTACTATTAAAGTGGCCATTGTGTTCATTTTTGTTCTTTTAGCCAGGCCAAAAGCAATACTCACTTCGTTATCCTGCGGCGGCAGCTGGTGCAGCAACTGCTTGACACGATACTTTTCGCCGGGACTGTTGACGTAGGGCACTTTGTCGTCTGGCAGTTGACTGAAGTACAAGCGGACCTGGAAGTGGAAAATGCAAACCGGAAAGGGTGATTAGCTCCCGATTAAACTCAAACTTACTGATATGCGGTATATTAAATTTGTCAAGAAATAGCGAGGCAATGGAACGCCTGTTAAAGTGGATTCACGCCCACAAAATCGTGCAAGTGGAAAGTGTCGCAATGCTCATGGGAAAATGAATCGAGGAAAAGGAAAATTGGATGCCGACTTCGGCTTTTACCAGTAGCTTTTATGTAAGCCTCCGCCCCGAAAAAATATCGACAGGCATTTCAAGCTGTAATTGCCGCCAAATGTATCGGCAATTTAATTACAAAACGCTTTCGCTTTCCACCAGATACAAATACCGATGGCGATTCGGGAGCAAACATTTTTTGCGTTTTTAGCGTAAAATTAAAGTGGCGTCCAACCGATTTCCTTAAACTCTCAAGTGGCCAACGGCCAGGCCTGAACTGGATTTGGTTTTGGTTTTGGCTTGGGAACACCATACGATTGGGAGACCGTGGAAAATCGATGGAAAGCAAAAGCTGGCAGCGGGTGGCCTGCGGCCCCAAAAAGGCCACCACCTCGGAACACATCGCCCGAGATTTCACTTAATTTGTTGCGACAAATCGGAACACATGTATACTGGGCTTGTTTCGGTTCAAGCACTCAAAAAAACTTTGTTTATAATTATAATATATAATATAAATATTATTATAAATAAATAAATCTTGCTTTGATATAAATACAGCCGAATAAGAAAACAAGGAGTAGCCATAACTTTTGTCATGAGCTGGGGGCATGTCTTACCTGATCTGGCCGCAGACCCGGCGGCACCCAAGTGTACTCCTCGAGGGCGCAGCCGCTGTCGTCGTCCGACTGCGAGTTCCGCTGGAAGTCCAGCTGCTGGTGGTGGCTGTGGTGGAAGCCATGGCCCGCGACCGCCGCCGCCGACTTGTAGCTGGCGGTGCGGAGCGGGGAGGCCACCGAGCTCAGCGGCAGGTGGCTGGGCGGCTGGCAGTGGCGTCGCTGCAGAGGGGAAACAAAGCGACTTGCTGATTCCGGGGCTTCACTGACTCCACTGCCCCCGCTGCCCCCGCTGCCGCTGGAGGCGGCCGAGGGCACGTCCAGGTGGGCGGTGCATGCCACCTGGCTGACCGCCGACTCGGGGCGTTGCGAGTGGGAGGCGAAGGTCAGGCCCGTGCCGCCCGCCTCAATCTGCAGCAGCTCGCTTTCGGTTTGCGTGTAGTAGCTGCTGCTGGCCTGATGGTGCTGCTGTGGATGTGGATGTGGATGTGGATGTGGCTGCGGTGCCTGCTGCATGTTGCCGGAGGAGCGGGGTGCCGGTGTGGGCTTGAATTTCCCGATTACTTGGTTGCACTGGCTGCTGCAGAAGATATATAAAACGAAAGGGAAAGCATTATGAGGTGCCCAGATTACGAAACAATCATTGGATATGGTTTCTAGTTCGCTGAAGTGCTTAAATCTAGTCAAAAGAAAGCGAGACTGAACTGTAAAGTTAATACTCCATGAATTTGGACTAGCTTATATATGGGCATGGTGGGAACACAATTTTATAGACTTTGTTTCATGGTTGTTACTTTATCTATTGATAACTCGATTAAAAGTACGTTTAAGTTAAAAACCTGTTTGAATTGGGTTAGAATTGGGTTTTTGTTTTTCCTCTGAGTTGAAATGAGCTGATTTTTTTTAGCAACACCACTTATATCTCATTCTTACGTGTACTGAATGCCATTCTGTCTGTCATGCCGCTAAATCATATCTGACTCCATCTGCCCGACTCATTTGCAATTAGACGGCTGGACTAGCGGAATACGTATTCGTTTTGAGAGCCCGCGGGTATTTCGAATGACTTTTGAGTGCAATTACGGCGCAGCTGCATGCGTGCAATTGTCCAATCAAAAAACCGAGCTCCGAACCCCAAACCCCATTTGCAATCATAAGGTTTGCTGCCACTCGCTTGACCGCTGCCCACTGTGGCATCTTCTTCGCGCCGCTTTCTGCGGTACTTTCACTCGGTTTGTGGCACGCCGCGCGATTACGCAGCCAAGCAGAGACGGCCGACAGATTCCTGGTCATGTTTCAGCTCAATTCGGCCTACCTTTTTCCTACCATATTTGTTTGTGTGGCAATTAAAGTCATTTGTTTGGCTCAGAGTCGAGCGAGTGTGATTGCTGTGTGAAATATTAAACGTTTCATTCACAAACGCCCTGCATATCGAATTGCGCAACATTCGGAGCATGAATAGCAGCCATACGAAACCATTAGGCCTTCCAGCATTTTTATCTACTAATCAACGTGAGAAGAAGCCAAGACCAACTTGCCATTCCACCGAAAGAGACCGTGTAAGCGGCTGGTTTATGCAAATCGAAGACATCTCATCAAAATCGGAGTTTAGCCTTCTGCTAATGAAGCTAAACCTACGGAAAGTGAATGCCACTCCGGGTGGCGAGGTATTCGTGGCATGAAGGTACATTAGCTACTCTCCATGTGTGCATTAGTGCCACACAGATGACCAGGAGCCATTAACACCTCCATACGGATGGTTCGGCGTGGAGAAAGTTTACGGCCACTCATTTCTTTCTCTGTGGCTGGCAATGCAAATTTTATTTGCTTGGCGGGTAGGCTCGGTGCCAAAAGCTGATCGATCACAGGGTACTTTCTAAACCAAAACCAAAGCCAAAACCCAAACCAAATGCCACCGGCCAGGGCGTAATCTGTCACCCGATGAATTGGTAACTGTCCGATTGAAACTGGCGATTGACTTTGATAGCAGAAAACAGCGGCCAAGCGCCGGGCCAAAAACTAAGAGCCACGCCAGATCAGATCAATTCCAATCCAATCCCAGTTCCAGCTGCCGAATATGGCCAACAGTTGTTGTTTGGCTGCCACATTTCGGCCTAGACGCGTTCCGGATTTCGGTTTTCTCTTTTCGGCCAGAGAAACCTGTTGACCATTTTCTACACGGCTGCATGCGATTTCTGCACTAAGCGCCAGTTTGCGAGGCGCAAAGTACGAAAAATACGCAAAAATGCCGCATGACCAACTACGGATGGCGGCCTGGACATATACATAAATTTGGGTTAAGAAGATTTTGAGTTTATTTGGTTTGATGTCTGTCATTTCCTTGATGGCCTGTCGCCATTGCGCACGTCTGAGGATAATTAAAAGTAAATTGTTTTTGGCACTCCAATCGCATGAAAATGGCCAAAGAAACTTGGCTCTGCGATCTGCAACTGGCAATCCGGTCTTTTTGCTTGGCCAACACTGAATGGGGCATCATTTTGGGTATTTTGAAGACACTTTTGGGAATTAAATGCGATTACCCGTTTTCTAAATTTGAGTGCAGAAAAGTGCACAGAATGTGACCACAGGTGTTATGGATAATTGGCTGGTATATATACTTTTCAATACAATAAACACTTCAAAAATAAAAAATTAAGTTTTCCCTCTTCTGGTAATTATAATTTAATTATCTTCTCAATACTAATAACAACATCTTATTTCTATGTTTTTACACTTTCTAAGCCTATTTAAAAAGTTAAATTCCAAATCGATTTCCTAATATTACGAGGCTTAGCTGCGATCTGGTCTAACCCAATTTAATCCCATTCGCTGCTTATTATTGGACTTTTTTTTTTAGCAATTTTTATCACGCTTTGTGTTGCACAAATGCCAAATCGCAGCCGTAATAATATCTCAATTTAGTGCAACACTACAATATCGATGGCATTGCTATTCGTTCCACCGATTGCCGCAGCCGTAGTGTTTCCACGATTTCATTACATTTTAGACACGCAGTTTCCCCAGAAAAATCCGCAGCAGGAACACGTAACTGGTTCAAAAGCATCAGAAAACCCGTTTCTTCCAGTGGGGCTCCTATTCTGGGAAACGCTAAATGCACTACGACACAGAGGAGGCAATTGAGTGCAATTGAAGCAGCAGCGAACCAGGACTCGAAATTAATACGTAACATGCAATTCTTAATAATTGAAAAGAGTCGAGGCAGCGAATCCGCATTGGATTACTTTCACAATTGGCCGAAAGATAAACGCCGTCTCGACCGGGTTAAGCCGGGTATTAGGCCTAGTAATGCTTGATTATCCATGACCAGCACACGATCTCCGATCTCCGATCTGCGATCTCAGATCTCCGATCTGCAATCACCGATCGAGCAGCCCATTTATATATGGCCAGGGGGCGTGGCAATGCGGAGCAGTTCAGGGTAGGGCCCATTACGAAATCTCGTTCATTGGCCCCCCAACTCGTGACCTTGTTGCGTTGCGTGTTTCATTGTCTGGCCCAAACGACTCCCAAACGACTCGCCGGAATGCCGCAATTTATTCCCCTATGCAGCCGAGTTTCGGGTTAAACTCCAACGTTTGACTGCCTTTACGTCACACAAATACCCATAGCCAACATGGCCCCAACTCCAAACCCATTGGATACGAAAGCGGGCCGTAAAGCAAACAAAAAGTCCGTACATGCAATCGCGTCATATGTTGCACGTGTTGCTGTCGCTCAGCATTTTTATGCATTTCGACTTGTTTTCCCTCAGCTTCTTCGCTTTCTTTATGGCTTTTTGTCCGAGCATGAGCACATTTTGTGTGCCTCGAACCTCGCCTGGAGTCACCTGGAGTCACCTGGAATCGGGACCTGGCCGGGGATAACAGTGGCTCTGGGATTGGGTCTATGCTGAGTTTGGCGGCCAGTTGGGCCCGTTGCACGAGTTCCCCGGATTGCGATGTGTGTGTGTGCTGCAACGCCTATTTAAGTACCGCCTGGTGATTTAGTGCAGCGTTACCGTTAGACGGTACACGTTATTCGCCACTCCACTCCACTCCAGAACCCCGGCTAGTGATAAGCCAGAAGCAAAGAAGCAGAAGCAGTGGCGTAGGCGCAAGATATTTTCGGGGGATCATAGAAATGAGGCAGACCCATATTACATATATTTATAGATTATAGGCATGCTAATAGGATGATTGCATCAAGGGATTATTTAAACCATAATAAAAAGGTTCATAGATATTGACTAAATTCCTATCGGGGAGTCCCAAGCCCCCGAGGCCCCTTTCCGCGGATGCCACTCCCATTTATTGATGGCCAAGTCAAACAAGAGCATCGTAGTCAACGGCTCAGCATCTGGATCTTAGTTTTCAGCAGCGGCTAAGATGCATAATTAATCGGAGGGGCCAAAAGGAGGAGAAATGCACTTGGGCAGCCCACACTAGCAGTTGCGATTTGGGAGCAAGTTGCTGATGCTGATGCTGTTGCCGCTAATGTCGCGGCATTGCTAGTTGCATGTTGCTAGTTGCATGCCGCATGTGAGGCGAAACCCAACTCCACTCCACTCCAGTCAGGTTTGAGTCGGGTTTTGAGCCGCGTTTTGCGTTCGTCATTAACAGCTTTTGCTTAATTTTATGCAGCAAACCGCCCCCCTCCCTTCCACTCCCCTTACCCACTTGGCGTGCCACCAGCCTTCCAACGTCCTTCTTGCCACGCTGTCAACAACATTGGACACGTTTCAGCGATTTCCATGTTGCATGGCTCGCTCTAATTTATGCAAAATTTTGTTCTTTTTCTGTAATTCGCTTCGTGTATTCGATCGCTACTTGTTCACTCTTTTTGAGGCGTCTGCTCGGAGGTATTTTTCAGTTTTCTGTTTTCAGTTTTCAGCGAACTTCAATACCTCAATAGCCAACTAGTTGGCTGGCATCATTAGGCTGCCACGTTGATGGCCAAGTTTTTGTAGGCTTAGTTTGCCGCCTTATTGATTTCCCTGACAAAATGCTACTCTGTTGCCGGACTTTCATGTGTTTTGTTTTAATTGCTTTCGGGCTGGAGAAGCTTCATATGGATGCGATTTTTGAGGGATTGTACGAGCTGGGTTCCGTTGTTCTGAACTCGTTCCCAGCATACAATTGAACCATTTAGTTAGCTGTGAATTCTTAGCCCAAAGATTACTTGCCAATGATACGAAGCTCCCACAGGTCTTAGACATAAATTAAATATCTCCTCTAATTTGATGTACTCCGCTTAATGATGATGATGATGATTGAAGTCGGTGATAAATGTAATTGCTTCTTGGCAACAATCTCTTCTTCGTGTCTCTCCCACCAAATTAAGGCACATCAAAGCAAAGATTACATTTGGGAATCGGAGAAGGCTTTGGGGCACAAAGGTGCCCACAATAAGTTGATTAAATTAAAGTGCGTTAAAATCCTACAAAATAATTGACGCGGCCCAAGTCTCTTTTCGCAGAAGCCCAGTGAAATTGGAGGAGCTCAAAGAAGTCAGAACAAAGAAACCAGCCCAAAAACGAAAAAGCAGAGTATAATTTATTGTCTGTGTTCGTATGACAGCTGAGCTCAAACTCAGCTCAAACCGAGCGTGAAACGCGAGCAGAGTTCCAAAAGATATATGAGTTGCTTAATGGATGGACGACCAACAGGTGGGCAGAGTTCTGGCTTCGTTCCTGTTGGAACGTGGGAATCTTGTCTGTCGGCTGCGACAACCCCGGTATGGCCAAAAGCAATTACCGAAAATAATGCAACAGTCCAAACACTCCCTCGGGCGGAGGGAGTGGTTGTCTTTCCTGCGGTTGCAATGCACTGCATTCACCCGAGTCACCTCGGTCACCTCAGTCACCTGGTTCCCCTGATTCAGCTGGCCGTGACCGCAGCGATGGAGCAAGTGCAGCCGTCTATGACCGCTCTGGTTCTACTCTCTGCTCCGATGATCAGCAAAAAGGCCGAAAGGATGTTTGGTCCCATAATTAATGATGGCATACACAAATCGTTGTTCAAAACGTTGAACTGTTTTCTCACGCACTACGAGCTTTCAATTTCCAACTTCAAATTGGAATCCCATTGGGGTGTAAATGGATTATCTTTGCATGCGTTTGATCGGCCGCCGAGACTTCCTTCGTGAAACACGCGGACTTACGGACAAGGGGACTTGCGGACAGGGGAACTTGTAGACAAACGGACAAACGGACATACGGACAAACATGGCTAACTGTAACTGCATTGGCAATGGCAATCGCCATACCAATGCTAAAATCGTGTAGGTCCCCGCTCAGAACATGACAACTGACAAAAGCAACAAGCATTTGACAGACAGGCGACAGGGAGGGAGACGATGATACGGAAAGATACAGGGACGGTGTGGAAACTGGCAAACAAACATCGGAATCAGCATCTGCATCAGCAGGCAGCAACAACAACATTTCAATTAACAAAGAAGCAACCAGGGGCGGCGGGCTGGACGGCTGGGAAAGTCGTCTTCTAATCGCCGCCTGTCAAAATAAAGTTGTGTAGTGCATCACTGGGGAGCCTCCTTAGGCAACAAGACAGAATACACCGATGGAAACTGACCCCTACTCTTATAAATACAGTCTTGTGCTAGTTTTAAGCTTCAATGCAATTAAATGAGAATGATATAAAATGTCTCAACGTTTTACTATTGAAATGGGAGAGTAGACTAGATGTAAACTTTTCCCATTTATTTGAAGTGCTTTAAAGTTTCTTTTAGTGCACTGTCAAGTGGCCAGCGTTCTCTAGGCGCATTCATGTGTAGCTGCTAAAATGCGCAATTAAGTCATCAAATGTTTCGCCTGAGTGTCCAAGCAACTTGACATTGCCACAACCACCACACAGCCATCCCAGACCAAGACCAAGTTCGCATTAGACTAATGCATTTGGGTGCAACCAGGAAGCCAGCATCACCATCACCATCACCATCCAGTCCGGTCTGCATTCTGGTCTTCTGGAAATTGGCCAAGTGGGAAAGCCCCGCTGCCGACTTTTACTGCCTCTGCCTCTGCCTGTGCTAATGAAGCCTGAATGGTCGAGGCCGCGAACAGGATCTTGTTAGAGCGTCTGGGCTAAGAACGTCCACAGATCCACAGATCCACAAATCCGTTAGGAGCTGGGTCCAATTTATCAGTTGCCATTTGCAGGGCTGGCCGAAGAGCATGGCCAAGAGCCCATCGGCGTCTCATTAACGCTTCCAGTCGCGTAGGCGGCGCGACATGTGTGGATTCGTTGAAACCGCCGCGGATTGATGCTGACGATTGTGTGTGAGCTGACCCAACTCACGTCCTATGCACTGGGAGAAACGATTTAATCTGGGCACTATTTGTGCTGGGTTACCATCCCTTCAAGAAACAAACACGTTCTCTAATCTCATCATGGGCACTCAGATCAGTTTCTTATTAATAGTATGCACTCAGATCAGTTTCTTTCTAATAGTATGCAGTTTAATAGTTCCGTTTTGGAATGTATTAAGCTTAAAATTAAACTATTTATTCATTTTTCCTGATGTAGAGTATGCGGTGGGTGAATGTGCCAAGCTGACAACACGTGTTTTTTCAGCTAAATTGGTATCTGAAATCGGAGGAGTGGAAATGCATCCATCTGCGAGCCGGCTTTCTCCGCAAAGTGCCGCACAGATGGGGGGCGAAATTAATTTGCGGAAATCTCGACGCTCGAGTGGCTAAAATATTTCAAGCAAATCACGATTATCAACTTGAATTCCAGCTTCAGATCTGTGCGGGCGATTCGGCCAGACACTTTCACAAGCTTTTCGGCCAAGTGACATTTGTGCCAGTTTGCTACTTGGCTCAATTTACATTTGTTTCTCATTAAGACACCACCGCCTGATTGATGGCAATTTCTAAGGTTTGTACTCTTAGAGCTCCCATGGAAATCAATGCGTTGTGTGGGCGACTGGAGATCTAGGCAATGCCACTTGGTAGTTGTCCAGGTCCAGGTCTAGACCCAAGTTGCCACAATTTGGCCACAATTTGTAAGGGGCATGACAGCACAAAACGGCTTTTATATTCGCTTCCCACCTACCTGTATTTGGCCAACAAAGTGATGGCCATTAAATTAATTACACGGCCTGCGCTCTCCTCCGATTTCAATTAAAAGTAAATTTGGAAAATTAAACGCCATTATGCGGCAAACTGGTTATCGACTTGGAGCTAGAATGCTTCACTTGGCTTACACACGCTCCCAACCAACCCAACCTCTGACTTATGGCCACTAAATTGACTTCAAACTGATACTGAGCTCCTGAGCTCCTCAGATGTACATATGTACCGCACGGGCCATCCGAGGAGAAAAGATAATCATAATCGGCCGGCTGAACAGGAAATATAATGAGCTTGCAAAGAAACGCCCTTCAATTTAGCCAGCCCTCCCCTTTCCACTTTGGCCAATTTTATTTGCGGTTTTCGATTTTATTTCATAAGTACATTTTCTGCTTTACAAAATACTTAGCTTCTTCTCCTTCGAGCCGCGACTTTTTGATTATAAATTGAATTTGCCCCAACCCGAGGGGAAATCAATCAACTCTTCTGTCTTCTTCCTCATTCACTTGTAAATCTGGCGTTTGGTTAATGCGTTTTATGGATTCACGATTAGGTGTTGAATCAATAAAACGCGGGTTCTGACTTCCCATCCACTTTGAGACAAAGACCGGGTCCATCAAGATGGCTTATACAACATTTCGGGCTGAGATTGTGTCACACATTATGGGTGGCTGAACTTTTTACAGAACGAGTTGTGGTTTTGATTGGCTTCGTTCGCTGACAGCCAAAGAAATTGGCCAAAACACCCCGCAAAAAAAATAATTTCAACATTTTTCGCTGAAGAAAGGCCAAAGAAAATCAGCTCCACTTCACTGGAGCGCTGAGCACTGAAAGGGGCGTTACTTGATGTGTCCGCGAATCAGTAAAAGTCAGATTAAGGCCCAGACCCTCTTGACCATGCCCCCTCCCTTCACGATTGTAGGCCTTTTGCCATTTCAATTAAAATGCCATATATCACGGCCAAATGGCTTTGGCTCCAACTCCAGCTCCATTCCACTCTCGCCGCTCCCAACTACTGCGCACATCGAATGCAATTAAAATCAAATGCGTAGCTCATTTTGAAATCAAAGCAAATCGTAGACCGATAAGTCCGGAGTGGACCTCTCGGGTGGTCCATGGACATGGTCCGCGGACTAGCCCCTTGCTTCTGGCCAACTTCAATTAGCCAGGCTGGAAAAAGAGGGCCGCCGGCGAACCCTACTTATTTACTTTATTGTTGAGGTTCCTATGCAAAGTGCCCGGTCGGCAAGGCGCTTAATTACGCTTTAAGTAGCCGCCAGTCAATATTGGATTTGGTTTATTTAAACTGCGAATTTAATAGCCTCACTGATTGTGAAAAACTCGAGAGGATGTGCGTCTCAAATTACAAAGTTCTGTTCCAGGGAATTTGATGGCTCCTTCCAGCAATATTTAATGGCTGCACCCAAAACAAAAATGAATTAACACTTTGCGTAGATTTATGAACAGAAGTCCATGCAAATGAAGTCTGCACGCGGAATGCAGAGAATACAAAAGATGGCAAAGATGGCAAAGATGCCGAAGATACGAAAGATACGAAAGATCTGGAAGATACAGAATACCTTTCCGATGAAGGGCACTCAGTGAGGCGGCAAAGAGAACTCAATTTATGAAGTCGACGGATGGAATTTATGAGGCTGCAGGATGCAAACGCAAGGTGACGGGCGGAGGAGGAGGAGAAGGACCTCGAGAGGATGGGCTCAGTGGAACTGAAGTTCTGCCGGCTTTATTTAACCGCTGCTGTTGCCACTTAGCTGCATGCAATTCATTTTGCAGTTAACAAAACTGGACAGAAGGAGCAAAAACTCGAAGGAGGAGCACGTGCTGGCCACAAAGTTGATAAATAACTTACCGGTGCCAGTTTGCAAATAGTCGGGCATTAATAACACCTTCTTAGCGAGCCCAGAAAGTCGCCTTCAGCTGACAGAGCCTCTTATGGCGGATTATTTGTGCCATTATTCGAGGGCGACCTGTAGGATTTGTACTTTCAGTACAATTGAAACTGATACGCGTAGCCAACAAAGGCTGTTGATCAGGTGCAAATTATAAACTGCTGGATTCCTTAAGAAGTTTCACTCGAATTAATTTATCGAAAAATCTATTAAAGGTATGAAGCGATGGAGACAAACATGAGTCGTGTTCGATATGATCCACTTATTTCTAATTCTAGTGGTTTCAGTTGTTACCAAGCAAAGGCCGAAATACAACACTATTGTCCATTAGTTTATTGTCTTTTCAGCAATTGCAATTGTAGTCGGTTAATTGTTTGGCATTCGTATTTCTCTTTCAATAGTTGTAAAAACAACATGGGTAGAAAGTTGCAGACCCACATTTTCAAAGCCAACTAAAAGGTATTAAATTACCCAACACGAAAGCGGGCATTTTCAATATTATTAACTCAACGTAAGGCAGAAATCTATAAACATGTCAGCTTGCCAACCCATTTTAATGTGATCTGCCTTGGCTATAACCTGGGATAGCCTATTTCATTTAAAGAACCATAAAGTATGATTCCAGTGATTAGGAAACGAATCCTCCAGAACCCAACTGCTGCCCCATTCGGACCAGGAATTCGGCTCATATAAAGCTATTAAGCAATCATCAAATTGGGCTGTAAACTGACGACTGCGTCGCCCGTTTTATAGTCACTTAAATTGGAAAATGCAAAGCTCATCAAATGGATTTCAAATTAGTTGGCCACATTCCCGCCGCCAGCTTCGATTTCCCCTCGCCAAGTTATCGCCGAGAGTTATGGCCATTAGAGATAGAGATGGCCGGTGGAGGAGACTTACATTTTGGAAGCTGTCGCTGCCGGCGGTGGCGGCCTCTTTGAGTGGCCATCAAACCTGGCCAATTGTTCTTCAATATCGCTGAGCTGGATATCGTCGGCAATGGCCTTGTTGGAGTAGCAGTGGGCCTCCCTCCTTCGCCTGTCCACCTCCAGGAGCTGCTCCGTATCCTTGGGATTTAGCCAAACGGCGTTCCTGTTGCGGCAGCGGTTCAGGTTCCTCAGGTCGCCAAATGGGAGGACCTGCTGCACCTGGATCCTGGCCATCTGGGAGGGCGTTAGGCTGCCGGTCAGCATGGCCACCTCCACATCGTCGTCGGTCTCCCCGTTGCAGGAGATGCCCGAGGAGTGGAACTGCTCCTCGCTGCTCAGCTTCCTCTGCACGCAACCGGCAGATTGGCTCACTGCCATGGCCAAAGTGGGAGCAGGGGATTCGTTGGGCAGCTCCAGGGCTATTTCGTAGGGTGCCAGGGTGATCGTGGCCTTTGGCTTGGTCTTGGTTCGCACCGCCGACTTGATGATGCACTTCGCAGGGGGATGAGTCCTATTTTTGGAACACGTGGACTTGCCCAGTTTCCTGGGCGTCAGTTTGGTCACCGTCGATAGCTGCGACTGCTGGCCAGCTCGTATCTGCGGCATTTTCGGTGGCTGAACCTGCTCCTCCAGCCGCTCCCGGCTGGCCAGGCGCTCCCTTTCCGCCGACACAGCCCGGCGGCGACTCCGCCGTATGCTGGGCATGTTCCGGGGGAAGAGCTTGCCCGCCTCCGCCTGGGAGCTCTTGGAGAGACTGTCGCAGCTCCGGTGGCGGGTGGGACTGCCGCTGCTGGCGGTGGTGGTGGTGGAACTATCGCTAATTGTGGTGGCCGTGTTGGCCAGAACCGAGGAGCACTCGCTCAGATTGACGATGTCCCGGTAGTTCCTCGACTGATCCTGCTTGCCCACCTGCGGCAGCCGGATCTTCCACCAGCGCTTCTTCGAGAGCATCGCGTCAATCACTGGTCGCGGGCCAATCAATCAATTGACACATTAACGAACGGGGAACACCTCGAGCAGTTGGCAGGTATGCGGCGGCCTGCAATTACCGTCGTCAGCAATTAACGGCGATCCGCTTGCTCCAATTACGTGCACTCGCGCTCGGATTGATATACGTATCGGATTGGATCCTATCTGGGGATTCCTGGTTCACGGAAGAGCAGCCTATCGCTTCGCACCGATCGCTTCGGGGCTGCTTAAACAACTGAAGATGGTAGAAAGTAGCTGCTGGCCGAAAGGCGGGTTTTGGCCAGGTTGGTGCAGGTCATACTCACCACCGCCGAGATGATCGCCGGCCAGCTCCAGCCAACTCACCACAGCTCTCTTTCTCTCTATCTCTTCCTCTCTTTCTCTCTTGTGGCCAAAACAAGTGCAGGCAAAACAGGTGGCACAGGTGAGTGGAGTGGTTTTCGGTTGAGTGCTTCTGGTTCGAGCCAGAATGTGGTCGCGTTTATTAGCCAGTCATTGAAGTGGCAGCTTCTGGTAGCTGCAACTGGTTGGTGCAACTAACTTCGGGCCATTTGACACATTTCAGGCCGTTTAGCGATTGACCCATTTCAATCACGGCCAACCAGGGAGCGTTTCCGCCAGCGTCCCTTGGGCGTTCTGTTACCACATTAGCGGCGCACTCATAGGTGGTCATTAGACTGCGGGCCAGGTGAAAATGTGGTAATCGGGTGCAGACCCTCTAATGAAATCCATCCGCTTTCCCCGGCCAGATAGTCGGCGAATAAACCAATCAGTGGAAATCACTGGGCTTGTGGCTTCCCTTTGCTGCACGGGACTCTCATTTTGTGGCAGCTGGTGCGTATGGGAATGGAGTCGACACCAACTTCACATATTATTCAATTAACACGCTGCTACTGGTTCATTGCAATTGAGGATTTACTTTGAAAATCGTGCTACTAACCAATGAAATCATGTCCTGTTAAAGCAATATGTAGTGACTTGTTACTACAACAAACTAACACATTTAATTTTCATATCCAAATATTTTGGGTAATTGGTTTTAAGTTTTTCTATAAGTAAAGAGGTGATTTCAATATTTGACCTACTAGATTAAACAGCGAGCACACATTAACGATATCAAATATAAGATTATCATAAAAAAAAAAAACAATTGCAATAAAATGGCTTTTTTTCTGAAGAAATTAGAGCCGCAAGTTTATTACTACAAACTCCTACCGGTTTGTTAACAAACTTATATATTAAAGGATACAGTTAAGTTTGAACTTACTTTTAAAACTCTCCCAGATGAGTTGCCATTGCCAAGTTTGCGTTTTAAGAAATTGTTTCACCAACTGCAATGAAAGACGAAAGTAAATAAATTCATTTTCCCATTTAATGTTAAATATTTGCACTCTTTATCGACACTCAAAGAGTGAAGGGCGAAATTGCCCAACTAATTGGGAGCCCGGCCAGGAGAGAACAGTCAACATGAAGCGGCAAAAGGCAACGAAATAAGCAAGTGACGGCCAAAAGTATTTTAATTGCCCGGAGTTTTCCGAGTTGAGGGGCGTCAAAACTTTATTTGACAGTTGGAACAACTGTACAATTCATGAAACAATTTTGATTAAAACTGAGACACACGGTCTGCAGCTAGAGAAATGTCAGCAAAAGCAGTTGGCAGTTGGCAGTTGGCAGCAGCAGGTGAAAATTGGTGCACTGAGAACAGTTATCAAAGTACATAATTATGTAATTTATTTATTTATTATTTATTTATTATTTATTTATTTATTTATTTATTATTATTTATTTATTTATTTTTTTTTTTTTTATTTATTTATTTATTTATTTATTTATTTATTTATTTATTTATTTATTTATTTATTTTTTATTTATTTATTTATTTATTTATTTTTTGTTTGTTTGTTTGTTTCTTTCTTTTTTTATTTATTAATTAATTTATTTGTTTGTTTATTTCATTCTTTCTTTCTTTTTTATTTATTAATTTATTGATTTATTTAGTTAGTTAGTTATTTAATTTATTCTTTATTTCTTTATAAATTTATTAATTTACCTAGTTAATTAGTTGATTCATTCTTTCTTTCTTTATTTATTTATTTATTGATTTATTTAGTTATTCTCATAAAAGTAAGCATAGGTTAAATTATCTGACATATTAAACGATGTGCAATACATTCTCGTACCACTTTTTGAAGAAGAAGGTTGTGACTGATTTATAGAAAGGCTCCTGAATAAAATTTTGACAATTTTTCCGAGTGCAGCCCTTTTCCCACTTTGGCCACAGCCAACAGGTAAAAGTCATTGCAGGAGCGCAAAAAAACAACAAGTCCGAAAGTGACGCTAGTAAAACAACGACCATAATATCCTGCAGAGGTCGTAAAAGTTGAGATTTGAACGTGCAGCGTACACGTGTAAGTAAAAAGTTGCTCCCGAGTGGTGGGCGGAGGAGGGGCGTGGATGTTTGGCGCAGCTGCCGCCAATACGCGACCCAAGATGGCGCTGCGTAGCACTAAAAAGTATTAAAACAATTTACACTTTGTAAAAAAGCTACAACGGGGCAATAACAGCAACTGTTGTGCGGCTTGTAGCACGTGTCGCGAGGGGTTGGGTGTGGAGGTTGTAGGGGGTAACTGGGTAGTTTTTTAATAATATGTTTTCACTTGGCCCAAACAACATGGTGTCTGTCATAATCATAACTGTATCTCAGCGGAGAAGACAGCGGGAAAATGGGAGCAAAAAATAAGGAAATAAAATGAAATCACGGCTGCTGTTGACAATCGCGTTATCATAATTCTCTTCTGCTAAACTCAAATAGCGTTTTCGTCTATTTGCATAAACAATGTGAAAGTCGTAAAATGAAAAATTGCAAAATATATATAAAACACACGAGAGAGTGGGAAAAGGCAGGGCAAAGAGAAGGGCAGGGACGAAAGCGCTTCAAAAGGGGCGGATTGCCATGGAGCGCCATAAATGTAAAGCTGCAATTGCTCGCTGAACAGTAAAGGCACAGTGGATCGAATCAGCGAGGTCAAAATTGAAGAAGTTAGGCGCCATAATGTTAAAAAATATATTTAAATCAATTACAACTAATTACAATTATTAACTAATGTGTGTTGAATTATAAAGGTATTTGCTTTCTGATATTTACGTTGTTTTCGATTTCTAACCAAACTTTATTTGAGAATATATATACCTTTTGAATTATACATCAAAAGTGAATGTACTGATGTAAGAATTAATTAATAATAATATTTTGAAGAATATTTTGAAACTGTATAAACTGTACTTTGTGTTGAATTAAAAAGGTATTTGCTTCTTGATATTTACGTTGTTTTCTTGGCTTCTAACCAAAATGTATTTCAGAATATATGTATATACCTTTTGAAATATACATAAAAAGCTAATATATTGATGTAAGAATTAAATAATAATAATATTTTGAAGAATATTTTTAGTGGATTTATTGAAGGATAAACTGTACTTATAGAAATATGTTACGATATATGAATAAGTTTCTTGCCAAAATTCAAATGCTAGTTCTTTAAATACTGATCCAATATTTTAAGTTTTTTTTTATTTCAAAATTTACAATATTTTTCCGATAACTTATTAGTTTTTATTATTTGTTTTTACCAGTAAAGTGACACATATGCCACAGGAAAACTTTACGCATATTTATGTGACCCCATCATAATTGCTTTTCACTAACACTGCATTGATTCAAATAAGTTAAAGTTTCCGTTAATAATTTTTCGCCATATTCGTACTTTTCAGATATATCCACAGTGAGGAAGCATCCCCCCTCTGTTTACATCCGCCATGGCATAAAAACCACCAACAGGGAGTCCTTTCAATGAAAAGCGAGGTGCGTGGCCCCAATCCGCTTGCCAATCTCGGCGGCAGTGCCTGCTCCTCCTGCTCCTCAGCAGACTTCCTCTTAAGACAATAAGCACTGGGCCAGGAGGTTTGATGAGGATGGGGAGGTGGGCTGAAGAGGCAGAAATCAGCGGGAGTCGCCACAATTCACACACTCGTGTGGCAGGAGTGTGTAGGCGGCAAATGTTTCCCTAATGATGACGTCGCTTATGAATTGTTGTCGCTGGCGGGGAAATGTTGCAAAGGATCTCAAGTGCTGCCTTCGTAGAATTTATGAAAAGTAATCTGGTTCAGGGGGTGCAAAAAAAAAACGGGCTGGGAGGAGCAATGATTACGTTGATTTGCCAAATGGCGCTGATGACAGTCGGCGGCTGAAGAGGCTCCGCAGAGCAAGCGACTACGTGAGTCTACTGATTTTTAATTAAAAAAGCAAAATCCAGGCCGCTCGGAGGAAAACCACCCGAGCAGCGGGTTTCCACTCTGAGTGTGGAAAAAAAAGAAAGCGAGGCTCGGAAACAACAAGGAAAAACTCAAAGTGCGCGTCACAAGGTTTCCCTTTGTTAATCGACTTGATTGTAAATATTTTCTTGCATAAGCCCTGTTCTGTTTCTCCTTCCAATCTTGTTGTGTCACCACTCCCTTATATTTGACTAAACAAAAGAAAATGTTGCCAAATGTTCCCTTGAACATTGAAATTGAAATTAAAATGAAATTTATATTTATATTTTATATTATATATTATAAAAACGTTAGTACCATCTAATTATATAACTAGATTGCATACTTGTAAAGGCACTACCTCTAATGCCTTAAAGAAAGGAAATGAAAGTCGCTTCATCTTTCTTGGCTTACTACTTGAGCTAAACAAAATCCAAGTTTTCCCTTAATGGATTAGGTTATTTTTTAACATGAGGTTTTGTTTTTTTTTACCCATTTTCGGCCAGTGCTGTTTTGTTTGTTGAACTCCCTGCGACTGTTGCTGCGCTTTCAGCGGCACAATCATCCAGAAACACCCCGCCAGCACCACCCCGTCTGTACCTGTCGTCCTTGTTGGCAGCGGCTTCCTCTTCGCCACCCCCGCACCCCTGCAGCACCAGCCCCTCCCCAAGTGTCCCCCAACACTTGGCTTTGTTATTTATGGCTTTGTTGTTGCCACGTGATGCTGTTGCTGTTGCTGTCGTTTTCCGTTCCTCGTCGATGTCCCCAGTTGATGCGATGTGCGTTCTTCTCACTCCCCCTGTTGACTTTTCACGCCCCTAAAAGGGAAATAAGGCACCAGTTTGTGTTTTTAATTTGACAAACATCTCGCGATTCTGTTCCTTCTGTCAGCAACAGACGGGGAGCTTTCCTGCTCTCAATATGAAAGAAAAAGGTAAAGATATCTTTTTTCAACTGGCTAAAGATTCCCTTTAGAATGCGGAGAAACAATTATAATCTCAAAAAACAACAGACAATGCCGAATTTGGTTCCCACCTAAATTTAAAAAAACGCTATATTCAAGTTCCAGATACCCGTTATTCGGCTAGTGAAAGTACAAGGGAGAAAATTCAAATTAAAATTGATCGAATTTGTCAACAGTTTTGGGCTGTGTGTGGGCGTTAGAGTGGGCGGGGGAACATGGGTTAACATAATTGCGCTGCGTTTATGTCTCTGTAGTCTACATGGTGAATCTCAACTTCCTAGTTTATTCTAGTTCCTGAGATCTCGACATCTCGTTCATACGGACAGACAGAAATCGATGTTCATACGGACAGACGGACGGACAAACGGACATGGCCAGATTGGCTCGGCTAGTGATCCTGTTCGAGAATTTATAAATCATTAGGGGTTTGAAAGGCTTATACAGTTATACAGTTAGGTAAAAAGAACTAAAAGCGGTCGAAGGATAACGGTCTAAAAAATTAAAGTACATTTTAGATTCGGCAAGAAGATTTAAGTAACAAGTATGTTAGTATTAACACTAAAAGGTGGCCATATGTTGCCAAATTATAAGAGTGTGTATTTGTCAAGCTGAATTTATAATAAATAACGGGTATAATAATTTGACAACTCAACTATTTAACTTGTATGAAGGGCTTTAAGACCCAACAGTTCTTATATTAAGAAAAGCGTTTTGTGTAATGTACAAGCGTATACGTGTTGAATTGTTTTGTAATAGATTGTTACACTGAGCATTTCGATTAACTGGTAATATATTTTAATTTAATTGCCTTATTAACTAGCCAAAATTGGGGCTGCCTACTTTTGGGGTGAATGTTTTTTGCCTAACAAAAGCCATGTTCGGCAATTAAATGAACGTGTCATGCCATATTGTTTGCTCATTTGTCAAAATCATGTTGACGGCCAGAGGTAATTTGCCAACTCCAAAAACGAAAGTGAAAGGCTGCATTGTGTGCATTGCGATGATGACGCTTTAAAAAGTGCAGTAAAAATCTGCCATGCAGCGATCGATTTCAGAGAGATTTCAGCAAACGACACTCGGGTTGAACTGATGACAAAAGTAAACGGAATCGGATTGTGTACATAATTTAATGGCCATGCGTATGAACTGGAATGGTGGGGTGGACAAACATCAGCCAACACCCTCAATTAGGAGCCATTGACTCGGGCTAACAGGCAAACAAATAAAAGCATGCCCCAGAGGCAAACACTAGGCTTTGTCGTCGAGCTGACACAATGAAAAGTGCAAGGCAGCTTAAAACTGCACCCCCGCCACAGGATACTTCGAAAATTTCATAAGCATCCCAACCCCGGAATCACTAAGCTTTCATTAGAAATTATGAATATTGAATGGACCCCATCCCTCCAAGGGTTCTGTTCTTGCCATCAAATCAGGCAAAAAGCCTTAAGTTTGCATAAGTACTTCCAGCTAATAAGCATTGCAATGTGTGTGTGTGTGTGTGGGTGGGGGTGTGAATAATTAAATTCTTAATTATCTCCAACCACCTTCCGCAGGCAAAGAATTCCCGGCACTCATAAACTCTCATATGAGAGAGGGGAATGGGTATGTTTTCGGATTCCGACAGTGTCACATTCACTTAATTAGCTTTAATAATTCATATGTGCCGTAGGTGAGACTTTGGCTTTAAGCAGGTGAAAAGTCCACCCCTCCACGTCACTAAGTGGAAATAATGTAATGCCTTCCCGACAATGTCAGCAACGCTCTAATGAGCGAATTAGTATTCATTATAAGGTGTCGCAATTCTTTTCCAGCGCCCTACCTAATTCCCCAGCTTATTGGTGGGCGTGACACCGCCTCCGATCCTGTGAGTAGTTGCCAGGCAGAGTGAAAAAATTAAAACAAATTGGCTTTTCAGTCATAGTAGTTGTAGTTCGCAAGTGGTAACGACACCATTGCGGTTTCATAGGAATTGCCTCGGGAATTATGCGGCTTAATCCAAATCTAGAGGGAACTTGGGCACAGATAAGCCAGGTGATTAAAAGGGCCAATAAAGAGGGCAATTAGAGAACGAATTTAATTGGTTTGTTGGCTTAACTGTACGAATTTGTTAGTTTGGCATGTCTTACATTTTACGATGTATAAATACTCAACATTGATATAACTGCCCAAATGAATGGGTTTATAATCTGGATGGACCAAAAATGGGATACCAAATATTTCTTCATTTGACAGGACAATAAAATACAAAATAACCAACAAAAATTAGATTTAATTGGGATTTTCTTTGTTACATTTCTTATATTGTTGTATTGCTACATTCCTCATACATACAGCGTACAAATAATCGAAGAGTGTGCAGAACTAGAAAATCTATAAATACATACAATTTCGATTATTTCGATTTGTTTAATTTTAAAATGTGACATATTTTATTAAGTCCAATTTTTGCACAATTACAAAACATGACAGTTTAACAGGAATAAAAAAATCAAGAGAGCACTAATAATTACTTTACTGCGCAAAAAGACTGCAGAACATAAGTCACAAAATCAAAAAGATAACCTTAATTTTCGTGTACATCAAAAATAAGACCAAAGGTAACTTTCTTTTCACAGCTAAAAATTAATAATAATAAATTACATATGATCAAATGATATCTTAGGTTTGTCCCACCACTTTAGAATCAAGGTTGAATTTTAATGAATTAAATTTCCCCATTCACTTTAGAATGTTTAGTGCGAGTCCCTGAACTGAAATTTCATTGTTGAGATGGGCTCCTTTTTGCAATTTGATTGTTTCGTACATT
Organism: Drosophila santomea; assembly: GCF_016746245.2. Lineage (NCBI taxonomy): Eukaryota > Metazoa > Arthropoda > Insecta > Diptera > Drosophilidae > Drosophila > Drosophila santomea. Next base: position 15,897,891 of record NC_053016.2, on the reverse strand, counting down.
ATTTCCCATTCATCGCCTCTGAGTCATTAGGACAAAACGCCTGGCTGGTAGCTCTCTGGTTTCGAAGTGAGGCAGGGAGCATTCGAATTAAGCATTCATATCACATAACACCTTCCTGACTCATTACCCTGACCTTCGCTAAAGTCGGGCCACCACCTACATCATTATGTCCCCCCGAATCAATTACACGCCCATCAGCTTTCGCTTTTGGCCATTTCCTAACCAAGTTGGCCACTTGAGAGCCAGTGGAGACGCACTTGTCGTGGCAGTTTGAAAGTTCACTACGCTTACCGGGAATCTCCGACTTTTTTCGGACCGAGGTTGGTTGACTTCTAATCCAATTAGAAACTCCGCCGCTGCACGTACTGTTTGCGGAACTTCTTGTTAGACTTTCACTGTCTCGTTAAGCAATTTGAGCGCCGGAGCAGACCGAAATTCAATTGCAGAGGGGCGACAAACTCGAGGACAAAAAGTCGGCCGGCAATTCAATTTGCTGGCATCTCAATTTTCAATTTTCACCTTCGTTATTCAATTATGCACACGCGTTCGTGGATTGGAATTCATTAAACACACTTCTGTTCGCAGAACCCTTCTCAATCAATCACCAGAAAGTGGAAGTCGAGGCGGCACGCGAAGTCGGAAATCGCGCAGTAAGGATGTCGAGGATACTCCGCCGCACGTTGTGTAGTGCCGCGTTAGCAAGCCGCAACTGAACTCCGCATGGAGACGGGCTGTCTGGTCAGGACACTCCATCGTCCTGGCGACTCCGCGTCTGGCGTCGAGCTCCGGCTGCATGTTGGTGCGTGTGTGTGTAGCACTTTGTTTTGGTTCCGCTTCAAACCGCGTTGCATACGCGCAGGCGCCCTTCTTAAAATCGCTCTTCGCCGCGTTGCATGCAACATCGAAGAGAAGACCGCTCTTCGCCGCGGCGTCCGTTTTGATTGCCCGCACTTGTTTTGATTGGTCTTGCAACCGTACTTGTCCTGTTAGTCGCGGCAATCAGGATTGATTTGATAATTATTTTAATTGGGATATTTAAGCAGCACCTGAATGAACTGCCGAATTCACTTTTAATCACCAAGTTAGCAAAGAGCTAAATTGAAAATAACATTGCCGATTTAAATGAAGTATTTAAAAGCAGAATGGAAAGTTAATGACTAAAATAAAATATACAATATATGTATTTAATTCAATAATGTATGCTTATCATGTTGCTGATAATTAATAATACATCAACAAGTGCAATACCTTGATGAATTTTTAGAGGTCATTATTATACCCATTGCTCGTTGGGTAAATGGGTATACTAGATTCGTTGAAAAGTATGTAAAAGGTAGAAGGAAGCTTTTCCGACCCCATAAAATAAATATAGTTTTATATTATTATTTTCTATAAGAACTTTATAATTCATTTAGTTCATGCGAAGCTAAGAAATAGTGAAAACAAACCTAGCTTTCCATATATTTAAGTTTTAAATTTCATATGCTTCAAGTAATCCCAGCCAATCTCCACTCCACTCCATCCAAGGTGGCCATCAATTGGCCAAACCCGCCAATACAAGATCACAATGTATGTTAATGCATGGGAATGAAAATCAATCAGTTTTAGTGTTAGTTAAGACCAGGCTATAATGCAGCCACTTAAACCATAAGACGGCGAGTGCCGACCGAAGGCGAGGGGAGGACGGTGCCTGAAGGCCAACATTTATGCCACCCCAGAGACTTGGCCATTTACGATGGCTGGTGACCCCGGCAAGTGTCGTCCTTGCGCCCTCCTTGCCCCATTTCTCTTTTGCCTGCCGGAAACCGCACACGGCAAGCCTGACGGGGGGACATCTTGTGGCCAGGACACTGGTTCGCGATCCTGGGAAGAGGGCAGTAGACTGGGAGTGGGAGTGGGAGGGGGATAAGCAGCTTGACAACTTTGCTTAAAGTTATTTGCAATTCTTATAAATGTGCATGCGTTACGCGCCGTTGCCCAATTACGTGTGGATGGATGGTGGATGCCTGGGATGCGGATGGGGATTCGCAGGGATTGGGCCATGAATCCGGTGCGAGCATACTTAGTAGCAAAGGTGAAGCTTTCAGCTACCCTCGTAGGTAGGGTAGTCCTTGCTGAAGGTGCATTTTTGGCCCATAGGATTTGAATGTTTTTTCTTTTCGCCCGCCCTTGGCTTTCCTAATTCCTTTATGGGGTGACTAGAGAGGGTGGCTTTCCGATGGGCTGGCAGAATTTGAAATTGAAATTGCCTCTGCAGATTGGCGGCTTTTATTTGAACGGCCCACTTTTATTCCCTTGCTTTTATTCCTTGAGCTCCGTTCTTCCCCGCTGGCCAAGTAAATTAATGAATGTGTGAAAAGCGTTCAGGCCCATTGCCCCATCGTTCAGCACGAGACTTGTCATAAAAGCGTCCACTATTAAACAGCAATAACGATTGCTGGAGTCCGATCCAATCCCCAATCCCCAATCCCCAATCCGCAATCCCCAGTCCTCCACAGTAGTCAACACTTTGTTCGCATGTGTCAGTCGCAATTTTACGAGCAGAATACTTTTGGCAAAGTTTTTACGTCGACAAGCGGAAATGGCATTTTTACTGCCCATCTAAGCAGCTCCCTTTCCCCTTCCAGACAGGCCGCCCAGATTGTGTCCAGCTGTTTGGGGGAAGCCCAGAATTCACCAAACCGATGGGAAAATTGAAATTGTGAAAACTACGACCAACATTCAGAGGGGGGGATGGAAAGTTGTGGCAGGGAGCGTTTTCTGCTGCAATGGCACAAAAATTGATTTGTTGTCGATTTCGTTGGGGTTTCGGTTGTGATTCCGTTTTCAATCTAATTTATGGGCACTGCAAGTGCAAGTAAACATGTGCGACAAACGACCTTATGAAGCCAGAACTTTCTTCTCTCCAAAGCTGTTAAATAAAAATGTTTCTCCTTTTCTATATTTCTCGGTTATTGGAATTTGAGTGGAGCGGACTCCAGCGGACGAGAACCCGAACGACTGGCACAGGATGTGGTGCCTTTAAGTTACTTGTCAGCAGCAGAAGCTTCTGCCATTTGTCTTCCCCGATTCCGATTCTGATTCTGATTTCGATGCCGATTCCAATGCCGATGAGAACTGCAGACGTGTTGAGCATTTTGCGGGACAGATGCCGAAGCCGCAGATGGAGCAGATACTGATCGTCAGTCAGTGATCGATTGAACTGCATGCGTTATGCCAAATGTGTGGGAAGACTGCCTCGAACTCGCGATGCGCTATGGGAAGAGTATCTTGAGAACCGTATAAAATATATTCCAGTTTTTCCTTTAAATTTTATCCATTTTTGCAAAGTATTTCATCTTCGCTGTCTGCTCCATATTGGGAGCAATCCTAACGAATTTTCGACCCTTCTATTCGCTTCTCATTCGCATTACTTACATATGCGGCATTCTCCTGAGGTATTCGGTGAACTCCTCAGTGCTCAGCTCATTAGCAGGAATTACTTATGCTTAACCCCTGGAGCTATGTCGAAACCGAGCTCATGACATTGCCGGAGACTCGAATCTGATTTCCCGACCTGTTCTCAGGTATCATCTACCTTCTTGGTCTGTCCGACTGTCTGTCCACCTACTTAATTATTTAAAGCATTCGCACAATTTTCACAAACATGTTTTTCTTATTCACTTAATTCACTTTTTTCTTTGATAGACGTATCTGAAGTTCAGGAACAGGTTGCCCAGTTGCCCAGTTGCCCAGACCCAAGGTACACCCAATGCAGATACAAGCACACGGATACGGATACAGACCGACTCAGATACAGGTACTTGGAGATACATAGATAGCTGGACTTGGGTTGCAGTTGGAGTTGGAGATGTAGTTGGGGCCAGGCATTCCTTAGCTGGAAGCCTCACATTTATGCCAAAGTTAAGTGAACTTGATGTCTTTGCCGTGCCTTTATCTGCAGCCCGCGTATAAGTTGTGAGTTTTTTAATTGCAGTCTAAATGGACTTCAATGAATGCAGGGAGCAGTGGCGACTCCAGGTTGCCAGTTGCCAGTTGCAAGTTGCAAGTTGCACTGCCACGGCGGCAGTTTATCTTTTGATTGTTGCAGCTCCGCAGCATTGGGCCATTGGAAGCCCTCGAAACTTTTAAGTCCCAGCGACGTCGCCTTTTTAGTGAACTCGAGTTTTTAATTACAGCAGAAGTGTTTCTGTATCCCGTATCTATCTGAATCCGACTGCCTTCACCCCGAGCCCCACGACACCCGTGTGTGTCTCTATTTGAAAGAAATTAAAAGTTCCGCCCGGGCAGGGAAATTGTTTCGCTTTTGTTTTCTCTTTTAAACATGGCTGCTGCTCCTAATACCAGAATTGATGTGGCGCATTAAGAGCGCAAGCAACTGGCAGTGGCAACCCGGCATTCTGGCCAAGATTGATGAAGCCACTCTAAGCCGCAAGAGCTGCTGTCCCCGGCTGTTGTTGTTGCACTCCTCGCTGCTCTTGCTGCACTGGGAGCACGTACTTTGTCCATCTGCCAATGCGGCATTCCCATCGTCCAATCGTCCAATCGCCAACCCATTGCCATTGCCATTGCCACTGCCAATGTCTTGGCCACATGCCGCGCACGGCCACAATTCGTAAATTTATTAAACGTCAACACGGCACTGAGCCAAATAAACTTGTCTCACGACAACGTCCCTCGTTTCCCCGTTCCCCTGGCAACCATGCCACCCCCCCACCCCGTTTGGCAGCCCCTCGAAGTCTGCCTGGCACGCAGCAAACGGTTAAAATTAATAAAGCATCTTTGCTTTGCCTCGACTTCCTCCTTGTCTCCGGCTTTCGCCAGCAGAAGTACACTGCGAGAAACTGAATTCAATTGCAAGAATGTTTTTAAGTACAAAATAGATATACCCCTTATAGTCATTGCAAAAAGAAACCTATATTATAAATTCTACAATAATAATTAAAATATTGTGAGGAAGTGGAATTAAGAAAGTTGCTCCTGCATATTACATTATTGAGTTTTAAATCGAATTCCCTGGGAATACCGCTGTCATAGCTCCCAGTGTAAGCTAGGCAAGGCAGGGGTTGAGCAGCAGAATCTCTTGGCGACCAGTCTATGCTGGACTCGTCTTACCATTCCCATTTGGCTGCCACTTTTCACTGACCACTTTTTGTGAGTGCTCGCCTCTGCCAACTAAGCAAACAGCTTCAAAGTTGCACAGACGCAACTTTACACTGCAGACTGCAGACTGGAGACTGCAGACTTGGGACTGGAGCCTGAAGAACTCGGAGTCCGTCGTGTGGGCTTCTAACAGTGATATTTATCTGCAAGTGCAATTACCGTTGTATGGGCTCGATTAGGGTCCGGATCGGTGGCAGGGTCTCATAACTCGACCGGGAAAAGTGCAGAAAGCCCCTCTCGACATTCGAGATGCGAGATGCGAGAAATGTGGCAACACACAATTCTTGGATGCAGATGCAGATGCAGATGCGGATGCACAACCCCAGTGGGTGATGCGAACGGGTGAAGCTGGAACCTCTTTGAATGCCTTGACAAAACGTTCCGCTATCTGGAGGGAACAATCGCTCTTTTGTGATTTTTGAGAATGCCATTCCGGTTCACCTCTGATTTCAGAGTTATGCGGCCTTTCATTTGAACAATGTATATAGTTGTCCCATAATATTATTTAATAACAGTTTTTACTTGAACACCATTGGCATAAACCACTTGCCCAAAAATGGTTAAGACATTTCCTTATTTGCCTTGATCTTTGACATTTTAGTAATAATTCTTTAGAAATGCATTGCTTGTATCGATTAGCGACAAGAATTCCTAATGATACTGTAACGATTATCCACATTCATCATAGTCAATCTGTTACTTGTTACTTTTATCCCAGACCCATCAATCCCTAAGCGCAGCGCATTCCGTCAAACAATCCCGACTTAAATTCCAGAAAACTTATCTCCATGTAAATCTGAAGAAATGATTAGAATTTTTTAATAAAGCCCGCTGCCAGAGCATCGAGCTTGTTTCTCCGCCGGGTAATTGCCTCCACGGAGTCTTGTACTCCGTTTAGTTGTTGTAATTAAAGTACGAAAATGAACGGGTAACAACAGCAGCAACAACAAGATGCTCGATTAAGCTGAAGACTCAGGTGAGGAACGAAGCTTTAACAGCAGCGGTCACGTGAATAGAGCCGCGTATGTTGCATAAGCCAGAGAGTATATAATTGTTCTCCTATTATTATATAATTTTAAGCCTAAGCATAAGTTCTTATATGAAAGCATTGTTTATTAACAAGACAAATATATTTTTTTATCATATTTACCCACTTGAATCGCTGAACAAGCTAGTGAAGTTTAATGCTCATGATTTTAGTATTGAATGAAAATTTGATGTTTAAACTTACGTTGTAGTTTCTTTACATATTACGTATATTCTGCATTAAAATTTGTTTTTTTTTTGATAAGACATATATTGTCCTGTTATTTCGGCCCTACAATATAGACCGCAGCTGTGTCTCTGACTTTCCATCAGCCTCTTTGTGTGGTTACTTCTTGATGATCACGGTGATCAGGCGCAGTACCAACAACATATCGTAATTAGACTAAGAAGCAATTTACAATTTCAACTTTAATCTTGTTAGCTGCGTGCTGCCAGAGCTGAAAGTGAAGTAGATCGAAAGAGCACTCGGGGTGTGGCTGCCACGCCCCCTGGCCAATGGCCCCATGGCACCCCCTCCAAGGGGTCAGTGGCAGGATCTCATGTGCGAGTGGAAAACGGGGCACGGAGGAATTGGGAGAATTGACTTGTTGGTTTTGACCGTCTGGACTTGAACTGGACTTGGACCTTGGACCTTGGCTAAGACGGCCATTTCCTCTCCACCAGCGACTTTTGTTGACTCTGTGACTTATGTGGCAAATTACAGCGCCTGTGGCTTCCAAGAAAGAATTGAAAAAGCGCCAAATTATCTGCATTGTGTTTTATTGCTGGCAACTTTGGACCCTTCCCTTCCCTTTCCCTGCGAACGGATGTGGCACGTCATGGCGCCTAATTGAATTTCGCATGCTCCGTCTCGCTGGATCCTTGGACTAATCCTTGCAGGCGTGTAAGTGATAGCTTTGTTTTGGCTTAAAAATGGCTTCGGAGCGGGTTTTACCATCCAAGTGGCAGGAGCTCTGGGCCAGCAATTAATTTCGCTCAGACACCGAAACTTTTTGGCTGCAACAAATCCCCGGCACTTGCCAACTTTTCCGCCCAACTGAAAGCTCAACCCGACTCCAGTTGAGTGTGCGGCATAGTTTTGTGTGCAGCTTTTGTGGCCGAGGAAAATCGGGCTGGGAGTCCTTAATACCCCGCTTGGCACAAACAATTTACAGGCTCCCGAAAACTTGGCTGTTTATTGTTTATGGCATCATTGTGGCCCATTGTTGCTTGCCAAACTCAAATCCTTTTTACCGCTTTGTTTATGAACTTGCATATAAATTCAAAAATGCTCCACTACAGCAAAAAGTTTTCCACACACAGATTTCTGGCTTCTTTCAATGCATGATGATAATCCCCTTGGTGGCATGTGTTGCATAAATGTCGGAAAATTGTCAAGTGCCCTACGGAAGGTTCGACTAAAAGGCATTAGCATGCATCAAAAATTTTACTGATTTTTCGGCATTCAAAAATGCATCGTTATTATGGAGATTAAGTTGGATAAACTGTTGTTTAAGTTCTGCAACAGTGATCGATGAGGATAGTACTTGCCTAAAGAAGAACAAACTGTAATGATTCAATAATATGGAAAATTAACTCAAATTGAAAGTCGTTTAATATGAGAATTGTGTTGGCATGCACCGCAAAAAAGAAGTAAATGCATTTAAGGTAAATGTCTGGCCTGAAAATGTAACACTATCGGTTTCTAGGCACCTTAAATATAAATGTATTTAAACTGCATTAAAACCCATTAACAAGCATTTTCACTTTTATTTCCTTTTCATATCAAATGGTCTAGCTATTAGTATTGAAGTTGTATATCCAGAAGTTAAAAAATTAATACAGCAAAGTGAGCTTCCAATATGAAGAAGGCGTAAATACTTTTTTATATAAAGCTAATTACGGTTTAAACTAATCAATAAGGCTTATTCGTTATTTAGTAGGCACTAGATCTGTAGATTTTCTACATACTTTTTTTATTATTTATCTTCAGTACAATAATAATGAATGAATTGAAGAATGTCGATTGTATGGAATCTTCAATATCAAATTTGTTGTCGGATGTATTTATTACATCTCAACTACGCATATAGGTTTACCCACATAAAGTTCTTTTAACTGAGGTTTTTTTCGCAGGATTTTTCCCGGACTGTGTACTTGATGATGCCAATGGAGCCGTGGAGTTCTTGTCATTGCCGATCGTTACTTTCATTAGACCAGCCGCTTGCGCACTTGACAATGACAATGACGTATCTGACGAGGCATGTGAAAAATTGCAGATGAACAAAAACCAGAACCGGCTGCTAGCAGCAGAAGAACAGCAACTTAAATTGGGTTCTCCACGGCCAACTTTGTCCGACTTTAGTGAAAGGGTATACCAACTATGACGTGAGGCCTGCAACAGCAAGATGGAAACTATTCGCACCTGGTCGTACTGATAAAAATCTGAATTATTGCATATCTGTTTATCAAGATTCGCGACAGACATTCCTCCACTAATGATATACAAATTAGGTTAACTATGGCAATTTCGATGCAACACAAAACTTATTAAATTACAGGAGTACTGCTATAACAACTAAAATAATTATAATTATTGTAAAGACCCCCCTGACACGATATTGGATTTACAGTCGGTAAAGGTTCACTACAACTAAATATCATTTATAACAACATACTACATCACTTCATTGTACTACTAACAATTAGTTTTAGCCCTAAAGCCAGGTACTTGATAGTCGACTACAGCTGCTCCTGTTTTCATATCGTTTTGTGACCGACCGCCTGTTTGTTTAAATGTTGCATTGTGTGCCGGTGGGGAGGGGCTGCTAAAGCGTTCATTTGATGAACATTTTACACAGCTGCGGCCACTTGTTCTGCAAAGTAGTAAGGGTCGGAACGGGAGGCCCTGGCCGACGTGGACCTGGCCAAAACGGTGGTCGGGCCTCTTTCTCTCTCTCCAGGCCCAAAATGACTTTGACATTCCTCTGCTGGAACTGTGGAACTGTGGAAGTGCGGAGTCCCCGAGTTGCCGAGTTGCGAACCATTCTTTTGTTCGCGGCCAGCGCGATTTGAATTCAATCAAAATGAGGCAGAGACGTGGAAACAATGCCGATAAATTGGCCTCTGGCCCCTGGTTCTTTCTTTATGTTTCCTGTTGCCAATTTCCACCTTAATTTCCCAATTTAAATGCACCCAATTGACAGTGCTCGGGGACGCCTTCGGACTCGAACTCGGACTCGGAATCAGATTCAGCCTAGGCTCTACTTAAAAGCATCTATGTACTTAAAAGTGGGCTTGACAAAAATGAATACGTGAACTCTGCTGACCGCTCCTTTGCGGTTGCATAGCAAAAAAAGATTTATGAGCGCATTCGCTGCCGCCCGATCTGCAGCTCCTTCAGCTTTTCAGCTTTTCAGCCTCAGCTTTTCAACCTCAGCTTTTCCTTTGCCCAACTGCGAACTGCGTCCGCAAATGTATCTGTATCTGCTCCCGGGTCCGGGCTGTATCTGTATCTGTGCCTGCCGCACCGCCAGCCAATTGACGTTAATTTATGGCACATGCACACACGGCTCTCAACTCGCAGCTCTCAGGTTTTAGCTTTCGGCCTAACAAACCCCGCAGTCGCATAAAGCAAAACCCAATCGCAAAAACAAAAGAGCTCTGCGACTTATGAACTGCTTATGAGTATTTATTTTTATAGAAATAATCAGAGAGGCAGGCAAATTTATGGACCACATCAACAGTCATGCCATAAAAGGCGCGGCGAGGCTCCAGTTGCGTAATTCCCGATTCTGGAGCCCAATTTCAATCCATGGGAGAGACCCTGTCCCAAAACTTGATTCGCAACACCAGTTGCCAGTCGCAGGATCGTAGCAGACCGACCTTATCAGGGTCCACTGAAAGCGCTGACATGTTTAATTTTCAAGTCGAGATGATAAAAGTAGTGCTCCCTGTCAAAACAAAAATCAGACGAGGGTCGATCGAGGGCTTTATGTGTGTAATTCCTTTCATTTTCTTGGAGATAAATACTATACTATATATACACCTTATACATTAAGGCCATCATTATATATAACCAAAAGCAAAAATACAGAATTTCAAATATCACAATCCATATTGAAACACTTAAAAAGCGTGCAACAGCAGAAAAGTGCGTTTTATTTTCAAAAATTGATTTGAAAGGCTAGGTTTTTAAATACTCTCATATGCTGAAGACCTTAGCAATCTTTTTTTCGTAATTCAGCCAAATATCACTGGTGTAACTAAAGACCCTTCCCTCGGTCCAAATTTACCTGCTCAACCACACAGTCAGCGACAGTTGAATCCGCCAGAGAAATCCACTTTAAATCGCATTTGCCGGCGACAAATGGTGGCAGCTTCTGTGGCGCCGAATTTTATGGCCTGTCAGCGATCCGAAAATCGAAATTTTTAGCAAGGGAGGGACTTTAGTGTAACACTTATCGGCAATTTAAATACGTGAGCTCCAAGCGAATCGGATAAGAGGACTCGATGGGGGCCTAGGAGGTGGCCGAGTTGGAGGAGGTGGTTGCACAATGCGGTTTTAGCGTCACTTATGGTCAAACGCTGTCGATTTGCCTAAGCGGCAAAGACACAATTTATGCCAGAGTCAATTTATTGGCGGTTCAGTTAAACCAGTGTGACTGGATTTTGGATCTGCGAAAGAGCCTGCCAACATAGCCACCCACTCGAAAGCAGCCCATTTTAAATGGGAACGTATTAAACCACTTGGTTGTAAAACAACTTTAGCTTAAGTTAAGTTATTGCTGCTTAATTTATCAATTAGCACGGAATTTTAGGGAAATCATAAAACAGTTTTGACTTCTTGAAGATGGATTATTCATGGCATGAAGTTTTGACTTCTGGAAAATGGAGATTTTAACGTCATTTATAGCACACCTAAAACTGCTGTCCGATGGTTCAGCATTTAACAAAGAGAGTAAATGAAATCACAAACCAAAGGCTACACAGAACGGATAGCATCGTTTTGCTGCGTTTTAGAAGCGCTTTTCGTCGTCCTTTTATTTTCGTTTCGATTCGGTTTTGGCCCGCTTACCGCGCTTATCTCAGATTGTGGGGCCAGCAAACAAACTGCCAACAACTGTCGATTTTTTCAATCTGGACAGTAAAATTACATGCAAATCCAATTAAGTTGTTAACTCTTCGCCGAGCCCATCCCCGAGCCCCTTTATTGCCCCGCTTTCGTTTGTTTTTGCAATTTATTTTAATTCTGTTCCGTATTGTTCCCGTCCTGGGTCCTGACTCCTGGCTCTACGAAACGGGGAAGGACGAAGTCCGAGGGCCGTGAGTTAAGCTCTTTGAGGTCAGTGTGGCGCGCTTTTAATGAGCAAGTGCAGGCGGTTCGGAGATCTGCTTGGTATGGTATGGTATGGTATGGTATGGTATGGTATGGTGTGTGGGAATCGATGGATTTGGGGGTGGGGGTGCTCCAAAGTGTTGGCATTTCTGGTCTGCAATTCAGGCCGAGATTAAATCACTGTTGTCTCAAGCCGGCCAATTACTCGTTTATTTACAATGCACCAAAAACACAAGAAACACACGGGGGGGGGGGAAAAAAGCGCGGAAAAGTCAAACTAAATTGCCGGTTAGTTCGGTGTCGTTTTGGCTCTCGGTCTTATCGTATATCTAGCGACTAAATATAATTGGCAATTTAAAGCAAATCGCCTGGGCTTAAATTAAAATCAATTGACAGTCGCAGTCGCAATCGCAGTGCGGCAATTGCCTGCCCCGCCCCCGCCCATTAAGCTGGCCATCATGGAGAGGTACTTACCAGTCCTCGGTGCTCTTGCAATCGGCTTAATCCCAGTTGAGGCGATTCCGGGCTAGTCTATAATTGAAAACGCATTACCGGGAGTGGCGCACACGCACACACGTATCACCGACACAACGCAGTTGCAGACGCGGTTTGGAATTGGAATGTTGCGTTAAAAGCACAAATTTATGGGAAGTTAAAGAGTGATTTTCACGCTTTAATTACCGCCAGGGAGCAAAACTAATAATAGTCCTAGGCCCCGCTGTATTCCCATTCCTGGGACCCGATTCTGCATTCTCCGTTCTCCGTTCTCCGTTCTTCGCCGCTCATTTCTTTCTTGCCCGCCCCGCTCGATTCTCCGCTCACGCAGAAGGCAGCGGCTGCCAACGACCTGCTCAGAAGAACGCGCTGAAGACGCTCTGCAGAAGACTGGTCTGTGGGCTATGGGCAGCTACCTCGGTTACCTTTCGAAAACTGCAACCGTGTAAACTGCGAAATTTCTTCGCTTCGTATTGTTGTTCTTGCGTTTGGTTTTCCCGCGACCCGCGGCGCTTTTTTGGCTTAATTTATTGCCGTTTTGTCAGCTTGGCAGCGACTTTAATGCCTTCTTTACACCAGGCGGTAGCGTATCGCTTCCACATCGCGAAATCCGCACTCGTCCCAACTTGGGAACTCTGGAACTCTGGATCACTGGATCTCTGGATCTCTGGGTCCCGACCCGTTTCTGCGATCGGCTTCTGCAGTCCGAGAGTTCGCGATCGAGTTCTACTCGCGTCGAGCTTGCTTTCGACACTGGCCAGCTTGGCTTGGTAATTCCAGCCGACCCGATGGGATGGGCTTTCGGCCAGGTTGGTGGCTCCTCTCGCAACGAGTTTTTATTTCATTTTTCAGCCTCCTCCTCCGCCGGCCAACTGCGTGCATCTTCTCCTTCTGCGCTCTACTGGAAGTGCCAGTTTTTTTGCAGCTTTGCTCGGCTAGAATGCGATATCGCCTCGTGGGCATATAGTTTAATGAGAGCAGGTTGCCCGTCCGACCAGGGTTGCCAGATGTGACGCAATATATCCTTATAAATCCTTATTTCCTTATCGCCACCCGCACATCCTTCGTCTTTGGTACTTGGTCAGCCTAAAAAATTAACGGAAAAGGAGGGGTTGGAGGTTATATTATTAAATGGTATTTTCTATTTGGTTTAATAGGAGACAAATTGAAATTATATTGTCTACAAAAGCAAATAATTTGCAACATAGAGGGTATTAAGATTATTAAGACACTTGACTCTAGTTCTGTTTAAAAAAAAAAAGATAATTCAATTCCTAGTCAACATTTTATAGATTTTTTGTTTTTTTTTTTAAATGATTTTAAATCTCGAATACATTTTAACTAAGGCCTAAGTAGTTGTCCCTGAATTTTAAAACTGATTACATTCCAATCACACTGAAGATTCAAATAAACAAAATGAAGTATATATTGCGTATTATTTCTATAATATTCCTTTAGGGAATTACGTTTTAAACGGCGCTATTGCATCAAAACTAAAAATAAATAAATGCACTTAATTTAAATCACAAAAATAAGCCTTCTGTAAAAGTTAGAGACCAGTATTGAAAAGTTTATTACGCAATAGCCAAGTCGGACACTTTTATATTTACAAATAAAATAAAATAAAATGTTAGTGGTCGCAAAAGCAATTCGCGGGCAGACAGAAAATAATCAAAAAACCAATCACTATTTTATGTGAATAGTTACTACGTTTCGACATCCCAGCTTTGGAAACAACTGAAGAGAACATTGAGATGCATGGTTAGATCCTGTTCGTCATCATCAGATCGCCGTTTTGGCCTTGGGGAATTCAGTGGGCAGTTTCAGTTTGCGTTACCTTTTCTGAGTGCGCCTGGAGGGCCTGGCCAAGTGTCCGAGTCTTCCTGCCGGGTAAATTAATTGATTCCCAAACACCTTTTATGCCATTGGCTATTGGCTGCTCGATGAGAGTGTTAATCGCTGTTGCAGCCACAAAACAAGCGGCAAGTTGGGCAATTGTTGCTGCTGCCGCTGTTAATGGTGATGCAATGTGATTAAGCCATAATAATAAAGCGCCGTTGCTTTCTAATTTGACTTACCATCGGGTGGCACTTTCAGGAGAGGAGGCCTCATGATGTGGAAGGATGGGCAAGTGCCACTGCAAACTGGATCATCGTTCGACTAGCTGTACGACCAGTGGTGCACTAACGGTTTCGCCTGCGGACAGCGATCTTGGCGACAAGCCATCACAATCTACAGGTCTGGAACCCCTGCTCCCGACGCCGTGATGGACACCAGTCGAAGGCCCTGATATCTCCTTGGAACCGGTTGGGAAGTTCGATTGTTAATTGCCATGATTAGCATAAGTGCTTTTGGGCCAGGCCCACAACATTAGCTGAAACATGAGCATTAACATTCCCATCTCGGCCAGCGGCAACGTGCATCTGGCCAAATACCTGGCGACTGCAATTGAAATTGCTTTCTAATTTTACAAGCTTCTTTGGAGCACAATGTTTTTGGCCATTTATGGCGTCCGGCTCATTAGCCGGCACAATGTTAATGGCCGATCCTTGGGTGGCCAGGTGCTTCGCTTCCAGCATGTCGCAAATTGCTTTTGCTTTTGCTTGGCTTTGGCTTGGGCTTGGGCTTGGGTCCAGCCTAAGCTCCAGCTTAAGTGCTCCAGAAGAAATCAACTCGCGCACTTCCGGCTGGCCAAAACTAAGAATTTTCCCACAAGAAGCTTAAAAACAAGTTAAGAGCGGCGAGGAGTGTGGGGAACGGAATTCGTCACGTTTTTGCGCAACCTGTTGGATTTTCATTTCTTTTATCGCACATTAAATTTTCAAAAATAGTTTTAACACCTTTTAGCCATTCAGCGTCCGTGAACGAGGCAGTGGATGAGAGGTAGTGGTGCCTTGATTTATCCTTGCCCCATGCTCGCTCCCAACATGATCTTTGGCTGTAGACATGGCCAAGGAAAGGCAACGACCACAACAGCGACATGATTCGTACATAATCCAGCCATTATTTCTGCCCTGGGTTCGCTGTGGCTCGTTGCTGTCGACTTATCGCAAAAATTGCGTCAAGATGTTTTAATGCCAACTCAACTCGGGCCAGAATGTCCAACTAAAGGAGCCAAAGGAGCGCAGGCAACGTCATGCCATGTGAAGCGGGGGGGGGGCATGGTTACGGTTGTTGATGTGGATGGGCTTGGGATGCGCGGTCCAACATCCTTTTTAATTTAAAACATTATCGTAAATTCTCTGGCAATTATGCGCTTGTTCAAATGCCTCACATTTACATTTGCATTGTCCGCAGCGTCACAACACATGTATGTAAGTGAGTACTTTGTGGATACTACTCGTATATACCCCTTTTTACCTTTTTACCAACTGAGCTAATGCTAATGAATTGGCGGGGAGACTGGGAAGAAGACTGGGACCCTGAAGCTTTGTGGCGTGTTGCCAACAGATTAGCGTACATTTTTGCCAACTTAGCAGCTTGGCAGCCCGGCACCACCTGAAGGCCAAAGTCAAGTTGAATTTGGCCAAATAGATGGGGCATATCTTATCGCTCTGTTGTCTGCCTGTCGACACGTCGTTCCTCCTGCCAGTAGATATCACAATTGCCAATGTATTTAGCCTTTTCCCTCTTACCTCTTACCTGCTTAAGTGCGTGGCCCTCTGCAGTAAGTCACGGGATTTGGGCCCGGTCCAGGGGCACTCTTTAACATAAATCGATTCGATTGCTACAACTTCGCGAAGTTAAGTAAGAGGAGTGGAAAACACGGGAATCCAATCAGTTGGAGGAATAACCTTGGCTCAGGACTGCCATCCTATAACCACTCAAATAGATCAGCAATCGCTGGCCGACCGCTCTCATGTGTATCGTATATGCAAATCTGCCAGCAGTTTGACACAGGAATTTAGTTGAACTCATCGGCTTTGTTCCGAGTATCGCATTCATTGTTGTAAGCATATCAATAATAGCGTATCTGATCCAACAATGCAGTTGTTGGGCAACAGCAAACATGAGCTTCCTGTCCGAAACAAAGATGTAATGATAAGCTGATAAAGTAAACAATGCAATTAACAGGGTTTGATACACATATGTATGAGCCTCACAAACATAGAAACACAAATGCATCACTTAAATTTCAACTACCAAAATAAGCTTTAAAACACCATTTGCCTAATATGTAAAACTAAGTTAATGCACATATTTATATTCACAAGTTTATTTAGTTTATTTATTCCATTGAAACGCTTTGTTGGAGATTACAAAAGTTTTTAAATTCATTTGTAAAATGATTATTATTCCTCGAGCAATTCAAAATAGGGGTTAAATTGAATTCTACATCAGTGTGGATTTAATGAGTTGTCGACTGTTCTGAATGAGCATAAAAAATGGAGTACATTTGTGGGGGTTTAAGGCAATTTTTTTTTATTTTAACTCTTACGTTCCTCGAATCTAATTTGCATAGCTAAAGCAATTAGAAACGCCATCCAGCTGAGCAAGCAGAAAGTTGCGATAAACTTTCTCACTCTCGGATGCAATCGACAAGGACTCCCGTCGGATGCAGTTGATTTGTTTTCAGTCGGGACTTTCGAGTCGGGACTTCTGTGCATATTTAAGCAGCTGCGAAGGACAACTTTCGTTCTAAAACTGTCAACGCAGACACGCCTACGCTTTTTTTAACGGGCTGAAAAAAAGCGGCGGAATAAGAATCGCAATAAAATAAATTGTTTCAATGCACGCCGAAGTAATCCGCTTTACGGTCGCCCATTCCTTGCGGTTTAAGATTTATGCACTGCTAAGACCCGATTTCCACTCTCTTCCCTGCCACTTTCCTTATCTCGCAGATTGTTTCTTTCCCTTTTTCCAACCTGAGTGGGGGAAAGGAAAGTGAAAGGGGTAAGTTGCGGGTGGGTAGCCCCATAAATTAGCCCAGTGGAATGCGGCTATCCTGCTGCTCCGTGGCACTTAAATACAGTTAATCCCGCATTGCTGGCAAACAAAGTTTGCCAATTTGAGCATCTTACTCTCGGAATCCCTTTTTTCCTTTCATTTTGTTTCAGGGGCCAAGATGGAAAATTTTCAATTAAAGTGTTGAAAATTTAAAGTATTGCGGGATTAGAACGCACGCGTGTTGAACACATGACAAATTAGCTTCCTAATGAGCCGAGACATAAATTCAGACGAGCCACGCCCCTCGCCGCGTAAAGATGGCCCGCCCACAAGTTGACACGTGTACCTGCCTGTCTGCCCGACATTGGAACAACACGGAACGCGACGAGGCATTAGGACTTCATTACAGGAACACGATGCCAAATCCTTGGCTGAATGGAAGGACATGTGGCAGTGGAAGTGGAAGAGGGTGGCTGTGCTCCTCTATTGAAATTAACTGTTGATACAAAGGCTTCGTTTGAGTCGGCAGCAAACGCCATTGGTTAATTAGTGGGTGACGGGCTATCGCAGGAGCGTCCAATTAGTACTGCTTTTCCAGCATCTAAGAGCTTTTTACTCACAGCTTGGACTTACAATTTCCCTTTGATTTGGACTTACTAGAGATTCCAGCAAACGTTTGTAAGCCGACTGTTTTCCAGGAGGCAATTAACATACGATTATCGGAATTACTATAGATTTTATATTCAAAGTTGGTGTCTGCCCCTCAGCTCTGCAGCAAAATCAAAGAAAGTGAATTCATTATAAGAAAAACCTGAGTATAAACACAGATTAACAATAATTTAAAATAAACTAACCTCTTAAAAAATTTGTTTTTTTTTTGCAAAAGTCTTAATTCTATAATTCTGCTTTCTATAATTTTAAATCGCAAGTAAAATAGCATTTGCTACGACGATTAAATGAAGGCTCCAGGCAGCTACTAAAAATCCGATGAATACTTGATGAAATTTTTAGTGATTTCAGTTTATTGCGCTGATGCTCATTAATCCGTTCAACTTTACCTATTGCCCATATCCATAACTCACAATTTAAGAGCACTTACAAACACTTCAAGCTCCCGCACCCACTGACGCATTAACTTCCTGGCCAGCGGATAGATTCGAAGCCACTCATATTTATTTGGGCTCAGCCCGAAAATGCCGAGCATCTGTTATAAATAATAAAGAAGATGTCCGTATATGTACATTTAAATGCTCATAAATTTGGACGCGGCTTTGCGTCCGGGTTATTAAACTGTAGTAAAAGGGCCGCTCAGCCACTTGGCAGTGATTTCTCCACTGCCTACTTTCCGGGGACTCTTTACTCCACTCCACTCCATTCCACTCCTCTCCACTTCACTTCACTTCACTCCAGTCAAAGTCAAAGTCGAAGCTCATGGCTGGCAGTAAAGGTCTGGCATTCGAACCATTATTAGCATAATAAAAACACAAGCACACACACATGATGACGATGGGTCTGAGCCAGGAGGGGATTGGGACTGGGATGGCGATTGTCTGAGAGGGGGCTAAATTGCAGGATGGCCGGAGTCAAAGGCAAACTGGCCAGCCCCGGCCTGGACAATATAATTTTATGGTCACATTTTTATTGTGGCAAAGAGTCGTCTTAGGCATCATCATTGCCGTCATCTTCATGGCCATCACCACCATCTCGCTGGCGAGTTGGCCAGGCGTTGAAAGCCTTGCCGGCATAAAATTTAAATGTTATGGCCCCTGAGTTCCCCCGCCTTACACGTGTATCCATAAATGCAATAACAAATTTTTGTTGAGGGGTGGAATGCAGATGAACTCATGGCAACCCCGCACTCGGACCGCAAATTGCACATGCTCCACCTGGGAGGAGTCGCAGGTGCCAACGGCGGCCAGTCGCCTGTCTGCGAATGTTTTAATTAAATATTCCATTTGCCTAAACCAGAAAACCAGAAAACCGGAAACGCGCGCAGTTAGTTTCCGGTGCCCTTTTTTCCATGCCACCCGCCATGTTTTACCACCCACTTTACGAAATAAATTCCGCAGAGTTCAGTGGTCAGCACACGTTTGCATTAGGGATTAGGAAGCCACTGGACACCACTTGCCCACCAGGAAAGGAGTGCATCCTAATGATGACGACAGTGCAGCCGAGTTAAAGCCTTAAACTTTAATCTCAAGTTTGCCGATTTTATTTGCAGTTAGTTTCAATTAGCCGTAAAATAACATTTGTGCGGTCGGCGGAAAATGTAAATGTAAATACAATTTAATGGTCGGCAAGCCAATAATGAGCCGCAGAACATTTCGCAGCTGAATAAATAATTACCGCATTAATTGGCATTTATTTAATGTAATCCCTTAATTTAATGTACGCCATGTGGGGCCTGGTTATGTTGCCGAAAAATACTTGCCAAATCCAAAATTAAGCAATGAGTGCGTTTAAGCGAAAAGCTTTGACTGTGGTAAATTAATTTTGTAAATATTTTGCATAAATTGTTGGCAGAAAAGTTACTATATTTTATTGTAATCTCTGGCATGCCAAACCAAATTTGGCAGCAAAACTTTCAAACCTAATTACATTGCTTATTGTACACAATTATTGTGCTCACACACAATACCATAAATGCAAAACAAATCCTATTACCTTACGAAGTCATTAAAATTCAATAAAATCAAACATAAATTACGTACGATTCCAATTTTGGGAAAAACTGTCCCAACGTGACACATAATTCTCTTTGGACCGCCGGCAACCACAGCGAAGTACAGAAAATGCGTTTTAATGAAATATGTCAAGAGGAAAAGCAGAAAAGAAAACTTTTACAACCCACCCCGCTGCCAACGGAAGCGGAAGTAATGCCGATGGGCAAATGGGCACGGGCAGGAAAAATGAACAAGGCGCCGACACATAATAATGCCATCATCATCATCATCGTCATCGGTCCCAAACAGAGGAGCTCGAAAATCGACGGCAGTGGGGGCCATCGACAATGGGGGAAATTGGTAAAGCCGGGAGCAACAAATGACGGAAGATGTTTCAAATGAACAACCAGCCGGAGACGCATGCAAATACGGAGCAGGCAAATAAATTAGATCCGGGCAGGAGACGCAGGACAATGCCGCGGACACGCGCAGGATTACCCCATCCTCCCACGATAGCAACACCACACTCGACCCGCATTCCTTTGAATTGGATCAACAATGATTTCGCCCCGGTTCGTTGGCCATTTTGCGAAAAAGGCGGGGTCGCTGTAAGGTCAAATGTCAATAAGTTAAGTGGGCGCCCAGAGCTGGGAAACTTTTGCTCAATAAATATTATTAAAACATATTTCCCGTGCTATCGGGTGATAAATGCGCCGAACTTTTCCCGGCTCCGAATGGATCTTTGGCTTAAAGCTCTCGGCGGGCGGCAGCAGTTGCTGATATAAATCCAATTTAGTAGATCCCATAAAATGTAGGAGTAATGCCGCACACCCATAGCACACCCGCACACCCACTCTCCGAGTCCACAACTATTTGCATGATAAAAATCTTTCATCAAGCGCCAGCAGAAACAATCTCAGCCCCAGCTCAGACTTGCGACTCAACTTCTTCTGCATAATTCGACGATTGCCGGCGGTGCGGGGTCCTCGCCCCTGGCCTTTTGTGTGGTAAACACCTAAAGTAGTAAACTGGGATTTAAGCATCCCGCCAACCAAACCCACCCCCACCCCCGCCCCCGCCCCACACACGCACACTCACCTACGTGTCTATAAAAATTTTACGTTCCTGGCATCGGCAAGGACAAAAACTTTTGCCACTCAAGAGCAGGAGCAGCAGCAGCAGCAGCAGCGCCAGGAGCTCCAGATTGGGTGTTGGTTGAACGGAAACGTCCTTATGCAGGATATTCCATTTATTGCCGTGCGAGCGGCACGGGAAATTGGGTAGTCCTAGCCGGAATACATACATAAATTCAGCCTTATGTGCTGCTGCTGCCAGGACGCTTGTATTCGGGCTGCCAGGATGCCAGGATGCTGGCAGGACCCAATAGGGACATTATGTCGTGCGCCGGAATCTATAGAATATGTAAAACGCTTCTCGCAAAAAAGATTAAAAAATTTTGCAATTTTAATATCCGTCCAAGAAGGAAGAAGGATCTGAGCACAATTCCCAGACAAAGTCGCTGGGCAAACAAACAAAAATTTCAAAAGTTCTTTTTAAACAAAAGCACTGAAAAAGGATATAACATTTGGGGGAAGCTATACATTGTTTGTTTATCTATGCATGCCCCGTAATTGTTTTGCCAGAAAGTTTTATAAGCCTCAGCTGCGATACAAATATAGTATAAAAAGGAAAACTACTTTCGACCAACTGTTTTAAATTAGATGGAAAAGTGTCCGGCAAGCAAACGGGTTGAGCAGAAGTGATTGGTAACTTTGAACTGAATAGAGGTTGCACACTAAAGTCCAAGGAAAAGTCCTTTCAAGGATGTATACCATGCTGACCCCCAAAAATTTGTGTTTGAACTTCGCTTCCGTTCAATGAATCAACTTTTTCGCCCGCAAACTTTTCCTTTTTAACTGCAGGATTTTCATTTCTTTCAAGGTTTTTGACCATTACGGCACGACGGGTTGTCCTGCCCGCAAAGCCTCTTAGAGCCATGAATTCCATAGCCCACAATGCTCCTTATTAGGCAGTCCGCGTTCACCTTTTGAAACTTCCGCCTTGTCTACGAGAAGGTTGCCTAGCGCCCGAAAAACCAGGAGTGGAGGAAAGGTCGACTATCTGATACCTACTACAAAGATATTCGCCTCATAAAATATACAAATTGTCTTGTTTCAATTGGTAAAGGAAAACGATACCTCCTAACTGGTAGACCACCTGAAATGGAGTAGACTATGCAATAGCTGATCGATAAGGATCAACAAGCCGAGCATACTCCCGTTCATTACCCATACTGGGTATGAGAATGGGGCACCGCACAAAGGACTCCCCGAACCGTTTCCATGGCCTGGCATTTAAGATAAATGATCGCCTGCCAACAATGCACAAAGAGTCACAAAAAGTTTGGTCACGTTTGTGCTATTTGGCGGCCAAGGCATATGCTGGGCTTCCTCGGATTGCCGGATTCTGGGATCCAGGGGGTGGCTCCCCAGCTTGCATCCACCTTGGCGCAATTTTAATATGTTTATGTGGGGGTGGCCAGGGGCTTAAAATTCAAGACACATGCTGCAGCTTAAACGTTTTAGAAATCTATTTTTCAAAGAAACACATGACAGCTGGGAAGGCGGGCCATGCGGATGGCATGTGTGCGTGCGAATTGCATTTAATTGAATCGTCTGAGCAGCAGGTGAAAGTATTCTTAAGTATTCCGTGCAGCAGGAAAATTGCGGAGAAGGTGGAGACCAGCCTCAGACTGTAGGTTGAAATCAAGTTAAGAGACCCAAACAGATGGTAAGCTATAAGGAATCATATCGGAAGGCATTTTCAGTTATAGGTCTCATATATTGACATATAATATATAGACTTAAATAGATATTTTCAAAGTTCTCCCCGAAACAAACCTAATCATTTAGATTTCGCAGTGTTAATAATGTATCGAACTACTTATGTTAAGTTATCTCTGACGAAACTACATGCAAACGAAACGATGTTGATTTTTATAAATTGTTACCATTTGTTATATAGAATAAAATTGGAACACTATTACATTTTTTTAATAAGAGAAGAGAAACATTTGGAGTGTGACTAAACTTTTGGTTTTTGATTTGATTTTCATTCCCGCTAGTTTCCGATTGCTTCCAAATTGAAAGTTTTACGCAAGAGTACTAGCATTGAAAAAAATGAACCCCGTTTAAATTTCAGTTTGGCACATCCCCTTGCAACCGCTTCCCATTTCCGAGTCCGCCACTGCAGTAAATCGGTGCCACATATGGCAACTTTACAAGTGGCTCGCGTCGCCGTCTGCGCGCACAATTCAAATAGAAATCAAAGTGGGCGTTCATGAGTTAAACACTCGAGGAGGCACGAGGCAAAAGGACCAAGGACCAAGGACCCGGTACCATGGAAAAGGAGCCAGCGGAGTGACAAAGTCGCTGAAGCCCAGCGAGCTAAAGGCGGGCACTTGTGGTTTACGACCTGGTTGGCAGGATACGTTTTCTGGTGGCAGGAATAAAATCACATATGGATGCCTGGGCGGGATGGGAGTTGGAATACCCTGAAATGGCTGTGCCATTTCTTTTCCGCTGCGGATGCTGTTGGGAGAATTTATTATTCTCGTCTAGATGAGTTCATTATGCGAACAGCAGTTGCCTGCCAGGCGCTCTGCCTTTGAATGCCGAATGCGAAAACAATTTAATTTTATTGTTTTCCACATAAATTCGCTCCGAATTATGCATTGTGTAAAAAACATCATATGAATCTGAGTGGCACCCGCACACACATGCGATGGCAGTGAATGCTGGCCATATAATTGAGTCACGTTTGCCCAGGGATTAGGTTTGTTGTCTTCTCCACTCGGGGGTTCCAAAATATTCAGATTTATGCCGCGATTGGAAACTTATTGGAAATTGCCATCCTGTGATTTATGGAAGCGACAAGCGCACATGCATAGTAAACTTTTCAAGCAGAGGGATTGGATTAGAAAGCGGAAAACCCTAAGCCACGTCCACATCACAGTTGCTAGGAAAATCTCGTGGATTTTTGGAGCTCAAACCCAAGCTCATTGTTTCAGCGCTTTTCATTTCATCTGGTAGAGTTTCTTTAAATAAAATAAACAGATTTTAAGGAGGATTCAGGCCAAAAACTTTGAGATTAAGTATTAGGAATTTTGAAGGAGCTGTTTTTATACTTTACATTGCCTGCTCAACTAAAGCACATGTCTTAAGTACCAACCACCTTATTTTTTTAACTTAAAAACCTCCTAAATTAGAGTTCAACTTTAAGAGCTGTACATCTTATCTGCCAAATTTTAACTAAAGCCCCCATTAAGACCGCAAATAAACCTATTTCTGAAATGATATAACAACGCCAAGAGCCGTATGCATGGCTACGTGATAATAATGCCAATAACCCTGCCAGCCCCCGATACAGATCCAGATCCACCAGCAATGTGGAGCACACGGAGGCCCGATACCCGAGGACAGGGCAGGATTGGATATGGATATGGGGATAGCAAGAAAAATCCAAATTCGTGTTGGCATTCAAGTTCAATGGCTGGCATCCTGCGACGGGCGAGCAGAGCGAACGAAATTAAATTCATCTGTATCAGTTCCAGCGCCCCAAGGATCTAGGAGAGACATTCCGGAGGACGGAGCTGGAACAGCTGCAGCAGGAGATGAACACATGTTCGGACAAATTCATCTGGCATGTCACAATGCGCAACGGTATGCAGAAACATCCCAGAGGGTAGGCCATTGTTATGGAACAGCCCAAACAAACTCTGGCATCCTAGTTTCTGGTCCGGGTGCAGATTGCACGTGACAGGACTCGACGAAAAGTGAAACTTGGCAAACATTTTGTTGAAACACTTTGGGGCCGGGCGGAGAAACTTCATCCCCCGGCTCACTGGCTCGCTGGCTCCAAAATACCCCTCGCTGGAGCAATAAGTGTCATTAATCAAATGCCGCCCAATAATTTCCAACCCTTTGTGCGGCGGCAGTTTCTGAAATATGAACTTTTCGCTGTGATGAATGCCGGCAGTCATTAATAAATTAGGGGTTAAAATGCCATAACAACGGCGAGGGATGCGGGACAGCGTTTTGGCAGCCGCTGAAAAGTTGTTTATTTAATTGAAAGTGAAACGAGGGGCTAACAGATTCGCTTAACTCAATTAAATTGGGAGCAGGGGAACAGGAAGTGAAATCAGTTAAACTTTGATTTAACGATCCAAACACTCGCTGTCATGCCCATATCATATCAAGCGAAACTAAAATTAATTAGGAGACCGTTCTTTCCATGCCATAGAAAGCCAATAAAAACCAAAATTAACTACAACAACATTTAGGCATTCAAATGTCAGAGCTGAAACATACTTTGCTGCTTTTTACTTTATTCTCATCTGGGCCTCACCCTGATGACGTTACTTCACTTATATTTCTCACGAAACAAAAATTCAGATCCCTATTGGTATCAAATCACCATGTTAACATGGAATAAAGCCCAGTGTCGAGCACCGGGTATCGTCAAATTGGATGAGCAGGAGGAGAGCGACCTGCTGACCAGCGGCAGAGATCCCAGCGATCCAGAGGAGGAGACCGATCTGGATACCGCCTACGATGAGCTGGAGGAGATGAAGCAGCGCCTGATCGCACTGCGTAACAAGATAATAATCACAAATCCAGATGTATGCCAGGATATGGGAGTTCGGGAGCACTGGCCCCCAGAGCGCGGAGAACTGCAGGAATTGCGTCACCAGAAGTGTCAGCTATTTTGCCGTCTTCGCGAGGTAACCCAACACCTGGAGGATTCGCAAAACGAGCTCAAGGAACTTGAGGCTTGGTGCTGCCAGCTGCAATCCCGGCTCCATCAGGCAAATCGGCAGATTAACAGCTTCGAGGATTTCAAACTTAAGGTCATCCACCAGTTCGGGCTGTGCATTGAGCGTTGGGAGCACCAGAAGACCCACAAGATGGACTGCGCCACCTACCGCAGGGAAATGGAGGCGCACGTTCATCACGCGGACAATTCGCGAAAGAGCATGGTGTCCCACAAGTGCCACAAGTCCTTCCGACGCCGCATCCGCATCGAGCTCCTGCTGCTCCGTGTTTTCCTGCACAATCTCTTCGAGTCGATGGTCAGCGACTTTAAGTTCTTCAGCCGCCACATGAGCATTAAGTGGGTAACTTCCAGGTCTTGCATCAGTATAATGCTTCTCATGTACTGTACTCACTCTGTTTCAGCTTCTCTATTGGATCTGTCCACATCACAACCCCCAAAGTTTCAGAAACTCCACTCGACCGGGAGGGTCACAAATAAAAGCTCCAACAATTAATGCTTTAATTTACATTTTATTTGCGCGGGCCCGCTGTTTATAACGGCCTGGGAAATGTCGCCCAATTAAGGTTATTGAGGTTCCGCGAACCTAATTGCTCTTTTGTGGCCAATAATAATTACAAAATTTCAACTCGAACGCGAACCGCCGCGGCAATCATTAAAGCCAGGCTATCACAGACTTTCCGGTTGCCTAATCCGACTTTCGACGTCAGCCAAATGTGCTGGCATTCCCACCAGGATAAGATGGCTAAATACGAAACGGCATCAGATAAAAACAAAAGCAGATTTGTCTTTCCCCACCACACACTGAAACTGAACGGAACGGAGCTTAGCTGACTGCCTCGGGCTGAAGGCCAGCAGCCAAGGCTGAAATCCTTATCCTGTTCCAGCTCCAGCTCCAGCTCCAGCTCTTGCTCCATTTCCTATTCCTATCCTAGCTCCATATCCTTTTCGGAGGTTTTCGAAATGCGTAAAAACTCAATTGCTGCGCATTTGACGAGGAGTTTGGCGGAGGGGAATCCTGGAATCCGGCATCGACATGGGTCCCGGGTTGAGTGAGATGCTAGATAACGCCGAAATTGAATGGCGGGGAGGGGTTCCCACTGGCGAAAACGAATTTATTGGAGTCATGTGCTTATGCCAATGCCAAATTGCAAGGTTAGAAGCGCTTAGAGGCTGGCTTCTGTGTCCAACTTTACCACGAACTTAACATACTCTGATAAATCAAACCTTTTTTATGCGCTGAAAAAGTATTAAAAAATGTAATATTGCTCTTATTTTATTCTTGAGACCAAATTTTCGTGGCTCTATTTAAAAAACCCCTAAATCATCAAAACTACATATGCAAGTAATTTAATGTAATGTAAATCCTACCCTCTAATATAAGATTAGATTTTATTGTAGAATGTGCTGTGTTGAATTTATTAATTACTAACGTAAACTTATTATGTTTTCAGGTCATTGTACCAAATATATATATTCATATGTATAAATATCCTCTATATAATATAAACCCACAATCACCGATACACCTACAAGAGTAGTGTACGCAAACAGAGATGAAAACATGCAGATACACGAGTACAGACACTGGCACAGGACAACGACATCGGACTGCTGGCTGTTACAAGGCTAAAACACAGGAAACGCATTAGATACCTCTGCCCGATTCGGAGTGCTAGTGTTTGGGGGAATCTCCTTTATCCCGAGCCCCACCGATGGAGCTGGGCTGACGCGATAAAAATCTGCGTAAAGTGATGCGGCAATTTGATGAGCAACTTAGTTGGACAATTAGTTGCGAGTTGCTGTGCGTGTCTGGCTAAACTGTTGCTGGGAGCTGGGACACAGATACCTAACTATTTGATTTATTTGGACAATGGCCATCCCCGGATTTATCGGCATTTTTCCCCAAATTTCCACACAATTCCCATTCACATGACCCCTGGTACTTAGACATCGTGGTCTTGCTGCTCCACTGAACTCTTTGACAAGCCCGAGCTGCGGAGAACAAAAAGAAATAGCGGTCGCCGACTTGCTAATAAGCCGATGCCAACCAAAATAGAATGAAAGGAGCTAGGCAGAACAAGCGGGTTGCCCTGGGATGCTGCTTTCCAGCAATTTCAAAGATACATTTCGAGTGCCCAAGTTTGCTCTGCTCTTTGCGAAGAGCAGTGTGTGCGAGCTAACCGCAAAGTACAAATAATTTCCATTTGGCCAAGGCGGCGGCATTTGCATATTTCTCCAGCCCAGCCTCGAAAAGACAAACATGCCCGTCGGCCAGTATTTAAATAGCTGGCAGATACGTCTACTTATAAATACTTTTGTCGTCTTGGCAAACGATACGGCGCAAGTTGTAGATAAATATGGCATAGATTACATAACTAGTTCTGCTCTCTGTGCCGCTACAAACTTTTTCCGCTCGCCCGCAGATACATATGTATATCGGATATCCCCAGCCAAGCATAAGTATCTGACTATCTGCTCACATTTACCGTTTATTTATGAAATTGTCCGCAGACTCACATTTCGGTTGACGACGAACGTAGCTTGAACCCGTCATTCTCACCCAGAAGCTTTCGAGGGCGCCGTGGCTTAGTTGGTTAAAGCGCCTGTCTAGTAAACAGGAGATCGTGAGTTCGAATCTCGCCGGGGCCTAATATACCCTTAGAACGTCGAATTTCTGGGGTGTGTTTATTTTTTTTAAGCCCCTAGTGGCCCACAATAAATAACACTGTGCTCCAATTGCAGCAATAATTGTTTCAATAAGCATTAAAATAAAATTGTGCTAGCAAGGCAGGCAATTCAACACCCTCAATCAAGTACTGTGCGTATGGAAAATATAAGAAATTATTTTATTTTTTTTAATTTCCATTATTTTAACAGTATGTAATCTAGCCCAATAAAATGGTTTCTGTCTATTCTATTATAAAACTTCAGTATAACAGTTAAGTACTTTCAGTATAACAGTATAAGAACCCCAAAAATACAACCTAAAAGCTCTTTCTTTACCGTAAACTAGAACTTCAGAATCGGAAGCTTTTCCGAAAGACTTTTTTGTAGGCCGTAAAATTTCAAGAACAGCCCATATCTCATACCATCAATTATCTTAGGTTGGAAACAACTGAACAAGCAACAATTTCTAGATTAAATATTTAATATTACCAAAAATTTTCGAAATGGGTAGACGTTATTTTTTAAATTGAGAAGTTCCACGACCGTTCTCACAGCGGCGCCGTGGCTTAGTTGGTTAAAGCGCCTGTCTAGTAAACAGGAGATCGTGAGTTCGAATCTCGCCGGGGCCTACAGTGGTGGACAGAATTCTGTCCAATTCTTTTTTAATCATTCCAAATACCTCATAAATTATTTTAGTTTAACACCTTGCTTAACCTAAGCGTAATTAACAAGCACCAGGAAAGAGTGAAGTCCCCATTCGTTTTGCGACTAATCCTTATAGACCAGGTAGAGAACCACGATCATGAAGTACGTGGGCCGCTCGAAGACCAACTGGGTGAAGTTGTCCCGCTTCTCGTCCATCAGGTGGCACATGCGCTGGTAGACGCCCTGGTTCTGCTTCTCCACAATGGACAGCAGGCAGACGATGCGATGGCTGCGGATGCGATCCAAGGGTATCTTGAGGCTAAGTGATTAGGTGGCAGATGAGGTGGTGCCGCCACTTACCGCCTGTGGTTCAGCTTCTTGACCCGGTCGCGAATCTCGGCCGCCAGCCCCTCGGCCAGCTGCAGTGCCCGCCAAGAGTCGTAATTGCGGCTGAAGCGGTCCCACAGCAGCCGCTCCTCAATGCAATCTTCGATGATCTTCTGGGCACGTTCCATATTGAAGTTGGTGTGAAAGAACTTCCAGTCGTTTTTGGGCTTCTCCTTCCGTGGCTCCCCGCCCTCTCCGCCGGTCGCTTCCCCTTCCGGATTTTGGGCCGCTCGCCTCCTGCTCAGCATCGACTCCGAGAGCAGGGCGTTCATCCGGTTGGTGGTGCGCACCGAGGCGGTTATGCTGCGGATGATAATCGAGGTAATTGATTAGTCCCTTGCTACCAATCATATTTCGATCGAAATAATAGTCCCGGGTCATACGTACACTCAGAGGAAAAGGGTTGGGGAAATGAAGTTGGCGCTACAGGAACCTATGATATATCTTTTTGATTCTTAAGGATGATTCAATATCTCATATTTAGCACACTATTTGATCCACCACTGGCTTTTCTTATCTTCTTTTTCACAATATGAACAAGGTCACAGATATCAAAGTTACTAAATATCCATAATTGTTTGTGTCTTTCACAACGCCACATGCTCTTCAATTTAAAGTAGTGTTGGTTTCGTGAACTTAGATAACTTCGCGCAACTAGTTTTATTGGTTTACTTGGATATTTTGTTCTGAGCTGATTTATTAGGTTCACTATACATCTGTCACAGACATGATAATGTTGATGTACCCATCATTTTGCCGGACGATTCGTACCGCGTTTTCATGGTGGTCCAGGAGGTCATAGTTGTCCTGCAACCAATGGGCTTCCTTTCTCAGAGCTCGGAGCGCTGCCAGCCGGCAGCGGGAAAACAAACACCGAGCGCTGCTATCTGCACACTGACAGGAGCGACATGCCGACATGCCGACATGCCGACACGAGTCCTGCATCGACAAGGCCTCAAAGGGGTAGGGAAGGGGAATCCACACGTCGTCAAAAGTTCATTGAAGCTTTGTTGGTTTAGGCCCGTTCTTCAGCCGGACTAGGGATGGCATAGTTTGGTATACTTTCCCTTTGACTATCAAGGGTTATCCCGCAAACGCCTCACGCTGCCATCGCCGACTTCGAGTTGAGCCTCGGCCTTCCGGCTTGCGTGCCGCTTATCATAAATCCACTGGCGGGGCGCTCCAATTGCAATCCGCCGGATGGCGACGGAGACGTGGGTGTCATCGCCACCAGCCACTCGGCAGGATTTACACAGGCTTGGGCCAGTCAAAGGCAAAGTGTTGCCATATGGACGTGCGGGATGGGCGAATTACTGGAACCCACGCGGCACGCGATTCCCACTGAAGTTGATGACTTCTGATCGCCTGCCCTGCGACACCTGGGCGCGGTCGTCGCGGCCAGGTGAGTGTCTTCGTCTTGGGCGCGAACTTTCAAGCACCTTGATTACTTTTATCGCAAAAGTTTCGCTCGGCGGCAGCGTATGCAAACTTCGCGTTGGCGCGGCAAATTCAATCTATCGGCATGCATCTGCAGCCCCATATACCATATACATGTATATGAAGTTATTAAATTGAAATAACTGTCAAGTCACGTACATGAAGAGCGGAGTTGACGACTCCTCATCGCGCCCAAATGGGCGATACAAGTGGCTGGAAAATGAAAATGAAGAGTAACTGAGCATTCCACGGCGGAAAAATTGGACTAGAACATGTGGCATGCAGTGGGCGTTGTGGCCAAACAACAGCTCCAACGGCTCAGGCCACGAAAATAGGATCAGTTGCTGCGGATACTAAAAGGAAACTGACTCACTTACTGAAGTCTCCCTTAGAAACTAAAGTTTCTCGTATCTAATTAAATTTAATTCAAAATTATTTAAAAATTCCTTTTAGAATAACCAAATTCAATAAAAAATTATTTTAAAAATCGTTCTCAGTATTATTAGAAAATGTCAGAAGCACTTCATCACTAATACTCCCTGCCATAGTTAGTTCTTTAATCTGAGCCTAAAGATCGAAAATATGTAAATGAATAAATATCATTTAGTATCAAGTATTAGACGTAAAAAAATTGTTAGTCTCTTGATTTAATAAAAAAAAACGAATAAAATAGAAATAAAAAAATAAATAATGAGGTTGATTATTTTTCTATGCGATAAAATAAATACTTTGCATAATAATATTATACCATGAGATTATGTTTTAAAAACAATTTTAGTAGCTTCACAGTGCAAGCAATATCGGTTTATTTGAGAGAAGTTTAATTTAAACGATTTATAAACGGCTAAAAATCCTTTTCTTTACAGGTAATATATATATATATAATAAGCAATAGAACTGAGAGACTTTCCAAGTTAGTGACAATAATACATAATCTGTCAGATTAATTATGTTATTAGCATCTTCTGAGTAGTATACTTAAGCTGATGATTGACTCCAGATTGAAAATGAAATGTAAGTCTTCATTTGGCTTATTTATCCGCTCGGCTCACACAAATCCATTTTGGATTAGGCCATAATTTCTGAAGCACGCACTTCTCTAACCGCCAAAACGAGGGGGTAGCACGAATCCCCGACTAGTAACCAGGTTAATAATTTCCAATCACAAAACTTTTCCCGACAAATTTCCATGCCAAATGGATGAGGGATTCGAAACGGAACGACCGAATTTGTGAGAGTTTTCGTGTGCGTGGGTGAAAATTAAGGAACAGCTAAGCAAATTAAGCAATTTGTACCGCCGTCTTCCCCGCAAATGGGCGGAAATAGAAGGCGTGGCACCATGAGCGGCTCGAACTCATTAGCACCTGAGTGCACGCGACCCGCGAAATGTGACTTTGCATAGAACTCACGCTTGCATGCGACTCATGGCAGCGGCGCCTGGAAGTATGCTTCACTTCGCCCAGTCGATGGGGATAGAATTTTCGGCGAAACTGCACGAATGAAACTCACAAATGAAACTGGCTGAAGGCTCCGGCTCCAGGAGCTCGGAAGCATAAAAGCGCAAATGGCATGCAGGTGAAAGGAGAAAGGAGAAGACAGAAGAAAGGGTTGAGCTGAGTGCGCCAACAAGGTGTACGGTTTGATGGTGATTGGCTCACGACCCCGAATGTCGTGTGTGTTGCAATGGGTTTGGGCCAAAGGGAGCACTCCTGTCACTCGTTAGCTGGCTCGGCTGCGATTTGCTTAGAGTTAGCATGTCTAAGGACAACTCAGCGGCAATTTTCGGGCCGGGAGCCACCGAATGTGTGCCAATGTATTCTAAATTGTGTTTATTTTGAGTAATCTCCAATCCGGCTCAGGCACATCTCGCCTCTACACACCCATGGCTCCATAGCTCGATAGCTCCGCCAGACAGTTTGGCAATTAAAATTGTAGGTTGCCAGCTGTCGACGCGTCGCATGCAAACCAAATAGCTTCTAAATACGTAGAAGGCGCGAACGAGATGGAATCTATAGTACACGGAGAGAAAAATCAAGCTGTAATGGCCCCATGGCGAAAATACCGATCTTTACTTTGTTGTATGGCTCCATAAAAATTCATAAGCATTTGTTTTCATTATACTTAAAATGGTATATTTGAGGTATCAAAAGAGTGAACCGATACATTCGATTGACAAGTGTGTATGTACATATATACAAGAACTTTTATATCTTATAAATACTATAAGTCATGCGATTGTTCAGTACGCAGAGCGCCGTAGTTCGTTCCTTAAAGACACTCCCATAATAGTGGCGAAAGTGAAGGCACCAATCTTTAAAATCAAAGTACGTCAAGCAAATGAATTCAAAAGCTCAGAGAAAAACGCACCTCAATGACCATCAGCATCCAACCAACTATCTTGGGACCCTTCAGAAGCTCCTCGTACTGGGTCTCCATTTTGGCCAGACAACCGTCTTTGTAGGGCGAATCGTTTTGGTCATAACAGCTACTGGGAACAGTTATAGAGGCGTCTCCATAGTCCTTTAATTTGTATATGCCACAGCATTGATACTGCAATTAAACATAAATTATATAAAAGTTCTACTTATGGATCATAATATCT
This sequence comes from Drosophila santomea, assembly GCF_016746245.2. Taxonomy (NCBI): domain Eukaryota; kingdom Metazoa; phylum Arthropoda; class Insecta; order Diptera; family Drosophilidae; genus Drosophila; species Drosophila santomea. The sequence continues at coordinate 15,864,746 of NC_053016.2, read as the reverse complement.
GTTAGTTATCAAAATAAAATATGCAAATGTAAACCAGAAACTATTAGCCACATAGGTATGTACATACCTATATCCTCATATCCTTATTGACTACACAATATTTTTATAATTAATGCAACTAAACTTACTTGTGTCTGGTACTCGGCCATTGCATCGTAGGTATTTGTCTGCTTGGCAAATGCTTGTTTCAGTTTGGTAATGGAGTCTTCTTCAAAATGCATGCGGAAGACAAAAAGCATGACTATTGAGACGATCAGCATTACCAGCATCGAGGTGGCGTACTTAATCACGGAAAAGGTAATTAGTAAAATAAAATAATATAGTTTATTCAGTAAAAACTCACCGCCCAGGTAACACAAATGCTCTCCTTAATGGCCCCATAACAACCATAAAACGAGAGCAAGAACACAATGGACCCAACGGCGATGTACAATCCCAGAATGAGTTGGTCCTTTGCGGCTATTTGATCGATTGCTATTACATTGACCACAATGGTGGCGATACCCAGGACCTGCGAATGACACGTTTAAAATCATTAACTTTTAGACAAGTGCCCATCCTAAAGAAACTCTGACTAATATGCGTGGACTCCACTATACTCCAATATAATACCATTAATCATTAATCATTCGAACCAAACACATTGGCCCAGATAACATGGACAACCCATCGGCTGACTCACCATGTGGGTTTAATAAGTTAGATTAAAGCTTTATTAACACTTTGTAAATATCGCCGAAAGAAGATAAAATCCTAACGTTGCCAACAATGTTATCTTATTTTAATCAGCAATCCGAAATCTCAATTTAATGTGTATGTCTCATAAGTATTTAACTTTTTGTTCTACTTTAAGTAAAATGTTCATCGTGAGGTGAAGTTTGATTGTTATAATGAAACCTCTTAAGCTAGTGCGTTCATCCAAGCATCTATCAAAGTTGCAGGGTATCACTTTTTATCATAACTCTTCGCGTCAGGCTTAATGAACTTCTTTAGGATCTCCAGCACTTACCGCACAAAGAAAATTGAAGAGGAATGCCAGATACCTTATCATCAGCGGTGACCAACCCATGGCGTAAATAAAACTTTTTTCAGTAGTCACTAACTTTTATTTCGATGCTTACTTCTAGACGGCTATTGCTGTACTAAATAGGTGGACAAATACGAGCGTCGATTGGGTTTTGTTTGGGTTTGCCAACAAGTGTGAGAATGCACTGGCAAAAACGGATGCGAATCATTAAATTGTTAGTTTACTTATTTATTTCAACAATACAATTTATGGTATTTGAAAAGTATTGATTTCTAGACGGCAACTATCAGTAAACCGAGTACCAGTATTTTATAACTGATTTTTTTCAGGTGCAATACCTGACATTGCTCCCAACTGATTAACGCCCAGATTAAGTTGGCTTTCCTCTCTGGGAACACCTCGCTGACCATGAAACCAACCAGACCAAGTGCCCCAAATCGGAAAAGTAAATATGCTCTCACCCAGAAAGCTATCTTTATTGCACTTCAGACTATTGCTGTTTAGGGTGGACACTCTTCACTGGCAGATAACACTACCAACAATTCATTCCCCGCTTTAGAAATGAATAAGTTAACTAATACCATTGTATACCCATTAATCTTACGTATATATATTTTTTTTTTATGCCGCATGCTAATTATGTCCCCCTGAATCACCCTCTGCCCATTTTTTTTTCCTCAGTGCGTTGGTGGGTGAGCCAATATCGAGCGAATTTCCATGCTCAAGTGCTCATCAAATACAACAATTAGGCAGGGGCGCTAGTCTCTCCGCTCCTCAGTGGATCCCAGTGGAACCCAGCTCTTTGCGGAGAACCTTATCAGGCCGATGGCCGGGTGCTTTTGATAACTCTAAGCCTCATTGGACTGCGCCGTTTGGCGTTTGCTGTTTGGGCGCTGCCTTTCAGTTGATTTTCGATAACGAGTGTGGCCCAAACCGACAGCTAGACAACCTGAATTTCCAGCAAAATGAGCTGCGGTACGAAGGCATTGAAGGTGTCCTCGTTCGTTTTGGACTTTCTGTGCTGCGTGAGTTGTTATCTCCCAATCTCCAGTTGATAGTACTATGCTACTATAGAAACTCTACTCTTTCTCTCACCTGCAGGTTCTGGCGGCACTAACCATCGCGGCTTGCTCCTACGCCCTAATCGCCTTTAGCCATAGCGTGGCCATCAAGGTGCCCTGCATCCTGGGCATCGTCCTGGGAGCCCTGCTCTTCTTCAGCACGATCTTCGGCTGCATCGCCGCCCTGAGGGAGAGCATTCGCATGACCTGGATCGTGAGTAGCGCTCTATCTAGTAACCAGATGACTTACAGAATTAACACAACCTCCCTTCACCCTTCGCCCAAAAGTATGCTGCATTTCTGCTGGCCCTGATTTTCGGACAGATCACCGTGATCTTCGCCCAACCCATCAACTTTCAGCTGCTGGCCAACGAGACCATCAACGCCGCCTGGCAGGGACAACTTTACCATTCGAGTAGCATGTCCTACTATGAGATCAAGGTGAGCTATGCAGTCATCTTAAACATAAGAAACATGAAACAAAAGGCGATCCTATTAATCTGACAGGGGCCTAAGACTCTTGGAATATAAGAAAGAACAATATTTTCACTTTTTCGGAAAGGAAATTAATAGATAGCATTATGTAAAATTTTATCAAAAGTATTTTGCAAGCTTGTTATCTTTGTTTAACCAAGTACTAACCGACTTTTCGTTTAGTACCACTGCTGTGGCCAAACGGGGCCCGCAAACTATCCGGATAGTGGCCTGCTGATTCCGCAAAGTTGCTACTTCAACCAGAACGCCACGGTGAGTACGGATCTCTATACGGTTGGATGTGACCATCAGTTGGCAGCGGCCTTCGTCAAGGGAACTCGCTGGGAGAAAATCACGGATTGGTCCGTTGTGGGTGTAGAGGTAACTGAATCTGAATCACTTGCGAACCTTTTACTGATATCCCAAATGCTTCTCAGTTACTCACCGTCATTATCGCCGGACTCCTGGCTATAACCTTACAAAATGCGGAGCGGCGCCGTCTGTACCGATAAGAGCTGGTCTTAAGTTTCTGCCAACAGTATTAAGAACTGTACGAATGTGAAAGTGTTCCTAAATATATTAAGAAGTAATTTCAAAATCATAATTGCTTTCAATTCGAAGATTGTTTAATAAATGAATAAACAATGTTAATGCATTATGCATAGATTTAGTTTAAATTTGTTATTCACCTGATTTCATTCGATATCAACGCGCGCCGATACATTTTTTTCACCATACCTATCGAACCAGGGAAAACAGCTGACTGCTCATAAATGCTTCTAAGATACCGCTCAATTTTTAAAAGCTAAATACACGACTCATATATATTTTCATATGTAAACATTTCTTTAAGACATATGGTACTAAAACTTAGAAAGTTTGTCTTCCAAATTATATATTAGTAAAACATGTCTTATTTACTATTACAACGGAATCAGATCTCTTGATCTAGCTAAAAAATAGCTAGACGTACAGCGCGGCTGCTTTCGAGAAACTGGTTCCGTGAACTATTGTGCTGAAATGTTGGTGAAAGCAGTAGAACTATCCGTTTTGGCCGTATTTACACAATTACTGAGTAACTAGTGTCACCCGAACAAGCGCCATGTATTCATAAGCACCTTCCGCGCACCTGCCAACTTGAATTTAAAGCGGCCACGGAGCAGAAGCGCCGCATTTCCTCGCCGAGCGTTCCGCGGAGTCGTCGGATTGGATCGGATCGGATTGGATTGGTGACTAAAACAGTCGGACAACACAATACAGCAGCGGCTTGATTAGTTGGCAGTAAACAGAGCTAGCGATCGCACCGGTCATTCACACCGCTCCGCACCGTTTTGGCCACAAACAGTTCCAGTACCAGTATTGGTGACCAATAAGCCACATTAATGGGTCTCCGGTTCCAGCAACTGAAGAAGCTATGGCTGCTCTACCTCTTCCTGCTCTTCTTCGCGTTCTTCATGTTCGCCATCAGCATCAACCTGTACGTGGCCAGCATCCAAGGCGGCGAGGCGGAGATGCGGTGAGTAGTTGGCCCGTAGTTGGTAATTAGCAATGGGCCCATTAGGACGCGCCGCTCCGATTGCACAACTTCCCCTGGGGCCCAAATGGGTTGCAAAATGCAAGTGTTCCATTCGAGTGGCTCGCCTCCGCGTTTTTTAGCTTCGATTGCCGCGGCACTTTGCATTTGATTTGGGTCTTGGGTCTTGGGTCTTGGGTCTTGGGTTTCTGTTTGTTTTGCCATCGCTTCGCGTGATTCGATGGGCCATTGTAAATGCTAAGTCTTAAAACCACTCCATTGTCACATCTTGGCTCATTTGGCTATTGTGGATTGTGGATCACTATGCCGATTTCCCGCACAGTCATCCGAAACCCCCGCCCAAGCGCCGCTCCCTCTGGCCGCACAAAAACATCGTGGCCCACTACATTGGCAAGGGCGACATCTTTGGCAACATGACAGCAGGTGAGTGCAATGGTTCCTCCTGATCACCATTATTTAAAAGTGGTTCTTTAAGGTGATAAAACAGTCTATTTGTCTTGTACCTTTCCCAGTTTTTCATAGCTATCACTAATTGAAATTGTCATTAAATGGTTTCATTTAATGAGCAACACCTAAACGAATTAGGTGACTTCTTTTATTACCTTGTATCTTAGCTATCTTAGCTCCCCTTCATTTTGACTTTCAACGCATTAGTTTGTAAGGGATTCCTACACATTTATATGGAAGAACTGATGAATTTTGTTTTGAAACTACAAACTCAGTTGCAGCATTGAAAGTCATTATTGGTGGAAAATAACGAAAGAAAGTTTCCACCAAATGACACAACCTCAAATGCATTAATCCCCACTCGCTTGCAGACGATTACAACATCAACCTGTTCCAGCCCATCAATGGAGAAGGTGCCGATGGGCGACCAGTTGTGGTGCCCCCCCGAGATCGCTTTCGCATGCAGCGCTTTTTCCGCCTAAACAGCTTTAACCTGCTGGCCAGTGACCGCATCCCACTGAACCGCACCCTCAAGGACTACCGCACACCTGAGCAAGTATAAACCTTAGTTTACTGGAAACCTTTGCTCACGCTTTTACTTCTATCTCACAGATGTCGTGACAAGAAGTACGCCAGCGCTCTTCCCAGCACGTCCGTGATAATAGTTTTCCACAACGAGGCCTGGTCCGTGCTCCTGCGTACTATTACCAGCGTAATCAACCGATCGCCGCGCCACCTACTCAAGGAGATTATTCTGGTTGATGATGCCAGCGATCGCTGTAAGTCTGCATTGTGTGTAATCAATGTAAACTCCAAGCATGTCCTCCGTGGCAATTGTAGTGCCGATCTTAGGCGAAGCTATCTAATTTTGTTGTACCTAAAGCACAAGGTAGACAATTTTCAGTAAACTCCGCCAATGAAAACTCCGATGTTTTAAAAAAGAATAATAATTCGTAAAACAATTTTGCGTTGATTCACAGTATTTGTTTCTTATCTTGGCATAAGTAACGTAGCTGATTCACAGTAAATTTAAGTAAATTTAATCCCTACCATGCTAGAAAGTTAAAATTTATAAGAATGTAGTAAAATGCGCAGAAAGCAATGAGCATGACTTATATTATACTTAATTTACCTTACTTTATTTATGTGTATCTGTATATTAACCATGGTAATCAATTGTTTTTCCACAGCATATTTAAAACGCCAACTGGAGAGCTATGTGAAAGTGCTGGCGGTGCCCACGAGGATCTTTCGCATGAAGAAGCGCAGTGGCCTGGTGCCTGCCCGTCTTTTAGGAGCTGAAAATGCTCGCGGCGATGTGCTGACCTTCCTCGACGCCCACTGCGAGTGCTCGCGGGGATGGCTGGAGCCACTTCTTTCCCGCATCAAGGAATCACGCAAGGTTGTTATCTGTCCGGTAATCGACATAATATCCGATGACAACTTTAGCTACACGAAAACCTTTGAGAATCACTGGGGCGCTTTCAACTGGCAGCTAAGCTTCCGTTGGTTCTCCTCTGACCGTAAACGCCGTACAGCCGACAACAGCTCCAAGGATAGCACTGACCCGATTGCCACGCCCGGCATGGCCGGCGGACTGTTTGCCATCGATCGCAAGTACTTTTACGAAATGGGATCCTACGACAGTAACATGCGCGTTTGGGGCGGCGAGAACGTGGAAATGTCCTTTCGCATCTGGCAGTGTGGCGGTCGTGTAGAGATCAGTCCCTGCTCCCACGTGGGTCACGTGTTCCGCAGCAGCACGCCCTACACCTTTCCCGGCGGCATGAGCGAGGTTCTCACGGATAATTTGGCCAGAGCCGCCACCGTGTGGATGGACGATTGGCAATACTTCATAATGCTGTACACCTCTGGACTGACTTTGGGAGCCAAGGACAAGGTGAATGTTACCGAGCGAGTGGCGCTCAGGGAGAGGCTGCAGTGCAAACCGTTCTCCTGGTATCTAGAGAACATATGGCCAGAGCACTTCTTTCCTGCTCCCGACCGCTTCTTCGGCAAGATCATCTGGCTGGACGGGGAGACCGAGTGCGCCCAGGCCTACAGCAAGCACATGAAGAACCTACCAGGTCGCGCTTTGTCACGCGAGTGGAAGCGAGCGTTCGAGGAAATCGATAGCAAGGCGGAGGAGTTGATGGCGCTGATCGATCTGGAGCGGGACAAGTGCCTTCGCCCTCTCAAAGAGGACGTGCCGCGCTCATCTCTGTCTGCCGTCACCGTAGGCGATTGCACATCTCACGCCCAATCGATGGACATGTTTGTAATAACTCCGAAGGGCCAGATCATGACCAACGACAACGTCTGCCTGACGTACCGACAGCAAAAGCTAGGTGTGATCAAGATGCTGAAGAACCGCAACGCCACCACTTCGAATGTAATGCTGGCGCAGTGCGCTCCCGACTCCAGTCAGTTGTGGACCTACGACATGGATGTAAGTGTATCACAACTAAGTTAGTTGCATTAGCGCTAAACATGTATTCCTCCGCAGACCCAGCAAATATCTCATAGGGACACAAAGCTCTGCCTAACTCTCAAGGCGGCGACTAACTCGCGTCTCCAGAAGGTCGAGAAGTTTGTGCTTAGCATGGAGTGCGACTTCAAAGACATCACACAGAAGTGGGGCTTTATACCGCTGCCATGGCGCATGTAGAGAGTAGGATGCCATGCCGGTGCCAGGACATTTAACCCAATAACCCTGCCAGCAACTTTTTAACGCAATGTGATATTTATTGAAATTGTTTTAACGAAATTCACTCGTTAATTTGTTTATGTAAACAGTAACCAACCCACAAGCACACGAACTTCAGACACCTGCAGACCTGCTGTCTAGCATAGCCTGGCTTCACATGAGCACTAGCAAAAATATGTGTGCCAGTGGAGTCAGGCATTACCAAACAATCGTACACCGATACAGACCCACATGAATTGTTTTAAAACACTAACCGAATGCGTGGGAGAGCTTTTCTCCCGCCACGCATTGCGACTCTATAGATCTAGATAGCATAGTTGAATGCTATATCTACGTCATATTTATTAAGAAGTGTTAGGAAATTTTTAGCTGTACTTACTAACTTCGACCTTAATTTTTATACCACTTGAATAAAGCAACCGAATGTAGAAAGCGTCGCTGCAATCTGTTTCTCTTTCTCTTACTCCTTATCGCTGGCCCCTAGGAAAGGTCGCGATGCAATGGCTTTAAATTTGGCGCATCTGCGTCAGATTGCACCACTCTCACGATGAACGGCTGCTATAACACAATAAAATACACGGGCCTGGTCTCCAATCTACTCTATATGGTAAGTCTGATTCTTGCAGCTCCTGTTTGAATTAATAATAATAATTAATAATCTTTGGCATTGAAGCTACTGGGCATAGGAGTGATGGCTGGAGCGGGACTAGGACTGCAGATGGCTGAGCCCAACACGCCGGAGCACACGTATTTTGTCAAGAGTTTGGTATTGGGTGGCACCATTTGTATGATCGTGATCTTCGGATGCTATGGCATGGTCGCCAACTTGCTTTGCGTCAATCTGATTGTAAGCGAACGGAAACACCGTATCCTAACATAGGTCTAGGAATAGTAACTATCTGAACTCTTCGCAAAGTTCACCATGTTCATACTGATTGCCCTGGCAGCGGAGTACCTTCAGCTGCACCACTATCACAGTCCGACCCTCAGGAGCTCTGGTGGCGCCTGGCAGCAGCTGGAACTGGCTTGGCATAATCTGGACAGCGAACCCGAGCGTATGCATCAGTACGAGGTCTCCCATCACTGCTGCGGCTACAACGGTGCCGACGATTACAAGCGCCTGCATCTGCTGGTGCCAGCGAGTTGTTATCAAGCCACTGTTAATGACACCGCCCAGCAGATCTATCCAAGCAGCTGTCTAGAGACGCTGAACCGCAGTCAGCGGTACATCCAGCAGCGCGATAAGCTCTACATGTGGGCCATCGTTGGCCTTGAGGTGGGCAATTGACTTGCAGCCGAAGTGCAGTTTCTCGAATAATCAACGATCTCTTCATTTGCCGCAGATCTTCATACTGCTGCAAACTGTGGCGTTGAGTGTGCTGCTCTTCAGGCTGCGACAGCGACACCGCATCGCACGAAGACAGGTCCGCCTCTCGAGCGCACTTACTCCACGACGCCTGACTTAAGAGCTTATGAAAACTTTGGTTTATTGTTATCCACGCTATTGGTCATCCAAATGCTTATCTATAAATGTCATTCGTAACTAGTAGGCGTAGCGACGAGTCTTGTTGGTCAGTTGGCAGCACAAGGTGATTCCCAAGATGATGCCCACGACCTGTAATTAAAGAAACAAGGTGTTGCATTAAACATTTACAACATGTAAGTTCTCAATCACTATGCTTGCCAGTTGGTACTAGAAACTTGCAAATTCAAGGTTAATCGCGTAAAAAACATTATTCTTATGTATACATTAACACCGCAAACTTTCATAGCCATATTTTGAGTATTGAGACTTGCAAGTTGACGGCTTTGCCCACCTCGTAGCCAATAAGTCCGCAGTGGACCCACTTCTCGTAGCGATAGATCTGCAGGTAGGCTCGCTTCACGGCGGCCATGCAGCCCTCCGCATACGGATACAAGGCGTGAATGCCGTCCTTGGTGTGGAAACAGCTGCGGGGCACCTTCATGTTAAGGCTCGTGTAGTCGGAGAATCCCTTGTCGCCACAGCACTCGTACTACAAATTGGAAAAATACGGTATTTAAGGGTCGTATTTAACGATCGCACTGGGGAAGGACCCACCTCCTGCTGCAGGTCTTGCATGGCGCCGTAGTGACCCAGCTCCTTCATCCAGAGATCCATCACGTACACCTCGGTGGCGTCCAGCTGCTTGGTCTCATTGTAGTGGGACACCTTCCAGATGTGCGAGGCTATCAGAGCCAAAAGCACAAGCAAGTTCTGAAAACCAAGGCATTTGAAGTTACCATTAGTCGATTAGACCATTAGTCTGTTCTGGTTACTACTCACCACCACCATCACCTTGATGGAACCGAATATGGCACCCAGGCAACCGACCAATCCGGCCAAGATCAGTGCGCCTGCCATTCCCAGTTGGACGAACTTTTCCAGATGCTCCGCAGAGCCCTCGTTGAACTTGTCCAGCTCATAGACGCCGGCCAGGGCCGCCAGGACGCCAACGATCTGGATCGGTATTAAAATTATGAATTATGTCCGTGCACATTAAGCGTTTGTTAATGGCCCATGAAATGGGCAAACAAAACGTTCAGAGACAAACTTTCGACTCGTGAGATACGTCATCGGGCAGCGAAAACAACCAAAATAAAAACAAAACGGGCGCAAAAATAAATTAAATTACTTTTGGCTTTATTTTTAAATGGCACATACACAGATTCCATACTTGTTGCTGTCGCTTCGATTGGGCCGAAAATGCGACTGCCCAACAAAAGTGCGCATAACGAGAGCCAAGTGACATCTTGTCTGGTGGAAATGGAAAATTTGAATGGGATTTGTTTGCTGCCAAATTGGCCAGCTAGTCGGGCAGCAAGAAATTACAAGCGGCAATGAAAAATGGATCAGGAATTTAAGACACTTTATGGTCGTGCTTTGACAGACTGCCAGCGATTACATTTTGAATCGAAATTTCCATCAGCAAGTGTTTCATTACTCATACGCAGCGTGTGACTCAAGAAAATGCTGCATTGAAATTATCAAGGTACAGTGACAATAAATACTTGGCCTTTGGTTTGTGCTTTCCCAGTGGCGACCATGGAAAGTTTATGCTATCCAATGATGTGTATCCCGGAGATATCCCCCTTACCAGCGTCAGCGTACTGAAGACAACCGAAGTCCATTGCAGGCACACGCGAACCGTGGGCATTTTTTATATTTGCCAGTGCAGTTTTGTCCTATATTCGATCAATCTTATTCGGCACTCTTTCGAGCAGCGACTCCAGGCAGCGGACGCGTTTCCCGGGAAAATTCGCTTTCCACTCTCGACCGTCTGTGCGTGGCGGTGACCGAACCGTTAGTGCCGTCGGACGTGGGACGTCGGCCGGGCCAAAATAAAGAATAAAGCGAAAGCCGAAAAAGTGCTAAGAAGCTGCGAACTGTTTACAAATCCGCCGAGTGGCCGTCGGTCTCCATTTTGGCGTTTCGTGTGCCGGTCGTTACTCAGGAAACCAGCGTCCACCAGACTTCATTGGCCCCCCACCTCTTACGCTCCACACTGAAAGAAACGCATAATTACGCCTAATTATGCACATATTCATATCCTCTTTTTGTCGAATTTTAGCGGTTATATTAGCTAGAAAAATTATTACATTTGTGTTCACTCTTATATTTCAGCCTGTTACTGGCATAGCACATCTTCCTCGTATTCTTAATAGCTGCGGAACGGGTATCTGATAGTCGAGGCGCTCAACTATAGCATTCTCTCTTGTTTAAAAAAAAATGTTCGTTGCTTTTTAAGTCTCGAACTAGAAAATGAGCTCTTTTATATTTATTCACTCTCTTTTGTTTTAAATAAAATGTTCGTTGCTTTTTAAGTCTTAAACTAGAAAATGGGATCTTTTATATTTACATATTTATTTGTATTAAAGAGGTATACCCAAAAAAAGGTAGAAGGTATTCTTTAAGTGCACCCAATGTTTTCGTATATTTTTATACGCATCTTTATAGGCAACATACATCTACTTAGCTGGCCCGACGAAATTCCGCATATAGTGGGCACAAACAACACTTATTGAATATTATGATTTTGGTTTATTTTTTATTCTACGCTTCGGTTGCCTCCAGATCATCTTAAACTGCTATAAAAATTCATTGATATCGGATTATGCGTTGCCATCAACCGATTCTCCTAGAATCTTTCGCGCCGCAATTTATTGCGCACCGTGATGCCCAAGTGCGTGGCGGCTCCCAGGGCGCCGAACTGTGCGGAGAGAAGGGAATACATATTTGATTAGAGCCCAGCGTCCAATAAGGCGTCTATTTATGCGCACCGCCCTTGGCCAACCAAGCCCACTGAAATATGTGGCCAAGGCCGGCGGCATGGAACCCACCTCCACCAGCAGCAGCAGCCACTTGATGATGAGTCCGATGGCCACGTTGTCGGTGGCATGCGCCTGCACAGCCTGCTGGCAGCCCTCAGTGAACAAGGTGTTCTCACGCCGCTCCTGCGCCCTGTAGCAGCTCAAGGGTATTCCCCGGCCCATCAGGATATAGTCGTGGGCGCCCAGCTGGCCGCAACAGGAGTACTGGATAAGAATGAAATCGGTTTTGATGTGCCGCACATAACAAAGTGGTACTGGAGCTTATTTTAGGAAAGTGAAATACCTTTTGCTGGAGCAGCGATATGCGTTCCACATTGGCGCTGCGATCAGCCCAGATGACCAGGAAGTCCTTCTTGGACCGCTCCACGTAGTCGGTGGAGTGAGCTGCGGCGATTATGTAGATCTGCAGGCACAGCAGGATTAGCAGGCAGATCACATACTACCAGAGTATTTAATATTAATTTAATTTTGATTACATATCAATTAAGGGCTTCACTTACGCTCCAAACCAGTCCCAGGGAAACCCGGGCGGTGGCAAAGCAGCCCAGAAACGAGGTCAGGACCACGAAGGTGCCCACGAAGATCTGAACCACGATGGCGATGTGCTCGAAGGTGCCCGGCGTAGAGCTGTTCAGCTCGTACACGGACAGAGCAATCAAAGTCACTCCAATCAGCTGGCAATAAAGTAACATTAGGTTAGTATTATTGGCTAGTGCGTAGTTGGCCCCACAACTAGGGGCCATCACCCATAACCCATACGCACCGATAGCAGCACATTGAGAACGATAAGAACGGCTTTCAAGAACGACGTGCGGCAGGCCATGTTGCCAATCAATAATCCCTATAATTAACCACTGCGTTATCCTTGTTTCCGCACCTGTTTTCCTCTGCGCAGCTTTTGACCCGATGCGACGACCAACTGAGGAGCGGACACCCAATGATACGCCCTATTGCCATAGAGGTTGACGTGCGACTGAGCGCAACGCTTTCCATTTGAAATGTGGCGCCCCCGAAAGCTGAAAGTTAGTGGGTCCCGCCATTCGACAGAAATCAACTATTCCGCGGCGGTTCGCTTTGCTACACTTAGAGAAATCAATCGAAGGCCCTGGTATTAACACCAAGTAAAATATGTCCGTGACTCACGGACATACAATTCTACAAAATTATTTGATTTACTTGGAAAATAAACTTAGAAAATACATTTAGCATACAGTCCAAATATAAAGATTGGGAATATCCGATGTTATTCTACTACTTACTATTCAAGATCTATTTTTCATTCACAAAACCTTCTTTCTTTACCAATTTTTTCGCTGACTGTATATACATCATCATTGCTGCTGAATTTTGTGGTTTTATCGTGGATTCTTGTGGGTGGTATGATGTCACAGCGGCTAAAGCTTTCACGGCCTTCTCTTTATTTAGGAATTGAATGGAACCACAAAAGTCCACTCACCGGAGTAGATGTCCTTTACATCATTGGGCGATTTATGCGCAGCACACTTAACTGAACCCTACAGATTCTAAAGGTGCCATTACGCGACAATCAACAAGTTATTTGGCCACAGGTTTCGGCCATCCGAAGTTCGTTGGGACTACGGGTCGCATGCTTAATATATTCAGCGGGATGAGCATACATACAAACAAAGTGACACATTTATTATGATAAATATAATGGGTAATTGCACTATAATTATGTACTTAAATTACAGGCTACTTTAAGGTAGGAGTGAATAAATTATGACTGTCCATTGCGTTTGGTTATGAAATATCAGCGAGACTCCGATTTCGAGTTTGTACTGTTGGATAGCTCGAGATTACTGAAGAAGGCCTAGAACTCCATCCGCCGCTGCTTGTTCTTAAAACTAATGGCCAGAACTACGGCCAAGGCGCAGCAGATTAACTGAAAAGAAGTCGGGTAATAAAAAATATATGAAATATATATAAATTGCAGCTGGGCTAGAGAAAAACCCACCTCGAAGGCCACTAGAATCCAGGACACGATGATGAAGCGCAGCTTGTCGCTTTCGTAGAAGCTCTGCACCTTTTCGATGCACCCATCCAGATAGAGGTGGTCGGGGGTCTGCTGCAGATCCGCGTAGCAGCTGGGCGGGATCAGCTGGCTGAGGTGGATGTAGTCCTGGGCGCTGCTCTGGCCGCAGCACTCGTGCTTCTGCTGCAAGGCATCCATGTTGTTTGCCTGCCATGCCACCTTCACCATGTCCCGGCCGCTCTTCACGTCGAACTCGTGGAGGAACAGGCATGTGCTCACGATCTGCGGTATGGCCAGGATCAGCAGGAAGACGGCACTCTAAGGATGATGGGCAAACAGATTAACTTCAAAAACAGTTACCGATTTGAATTGCCTTACCGTTGCTGTCAGCACCACCGATTCCCGGATGGCCGCGAAAATTCCCAGCAGAGCGAAAACCAGGATGATTGAGCACGCGATGTAGGCAGCTATAACGAACTCTTCCGTCTCCGTGTCCGCATTGTAAGCAATCCAGCCGATGGCCCCAGCAGCTAGAAACTGCAATTAACAACAGTGAAACCTCAGTGCATGGAATGCTTTTATAGTGGGAACATTTCCTAGAACCTAAACTGATACACACATTTTACTGCATCTATTATGGGTTAATCGCAACCTTTAATCAAATAAAACGTCTAAGTGTCATACTACTTTCAATCTCTGCTTATAAACTAAAGTGAAACATGGGCTTGCTTCAGCTATTATACAGCGGTTGCTCTTATAGAAGATCGCCTGTACAATATCATAGGTTTCCAGTTGCAATTGCCATTCATTTGTGCAGCAATTAAAAGCCTCAGCTGAGTGCATCACATAATTTGTCATTTGGGAAGTTTGCCTGACTGAGCTGTGATAATGAATGGAAACATCACCCCCACTTGCACACTTCCTTCCTGGGGGTTGGTGAATCACCCTTGTTGGTCGGTGGCCCAGTTTCGAAAACTCCATGCTTCAATGGCGAAACGAGTATATAGGTCAGAGTGCAAAGTGCGAATACTGGGCGAGGGTACGTGGACATGACATCATCCTGCGGGAACGGAGGTGGGAGCAATTGAAGGCTCTGGCGGGAGTGGGACAGCGGGGATGTAAACATGGCTGGCATGGCAGCCAGTAACCAGACGGTGGCAACTGGGGTCGTGGGGGCGGGAGGTGGTTATATTGGAGCAGCAGGAGGGGCCAATGGCCACCTTGAGGCCAGGTCGTCTCTCTCAGGTGGGCGCGAAAATAAGTCGCTTAAAAATACACAGCCAGGTAAGCAGAATATTCAAAAATGTTTGAAAACATGCTCTTGCCGACCGTGTGTTTTCAAGTTTATATGGTATAGAATGGTCAAAAATAATTCAGTTGGGGCGCTTTTGAAGTGCGTTCACTTGGCCACCCATTCCACATGACATCATGCCAATTTCCTTGCACGGAACTTGGATACTCGTATATATGCACAATATATACCCACGCGGTCGAGGTAATTAGTAGTCCATATATGAGATGACTTACCCCTAGAACGGCATTCAGAACGATGGAGGTGATCTTTACGCTGGTCGTGGCACAGCCCATTTTGTTGGATCTGAAAACATGATGCAAACGCATTAAGTCAAAACCCTCGATCACTTCTCGAGTCTCAAGTGTGTTAACCTTTGACTGCTCTCTCCGCACACGAATAAAGTTCGTTATTTTGTTTATTTAAATATCCGTGGCTGGACTCGAATACCAAACAAATATATTTCCGACAAACGCTCGCCGGGATATCCGCTCTCGGATCTGAACTTTTTGGTCTGGCGCGTTCTGCGTTCGCTGGCGAACTGAAAGAGGGAAAAGTTCTGTTTTTCTCTCCCCCTGAGGACTGTTGTTTCCCACAAAATAACAAAATAAACAACAAAGAGCGCACTCGTTCTCTCTAAAGAGAGAGCACTGCACTTGGGTCAGAGCTCCCAGTCGCCATGACGTCATGTCGACTTGCGTTTTAACGGTGGTGTTTTCGAATTCTTATCGGTAGCTTACATATGTGAAAGTGAAATGGGGAATGATTAAATGGATTCGGGCTTAAGCAATTAATTAGCTGAATATTGATGTATCCACAGGTTTTTAGCACCAATGCAGCTAATGAAAATTAACATCAAGCTTAAATTTGGATTTAAAAGTCTAACCTAGTCTCTGAAAGCCTTTATTGTTTGCAAATAGAGTCCCCTTTTGAATTAAGTGATTAAAAATAAATATAAATATTATTAAAATTAAGATTTTAAATTGATTATATTGTTTTAAGCACTTTGTTAAACTTAGATTCCAATTGCATTCATTTATGATATTGAGCTGGGTTTGACGCTTATTTAGTAATGACTCACACAATCACATTTTCTCTTCTCTTTCCTTCTCAGATTGTAAAAACGCTTTGTTTACAAGTTTTTGTGGTTGTTATGTCTGGTTTGAGCAATACCCCCCATAGCAGACAAACTCCCAAATTCCTCCCACTCCCACACACACACGCATGTACATATGAATACAGTCAAAAATGGCTTAGATGCGTCATTTGGGCTTTTATTGCGTTATTTTTGTCTTCGGCTTTGGTTTTCCATTCATAACATTATGCGTAGTCCAGTCCGCTTGACTGGAGTGTTCAGTTTTTTCAAAGCACAAGACTACTGAGCAAAACGATCATTCAATTCAAAGCTATTAGATACCCTTTACTCGAATTATTGAAGAGAAATATGGAAATATATACATAAGTAGTAATGCATTTGTTTCCCATTATGAATGAACCAATTAAATCCAATTTTATATAGTGCTCAAGAACGTTCAAATGGAACGTGCAGATGATCTTAGCTATCATTATACATATGTATATACTCTGCCTCCTATATTTTATACAATTTTATCTTTAGAGAAAGGAAAACCCAAAATTTAATGCGAAGGTAAAATTTCTAAAAAGAATTTACCAGAAAGTTGTTATTTTTTTTTCTTCTTAAAATTGTTTTCTCATTTAAACATTCAAAACATTTAGCAACATTTTATGAGCGTCTTTTAAAAACTAAGTTATTATAGAAAGAAATGAGAATTTTGTTGGAACAACTTTTTCCTATATTTGGTATATAAAAACAACACTTGGGTGGTACTTATAATCATGTATATATTATTTTTAAATTCGACTGCGCTTTAATTAAAATATGTACGATTTCTGAGATTCAGACGAAGTCAGTTGCTTGGCAAGTAACGCTGTGCTCTCTTTTCAAAAAAAAAACCAACAGTACATTTGTGAGGCTTAAAAATGAGGAGTCAGGTTTCTTAATCGGTAACTATTCACTAATAGTTATATCGTCTCCGTCGGTTGGTGTAGTGAATGGCCAGGATGATGGCCAGCAAAAGTATGGCAGCCTACGAAAAATAAAGAAATAAGTAAGTAGTTTCCTCAACAGAATTTTTAAGACAGAACACTCACGTTGAATCCGAGCAGACCCCACTCCAAATATCCCAGAGTGGATGCCTCATCTGCAAAAGCCTCCTCCACTGTACTAAGGCAACCCCGTAGGTAGAGATTCAGGGGATTCACACAGCTTTCGTCCTTGCAACAGCTATTTGGAACGGTGTTGTTCCAGAATTTGATATCCAAGTAGTCTTGGGCACTGTCGCGGCCACAGCAATTGTACTGGAGGGATAGAAATAAATGAACAGCAAATGTATAGTACTCTTAGTAGGTAAATCAAAATGATTTAGTCCAACTGCTTTGCGCAATATGTAATACTGCATTTTTAGGAATCACCATCAGCTAAAGCGTTTTAATAGAACCCTTATACGAGTAATATCACTAGTAATTAAAAAGGCAAAGCAGTAACGCCTACCAAACATATACTTATATACACATACTTGTACACAACCAGTTTTTTTTTTTACTAATTTATAATATAAACTGCTTACATTGATTCACAGTTTACAAATAGTTCCATAATAATACAATTTACTTCCATCTCTTCCTCCGAAACATTGGCACTTTATTTTAGCCTTGGGGTTAAAAAATAATAGAAAAATTGCGATCCTAGCTTCAAAAGAGTTTCTGTATCTAGTTTGTATATTTAATTTTAAACATTTTATTAATCATTTCACTTACCGTCTTCTGAATAATATCCATACTGCCAGGCATTGTCTGCTCCAGCTCCCACTGATTCTCGACCGTCTGAAGGGCGTACTTCTTAAAGACATCTTTGGGATTCAGGATGATAAAGGCCACTATAAGTAGTAGCAAGACCAGTAGCAGTGACACATACTGCAAGGCAATCAGAATTATTAGCTCATTAATGATTCACCTAATTGCAATATTCAATCACGTACCGTCCAGAGCATGCGCGGGGATTCGCGAACGGCTCCGCAGCATCCAAACAGGGATATAACCAGGATAATACCGCCCAGAACCAGGATACCGATGGCATACGCATCCGGCATGGCTCCCCAGCCGAGGCCGCCAAAAATGAGCACCAAGATGCCCAGTATCTAAAGATCAGTAAATTAGATAGTCAATGTATAAATATGTCGAAATGGAAGTCGATAGAAATTGGCAAGGCAAATAATAAAATGAAAAATTCTTAAAACATAATATCAAAATATGCAATCTGCATACTTAATCCTACCTTTCGTGCTTTAACAGCTTATACGGACAGACAGACGGACGGACAAACGGACATGCCCAGATCAACTGGCCTCGTGATCCTGATCCAGACTTCCTATACTCTACAGGGTATTCCATAAGGATCAGAAATTGAGCTTACGTCAGAAATTCACGGCCTTTGGAAGGCCGCAAAAGGTTTTGATTCATATGCGCAACGACTATTTTCGAATAAGGTGAATAATCCGGTTTTCATATTCCGCTCGTATTAACTTTTCGAACGAAATCCCAATGCATGACGCACTTCATCAGCCTCGTCTCACCGCTTGTCTGGCAAGCCCTCCTCTTGGCTCAAGGAACTCAAAGGCCGAGCAGAAGCGATTAACAATAGACACAGACAGCCGCGAAGTGTAGTCATAAACCAAACACGCACCCGAGATGATATCATCCACTGACCAGGTGGACGTGGAACGGACATAGAGCATACATGGAGCTCAAACATCGGAGCTCTTCACACAAATTTCAAACCATCGCAATTAGCTGGCTATTTGTAGAAGACCGGCGCAGATACGCAGATATATCGCTTTGACTCTCAAAGCACCATATGCCAAATGCAACAATTCGATGCTCTACTTACCGCCCATAAGGCATTGAACAGGAACAGCGAGTACTTTATTGTGCCCGTTGCGCAACCCATTTCGAATATTTTTCCACTTCAAACTTTAGCCTTTGGCTAGAATGCAACCAAAATGTAGTGCCACACGTGCGGCAGTTTGCTCAGCCGCAGATTATTTTCAAATTTCGAGTCGATATCGCCGGAATCTGACGGAATATACAATGAGTGCGCACTTGTGCGACCACGGTCACGAGCAAACTGAACTCCCCAAAAACTCTCTCGCTCGGAATCCGATCCGAGTCGAGCGTTCCGAAGCTCGAAAGCTGCCGCTCGTGCACTGTGGGACGAACGGCACCTTTTCAGGCCAGAATCCATAGAGCGGATTCAAATTGTAACTATGAACACTTTGCTCCTAATACTGGGGGATACTGCAGAGTGATTTGCACAAATAAATTGGTAGGGACTATTACTGCTTGCAAAGAATTATATATTTAATAATTTATTAAAGAAATCTGCTTTATCTATGTAACAGGCAGAAGAAAGCGTTTCCGACCATATAAAGTATATATATTCTTGATCAGGATCAATACCAAGTCGATCTGGCCATGTCCGTCTATCCGTACGTCTGTTTGTCCGTCCGTATGAACTACGAGATCTCAGCAACTGTAAGAGCTAAACAAGTTCAGATTTAGCACCCAGTGGGGCAGTTTTTGGTAAATGGGTTAACAAATCAGCATTTTTAAAATTTTTCTAGTTTTTATTATTTATTATAATTATTTAATTATAATCATAACAGGAATAACTATGTGCCCTACAGTGGCTAGTCACCGTCTAGCAGTATTTGTTAAAGCAAACAAAAGCAGCCGGGCACACACATTAAAATAAAGTGGAACCTCAATAGTTCACTCCCCGACGATATACAAAATGTACATAACTCATTCTTGACTTTTGTATTGATTTTGATTAACAACATAGAGGGGTTAGCAAATATATTGTTATTATTTTAAGGCAGGACCTGCAAATTATTATATGTCCAGTGGCTAAAGTTCATTTAGGGGATTTTTCCTGCACTCGCAGTAGTCACATCAGGAAAGTTAAAGGTGGCACTCTAGTGCGGTTTCCGTGATTCGGAAGCCAAACAGAAACTGAGGCGGGAAAGCTCGAAGCGTGGAGCTGGTTATGCTTCACAGAACTAAAGCGTAATACAAGTTGGGGCTAGCTCTACATGGCTCCACTTGCCAAGTGTGTAGCCGGGGTGTGTGTCTTATCGAGAGCGGACTCTGGTCTATCGGCTACAGCCTCTCAAAGCAATTTAGCAATTTGCCCGATTGCGTCAGATACTCTGCACTGAATGACGCCACCACCATCGGCGGATTAGCTTAGTTGCCAGAGCCAGGAGCAGGATCGTGCCTTCCACAATCAAAATGGAAGTACTACATGCTTTGTTCAATTTGTGGGAGTCTCAAAATAGAAGTCTAAAATTCTTCAAACTAGAGACGCTAGTTCCTAAAATAAAGATGATGAAATATGAAAGGAGGGTAAGTTACTAGTTTAAAAATCAAAATTTTAATCGGTTTGGTTTGCACTCTTTGCACTTTCACTCTTTGCACTTTCAAGTGCATATGTAACTCATTCAAAAATATTCGTTTCATCGGGATACACTTTTATTTCCGTGAGGATCAACGAAAACGTTATACATGATTACTGCAACTCAATTACTCAATTTAGCGCCCTAAAAATATAAGTTTACAAAAGATGTCCTTAGTAGCTGTAGCGAATGCGATGCTTTCGGAATTTTCCGACCAAGTAAAAGGCGGAAATCATCATTAGAATCTGTAAGAACTCAAACGATAAGTCACACCAAATGAATTTTGCATCTCACTTACGGTTATTCCCACTGCGATCCAGTTGGTATCGTGGGCGTAGCTGAAGAGCACCACAAAGTTCTCACTGGACTTTTGGACACATCCAGCTAGATAGTGGGGCATCTGGGTATCCTCCTGGGGATAGCAGCTGGGCGGCAGGGTTTGACGACCGATAGCCACGTAGTCGTCGGGGCTGTCACGCCCACAACACTCGTACTGCAAAGTTACGATGGTTCATGGAAAATGATTTGCAGTATGGTTTACATATTTAATATATATTCAATAATAATAAAATTTCGAACCACCGTCTGGTAAATGTCCATGGCGCCGGGTTCCACCAGCTCCTGGTCCCATTTCATCTGAACCTCCTCGGCGGCGAACTTCTCGATGTAATCCTCAGTGAACTTGAAGCGGAAGATGCCCAGCAAGCTGATTATAAGCTGAGCCAACAGCAAGAAGCCGTACTGCTCACATTGGGACATACAACGTCAGTGAACTACCAATCGGATGATATAGGGGTTCACACTCACCGTTGCGGTCATACACACGTTCTCCATGCAGATTCCACAGCATCCCAGGACAGCCGAAACGAAGATGATGCCGCCAAGTCCATATAGAAACAGAACGTATGCGAGAGGGGCTTTGGAGAGGGCCAACGTAGCAATTGCTATCAGAGACAGACCCGACAGCTATGTATATGTATAAAGGGAGCATGGGGTCGCCAATGGGAATTCAGATTATTATTATTATTTTGAAAATGATATCGGTGGGTGATGTCAATGAATCCAATAGAGCCTGATGTATTTTCAGAATATTATCAAGTAAACTTGATTTTCCCGTTTACCTAGGCACTAAAATCTCTGATATTTGATTTGGTGTTCCACAGAAACGTTCTTTTTACATATTTTTGCTAAATAATGAGTTAATTTTAAAGGTTTAGGCTTTAATTTAAACAGGACATTAAACAAGTTAGAAGAAGTTAAAAACCTTTTTTGTGAACATTCCCTAAATTGTAAATGTGGTACAAGTCGCAGCATATGGTAAGATCGTAAAGCATTTTTAGATCAAACAAATTGAAATGAAATCGGAATGTGTAGGGGCTAATCATTAAAGTGCGCCAAATGTTTTTCATACATATCTGACAAGGCAATAATATATTCATTGCGTTTACTGCCCAAACAACTAATCGATACCATGAAGACGGAATGCGGACTGGCTTGTCAGCGAATATGGATGAATTGGAATTACGGTGGGAACACAAATATAAAATTTGTATTGCAAATTTAAGGTGGTAATTTTAAACATCTGTTATGAACTTACCGCGTTCAAAGTATTGAGAGTGTTGAGGAAACACTTAACGCAACCGGAAGTGCAGCCCATTTCTTGTGCTACGATGAAGCTGTTTTTTGAAATTCAAAAACTAATACCTACAAGTATGAGTCCTGTATGTTGTTCGATCGAACCAACCAGATCGACGTTCCGAAAGGCAATGATTGCCGGCAGCACAAAAAATTCCAAACTCACGATCTCTGCTCTTTTATGTTCTTTTGTTACTAAGATATTCGCAGCCGAATATTGCCGAGTTGCCGATTTGCCGAGTGAAAGAGAGATACAACAGCGAAGAACACGTTTAGACTATGGAAAGTATTTATTTTCTAATGGCATTTTAGATAATGTGGTTACTGTTTATTATCGATAATTATACGGGGGTGTCCCCTCGGCCATCAGTCGTTGATGGGGGTCTCTTCGTCCTTTATCTTGGTTTTGGCATACTTGCGAGCCTTGCCCAAATGGTAAGCGGTGAACAAGCCCAAGAACTGCAAAGTACATAAATGAAATTCGGTATTATATTGACATGGAATCGATATACATATAACAGCGAACTATGTCCATATAGATTTTAATTTACATAAAAAAATAGTTGTTAAGTTCAGTCATCTTCAAAATCGAGAGCTAGAAAAATATCTTTTGATTTTTAGCTACTGCCAAAAGACGGATTAGTTTACAAATTACAAATAAAAAATGTTTTTTTCTGTGTTAATAAATAGTAACGGTTTCACCACTTTAAACATTCAAAAGTTCAAAGAACAACCACACAAACATGATTGGAATCAAAAACAGATACCCGTCAGCTAGTGAAAGTGCGAACAAGCATTAAATGCAAAAGAATTAAAAAATTGTAATGTTAATCTCAGCATTCTAGCTTTTTATCTAGCTTTTTTCTGAGATCTCGACGTTTATACGGACGGACAGACAGACAGACGGACATGGCCTGTTCGACTCGACTATTGATCCTGATCAAGATTATATGTATATACTTTATATGGTCTGAAAAACTTCCTTCTGCATGTTACATACTTTTCAACCATGATTAACGGGTACAAATATATTCATTTATTTGGTTTTGTGCGATAACTTAAAATAATTGATTAACTCTAATTAGCGACAAACATTTTCCCTTTTAATAAATGATATCCCGGGGTTGGTTTAACAACTATGTCTCACCTCGAGGGCAATGATCGCCATGCAGCTGTAGTAGTTAAGCTCCGCCTGCATCCTCAGATTGGCGACCGCCTTGGTGGAGCAGCCCTCCTCGTAGACGTGAGACGGCTTGGAGCAGTCAAAGGCGTAGCAGCAACTGCTGGGCAGAGCGCCGTGCTCCTCCTTGAGGTAGTCCTGCGGTCCCTCGATTCCGCAGCAGCCGAATAGACTGTGCACCGGCTGCATCTTGTCGTCGCTGTGGGTCTTCCGCTCAAAGAGGTCGCGCATGCGCTCCTCGAACCTGCCCATCAGTTGTTCCCGCATCGCCGTGAAGGTGAAAAGGTAGGAGCCCAGTGCGGCTATCACCAGGCCACTGAAAATTAGGTACTTAATGTAAGGTTGTTAGGAATGGAACTTGGAGTTTTAAACGCAGTTTACTCACATATATGGAGTACTTGTACGACACCTTCAGCGCCACGTACATGCCCAGGAAGGCGACTCCGAAGACTGCTCCTCCGCAAAGGGCAGACCCATAACTGCCGTAGACGGAGACAGCCGAACCCCAGGTGGTCACGCCGCAGGAGAAGAAGAACACATTACATGTCTGAATGAAAAGGAAAAAGAATAGTTAGATAAGTGCTGAGTTTACATTAAACTGCATTAAAAGGTATGATAGAACGATGCTCTTCTGGCCCCATAAAATTTGAAATTTCTGTACCTGTGCCGAGTCTGTCCCTATAATCTTCGGGAACTAGCTATATGTATAGCTTTATTATTTAACGCTTATCGATAAGACGTAATAGTTTCAAAACTAACTTAATAAATCGTTGCTCAACGAGCTTTACAGTCTAAATATACATTTTGTACTGAGCTGTTATTATAATTATCCCGTGACAAGCACTTTAAACGATAAATTTCATTTGCCAAATAAATAAACACAAAAACGACTCATTACCACATAACTCAATCTGCAGCGTCATTACGAGTATACCCGGTACTCGTAGAGTTTACCTACAGATTTATTTATATGCTACATGAATTTGCCCTAATATAATAATAAATTTAATTGGCGTGAGCCACCCAGAATTGTGGTGCCATTTAAAAATATATTGCAAAACTGCAAACAGCGGCCGGCCGAATTATGTAAGTATATGTGAACAGGTTTTATATATTTATAAATATTTTTAAGATTGCATCGAAATGTTAATAGTCTTTATCGGTCTTTTGCCACCAATTTGTCTAGTCTTGCGAAAGATGTGCACTTAGGCGCAATATTGATTTTTCGATTTTGGCTCAACGTTTGCATCACCGGGTGTTGTGCAATATTCTCATCTGGGTAAGGGTCGGGAAATGGGAATACTCTGGAAAAAACTCTGGGAAAATATGCATCTTTTTCACTTACCACAATAAGAATGCAAGTGACCAGTAGGCCGTACTTCCAGGGTGTTATAGGAAACGACTTCTCCATGTTGCGTGAGTTACCTTAGTAGTTATGCTTCTGAACCAAAGTTTCTAGCTGCCGATATAAGAGAAGGGATGACCTCCGAGGTCCGGAAACTCGCTCGATTTGCACTATGCCACTGGATTGGGGCAGTGCATTGTTTACTTGCGCCCAGAGTAGGTCAATACCCACAGTAAACTGGGCTCGGCGCTCTGAGCCCCCTGTCGGATTTGAACTAGTGGTGTGGATGCCACAAAGGCTGGCCTGCGACTGAGCCAAAAACAGAGAGACACATTGGCCGCCAGCACTCACCGGATACTCACCACCTGACCAAGATAGAGAACCAAAACAAACGGGCAACTATCATCAATGTGGCGACAATGACGCAGGCGCGTCTCTAACTGAGCGTACAGGGTGTTTCTGCTCGTACTGCTCAATGTGCATTATTAGCGAGGAAAGTGATCCGGGAGGATGGTTGAAAGTAACGATTTTCCTAGTTATTATCCAACAATAAATAATGTGCCTTAAATAATTTATTTATCCCATATTTATTTATTTATCCTTTTTTTTTCATTTTCCTTCACTTACTCGCCGACCTCTTTATACTCTTCGTCACTACGCGAACTATATAAAATATTAAGTCTAATGGTAGTTGTAGATGTATTTGAGTGCTAGTAACAGGACCTTCGACTCTATCCCTTATATAATATAATTTATTTATCCCTTTTTTCATTTTCCTTCACGCACTCGCCGACCTCTTTATACTCTTCGTCACTATGCGAACTACAGCTACAGGGTGTTTCTACTCGTACTGCTGGATGTGCATTATTAGCGAGGAATGTGATCAGGGAAGATGGTTGGAACTGAAAGCAACGATTTTCCTACTTTCAGTCATAATCCAACCATAAATTAAGTCCCCTTAATAAATTATTTATCCCCTTTCATACTCTTTGTCACTACGCGAACTGCAGTGAGAGAAACTTTTGGTTTCAATAGCAAGGAATTTTCAAATTGGGCGCTAATTTGTAACGGCTAATGACGAAGAGATTACTCTGGTGATTTTGATGAAATTGTATGCCCTCTTACGACTCGATTTAACGCTAAGCAACGCCATCAAGCTATTCAAGCGAGCAACAGACATCAATTACCATGCAATTACTGAAAATGTGGGCTAATCCTCGTCATGAATTAGTTCATCAACTGGTTACTATTAAAATGAAATAAATCACTTGTTCTGCGGCAATCGAATGGGTAGCGCTGTCGGAAAACTTCTTGGACTGCTTCTATGTTTGCAATGTCTCATAGAATTGCATGTAAGTATGTTTGTTGTGGAGAGGTCCTACTGCTTATTGAGGATAATCTGACACTTAGGGAGTCTTCATAAGGTTCACCAATGTAACCTGCGAGAGCAAGGACCTCAGCTCGAGCATCGTGGAGTACTGTGCAGTGACTAATCTGAGCAAGAATAAAAACAGCATTCGTCTGCGTTACACTTTGCTCAAGCCGATGCTCAGAAATGTAGAGGTAATCTGTTGGTGTAGAGCATTTCTCGTTTGTTGTGCCAGCTTCACTTTTTTCCGCAGGTTTACTTTCAGCTGATGACAAGGGGCAGTAAGAGTATCAACACGGTTTCAAACTGGCAGCCCTTCCTCTATACATTGAAACTTGATTTGTGTAGATTCTGGAAAAACCACCACAACCATTTGGCCAGGATGGTGTTTGAATTCATCGAAGGCCATACAAACCTGAACCACAGTTGCCCCTACACGGTCAGTTGAAAAGGCTCATACTCGTAATTATGAAAATGTTATTTTCAGAGGTAATATTTTCTTTTAGAAAGAAAACTACATTTCCATTGAAGATGTTACAAATACCGAAGTCTCTGGCAAGATCCGTGGAGTGCCCATGCCAAAGGGTTTCTACGCTTTGTTCATCAAGTTGTCCACTGCAAACATATCTCGAGCTCAGACCAACTTTTATTTTGAAGTTCTGAGCCCTTAATATAATTTTGTTTTTATAACATAGAAAAAAATGTTTAGGAACAAGATCAAAAAGGTGTGCTATTAAAAACTGTAATAAGAATAAATGAAACTTGTGTATTGGTAAGCAAAATACGTAGATTTTGCTAAAAGAAAAATATCTTTATGTAGCTAACGTTATCAAAAATCCAGTATATGCACATTAATCCCAGTACAAACTTTTTGGAAATTGCACTTAAAAGTGTTAAGTTCTTTGTACAAATTACGTTGGCCTTTAGTAATCAGTTATTAAATATTCATAAACATTTGATTAGAAAACAGATTTAAATATATTATTAACTAAGACTATGATGACTTAGAACACCCCTTACATCCAGACGGCATTGTTGCGGCGGCTTTGGTTCTTTACGTTGCTGTAAAGCAGCCAACCGAAAACAGCTCCCACAGCCTAAAAGGGAATAGATGTATAAACGAGTCCATTTTTGGGAAAATGATCTAACCAACCTCTCCGATGACAAGCAGCCAGCAGACGATTTTGAACACCAGTAACTTATCGTCCAGATACTTGACAAATGCGGCCTTGCAGCCGGTCCTAAAAACCCTGCTCGGCGTGTCCAAGCACTTGTTTTCCGGACAACAGCTGGACGGTATCCCGTGATGGATGATCCAGTAGTCCTCGGAACTGTTGACCCCGCAGCACTGCAGCCAGGACTCGTAGTAGCCCAGGGCGCCCGTTTGGTTGCGCTCCGATTCCCAGAGGCGGTCGAAGCCCTCGTTGATGCTGCCCGAGATTCCGTCCTTGGTGCCGTGTGAGGACATGCCGAGGAACATCAGCTGGGCAAGGATCAGCAGCACCACGGCTCCCACATACTGTAGAGGAAACAAGGCAAAAATATCCGAAAATAAATACATTAAATATTCTTCAGCTTTGACAATTTCCTAATAGAAATTAGAATAATACCTACACACCCATTTTTCTTTAGTTTTACATCATATTTTTTGTTGAGTATTGAGAAATTGTCTTACTTGCTCACAGAGCGCAGTTTTTAGAAGATTGACAACTTTCAAAACAATAGCTTTCTAACCTAACGAACAATAAGTATCTAAGCTGATTCAGCAATTCGACTAAATATAATATAATCGGACATTCTACTAATACTATATTAACAGATAATTATGAATGGCGCTGATTAAAGTAATATGTTTTAAAAATATGTTTTTAGCAAGTATGAAAATGTAGTGAGTAGAAGGCAGAGGTACTTACGATGAGGAGCCTCACAGGAGCCTCGTGGATAGCGGCCAGGCAGCCAAAGATCGCAATTATCAAGATGACAACGCCCAAGGCGATGATCAGGCCCCCGGCCACATTTTCCCCAATGCTGACTGCATTCTCAGCGGCGGAGATCAGAAAGAAAATTCCGAAGGCGATCAGCACTAGCCCGAGCACCTTTGGCAAACGCAACAAGTCAGGTTAGCATATAGCTGTAGTGCTCGCAGGTGTGCTACTCACGGAAAACACAAAGTTCAGCAAGAGCAGCAGATGTTTCACTGTGGTGGCACCCAGACCCATGATT
The DNA here is from genome assembly GCF_016746245.2 of Drosophila santomea. Lineage (NCBI taxonomy): Eukaryota > Metazoa > Arthropoda > Insecta > Diptera > Drosophilidae > Drosophila > Drosophila santomea. Next base: position 15,836,576 of record NC_053016.2, on the reverse strand, counting down.
ACTGTGGATCAATCAACCTATAGATGCGGCTGGAGACTGACTGTTGAGGTGTACGAAGGCAACGCGCAGTAGACTGCATCAGAGGCCTTCCATATATGGCTATATGGCCAGCAGCCCGTTTGTCAGATACGTATCTTTCGGATACAGCGGTGGGGCAAAGATCTTTCGACGTCCGACCGCCGTGGTTGAGCTGCGCGAATCAACTGGCAGCTATGTGCGGTGGACACCGAAACAGTGTGTTTTGTTTTGAATTAAACAACGACCGACTCACCGATCGCCTATTCTATCTATAAATCGGTTAGTGAAAATCACGAGCGAGAATCGCCCACTTGTGCGAGCTTTTCTTGTTTCATCGTCGATTCCCCCGCGTTAAAATTCCTGCTGGCCAGCAAAAGATCTCTTGTAAAAGTTTAGTCAATGGCAACGGGCTTATTTATTTTCGTTTCGAATTATGTCTAGGCGTGGGTGCCAGTTTACAGTTTTATGAATGAATACTTGGTATCTGTAGCCTAACTTGGTTAATCATCGTAAGCTACAATCACAATTCGCCAGGGCCGTGTGGCTAGGAAATTATTCACAACAAATAACGATAATACGGTTCGTAAATACTTTCTTAATTATAGAATCTTATGCGGTCGCGATGATTGCGAATGCTGTCAACCAGGTAGCAGGTGGTCACCGAGCCGGCGAACTGAAAATATAGTAAGTTAATATGTTTAACATGGGTGTGTAAAGATAGAAAGACAAAGGCAATTATCGCAAGGGCCACGAAAAGTAATTTTTAAAAATGCATTTCAATTATTGGGATTTGGATTGAGAACAATAATGTCAAGCAAACATCAAATAAGTTGGATTGAAAAAAGTTGATATCATAAATAGTTATTGATATAATTTAAATATTAACTTTTCACTAGGGTCAAAAACTCTAAAAGTTTGTACTTACCTCAAAGAATACAAGGATCCAACTTAGCGAGTGGAAGTTGGAAGTCTTTGCGCTGACATACTCCTTGAACTTGACTTCGCAGCCCGTCATGAAGAGATTCATTGGCTTGGTGCAGTCCCGATCGAGACAACAACTTGGCGGGGGCATTTTCTCCAAGTGCAGGTAGTCCTCGGCACTTCTGCGGCCACAGCAGTGAAGCTGGTGACATTCATTAATTTACTTTTGTTCAGCAAATAGGTCATTCAAAGGTCTGCGAGCTTACCCACTCCTCGTAGGTGTTCAGGGTGCTGTTGCCTTCGTGATGCGCATCCCACAGATCATCAAGTCCTTGCGTCAAAGAATCCGGCAGGGAATCTCGGCTGGCGGCATAACTTATGCTGACCATTACAAACTGAACGATCAAGAGGAAGACCAGCAAAACTGCATACTAGATATGAATGTAAGAGGAAAGTTTGAGAAACTAAAGTGAGTTTCTTACGCAGATCAACAGCGCCCTGGAGTCCTTGGCCACAGCCATCCATCCGAATATGCTGCCCACTACGATGACGGTGCCCAGTAGGACGCAGAGCAGGGCGGCCAGGTCCTCGCCGTGATCCATGCCCAACACCCGCTGCTCGTCGGAGAGGCTGTCCAGCAGCCAGGCGCCGTACCAGATGAGCAGGCAGCCACCTAGCTAAACAAAGGCCACAATCCCTTTCAATGTCAGCCGATCGTTTCTATTTTGGGGCACTTACGGCACAGATGCCACTGATGACACACAGCACGTATCTGAGCAGTCGGGTGGTGCAGTACATGGCGCAGCTAGCTTTTGGTTTTCACAATTTTCATACGAGTTTTTCCGTCGGCGAGCACACACCTTGAGCAGTGCCATCAAAATATAGACTAAAGTCGCATAATCTCCATTTGTTTGGGTGTCGCTGGGAAACGATTAACCCACAGATTCGTTGGCTGCTTCGGATTCTGTCGCCATTGCCATCCGGTCCGGTCTGGTCCCCGATCCGTTGGCCAGATGCAGTGGCCAAATAAATGCCAGAGGGAAATCAAAGGCGAGCACGAGCACCCAGCAAATATACTCGTAGAACTCGAAAATGAAAACAAGCGCCCGCCCACGCGCTATACAAAAATGAGATGTACGCAACATGTGGCCACCCTCACCTTTTGGCCGCCACACCTCTTTGCCTCATTATCATGGGAATGATGTCAACAGATCTTCAGATCTTTGGATCTTCTGCCAGATTCTTTATTTGACTTTGCTCCTCGAAATGCGGTTACAAAAAATGTGTGCCTTAGGTCGAGCTTAGTCTAGATTAAATTACCTTCGAAACGGAATTGAATCCGCCTAAAAACATTACAGTTATCCAAACTGATAAATAGAATACAATCAACGACGCACTGCTTTCTGCTTGCCAGGCTTAAGTAAATTTGTTTTGGAATCTCTATCGAGTTTCGGCTTAAGTAATTGTATGAAGAGTTCTTTGGCTTTAGGTATGCACAACTTAAACTTAAATCTTCAAAATGCAGCCATTGCAAAAACCGTATGCGAACCTATTTTTGATAGTATTTCGAGCGTCGCCAGCGGTTCACGATGCTATTGGCCAGGACATAGGCCAACAGGGCGCAGATGATCTGTGGAGGAAGTATTGGTTATCAATCAATGGTTGAACAACATCTAGCTTATAATTTTGTACACACCTCCACACCGAACAGCACCAGGGAAACCAGGTTAAATGTGGTCCAACGATCGGCGATGAAGTCCAGGAACTTTTGCCGGCATCCTTCGAGATTCAGTCTGTCACTCTCGCTGTTGTAGCAGCTATTGGGAGGCAGAATGTAGTCCGAGGGTCCCACATTGCCGCAGCAATCCAACTAAAATAAATGGTGGAGGATGTTACTACTCGTAAGCACCTTCTATAAAGCTCTTTCGTACTTACCCATCGCTCGAGGCTGGCAATCTGACTCTGGTTTCCCGGCTTGATTGGCACGGGCTGGTCGTTCCACAGTTTATCGAACGTCTTGTCCACGTTGATCAGCAGCGAGGTTTGGAAAACCCAGAGGAACCCAACTGCTAGTACTTCCAGTATGACCAAGATAATCAGAATAACAACGAACTGTGCAATAGAAATAAGATGTAATATAATTTGAATTTAAATGGTTCTGGGAAATCATATAAAGTAAGATAAGTCATATGTATAAGGCCATATTGTTGTATTCAATAAATCTTGAGAAATCTCTCAACTATTGAAACCAAACTATTGGTGTCTTAGATAGCTTGGGTATCTATTAGTTGTTAAATTCTGGAAAGTAAAAAAATGTCACTTTTAGTTTCGGTTTTGAGCTTATGCAGCGAAACTACCAATTCAAAAGAGCTGATTTTATGAGTAAGTAAGTATAAGAATTATTTATAGACGTTACCTTGTAGAGTGTAAATAATTTACTAGATTCGATGCAAGGCCTAAAGTATATCTTCTATTTACTTTGTGTACTATTTACTTACCACTTTCGATGTGGCACTGCTCTCCCGCGCTGCTCCCAGAGCCCCAAAAAGTGCCGTCAGAACGACGACCACGCCCACTGCGATGATGACGAAGGCGGCGGTGTTAAAGTGCTCGAATTTGTAGACGATGTGCACACCAAGGCCAATCACAACCAGGCCGAACAGCTGTTGAAATGAAGAGTATTAAATAATTGAAAAGTTAAACAATTCAGCTGAGTACGAAAGGTAATAACACAGTATCGCCTGATAGTGAGTCAGTATGCAAATGAGGTTTCTCTATACCGAGTATTAATGGCTCTGAGATTAAATCTTAGTTCTTACAGCTCGCACCACAGTGTAGTTTACTATGTAGTTAGTTCAATCCGAACTAATGCCATCATAGAGCTATATTAAGTATACGCAGAGTTGTCTCTAGAGAACGCCCTCTCTCTCTTCGAATGCATTGCGCTTGCATTTTAAAATTACCGCCATGACTCACTAGATGCACAAACACAACGCGATATTTCGCACTCTCCTGCTAAATGTAGACTCTTCGTAATTTGGCAGCTTGCCCAGAGAAGCGAAAAGAATTGAAAACCCCATCTCCAACCGAAAGTAAGTTTTCGAAATGCGTAGTAATTACGAGTAGATGATGTTTGCACACGGCAACCTGTTGTCGCCACCAATTTGTAAATTATTTTTACAATTGTTGCGGGCAAACAAGAAAACCAGTCGGCAAATACGTTGGCTTTGACGTGCCTTGTTTGTTTGTCACCCCTACTCAATGGGACTGGCTTAGAAAAAGTTTACAAATCAGCCAAAAGCCTACGAGTAAATGATTTAAGCAATTAATAATGGCAGTCATGATTTATTTAGAATGTTGTCCCTGGTCAGAAAACGTTTCGGTAGCCCTAAACTGGGCGTAACGCCGATTTTTGGCTCTAAATAGAAGGCAGTTAAATAAATATTCACTTGAGGCTGAATTTAATGAGCTTTGTTGCCTAATACGGCAGCGGAAAAATATCGTTTACATTAATAGAGTTACAATAGACACTGGCCCATCAATTAATGCTTATGAGACAATAGGGTTAAGCTGTAGTCCAGCAGACACGTACCACTCAGACATCTGGCATTATTATGGGGATGAGCGAGTGCGTATTGCGCGCCATTTAATTGTAATTTATTATTGCCCGGCGCCCGAAATCCCGCAAAGTCCAAATAGGCGCTAACACACGGCTTGCGGGAATAAAGAAACAAACAAATTGTATTAGTTGTGGAAATGCGGAGCGAGCATGCCACAATCTGAATTTACTTAAGACTTTCGACCCACAGTTCGACTTTGTGATTGAGTGCCGCGTTATGTGACTTAATTTGAAGCAGAACCTTATGATCGCTGTATACACGGAGAACAAGCCCACTCAACCGGTGATATCTAAAACTGGCTATTACGAGCGTCGAGATTGTTTAACGGGCTAAGAAGACACTCAGGTGCTATACTATAAACGCGATAAGAAACGCCATGCGTTGGCAACAGAGCCACATTTCCCCACGCAGACTGGCAATTAAACGCAATTATCACCAGAGTATCCAAGGTCGGTCATCAGTAGAGCAGTACGGCCAACTAATTTGCATATCCGTTGATAAGGGGGACACTAGTACACTGAGTAGGCAAATCAAATGCCATTGCCAGAGCTCGGAATCAATGTCCAAAAACAAGCAGAGGCCCAGATTTGTGTATGTTTCAGTCGCCATGGGAGCACTAAAGGCCGAGACACAAAGGCCGTACCCTAAAACATAATGAAGTAATTTCAATTTCAGCCTGGGCTCAAGCATAATTGAAATCTCTCAGCGCGCCAATCGAAAGTTAACTCGCCTGGAACCAAACGCGGAAAATCGCGCATACGCCATGTGGTGCGCCCTGGCATTTCCACGGCTTTCAGCCGCATTCCATTGGAATCAAACGCCAGAAAGATGCCCAAAACGTCTGGGAAATGACATCAACATCCCAAGGCAAATTCTGGTTCAAGTAAATTCTACTAAAATAACAGCAATACCTAATAAAAGTTGTGTCGATTTTGTTCAGGGTTATAAGATGGCGTGGGTGACCAAGTTTCGACTTGGCAGCCATTCGTTTTTGAAAACCAAATAAAAAGCCCAACCAACAAATAAACAAAACACAAGCAACTATATATATATATTATACAATTTTTAAAGATATTTTCGGGCGAGGAAATTCGCTAGAGCGTGTACTTGGAAAAGTTTCTCCCTTTCTGGCTGAACTAAAATTTATTGCTTCAACATTAAAGTTTTTTTATTTGCTGTGATTCAATCTGAAGTGAGTGAATTAAACGCAAAAACAAAGAAATAAAAATGGCAAAGCAATATTTTTGCTTAAGGAGGTGGTACTCTAATGTTTGGTTTCTATGCAATGAAATAAACAAAAGCCACCGCAAAGGTTCATTCAATCATTGAATGAACTTGGGCGAAGCTGGAGAACAATTCTTGGCATTTGGCCAAAGTTAAGTTGTTTACCAACAATTAGCCTTGGCTAGAGCTTCGGCTTAATCACTGTCGTCGTGCTGTTTGGGGTCACCAAAGTATTTATAAATACTTCTACTTACAGCGAGGATAATATCCCAAAAGAGGGAAAACCCCTTCAAAACGTTTGTGGAGCAGGCCATCTTGCTAATCCTTATATCTTTGCAGCAGGTACTCGTAATATTTATAACACTTGGCAACTCGCGGCTTGTTGACAATCGGAAAATGTTTATTTCGGATCTAACGGTTGCTGGGGTTACCCAAAACCGGGTTCATGCTCACCGCTCGACTGTTAACTGAAAACTGTTCCAAACGTTCCGACTTTGTTGATAGCGCGAAAAGCATTTGGCGAACAAACGGTGGAAATCGGAACGAAAGCTTCGGCACAATGTGGAATCGAAACGTTTGTTGGCCGCAAGAGCGCAATGATGTTGGGCTAAACTAGGTATGTATATACTTATGTGTATATGATCGTTAGCGTGTTCCATATACACGGCAATAGATGATGATGTATTTGTATTTGAATATAATGGAAGACGCAGTGGTCTATGCAATTTATACCCTTTACTCGAATAAATAGGGTATGTTGTGTGCGAGAGCAAGGAAAAAATAGTAACCATTTTATAAGAACACCCCATTATTTACTAAAATACAGAACATTGATTGTATTGCTCCTTCACTTTGATGAAATCAACGCATGAAACACTTCTCTAAAAATATCACAGTTTTATTCGTAGAGTGTCACGGATTTGGAAAGTACCTTTCAGTGTGTTGTATCTCATAGTAATAGTACTCTGTATGCGGAATTCTCTCTTGTTTTTTTTATCTTTTGGAGCACAAATATAAGGATTACAATTTATTTTCATTTAAAATGCTCGTGGCGTGTATATTTTGGATACCAAAGCGTTGCATTTCCATTTAAAACGTTCATGGCGTGTATATATATTTTGGATACCAAAGCTTTTAGTTTTATTTTTAAATATAATATCAATGGCCGGTATGTCTATACAAACAAACGACAAATTTGCACCACAATGAGTGCTCTAATATTATATTGATAACATATTTGGTTATAATAGTAACGATGCTATACAACCCATATGTAAATAGAACATGTTTTTCAATAATAACAGAATGAAGTAGGTGCTTGATTTCATTTATAACATTTATTTAACAGTATCTTGAAATAAATAAAACTAAATCTATTTACTCTTTTTAAAACTAGTTGTGAGCTGCTTTTCGTATTTTAACGAAATAATTTCATTGCACTGTGCTGATTGAATGAGTTTCAATTTTAAAAATGTAACAGCAATTCCGCAGTCTTGGCCGAGCCAATTAATTAATGGTGTAATATTCTTTAGAAATTTAACAAGTCGACCGCCCATCCAGGTTGAGTATTTTCAGGTTTCACTGTCTAAAAGTAAGAGCGACGAGCATCGTTGCGAATGCTGTTGCACAGGCGGCAAGAGATGACACTCAGCAGAAGCTGCAAGAGATTATAAGAAGAGATTTTAAAAACACCGCTCACTGCTCGTTTACTTTCGGGCACCCACCTCAAATCCTATGAGCACGAGGGCTAGGATGTTAAAAACCTTGTTCAAGTGCAGCCAGTAGTTTTCGAACTCCAGCCGGCATCCGGTGTGGATGAGGTTCTCCGGCTTGCTCTTGTCGTGGTTTCGGAAACAGGTGTCCGGCGGCAGACGTTCGTTGACGATGTAGTCCTGGGGACTACCACGACCACAACACTGGAACTACGGGTTCCAGGGCAATACGGGTAGGGAAATTGTTTATTAGTGGTTATTCAAACCAGCCCTGCTGCAAACTTACCCAGTTCTGGTACAGCGACATGGCACCGGGGCTGTTCAGTTCCTCCTCCCAGGTGGCCTCCAGGGCATTGGCTAGGTTAGAGGCCATCGACTGCTCTTGGGTGACCAGAATGTAGACAACGGCGAACTGGGCAATGATGACCAGGCATAGGAAAATAATGAACTGCAATGAAGAAGGACAACGTAACACTAGCTACAATAACAGATTCCCATCCTTGACTTACCGTGACTGTGCAGCACACATTCTCGCGCCAGGCGGACAGATATCCCCAAAGGACAACCAAGAGGGCAGCCACTCCGAGTCCCACGTAGGAGTATGCCGACAGCTGTCCGATCTCGTTTAGGTTGTAGGACACCACCACATAGAGGCCAAAGGATATCAGCACCAAGGCCAGCAGCTATGGGTATCAGGTTTCAATATTAATAGGAAATCTTTGAAGCTTCTCAAACAAAATAAGCTATATGAGAGCATATAATATATACATATATATATAATTTGTTCCTTTACTTAGTTACTTACTAATACTAATGATGATTCAAGTTAAAGTGAAAGTTTACATTCAGTCAAGCAGTATTTTAATATGATGTGTAATACTCTTTGTTATCTTATTGTGCTTATCTTCTCTCCCGATTTAATTTCACTGAATTGCCAGTCAGCAACCCATCACAAAACTTCTGGTGCTCGCAGGAACACATGTGGGCTAGTGCTCCATTTCCAGTGTTTTGACCTCGCACAAGGCGCTAACTGGGGAGTCCAATCTGGGGCGTCCTCCGGGCTAGCCCGTCTGGCGACAGGGATAGACGCCAAGTAAATGGGCGGCAGCGTGGAGTGGGGAACTGGGGATTGGGAAGTCGAAGAGGCGCCTCCAGGAAGGTCACCCACAACAAACAATGCGGACAGGACTGCGCACACAGACAAGGTCACTCGATTACTATTCATATCTGATACTGTATCGCAGCGGAGAGCTTGTTTACCAACGCGCGTGTTTGAGTGGGTTTGAATTATTCAAATTCCGTCTTTGCATTATGGGATAAGTTTAAAAGATGACGTTATGCGGTCATATAGCGATGATGTTTCGTTTCGAAACTTGAAAGTGAGGCGCAAACATCGGTGATTAATTCCATTGCTGTGCTTCAACTTTGATATAACTATTTTCCTCTGAAGTCATGAGTAAGCGGAGCGATGGAAAACCAAGTCCCGGCTGCGAATTCAGATATCGATTGGAAATTCCGAATTGATGAGCTGCTAGCGGACGGATAGACCGATCGTATTACATATATAAGCTGTGACCTCTTGGGCCATCTGGTCCTTCTCACCGAGGCTTGCAATTAAATTGTATAAATAAACCAATAAACTATAATTGGGGAAACGGGTTCGACCATTAGACTGCTTTACTGGTGTTTTACACTCCTGGCAACCGAAAAGTAACACATGGCGACGGCTCCCATACTAAAATATGCCGCGCACATGTGCCATACACTAACACTCATAATTGTGCTATTTGATAAGATTATATATGTACTCGTACTTTCTATTTTTGCTTTGTTTGGGATCGACTCAAGTGGTCGTTCCTTGTACTATACTTTTGTTTACAACGCCTCAATTGACGTAATAGCTGGGGACTTTGCTTTCTTGGGCGTGGGCGGGAAACTAGCGAAAGTAACCTACCGTGCAAAGTATGTCCAGGGCGTAGACAATCAGCTTTACACTCGACGTGGACGCCATGGTGGATTGTGGCCCAAGGATTCGGGGTCTGGATGCCTTAAATTCCTGGCGAGCCGCCTGAAGGTAGAGCAAGCTGCGCGAAACTTGTTTTTGTTTCGCTCTCTATTCGGATCTCTCTATCGGATCAGTGAGATCACCGATGTCTCTCTGCGGATGTCCCAGTGTGTTGTCGATATTCTCTGGACGATCGCGCACCTAGTTCAAATTTCTTTGATTTAACAACGTGCAACGTAGCAGCAATGCTGGGAAATCGTCGGAGTCAGCGAGGGCACTTTCCCGCAGCGAGTTGAATGACTCATTGGCGACCCTTCCTGCGGCTTCGGATCAGATGCGGTCTCTCCGTCGTCTAGAAACTCACTGAAAGGCGCTTCGCTTCTACTGGCAGCCGGCTATCACTTCTCCAAAGCTTTCGAAGTAGCTTTTGCAACGTTGCCAGACCGACTCGAAAAGTTTTAAAACATAGCACAGTAGTTCCAATGTCAGTTTAATGATTGCTAAAAGTGTAGATGGATTCATTACTAGCATTCAATACAATTACTAGTATTTATCACAAGCCCTAACCTAATTACTAGCGTCCACTAGTAAGATATAAAAACTTTCAACTTACCATATCAAAACTTGTGGGAAAATGAACACGCTTTAATCTAGTAGCTCTTTAGCAAAAATATAATACTTACAAGTAAACAAGAAAGAATGCTATAGTCGAGTTCCTCCTTCGCACTTTTACCAGCTAAGTAACGGGTATCAGATAGTCGGAGAACTCGACTAAACCGTTCTCTTGTGTTTTTTCATATGTACGTTTGTATAAACTTACCACAAAATCACGATAATACGTAAATACAACGTACAATGTGCATACACTGAAAGCTGAATAAACGAATTTTATTATTTTTTTTTTTGTTAAGTCCAAAATTATTAAAGCCTTAAACACTTTAATTCTTACCCTCCAAGTAAGCAGATGTAATGGCTTCGACAGCACCAAACTGAGAGCTATGTTTCTGGCAGTATCCCAAAATCCACACAATATGAATATAGTTCACCCATGAACACATTAAGCCCCAAGAAAATAGTATAAACTTTGACTAAAATAAAAAAAAACAAATAAATAATGTAAATATTATTTGTACGCAGATGATGACAAACCTGAGATTTTGCACAAACCAAAACCAGACCATAGGCAGAATTAATCAATTGAAATATACCAAGGAGTGTCCACAAATCCAAACATTCTGAAATTTTATGTTATGAAACTGAATAGTATTGATATATATACATATATGTACATATATATATTATGAAACTACCTGTAGTTGTCGCAATATCGAAATCTGATAAAAGTAGAGACATAAGCTAAAATAAAAAAACTTAAAACTGTATTCAATTATGATTAACAAAAACTCACCAAATATCCATTACAAATCAGAAACGGAAGATGCAAAATGATCATCAAACTCTTACACATTGCACAAACCTACGACTGGCTCTCTAAAACTAAAACCCAAAGGTAACATTTATTAATTGCAATAACCTTTCCGAATTGTTCCATTAACAGCTAATAGCTCGTAGCACAGTGGAGTGCAGAACACAAAAGGCACGAAAAAATAATATTCGAAAGGTATGGTAATACTAAATGAGATAGGGCTATCAAATTATCACAGTAAAAATCCTGAAAATGGTAGCTGTTTGAACCGACTAAATCATATTTCAGAAACAAATTTTTTTGTCGAATAGCTTAATAGCCTAGGGACCTGGTCCCATTATTTGAGTTTGATCTGAAAATTTGCAATTTTCAATATACGGTTCTTCTATACTAAGAAAGCGATATATATGAAAGTATATAACAGGCAGAAGAAAGCGTTTCTTACCATATAAAGTATAAATATTCTTGATCAGGATCCATAGCCGAGTCGATCTGGCCATGTCCGTCCGTATGAACGTCGAGATCTCAGGTCTTGATAATCCGTGACTTTGTATTTGCCGCGCACCTGCTCTAAATACAACACTGCTCCTGTCAGCAGTTATCGATTAACAGCTGACTGTAAAATTTTGAGAAAGCTGCGTTTTTTGGTTTGCGTTTTATAGGCATTGAAAGCAGACGATCTCGTGAATTTTAACGAAAATGGAAAAAAGTGAATTTCGTGTGCTAATTAAGCATTATTTTTTGCGTAAAAAATCCATCACCGAAACCAAGGAAAGACTTGATAAATATTATGGGGACTCTGCACCATCAATTTCAATGGTTAAGAAATGGTTTACTGAGTTCCGTTGTGGTCGTACCAGTACAAGTGATGCCGAACGTTCAGGTCGCCCAAAAGAGGTCGTCATGCCAGAAATCGTCGACAAAATCCATGGAATGATATTGGATGATCGGAGAATGAAAGTGCGTGAGGTAGCTGAGGCTGTAGGCATCTCAACTGAACGGGTACATCACATTTTACATGAATATTTGGACATGAAAAAGCTTTCCGCGCGATGGGTGCCGCGATTGCTCACACACGACCATAAGCGCAACCGTGTGACCATTTCAAAGGAGTGTTTGGCGATGTTCAACCGCAATCCAAACGAATTTTTGCGCCGTTTCGTTACCGTAGACGAAACATGGATCCACCACACCACACCAGAGACCAAAGAACAATCATGACAGTGGGTTTCTCCGGGTGAACGTGCACCAAAGAAGGCCAAGGTGGGTCTGTCGGCCAACAAGGTCATGGCCACAGTTTTTTGGGATGCACAAGGTATCATTCACATCGATTACCTTGAAAAGGGTAAAACGATCACCGGCGAATATTATTCAGAGCTTTTGGACAGATTCGATATTGATTTGAAGCAGAAACGACCGCATTTGGCGAAAAAAAAAGTGCTGTTCCATCAGGACAATGCACGGGTGCACACGTGTGTAGTCAGCATGGCAAAATTTCATAAATTGGGCTACGAACTGCTACCCCATCCAGCATATTCTCCAGATTTAGCCCCTGTGACTATTTTTTGTTTCCAAACATGAAGAAATGGCTCGGCGGTAAGAGATTCGGGTCAAATGAAGAGGTCATCACAGAAACAAACGACTATTTGAGGCCTTGAGAAAACCTATATTTGGAAGGAATAAAAAAATTGGAAAAACGCTGGACTAAATGTATAGAGCTAAAAGGAGATTATGTGAGAAATAAAACGCTTCTTTGACGAAAAAAATATATTTATTCAAAAAGTCACGGACTTATCAAACGACCCTCGTATATAAGCTATAAAGTTAAGAATCACCTAGCAGACTCCATAGACATAGATGCAGCGCAAGTTTGTTGACCTATGTGGCCACGCCCACTCTAACGCCCATAAATATTTTTGATATTTCTTCATTTTTGTATTGGTATTGTAAATTTCTATCGATTTGCCAAGAACTTTTTGCCACGCGCACCCTAACGCCAACAAACCGCCCAATACTGCCAGTCCCACACTTTTGAAAAATGTTTTGATATTTTTAACATTTTTGTTAGTCTTGTAAATTTCTCTCGACTTGAAATTTCTCTACTACCTGAGTAACGGGTATCAGATGGTCGAGGAACTCGACGATAGCGTTCTCTCTTGTTACATTTATAATTAAGCAGTTTATTTAAAATGTACATTCAGGCCCAAACATGACAGCGGGAAATTATTGAATTAATTCTCACTATTTTCAGCTCCAATCTCCTGCTGAATTTTTTTGGTAGGACAATATTTCAGGCCTTTACAATTCCCATAAACTATAAGAAAAACATATATTGCAAAACCTAAGAAAATGGAAGAGAAATGATTATATTTAAAATAATAATTAATCACCTATACCCACAGATGTATATAAAGTGAAAAATTGCAAAGGCATCAAATTTTTTAGCGGTTTCCAAAAAAATGAAGAAGATTACTTCGGCCTCCAATATACAGAAACTTATAATCCAGAAGTAGAGAAGAATTTTAACCTGTAAAAATGGAATGTTAAAAAAAATATTTATTTATTTTTACCCCACCAACTTTGAATTTCAAGTAATTCATAAACAGTCCAGATCCCGCCAGAAAAAGTGACACAAATTCCAAGGCCATCAAGCAGTCTCCATTTGTAACCACTTTGTGATAAAGCCATGGATCAATTAAACGTAGATATACATAAGAAAATGATAAATAAAGCGATAATACGCCGCTCAGCAAAAGTAAAAGTGTTGCTAAGGCAAGACACAGTGGTTTGCACATTTGAGAATGTTTCAATCGGATGTTTTGGTTCACTTTCAATGCTGCAACTAATGAGAAAACGGTTTCCTCGGTTTGAGTAAAAACATAAACATTATATTAGCCGAAAAGCAATCATAATTACGCTTAAATAGTTAATTTCATTACACTCAAAACAAAAAAAGAACGCTAGCTTGCAGTAATTATTAAAAATTCTCGTCTATCAAATACCAGTTGCTCAGCTAATCGAAGTGCATGAAAGATGGAAATAGTTCTTTTAAAACTTTTGAGATTTCTGCATCAGCTGTGCAATATCAAAATAATGCATTTCTATTTCGGAAATACGAAGCCAAAGACATCCGTGTAAATCTATGATGTCTTACCACCAAACGGAATAGAAACACAATTCTCAATAAATTTGAATACTGAAATTAGTTATATATATTTTATAATTATATAATTCGGTCCATGGGTATTATAGTATATAGTATATATTTACTCAGTGTTACCAGGAACCACTCTAAATATTTTTTCGATTAAGTGGGTTTTAACAATCTTTTTCGCCACCAGAACGTGTAACGAAACCAAAATAAAGCTGACGACCAGAAAACCTTAGGATGAAAGACAAAGTAATAATGTTTATACACGCCTACCTTTAACTTACCGAAGAACACAAGGCGCCATATCCATAATTGAGTTTTTGATAGAATAATAGCATAAGCCATATAACAAATCTCAAGCACTATTATTTCGAAAGTGACAATAATCCAGTTGAACAGAAAGTGGTATTCCTGAAAAAATTAAATTAAATTTTTGATTTTATACAAAATTCCTTTGCTGCCTTACTGCGAAATTGGCTGATACCCACAACAATCCACTGACGCCGACCAAACCCGACAAAATTAAAATATTTTCAAACACAATTTGCTCACACTTATCCCAAGAATCTGTTATTCATGACAAAATCGATTATTTTAGTTTTTAGTTACAGCCAAGTTGAATAACTTACAATGCGTAATACTGTGCTCCAGGCAGGGCAATAATTTGGAAGGTAAATAAAATGTGAGTGGGAAATATATGCTGAGTGCTAAGAAACTTAGTATTTTCGACATGATACTCGTAGTCGGAAGGACAATAAAGACTAATAGTTTTTTCGAAAACAATTGAGAACTAGTCTAGAAAAGAAACACTCATCCTGTGGGACTTTTTTGTATTAATTGTCTATTAGGTTTATTAGACAGGTTCGGGAAATTATACCCATTCATTAAAGTGTAGAAGGAAGAGTTTTATACCCGATAAGGTATTAATATATTATTGATCAGGGTCACTAGACGAGTTGATCTGACCATGTCCATATAAGTCTGTCCATATATACAGATCCAAAATATCGAAAATACGCAGATTCTAGAGACGCCAACCTACCTTAAAGTTCATTTCAAAATATTACCACGCCCACAAACACCGGCCAAAACTGTTATGCCCACACTTTTGAAAACTCTTTTTTTAATATTTTGTTCACCAAGTTCATTCTATTGCAAAGCATTTTGGCTTCGCCCAGTTTACCGCCCAAAAACAGTTTTACTTTGATTTCGTTATTTTTCTTGCCTTTCAAAATTCTCAAAATAATTAAATCGTCGCCCTAGATAAAAAGACTGAATCTTCTGGTGGCCTTAGGGTTCTTGAATAGCTTGCGACTGTTAGTAAGGAAGCCAGCATAAGCCCTGAAATTAATAAATTGATTAAACGAGAAATTTTACAAAAATTATATTTATGTACCTACCGAGGCCAAAGAAGTTAAGAACTTTTTCAGTGGCACCCAATTGTTCTCCTTGGAAATCAAATAGAATCAAGTGCAGAACCAAGCCAGCTAATATAAAAGACGAAGTCATCAGAAGCCACCAATGCAGATAACATAGATCCTATATGCAAAAGTTTGGAAGTTTAAGAGTTTTAAAAAAGAGAAGGAGCCTGCGCAAACCTTAATCTTGATTACGACCATTAGGGTTCCGCACCAGCTTTGCAATGTCCAGAGGGAATAATAATGATCTATTCCCGGAGTGAAAACTGAGCCAAAGAGTTCAAATTGTAACTGATTAGTGTTAGAATTATAATGGTATCACCTTGCGTTCCATTTGAATAAATTTTGTAGATATGGATTACTAAATAAGCTATTAAAAGAAAGTTCATAAAAACTGTAAAGATATAGACCACAATTTTAAAAAGATGCTCGAGTAAACAGCACATGACTGAATTTCTAAGTGAACTGACAACATAGGTTGGCTTTCATTGCTAGCACTCAGTAAACTAAATACTCTACTACTTAAAAAAATATAATAATAGGTCGAATCATCGAATAGCATTAAAGGCATTAATAGCAAATATGCAGGTCTACTATATAGATGCGCAGGCAGCTAGATTACTTTACACACAAATTGTAGTGGTCGTGGGACCTTAAAAGGTTGCTAGTACTTTCAGTTCACATATATTGCTCAGTAAGCTAACGTGTTACTGCCATGACAACTCGAGGACACAACAAACCGTCTGAAGCCGACCAAATTACTACTAGTTCAGTTTTTGTATTCAGCCCCTTAACCATTATATAAAGACAACGGTATTGGTATATAAATACATAGTAAATGCTTTATTCATAAATTTCTTATGCAATTCGAGCTCTCGATTATTGAAGACTCTCTCAAGTTTTAGATCTTACCCGGAGATTCTCATTACAAATATGAATAGAATGAACAATGTACTTACAAACACATATATGAGTACATACATGTTTATTATAAATATATATTTCTTTCTTTTCGCATTGGGACTCTCAACAGTTTATAGATTGTATCCTTAGTTTTAAACAAATATATCATTATTAACGTGTTTATTTTGTTAATTTGTGGCGATTCGGTTTAACAAGAAAAACGTTTGTACAAAGGCTTTGGAAATTACTTTCTCGAATCGAATCATACCAATACATAGGATATAAAAAATGTAAGCGTTTCATATCGCCCTAACTAAGCTTTTTCTCGTTTTTTTATGACAAATATCCAATTAAATGGATATTATTTCAAGGTTAATTGAAATTAAATGTATCCCTTTTTGTAAGTGCGTTCAACGACTGTAAAAATTAATGAGAATGTGAGGAGTGTGTACTACTGGATGTGGGTGTGCCTCTAGATGTGGTTGATGGATGCATCTATAGCTTAGTAGGCGTTCCGGCGCTTGTAGTTACGCACATTGTTGGCCAGGCAACAGGCAAAGATGAAGCCAATCAGCTAAAAATGGATATTTGGTTATCAAATCGGCTTAACAAGCTTATATTTAAAGTATAATGCTCACCTCTCCTACAATAAGGCCAATGCCCACATAATTGACGTTCTCACCCCTAGCGCTCATTAAGTCGATGAACTTTCCGCGGCATCCTGGGTAGTAGTTAGCCGGGTTCAGGCACGAGCCGCTGCAACAACTTGAGGGCAGGAGTTTTCCCTTGTTAATATAGTCCAGGGCAGAGTTTGATCCGCAGCAGTGCATCTAAAAGATAGCGTAGTGAAGTCAGAAATATGGAAAATACTTAGTTTTTGGAGCATATACCGATTGCTGAATGGCATCAAAGATATCTCCCTCTTGAGCACTGTCAGACTCCCATGCCTGCTCAATAACGTTTCCCATTGCATTCTGAATCTTATCCTTTTGGGTAAACATCAGAACAACGAGCGTCAGCTGCAGGATCAGCAAGATCAGCAAGAAGACGGCATAGCTCATGGTCATGCAGACGGATTCGCGAATGGCACCGCAGCATCCCAGGAATGAGATGAAGACCACAATCGAGCACAAGCTGATTAGAATGATCGGCATGAGAGCCTGTGGCGGGAAACCCTGTACTCCATTAACTTCGATTGTACCGACGCTCTTCAGAATAAGCACGCCATAAACAATGCCCAAAATGCCGATAATCTGCGGATGAGAAAATAAAAACCAAGGGTTATAATTCAGTATTAAAATTAACTCAATGATTAGTCCAAGACAAGACGTATCTGATATATAAGAAACGCAGTGCATTAGCACGTCCAACAAACAACTCTAAATATAGTTCAAATTAATCAGCCCGCTCTCGTTTATTTTAATTGAAAAAGGCGGAGTGGAAGAACTTTCGCAATTACCACGCTAAAAAGACTTAATTACCACAGAGCACAGTAGCTGACCTCAGGGATTCCTGGTCAGGCTCGGGCACGCCATAAGCGACGCTTGGTTCATGATAATTACAATAAGTAAGTAAGTAAGCGTTACGTAATTCCCCATTAAAAAAAAGTTGTATACCACCACTATAATATCGGTCCAAGAATATTTGCTGGCCAAAAAATGCAAACACCGTCCGATCCGCTTGGATAAGATAAGGCATCCCAAGATGAGAACTGAAAGCCGTGGTGCGCATCCCGTGACATTCGCACATGACACTGCCACAGAAATCTCGACGTACACTGTAGTTTTTGATTTTACGGCGGGGTTCAGTTCAGCTGGTCAGCAAGTGCACATCAACTTTGATCTTTCGGCGGGAACGGAATGCCCAACTTGCAACCCCAATTACGCGGTCATAAATTGAATCTGCTTGATTTCATTATGTGCACAATGATGCTCGCGGCCACTGTATTTGTATTTATATCAACGGGGCGTGTGGGCTGCCTTGCTATATCTCCGAAGATTGAAAACTATGGCGGCAATTGAAACGTGGACGGGCGGTGGAGGCTGGATTTGATTTGAATTCGTGGCAAAAACAACGCTAAGGAATTTCAAATTAGAACAAAAGAAAGCATATCCCCTGCACTCTGCTAATTGTTCCACTTTTCCAGCACTAATAAACAACATGCGGCATGAAAACAACAGTTTGGAAACCTGTTTGCAGCCGCCCACTTTTCCTCAAGCTTTTAGTTATTTCAGCCCGATTTCGGCTAACGAGGACATTACACAATCCACATTATTATGGCCGAGACAGTGCTGTTGACCACATTTTTGCCAAAAACTGTCGGCGATAGCTTCAATGACGTCACACTGGAATGATAATACAATGCAAATGGCTTTTGCAAATACCAGAAAGCCCGAAGCAAGGGTCTGAGGTCATATTGCTGACAAAAAAAAAAAAACAAAAAACACAAAATTAAACAGAAAAACAACCCTGAACGGAAATGAAAATAGCTGGGAGTTTTGCGTACCGCAATAAAATAATAGATATAAATTTTTTGGTTTGGGGAACCACACCCAACGATGTGAATGGGTCGATTGGCGAACTGCCTGCATCTGCGAATCAAACACGTAAACTTGAGTGCGTTTAGTTGGGGGAACAACAATCTTTAGCTACCCGATGAGCAACAGGACATATGCGTGATGGGAATGCTCAATTGCCAGATTAAAGTGTACATTTTAATTGGCGTAGTCATGCAATAGATATATGCCACGCTGCATCGAACACTCATAAAAATATATGTCTTATTGTATTACTGTATGTCTCAAAATTTGTATATTTTGTATATTACTTCAAATAAATCTTAATATAAAACCGTGTGCAGCTAAGACCTAATTCAAAGAAATAACTATCTTAGCAAAATAATAGCTAATAGCAGATCATCTAGCCAGCTTTAGTTTAGCTTTGTATATATTATAGTTATATAAGAACCAATTGCCCTAGAATCTGAATCACTTTCGCAAAACCACTGCAACACGAACTTAAGCTCGACAATTGACACGTCATTGGAAATACATTCAATGCGATATTTCAACGCCATTTCGCTTTGGCTTAACGGATACGTAAATATTTACTCCAGAAGTTGTTTGCTCTGCGCCTTGTGGCACAGGAAACGGCTATCGACGAATGCTGAATGCAGGTCATTCAATACCGGTCGGCCTTACATTCATGGGCGGCACTGCACGCCCTTTTCGCAGCCAGCAGTTGTGACTGACTTGTTGCTCTTATTATGGCAATGCAGGTTTGTCATATGTTCTAGCGAACTTATTGCTAACTGCTCACACAGACTGGAGAGTAACTATATAATAACATATGCCAAACACCTAATACATCATGTAGCTTGCAATAAAAATAAAATGATTTTCATAGGGAGAGAGGAACACAATGTTTTTATCGTTCATATAGTATTCCAGTGTTTTTTCTCCACTTTTTCTGACAAACGGCGAACTTTTGTGCTGCCATTTTGCTTAACGCTGTTTTTCAAGCGTGGCGACTACTTTTTTACTTTTAGGTGTAGTGGTGCTCGGCAAGCTCTAAAAGCGGCTTGTTAATTTATTTGGCTTGTCTGTCAAGTGTGCTATGTACTCGGCTATATACTCGATCGGGCCAGATAAATATCAACACGGCTTGCTGTAAGTGTAGACTGTGTATAAAACAAACTTCGGCTCTGGCAACCAGTTAAATTGGTGTTGCCTTTGTTTTATCGCTCTTCTCTAGAGCAACAAGTTTTTATTTTCGTCGCCGCTTTTGTTCTTTCTGCTCATTTACCTACTTATGTGCAGGTATGTTTGGGCCACAGGTGCGGGCAGATCAAAACACACGACGCTACACGAAATTAATAGGCCTACTTCGAAATATTGTTTAAACAAAAAATGTAATGGATTTTTAATGTAAATTATAATACTTCGTATATAAATATAATTTTTCATTTTTATATTCTGGGATTTTCCAGCATTGTCGATAACATTTTGACCGCAGTTGTGTTTTTTTATATTTATAATTCGTTTCGCTTTTCGGTTTGTTATTATGTTTGTGACTCACATTGCCCCGGGTGTTTGCAGGCGCCTTACCGAATGCAAAGTATTTAAAAATTTACGATGAGTATAACATTATTTGCTTAATTAATATTTTAACCGCAGTTTACAGGGTTTTTGGCCTGGCAAGGCTATCACGGCCAAAAACTCTACGTCAAGAACGCGCTGACGGAGAATCTGCCATCGTGTTTGTAATAGTTAAATAATACACAAATCACAGCATAGGGATTTGGCAGATTAACACATCAACATGTAATCGTATCCAAACTAAAAGTGTGTGTATAAATAATACAGCAATACACTTATCTAGCCAAACCACAGCAATTTGTGATATTTTGGCCACTAACTAAGACAATCAACGTAAGGGCAGGCTCCTTAGAACCAGGGAGTTTCGCCCCGAGAGCAAACAATTCAGCGAATTGCTGAAATGGAAGCTGAACAGAAAGACTTCGGCGATGACATCACCGGAGTTCAATAACGAGTCTGAGTCTGAAGCTGAATCAGCGGGCAAACAACAGAAAAACACGAGTTCTCGACGTCTCAATGCAACGCCTCTGTTCCCAGGGGCATATTACTAAAGTTTCATACAAATGTACATATATATATGTATATACATACATGCATTTATCGGCGGATAATACTGCCGAGTATGCACACTGCACACTCTGTATGCGAATGAATTTATCGACTCTTATTTCGACAGCACTTTCGTAACAAAGTGTCCCATTTTGGCTTTCACGCAACTCTTTTGTACCGGTTTTGTATCGGTTTCGATTTCGGTGGTTATAAACCAGAAACGTAGACATAATCAAGTCACATATACTTATGTACTCACCGACACAATGGTGTTGAATATGAAGAGGATGTATTTGACCATAGATGTGCCGCAGTCCATGTTGATGCTGTTTCACTGTACCGTCTGCAAAGGAAAACGAAAAGAGCGCAATTGGCCGGCTAAATAATGGTACATTTTCAAGAGAAATAAATATAACACACATGGGATTGTCGGAAAACAAGACTAATAGAGAGACGGCTGCTTTGTGGCCAGTGGCGATAAGACTTTTACGAAGCATCCCATTATCACCCCGTATTCCTTGGCGCCTTGGAATGCGTTGCCCGGGCAACAACAAGGGCAACAACAAACGCAGCACACAGAATGCAGCGTTCCCACTACAGCAACAACAATACGAACAACAGACAAGGCCGCGTCAATGGGACTCGAAGATTCAAGTGGGAAAAGGGAAAAGTTCACTGCACTTTGTCAAGGAGAAGAGGAAGCGCAGCATACGCTTTTCCCCACTGCCCGTACTTTTCATCACGTACTACGCCGTCTTTTATTTTCCTGCCTCCTCCTCCTCCTTCCCCATCTTCTCTTTCTTCTTCTTCCTAACCACTTTGCGGCCCGCAGCATCTTCTAATTCGGTTTTTGTGCTCCTGCACGGTGGGAGCGCGAAGCAAACACTTTCATTTCCGTGTTCAATTAGCTGGGTAATTCCGAGAATCTCACTATGTTTAATTGGTCTAGTTTACAGCGCATTAT
This sequence comes from Drosophila santomea, assembly GCF_016746245.2. Classification (NCBI taxonomy): domain Eukaryota; kingdom Metazoa; phylum Arthropoda; class Insecta; order Diptera; family Drosophilidae; genus Drosophila; species Drosophila santomea. The sequence goes on along the minus strand of NC_053016.2, from coordinate 15,814,568 downwards.
TACCTTCGCCTTTAAATTATCGCCGAACTATATTCCCACGAAATGCGCGTCCGTTCAAGTTGAACAACTTTTTAGTAATCAGTGTGACCGTGGCGCGAGCGGCCTTATAACCTCCGATTCACCAAAACAAACCCTAAATAAGCCAGCAAAAGCCAGCACGCGCGGGAACTTTGATAGGAGCGAAACTTCGGTAGCCTTTTTAATTCCGGTGAACTAATACCCTGTTCCAACTAAGCCACATTAATGTCATCTTACAGATGTTCATTGCGATACAGTTGTGAGTAACCATTCGATGAAATCCCCTTTTAAATAAACCGAAGATTTATTAAAAACGGTTCTCAAATAAAATGATTGATTACTATCTGTTAAGTTATCAGTTAGTTAATATAAAAATAACTATATTTTAAAAGCAGTAGTAGTAGCAACATATAAAGAGCTTTTTCAAATATTGCTACGCCTGTACACGGCATTAAAACTTGTTCATTGACTTCGTACCCAGGACCTTAGTCAACATGAAACTTAAGCATAAGACTTGACACCAAAATATAACCGATTTAATCCATATTATATCATTTCAGTCAATGCCACATACTTTTCGGGCGTCAACAGTTAACAGTTTCATCGCAGTTAACGCTTTCCTTATCGGGAAGCTTTTTCCGTTAGTAAATACGCTCATAAATAATATATTTCTATATCGCATTTTTTCAGTAGCAAACGGACCACGAAAGACATCGCATCGAATAACTTACCTTTTTCTCGCAACCAAGTGAAATAAAGCATATTTCAGCAATGGATTGCGGTGGCGTCTTTGTAAAATATGTGCTCTTCATATTCAACATACTGTTCGTGGTAAGACCAGTTTTTTAAGAGATACAAATACATCCATTAGTCAACAAGTGGCCGGTATCTTATCTGGCGAACTGTGACAAATAAACTCTCGAAAGCGGCCTGGATACTCCTCTCGAAAGCCTTTCAAAAGTTATCTTATCGAATACTGGGAAAATGGGTGGATGAGGCTAGAAACAAAAACCTGGCATTCTTTAAATAAATCATTGCATGCCAATGGCGGTCGTAATTACGGCTAATGAGCCGAAACAGTTGTCGGAAAACACATTGTACTCGGAAAGATAAGGGCATGAGTAATACTATACGTTCGTAGACACTTTTCGTATTATTTTCGTGATGAAATTGTTTACAGACTCCCCAGAGATGCGACGAGTCAAGTGCAAATCACTTACACTGTAAATTCTCAGTCTTAGTTATTTGAAATGATAAGTTGGCTTAGGTTTCTCATGAAATGGTTTTATGTTTATCAATCCGCTGCAGAAAGCGGCTAGTAACTACTATGGAGTAAGTTGTGCGGTCGAACACAATTCATGGGCGGGGTGACTATTATCCAATAGGACTGATTCACCACCAACCAAGCACTATGACTGTTGCGGAAACCATTGACTAACATTGACATGGGTTTTCCATCGTAGATATGCGGCATTTTGCTCATCACCTTCGGCTCCATCATGGTGTCCACCATAAAGGACTTCTCGGGTGTCGGTGAGACCTTCACGGCCAACAGCGTGGCTATCGTCATCCTGGTCCTTGGCTGCATCGTCTTCCTGGTGGCCTTCATGGGATGCTGTGGCGCCATTCGCGAGAATTCCTGTGCTCTGACCTCGGTAGGTTTCCATGATGCATGCCCTGCTGTGTGGAACAATTGAATCTATCTTGCCTCCTTCCTACAGTACTCTGTGGTCATGCTGGTACTGCTGGTCAGTCAGCTGGCCCTCATCATCTACGTGTGGGTGGACCATGTGCAGATACAGCAGTCCTTGGAGAAGATCGTCCAGACCATCTGGGATCAACGCAAAACCGATGCCCTCCTCATGGACACACTGCAGCGATCGGTGAGTTCAAAAGTTCATGATTCAAATAGATTGCATAATCGAGAATATATCCGATTCCAGTTCAAGTGTTGCGGCTTGAACGGCTTCATGGATTACGGCGTTACGTATCCCGCCTCCTGCTGCGACTCGCCCTCCAATGGAACCTGCGCTCTAACCCAAGTGGCGACGCGATCCAGTTGTCTGAAAGCCGTCGACTCGTTCTGGGACACCAACGTGAGCATCATCAAGTACGCCGGCCTGGGTGTGACCGCTGTTGAGGTGAATATTGAGTCTGATGTATTTGGAATTCGATTGGTACTGATTGGTACTCCTTCTTCTACTTTCAGCTTGTGGCCTTCATTTTCGCCTGTTGCTTGGCCAACCAGACCCGCAACTCCCAGAGACGCCAGAACTACTAACGATAAAGCTTCAGTAGTACTGTTCAGTAGTATTAGCATTATCTCCCGACCTATGGTCCTAGCGAAGGGCTTTGTAGAGTATTTTCCCAAAGAGAAAAATAAATGGAATACCTCGACTGTAAGAATACCCTTACTTACCCAATGATAGTCCAAGGAAGATCGGGTTATGGAAAAATAAAAGCGACTGCTTACGAGATATCATATGAGCTGCACCTAGCGGTTACATTTATATATAACAACGCCCTTCTTAACTTAAGAACCTAAAGCAGGTTGGGTATGGTAATGCTAGGTGTTAACTTAATAAATATATACTGGCCCGTATCCATATCCTTATCCCTGTTTTGTAATGTGGGGTTAATTTCCACTTCGAGTCACATCTCAAACTTAATTTCCGAATAAATCCAAGCTTTGTTGGCCTTTCATCCATACGTACGTATATCCATTACGTTTACAAATATGTAATTCACAACTTGTTTTGGTTTTATTTTAACCGCACCCCGCACCCCGTTAGAGTGGGCGTGACAACATGGGTTAACAAACTTGCGCTGCGTCTATGTCTCTGGAGTCTACACGCTTAATCCTACTTTCTAGCTTTTATAGTTCCTGAGATCTCGACGTTCATACGGACGGACAGACGGACAAACGGACGGACAGACGGACGGACAGACGGACATGGCCAGATCGACTCGGCTATTGATCCTGATCAAGAATAAATATACTTTAAATGGTCGGAAACGCTTTCTACTGCCTGTTACATACTTTTCAACGTATCTAGTATACCCTTTTACTCCACGAGTAACGGGCTTAAACAGCCTAAATGTATGCCGCAATTACTGCGCATTCCGTAGGACATTTCTCCTTCTCCATTGCCAGATCTCTTTCTATTTTACTCTGAACTATACGGATTTTCTTTATGTGCGATTAAGCAGCAATACCATAAACTGGTGGTCACCTTGTTTTTTAAGGAGAGCTTGCTCCATGGAGCCTTAATTTCTCGGAGAATAGGTAATTAAAAAAGCCTATTAGCTCAACAGCATGCTTCACCAAAGTTTAGTTTCCTGTCCAGGATGGCAGCACAAACCCAAGATGCGTTATGTTTCTGCAGGAAAAAACTGGGAAGAACCAATAAGCTTTAGGTTTTGTTAAGCCAATTAGGTAAAAAAACATATGTATTTTAAAACGAGAAATGGAAAACATTGTTGCGGTATGTATTAATATGGGCACGGCTCGAAAGTTTTATAACATAAGTAGAAATAGATAAATAGGCTTGTTCCTCCGACGTCTAGGCGTACTTATTAATATATTATATAACATAAGTAGAAATAGATAATAGGCTTGATCCTCCGCAGTCTAGGCGTACACCTGGCGACCAGCGTTCTGGCTGCGCATGCAGTTGGTCAAAGCGCCGGCGATCAGGAAGACGAGCAGGTCGAAGATGCAGAGGCCCAGGCCGGACCAGCGGATGATGTCCATGTTGTCGTTCCAGAACTCCTCGAACTTGGCATTGCAGCCGGGCCTGGACTGGTAGACCGAAGGGGTGCTGCAGGTGGCCTGGCGGTCCAGGTAGCCGCAGCAGGTTCCGGGAACGGAAAGGCCGATGTTGTTGTAGTTGGTGTAGCCGGTATCGCCGCAGCAGCCGAAGGTTTCCTCCAGCACGCCTATCGCATTGTAGTCCTGGGAGTTCCAAAGCAAATTAACCAGATTGCTCATATCCCCGAGGAAGGCAGATCGGTTCACGAAAACCCAACAGGTGAGCACCAGTTGCAGGATGAAGAGCACAAAGACCATGCTGGTGTACTGCAATATTCAAACTCAATTACATTAGTTAGAGTTCCTTTCGGATGTGTTCTTCACCCAAACTTACCGCTCCGGTCATGCAGACACTCTGCCTGAAGATGCCGTAGCACCCGAAGAAGGACACCACGAAGATGAGGCCTCCCAGGACGGTGACGCAGATTGGAATGGTGTTGGTGTCCGTCACATCCCCCGTGGAATTGATGTGACTCAGATCGGATAACATGATCGAGCCCAGCACGATTAGGAGGATGCCAACGATCTGGAAGTAGTCGGCGGATTATAAGTAAGTAAGTTTACCAGCCATAATTTAAATCCCTAATTACCCCACATAACCAACAAAGGTTTAATGGTTGCATTTTTAACATCATTAGTATCTGAGACTACGCGCTGAAAATGTGCTCAAAATTGACTAATTTATAGCTTTTAAGGATAAACAAGTTTTATACTTTTTCTAAGAAACAATTAAGTAGATTCGCATTCAGTCGGATATGGCTAGAAAAAAAAGTTAATTGCATGGAATCACATTTTTCTGGTTTTGACTTAATTTGTAAAATAAGAAATGCATCGTTTACCTCTGCAAATTATTCGAGTAACTAGTATATATTTAGTATGAAAAGTAAACACCATTTAATATAAAATGGTCCTAATTTATTATATCCATAATTATAAATTTACACCAACTTGGCCTTGCTAATATATGAACTTGTGCTAGTGTGTGCACCTTTTAAATATCATTTTGGGCTCATTACTTATATTACAAATCGAAATTACGATAATGTCAATCAACTGATAAAATTCGTGTACGTCCACTTGCATTACAAATAGATATTATTATCTATGCCAGCACATTTATATGAATAATAGAAATAGACCTTGTGACTCAAAGCAAATCGAAAGAAAGCGATGCGTAATTATGGATTTTTAATCTTCATAACGCTTGCTTTAAATTGTTCAGAATAAGTTTTCCTTGTTTGCACAAAGTTGTTATGTAAATTCATTTTTATTTTTTTTAAATAAAGGAAGTCAGCGAGAAAGCCGTAAATGTAATATCCTATTTTCCAGAACACACTTCGAGGTATAATTAAAATATAAAAACGTGCTAGGTTTAAATAAATTTACAACATTTATGGTACAATTTTTTATTGGAAAATGTTTTATAATGCAATTTAGGACTTGCACGTTACATTACATTATTAATTCGTTTTATTCGTTTATTCAACTCACCAAAAACACGATATTGACAATGTATAAAATAAAGTTGACTATTCCGGATAGACAACCCATTTTGAAAGTGTAGTTAGCTCCTCCTTTTAGTGGAATAAAGTAATTACAATAGTTTTATCCAAAGGAGTTGATTTTATCGCTCACTCGCGTCGTTTACTGTCGTTCGATTGGACTGGTCGTCCAGATGGGCTACTGTTTTTAAGTTGCCCAACAGAAATGGGTGCTATCTGAAAGATACGCGAGTGCCTGTTATCATAATCATGGCCGAAACGAAATAGATAATGGCAACTGGGCGGTGCGCGCTGGGGAAATCGATAGCCACTGCCATATGGAGGTGATTCACTTCTGAGGGCATTTGATCTCGGAAACGCGGCAATGGGCTTACGGGCCGATAAGGACACACACTTTTTGGAAAAACATCAACCTGTCTTGATTAGATAGTCTAGGTAGCCGGAGGAAGACAGCGAATGAGCAATAATATTTCATTGGGCTTAGCCTATTCTGGTTTATTTACGGCGAGTGAGGAATTTGTGTTCTGGATTCTGGATTTATGATAGAAACTGTGCTATAGCTAGGAGTTGGGTCAGTCTTTGGCGTCTAGCGCTTCCTCATCGCGCTGGCCAGGCAGCAGGACATGATGAAGATGCCCAGCTCGAAGAGGGCGATGATCAGACTGCTCCACCGGATGAGGTCCGTATTGGAGGCCCAGAAGTCGACGAACTCCGTCTGGCAGCCAGGTCGCTGGGTGTAGATTGCCGCTTCGCACACCTTGTTGCGATCCTTGTAGCCGCAGCAGGAGCTGGGCACGGTATCATACTGCTGGTATCCCGAGTTGCCACAGCAAGTGAACTGCATGGAAATAGCCACGTTAATATCCGCAACAAATTAGGTATCGATTTTCGGTGAACTTACGGCCAATTGAAGGGCATCCATGGGGTAACCCTGGGCGGCATTGTTCTCATCCCAGGCCTTGTCCACTACCTTGCCCATGCTCGTCAAGAACTTGTCGTTGGCCGCGAAGATCCAAATGGAGAGGGCCAGCTGGAGGCCGAAGAGTATCAGCATGCAGATGGCGTACTGGAAAGGAGAGCAGACCAGTCAGTATCCAGTATCCGGTTTGGTTTAGTGGGGTATCTGAGTATCTTACAATGGTGGTGCAGCAGGCGTTCTCGCGAATGGTGCCGCAGCATCCGAAGAAGGCCACCACAAAGGTGACACATCCGATGACGATGATGCAGATCGGGATGGTCTTGGTGCTAACGCCGCCGTCGAAGGCTGTAAAGTTGCCCATGGTGGAGAGCATGATGGAGCCCACCACGATGAGCAGGACGCCACCGGCCACGAACACCAGGTTCAGCAAGTACAGCAAGTACTTGAACATCGCGGACAGACAGTTCATGGTGCTGGCTTCTGTTTTTGGTTAGCTGGATAATCCGTTCGTTCGAAGCAACGATTTTCGTCAAACTGAATTGGCCGTCTGCCAGAACGCGGCTATTAAAGCTTATTCGGAGTCCTCATCTTATCGGACGCGTTCTTATCTCGGCAATAAAGTGCTGTATGTACTTGCGCTGGAAGCTCCGATGCCTATGTACTTGCACTTGGTGGGTCACTGTGTACCCACCTAGTTACCGGAATCTGGTGGTGAACCGAACCCGAAATATTACGTCCTTCACGCACTGATTCATTCATACGTATTCGAATTTTATCTAGCACTCGTGCCATTCCATCTTGGGGGCGTTAGATCGTTAACAAGATGAATCATTCAGCACTTCTGCTACTTCCACCATTCACACCATCCCTTATCAACAATCAAAAGATCGCTGTGGACGCTGAGTCACATTTTACGTGGCTGGGACTCCATTTCCCCGTGAGTCCCCGACCTTATCGCATAGATTTATGCATTATCAATCGAGTAATAAACCTCTTATTAAACCTCTGCACTCCCAGCGTAACTCCAACAACGCGATTTAGATTTCGACAACCCTTGGGTTTGGGGTATTCCAGGGCGGTATAATTTCCCCTTGAAATGTTCCTTCATAGATAAAATGGCTTTATGAAGATAAGATTTCCTTTAAGACCTACAAAGCCAACTAAATATAGTCGTCTGATAGGTTAGTTCTACTGAAATATGGCAATAGAGGCAATGATTGATAGTGATCTGTAAGCAAGGTGTTTTTGTTGGTTTGGGCAACCTCTATTTATACTCACATATTAAGCGCAGATTAAAACGTTACTGCATTTAAATAAAAGATGTCTTTTAAGGATTAAATGTGTTTACCGTGTAAGCAAACTCATGTCATATAAAATTGCCATTTTGGGACTTTTTAAATTAGAACGCTTCACCGTTAATACAAAAACTGAACTCATTCCGTGACTTGTAAATAAATTTATCCGTTTATTGCAATCTCTAGGAGTATAAATTATTTTGTACAGTTAAACATATTAGCACAATCAGTATAAATTTGAACAAACGATCTTCCAAAAGGGATCATTTCGCATTCGTCGTGGGATTTTCTGCTTACGCTTGAGATTATGCAAATTTCAATGGCCATCTGTATCAGGTATATATTCGTAAAATTGGGCAACATAATTCGTACTTTCGGTTTCAATTAAAATTAGTGCAAGGCCTTTGTCCAACGATTAATATTCCGCACGGCGTCTATAGTTTCGAATGCTGTTCGCCAGGCAACAGGCGAAAACGAATCCCACAAACTGAAAGAAAAGTGAATGGTGTATAAGAAAATATAAGTGCACATTTCTTGTTTCTATAAAGAATTTTCTCCTAGTAAAATACATAAACCACCATTTAGTAGTTTATTTATGGTAAAACACCAAACTAAACTGCTAAGCTAGGGAAAAGTATCACAATACTTTGTGCATTTTAGTTATCCCCAAAAAAGAAGCACCTAGTTTCGATGATCAATTGGGTCTGATTCATTTACTCTGGGCGAAGACTTACTTCAACGGCGGCAATGACCAGACCGGCATACTTGATGATGTCGCTGTTCCTGTCCCAGAAGTCGACAAAGGTGACCTTGCATCCCCGCTTGTAGACGGTCTCAATGCGGCAGTTGTTGGTGTCGCTGCAGCAGGAGGGAGGCAACCTGCCTTGGAAGGAGTAATCTGTGTAGCCACTGCGTCCGCAGCATTTCATCTGTGTGGCAGAAAGTTAGTTAAAGATGTGTCGGATGGCATCGCTATCGTAGGGATAACTTACGCTGATCTGAATCGCGTCCATGTAGTCGGAACGACGGGTGCGATTGTCCCAGGCCTTCTCGACCACATCACCCATGATCTCCAGGTACTTGTCCTTCTGCACCCACATGTAGATGACCAAAGCCAATTGGCCAATCATCAGGACGAACAGTAGAATCGAGTACTGTCATAAAGACCACTTGTTTAGTAATGAATGTCAAGGTGCAGGGTATGTACTCTACCGTCATGGACATGCAGTACGACTCCCGAATGGCTCCGCAGCAACCGAACCAGGAAATCAACAGGATGATGGTGCCCAGGATGATCATCGTCACGGGCACCTGCTGGGTTCGCAGGGCTTCCGCGAAGTCATCGATGTTGTGGACTTTGCTGAACAGCAGAGCTCCGAAGACGATCAGCAGGATGCCGCATATCTGAGGAATGGAATTGGTGAGTTAAACAAACACAAGTAAGTCAATCCTAAGCCAACCAGTCTAATTAAACTATATTACTCCAGGCTTCAGATTTTGGGAGAAACTACTTTATATCCTATCATATTTTATGCTGGTAAAAGTTTATAAATATAAATGATTTGATTATCAAATTGTTTGTTTTGAGTATTGCAATACAAAATTACCTGTATCTCCGCATACAGAAAAATTAAAGAAAATCATAATCAACGACCTGAGAATATTTATCCAAATAACCGATTGTTGCGTATCACCTATGTATCACCAGCTTTTTAGTTTCATTAGTTAGAAAAATAACTAGAACTTGTCGTGTGCAGAATATCAAATTGACTATTTGCATGCCTATCAAAGGCTTATCTTTTATCAATCCGATTGGTTTCGTTAATTATGATAATACATAAAAACGCCTGACCATCTGCGATAACTATCAACAACATATTATATTTACTTTGGCTTGGCTTTGATTTTTATCGGCTGACGTAGTCAAATCCCCAAGCTATTGGATTTCTGCCAAACTGCAGCATGACTCAGCCGCCGAGCTCACCAGTTCATGGGATCAGATCGGATGGGATCGGTTCCGGAATCCAGAAGAGAGCACCATTCCGACACTGCTCTAATTATAATACTATAACCCAGTACACCCACTCGTCTGGCGTTTCTAGATCGCTCGGACAACCAACACCCCCACACCCATCTGTGGAAAATCGAGTTCAAGTGTGCCGCCAACAAGCCCCTCCATTTCCATTTCTTGATGTGCGTGTGTAATGAAATTTTGTTGTTTCGTCTCTCAAATGGGAGCAAGTTCACATTTAATTAAGTCAACTATTTTTGGGTGAGGCCCCCCTTGAGCCATTACACAACTCGGAACATGGCCAGACGGAGTGGGAGACTTTTACAGAGAAAAAAAATATTAATATGTTTCCATGTTAGTTATAACTACGGATGATAGCTCTTGATCAAAACAAATGACCTCTTTCCCTTTTCCCCCATTTACAATGAGTGCATTTTCGCTTTATGCATTTTATATATCGTAATCCGCACTCATATTAGGTTTTTCCGCCCTTAGAGAATGACTGCCATGTTTGCGTGACGCGAATAATGTGGTGGGCCGCCGACGCAGTAAGATTTCCCACTTGCAAACCCAAACCTTGGGCGCCAAACAGGTTGCACGAAGTACAGTTCCACCTGGCGGTGCAGTGACTTTGGGGCAGTGAGTTAGAAGTTGCACAACAATATCGAAATGCCACCGTTGGCTGGCGTTTCAACGATTGTTTGGTTGCCGTTTGAAACCAGTTAACCTCGCGCTGACTCCAACTAATGGGATGCATGTTTCTCTGGGGCTCGATTGTGGGGAACTCTGTGGCACCGAAGCAAAACAAACTCGTTTTGGGAGCCCGTAGTAAACATATGTATATGTACGCAGTATACACAAATTTATACAGAATTTTTTTGGGTACCGCTACGTCACAAACGTAGCCCAATTTTAATAACTGGTTTGGAAATGCCGATGATCTGATGATCTCAAGCTCTGCCTTCTGCGCTTTTAAATTGTACTTTCTCAGCCAATACTCAAAACAGCAAATTTATGAAAACCGGTTTAATTCGTTATGATTTCACTGCGAGCCTAAAAAGCTGAGAACCGATGTAAGCGCTAAAAAATTATGAAATCTAGAAGCTAGATGTGTTTTACTCACCGAACAGAGCAAATTAAATATAAATAGGATATATTTAACCATGGAGATTCCGCAGCTCATTTTGTCTGAGTTTTGCCAGAGATTGCTGTTGGAGATGGATGAAGAACTGCAACTGAATGTTTGGTAGACGAAAAAATGGAATGGAATTAAGAAACTCAGATACAAGCGTACAAAGTTAGGTATTTCGGCATTTTATTTAGAAAACACGCACACGTACACACACAGGCACACGCAATGATGTCATCTGTGGTAAAAACATTTCGCTTATTTAAATATTTAAAAAATGCTGACGTTCCTCGCTCTACTGGGTGTGAAAATTAGCTCACGATCACGTACCGCCAGGGCATCGATTGGCATTTGATTCGTTGTCGTTGGGCAAGTCGCTGGCTATTCCCTTTACTATGCCTATATGCCTTTGAGACTGACTTGTGTACTTGTGCTCGGGAGTTTGTAAACAAATGCTGTCTTATATCATAGTTGGTACAAAAGGCACAATAAAAATATAGAGAGTAGCTGGCCATAGAACTAACTTAATGGTAGCCACGTAGCCCTGTAACTAAGCTTGAGGCAGGAGCGTGGATATCGCAATCAGCGCACTAGCTCCGGCAGCAGCTTCTCCTTGGGCAACCAGCGCTGCCTCAGTTCGTTATAGCGGCGCCAGATGTAGGGATAGCCGGAGGCCCAGGACAGAAAGGCTTCCTTCTCCGCGGTGGTCTGCTCCACCTTCTTCAGATGCTGGTAGTACTTTCCGTTCCTTTTAACCGCAGCAGCGGCATCCTGCACGAATCTGGCGAAGCGCAGCTTGAGCAGGGTCTCCGAGACGTCCAGCAGACGGTTGCCCCGGGGCGGATGGACCAAGCACAGCTGGCAGACTACAAAGTCCTGCCCCTTGGCGGACTTTAGGGGCAGGAAGGTGGCTTCGCGGCCAATGAGGCACTGCTGCAACCAGGAGTAGCCGTTAGCATTGACGCGCACGCCCGGCAGCTTGACGGGCAGCAGGCGTTTGCGGCTGGTAAAGATTGGGATCAGCGGCCGGTGCTGGATCATCAGCAGGGTGTCCTGCTCCTGCTGTTTGACCCCGGCGATCCTGCCCGTGTGCATGACGCGCTCGTTGATGAGGCGTTCCGGGATGTGCGAGGGCTGCTTGAACTGGCGCACCAGGTAGGCTGGCTTCCTCTTCGCATAGGCCACGGCCAGCATGAGAGCCGAGGTGCCGTAGATGGCAAGCTCGCTGCCGCGGGTGTCCCGCTCGAGGAAGTTACATAAGCCTTGGTACTTGGCCACCACAAAATCCTTGGCCGACTCCATTGGATAACTGGAAAGTGGTTGTCACTGGTTAGGCTTTTTCGGGCTGCGCGCCGCAACTGGAGGATCGCACTTTACCACTTGGGGCGTTATGTTGCTTTGCTGGCCTAATCTATATGTAAAACCCTGCTAATGGCTAATTTTGTCGCTGATTCCGCTTTTCTCGGCTGCAATTCTGTTTTGCTACTGAACAAACTTTAACATTTGCCTCACTGCAGTGCGAGCGGAACAACTAGTGGGTCTGTCGAGATCGCACTTGACACCTTACAACACTGGCAGCTGCGCTCTTGCTCATTCACACTCACACACACAAGCACACGCAGTTTAAAAACAAATCTCACACACACACCTTGAGTATTCCGCGGTTTGCGTTTGCTGAATGAATTTACGCGCGCTCCGTTTTTCGAACCGTTCGTGAGCAGTTCACGATGCTAACTGATCGGTCAAAAGCTGCGCCAAAGCGATACAGCAGCTCCAACCGCCTGTTGCGTCGCATTCACACACACAAGGCCACACACATACACTGGCATAATTTGTTTTGTTTTGGTTCGTTTTGCCCCCACCCCCTTCCCACAACGGTAATTGCTGTAACTTGTTTTCCACTCTCTGTTACCAATCGCGCTGACTAAACCCTTTGTTTATTTATGCGAATTTGGTGCGGTCGAACTTTGTTTTTGCCCACCAATGGGAAATTAAATTATAGATTCGCCTGAAATGGGGAGCAAAAACCTCACGTTGAAGATATAAAAACATTGTTATTTTGTTTACATTTCAAAAAGTTTTTATAAGATCGTGGGTCACATAAGGCAGCCACAAAAACAGGAAAAATGAGTTTGCACGTATCTCGGTATTTTGAACAATCACACATAAGTTACAACTCTTGTTGAAAAATTTAAAAAAAAGTATTTCGAAAGATTAAAAGTAACAACAACTATAAAGAATATTTGCTGATTCAGCTTAGTGAATAGATAAAGAAAATCCGTAAGTGAACTTAGCGAAAAGCTAAGTAAGCATTTGAGTTACAGAAAAATGACTCAAAACCACAAAACTCTCGATGGGATTTCCACTGGCGAACGTGTTTTTTGCGGTTTTCAGCTTGTCGTGGGCGGATTTTCCATGAAAGTGGCCTAAACTCAACCAGTTTGGGCCGATGTGCTGCAGGTCTGGTCTCAGTAGTCACCCTACTATGGCTTCGGGCAGGGCTTCCGTTTTTAATTACCGGACAGAAGGGCGTTGTAATTGTGTGTAGCTTCTCCTTCTCCTCACACCAGCAACAACATCATAAACTGGTTTACAGCTTACGTAATCCAATGAAAACGTGGCTTGGAAGCATTATATTCGGATTTGGGGGAGAGCGCCAACTGTCGCGCCCGCTGACATTCCTAATTAACAAGTGTGCTCCGCACAATTAACCTCACGTTGTTCCGTATTTAAATTCCGTATTTCACAGCGCCCGCCACACGAAGAGAAATTAGAATCCGCATCGATTTCTGTTCGGAAATCGCACTATCGGAATGGAATTGCGAATTTGAATGTATCTAATAGATACCTGCTATAAAGATCTCCTTCATGAATTCCCTACATGTAAATGTAAATCGGCAATGCTTCTTATCTAATTCTGTTCCAGTAATTTTGAATTCAGCACGAATAAAGCATTCCTTTTCCCTACCGGAAACTAGAAAAAACACTATATAAAGCAACATTTTGTTACTGTGTTGGCTTCCCAATTATTGACAAAATAGAATGAATTATGAATCATTTGCTTGCACTTCTGGTTAGCTTCCTCGAGCGAATACTTTCTGTAAACGTCGAATTAGCGTCAAATTAATGACTTAAGTGAGATTGTCTCCCAAGGGGAGATCACTTATGGGACAGGAAAAGCCCGCGCAAAAACCTTATGCTTCCCATGTGGGCGGGGTATCAACTGGCAACACAGTGAACAAAATTTCAATCAAACAAAAGAGTGAGAAATTTAATAAAGTTAGCATTGTTAGCGTTTAAAGACACTACACCTTGGAAATACACCTCATGGAAATATGTTTTCGGATTGCAGCTGAGCAAACACAAAAAATGAAATTTTTCTCAGACTTTCAGTATCAGATATTAATACAATGAAAGTTTGTTATAAAAAGCAGTTAAGTGAATACATATTCCAAAATCGCAAATCGCAAGAGTAGTTGTTACTTTAACGAATTATTGTCTACATACCTTTGTATAGGATACTCTATATTCTATAACTATACATCTATAAATATTCAAATTTCTATTCCCCAGAATTTAATAAACTCCAGCGAGCTAGATCAATTTGGCTGTTGGCCCCACGTGTAAAAGCCAAAGTGATTTTGTATCGTATTCACCACAAAGTACACCAATCCATTTACACCAGTCACTATCCAATTACAGTATTGTATTATCGATTGGAAAATAGGGACGCCATAGTTGTGTGCTTTATTTCGTGTATCCGACTCCCCGTGGGAAGCGTAGTCAGTATAATGTCCATTTAAAATCGTAAGTATATCAGTGAGTGAGTTCCGTAGCGACAAATAGGGGGTTAGCTCACAGTCGTGGCTAGTACAATCGTCGCGTATAATGCATCTGCTGGCCAGGAGGCGGCTGGGCGGACCCGGAGACGGATCCGGACGGGGCTCCCGGCTGGCCAGGCAGCATGGCCAACTGTTGCCGAGCCATCTGCTGCTCGTGGGCGGATCCACCTCGTCCAGGGGCATAGCCCTGTGTGATGCTTCCGGCTGTTTTCGGATTCTGTGGAGGAAACTGGTCAGGTGTTAGTCAAACTAGTCAGACTATTGCTTTTAGTTCTTCCTTTTAAATTAGTCAAATATGTTAGTTGTGTTATGATATGTTATATGTAATAAAGCCTCATCTTTGAAAATTAATTTCAAAGAAGCAACTTGTTTGAATGAGAATTCTGGGACGATGCAATGCATAATTAGCCACATATAAATAGATATTATTGTTGAGAATGAGACCCACCTGGCTGCTGCTTATCTGCAGCACGTTACTGTGCAAAGAGAGTTCGTTGAGCAGCGGCTTGAAGATGACGCCCTCCGGCAGCATGTGTGGCGGAGGCGGGACGTGGCTTGGCGGCTGGCCGTCGTGCTTCACCTCGATGTGGTAGCGGTCCGGTAGCTTCTCCATGGTCACGTGCGGCTGGGAGGCCTTCACCGAGATGCTGCCGCCAGCTTGAGCCACCAGGTCTGCCTGCGAGATGGTCGGCTGGTCGAGGTTGATGTGGAGAACTTGCATTGGCTGCGACTGAGACGGTGCCTTGGGCGACTGCGAATCCGGCGGCTTGCTGACCGTGGCGCTGGGCAGATCCACGTGGTAGGCCTGGCGCAAGGGAAGGTTGTAGTTGTAGATAGACTGCAAGCGGGCGTCCGCCTGGTGCTGCGTCGTCGGCGGTGGAGCGACAGTCTGATAGAAGACCGTTCCCGTGCCCGGATACTGCGCCGATGTCTCTGAAAGAGAAGGAAAGCGAGTGTTCATTGGAGAATCTTGGATGCGATCGTTCCGACGGAGGATCTCGGGTTTGGTATTGCAAGTAAGGTGCTTACTGTTCCATGATAATCTAGCATAGTCCGCGGCACGACGGTAGTCATCGTGTTCTGCGAATCGATCGTAAACAAATAGCGAAATGAACATAAGTTGTGTGCCTGTGTTATTAGAGGTTAGTGTGCGCAGTAAAATGGGTTTCTCATGAACAGCACGGAGTGTTAGCGAGCAGTTAATCAACAACAGCGAAAGCTACGCACAACAGATCAACGCGAGTTTGCAGTTGAATTTTTAAACTCGAGCTATCTGCCAGGAAGCCCTAAATACATATGGTTTTATACTATAAAATGCGGTAATAATAATGTCCTACTTTTTATACTATGAGAAATACAATAAATTTAAGAAACCAATACAAAACCTAATCATTTACTTATACGATACGATTATATTTTTTTAATTTTTCCCAATTAGAAATTCAATTTAAGAGTTATTAGTGCTAACATTCAATAGATCTTATGAACTTTAAAAGGCACTTCGATCAAAATGCACAGCTGATGATATCACAAAAACCACTAATATTTGTTGCTCAGTTCAATGACTAATCAAAATATGAGCAGATCCTATACTCAAGCTAATAAAACCCATCTGAAACTGCGTGCATGTTTTTGACTGCCTGACGCAGCGTTCACTGTGTCGGAGGCCCAGGGACCACATTGTTGACCTCTTCCTGGCTTACTCTGCTGGGCGTAGCTGGCGGCGCTCTTGTAGTAGGCCTGCTGCTGACTCGGCGGCGATGGACTCCTGCCACGTTTTCCTGGCTGTCCGCCGGACGGGGGCTGTGCGAAAAAGAAGACTATTAGAACCCGAATCCTACAGTTGTGCACAGTGCAGACCTTTTGCATCAGCGGATGGTGCTGGTGTTGAAGGCGCAGGGGCGGCAGGAAGACCGGGCTGCTGGCCGCCGCCTGCTGAATGGCGAACAGTTCGTTCTCCTTGGCTAGTTTCTTGCGCGTTTCGTCCTCGTTGAGCACCTTCTTAAGCTGGACGGTGAGCTGATGCTTCTGGCTGTGCAGGTCGGCCAGCTGCTCGTCCAGTCGGGTGATCTGGCCGCGTGTGTCGTCCAGGGCCACCTGGTTCTGGCGCTCAACCTCCTCGCGCTCCCGTCGCAGTCGCTGCTCCTCGCACTGCGCCTCAAACTCCTCCTGGCGTCGTTGGCGGTCCGCCACGATGAAGCCCTTCAGTGCACCACGCAGCTTCTCCGCCCGCTCGGCTTTTGCCGCCTGGGCAGCCGCGTTGCTGTTGTTTACCGCTGATGCTGGCGGCATCTTAGTGCTCTGCTTAGTTATCTTGCCAATTTTATAAGCGTTCGTGGACGACCGGGCAATCGCGACTGTTCGACCGATCCGACCGAGGGGCTCCCCAAGTGGAATGACGTGCTGGTGGCGGTGGGCTGGAATCCGGGTGGACGCCGCTACGGGTATCAATTGTTGGGCGTCTTGGGATTACTGCAAATTCTCAGCGCCGTGCCGCACTTTATTTTTGGTCACTTTCAGCACGGTTTTTGTGGTAAACAATTTGTTGAGTGAGTGGGATGTGCCGACCAGTGTTGTCACCTATCGATTATTGGGCCAAGCTAGCTACTAAATAGCTACTTTTCAGGTTGTGGTGCCAAATTGTAAATATACGTACGTGGAAATTGCCTACAAATATAACCAATTAGGCTTTGAAGTTCAATATTCTTTTGTGGTACAAAAGAACTGAATAAGAAACACAAAATTTAAATATCTTGAAATTCTGACACGGACTTTCAACAGGAAAGCAACGTCCATATAGACCAAAATATAAAAAAAACATTTTATTCCTATTCGATAGCCATCGATTAGCTTTAAACTACCTTGTTTTATGTTTTTCCCTCTTCTCAATTTTCCGAATAATTATAAAATCGACGTAAGACATTCTAGAATCAATCGATGCTTATAATCGATGCTTATACACATCGATATGGCAACACTCATGCGCGGTGTCTTGCGGCTATAGCGCTGCGGTCACACTAGAATTGCAGTTGGTGCGGGTGAACGTGTGAACGCGACTCGAAAAATACAGATTACACGGATTATACGGATATTACGGGAGTTGTACGGAGACGCGACTGAAAGAAAGCCGTGAAATGTGTTCAGTTACGAGCAGCAGCCATTAGCCCATCAGCAGTGTTACAAGTTAACAGTGATACAACGTGCCTGGAAACGCAGCCACAGAACAAAAAGAAAAAGCAAAAACGTCGAAGAAGCAGCAGCGGAATAATCAACAAAGGCGGCAAACATGGCGAGTGAGTAACATCGGGGCATTTCTCCGCCTATGGAGCATCCCATACAACATACAGCAGACCCCGGATTCCTTTTCCGTTGCATAAACAAACGCAACTCATGCGAGTCATTGCATTGCAGGGCCGTTTTATGGCTGCAGTGCAGCATTTACGAGCTGCGAAGACTTCCAAATCGCTGCCAGGTGTCGGAGGTAGTTGCTCCGAGCAGGGGAAGTGTGGTGGGGGTGGGGGCTGTGCGGTGCGGTACGGCTCCCTAGACAAGATGAGTGTGTGCCGGAGACAAGTGAGAAAAATCAATACCTACGCTCCCCACTCCACACTCCTCGCACAGTGGGCCGGTGGGATTAGGCAGATGCAGCGCTCCTGCTGCTGCGCGCACCCACTTATCGCGACCAACAGTGTCAGCGCTTCCCAATCAGAAATTCCGCTTTTTTATCCTTTAATGGCCCCGGCAGTTCTGGCGGGATCTAAGTCTAAGCGGCTAAGACACCGGCCACCACCGTTTGGCACGCACCCTCCACCCGATCCTTCCACTCCATGGGAATAGGAATGGGAACTGGGAACAGCAGTGACGACGCATTAATAAATGAGAATGTGCCTTCTGCGAGGTGCCAGGTTTACCGGCGTGTCTCAACACTCCCCACAGTCCTCACAATTCGTTTTATCCCCAGGGGACGTGATATAACAAACAAAACACAGAATTAATGCACAGGGAGAAATCAGTTCCATCTTTGTTGATTTGATGACAGAACATTATAATACATATTTATTATGTGAATTGCAAAACTATCATACTTGTGATTAAGCTTAAATCTTGTACTATTCAGTTGAAGTAGTCATTGCCAAGATAAAGTTGTGATTAACTAAAAAGTCTTTTAGTTATACATGCCAATGTAAACAAATTCGGTTGTTTCTTAGTGTAGCCGGATGTATAACTAAATAATTACATACGCACTGAGTGTATATTTGGGTCAGTCACCAATGAGAATTGTTAATCGTAAACAAGTCTCTAAACTTCTTGGTTTTCAAACGCCACTGCACAGAGTCAACACATAAACACATAAACACTGCCCACAGACTGTACTGTTTGTATACCCTTTCCCGAGGGGAACCTGTGCAGAACGACAACACACAGCACTTGAACGCGCCGGCAATCCCGGCCTCAAAACTTCCCCTTTTCTCAGGGGCGGTGGTGCATCCCAATCCCCACACCACTGTATCCCTCACTTGTCCATGTAACCCCCCAGCTGCGCCCAGTGTAGCGAGACCCATTCGCACACTGAAAACAATTCCGTGGCTTCCATATATTATATATATATTATATAGAGCGTTTTTAAGACTATGTAGAATGTTTTGAAATCAAATGAAAGGCCAATGAGATAGAAGCATCTTTAAAGTTCAAGGATGTTGGCAATATGAATATAAATCTAATAGTTAAATATGAAAGCGAATGTCTATTATTTAAATGAAATGAATGCCATATTCAGACACTACTAGTACTAGTGCTACCTTCGTTTACCTTCGCTATTGAATTTGCTTCCTGTGCAGATCCCAGCTGCGAGATGGTTGCCATGTCCTCCCTGCGGCTCAGTCACTTTGGACTTTAATTGGTCCTTTGTGACTGCATTTGTCGACGCTTTCGCTCGGCATCTTCGACACAATTTGACTGCTGTTCCTGCGGCTGTGGCTTCCATCAACCCCAAAGCTCGGACTCTGATACTGACGACGATATCAGCTGCCAAAACAGGCAGCTCCCCCGCCAGATTCGAGATTCCAGATTCCGGAGCTGCTGCCTCTTTATTGTTATTGTTATTATTTTGGGCTTTTTCATTCGTTCCACGCAGCTTACCCAGATTAGCTGGCTGTTATTGTAGTTTACCCGGCCCCGAATTTATTGCCTCCTTCTTGCGTATTCCGGCCTCGTTGCTTCATTTGCCTCAAATTCAGCTGGGTGACTTGTGATTTCCCTGCCCATCCTGCCCCCCCTCCACTCGCTTTATTCTTTTTACTGCTAATAAGATTTTGGCCCTTCTAATGGCCTTGAGAATGAATGAGGCGAGCAGGGCGGCGAAATGATGAAAATGTGGGGTGGCTAGAGCTCTGTTTTAATTGAGTTTGTGCCCTATTCAAATTGGCATAGAAATTAATTTCAATTAACTTGGCAGTCTCTTCGAGGAGGACAAGTTGTGCAGCATACTTCTTGGGGCCAAAAGGGGGAATCCCCTAAATGTTCAAGTGCCTTTCGAAGTGAAAAACTTGTCTGCAAACTTTTAATTTATCCACTTTAAACGTTCAACGAAGCCATATATTTGTGTCAACTTATATTTGTGTCAACTTAAGTTCGTGAAATCGTTGGTATTTACACGGCACCTGACATAATTTAAGTGTACATGGGAAATCAGAATTAAGTTATCTTTTCTCAAGTGTTCACAAAAATTGGTTTTACATGCAAATACATACATACATCCATACACTACATAAAATCCTTATTGACCCAGTGGATTGCCCCAGAGAAACCAACCAAAATTTAAAGTTTACAAACGAACAGAGAAAAAAGTATCCTTTTTTGTCTACTCACGCTGCTGGGAAGAAGGAGAAAGGAACCAGGAGCCGGAGGACGACAGCTCCACAATGCACCGAAGGAGGATGCACCTGTGCGTGGACAACGTGGTGAGTGACCTGTGTCTGGGACACTACGAGCAGGCGCTGAGGCGGATCAACGAGGGTCTGGATGGCTTACAAGACCACGAGGAGATCATGGCGCTACTAGAGCTAAAGAACATCCTCGTGAGACTCAGACTGAAGGGCGAGGCCCAGCGGACCATAGGCCCAACTCGCCAATCGGACGCCCTGCCCCACGGATTCACTCTCGCGATGCTGGACGTGGTGCAGAAGGTACTGCAATGCCGCAATCACTACGAGGTGCTGCGCGTCTCTCACTATGCCACCTACTCGGAGGTGAAGCGGGCCTACCACAAGCTGGCCCTGCGTCTCCATCCGGACAAGAATAAATCCCCTGGGGCTGAGCAGGCCTTTCGCCGCATCAGCGAGGCGGCAGACTGCCTCACGGACTGCCAAAAAAGAATTGAGTACAACATTGCAACGGCAGTGGGTGACCACTGCCACGACCAGGATCGCTCAGAGTACAAGGATTATGGCGGGGAGAGCGAAATCCATGAGGAAGATTATGCCGATCAGGGAACCGCTTTTCGACGGCCTTATCAGTCGGCCAATCAGCGGATGCCCCAGCGACAGTCACTTTACCAAACAGAGCAACTCGTAATCGGAGTGGTGGCTGCTCTGGTTTTCCTCTTCGTCACCATGCACTACATCACAGCCGCTCCTGCTTACAGTTTCACGCCAACCAGGTGAGTTCCAGACTCACTCGGCTGCTGAGACGCCTGCATACAGGTCCAATCTTCCAATCTTTAGAACCCACAGCTTTCGTCGGCTCAGTCAGACGAGGCATGTGGCCTACTACATGAACCCGACGGATCTGTCCAAGTACACAGAACAGCAGTTGGCCAAACTGGAAGCAGAAATCGAGGAGGTTTACATCTCGGACCTCACACAGAGGTGCAGGCAAGAGCGGACTTTGAGTGAGGACTATAAAACTTTGTCCAGTTACCAGCACTTCAAATTACATCTGCTTCCAGGGGATACACTGTTCCTTAGGGCGAGACAGGGAAACAACCAGAAGTTGCTCCAGCATGTCGGCCACATGCCCACTCCCGCCTGCCAGGCGTTACTCCAGCTGGGAAGGTCTAGTCACAACCCACTGCTGCTGGAGAATGAGTCTGTGAAGGAGGTCTAGTCCACCACAGATAGTCTTTAGTATTTTATAGACAGATGTAAGGATTAGTGCACCGTGTAAATAAAGAGTAGCTTATAAAAACATGAAAAGCTTTTATTATATAGTTAGTATATTGTACATTGCATTTTTATTTCTAAAATGTCCAACAGTTTTGTTGAATTTAAACTTTCAGCAACGTTTATTAGGCACTAACAGCATTTCACTTACATCACCCAGTTATCCATGCAAAAGGAATCATTTCGTTGAATTATACGGACGGTTCCCATGGCTACCATTTTCTGTGCCAGGCCTCTTTCTCCAACTTAACCCACATTTTCCGAATTTTTCGTTGGCAAGAGGCCCAAAAAGGCAACAATACAACTAAAACCGACATTAGCGTCGCAAGTTGCACATGAATTAAACATGCAGCAACAATAAGTTTGCACTAGTTTTGCTGATTTCTGTGCCGTTTGCTATTTGCTACTTGCTATTTTTGTATGTGGCCAAAGTCGGTGAATCGTTAAATGGAGAAAATAAAATACCTCTACGGACTGCAAATAAAACGCAGGCCAAAGTTCCCAATCATACCCAGAAATAAGAAAAAACAGAAATACGAAAATAATATAAAGCCATTGCCCCAGAAATTCAGGCGTATAAATGCCTTGAACGAATCCCGCTTCCGCAGCGTAAAGCTAACGAACTTGCCACGGAACTCGAACGGAATGGGTGGAATGGATTGATGGCTGGATGGCAGGATAGGTGGATAGATGGATAGATGGGTGGGCGGATGAACGAGTGGCATGGCATACTCTGAATACCAGCGAGTACCAGTTACCGAAGCAAACGCAAACATTCAGAGGCACGCAAAAGGCGGTGAAGCAGCAACCGAGACGCATTAAGGAGGTCTGCTCTGCTTTGGTCTGGTCTGGGCCACCTCCTGTCAGACGGAAGTGACGCTACTATTGCCACTGCCACTGCACCTGTTCTCATGCATCCCTCACCTCAACCCTGTCAACCTGCCACCTGTCCAATTGCATTCAGTCAGCTGCGTCGGGCAAACAAATACAACATTCCCCTTTACCTGGACATGCAGATGCATCCCGTAGTGCATATACACATTTCCACTGGGTGCGTTTCCATTTGAAGGGTATATTGGGCTCCTAATCTGTATGGCAACATCTGAAATACTTCCACAAGTTTTCATACGGAATAAGACAGTTTAAGAGGGGAACGACCTATAAAGGTCGAATGGAAGGGTCTGAAGTCGCTTTGAAGATAAATATTTTTATATCCATTTACTATTTATGCCTGAGGTAATCAAACAACTTTTGTTTTTAAAAGTGAAAATTGTATTACAATAAATTTTACAAGGGTCTAGTAAGTCATATCGCCGCTGACATCAGCCTTTGAATGAGTATTCTATTATGTTGTTGGCCAATCTTATGTTGTACAATTTGTTTTGTTCCTTTACCATTAGGGTACCCGAAAGTCGGTACCCTCGAATGCAGCCAGTGCACTTGTGCTCTCTTTAGTTGGGGTTACATTTCTAAGTGCAACTTGTCTGGCAGTTAGTGTGCTGTTCTGCATGCTGCTTTAGCTTCAGCTGCGGCTGTTGCGTCCTTTGTTGCTGTTTCTATGCCAAATCGTGAATGCTGCCTCCGTTGATGATGTGGATGATGATGACGACGATTGCCCGCCCGGCTGAAGGGTTTTCTTTGCTTTTTGTTTCACTTATTCATTATTTATGCTCCACAAAGTTTGTTCAATTGCTAACCCAGTCCACAATGTCGCTGTTGCTGTTGCTTTTACTGTTGCCACCAACTGTCGCCAGTTGTCGAGCGCCGGAGTCTGGCTCTTGCCCTTCGTCCTTCGTCCTGTGTCCCTTGTCCTATTGGAATGTAATTTCCAGCGTGTGTACTTGGCGGCAGGAAAGGTCGGACTGAAATAATAATATTGTGATAATGTTCCTAATAGGTTTTTATTTCGAATATCTGAAATGGAAATTTAACAAATATAATATATATTCTGGGTATGGGTAATTTCTTTAAAATTCATTATGTTATAGTAAACTAATTCGTTGAAATATAACAGAAAAGCGTTCGACCATATAAGTATATATATTCTGATCAGACAATAGCGATCGATATGACAAGATATTATAATATTATAATTATTTAATGTCTTTGATATGACATGTCGTCTGTCCGTTCGTATGAAGTGAGATTAGATACAGATCCAGAGCACAAACCAGCGCATGTGCCACCCACTCTAACGCCACAACCGCAAACTTCAGTGTTAAGAATCTCTTCGCACTTCTACTAGTAGGTATCAGATAGTCGACTATAGCGTTCTCTTTTTTAGATTCATTTTACTATATTTAAATCGTTGTATTTTGCAATAATAACCTAATATATCATCATACTTTTTTCTTTATTTGTCCGTGACCAGGACTCGTGTAAATCGTTGGCCATCCTGGGTCCTTTTATAACTTGAGCCATCTGTTTGTTAGGCAAAATGAGGCTTTAATGTGGCACACGCTTCACAAGTTTTCTCGAACGTTGCCAATGTCTTAAAAACGCTTCGAACTGCAGATTGAAAGACGCAAAAACGCTTTCTATTCCTGAATAAGGAATGTTCTTTTCTGCCAGTCCACAAACCCATAAAATGCTTTGAAAGCATTTGTCTTGACTTTGTCCAGCCAATGACGATAATCGAAATAGGCAATCAATTTTGCGGTTCTCAACGTAGACAGTGCAGGAAGGTGGGTTGCGTGCTCCTTGAAGTGGAACGGAATAGAATACCTAAACATACATATACTTACAATGCCGGTACCATTTGAATATTGAATATAGAGAGACGCCGAATTAAATAAGTAAATTAGTTAAAAACCAACAAGTTAAATGGGGCTAAGTATAAACAAACCATTCATTACTTTATTTAAACTTAAAGGTTGGAGCAAATCATCATTCACAGATTGTTCTTAGATTGTTTAAATAAGCAACCTAACCAATATCGATTCTTTACCGCTTTCCGCAGCTGAAATCGACGAGTTGATTGAACGACTGAAGACGACCAGCGTCAGTGCGGCGAACACGACCAACTTGCTCTGCGAGATCTCGGCCACGAAGGATCCCAAACTGTTCGATAAGCACGAGCTGGCGGAGTGCTTCCTGGGCCTCACCAAGTGCGACGACACCAACGTGCGCAAGGAGGCGGCCAAGTGCATTGCGGAGATCACCAAGTCGGAGGTGCAGCGCAAAAAGTTCACCAAGAGGAACATAATAGCCGCATTCCTGGAGTGTTTGCGCCACGTGCCCACGCCCGACGGCAGCATGGAGCTGCCTATACAGATATGTCGGGCTCTGGGGAACATTTGCTACTTGAACGACGAGGCCAGAGACTTAATTCTCGAGCTGGAGGGTGACGCGGTTTTGCTGCGACTGCTGGACATCACAACCATCGAGGACGCGGCCAATGCGGCGCAGTTCATCAAAGTACGTGGTGGTCTGTTGTCCAACTATCTGCTCGGAGGCGAGGGCTTGGCCAAGCGGGCCATGGAGCTGGGCGTGATGAAGAAGCTGCAGGGGATCATAGACATTGGCGCCTCCAATGTGGAACAGCATGAGGATCTGCTGCTGAACACGCTTCCACTTCTCAGTATACTCACCGAAAACGTGGCGGATCTAAACTTTGACTCCTCCCTGAATATCCAGCTGTCTCGCATTCTGGCCGCTTCCACAAATCCCGATCTTGCCGAGATGTGCCTGGAGTTGCTCCATTACCAGGCGGAGAGTGACGAAGTCAAGCTCATTTTGGCCAAGGACGGTCTGTGTGAAACCATCTACAACCTGCTGGAAAAGTACAAAACTCTGGCCAGCACCAGTGAGGCCAGAGCGCTGATGAAGCTCGCCTGCGAACTCATCGTATTAATCCTTACTGGTGGTAAGTTTCGGAGTATATAATGGAGAATATCCATAGTAAACTGAAACTAATTGTTCTATTATGGTTCTAGATGACTCCATGCACTATTTATACACCACGCCGTTGCTGAAGAACATGGTAGATTGGCTGGACTCGACGGACATCGATCTGCTAACCACCGGCGTGCTGGCCTTGGGCAACTTTGCGCGCACCGATAGCCACTGCATCTACTTTGTGGAGCAGCAGACCATGAACAAGCTGCTCAAAGTGCTGGCCAAGAACAACGGCGTCAAGGACGATGTGCGTCTGCAGCACGCCCTTCTCTCTGCGCTGCGCAATCTGGTCATCCCGAAGCCAAACAAAAACGCGGTAATCCAGGCTGGCCTGGTACAGACGATTCTTCCCATGCTTGAAATACACCAGCCACCAGTCGTCTTTAAGCTGCTGGGCACGCTTCGCATGACCGTCGACGGACAGGGTTAGTAGTGGCAATAAATGTATGCGACCCGCATCACTAACATTTCGTTTTGCAGAGAAACTCGCACTGGAGCTGCTGAAGAACAAAACACTGATCGAGCAGCTGGTGCACTGGAGCAAATCGTCGGACTATGCTGGCGTCACCGGGGAGTCTCTGCGCCTCATGGCCTGGCTAATCAAGCACGCCTACCTGAGCAAAATCGCATACGCACTGCCACGCAAGGGCGATGCACCCGCCGAACAGATTGCCGACAAGATCCCACTGACCCAGGACTACGATCGCAGTAGCCTGAGCGAGTTCCTTGCCAACGAGGGAACCGTTGAGGCCATGGTCAGCATGCTCACGGCTCAGCACCTGGTGATGCAGAATGAGGCTTTGATTGCTTTGTGCATCCTGTCCGTGGTGTATCTGTCGCAGGCGAGCGAGGCGGCGCAAGCCCAGCGGCTGCAGGACGAGCTGGTCAAGTGCGAGGTCGGCAAGAAGCTAGCCGAGCTCATCAGCAAGTCGTCGGACACCATGACCAAGGAGATTGTCGAGAACCTGCAGAACTGCGTAAACTTGCTCAAGTCTTCCGAACAGCTGGTGGCGCATCTGGAACAGCATAACATCAACGAGCTGCTAAAGTCTATACCCATTCTAACCGAATATTGCACCTTGTAAGAAAAAAGGGGACGGTTGCATTGCATTTATCCCAGCACCGCAGGATGCCTCACAGTAGGATGGGTCGATTTGTATGATTGAACCAAACATTAGTACGTAAGGGGTAAGCAGTTATCTTTGGAAAATGTTATTTATCTCACTAAAAGGAACGCCAGTACTTATTCGCAATTTCCTTTTACTATTTAATGGCTTTTTTTGTTAAAATGTAATTGCATAATTCCAAAAAGCCAAAGATAAATGTTTGCCACTATTAGTGCATGTTTTTTGAAAAATCAGCCCACCCTTATCCACACAGACACACCTAAAACCGGAGGAAATAGTAGTTTTCACCATAAAGCAACGATTCAGATGTAGACTTGACTGTAGTTTGGTAAGAAGAAAGTGCAGATTGAGATGTTAGGCACACTGGAACACGCGAACACGAGAGGAGCAGAATGTATTTTTTAGACGCAAGCGTATTTTGACTGCATTTATGAGGAGAATCCGATGTAGTGAGGGAAAATCACAAATCGTATGAATATTTATAACATACATAATATATACGTATAAATATAATAATATTAAAAATGTAGCATATTAATCTTTTCTGTTACATGATTTTTAAGAGCACAATAACAACAAATCGTGGTGATATCGCTAAATATATTTAATAAATGTATTTTATGATTGTACTTATAATTTTGAATCGAACTCTTTTAAACCGTTGCTGGCACACACCAAAAACAAAAAAGATAACAAAACATTTAGGCGCACAATGTAATTAAGATATTTTAATTGGTGCACAGACATACACATTGCAAAAACTATATATTTATTGTAAAACTGCGAAGTTATCCAATGCATTTTAAGCTAACTTTTAAACATTAACAAAACTGCAACTCAGTAACAATCAGCAATGCAAAAATAGTTGAAACTCAATAATGCAAATATTTCAATTTTAGGAATCACAGTCGTGAAGTGCTAAACATTTTAACAATTATTATAAACCAAAAACTATAAATTAAACAAGGCACAAATTAAGAGAAATGGTGTTAATATATAAAGCGTTGAAACACCTACACACACACACGTAAATGCGAAAACATATTTATGAATTTTTAACACAATAATGTACATTTGATAATTCAAATAAAATTTGAAATGCATGAGAAATAAGAGAAAACCCCAAAAAAGTGCGTTTAAATTTCGATAGCAAAAGCGGGCTGTTATCGATAGTTAGACTGTTGAATGCTTTGGACTTCCTAGAGAGGCCATGCTAATGTGGGTTTAATATAAAAGTGTAATTTTATTTTGTAGGATTTAGGAGCAATAACCTCTCAGCACCACACATTTATATATTGATTCACTTAATTGTCGCAGTATTTTGATATTTTGTCATTGGTGCATGACGCTCCAGCTTGTGCCATCTCTAGCCAGGCCAAAAAAAACATTCCAATTTCTCTGCTGCGATTTCACTTTCACAAGACAAGGTAAATAAACAACAAACAAAAGGAGCAGCTAAAGCAGGTGAAGCAGGCGTGGGGTTTCAAATTACCCAGTTTCAATAAATAGTCCTATGGCGACGGAGAAAAAGGCAGAAGATTTTGGAGACTCCTCCACGGCGTCCTTGAAAATTGTGCCAAAGGACTATGCATATCCACTTCTAGAGGATCCGCAAGGCGCGCTGACCCCGCCCACTGAGGGCGGGCGGACGCTGGTTACCCGCGGTGGCTTCAACTACTTTCACTACGGCTGCGATGGCCACCAGGATGCTGGCTGGGGTTGTGGCTACCGCACCCTGCAATCGGCCATTTCGTGGCTCCAACGTCGACGGGGCTTAAGCGACCATGTGCCTTCCATCCGGGAGATTCAGCAGATCCTGGTGGCCCTCGGCGATAAGGGTCCACAGTTCGTGGGCTCGCGCGATTGGATTGGCACGCTCGAGGAGTTCTACGTGATCGATGTGCTCCACCAGGTGCCCTGCAAGATTCTTCACGCCAAGGAGCTCGGCTCGGCGGAGATTCTTGGCCAAATTCGGAGCTATTTTGAGAAGTACCAAGGCTTCATCGCCATGGGTGGTCTGGGTGACACCGCTTCCAAAGCCATTACCGGCTACCATTGCAGTGCACGGGGTCGCATCTTCTTGCAGGTGGTGGTGAGTCAGCGGATTACCTCATATTATGAACTGGTGAACTCATCCCTCGCTGCCCTTTTTAGGATCCACATTTCAAAGGCGTGCCCAACCGACAGCAGTTAATAGATCAGGGCTACGTCCGTTGGGTGCCCGTTGACGAGTTCCCTAGCAGCACGTACAACCTCTGTCTCATCCTGCAGCCGTAGTCGCAGCTCTTCGTACCTATTTTAAAAATAAATCCCGCTCAGCTCTTGATTACCATTACTTATTGCAAGTTGCCTTATAGCCACGTTTCTCTTCCATTTTAGCGGCCGCCACTCAATGGACTTTATCAGTTATTAAATCAACCCGCACGATAATGGCTCTGATAAGCCAGCGGCACTGAGGCACAGAACCTGGACAAGCAGCTACTGCCAGCTGTTAAACTTACCAAGCAGCGCAAACATATTGTAAAAGCCGGAAAAGAGAGCTGAGTGAGCATGGATCTGATGCACCGCGCTCTGCTCACCGCCTTGGGTGCGTTGTCCGTGTTCTACGCCCTGGTCAAGATCAGTCTGGGCTACTGGAAGCGGCGGGGAATTCTGCACGAAAAGCCCAAGTTCCTGTGGGGCAACATCAAGGGCGTGGTGAGCGGCAAGAGACATGCCCAGGACTCCTTATTGGATATCTACACCGCATACAAGGGCAGGGCGCCGTTTGTGGGATTCTACGCCTGCCTCAAGCCGTTCATCTTGGCGCTTGACCTGAAGCTAGTCCACCAAATAATATTTACCGACGCGGGACACTTTACCTCCCGAGGCCTTTATAGCAATCCCAGTGCAGAACCGCTCTCAGAGAATCTCCTTCAGCTGGACGGTCACAAATGGCGGTCATTGCACGCCAAATCTGCAGAGGTTTTTACACCGGCTAACATGCAGAAACTTCTGGTCAGACTGTCCCAAATCTCCTCCAGAATTCAAAGGGACCTTGGCGAAAAGAGCCATCAAACTATTAATATAAGCGAACTCGTGGGTGCCTATAATACAGAAGTTATGGCGTCAATGGCCTTTGGACTAGTGGGCCAGGAAAACGTGGACTTTGCGAACTGGACACGCAACTACTGGGCGGACTTTAAGCTGTGGCAGGCTTACCTGGCACTGCAGTTCCCGCTCATAGCTCGCCTTCTGCAGTACAAGAGCTACGCAGAACCTGCTACAGCTTACTTCCAAAAGGTGGCCCTGTCGCAGTTGCAGGAGCATCGAAGGAGGGATCGCCAGCCCCTGCAGACTCTCCTGCAGCTATATTCCAACGCGGAAAAGCCGCTAGCCGACATCGAGATTGCGGCCCAAGCCTTTGGCTTCGTTCTGGCCGGTTTGGGCCCCCTGAATGCCACCCTCGCGTTCTGCCTCTACGAGCTGGCCCGCCAGCCTGAGCTGCAGGATCGAACCAGGCTCGAGATTAATAGGACTCTGGAACAGCATGGTGGCCAAGTGACACCGGAGTGCCTAAGAGAGCTCAGGTTTACGAAGCAAGTCCTGAATGGTACGTAGCAAGAACGGCTAAACAAAGTAATGATCAATCTTTTATAACAAACGAGGAGATACATTGTATAGCTATTACAATACGAAGCTACTATACTGTATAGTTTACATTCAACTGTCCTCCTTTTCAGAAACGCTTCGCCTGCACACGCCACATCCCTTCCTTCTGCGCCGGGCTACCAAAGAGTACGAAGTTCCCGGATCGGTGTTCGTAATTGCCAAGGGCAACAATGTGCTGATTCCCACGGCGGCTATACACAGAGATCCTGGAATATATGAGAATCCCGAGCAGTTCAATCCGGAGCGATTTGAAGAAGAGGCTAAGCAATCCCGCCCGGCAGCCGCGTTCCTGCCTTTTGGTAGTGGCTTGCGAGGATGCATTGCAGCTCGCTTCGCGGAGCAGCAGCTACTGGTAGGCCTGGTGGCTCTGCTAAGGATGCACAGATATGCTCCCTCTGCGGAAACCACGATTCCCGTAGAGTACGACAACCGACGACTGCTCCTGATGCCCAAATCAGACATCAAACTCAGTGTGGAGCGGGTGGATTAGCTTTAGAGGAGGCTCTTTGGAGCATTGCCTATTTCGTATTGTTTGCTTTACAAAGCGTTGTTTTTTATATTTGTATATGCACCCATTTCGTTGATTTCCCTAAGCTGTGGACTTGTGTGATAATGCTGACGATGAGTTCTATAATCTTTTGCACCAAGCTTAACAACGTGAACAAATAAATACTTTAGTTGTTACATATGTATACCGAAATCATTTTTACCATCGGAAAACAGGAATCTTAAAAGGTGCAGATACCACTTATAGATCAATTTATAAAACTACTTAGTTTTGTACCAAAGACATTAAAATAATTGTATTGTCGTTGCGTTGGTTGTACAATGTAACACCAATTTTGTCAGCGTGCTTAGATAATCATTAGAAAAGTGGATCTGATTATAATGAAATTCTGAAATATTGCAAATAATCATTAAAAAAGTGGATCCGATTATAATGAATATGCAGATATTGCAACTACGGTTTCTAGGAACTACGCTGCTCGAAAAAGAAGATTAGTCATTTAATGTTTTTATAGCATAAACTATATTTAGCTTTTCAAAAATGTTGGTTAGTAATACAAATGATATTTTGTTTTTTGTAAACAATTCGCCAAAAAATTTACATACATACATGTAGTTTTGAAGGTTCAGATATTAGGTAACATTTCCGATTCACAGAATCGGTTAACATTTCTGGCTCTTCGTTTTAGCGAGTGTGGCCTTGCTGCTGCTGTTATATTCTCTTGCTATGGTCGCACTACGGACGCGAAATTTCCAAACTACAAGCGATGGCCACACTGACGCAGGCAGTCGACTCTCGAACGAATCGGTCGCGGTTGTTTTACGGTTTTTTGTTTGTCTATAAGATATCCCTTTCGCAGCGAAGGAAACCGAAAATGCACTCGGAAAGTCAGTCGTAGGCGGGACGAAAATAGCGGTAAGCTACTAACTGTTTTCTGGCCGGGAAAGAAGTGCGTGAGCCTATTGGAAGTGCAGTTCGAAATGCGAGCGGAAAAAAGTGTCGGATTCGGTGCGAAAATCCGCGAATAATTGTATGCGATTTCCCGAGGAAAACGGAAAATTAAGCGTCTGTCTGCTGGCCCACTGTGTGTGTGTACGTGTGTCTGTGAGTGTATAACATTACGGAAAACAAAACAACAACAGCAGCAACAACAAGGCAGTCAGGATCACGGTTCTTCGGGGTAGTTTGTTTGAGTTTGAACAAAGCAAAGCAAACGCAAAAGCAGGGCAAAGCACACGAAACTGTGTGGGGGAGAGAGAGAGAGAGAGAACAAATAGAGGGGGATAACGGGAGAATACACCCCACACACACTCACTCCCGCTTCTATCCTTTGTGTGCGCTTTTGCCGCCTGGAAATGCAATGCTACAACAACAACAACACCGGGACATGATGGGTTGCCGGAGTGCAAACAAAAACAACATCGCCTAATTGTCTGCAGCATCGTCGGCCGAAAAATCAAGCAAACGATAGACTTAAGCCGCCCTTGGATATTTTCCAGTCGGAAGTGCACCGTAAGTATCCTTCAAGGGTGCTCGTGAGAAGAACAACATCAAGAATCGAGTGTGGAGTGGGTTAATAATGCCAATTAATTGGGCTAGGAGGGGGGTGAAGAGCGTTGGTTACGAAAATGGATGGGAAGGAAATGGAAGCTGCAATTGACCAACAACAAGTTTGAACCGATTCCATTCCAGTGGAAACGGGGTCCAAGGACTTCCAGTGCCCATTCCAGGCGGTCGTGAGAACCGAAAACTCCTTTCACAGCCAATCCAAACAGGATTTGTTATACACGTTAAAAAAAAACAGTCAAGCGTTTCATCAAAAATGTTATAAAGGTGTTAAAAAGGATTTTTGATAATAATTTGTTTTGATATTTTCATAACAAAATCAACTGCCAATATTTGCAAAAGTTTTTTAATTCATATGATTAAGTGCTAGTGAAGTGTATTGACATGAATTTATTTTGGACGTAGATTAATTGTGCGATTTAAGCACTGCCAAAAAGTTTTCCCAGTGCACAACTCCCCTTTTGAAGTTGCGCGGTAATTGCGCAAGTGCAGGGACTTCTCTTCCGACTGTTACCTGAAATTCGGTTCTTCTGAACGAGATAATTTTTTGTGAGATTCCGCATGGGTCGTTTTCGTGGGGAGGCTTTGTGTTCTTTTCAACTCCTAATCGCAACAGAAACCGGAGAAGCACGTTGACACCCATGGTGCGGACTAAATGCTCGAAAGTTAAGTTCCCATTCCCGGCTCTGTTATCGCACCTCTCGTTCTCTTTGCATACCTTTCAAACGACTTTTGCGCTCGCCGTCGAATGGAGCTGATAAGCGTAATTATTAAAATAGTATGCCCGGGGTTTGTTTACGTCCCGGACTGTTTTCTCGCGCATTTGTCTAAACAAATGATAGAAAATCAGGCGGTGCATTCGCCAAGTCGCTGTATCGTACATTTGTATGTATGTATGTATATACTATACGCTGCTTAGACACAAAGTGGTACTCAAATTCGAAAGAATGCCTTGGGTTATATGATTCGCGTGGAGTAACCCAATCTGCAAACCATCCAACTGCCGCACCTGTGCAATTGCCAAAAACGAGAGAATCCAAAACAGAAAGAAAGATAAAATTAGCCACAAACAGCTGTCGGCCATTTGGAAGAAACTTGCTCCAGCACTGAAAAAAAAAAATTACTACCTCATCCCTGATACTAGGACCATTTGAAGGGAAAGCTTTACTTGCTATACATATTACAAAAAATTACAATGGAATAGGAAATATTAGAGAATACTAAATGCAGGTAATAACTCCTGTAAGCACACCCTGAACAGTTCGTATTTGAGAGTTATTTTTTTCGGTGATCTTACCACGTTTATATAAACAGTAACCAGGCACTTGCGTCTTAATAAAATGCAAACAAAAATGCCCGAAAGGAGGAAAACAAATACCAGTGAATATAAATAAATACCTTGTACTGTGTCCTATGCAGAAAGGCAGATGCACCTGACCATCCACCACCCCCACCCCCGTTCTTTTCCAAGCTGGAGAGCAAGGCTAAAACAAAGAAAACACGTTAACTGTTAGTTAGTTGTGCACTGATGGTTTGGGAAAACCATTAATAACATTTGGAATTTTTATATTCTCGTTCCCATTCACTATTTTATCCGGTTTACCAATAAATGGCCAACTATTTGATACATATTCATGAATCATTTAGCACTTGCTTTCCTTTACAGGTATGGCAATATATTGCGACAACAGTTTTCAATTGGTAAACAAGAAAAAACGGCTGAAAACTTAAAATTTTAACTCACTTAGCCCGAATGTGTGCATTGTTTAGCATTTTGCTGCTGCAATTCGAGTTTTTTGCTGCCCACTTACAAAAATATTTTCGTTTTCGTTTGATTGGTGAACTGCATGGGCGTTCCTTGTTGTGTGAATGAATCTGAGTTTGAATGAGTCCGCTACTCGAGACTGCTGGATCGCCCACTCGAGTGGAATTTTTCGTAACCACTTTTGATTTTTGGGGATCGTCTTAATGAAAATCGTGTCTAATCCAACTCGAGATTTGCCTCAAGCGGTTTTCACTTGGAATTAAAATGCTCATTAAAAAGTATAAAACTTTATCGCTTTCCTGGGTGAAAATGTCAAGGGTTCAGGGCTAGAAGCTTGTTTCTTTTCCGCAAGTGTATTAGTGATTAGTATTAGTGTTTAGATGGCGGGAATGGCAAATTAGCAAAACCAAGATGGCTGTGGAATTCTCCGGGTCGTTTGAGCAACTGGCATTTTCTTATGCAAGAGAAAAAAGCTTTTTACGCTAACAAGACTGGAAAGGCCGGAGAAAGGCAGAGAAATGCCCATTGCTGATGGCCACAAAGCTGTCATGAGGAAGCAGAACAAAACGTGCTGATGGAACCAGCAAACAAAAACATAACAAACATGACAAAGTACGAAGTAACATGTGCCGGCTAACGGCACTCCAGTTATTCATTAATAACCATTGGTCATGGCCAAAACGCCGGCCAGAGAGCTTGAGTGGTTCTGACGTTAATGATAGACAATTTTCGGGCCTTTGTTAAAATTAGTTAATGCAAATTTACCCACCTTAACATTGAGTTGCCGAGAATTTCCGTACTCTAATGAGTTGAGCAAGTTGAGAACAGAGAACAGTGGTTTATCTCAGTGTAAAGAAATATATTTAATGTGCTAATATTATTTTATTCGTTATTTAAAAGATTAAAATAGCTAAACACTTAAACAAAAATTAAAAAAAAAAAAATCCAACAGAGAAGTGGGTTTAAAGCTTTAATGGGGTAATTGATAAATATGTTTTGGCTGTGTTATACGTTTTTTTGACATAGCATCTAATGTTGTAATACGTTTTATATTAAATTTTATTATCCTAAAAATCTTTAGAGTAGGGCACACTTACACCTGGCTATGTTACTACGCAATATCCTAGCCAAATACTGTTTTATTCAAATAACTAAACTGCTGAATTTGGTGTGGAAATTCGCTGGAAAAGAAATACCCGCCGCCATGTTCGCCAATGGGTCATGTTGTGTATCCCGACTTTATTTTCGTTTCGGCTGCCTTGCCATGTGTAAACTTATAAATTTATGCACAAATCGATTAAAGGCCCCGAAATGCCGAAAGTCTATTTCGGGCGGGCAGTTGTGTTTACAGATTTGTGGGCGTTTGCGTTGCAAAATGCGTTGCGTGTTCCACATTTTCCAGAGTTTTAGTTTCTTTGGGCAGATTCAGCTGCCTGTTAACTTCCGATCGATACCCATTGATTTCCACATTCGTGGCCAGAAAAAAACACGTATTTACAGTACTACTGATTAGATAGTGCAGCCTATCAAGGTGGGATGCCTATCAACTTCAATTATCGATGAATTGGACTATTTTACAGAGTGTTGAATGCGCAGCCCGCGAGTTAATTCAATTAAATTCGAATCAAAGTAGCCTTAGGAGTGAAATAGATAGATACATATTTCCCAAGGCATGCTCGCAAACATAAACACTGAGTGTTTTCCGTTTCGCTATATTTTATTCATAGAAAATTTGGGGTAATGAAGTGCCATACGCGTCACTGGGTGTGGATGGGGGAGGTGGGCGGTGCGGCAGTTGGGGGAAGAGAGAGCTAAAGCAGATGCCCTCACAAAAACACAAATCCCAGAAACATCAAATAGAAAATGCAGTGCAAAGCACAGATGACGCTAAAGATAGAAACCCATAGATAAACATGTGTTTCTGCTGGTGACGTTGCCGATTCCGTTCATATAAAACTTGATCTTTTGATTATCATCGTTTTATGCGTTCTTTCCCTTTTTGTTTTCATCGCGCGACCACTCGACACATTTCATTCGATGATCGGCGCTTTCCTAACCACGGATCAGCTGAACCAGACCCCGTACTCAAGATGAGAGATCCCCAGGCCCCCAGACCAATATCAGACCAAGGGCCGAGACATCTCGACACTTGGCTGACCACAGATGGCCAAAGTTGGTAGTGTTGGTGTTGGTGTCAAGTTGTTGATCCCCGTAGTTGTTGGTGAAAGTGTAAAGTCATGACGAGCCTTCCGCTGCTGATGCTGCTGCTGATGCACAATTTGCCGGCTACAACGTATCGCTTTACTTACAACTTACAACCTACAACACATAAATCCGCTAAAAGCCAACCTGACATTAGAGATTTTCGACCGCGCCCCATACTTCACATTTCCAAGTACATATACAATCCCCTAGGCAGCTGTAAAATTATTTCTTTAACCAAATCCCAGCCAGAACTTATGGGACACAACAAGCCCAAGAAAAACAGAACATTATGCGCCGAGTGGATAGGAAAGTCTCCGGCTGTGCATTAAAGTGGAGGGCTTGAAATGGGACATTCAGATTTATTTTCTGGCTATTTTTACTTTTCATCAATAAACAATGTTTTTTAAAAAGTTTTTTAGAAATATGGACAATTGTAATAGATGTTTTCTTAAACTTTAATTAAAGAAATACAAAATTGTTCGTATACTTCATTGTTTAGGTTTTCTTAATGCATAAGTTAGCAGTAATTATTTTTAGAAGAGCTAAGAAGGTGGTTTCAAACATAATTATTGAGAATTATGCGATGGGTGCGCTAAGTACTCCCCAGTTCTGGCTTAGTCTTCAGAGCTATTGCTGCAACACGTTGTTGGTCCACCCTAATATTGCTCATCTGCATTTACGCATAACAAACGCAAAGGGGGAAATTCAAATGGGACAAAAATGGCGGTGCGTGTGCTTACATCTTTTCTAAGCAATTAACGGCAGCAACTCTGTCTGTCGCCCTTGAGAAAAGTGTGTGCCACACTTGCCCCTCTCGGCTTCCCGTTCCGTCTGTCAAGTCACTTCCTGCCATAGAAATCCCGACAGCATGCAACATAATTGGTGTACAGACGGGTACAGATCCGGCCAAGACAATAGAACAGCGCTATTAGGTCATTTTTACCCTAGCTAGAAATATTTAAATCTTGTAATTCACAAATTTAGGATTTCAACCAAAGCAGCTTCCGTTTGTTTCCACAGCAATCTCCGAAAAACCGCAGATAAAGAGTCGCTCAGACAACGGCAGAAAATAGGGCGTAGTATGTAATATGCAGTTTATGTTGTTTATACTAAAAAGCATCCAGCACCAGCATAATCCTCGGTAGAAGGAACAACACCACAGCGCCATCATCTTGACATTTGAGCGAGATTTTACGCGGCTTGTCTTTGAAGCAAGATGCTCCGCTTCCCATCCACTTCCCCTTACACAATATGCCCCATTTTCCATGCTTGGGGCCGGGAAAAAGGTTTTGCTCTTCTTTTTGGGCTACTTTGCAAAATTGTCGTTTTCCTGCTTTTGTTTTTATTGCACGATTTTGTTTTTATTGCACGATTTGGCAATTTGGACTGGCTACTGCCGAAACAGATTCCTCGATCACATCACGATCTGCAGACCTTAACTTAGGCTGGTGACCCATGCTTTAAGCGAATTTCCCAAGCTCGCAATCGCGAGTTCATCTCTGTGCTGAGAAAAGCTCCTATTTCCGCCGCATTGCACGTGAACCCAATATGAGCATGCACTACTTGTCTAACCAGTTTGGGCTTATGATTTAAATGCATCCACTTAACTGGGTCAATGTTTCGTGTATATACATATACATATGGCCGACTATATGCCTCTTAAACCAGATTTAACGCACTCAATTGCCGAAAACAACAACAACTTATTTCCGTACTGCAAAGGAAACTGCAACTTTGCGACAGCAACAACACATACAACACCAACAACAGCAATCGCGACAACAAAGCGGGCCTGTCATCGTTTGCGTTGTGGCCACATTTTATCTCGAGAGGTCATTTACACTATTCAGCTAAAAAGAAGAGAGCGAAGAAAATGAGAGGCAGCTGAAAGTCTACTTGTGACTTCCACGATGTTTGTAAGACTGTGCGTCAGTCTGTTCCGCTGCAAGTTTGGTATGACCCGTCTAGATACCCCGTACTTATAGATATCTATATCTATCTTAAACGCCCACCAATTTGACTATCTTAAGTTGGCTACCTTAAGCCATTTAGTTGTGCATTGAAACAATGAAGTTTTAATCTTTAGATCATTAGACATAGAATTTCCTTTAAGTTTAACTTGTATATTTGGATTCCTTAATATAGTTCCTTACATCAATTTGTACTATGATCAGTACTTGAACTTAATTATGTATTCAGACTACATATAGACTTATCAATTACTGCAAGAAATTTTCGTATCTTTACGGCTTACATATATAGGAAGAAGTTTGTATTGTTTAGTTTCCGAATGCCATTATTCCACTACTAGTAATCTCTTAGTCGGAAAACTGTTTCGCTTTCCTTCTTTTTCTTTGCCGACAAACTAGCACTTTGATGCTTTCTTCTGCTTTTCACACATACATAGACGAAAGATACGCAGTCTGGGCAATCAGTACTCGTTGTTGCGTCTCTTTATCACTGGGCTTTTGCTTCCTCCACGCTTGAGTGTCTATTGTGAACGCTTTCTGAGTGCAACAGAGTTGCACTGACTTACACAGGGACCAACAAGCCAGCAAGCTTGTACCCAAATAACTTCCCTCTGAGTTTCCCTCAATGTCGCAATCAGCCGAAAAAGAACTGAGTTGAAGAGATGCGGCCTTAAAGCCGACTGGAGATCGGTCGAAGGTTATTGCTCGAGTGGAAGTACCTGCACATAAAAAAAACCTCTAATTGCTTCCTAGGCTGGCTGGCGTTAGATTTCTCGACCAATCTGCACACGTTTGAAAGCGCCATGAAGTTAGTCACGTATAGCGAACTCTCAAATGGGTCAAAACTATTGCACTATTGCACTTCCCCTAAGAGAGTCGTTTACATGGGTCTCAGGTCCGGAGTTTTGATTGCAAAGCCCGTAAATTGTGTATGCCACTTCCTGTACTTTGTTGGCAGACATATCAATAATCAATTAATAATTAGCATTTAGCCTAGCTACATGAGCAATAAATCAAAGAGTCATATCAGCACTCACGCACTTTAGGCACTCTGAAATTGGGTCAACGATCCCTAAATAAAGTTTTTTACTGCGCCTACGCCATCAGGGAACTCCCACTCTCCAGCAAGAAGTCGTATATTAATAAGCCTAATTATGCATAATTGCTTGTTTGGAACGACTCTAGTTTACATTTCTGATAATTTACGAGAGTCGTATGGTGCAACGAATTTCAGAGATTTCGATCGGAAGTGTGTGTAAATCTGCTTGTAAAGCTTGGTTATTTATAAATTATTATGCTTCCCTCTTTTTCAGATAACAACACAAGGCATACTGAAATAGCTTTTACTTTCCCATCAAAATGGAGGAAAACAAAAAATAAAAGTCACCCAAATAAAAACTGATAACGAGTAATTGAACGACGAACGAAACCAATCGACATACATACCTGCAAAACCAGCTAACACTAAAAAACATGGATCTAAGTCTGGAACGCGATAGCTCCGCGCTGGGTAGTCTGTTTCAGCAGATTATCAATGACATGAAGGTGAGTTTTTCACTTCTTATTCTACAGTTTCTGCGGAAGTGCAATGTAATTTTAAACACGAACCCCGCAACCGAATGTTTCGTTTTCGTCTACGGGTTCCTGGAACTATAAAACATTTTGGGGAAGCATATATATTTATACATATACATACATATGTACTTGATCACGGGGTCAGTCTTCATTTAACAGAAAAGCCACATAATGCGAAAACTTTTCTTGTCAGTGTGTCAAGAACTCACATAATTGGTAAGTGAGTGTAAACGAAGATAAAGATGAAGAAATTTTATCAGCCAGATATGATATAAAGCGATAAAATAATGCAGTTACTATATTCTTCGCAATGTATTCCTCCTCTAATTTAAAACAAAAATCGCTTTGTTATTTTTATCTAATTGATTGAATGGCAAGCAATAAAACTGCAAAATAGAATTCATGAAAGTCACACAAAATTCTGCGCATTTATCCACGTCTCGTTTCGAAACACAAAACTTTACTCCGCGAACTTTTTGTTGTTTTTATTTATCATTAATTGATTTCATTGCTATCTCCCCAGTCTGTGGTATCATTTTTTTACGGAATCCATGACGCCATTTGTGGCAACTTTCTTACAAAATCATTATTGTGCTTATATAATGGCGAACCAGGCAATTTCATTTAACAAGCGTAAATTAACGCCGGGCGTTCGGTTTCTCGGAGTGGGCAAATTTTTATCTTGAGAGGCTATAGCCTCTTGATAGAGAATTAATAAAAAATGGGCTTCCCAAAAATAACATAATGACGTATGACTTAAACGCACGAATTTAAGGCAGGTAAAACAATTCCATCTCACCTCCACTTTTTGTCTTCATTACATTTGTATAACAATCGGAAGAACAGGAACTTGAATATTGTTGGTGGCGTTTTAAAATCGGACGTGCATAGTTACGTATTCTGTCGTAATGAGTTGAAACTATTACTTGAATATTGAGTCATATATTGAAAAAACTTTTAATGAATTTGTGTGTGAAGCTCATCTCTTCCTTGACTGCCAGCAGTCACGTAGCTCGTGATTTTAAATCTCCCGTCGTCTTTGCTTCATTTGCTATTCCGAGGAAAATTACATTTTAGCACATTGTGATTGTAGTCGTCTCCCGCAGTCGTCTCGTGGACAGACGGACAGGTGTTGGAATTCGTTGTGTCTTGGGTCTGTCGGCGGGCATAGTACCAAAATAAACTGGTGATGGGTGGAGAAGAGATGAATGACGCCGCCGTCCCGCCCGCAGCTCACTATTAATAGGAGAATGCAAGGCGACTTCACTCGGAGAGTGTGAGCCGAACTTTGCAGACAGAAGATTGCTGTCAGATGCGGGCGAGTGCATTTTGTATTTATGAAATTTGGAAATTGTTCGGCACGCAATTGTGCAGAAGTTGCGGCTCTTTTTCTGTGTGTTTCCAACCTAAGTGTGAACTAGAGCAGAAACACATACTCGCACAGCCGCAGCATGTGCAATATGAATGGCTACATGGCTACACGGCCACATACATTCGCCTGTGCTCGGCTCATCTTACCAGGTAATTCTTGCTGCCTTGCCGTGCTCTGATTTTGGCCTGATTCATGGCAAGAGATAGCAGCCGGCGTTGTTGCTTTGTGGGCAGATCCGCTGGCCAACTTCTGCTAAGCTGGCAAATGCCATTGCAAATGTCACAAACTTGT
Source organism: Drosophila santomea (assembly GCF_016746245.2). NCBI lineage: Eukaryota > Metazoa > Arthropoda > Insecta > Diptera > Drosophilidae > Drosophila > Drosophila santomea. Next base: position 15,772,954 of record NC_053016.2, on the reverse strand, counting down.
AGAAGAAGACAGCATTTACCCCCGATGTTTGCTAAATGGTTAAGTGTAAAGGTAGAAGGCTGTGCAGTAGCACAGGCACTAAAATTAGTTTCGTTTTAATTGCTTGACTGCCTCTCCGTCTGACTTTGGTTTTTCTACCATTCTTCTTTTTTTTTTTTGGCAACAGACCAGAACAAATTTATTCCCGTGCCAAGGTAGAAACAGAAACTTCTTTGAGGCTGCCGCAACTTCAATAAGCGTAAAGTCTTACATTATTTGCTAATTTCATTCTGAAATAGTTTTTACTAACGGGACGCCCGCAGATTGCCGGCAAATAAACGCGGCTAATTCCCAAGTTGCTGAGACGCCCCAATGTTTATCCACGCATGTGGATGAGGAATCGAAAAACGAACAATTGAGCAAACTTGGAGGTTGTTAGCTTTACCCAACCGCTCTGCTTCGTTGGCTGCATTTTGGGCCAAGAGATGCCAGGCTGAACCACTCCATCGTACGATGGCTGACGAGTAATCGCCGGATAAGCAGACAAATTGTCACATTTTATAATAGGAAATCTTAGCTGCGCCATCGTCGGTTGGTAACCGAAGACGGTAAAAAAAGCGCACTGCAGTTTTCGTTATGAGTTTTCTGCAAAAGTGAAATTTTTCTGCTCTCTGAACCCAGCTGAACCGAACTGAACGTGTCGCTTTCTTCACTTTTGCGGCTTCCACCCTGTGGCCCTGCAACAATTGCCGACACTTTAATTTGCTTACAATGTCCGGCCGGAACATCAAACCTCTCTGATGTTGTTAGGTTTATAACAATTTCATGAGCTTTGTGTTTACTTTGCAAGATAATGTGCGCCCAGTGAAACAACTGGTGCTGCTTGATGTTCTTGTTATTGTAAATATTTTAAGTGCGGTGGCTTTCATTGAATAATTAAAAAAATATCATGATTTTCCTAGCAACGATCTTTGTACATTGAAACAAATGCTCTTGCTTCCGCGTATTACGTATAATATAACCCTAAAAGTACAAGTAACATAATTAACAAAAGTTTTATTCAGCGTTTCTATGCTGTTGAGTGTTACAAAAAATTATAAGAGTCGCATCATCTCTCTTTAGTGTACAACACATGCGATATTTAATTATTGATTATTTTCTTTTCTTTGATTATAATCTTTTGAAAATTGATCTGTTGGTCTCTGTACTTGGGGCTGATACATACTTGCATTTCCATTACAAATGTAAATAAAAATTGAATTTGAATGAGCAAAAAACAAAAAAGCTGCTCCATAACGATTTTATATAGTGCCAAAGTCATTTGCAAAAAATCTGTGTGCATTTATAAGCTATGAAATTGAGAAAAAGGTACACCAGGCCGTATATAGTCATGAAACTGGCTCCGAGAAAGAGGCCAATGGCTCCTCCAAACGACATTATCAACTGATCCGTGCTGAATACAACCCTGCGATTTATACCCATCTTAGAAATGTGCAGCTTGATGATCAGCGTCCGCTCGAACTTCTCGCCATTGTAGTTCACATCGCCCTGGAGAAAGGGTAAATTTAATTAATTGGGGATACAACAACTTATGGACACAATATTTCTTCACCTACCCCACCTTGCTGATTAACTTCGAAGATGTTAAAAGTTCCCCCACGGCACGACGGAAAGCAATCGCAGGGTCTTTCAAGCCACTTGGAGCGGGCTAGGCAGAGCATTCCAGATACTTTGCAGATTGGAGCTTCGGGAGCTGCTACGTAGAAATAGGGCTTACAGTTGCATAGGCTGAGGGCCCATTTGATGCGGCACTCCAGTCTGCAAAGACTCGGGTGATAGGGCTACAAGGACATTTTGCTTTTTAGATTGGACGCATTAGGTAAAGGTCTTAAACTCACACTGTAATACTGCAGATTGTTTTCGTTTCTATAGCGACATTTGCGATATGCCACCGGTAGATTTCGCACCTCACTTTCTGCCGATGTGGAATATAGCAATATATCGAGAACTGAGGAGCTGGCAATTTTAGCATCAAAAACGAGTGTTCGCAGGTCGTTGGGTAGCATCAATTCGTTGACATCATGAAGGTACTTTATGGTGATTTCGTTTTAAAGTGTATGGAAATACAAAAGTAATCATAAATGCTGCTTACCACAACCAGGTGGGCCATAATGCTATTAAAAGGCTTTAAAGACGTGATGCAATCACTGAAGTAGCCGCACTTTCTCATCGGGTCCACATCCATAGTTTCTCTAAGAAATATTTCAGAATTATGTGCTTGAAATGGCTCATTTTTTTTAGTCTTACAGTTACAGTTAGACTTACAGTTTTCCGTAGGGATTTCCGTATCGGGTTAACTGGCTAGTGGTTTGGCACAGACCCACCTCAGTAATGATTGGCGCCAGGACAACAGGGATTTCCACTGGTATAATCTTTCTTTGCAGCTCCAGCAAAATGTTCAAGTAATTCACGTTGTCCAAACTGCTATCATTCTCGAAGGGTATTAGCTTTTCCAGTGTGGTGTACTGAAGACCGTTGATGGTAAGCAGAAACTTCCTATAGTATTCTGCTTTCTCTTCGTCTTTGCTGGCATCCACTCCCCAAAGTCTAGATAATAAATATTATATTAATTATATTATTATATGAAAGAACTCACTCATTTATAAGCCTTGGGATCTCCGCCTCATCGTGATATCGGGGGCACAGTGTTATCCCCACGTGGGAGAAATTGTGAAGCCCAAAGAGATATTCGTACTCGTAGACAACTGGGTTGTCCCGGAACCGGTACCACTGGTTAAGGCAGCTGCTGATGGCGTAGTAAGCCGAGCCCAGGATTATGAATATCCAAAAGAGGCGCTCGGTCCAGTGGAGTTTCTTGCGGACGATGTAGGGCATGCCGTGGATAGAGGACTCCTGGCACAGCTCTGCGAGCCAGTCCGGTTGCATCGACCGACTCCTTATGGATTTCATGATGAACTGAACAGAAGTTCAGAAGTTCGCGTACAGCTTTTTAGCGACCCGTGTAATGCCCCGAGTAATTCATATTCATATTCATGGACACCTTGTTTGATGTGCTCAATTATAGACTTTAATGGTGTTTCGCTGTATGTTCAGCATGCATATAAAATTGTCGTGATTAGATGCGCTCTACAGTGCCCCGGTACTCCACGCAAATGGACACTGGGCGCTTTAAGTTGCGCTTATCGAAAGCCTCCAGTTGGGCTACCAGCTTGTAGCGCCCTTCCAGATTCGGAATATTCAGGCTGGCCTTCAAATCCACTTCGAAGTCTTTGTACTTAATAACAGCCTAAAATGTTTTTTTGAGGGAGATGGGCAAAAGTCATTGGAGAATTCCCAAAACTAGGATATACATTTTCTTACCCCCGGTGTGGTCAAGCACTTTTCCTTGATCTCGTCGGAGTTGTTAATATACTTTGTCCAGAAGGAATACCAGTATTGGTTCTTATCAAACATGTTTTTGCAAAAGTTATTGGAGCTGGCGCTAAACATAGTCTTCTGCCAAGTGCCCTTATCCAGCCGATAGACTTGACCAAACATCTGAGGGATATTCAAGAGGTTTATTGTGCATAAGTTCCCTTAAGGACTTACTTTCAATGTGTCTCCTGGCTGGACATCTTTCCAGACCACCTTGTGCTCTCCTTTAATTCGAACTTTAGAACCAAGGTTGTGTATTGTAAGAGAAGAACTTTCCAACATCGCATCCAAACTAAAAGTGTTGTCAGGCTGATTCTCGCAAGGTGCTAGAAAGCCATCGTCGTCCAATGTTAACTGGTACTCAATCGCTCTAGCCAAACAGATGACTTGGATCACCAGGATCGTAAAAGTAGCCTTCATACTAACAAGCTTTCCGGTATGAGGATGGGTGCCAAATACTGCACTTTATATACAGCTTCGGGTCGTCAATGATTCTAATTGCACAAGCTATACATTTTGATAAAATCATTGTCTTTAATAATTTCAAAAGGGGGCGTATATAATTTGGCACGAAAATAAGTATGTTGCCTTAGTTTAAAAATTGCGCGTGCCAGTTTTGATACTGATCTTAGCTAAACTATTATTATTATTTATAAACTAAATATTAAACGAACAGTTCTAAGAGAACTATCTAAGAGAACGAATCTGTTTATAACCATTTGATATATTTTCGCGAGTTTTGACAGTCAGCGGATTCGTTTACCTGCCCGGCTAGCTCAGTCGGTAGAGCATGAGACTCTTAATCTCAGGGTCGTGGGTTCGAGCCCCACGTTGGGCGATCAATATATTTTGCTTTAAATATTCAAATTTTAATATTAAATAGACAACTCATTGTCGACACTCTCGACTATCAGATACCCGTTACTCATCTAATCATGTTTAATTCAGATTTGCACATTTATGTATGTATGTACATATGTATATATAAATGTCTTTTTATATACGATTTATTTTACTGGTCAAAAACTGCTGATTGGAATTATATAAAAATAGGTAGATAAATATGCTTGTAAGCATCATTTGGCTCGATCTTTATCTATATGCAAATGTTATTCAAACATGATCTGATAGTCGAGAGACTAGATTTCATCTTATTTTTGACTAAAAATGTTTTATATGTTGTAGAACCAATACTTTCATAAACTTATTTTATAGGTTTAATTCTAAAATTATTCAGTTTTCGATCGTTTTGACAGCCAGCGACCATTTTCACATGCCCGGCTAGCTCAGTCGGTAGAGCATGAGACTCTTAATCTCAGGGTCGTGGGTTCGAGCCCCACGTTGGGCGATGCATTTTTTTTATCTATTAAAATAAATAGATTATTTCTAGCTCTACGCTTTTAAATTGATTTTATCTTTATTATTTATAAATTATAAAAAATATATATATATATATAAATTAGTATGTTAAATTAATTTTAAAGAAACAAACTAGTATATGTAATACATATTATGTATATATTATTTAAATTTATATAGTTGTCTTGTAATTCACAACTATTTCGAATAAAACTAAAGAGTAGGGACTAATGTCTCTAGGTTTGACATCAAAGCGCCCTTTCATTTGTCTTGCAATCCAGTATTCATTGATTCACTGTAAATATTGACTGTAATATCCATCAATGTGTTAATAGGAGTATTATATACATATTTATACCCGTAACTCGTAGCGTAAAATTGTATACTAGATTCTGTGATACTGTTGATCCATTAAATTCTATACATATAAATTTTATGATTCCTAACACTATTTACGAAATGAGAGCTTTTATCGGCGATCTTCTCAAGTGCCCGGCTAGCTCAGTCGGTAGAGCATGAGACTCTTAATCTCAGGGTCGTGGGTTCGAGCCCCACGTTGGGCGAAACGAATTTTTTTTATTAGCTTATTCTATATTATTTTATTAAAAATGTTCTTTAATTGTATTTTTGATACTAAGCGTTTGGTTTACGCCTGTGGTTGCATAGGCTACAAAACGAAAGTCAATTTTAATTATTTGCTTATTTATAGACAAGACCTAATGAGTTTTTATTTATGGCAGCAGTCGTAGTTGTTTTTATTTCAATGACAATGTCCCGTGTGCTTTTCATCTGTCCCTCGCGAATATCGTTTGCGCTTTTCAAAAGTCTGAAAGCCATTTCAAGGCTGAATCTCGCCTGGAAGTGGCAGTTCACTGTGCCACCGAACAGGATGTGGACAGGATGCCATCATGCATGTCATATCTGGGGCAAGGTCCTAAAGCTTAGGAAACAATTGTCCTAGTCTGTACAATTGTTGTTGGCTATCTGTATTGTTCGGAAAAAAATGGATAAATTATGCTAATAATATTGTGTTCAGATCCCGGGGCAAACATATGACGCAGGTCATATTGCAGCTCATGCAATTCGTCCCATATGTTTGCATGGAGACAGGGAAATCTGAGATCAGACAAGAATGCGAAATGCATTCGCCTTCTAGACTCAAACACAAGGAATTGGAGAGCATGAGAATCATATTAGCTGTATTAATTACTCTGCATTATTCCGTAAATAGCTTTGCGGGAACAATTCTAGACGCTGTTTCCGCTGCGAATGTGGAAAGACTGATGTGTGCCGAGTGCTCTGCATGTACACATGTATGTATGTATGTATGTATAATGTCAGCTACAACAGCAATCAAAGGCTTGTTAATTAAAATGAATATGAAATTGCAGTTGTGATTCACAAGCTGTGATTAAATTGCTGTATGTGATCATTTCACTTGTTGTGGATATGTCGCAAATCATGATATCATGCAAAATAGTTACGAAATGCAAGCACTATTTCATATTTTCCATAATTTTCGATGCAAAAAACTACATTTTTAACAGAGCGAGGGCTTAAGAAAGAGTTTACCATACCTGGCGTGAGCATTGTATTTTATTCTATATTTGGGAACATATGTCAACAAGAACAATCGTAATGCCTACTTCGCTTCGAAATTGTGACGCTATTGGCTAAAACCTTTACGTATTTGGCTTATACCAGATTAAAGAGAATGATTGTGTTGTATGTTTGTACGTCAATTTACATTGACACTGGTTTCCTCGAAGCTCGTCATGATTAAAGTTCTTGCCTTAAATGTCGATTTGATATAATGTCGGACAAACAAAATGGTTGTAACTTTGTCGCATGTCGAGTGGATTAATGATGGCGTACCATGATAGAAGGAATAATGATGGCAGCTACTATAAAAGGGTCCCATTCCACATTGTGACACTATTGTTATCATGAAAACTCTGATGGTTCTCATACTTGGCTTTGCCAGTTCCTGGGCCGCGGACTACGAGCTGTTGATCGAGGATCCTGATATCTTCTCACCCTGCACCGAACCGCCGCCCGGATCGATTGGATTTCTCGATGCCTTCGACATTGGAAATCTGGTGCTCGACCAGGATGCGGACATCATTCACCTGTCCGAGAGTATCACCTCAAACTGGGATGTCGAGCCCACAGATCGCATATCCGTAATTCCCCCCTTTCTGCAGCGAGTTACACTGAATAATAAGCAATTGCTCTTAAGGCCAGGTTTGCATTAATGCACTACAACCGCGGCAGCTGGGAACCGACTATATTCAGCATGGCCACTCCGGATTTCTGCGCCTCAATGTTTGATGAGAATCAGTCATGGTTTAAGTACTGGACTAAACACATTTCGAACCGCGATGAAGTGATGGAAAAATGCTTTAAAACGCCTGGTGTGAGTTATACTTGCAATCAAAACAGTCAATCTCTTGCGCAGTGCTTTCAAACTTTGGATTTTATTGCAGACCGTTCTGAATCACAATCCATTCGATCTGCAGCTGCGTCTAACGGACATCCGTGGCGCCACTCTAAGGGGTCGTTACAAAGCTGTGGTTACCTTTGAGGCTGTTGATGAGAGGGACGTACCGCGCCGTAATTCTATTTGCTTCGAAATCAGGGGAGAAGCCGAAAAGATAAACTAATATCTTAATAGTTCAATCTGTTCAAGGAGCGGCATTAATAATCTAACAAACAATATAAACGCAGGATATACATGTTTCGAAAATAAAATATACGAACTATCTGCCTAACTAAGCTAAATTCCTAAGAAAAATGTACTGTGCTTTTAGAACAGATTTTTATATCTGTTACTCGTGAAGTTGGTTTAAAGTACTCCTTGATTTGGTTTAAAGTATCTAACAGGTACAGCAAATCTATGAAGTATATATATTGTTGATCAGGTTCACTAGCCGAGTATATCCGTGTGATTTCGGGAGCTATAACGATAAAATTAGGCATGCAGATGGTAGAGACGTAGAGGCAACTTTGTTTTAGAAGATTGCCACGCCCACTACGACACCCAAAAACTATCCGCCAACACTTCGGCTCATTTCATTTTAATATTTGTCTTGCCATTCTCTATCGGTATACCAAAATTTCTACCCATTTCTCCCAATTTCTACCGATCTTCTAGAAAATGTTGATATTTCTCGTTCACACTCATTTTGGTTTTACAATGGCTTGTTTTACAATGTTTAAGCACGAATATTTTCAAGGCTCACTGGCGTTGACATGCCAATTATATTGTTACAGTTTGACAATATCTGATTAACAAGATGATTGTTTCATTGTTGCATGCTGAGTCGATGTACGATGGCATACCATGATTAAAAAAGGGAATCTTTTTATAATGTTGTATGTATCAAAGATATTCCCAATACCATTGTGACAGTGGCTATAAAGGGTTCGGATCTGACACTTTTCGGTTCAATGGTCATCATGATATTTGTGCTGCTGCTCTTATTCGGAGTGATCAGTTCCTGGGCCACTGATTATGAATTATTGCTCGAGGATCCGGACATATTTTCGCCGTGCACTGAAGGTCCGCCCGGATCCATAGACGCCCGGCAGGCAGTTAATTTTGACGATCTCGTAGTCGACCAGGAAGCGGATAGACTTCGTATCTCCGGGAACGTCACTGTCGTGTGGGATGTGCAGCCCACAGATCGGATTACTGTAAAACAAATGGAGTTTCAGAATAATCCTGGATTTTAATATCAAAACTCTTGCATCCGTGTAGGCGAGACTGGATTTCCTTCACTACAACCGCGGTTCTTGGGAGCCCACTGTTATTAGCATGGCCACCCAGAACTTTTGCTCCATCATGTACGACAAGAACCAGTACTGGTATAGATATTGGACAAGGTACATTACCAATCGCCTTGAGGTGGAAAAGAACTGCTTCAGAGGGCCTGCAGTAAGTGTAGTTCAAGCCATTTAACAACCAAATATGGTAGAATATAATAGCAATCCTATATGGGATACAGATTATTTATATTCTTGTGTGCAAAGGAGTAAACCCAGTTTGGTGTCACGAGCCACTATACCATTTTGTTTGTACCATATTTTGCAATATTTCGTTTTCTTTCAGACCGTTTTGGTACACGAGCCCTTCGATCTCATGCTAAAAGTAGAGAATTTTCATGGACCTCTTCTTAGAGGACGACATAAAATGGTCGTATTGTTTAACGCACTAGATGAGAGGAATATACCGCGACCAAACCCAATTTGTTTGGAGATCAGAGGAGAACCTCTCAAGTTGAACTAGTTGATTGAATCGACAATTTTGTTGGAAATTATTATAATAATAATAATACAATAATAATTGCAAAAAAGAGAAAACTAGTTTCGACACTACTTAAATGCAATATGAATATTTTAATAATAATTACATAAATTGTAACACATACGTTTTTATTTAAATATAACATAATTGTAAAGACCGGTTTGACTTCCATATCTCCATGAAGCTCACTTCTTATTATACCCGTTACTCGTAGAGTAAAAGGGTATACTAGATTCGTTGAAAAGTATGTAACAGGCAGAAGGAAGCGTTTCCGACCATATAAAGTATATATATTCTTGATCAGGATCAATAGCCGAGTCGATCTGGCCATGTCCGTCTGTCCGTCCGTCCGTCTGTCCGTCCGTATGAACGTCGAGATCTCAGGAACTACAAAAGCTAGAAAGTTGAGATTAAGCATACAGACTCCAGAGACATAGAAGCAGCGCAAGTTTGTCGATTCATGTTGCCACGCCCACTCTAACGCCCACAAACCGCCCAAAACTGGCACGCCCACACTTTTGAAAAATGTTTTGGTATTTTTTCATTTTTGTATTGGTCTTGTAAATTTCTATCGTTTTGCCAAAAAACATGTATTTAATTATATGAACTCCGCACCCCGCACCCCGCACCCAGCACCCCAGCACCCCGCACCCCACCACGCACCACGGACCCCGGACCCCGCACCACGCTCCAGCACCCAGCACTCTGCACCCCGCACTCAGCACCCCGCACCCCACACCGCGCATAAAATGATAAAAACAAGAGAGAACGCTATAGTCGAGTTCCAGACTATCTGATACCCGTTACTCAGCTAGTGGAAGTGCAAAGGAGAAATTTCCACACTGACAGTTTTTGGTGCGGTAGCACCCCGCTGAGTAACGGGTATCAGATAGTCTCGACTACAGCGTTCGCACCCCGCACCCCGGACCCCGCACCCCGGACCCTGCACCCCGGACCGCACACCCCGTACCGACCCGGACCCCGCACCCCGGACACCGGACCGGACCCCGCACCCCGGACCGGACCCCGCACCCCGGACCCCGCACCCTGCACCCCAGACCGGACCCCGCACCCCGGACCGGACACCGCACCCCGGACCCCGCACCCCGGACCGGACCCCGCACCCCGCACCACGGACCTCGCACCCCGGACCGGACCCCGCACCCCGGACCACGCACCCGGACCAGACCACGGACCCCGAACCCCGCACCACGGACCGGACCCCGCACCACGGACCGGACCCCGCACCCCGCACTACGGACCGGACCCCCACCCCGCACCCCGGACCCGGACCCGCGGACCGGACACCGGACCCCGCACCGCGGACCGGACCCCGCACCGCGGTACGACCCCGGACCCCGGACCCCGCACCCCGCACCCCGGACCCCGCACCCCGGACCCCGGACCCCGCACCCTGCACCCCGCACTCCGGAACGGACCCCGCACCCCGGACCGGACACCGCACCCCGGACCCCGCACCACGGACCCCGCACCCCGGACCCACCCGGACCGACCCCGGACCCCGCACCCCGCACCCCGGACCGGACCCTGCACCCCGCAACCCGGACCCCGCACCCCGGACCGGACCCGGACCTCGCAACCCGCACCCCGGACCCCGGACCGGACCCCGCACCCCGGACCGGACCCGCACCCGGACCGGACCCCGGACCCCGCACCCCGGACCTGACCCCGGACCCCGGACCCCGCACCACGGACCCCGCACCCCGGACCGGACCCCGCACCCGGACCAGACCCTGCACCCCGGACCGACCCCGGACCCGCACCCCGGACCGGACCCCGGACCCCGCACCCCGGACCGGACGCAGCACCCCGGACCGGACCCCGGACCCCGCACCCCGGACCGGACCCCGGACCCCGCACCCCGGACCCCGGACCCCGGACCGGACCACGGACCCCGGACCCCGCACCCCGCATAAAAATTGATAAAAAACAAGAGAGATCGCTATAGTCGAGTTCCCAGACTATCTGATACCCGTTACTCAGCTAGTGGAAGTGCAAAGGAGAAATTTCCACACTGACAGTTTTTGGTGCGGTAGCACCCCGCTGAGTAACGGGTATCATATAGTCGAGAAACTCGACTACAGCGTTCTCTCTTGTTTCGTTTTGTTTTGCGGTTGCAGGCACGCGTTTAATGCAACTTGAGTTCAAGTTGCGGTTTCCATATCGGCTAGCTGCGTGTGGCAAGTATCTTCTCGGGTATCGACGAGAATAAGGAGAATAAGGGAACAGAAGGTACTTTATACCCGTGTACCGCTTGCCAGAGAGTTAAATGTATTTTTTTTTGGGTCACGATTGCCGTTGTTAGGTGGTGAATATGCAAATTCAACGGTCGGTTATTGGATTACCTGATGATCGTCCATATCTATTCAAATTGCACCAATCGATTTGCCAATTTGCAAAGCTCTTGCTTCACGGAAAATGATTCTTGAAGTTTAGCAAAAACTTTCGAGCGGGAGGGAACCCTCGGAACACTTTCATTTCATATTCCCGGCAAATAATTTTCTACTTTCTAAAACCAAAGAGCCAGCAACAAAGACAAGACTGTCTTTAGGTGGAAATTAGCCGAGCACGATTTTGCAGACTCCTTCGAGCAATCTGGCAAAATCAACATCTGAGAAATAACCGATACTATGGCCGCGGGCACTCATATATAGTTCGTCGGATCGCATAGAAAATCAATCAGTGTGGACTTCTGCTTGGCAGGCTCTTCGACTCAGCATAAGAAACGGCTATTTCTGGAGGCTGCAGCTTTGTTCGCCAACCCAAAATGCTAGCAATGTAGGACGTGGCGACGGGATGACTCTGAACCCGTTTTCTTTTTGTCCATCTCCACCTCTTTCCACCTAGCTGCTGCTGGGAATCTTGGGGGAATTATCGAGGAGCAGCACCGAAAAAGCAACAAAATTGCAGCATGAATGGGGCTGTGAACCAGCTGGAGAGCCGGTCCGTGTGGGCTGTCTTTGTAGGCTATTGGAAAGATCAAGAGTTTATAATGCCAGCTCCACGTTTGTTGTGTGAGCGGTGTGTGTGTTGTGAGCGGTGTGCATGGGTGTGGGTCTCTCCGCGGTTGTGTGAACTTTTCCAGTTTGCTCTGACTGGCATAAATTGTGGGTTTTTAGGTGTCTAGCTCACTGTTTTTCCGGCCGAGGCGGCTTGCCAAGATAAATGAATACACATTGAGAGGCTGGGGTGTCCTATACATAGATGCACCACGTCCATTGCACTCGCTGGCTTCCCCTGTGCCTAGACTTGAATCCGATGTCTGACAGAAACTGGAAAGTGTTTTGAATACAACCACGTATTGGCCGGAATGGCTGCAGGCTCGAAATCAAGATCTTTCAGCTCGATGACTGGTTATTAAACCGTAAGTAAGCACTACTTACAAAATATTGGGTAAATAATTTAAAATTAAATGCAGTCTCAGTGGCTTACGATATTAATCAATACAAATAACTTACGAATGCCAAACTGAATTGATCTTGAAATTAAGTTTAATAGGCACTTTTACTATGCGTTGTAGGAAGCTAATAAAGGCGTCTAGCTGTTTTGCAAACCAGGTCCATTCGCCCATTCATAAGGCGATAACCGAACTGGGATTAGGACCAGCTGAGCTCTCTACCATCTCTCTACCACAAAACCCAACATTCACGCCAACGCGCTGTGTTTGGGCCTGGTCAACGTAATGACAGCTTCGCGTGTTTCGGCCCGCGAGTGGATGGCTGGCTTATTGGTGGCTATATCGCCCCACGACTACAAAATGTTCATTCACAAAGTGCCGGCAAGACGCCAACGCATTCGAGGCAAGAACCGCTTATCAAGCTGTCGCTGGCGGTCTGTTGTCACACACAAAAAATGGTTTTGCAACAAATAAAAAATAATAATTTGCATGTGGGCCGCGTCTTGGAAACGTGGTTCAATCATTCAAAAAATCAGCTTATAAGATTTGAACAATTTTGGTCGTTTTTCTATTGGAATTTATTCTATTCCGATTTCTGGGGTATTTTTATGATTTTCCTCTATCCCACATATCATATTTATTGCATTTTTTAAATCTATAAGCATATATCACGGTAAAAGTAATTCAAATGTTATTATTAATAGGTTCAAACCTATTTTTGGTCGAACCCAATGGATTATTTATTTATCTTGCATGTGGAGTTGCACGCAGTGGCTGTATGGCAATATAAAAATAAAAAAAAATTAAATAAAAGTTGGCAAAAATAGCCGAAAATCGATTTCCGTTCAGCTTTTGTTCGTTTTGTGCTTCGCCGTGTTGTTTTTATTTGTGCATTTCCTGGCTTTTCCGTTGCCATTGTCTCGTTCGTTTACCTTTGAGCAGTGCTGTTTATGCAATTACCATGGCCCAGAGCCGGCTTCTTTTGGGCATTTTGCATGAAAATCGATTTTGCAATTGACATTTTGATGATTGTACCTGTTACCCGTAGAGTAAAAGGTATACTAGATTCGTTGAAAAGTATGTAACAGGCAGAGGGAAGACCATATGAAGTATATATATTCTTGTCCGTCTGTCCGTATGACCGTCGAGATCTCAGAAACTACAAAAGCTAAAAAGTTTAGATTAAGCATACAAACTCCAAAAAGCATACATAAAAAAAATGTTTCGATATTTTTTCATAAATTATTAGTATTGCAAGTTTCTATCGCCCACAATTTCTCCTTCGCACTTCCAGTAGCTGAGTAACAGGTATCAGATAGTCGGGGAACTTGACTATAGTATTCCCTTTGGTTTTCACGATGTGTTTGGCACTAGTTTCTGCACGGTTGCGCAAAAACCGAAAGTTAAATGCAGCTGTTGTTGACATTTGGGCTGTATGAAAAATCGATGCTTGCTTGGCTCCTGCGATTGCTCACCAAATGGGAACATTTTATGTCTTAATCAAGACAAGACGCCTCCTGCTGCTTTCGATCTGCTTTGCTCATCTTGCTTTTGCTTTCAATGTCATTTATTGTGTAATTGAAGCTTTATTATGGGCAAAACCTAGCCAAAACAAAACGAAAACTCGTTTTCGCTTTTATTGACCATTTGCGCGTCCTCACTCGCTATTTTTTCTCTTCAAGAAAGAAGCACACATAAAAACTTTGGCTGCCTTTTACGGCTGCTTCATAACAATCTGCTGCCGTTTGGCCATCGTGACACTGATACTTGGCCAGAAACCAGCGGCAACGCTTTGTGGTCTTGACCAAATAAGTTTGTTGAACAGGATTGTGTGACAAAAACCCATGTGGGAGCCATTTTAGCTCGCTATTTGGCTCACTGTCTTGACAAGAATTTGTGGGATTATTGACTAGGGTTCCCATATTCCCATGTTGAATATACGATGAATATTAATTAAAGTTAATCCCGAGGGAATTGGTCGATTCTGTCTTCAATCGAGCCATATGGATCTCACCCACTTTCATTACATTAAATGTGTCTCTCACTTTGCTTATTCATGTCATGTTTGGGATGTTTGCTCGTTGAATTTGCACAATAATTTTCTGCTTTATTCGCATTTAATGAAATGCGCAGACAACAAAAGTTAAACTCAATTAGATTTAATCCAGCGAAAAAACGATGACGATATGAACTTTGAACTTCTGGGCTAATGGAATCAACAACGATTCCCATTTTAATGTGAAAACACGCGGTTAATTGTATATGGAACATAATTAAATACATTATTAGTTCAGTTACTGTCAACCAAGTCTAATTTTCTCACCGATAAGAGGTTTTTTGTAGCATATCTAGACTTTAAAGGGATGCACCTTTGGTTTGGTTCCAAGTACTAACTTAAGGGGCAAAATATTTGATACAATTGTTTCACTAATTTATTATCTTTTCCTGTTGCAGAATACTTCGCCCCTGTGGGAGGACTTTGTGGCTAAGGCCGGAAAACTACACACTTGCTTAAGGTAAGTAAACTTTCGGTCTAAATGGGTTGCTTCATTCTGGAGAACGATATTTCATCAGCGGCCAGCTAACGACTGCAGTTGCAAAACTCTAGAACAAGAACTGCGTGTTAATAAACTAAATGTTCGTATTCCTGAATTTGTGTTTACGCTTTTCACTTCCTCACACTGAGGCGTATATAATGTGTGTATAATTATTTTTGTGCTCTTTCTGCTGTTGCTAAATTTTTTGGTCGTTGGGTAGAGACCACCGCCACAGACTTCGGGCATTTGTATGTTTTATTTTCTCTGTGCTTTTAGTGCTCAGACTTGGCCTAAATTTTCTCGAGGGGCGAGGGTACCCGCGGCAATGTCTGGCCAAAGTATGTAGCCGCCGAATAGCGGCTGCATTAATCACTACCCTGAAGTCCTATTGGCCGAGTTCAAATCACGGGACTTGCCAAAACGCGCTTCGAGTGTTTGCCCACTGCGCTTGACACACATCTTGACCGATTTCCCGCCAGGTGAAGACGCCCAGATGGGTACCACTTGTGTATACCCTGGATGTGGGTATTAAGTATTACTTACTATGGTTCCAATCATTATAGAATTACGACTAGGGTATTCAAAGCTTCAGATACCGCAGAAACTGTGTATGTTCAGTGTGTATTTTTTCCTAGCTGACGCCTAATTGAAATATCGCCCACGGGCAATTGGAGAAGATGTTTATTAAATCTAGCTGGCTGGACCCACAATAATAATGATGTTTCATTTGCTCTCCTCTGTTCACAGGGCCGCCATCCAGGCAATCGCCGCCTATTTGGACGCCTTCCAAAAGATAGCCGATGCGGCGACCAACTCAAGAGGTAAGTTCAAACCGTGGATTCGTCTGGGTGAAAATACGGTGGATTCCCCTACACCGCCGGCTCGGGTACTGTATCTCTTTCCGCTGCTCATTATTCATGGGTCTATTCGCAGTCGGCGGCGGTCATCGATCTGATTTTTATACACATTCATGCTTTCGTTGTTTACGTTGTCGGTTTCCCCCTTCTGCGTTCGACTGGCGATGTTGCTATTCTCTCTGACCTCACGCATTTCGTTGGTTTTGCTATTTATATTTATTTATCGAGTGCCCGATTATGCAATGTCCGACGTCCGATTCTCGATTCTCGATTCTCGCAGCCCACCTCAGTACGGGCGGGAAATGCGTTACCAGATGGGAGAGCTGTGAAATAGCAGCCTGAATATAGTACAAAATGTGGCTGTTCCATTGACATTTTCAACCTTTTATACTCTCTTAACGCCCTTCCATGGATCTGGTGTGTGGCTAAGTGCTAAGTGCTAAGTGCACATCCTCGTGCCAACCCCTTTGGCACCAAAAGCCTGCTCGCCTGGTCGTTTGCACTTACTAAATGGATTCATTAGTTTTAGGGGTTACTTGGCACAGTGCGGTCAAGCATCGACACAAGTGTCCGTTCTCCTTTGGAGGCGTTCCAAATACAACTCGAGTCTCAGTTTTAGATTCTCGATTCGCACTTGGCACACGGTCAACATGAGGGGTGCTTAAGGTGGTGGGTTTTCTGGGTACCCAGCAAGTGGTTCTAAGAGCCGGTCTTTCAAAGGAGACTCGACCCAATAAGCTACTGCCTATTTGGCATATAAGTACATATTAAACGAGGATGGAAAACGTTATTATTTGAGTCGGAGGCAGTCCGAGATAATCGGGCCGCCTGTCACTTGCTGGTGATATGCAGAAGCAGGAGCAGTAGCAATAGCAGTAACTGGTGGCCTGACCAGTTGTCCCGGATCCGACTTTGAATCGAACTGTGGCATGGCATAATGGGCACACACGGGACTTGGGAGTTGGGAATCGGGACCTAAGACTGGAGAAATGGAGTCCCGATTCGTGTCGCATGCAATGTTGTCTGCTGCGCCTCCAAATTGAAACGACAGCCCATGGCGTGCGATTGTTACTGCATGCAACAATGGATGTTCCCCTCCAGTAATTTAATTTGGCAACTGTTTAATATTGCATGCTTACATGCTTAATTTGGCTTACGAAACATACAAGGCAAGGTTCTAGGCATTTGATGGCGAAACAAGCGGAAAGTGTAACATATTGTCTTATATAAGCTAAGTTCAATACATTCCTGAATAAAACATTGAATTTTAACATTTCGGGAATGTTGGTATTGAATGATTAAATCAAATCCCATGTTCTGTTTAACATGATCACTTGTATTCCCTTGATTGCAGGCGCCTCAAAGGAGATCGGCACCGCCCTGACCCGCGTCTGCCTCCGACACAAGGCGGTGGAGACACGTCTGAAGACCTTCACCAGCGCCATTATGGATTGCCTGGTGCAGCCGCTGCAGGAGAGGATCGAGGACTGGAAGCGCACGGTGGCCACCATCGACAAAGACCATGCCAAAGAGTACAAGCGCTGTCGCACTGAACTGAAGAAGCGCTCCAGCGACACGCTGCGCCTGCAGAAGAAGGCGCGCAAGGGTCAGACGGACGGATTGCAGTCCCTGATGGACTCGCACATGCAAGATGTCACACTGCGCCGCGCAGAACTCGAGGAAGTCGAGAAGAAGTCCTTGAGGTCGGCCATGGTGGAGGAGCGTCTTCGCTACTGCAGCTTTGTCCACATGCTTCAGCCAGTGGTGCACGAGGAGTGCGAGGTCATGTCAGAGTTGGGTCACCTACAGGTGCGTAAAGCGGTGCCTACGTTGTGTGCTCAGTGACTAATAGAGGTTTTTTTTGCAGGAAGCCATGCAGTCAATTGCGCTAGTGACCAAGGAACCCAGTGTCCTGCCCCAGGCCTCCGAGGAGCTAATTCACGACGCTAAGGCCAGCATTAATCTGTACCCGGAGTCTCCAGGTGGCGGTTCCGGCTCGCAGGGCGGCGGCTGCTCCAACTCGCTGGGTTCCCGAAAGAGCTCCGTCTGTTCCATTAGCAGCATGAACAGCAGCGGCTCGAGCAACTCTCCCGGTCACCATCACTATCCGCGCTCCTTGTCGCAGGTGCGTCATGTCACAGGGTTTCGTAGTTGTCCACCAACCATCAAACCTGCATTTGGCATTGTGGCGTCCGCTCATTTCTTGGTTTTCATCAATGGTCTTTTGTGTTTCGTTTTCGTTTTTTTAGTTTGTAACGCCCGCAATTCGCTTGAAACCTGGTGAATCCAGTGATAGTGGCTTTTGCTCATCGCCAGCTCTAACAACACAGGTTTTCATTTCTTTTTCTTCCGTTCAACTTTACCAAATTACAAAGACTTCTCCGACTTATCTTTGCTTTGATTTTACTAACGACTTTGCTGATTCTCCACAGACCTCGAACGCAACGAATCAAACGGCAAATGTCTCAACCTGGCCCCCACATTCCCAGGATGGCGTCGACACACTGCCACCGACCGCGGACCGTCCGCACACCATTTCGACGGCATACGAGAAGGGTCACCAGCGTCCTCCACTGACCGTCTACACGTTCCAAAACCCGGAGACCATTCACGAGTCGGGCAGCTGTTTGAACAACGGAACCGCAGCCCCGAATGGACAGCCCTTGTCCGGACAAGCCACTCCGGCCACCCAGAAATCCCCGGCTGCCTCACTTAGTCGGCCCCCCTTGCCAGTTGTAAGTATACTGGAGTTCAGAACTCCTGTATTTATTGATATGATACTTATGTTGATTGCGCTATGTACAAATATCTGAGTTAGTCTTTAAGTACTAAGTGTACTTTAATGTTATGGAATTAGGCAATTCGAATAGTCGGGAAACCGTCTATTAACTTTTTACATTCTATTAAGTTGTCTCTCTCGTTCTGTTGATCATGGCCAACTCGCCATAGAAGCCAGCCCATGTGGTGAGTATGCCAGAGTCAGAGCCCCACCAATCGTAGATCCAACAGCGCGCTCATCTGCATGCGCCCCGCTAGATCACTGACAACTAGGACCTTTAAGTCGCCTCATCATTAAACCTAAAACATTTAGATTTTCACCGTGACTAACCGATGGCCTTACACACTTTTCAGCGCTGTTCATCGCTGGAGCGACCCCTTTCGGCCCAGAGTAACCACCGCCAGGGAAGTGGGAGCAATCTGCTGCAGCGCCAGTGCCCCTCGCCGATTCCGGCTCATATCACGAAAGGTAAATGGTGAATGGTGCGCAATGCCTGGCAATTGCCCAGCTTGTCTCCGTGTATTTGTGTGCACGCTTGCCCTTGGCTAATCCCATCAGTCTTACTAATAACCGTGTCCACCCGCATGTCCTTGCTAACATCATCCGCACACAGAGCTGTCCGCAGCGCATCATGCACAGCAGCAGCAGCAGCAACAGCAGAATCAGAATCAGCAGCCTCAGACGCCACCCACCTATGTGAACATGTCTGAGCTGGCCACCATGGCAGCTTTGAAGCAAACCAACCAGCAGCAAAAGACCTCTACGCCGCCTCTGCAGCAGCAGAGCTCCATTGACTCGACCTGCTCCCAGCATTCCAACGACTCCACCGGCTCGCATCAGCTCCTCCAGCAGCAGCAGCAACATCAATCGCAGCAGAATCACCACTCAGCCACTGCCACACGCTCCCATTCCATATCCTCGACGGCCTCGTCACTGCACTCGCATCCGTCGATCGACTCCACCGTCGCTTGCGGCTCGCTGGTGGGCCAACACAACCACAGCACCAGCACCAACACGAACACCAACACCACCTCGCCGTCCAGTGGCAGCTCCACGCCACAGAACCATTACTCGCCCCTGCTAACCAACTCACCCACGTCCACTGCCGCAGGTACTCCCAGTGGCAGCAGCTTGGGTCCTGGGTCCGGTTTGGGATTTGTCTACCAGGTCAGCTCCCCGACACCTCCCTCCAGCGAGGTGCTAAAGATCACCGAGCAAGGCGCAGCAGGACAGGATCAGGGTACAGGATCAGCCAACAGCGTAGCAGATGAGATGGATGAGCGATCAAGGGCCTCTGTCCTACAGAAGGCGTCAATGTTCGAAAAGGCGGCAGCTGCGGCTGCGGTTGCGGTCTCGCCTCCAGCGTCCATTCAGGTTGCATCCAGTGCCCCAGCTTCTGGAGGCGGAACTCGACGATCCGAGGCGGAGCAGCAGGAAATGGGTGAGTTGAATCAGCGACCAGCCGGATCGTTGAAAGCGAAGTGTGTCAATTGATCCTAGCACCCAGCCCGCCCAGCACCAAAGCGCACTTTGAACATGAGTCTCCCCTGTCTTCACTTTCATGACTAGCCCGTTTTTTATTTATAATTGACAAACATATCGTATATATATTTTTTAACCCCCAAATTTTTTTTTTGTTTTTCCCTCCCCTTTCTCTACAATATTTTTGGTTTGTTGTGTAAATGCAACGGCAACAACTGCATCAAAACCAACTTGAAACCATTAATTATTTTTTGGTTTTGACTTCATGTTCACCCTACCCAAAATCTCTGTCGCCTGTAAACTATTATTCACAATGAACCAACTGCACCACAAAAACAACAACAACAACCACAAAACCATCTTTAAATCGGTACCAACAAATATGAAATATGAATTTAACAGACAAATCTTTCGAAGATTCAATACAAGCACTAAATAATTTAATTGGCGAACTAGACTCCTTTCAACGCGAGATAGATGAGGGCAAGGTCAAGCCGCCATCGAGCACCAACAACATAAGCAGCAGCAACAACAATATGACCACCAGCAGCAACAGCAGCAGCGACAACAACAACCTGCCCGCCACCAGCAACATCGAGCCCTGCGCCATCAGCAATCAGACGAACTCGAGCGGCTGTGGAACAGACATATCGGACACCACGTCCGACGAACTGGCCGGCGACGATATGGACGTCAGGCAGCGGGATCGAGATCGGGATCTGCTCGGCGCCAGCGATTCGGAGCTGAGTCGCTGCTATGTGAGCGAGACGAGTTCGCTGACCGGTGGTCTAACGGCCGGCGGCTACGAGAATCCCACTTTCGCGCACTTTGCGGCCAATGCGAATAGAGATGACGCTGTTTCCCTGGCCTCCGACAGCGTTTGTCTCGGCCAGCCGCGCCATGCCTACGTGGATACTTGCAGCGACAGCGGCAGTGCCGTGGTGGTGATCTACGACCACCAGATTCCCAACACGCCCGACATTGAGTTCGTGAAGCAGAACTCCGAGATTGTGGTGCTGCGGACCAAGGATCCGCAGCCCCACGCGCTCCAGCTGCACGAGATGCGCGAGCTGCAGCAGTTGCCCACGAATTTAGCCGCTTCACCGGACTCCTCGCCGGACTCGGCCGCTGGCCAGGCGCCACCAACAGCAACTGTGGCGCCCGCCAAGCAGCGACTCTCCTCGTTTCGCGCCACCAGTGAGCAGCAGTTGCAACTCCTCGGACGCGGCAGTCCGCAAAGAGGTAAAACACCCAGTGAGCAGGCGGTACAGAGCAGACCACAGGACCAGCATTATCCACAGACACATCAGCAGGATATTGATGGCAGTAGTCCACCAGTAGAACTTGCAAGGCGCCAGCTGCCCCCCAAGCCCACAAGCTTGAGCGTTTTTAACGGCCCCCTCCCCACTGCGGGCGATAGGCCTGTTGTGCCCCGAAAGTCGGATTTTAAGGCCGATCTAGATGCTAAAATACGCAGGCAAAAGCAGAAAGTTAAACAGCAGTTGCAGCAGCAACAGCAGCAGCAAGAAACGCAGCAGCAGCAGCAGCAGCAGCAGCAAGCACCACAAGAACAGCAACACTCACCACAGTCGCCCCAAACCAGAAACTGTAATGTCACTAATCAACAAGCCGCCAATATTACTGCATTTGCATCTGCAACCGCAACAGCATCCACAGACCCGTACCCGCATCAAAATCATAGAATGCCAAACCAAAATCAGACAGCCACATCCAATCACAAGCAGTGCAAGACGTCCACAATGGCGATGTCACCGTCATCACCTCGCGGCCATCCGCCATTATCACCGTCATCGCTATCGTCATTACCATTACCAGCCACCAATTCATCACCATCAAATGCTCGGTCATCGATGTTGTCCGCCAGTGAACGACCACCACCCGCTCATCCATATGTGTGCTCCAATGCCCCAGCCAATCCCCATCATGCCAATAGCATTACCAATGCCAATGTCAATGCCAATGCCCAGCTCAAGCCGTGCATTACGCCCCGGCCGGCTTCGTTGTCGGGTTCGTTTTGATTTGTTTGGATTTTTATGGTTTTGGTTTTTGATTCCTTATTTTGAATACGTTCTTACTTTGTTGTACCTTGCCAATATCCTTATCATTTGTGCTTGCCAAAGCAACTTCACGTGGTTTTTGGTTTCTTCGTTTTGCTATAAGTTCGTTGTGGTAACCTTTTTCGCGCTAAGCACTAAGCTCATACCATCAAGTCACAATCATTAAGTTCAGATCATCAACAGACAAACAGCAACTCAAAAACAGCATGATACTGCCACTAACTGCTCAATGCTTAATCACTATCAGATTTGATCAATTGTAACTAAAATCTTTTCATAAAATTGCATTTTGCGAAATCGCTTGAATTAGGGGAAATTTCTTTTCTACATGAATTTATATCGAAAGTGCCATCACTGCCATTAACGCTTTTCCACTCGCTTCGGGGTCACCTTTATGATTCACAGCAGACGCGAAATTTTCATAACTTTTTCGATCAGCAGATCCTAACTCTGCGTCTATCTCTAACTTCTGGTATTAGATGGTGTCCTGTGTTTTGTGTGCCAAGTGTATAACTGATTACTGTACATAATATGTGAATAACAGCATAAACCAATGACTTGATGCGCAAAATGACCGCCTTACTTACTATGATTTTCACTTTTCCTAGGAGGAGCGGCCAGCGGTGGCTCCACGCGCATCGGCCGTCGCGCGTCCATCAATCAGGCCAAGCCACCGCCGCCAGTTAGACGCAGTTCGTCGGTGACCCCCAGTCCCAATGCCTCGGTCGGGGTAAGTTAAACCTACTTAATTACCTACACCCAACTAAGTTAGCCACATAATATAAGGTAGTCGCTAAGCCGCTCCACTCTGGGTCACACACTCTTTGGTTTTCTTTTTTGCTATTACTCTTTAACTTATGATTTAATTACGCAACGCAGCTGCAGCAGCAACCACAGCACGCGACTCTGTCGCAGCAGAATCACCAACTAAGCAGCTCCAGCGAGCACTTACCGCCGCCACCGCCATTCATGCTGGACGCCATGGCCCAGATTCCCAGCTCAGCGCTGAAAGTATCGGAGACGGTAAGAGCCCTGGCTGCCATGCGGCACCAGCCAGCATCACCCGTGTCCCTCAGGCGCATGCAGCAGCAACAGCAGCAACAGCAGCAACAGCAGCAACAGCAGCAGCTTCAGCAGCAACATCAACAACATGTGCAGCTGCAGCAACCCCTATTGCAGGTGTGTGCACGCTAGGCCAGTTCCCATCTGTACCAAAATGTTAGAACTCCTACACTCACCTGGCTAGTTGACTTTGCAACCTAATTGGGTACAATATGTTTTAGAATTCCCAAGTGTCATAGAAGCCATATGCTTATCACTAATCGTAAACTGTAGGACTTTCAGTTGCTTTGCTAACGTAAAAGTAATAGATTTTTAGCATGCCTTAGTCTTTCCCTATGTCAGCATCAATAGCATACCTTACGAGCGCAACGCTTTAAACTTGAAATACAATTTTGAGACTCAAGAGTTATTCCCCAATAAAAGACAGTATATTCAGGCGTGAGAGTTAGGTTATATTCTTAGGGCCCAACTAGTGCACGAGAGACCCACCTTCAATTGATTTTCTTCCACTACTTATCATTTCGTTTCATTTCAACTTACGTTTGCTTTACCACTACCACAAACACACAAACCGAAACCCTTATCCCCCACGTAGTCTGCGCACAACTCCCCCTCGAATGATGACCTGACCGTATTCCACGACTATTTGGATCTGCACGCATATGCCCAGGCCTTGGCCACCGGCCAACAGCCAGGCGGTCAGCAGATGGCCAACCCGCAACGCTTTTTTCACCAGCAGCAACATCAGCATCAGCATCAGCTACCGCCGCCGCCTGTCTATCAAGTGGATGCCGTAAGTGACCAGCGGGGATCTCGCGGGCTAACTAACCTAAACTAACAGCTGCCTTCGTATGGCCTAAAACTACTGCGCTCCTTCCAGCTTAGTTGTAATGCTATATTCATAGATAACTCTAGAGCTTAGCTTTGGTCGTGTTTTGGCTAACTTTTAATTAGCGCCCGTCTTCCTCTCTTTTTTTCTCATGCCACAACCACACCATCACTGACATACATTCACGAAGCAGACATTCCGCACCTCATCACCAGCCGCGGGCGGAGGGGGTGGCGGCAGCATATACGCCCAGCCCAAACTGGTCAACAGCATGTCAAGCTTCCGCACCAGCAGCCCCAGTCCCAATGGACATGCTCACCCACTGCCACCGACACAGCCAAAGGCGAATCCGAACCTAATTGCACAGCTCAATGCACGACTCAGCGGCAAACAGCAACAGCAACAGCAGCAGCAGCAACAGGTCGAGGGGATCTACGGCAACCAGCAGACGCCCGGGGGAGAGTCCATCTACATGCGGAGTGGCTTGCCCATGTCGCAGCCGCAACAGCAGCAACACTATGACGGTAAATCTGAACAAATCCAGCTGCAGCACCAGCAACAGCATAGAATTTACGCTAGTTTCGGCACCTCATCATCACCAATGTCATCGGCCCATACGGCCAGCAGCAGCAGCAGCACTAAACCGTCCATTCTAACACCGACCACCTCTTTCAATGCATTGCCTCACTTTCCCCTGTCTTCATCCACATCATCGTTGCTCTCCAAAGTCAGCTCATTCTCGAACTCTTCATCCGCATCCCCACCAACAATGGCAGCGGCCCCTGGTTCGGCCAATTCGCATTATCAGCCACCGCAGCCGCCGAATGCAGCAGTTGCTAACAGCAAAGATATGGCCACCTACTCAAGTTCGTTTACCAAAAATACAGCAGCTGCGCAATCGCCGAACATGAGGCAGGCTCATTCCCATCAGCACCACCAACAGCCGCAGCAGCACTACACTTGTCCGCCTCCTCTGGAGGATCCCCCACCGCCGCCCATTTACGCCGCCAGTGCATCGGCCACGATGCCCAAGAAGGTTGCCCGTCCGCCCACTGGCCAGAACACGTCTCACTCGAGCGCCTATGCAGCAGCCTCGTCCACGGCCACGCTGCCCAGGAATATGATGCAGCACCAGCAAAGGTTGCAGCAGCAGCAGCAGCAACAGTATCAACAGCCGGCAAGCATAGGCATAGGCATTGGCAACGGCAATGGACACCTAGGTCAGCGTCCGCAGTTGCCGCTTCCCCAGCAGAAGCTTAGAGCTGCACAGCAGCAGCATTTGGCGGAGCAGCAGCAGCACCAGCCACAACAGCAACATCAGCTGCAGCACCAGCAACACCAGCAACACCAGCAACGCCAGCCACCCATTCCCTCACGCCACTCGAGTGTGCAGCAAAAGATATTCGTCTCCACGAATCCATTCATACAGACAACGGCTGTCAAGTTTCACTCGCCCTCGGCCTCGCCCACGTGCGGCTCACCCGTAACTGGGTCTGGGTCTGGGTCCTTGGCCAGCATTTATGCCACAACCTCGCGTGGCGGCCACCATCACCAGCAGCAGCAGCAGCAGCAACAGCAGCAGGCTCAGCAGCAGCACTACTATCGCGATGCTGCTGGGGGCAACAGCAACGGCGGCGCTGCCTACTATAACCACAATGCCCATGCCCATTCCCCGGCACATCATCCAAGTAAGAGCGCGAGCTGGATTTGAATTGATTCGATTCGATTCGATTTGAGTTAGTTTGATTTCATTACGTATGATTTTATTGCAAGGAATGAGCGCTGTTTTGAATATTATTGTTTTGCTGATTTTCGATTTCGCTCGATTGAGACCATTAAATTTTGATTTGATGTTAGCTCTAAGTTTACCTTTGGCGCATGCTGCATATGTTCTTTTGCTTTTCTTTCGTTTGTGTTATCGTTTGGAAATTGCTGCTAAATAACCTGATTGAGATTGTGTCAAGTGCGTCTGGAAACTATCGGATCAACATGGGAATGCAGTTTCCGCCGCCGCTCGATCCGCAGTCAACTTTCATACCAATTTTTCCAATCATCAATCAAACATTGTGTCGAACTCTTTCCAACAATTGTTGGCTTTTATTTTGCATTTCCATTTGGATTGACCACTATATTAACCACTTCTTCGCAAGCCAACATCCACACAACCATTGATCGATCATGTTTGCTTACCATTTTCTTTTATGCACCCGTATTGACAACACCGACAACACATATCAATAGACTATGCGACAAGCACAAATATCGAAAAGACTGGCAGTATTCGGGCCAAGACCAAGGCCGAATTCCTCGAGAATCTCAACGCGAAACTGGCTAAGCAGGGAATGTCTGGACGAGCATTTGCCGTGCGAAATCTCATCAACAGTAAGGCCCTGGTAAGTAGTGCACTTCGACAGCAACTCACTCGATTGCCTCACTCGACAATCTCTATGCTCTGTCCATGGCATCATGGCAATTAGATGTATCAAAATCCACAAAAACTATCGCGACCCAGTGCGCAATACCGTAGACCACCCACCTATCCCAACACCAGCACATCCACCAATGCCACTTGCGAAGACCAGTGCTAAGTGCTAAGGTATTTTATTCGTTCCTAGTCGTTCACGTTCTCGTTCGTTTGAAGCCTACTAAGCCAGCTGGCAGCTAATCCACTCAGTGCCACGTTCTACCAACTAACTGCTCTACGATCTAACGATAGACCTAAGGTGTTGCAAGCAAAGTGCTCCTCTTAATCGCTTTTTGTGTACTCTTTCAGCCGGACCCTCGCATCTGTCACGAATCGCTGATGGATCAAATAAAGCGCGGAGCCACCTTAAAGCGTAACCAGAAGATAAACGATCGCAGCGCTCCCAAAATACATTGAATTAACCTATAGGCTTAAGCGAAGCAGCATATTTATTACTATAATAATAATAATTAATCTACGAATATCCATGAGGCCCGACGCCTGCTCGACTGCAGGGCTCTGCAGAGTTTGGTTTGAAACTGAAAACTCGAAACACAGCATACAACTTAAATACATATGATTACAATACAATATATTCGATATACGATATTTAACAAGAGCATTAAGTATAACTCGAACTAATCAACACCTTTCTTGATTTCCTATATCCCAAAAATGTGTCGAAAGGCTTTCTCTGTTAAGTGAATACAATATGGAAGACAGTTAGCAGTCGTATGTTTATTTATATATTAAACTCGAATTTAGAGAACTTCTGTTTATAGATATTTTATGTTTATGTATTTCCCATATTTATAATTTCCCTTGCTTATGTACATACATATGAATATGAGTTTAACAATCACTCGAAACTAATGTGACGCCTAATAAATGGAATTTATCGTAATCGTTTTGAGTATTTTTTACTTTTGTAATATAATTTTGTATACCATCAACTGCAAGTCAATTGGGCCATGTCTGAGCGTATTTCACAATAGAACCCATAATACATTGTCTTGAATAATTAGATTTAGAGTTAAAACGTTAACCCAATACTCGATATCCCACTGTAACTTTACTATCTGCGATGAAGAAACGCAATTGAATCTGCTTTTAAAAACGATAACTATTTACTGCCAAGCGAAAAGGGATCAGGCTTTCGCACCAACTTAAAGTGCTATATGAACATGTTCATATCATATCATTTCCATTGGACTGAATCTTTTATTGCCATTTTAAATGCACCCCAGAGTAAATAGACGCCCTCTCTCAACGTTTAATACTAACAATATCATTTGCATTCATATCAATATCAGTTCATTAAACCTAGAACAAAATGTAAGTTTTAGCTCCAGATCTTGGTTGTTTTACACTTTAAATTTAACGGAGATCTGATTATAGCATGCCCATAAGGTAAACAAATTTCCTATCCCCCAAATTCCGACCTTTTAATACCTACAAGCGTACTACTTGATAGTTGATAGACTTTTTAAATATTTACAAAATATTTTGTATATAGGCTCTTCAAGGCTCCACCAATAATCGATGAATATTGGCAAACTCGTAACCAAAAACGTGGCAATAATTAAGCTATGACACTCTATTAGAGTTTAGATTAGACTCCAGAGAGAATATACAAGTTCGAGTCGAAAGAAATACATATATTTTTTTGGGCGATCCATTTTATATTCACCACATAGCAGTGCGTAATCACGAACGTTAATAAACTTAGCCATATGCAACAATTATTTACACATCTAAATGTTTATTATAGTGGGTCTGTGTTAACTGCAGATCGAAGAAACCAAACCGATGTAACCTAACAAATCAAAGTTATGCGTATTTTTGAATTCATTTGCATTTAGACGCGAGAAACAATAATAAAATAAATGTAAACGCATTGAATGTAAATGCATGTTGTTTTATTCTTTCTTTTCTGCTTTGCTGAAGAACAAGTCCAATGTGTTTTGGTAGTATAACTCTGCCAGCTCTTCTTTGGGCTCCTGTTTGATTCCGGCAATGGCCTCCAAAACTTGGCTGAAACGGAAAACAATGTGTTCGTACTACCGCCATATTTAGGGTAGGGTATTTATAATGCTTACCTGATTTGGCATGGCTCACAGCGTCCGTCTATTAGGGATTCGGCTGTCCATTTCTCTTTCTTCTTGACGGTGGGAAACTTGGTGGTCAAGTGCTTATGTCCTGCATGCGAAGGTCGAATGCCACACCACGGGCAGTCGGTTTCTAGCATAATCCTGTCGTTGGGCAGCTTGCGCACCACTTCTGCGTTTTCTTCCGTCTTCAGGGAGCACCCGTTGAGGCCTATGTAGAGACCACCGAAGGTGAGGATGCGCTGGGCCTCCTCCAAGGTTCCTGTAAAACTGTGCACCACTCCGCCGCCGCATTGCTCGACCTTGTCCCGATTTCTTTCCAGGATGGTCAAGAAATCCTCGGCAGCATTTCTCATGTGCAGAAAGAGGGGCAGTTTGAACTCGGCCGCTAGTTCCAGTTGCAACTCGAAATACAGACGCTGCGTTTCCTGGCCGCAGAATTGAAGGCGATCGTAGTCTAGACCACACTCTCCCACGGCCAGCACCTTGCTGCGATTTGACTTGATCCTGGAACGCAACTGATCGTAGTAGCCCTCTGGGTCTGGCACGAATTCCTCGCACCGGGTTGGGTGTGTGCCCACTGTGGTGTAGATGCGCTCTGTCGAGGACATTTAAAGCTCAAACTGCAAAGGACACATCCTTACGGGCGGCTTACCATCCTTGGAGGCCAGTTCCAGTGCCTCATCCACGTCCCTCAGACAGCCGGCGGTGACGATGATCTTCTGCAGACCCTGTTGCCACGCGCGCTTCAAGACAATGTCCAGGTCGGGCTGGTGCTTCTGGGAGCCGCCGTAGCAGCCCTGGAACATGGGGTCCGTCAGGTTGGCCCCAATGTCTGTGGAGCATGGCCAGGAGTTAGCTAGTCGCGTTTGCAGGAGCTTATTTCTTTCAGTTACCAATATATTTCATGGCTATTCCAAAACAACGCCGCAGCATGGATTAATGTCCTAAAAAAGACAGCAGCTGGGAACAGCTGTTTCGCTTGCTTCCGCTTCCGCCAGGGGGCGCCCCGCTTTACCAAGCCCTGCCAACCGCCAGATGGCGCCGCAATTTCGTTGCAATTTGAATTTGAAATTAGCATTAAGCCCTATTGAAAACATAATTCTAAGCTTAAACGTACCGGCTCAAAATGGTGGCTTCCTGTACTTTTCGAAAGCAAAGCGCACGGCCTAAGCCAATTTAATGCGAAATCAATGGCACAGTAAATTGCATTCGGAATTGCGCATAATGCAAACTCATTAGGCCGCCGCGCCAGCAAAGCTGTTTATTGTTTGCCGTGGATGCCAAAGCGGTTTGCTCCACGGATCCCCACGGGAGTCCCATCCCAACACCCCACCGCCATTCCGCCGCAAATGCATATACATATGCAAATTTTAAATCAGCAGCAGCCCGGCTGCTTTAAGCCGGCAATCGGCATTTACGCAATTGTACAATTTATGGGAATCGCAAAATATAATTCGAATGAAATTCCATTAGTTACTTTTAATGGAGGCTGCGGTCGGTGCGGCACTAGTTTTAATTGATTTAGTGCTAACTGCTCACTGTGCCATTTCCCAGGCTGGTAGCAGCCGGTGAGCAGGGTGTATTCCGATCCGAGTCCGGATCTAATGCCGTGGTCTGATGCCTCGGTGCGTCGATGTAAACGGAATGGGGAACGAGTCGGTATCCATTATGCAAGGGAATCAAACATTTTACTGCGATGCCTGGGACGCATTGTGGTTTATTTTAACTGGCTAATACAATTGTCAATAATTCAATTTGAATTGAAATTCAATTAGTTACAAGTACATGACACACATACGCACACTTAGAGAGTTAATTTTGGTTTCCCCAGACTATGTTTAGTCCATGGGTTATGATCTTTCGATTCTGTAGAGTAGGTAAGTGCGGTCCTCCCGGTTGGTGGAACGTTTGAACTACGTAGACGAATATGTATTTAAAATCGGGTAGGTCGAATAAGATATCTAGCATCTCGCGGTCCCTCGTCGACAGGGTGGAAACCTCCACACCCTTATGTTCCCATTGGTTCTTGATATACGCGAGTGGTTCCGACTGGTCGGAGATCGGAGATCGAATGCGTTGGACTCTGCAGATTTGTTGTCAATAACTACACCTAGTAACAATGTGTAAACGTATTACTTATAAAACAAACATCCAAACTTTTCACACAAAACATGTTTAGGTACTGACTATGCTATGTATCGTATGTGTACTGTAAGCGGTTTATAATGCCGCACATATGTATAACTACAATCCTCCATGGACGAATACAATACTATTTTGGTATCTGACCCTGTTCCCAGTTGTTTACAGTAGTTCGAATCCATTACTGCAAGCACTGTGTGCATTGTTTGCATTCATTTTTCAGCTCGCACACAGTGCAAAACACACGTGCGTCTAGATGTAACGAGTATTTTGTTTAATCACAATTCACTTTGCATATGCCGTATTTCATCCATTTACAGATCCTTTAAATAACCACCCCCCCGTACTCAGTACACCGCCTAAAAGTAGTCTTTTAAATAAATCTTATTGCTAAGCACATTCCGGTTAACAAACACAAAGGACTCTTATCACACACTGACGAACACACCCACGCACCACTCACCCACCACCCACCACTCACCACTCACACAGCTGCAAGTGTAGCTTGTGCCAAAGGATACAAGTTTCGTATTAAAAACAGATTTATCGATTACTATCTTCCGCTCTAAGCCTCCTGCGAACAGGATGTGCATTGTGGGCAATTTGATTTGGCATTTTGGCATAAGAAGTTCACCCTGTATTATCCTTGACAAGCATAAGCATTCGGGACCCTCCCTCCCCATCAAATTTATTTTACAATTACGTTTTTTTCATAGTAAATGGTTCTGCGCTCTCTGCTAAAGTTCTTGTTATTTTACGTGGCTGGAACCGAGGAGAATGCCGCGAAAATGCCTTACTTGTGCAAAAGTTGCGATTCCGTGCTGCGTTTTACTGCAGATGCGAAACGAACGAGTTCTGCCCAAGCCAATATAAACATTCATATCGGGGCTGTATTAATACATAAGTAGATGTGTATACTGTAGGTTCAAATATTAACCATGGTGTTGGCTAAGGGTGCAGATAGAGATTCATAAATTAGTATCCTAGAATGTACCTTAGGGCTATGGCACCTGTCACAATATTATGACAATCAGCCAGTCGAAAACGCATTTACTTTGTATTCCGTACTCGAAAAACCACGAACAACGCGACTGAGCTATTATTTTGCCATCAAAAGGAACTCCTTTATCGAGTCCTTCTGCGAGTCTTTAAACTCCCTTCTCCCATGGGAGAAATCAAAATTAAATTCAAATTTAAATTAACCTGGTCCCCTCCGACCCTATAAAGCGAAACTCAAATCGTTTTGTGTGCGCAATGCCTCGCAAGTCAGCTCAATGTCGGAATAATCGGTTATCTATTATGCCGCTATGACACTGGATCAATAGAATCATAATTGTTTGCTGTTGATATATGAATGAGTTATGTTTCGCCTGCTGTATGGATTTCTCATGGCTTAGAAGCTATGAAATCTATTTATACTCAAATATAAATTAACCTACTCAAAGTAGCTTACGAAATATTTATAATCTCAGGCCAGTGTCATGACGGCATCGTTTTGAAGCTCTAGTTACAAACTATAAATGGTTTTACAGAGTGGCAAATTCATCGAAATTGTTCTACCCTTGAGCAAGTGGTTTTTGTGAGTTCGGTAGCTTTATCAGCGTGTTCAGCTCAGTGCACCGAAAATAAATACGGCGCCACTTGTTTATGCACGCTAATTAACTGCCGTCCATTATTAATTCTCATTGTGGCAACCATAATAACTAAAATACATAATTAAACGCGGCGCTGGCGGCCAAAATAATGCTTTACTGCACGTTGCAGTCATCGGATGCGTTGTTGATTTGCTGCTTGGTCTTGCGTGATGCGCGGCGTATGAGCGATCTGGAATGGAATCGGGTGGAAGTGGTCAGCTGGGTGTCCAAACGGGAACCGGAAGTGGCCAGGGACACCATCCGGGTAAGCAGGCGCGTGTCGCACTCACCTGGAACGCGGCTTCAGCTTGGCCTCCGCACTGGTGGTGGCCACATCGACGGCGTCCACGAGGCCGGAGCCCTTCTTGTCGCCACTGCCGCCGGCGCCTCCCAGGGCGGGGCTGTTCATCCGATTTTTATCTGCAACAAATAAATGGGGTAACGCGTGGCTAATTAGTATCCACGAGTGCATTTAATGCTGGTCGTATGCTGTATGCCAACTCAAAGGGACTCCGCGATTTCGGAACTGCGAATGCAGCGCAAATCCAATTTGCCCCACCGATGTTGTCCTTGCCAGTTGCCGGAGCAACTGGTACTTCCGGACATCCCAACATCCCTGTATCCCTGTATTCCAACATTCCTGTATCCCAACTGCCTGCCTCCTCTGTAGCCGCTGACGTAATTAACTTATGAACGACGCACACAGAGAGCCGCTGAGCGAGTTGCACATCCCAGTTACCTCGCGAAATGGGATTTTTACAGTCGGTTGCACAGTCAAAGTTCATCTCAAGAAAGAAAGTAATCCCACTCACTTTGCGCTATGCATGTGCCGCCAATGCAATATGCGGACTCAAAGGAGCAACCAATACTCATTCGCAAGGTCGTCAAAACATACGAAACAAGTCGAAGTTCAATTAAAATCATGGATGAAGTAGTTTGTTTAAGCTTAAAGCATTCATGGCCGTAATATTATTATGTTTTTCTTAATTATTGCAACGCAAACCCCGTGAAATAATCATATATCAGAAACAGAAATGTACATCTACTTTACAAATATATTTATTACACTGTTAGGCTAAAATTAGTCACAGAAACAAATGGAAAACCCATTAAATATTTGTATTTTAAATTTGTTTATTTTAGGTAACACAATTTTGGTTATTTGTATAAGGTACCAGTTTTATAAGGTAATAGTTGTATAAGCACCTTAAATTTAAATAAATTATTAACGGATTATTTTATATGAAAATATGTATAATATATCTCAATATCTGATTTTTATTAAAAAATTATAAATTCTTGTATAAATTTTCCTAAATATATTTTGCACTTCTCCGTGCTATAAACTTTAAGAGAACTGACATCACTTTCAATTAAGTGGTTCTAAAGCTGTCTCCAAAGTTGAGCCTATTAAATATGGGAAATCAGTGTCAATGGAGTCATTAACTTCCCAGTAATCCTCAATCAGCCGGCTTAGGCTGCCAAGGAGAGTGTTAAAGTCGCACAAAGGTGTTCGTGCAGATGTTTGCCTTGGCGGTAAACAAACCTTTTTGTTCCGCCGGCCGAGCAATAAAGTCGCCAACAAAGAACGGCTTACAAAGGGAAAACAATTGGCAACTGGCGCGGCAAGGGGCTGTGCGGCAAGGGGAGAGACGCAATACAAATACAAAGGGAATGCCACAGCCAGGCCAGAATCAAGTCAATTTAGTTATTAAACTCGGCAACTTAGTTGCGAAGTACAACCGGCGATGCAAACAGAATTATTGAGCCACCAGTGGCACTCTGCGGCAGAGTGTTGCATACTTTTCGGGTGCCGGCGGTGTCAAGTGCAAACAAAATGGCCGCCGACGCCATTGTTGTCAAAAAAAGGCGTCAAGCTCGTCAAGTTGGTAGCGGGAGGGGGAGGGGGTTGGGGGATGGGGATGGGTGGCATAAGAGGCACATTTGCTGCCGCTGACAGAAAGCGCGCGAAAATGCCAGGACTACAAATACGGCTTCGCTGGGGCGGCATTCCCATTCTCATTCCCATTCCCACTGATCTGCGGGTGAATCCGAAGCGAGGACTCGCACACAGCAGTGGCGCCCATCCAGACACAAAAACAAATAAGAGTGGGGCTCGGTTTCGGGGATATAAATTGTGCATATGCGGCGGGAATCGATTCGTGCGTCGTGTTACGGAAATTTAAATTAAATTTGTTTTATTTTCCACCCTGCTTCCATCACACAGACACAGTGCACAGTACAAGCCGTGGAAAAACGCCGATTCCAGCGAAGAAAAACTCAAAAACCGTCCTGTGCTGTGAAGGGCGTTTATTATCCTTTCATCGCGAGTGTAACAAGGTTTTGCCACATCAATTGCGCCACATATAATACCCCGAACTTGAAACGTTCAGCAAAAAAGTGCTTTACATAAACGCATATATTTTCCAACCCTTTTGTGTCATGTAATATGAAAAACTGCTGTAAATGCAGTCGCAATTGCAGTCAAACTACAGTCAAACTAAGTTGTAAAATGACAGATTTTCAAGTGGCCTGTGAAAACAAATTCACAATTAATTGAAAAACATGAAGATGGGCATTACTTGCACAGAAAAAATGATTGTCCCGCATTTGGCGGCGAATAGGGGAAAACGCCTGTTAACGTGGCTCGAATATGTTTAGCATGTTATGTGTGTTAGGGCACACCCACAATTGAGTTAGACTCTGGTTTGTGGGTCTGAAACAAAACGGCTTGCGGCGCCCACCGCCGAGCCAAAACCACGCGAGTGCCGTGGAAAAGCCGGCAACAATGTGCGGAGCGGAGGAAAAGCGATGGGTTTTCCGGCCGCAGCACATGTATGTGGCCTGCAGCTCTGGCTTTGTCTGAACTTACAAGCTCGTCCATTTTTCGTGCCTCACCCATCTCCCATTACCCATCGCCCATGTGAGTACCATTCTGCAAGCTCCTCTTGTAAGCCGTAAACACGTGTGGCACAATCTCGGCCACAGAATGGCAGGGTCTTAAATGAAATTTCAGCAATTTGTTTTGCATACGTCGCGCTGTGCTTTTTAAGGCAATTACTTGACTTGGGGCCCCTCGAGCTGCCGCCGGTGATTAAGTGCTTAGACCTATTTTCGGTGGCACATCCAGGGCGTCGGTGTCACCGCTGCCACCTCAAAGTCCCTCCACCTCTGAACCACCGGAGACTCGACCTTTGTTTCCCGTCCTTGAGACCACCTCCATTTTCGGCGTGTCCTGTCCGTTCGGCTGTCATCGACAGTTGCATTTGGTAATGTTCGGTGGCAGGACATTAATGGGGTCCTCGACCATTTGAATTTAAATTTCATGGTTGTTGAGTACTTGAATCTACTTTGACCACTATGACCAACTTAGCAGTTCATTTCAATGGCTCATGAGGCCAGCAGCGAAATTTTACGAAAAGACTTTAGGTCGAACACTGCGAACACTGGGTGGGATCTGTAATAATGCCACAACTTTTTCTTTAGCGAAAATTAAATTAATTATTTCGGTAGCCCGCCAGTCGGGGCAACATTAATTAACTAGATATTTATACTTTGACGAGCTCGGCCAAATTCGGAACTTCTCGAGCCGTTGGCTGTTGTCTCCGCCTTTGTGTTCTATTTTCATGTGCTGCAAACTAAGTTTTTAATGAGATAATAAAGCATTCCATTACAGGGTAATTAGGAGGTCAAGCTGTTTAATTAATACACGTGCTCGCTTCGAAACATTTTGATAAAATTGAATTCGTTTGAACATTTTGCGGCGAAGGACTTTCCCGAAAGCGAATTCGTCCTTAACAAGCCTTTAACCCCGTCTCGACGGTTTCTTTTTCCTGACTTTGCTTTGCTTTTCGGCGTTTTCTTCTCTTTGTCGTCTGATGAATAATGAAAAAGTGTTTGTCTTTGTCAATTGGGTCGGAAGAAAAGGGTCCTGTTCCGCCGCTCGTATTACTCCACTCCTGATTCCGAGTTTCACAATTAATTAGCCCAAAGACGCTGGAGGTGGACAGAGGCGGCAATTGAAACAGGAACGGTAATTGCATTCAATTAGCCAAATTGCCAAAAGTTATCCTAGTCCTTGCCGCATTTAAAGAATTCCAATTAATTGGCCCCATGTGCGTGGGGCTTCCCTCCTATTTAAAATAATGAATATATGCATAAATGTGCATCAAATATTGATTGGGCTTAAGCCAGGCTTAGTGACATCTGCGACCCGCAACCGGCTTAATTGCATTAATGGGCAGCGCGCACTCGCAATTTAATTTCGCACTAATTAAGCTTCTTACGGCGTCATTTAAATCCCCGAATAGAGCTGTTCATGTTACAGGTCTGACTTTCAATCAGAGCCCATGAATATGAATGTTTAATTGACATTTGAAAGTGTTACGGCCAACCGACGAGGCCAAAAACAATCAACAAAGGGTTTGCGTCATCTGGTTTTCATTTCCATTTTCCCTGGCCATGACTGACTTTGTGGGTTATGCTGGTCTTTCTGGCAGAATGGATGAGCAAGGACATTCGTCCTTTTAGGATGCTATGTTGAGCAACTCAAAGGAATTTACTATGCAAATTATGTGCTAAAACATTGTTTCATTTTCTGCTAACGGTTTAGATTTCATTTAAAAACTCATGTACGTTTTTATAATTCATTTCTATACTAGTTACTCACTCATGGAGTACCTGGGCACATCAGATTCGCTGAAAAGTATGTAACATATAGAAGGAAGCGCCACCGGCACTATACATTCTACATATTCTTGATCAAGTTTGCTGGCCAAGTTTTTATGGCTCCGTAGATTATGACGTTCATACGGACGGACAGACGGACGGCCGGACAGACGAACATGGCCAGCTCGACTCGGGTGGGTATTCATCCTGATTAAGAATATATAGTTCATTTGATCGGAAACGCTACCTTCTGCCTGTTACATACTTTTCAACGAATCTAGTATACCCTTTTACTCTACAAGTAACGGGTATGATAATGTAAAGTTGTCCTGTATTTTGGTACTGATTCTAAAAGCTATATGCTTTGTACCAGTGCTTTTACTAAGGTATGTGCTTTAGAAGTGTTGAATTGCTGAGATAGAATAGAAAGTTGTATATATATATATTATAAAATATATATAACTTTTACGAGTACTTACTGCGACTGGACGATGCGCTGACGTAGGCCGATGAGCGCCGCTTGAAACCGCTGGGCGCCGCCTCGCCGCCGCCCCCGCTGCCCCCGCTCCCACTACTGCTGGCGGGCAGGAAGCGGGACAGGGAGAGCAGGGACTTGAAGAGGTCCGTCACATTGCTGTCCTCCTTTGCCGAGCACTCCAGCACTTTCGCCCTGCGGGAAGGGAAAGCGGCTTAAAAAGGTTGCATAATATCAGGGGCGACCGGGTAAATATCGCATACGCAATGCATACATCAGCGAATTTCGGTGGCCCGAATAAAAAGCGAAAGCCGAGCCAAAAAACCTCAACCAAAGCAGCCCAACAATGTGGCATGTTCAATGCGAAACACAGTTTTTGTGCCCGCCACGACCAAATAAGCCATCGACCACCGTCCGGGGAGCCGAAACAAATGTTGCTAATGGCCGAATTAAGCATGTCATGTACGCTTCAAAATGGTGCGGTACTAAGGATTCACTGCAGGACGCGGCCACCAAGCCAATCCACTACACTGAGACCAGGGCTGGGACTAGGATGAGAATGGGGATGGGGATGAGGATGAAGCAAGGACTATGACTAGGACGAGGACGATGATGTTGGCGAGGACAGGTAATGTTCAGCAAACGGACGATGGCAGGATTTGGACCGTGAGAAGGATTTCGAGCTTCACTGCGGCCTTTCGCCGGAAGTCTGCTCTCCAGTCAAAATACTACAGTCTATCATCATAATTGCCCTTTCTTGTCTTTTTCGAAACAACACTTTTCAGTTAAAACAAGTGGCGTTACCTTTCTTTGAAGTTGAGTAAATAAAAGGGTAAGATATTACATTTTTTTATTAAAATAAATGATTGTTTTAAATATATACAGATGACACCACCAAATTTTAAAATGTATATTTATTTATAGTTACATATATTAAAAATGTTATTTGAAAATGGTTTTATTCAACTGCAGTTTGCATTTACACTTGTTCTTAATGAATAAACAGAAATCTTTGTAAAAAAAACTTTTTTTTTTCCATTTATGTTTTGTATGCTACCAAAACAGCTGACAAAGTAATGCAGAATATTCCAGTATTTCAGACAGCTTCATTTAATTAAAGTTAAAACGGCTGACTTGGCAAAATAAATAAATAGATGGCGAAATTGTTAATGTCGTAAGCTGCAATAACAGTAAATCAAAGTAAAATTGATATCGCACGTGAGTTTATTTTGCGCATTAACGCTGGCCAAATGGCAGGAAAATGCGCATGACTTGGCAATTAAATGTTGAATAAATACATTGTCCCACCTTCGGCACAGTAAACCACTTACCCATGTAGGGCCTGCCCCAATGTATCCATACGTTGTGTGGCACAATGTGGGGTAGTGTACCCATTCAGGCAGATAAATGCACTTGAGTGGCATGCTCTTAAAGCGTTTAACCGCAGGCAGACAGGCAGCAACAAATTGCATTGCAGCTAGATGCCAGGAAACGCCACACACACACACACTTTCCACGCGAGTTCTGGGAAATCCTCTAGGTGTGAGATTGTAGTGACGTGCATGGAGGTTTCAAGGTGTTTTCCGCTCCCGCTTCCGGGAACCAAACCGCACCATCAATCTGCGTGAATGTTAAATCCAACAGAGATTTGTACGTAATGCTTACGCCAACTGACCTGTGTCTCGTCTCCTGTGTCCTTTATCCTTCATCCTTCATTTTCCATTCTCCATCCTCCATCCCATATCCCCAGTCCTTCGTCCTGCGGCCTCTGTCATCTCCATTTTGCGGTTGAGTGCGCCTCCTGCGTGGCGCTCTTTGGTCGCTTTTAAATAAGTTTACGCACGCTTGCTTAAACAGCAACACGAGCGTGCCACGCCCACTTTGCCGCCGCCCATCCCGTCTTTACCGACTTTCGCAGGACACTCGCATGGAATTATGCCAGGAGTCCCACTCCCAGTGGCCCAGTGGCCCAGTGGCAGGCACGTATGTATGTGATTGCAAGTGATTTTTACGAGTCCTGCCCCGCAGTTTATTAAGGAAGCAATTACCTCGCGAAAAGCGCCTCTGAAATATTTGCTGGCCAGCGAGTCCTTTTCAGCAGCGAATCGAAAGGATGCGGCCCTGCTATCACGGCTGCTTGTCACGCAAGAAATGCATTAAAATTGTTAATGTGGCAAACAACGACTTTAATCAGGCCACTCGTCGATTCGGTCTATGTGATCTACTTTTACGGACAAAAGTGTAGTACAACTGAACTCGGTAGAGTTCTGGTTAACTTAAACTTTTAAGTCTTGAAATAGAGCAAATAAAACAGCTACGAAATTCCATACGAGTCAGACATCAAATAAATATAAATATTTGTACAATTCACCTATAACCTTTCTGCATTTTATATGCGTTCATTCGTCATATACATGGGAAACATTCACATTCTGTGGTTTATTCATTTAACTCAATGTCGGTTTGCTGCTCGGCTCTGACAAGCTCTGGAGTTTTCACCCATTGTGTATCAAAAGGAAGCATAAATCACCACAACTAATCATACCTCTCCCAGCCCCTCGGCGGTTCCCCAGAGCATCAATCGAACAGTTGTAGAGCAGCCGAGCTGAAGGACCCCATGCATATGCACATATGGAATACTGCTCAGTATTCAAAGACCACTCCAATGTATCACCTGTACGATACGACCAGTTGTCCCCGTCGACGATTGTACTTAGATGTCTGACATGACAGCACCACCGTTTGCGGCCAATTAGGAGCTATTATGGGGAAACATCCTTTGTGCAAATAGCGAAATGGTGTATTTCTCCTGATGCGATTTCCACCTGGTTGCACTCAGAAAAATATTTTCCCATAATCGGTTTGTGGGAAATAGAGAAATTTCTACTTTTCAAGTTTTGGTGTGTGAAGTAACGAACATATATTTTTTCATCTTATAAATTTAAGTAAATGAGATCTGAATTTTTTGTTTCTAACTTTACCTTTTACCCGAAATTCCCGCAACTATACAATACTTCACTTTACCATACTTTATCCTTTACTTGTGGCTGCTGTGTCCAACCAACTAACTATCCTCTGCCTATCCAATTTACCCCGATTCCCAGTATTTTTTTTCAGTGCGTGACTCTGGCTCGGACACTTCCCCAGCTAACAAATGGCATTTAATGAGCGCAGCACCCGTGCCGTGGACAATGCAACTGATTTCGGTGGGCCAACTCCCTTCCATGGCCGCCGTCACGCTCTCTGTCGCTTAATTTCATTTCTCGCAATTTAATTGCGCTTTTGCCATTTGCTATTTGCCATTTGCCATTTGCCAGCTGCCTCTTGCCATTGCAGCTTTGCTGGGTGGCCAGAATTTATGGCTACGTTTTTAATGCCACTGTGTTGCGTTACTTATGAAAATTGCAGCTGTTTGGCGGTTTTGAGGCTTTGTGGCTCGGCTTTGTTGCCCAACTTTTGGCAGTTGTCCCCTAATTGCTGTTGCGTGCAGCAGCAGCTGTTGCGCATTTAACGCTTCTCGTATCCTTTGAGATTCATGTGGGACTTACCGTAAGCGCGGCAGCTCGCAGAAGACCCAGTCGGTGACCTCCTCCAGCTTGACCTCTCTGTGGGTGGTGGCCAGGTCGGCCTTGTTCCCGGCGATCACAATGGGTATGTCCTGCGGAGCGAAAAGGATTAGCAGTGGCACTCGGAGCACTCCCGAAATCGGGATGCGGACAAAGCGTATTGCGCCGTAATTGATACTCGTTCTCACAATGGCGGCGAAAAGCGGAAACCGTGAAAGCCCTCGGAAACAATAGCGCTAACTATCGCACAGTGGGTTGGGACTAGGAAATATGACTTCATGCGAAAAAGTTATTTTATAGCTAGTCCTATCTGAAAATAAACCAACTCAAGGTATTTTACACTTAAAACCTTAAAAATAATTTGTTTTAAGCTTAAAATAAATGTATATAAGAAAGTAAGCTTAGCACACTATAATAACAGACATTTAATGGGCATATACTAGTCCAAGAAATGCCTTCTAGAATTACAATAACAGACATTTAATGGGCATATACTAGTCCAAGAAATGTCTTCTGAAACTACAAACATTTTAAGCTATTTATCTTGAAGCTATTTATCTAGCTCGATTTCTTTTCTGTTCACATGTTGCATATTCCTTTAGTTGGTCTGTAGGCCCCGTGACCCACTGTGCAGCCTTAGAGCCAAGTCCGAGCAAAAAGCCTAAACCTCTGCCGCTCGGCTTGACCCCTCACCCGCAGAGGGGAACATTTATAATTGCTTTTCGGATTGTGGCGCACATGGAGAGTCCTTTCAGGCTTCCGCATTTCAGGCGCCGCTGATTAAATGCAAAATGCAGGA
The DNA here is from genome assembly GCF_016746245.2 of Drosophila santomea. Lineage (NCBI taxonomy): Eukaryota > Metazoa > Arthropoda > Insecta > Diptera > Drosophilidae > Drosophila > Drosophila santomea. The sequence goes on along the minus strand of NC_053016.2, from coordinate 15,730,974 downwards.
GTGCTGAGAGCTGAGAGTGCATAGTGGATAGTGCAGCTACACATGTGTACCTCACCTGGAAGTCGGCGCGCTGCTCGCGGATCTCCTCGAAGCACTGCTTCACACACTGGAAGCTGGGCGCGGATGTGGACGCGTAGACGAGCATGAACGCGTGGGCCGTTGCGATGGACAGGCGCCGCATGGCCGGGAACTGCATGTCACCCGACGTGTCCAAGATGTCCACCTGCAAAGGATGAAATTACGCATAATTAAATTTGAATGGTCGCTTCCCGGCAGTAAACGGCCATCACTGAGATACCGTGTCCGCATGGAGCGTTCGCGGATTTTAATTGAACCCGCGTGTCAGATAATTGTCTTTCAATTTAAACAACAAAAAGTTATTCATAAAATAAAATTCATTCACGATATTGTAGCTTTCCATTTTCATTATGCAGGTATTTTGATTAAAGGCAGCACTGTGCTTTTGAGGAACATGAAGCTCAACTATATGAATGTTTAAGCAAATCCTTTTTGCCCAGTAATTCAATTAAATTTAAGTTACTAAAAGTGATATTTCAACGCTCTATCTTAACAATGCGAAAGCTGAAAGGTGTCTGTTATAAAAATTGCTGTTGCTAAAAGACCGACGAAAAGTTATTATCCAAGATTGGCTAAGTATGGCTATACCCTTGGAAAGGGTTTTACAATTAGTATCATCATAAAGTGGTCCCATAATATAAAGGGTATCCGATGCCATAGAAAGGACTTAAAAACTAATGAAATATTGATAGAAAACCATAACAGCTTTGTAGAAAGGTTCCAAAAATCCTAAAATATCATGGTAGCTGTATATTTATACCCGTTACTCGTAGAGGGTAGTTCGTTGAATAGTTCGTTGAATGTAACAGGTAGAAGAAAGCGTTTCCAATCATATAAACCACCATATATATTCTTGATCAGGGTCAATAGCCGTGTCCATCTGGCCATGTCCGTCTGCCTGTCTATCCGTATGAATGTCAACATCTTCGGAACTAAAAAAGCTATAAAAATGAGATTATGCTTGCAGATTCCAGTGTTATAAATGCAGCGCAAGATTGTTAACTGATGTTTGCCATGCCCACAAACCGCCCAAAACAGCCACGACCACCCTTTTTGAAAAATGTTTTCATATTTTTTCACATTTTTGTTAGTCTTGTAAATTTCTACCGATTGCCAAAAATATTCTAACGCCCACAAACCGCACGTTTGTGCATCCCCGCACTTCCACCAGGTGAGTAACGGGTATAAGATAGCGTTCGCTCTTGTTTATTTTTGATGTGGAAAGATATTGCGGCACATCGTTTATTAACTTTGTTAGGGGCGACAAGGTGCTTAAATGCTATAGTCTTATCAAATTTTTTAATGACACGGAAATAGGGTTTAAGAGCTAAAGTTTGGTTAAGCTTTAGCGATATACAGAACGAGAATAGTCCATGCGGCAAATTTAGCAAAAAAGCAAACCTTCTTTCTTAATATTTATTGGATTATTAGAAAAGTATAAGAGGCTACTGTGTAGCAGAAGTTAAGAATTAAAATTTAAAGTAAATCTGGCATTAAATTCTAGGACTTTAAATACAGACAATTATGGTATGAATCCCATTTAAGCTTCTTTCTTAAGTAATATTTATTGGAATATTAAAAAAGTAAAGCGGATAAGAGGCTACTACGTAGCAATAGTTAGGAATTTAAAAGGAAAAGGAATTTAAAGTAAATCTGGCATTAAATTCTAGGACTTTTAGTACAGACAAATTTGGTACGGATCCTTTTTTCCCATCATTTTAGGTGTCGTTTTCACTGCTGTCGGTGCAGGACATTTAATGGAGTGCTTTTTAAACGATATGTCCGTGGAAAGCATAAAGCACCACCCGCACAGTCGGTGGTGTCCGGTTGTCTGGCCATCGCCCAAGGCGGTGGCCCCGGGGTCGTGACTCCTGGTTAAAGCCAACTAATCCCCGTGTCAGCATCTGTTATGTTGGTTATAATGCCGCGTGGAGTACGCGATACGCATCGAACGCGATCCGGAATGTCAATGGCACGTGGAGGCCAGAAAGCCAAAGAGCCAAAGAGCCAACGAGCCAGAGGGGAACCCAACCATTTAGCCCTGTCAGTGTGATCTCTTCTAGTTTTTTCAGCCCACAAATGACAGCCTTGGCCATTGTGAGGCAAATTTGTAACGCATTGTCTGGCCGAAATGAGTAAACTTTATTAAAACACTTTGCAGAGTGACACAATTTATATTTTTGACACCATTCCCGGTCACTCGTCTATTGTTCGCCTGCCCGCCTTTGTTCTGCCATCCATGTTTAAGTCATCAAAAGCGTCCTGCTGTGCGAAGTCGCACATCCACATCCACATCCACGTACATGCACGAAATTGCTTTTAAGGACCGAATATTGTTCAGTGCAATAAAATGTGCCCGTTTGATGGCCACATGCAGCTTCGGCAATCAGTCTCAGTTGGCAGCAGGCGCTCCTGGAATTTGGAAAGCGATCCTTAACGACCAGATGTGGATGCACTTGGCCACCTGAAAGACTGGAGACTGCACCCAAGGTGGCCGGGAATAAATCACTTTAGGGTCGGGTGACAGCTCCCGAGTGGAATTCAATCTGGGCGGTCTTAAGTAATGGATGCGCACCCATCGGTCGCTAAAATGAAATTAATTAAATCGAAGAGCAGAGCCTGGCAACAGCGGCGCCGCCTCCTAGAGAGCCAGTGTCACCAAAGCACCTCCAGGAATCAATTTGGCCAGCTATAGTCCCGATAATGAAGCTCAGCAGCTCCAACCAGCCAGGCAGGCCACCTATTAATCAACTTTCGCAGCAACTTTTGTTCCCCAAACATGTGCTTGTGGTGTAAGACAAGTTTGAACAGCGTATAATCAGCTCCAGCGGAGCAGTGAATGATGTTCCATCAGAAGTTTTCCATCTCATGACAAGGCCCGCAAGGATGCGTCATAGGCAGCTGTGATGCCTCCCGTGCTCTCAATTTCCTTATGGTTATCCGTGGCAGATAAGGGCTCGGTTAAAATAATACGCAGCAGTTATCAGTTTCCGGTATACTCGTTTTTCCCCCTGGCACGGCACAAGTTATTACCCATTAATCGCGCTCCTAAGTAGCGTACTAGGGCACGACAACACTGGTGGCTCTGCAGGCTGAGAGGTGGGCCACATTTTCCAAGTTGCTTCCGCTGTTTTGAGCGTGTGCAAATTTGATTAATGAGTCTACGCCCACAAGCTGTCAGTCAGTTTGTCAGTCAGTCGGTCGGGGTGAAGGGAAAGGAAACTTGAAACTATTTGCGAAGACTGTCGTAAGTTCATTTAAGCCAGTAGAGATTCATTCGTTCAATTTGCGTTTTCATCTTTAATATACATATGTAATCCTCCCGAGTTCTGCCCCTGGCATAGGTGGCTCAGACCGCTAACCATTCCTGCCTGATCCACTCCAAATAGGCTTTCAGGGAGCTACTCGATTGCCAGGAGACCAGAGACACACGTGTCCTGCCTAGTGCTTTGCATATGGAGTGTAAAGCCTGCGGAGGGAGCCCTGTGCTGTGGATGTTCTCCAGACATCCAATTAGTAGATTTCTGACTAATTTGCGGGCATGGCACTGCCGGCGAGTTGATGACCACAAGGGTGATTGGCTAAATGAAGTCGACCTATTGCAGTCAGTTTAAATTTGGTTTGGGAACTATGCCGGAATAATAAATCTGGCATACAGCTAGGTTGCAGCGATTGCATATTAACTTCAGAGTTAACCTTTTACTCTAACAACTCTCAGGATTCCTGATAATTTATAGTTATAATTATAATTAATTGTGGCCTATCACAAATTATATTCACTTTGTTTTGCATAACGCTGAATCGGAATTGAGCCATGCTGCGAGAAAGTCAAGTATTTAATGTTTCAGCTCGATACTTAAATGTAAATCTTTTTCTATTCATTTGTGTGTGACGGAATCACGGCATTGCAGTACCAGAATGGCCTTTAAGTTGAGTATTAAGGAATCTAGTTGGGAGAGCATTTCTGACATTTCAACTCCTATAAACCAATTACACCAAACTTCCACTCGAAATGTCACCAAACAGGGACAAAAAGCCGGCGCACACTTGGCTGAGCTAGGTTGGTAGTGCATTGTAACCGGACTCGGAGACTCAGGGACTCAGGGACTCGAGGCATTGTGCCGTACTTACCTTCAGTGTGACGCCTCCCAGGTCGTACTCGCGGTTGTAGAGATCCTCGACAGTGGCGCGATATTTGTCCGTGTAGGTTTTGAACAGGAAGCGCTTCACAATGGAGCTCTTGCCCACGCCGGCGCCGCCCAGAAGGACGAGGCGGATGCGCTCCAGGTCCGCCATGTCGCTGGTTGCTTTGTCGACGTCTCTTGTTTGGAAATCGCTAGTCGTCAAGCGGAGCACCCTTGTCCTGCGTTTGTTCCTGCGTTGGCCCTGAAGTGCGATGGCTTCTATTTGCTTGTTCCGCTGGCCTCAGCGCTGCATTACGACGGATTTGTGTGCTTAAGCCGGAGTCGGGGCATCATAGGTCCCAACACATCCCCGATTTCCGCTGCGAGCTTAGTGTTCCAGCAACACCTTCACCATGGCCACTAGCTAGACTTCCGCTTCCCGTCGCGAAGAAGTGCTAAACTGTGAATACAAACAAATAGGCTGAAGTTAAGCTCGGTTTTTTTTATTTTTGCGTACGATCTATAATTAACTTTTTTCTAAACCTATGCTTAAAACATCATATACAAATTAGAAGTACTTTAAATGTTTAGTCTAAAAATCTAAGTTTAAATCAAGATTAAAGAACTCAGCTTCAACTCCCAACCTTAGCAAGAGTGTAATTAAAATGTATTATTATTTTAAGGATAACTTCGAGACCATAATGTAATCGCATTTAAATCAAGTATCAAAGTTGTAGTTCTGATAATTTAACCCACTCGAAGCCATTTGAATCTGAAAGTGTACTCTCAAAACTTTAGACCCCATCTGCTTCTGTTTGCTGCCTCTGATTGGCTTTGCCAAAGGATGCGATGCATCAGGTACCAAAGTATCTGAAACTGCAGTGGAATGCAGCTCGCTGCATGTAATCATAATTTGCTCACGTGCTCGCCCCGCAAATCAGAGGAACGTATGGCATCTGGATACACACATGGATACAACTGAGATCCTCCAATGGAGCAGGTCGCTCGGGGTTCGAAAACAGGAACCGAAAACGTATGTGGGCCCCATAAAGCATCAGACAAACACAGTGAGCGGTGGAGTACCAAGCGCACATCCATTCGGCCTTCCAGTTTGCATGTGATGTAATGTGCAGGCTAAGTGCATCCAATTCAATTTGCCGGTATATTGCATTTTTTCTTAAAGCCAGCCAGCGAAGGACCATTTGCACCTGTGTCATGAGCACCTGGCCAAACCTCCGGCGCTCTCCGCCCCCGTAATTGCAACTTAATGTAATTAGGTTTTGCAGCAAATGCAATTTATTGCCATCAACTGCACAGTTTGCTGGCGCTATGAGTGGCAAATTTGGTTACACGCCCAACTGACTGAGTTCCGTACCGCGTGCAGATAATAAGGATCAATTTAAGTGTGCAGCCTGCATCGGCTGTTAATTATTCCGGGGCTAATGAATCAGAGTGAAAACTAGCAAACTGCTCCGATGCTTGGCGCCTCACCTGCCACGAGGTGACCTGCACTTGCCTCCCAGGCCAGCTGGTTTATGACCCAATCACCTGGTGGAGTGCATTAATGGCCCGGCTCGTTTGCACTGTCTGTGCTTGTGTTGGTTACAGTGGTTACGGCCGTAGTTTCAGCAGATGGAAAATATCCACACGGACCTATGACGTTTAGATCTGGAAGTCAAAGCGTTGGGGCACTTTCATAATCATTCGCTCAGCACTCAAGTTGGGTATGTTATTATAAAAGGTTAAAACCTTGCAGGCAAACTTAGAGAATATCAAAAGCATGTGGGGCTGGCCTTAAGCGTTTCACAGGGCTTTTAATAATATCGGCTCGTCTGGCCAAATTTCGAAATGCAAAAACTACCTGAGCTTGAGCTGCTCTTGCGAAGGCAGGCATCCTTGTAAATTCACAACTATTTACATTGTGTTCGGGGTAATTTTTAATGGAAAACCAGCAACACGGAAGATTTAGTTTGTTGTTTTCAGCCCAGTAGCAGCAGCAGCAGCATAGAAATGCATATTAATTTGCATCTATTCTGCGAAAAGGGGCTGCACAAAACGAGAGCATTTCATACGCCCTGTGGGACATACTGTTTGCACAGCACAATGCCTTGTGAAATAGCGTATGGATGTGATTCAGATAAGCCGAAAGCTGGCGGATAATGATATGACGGGATGGGAGGGGGAGGGGGGAATTTCCCACGGGTAGAGTAAATTAGAAAATTTAAATATCAATATTAAAAGCCAGTGCTGTCGCCGATTTGCCCCCATGAGAACTCTATTTTCAACAGATTTCTGAATCCCAGGCAACGGGCACAAAGTTTCGCACACGCAGCAGCCTACAAAATGTTTTTCTGTACAAAAATTTAATTAAATCTACTAGGCCCACGCCAAAGACAACTGACAACAGCTGTGGAATACATAAAAAACATAAAAGAACGTCAAGCCCCGGCCAAAAGTTTCCGCTTTACATTTTAAAGCAAGCCGAAAGAAGCAAACTTGAATTAATTTTTCTGTTTTCCGCAAATAAAAGCGTTCCTTGTTGACATTTTTTGTTTTTATCATCCCGACTGAGGACTGCGGACCAAGGACCAAGGAACAAGGACCTCGGACTACGGAAACATGTCATCAACAACTCAAAGGGCAGAGGACCTCAAAACTTTTGGGAACGTGTTTGCTCGAGCAGTTAGAAAATGCAAGGTTTTCATCACAACAGACGCACAAAAAAAGTATGAAAAAATATTGTGCTCTGACGTTCCCTTTCCGTTCCCTTTTTGGTTTCCTGGAAATCAATTTCTTTTCTTCGAATATTGCGAATCTGCTCAACTGGCCCTTGTGGCGAAGGTAGAATGGAGTCAGCGCCCGGGGGAACCACGAGTGGAAGGCATATGTGTGCTGAGCATCTTATTGATTAGTTTCGTGGAGGATAAGAGAGATCGGATGCATTCCTGCGCCCGAGGCCGTTTAAAATGTCATCAAAAGCACATTTGCTTGTTGCTGCGACACTGGGACTCTCTGCACTGGTTGCTAATGGCCAGGATAGCATATGACACGAGGCTTAAGGACATCAACTGGGCAGAAGGGCAGTGGCCAAAAGGGTCAGCGATGGGGATGTGCTGAGCCAGAGAATTCTAAACTTTCATATTTGCGAAAACAGGCGGACCACGTCAAACAATTTGTGCGGGACAGAATTTATAAATATTTATTAGCCGCATTCCAAAGCGTCCTGCTGCGTGGCCAGTTGATTAAAATGCCTCAAATACCGCAGGGATATCAAAAGTTAATCCCACATATCACGAAAGCCCGCGAAAAATTGCAAACTCTGGATCGGCTCTAGGGACTTTGGCCTGGTTTGGTTCAGAACTACTTCCGTGTTGGCCGCCTTTTTTGCAGCTGATGTCCATCATGCGTTAAGCTCCAGCCATCAGCTGTCACACTGTGAGAACTGCTTACCATGTATGTCCATTGATCAAGATAACTGATTGATACGCCTTGAAATATTGCATTGGAATAGGGTATTACTACCACATACTATGTGCGCGATAGAAGCTTACTTGTCATACAAATAAGGCAGATTAAATGACAAGAATTTTGTACTAGGTATTTTATAATCATTTCTATATTCGTATCAAAGAACCATTCATTTGAACCCATCGAAATAGTCTGAGTAAGGGCTTTTACACCCCTTTTGTAAGCAGTATATAAATAATCCCAAGCCGTTTTAGCTTCCTGCACGTTTCACAATGACAGAAATAACTCATATATTTACAGGTCATAGCATTTTGGAAATTGAAAACAAGAGCGAACGCTATTGTCGAGTCCACAAGCTAAGTAACGGGTATCTGATAGTCGGGGAACTCGACTATAGCGTTTTCTCTTTTTCATTTTCTTATTAGTCTAGTAAATTTCTATCGGTTTGCCAAAAAACGTTTTGCCGCCCAACCCGATATTTTATAGGGTATCTGATAGTCGTGGTACTCGACTATGGCGTTTTCTTTGTTAAATATATATTGAAATTATTAAAAAAAAATAAGTAAATTCATTTGCACACTTATGCAAACTATAATCCCTTATTATTACTTTTAGATAAAAATGTGTCTAAGCAAAATATTATGAAATTGTATACCTTCGGAAATCTATTTGAAAAACTTAGCATTATACTTATATCATGAAACAAATTCTTTTACAACACTTATTGTTTTAAAAGTTGTGTTCAATAAGTGATGCTTGTAAATACACCAAATGAAGTAATTAAAATTTATTTATTACACAAAACCCGACGCTCAACTTTGTAATTGCTAAAAGCCAACAACTTTACTGAACCTAAACTTCTTAAATGACTTCGAATTCTCCGGTTAGCCACTTCTCAACCACAACTAATTGCAGTGGGTTTTCGTTCGACTTGATTAGTTTGCCGTTTGTTAATGTGAATTCCTCAACACAAAATACATGTACAGAAATTTGGCAATCTTATGGGGGCTGAGGGACCTGGGCTTTTGAACACCATTAAAGATTACGTTTTATGTGCGATTAACATTCACAATATGGCAGCTCGTGCTGTGAGATGTGGCCTTGTGGTGCCTAAATCATAAAGTAAGCTTTTATATTGCATGCCATTTACCATCTGACGCCAAACACCAAACACCGAAACACCCAAACACCCATGCATGCGAAGGAATTAGCCCTGTTTTCACTGATTTGGGGATTTATGGCGATCAATTTGAACAGCTAATGGGTGCGGAAAAGACCCAGCGATAAAGAAATGATTTTATGGGCATGATTCTGGTCAGCACCACTTTATCACTACCCCTCCATCACTTGTTTTCTGGTCCATACCCCTTCTACAAGCCAGGGCAGTTGTAGTTGGCTTAACGATTGCAAAGTGGCGACGCGGTATCTGGGCCACCAGACGATGCCGTTAAACTGTTGATTACTGCGATGATGACAGCTCCGCATCGTCCATATCATATGACCTCCGACCTCACACCTTTCCACACGTATCAGGCTGTGAAGTCCATAATAATCTCTGCGGCACGAAGGGATGCCATGAATTCGATTTTGGATGAGCGCCGCGAACCATTATCCTTGGATGAGCAGGTAACACCCAGGTGAACCACTGTAATATTATATTTTTAATATCACTCCTTATACCACTCCATTCTTACAAAAAGAATTCAGTAGAAGAGGCATTTTTAAACGCTTAACTTATTATTAAGCTGCTAAGTACCAGCTGAGTAATGGGTATCAGATAGTCGGGGAACTCGACTATAGCGTTCTCTCTTGTTCTTTCTGGCTCAATGGTGTGCAGAAAATGGGTCACTAATGTTCCCTCTTTATACTACTCTTTATACCAGAGTCCCGAGGTGGAGGAGTACTTCGATCATCCCCTAAAACTGCGAGAAGGAGGACGCCTTTTATCTGTGAATAACTTTGTGGAGGTATCCAAATATAGAAGGGAATGGCGAGGACGAGGTTGAGGTCCTTTTGACCTCCCGGCATCGGGCGAACAGTTTGCACTTGAACTGTGCTCATTATGCCGCCTGTGAGTCGACTGGGTGGAGTGAAAACTTAGCTGCAGAGACCACAAATTAACTGCAGTAACACAAATCTGATGCAAATGGGCGAGCCAGAGCCAAAGCCATGAGGCTGGTGACGCGGCTAATTGGACAATGGGAAGAGAAACAGGATCAGAATGAGGAGCAAATGCGGATATTTTCCTAATTTGCTTTGCGAGCAGCGGAGCTTTTCCAAAACGTGCTTAGCGTTGGTATTTTATCGACTCGATACACTTGTTTTCTATACCCCTTACCCAAAGTTGCACTGATAGCACTCTAATCGAGTTCTTTGCGATTTTGCAATCAAGAAAAGGTTCCGCACGCAAATTCAGTAATCTACTTCGGCTGATGAGAACTGCTACTGCGAGGTGGCCAAAAAGGGGATCCAATAAATTCGATTGCAACCGAAGCATGAAAAGCCAGCAAGGCGAAAGCTGAAGGCAGTGAAAGGCAGCTACTGCATGGCTGGCAAAAAAGTTAGGCACTCGCTGGCAGCCTGCAACCCCAAGGATCCGCTCTCACAGCCCGCAGGTCACAGAATCCGCGGCTAATGGCTGGGCAAACAAGCCAAGGACGAGTACCAGGATAGCGCCATCAAGGGTGCAGAGAAATTAATGCAAAAACTTAATCAGGCGCGCGATAAGGAAACGCCGGCAGGGGCTTCCTGGGTCAGCAGGTGCCGATGGCCAGCGAGTCCTGGAGGGTAGTCATTGATTGTCAACAGCTGGCACAAATTAAACACAAACACACCACAGATGCCGGGAATGGAGTAGGTCTCACCTAGTTTCGCCTTTGCGCTTGTGTGTTGGTCTTAAGAGTGATGCGGATATCCGGCTTAGCAAAAATAGCAAATAGATGTATGGATTGACTACTCATAAATAAAGTATCATGATTAAATGCTAGCTTTTAAACTACAAATTTTAATTTTTTCAGCTTGTTCACTTTATCTTGACATCCTAGTCCCATTTAAATAGTCCCAGTTTTAATGACATTTTATTAAATCGGGGTTTTTCGATCGAAATTTTACCGGGGGTATAAAACTCTTCAATTTTACCAGACAAAGCTTTTCAAAAAGACACATATTTGAATACCAATTTTAAATTGAGCATCGGGAAATGTTTCGAAAAGTGCCGGTAACTGAAATAGATTGAAAAGGTACCGGGGCGAAAGTACCTAGCCAGTTCCCATCACAGCTCGTTACCCATACGCCCCGTTGACTGGGGAATCGAAGTAATGGCAAAGTGGAAATGGTAGGAAGCGAGCACAAAGCGAGCTCCCCTTTGAGTGGCCACGTTTCTCGAAACAGAAATAGCAACTGCAACAGCTGAAGATTCAGCTGCAGATGGCATAGCGTTTGCAATGTCAGTGGTAGTCGGACTTGCCACCATCTCACCGAGAAGGAGTATGGAGTATCCAAAGGAGCACGTCTGCCTGGGCCATTTGTGGGTTAATCGTGTTGGCAGCAAACACGACGACAATGGCTGTGTGTGCAGACGCGTCTTGGCGTCAATTGATTTGACTTGGCCCGATTGTGACCCACTTGGGGCCACTTTCCCAGTTTTCAGGGCGGGAAATTGCAAGCATATGTTTGCTCGGCAATTTAGGCAGCTCGCGACTATGTCAAGAGCGGTAAAAACGTATGAGCTTGCGAACAGCACTTGAAATCCCCAGAAATTTCAAACGAATTCGCACTTGGCAGTTGAGCTGAATTTATATGCATGTAGCTACTTTCCGTTGCATGGGAACTATGAATAATTGAAACAAATGTGCAAGTGTCGTCACAACCATAAATTTCCATTTACATAGAACCGATACAAATAAGATAGAATGCAATTGCTGGCGAATATGAAAAGGATAGCTTTAACAACTTGGCCAAATTCGATTCCCGCAAGCGGAGAGCAAAGAGTAGTTGTGCTGACGTGAACCAATTTCTTGTGACCACGAAAGGCATATTTATTTACATTTTTCCCCCGTACTTATTTTCTTTGTCAATTTAATTTACTCCGCATCCTGCTCGCCTTTTGTCTAGCCATGCACGTCTCCGCACTTTCAAAGAGGAATACCTCCTTGGTAAATTTCAATTAAAATGGGAAATCTGCACTCTCAAAGAAATGCACACCAACATGATATCAGCTTCCGCAAAGGGAGAGAATGATAATCCAGATAGAATGTGTTCGGATGGGTGGCTTTTGTTAAATGGTATATATCTGGCTGGATATAAATTGAGCTAATTTATCAAAGTTTTAATTAAAAACTTTATAAAAGTACACTCCAAATTGCTAAGTGTGTAATTACAACTGTGACGATGGCGCAGCACCTTAGTTCCCAGAATCCGGTTTCGTGGGGGATGTTTTGAACGTCAGCGGCCCTAATGTATGCAACAAATAAAATTCACGCAAAATTGAATTAGACTTAATAAACAGGAATGCCGCGGGACGTTGGAAGGACCCATCCACAAAGGACGCAGCTAAGAATCCACCGGAAACGAGCAGAAGCTCACGGAGGAAACGAAGACGAAGACGAAGAAGGATACGCAAACGGAGACAGGGAACCAGTTCAAGTTGTCTAGAACGTAATAGAGAAGCGGTGCCAGGGCAGATTCATAAAGCACGCAACGCGCTTTCCGCGTGAGTGACTTCGGGAAACAGCAGGAGATGGCGGGAAAAAGGCGGAAACACGAGCAAACAAAAAGATCCAGTGGAAAGCGGGGAAAACTCCTCTGCGACACGGTGAAAAATGTTAAATGGAAAGCGGAAAGAAAAATCACAAACAGCATTCCTGGCATTCGGAGCGCTGGGTACCCGTACCCGAAGCCCAAACGTACAGCATACCAGAACGTCTAGGGAAACAGAGTTTGGCCAATAAGCGCGGGACTGTCAAACTGTGATGTTTCAAAGACATATATTACGCATACGTCCCGTTGTCCCGGAATTAGGACATGCTATTAATGGCAGCCCGAAAAGCCGACAATCAGATCAACACACTTCACTTACATCTGGCCTAATGAGCACATCTTCCGCTTTCAGCATAACCTACTTTCCTTTGTATTATGTGGCAGTCCAACGTCAGCGGCCAACAAAGTGGGCATAATTTGATTAGGCCTCTTGTAATTCTTGCCCGCACGGCGGCGTGTACGGCTTCCTTTGACGAGATTCCTGCGATGCCGCCTTACGGCTTCAAACTTTCTTAAAGTGTAACGACCTGAGAACGAGCAGCCGCGACGCCTCCAAAAAAAAAGGCCGTCAGGCATTGACAGAGCGTTGCGAAAGCCAGCAAATTGACGGACGGACAGACTTACGGACAAACTTACGGACAAACTTACGGACAAACAGGCAGAATAGCCAACTGGCAGGAGTTGCCACGGACGCTGGAAAAGATATAAAATAAATTGTGGAATGCCAACAAATAAAAATGTATAAGTGAGGCAAAAAGCCCCACGGCCAACCATACACCACACCCCCCGCACGTCAAGCATCCCAACCATCCTTAAAATGACCCAACCCAACCCGACTTCCTGGACACGCCCGCTTCTAGGCTAACATTTCCCTTCTCAAAGACGACGGCGCTGGGACGATTATAAAGAGATTTGTGTGTCGCGGAGTTGGGTGTTTAAAGCAGCCGGGAAAGCCGGGAAAGGAAAGCAACCCGAGTCGAAAGGACAAACGACGAAGAAAGCAGATTCTGCCTGCCCAGTCTGATGGGGCGCTTATGACTGTCATCATAATGTCGATTAACATAATAATATACGTAATCTTTATCGGCGCTGATGAGGTCCCTGATTGTGGCCCTCTCTCTCCTGGCTGATTTTGTCCTTTGAACCCCAAATTGCCTATCAGGTTCAGATCTGATTTCTTTTCCCATCTCCCCTTATCGGCCTGCCCGTGGCGATTTGAAATTAATTGCTTTATCAGGCCATAAAAGCTGGTCAGATTTGTCGTGTTTGAGGTGGGAGATTGGCAGACCGCGGTCTGGCATCGATTTTTGAATAACACTTAGCCACTTAACACTTCGCGCCGTAAATGTTTGAAGGCAGAGCTATGAAAAACTCAACTCAACTCAACTCAATTTGATATTATCATCATGACAAAAAACGGCAGCTCAACTTTTAGAGAACCGACTTTAGCAGAGGAGCAGTATGCTGCTGGATCTGAGGGTTGGTTTACGTATACTCGTATACGAACTTATTGATTGCTCTGCCGCAGAGGGCTGGTATTTGGATGGAAAAAGCGAAACGGCGCTGGATAGCCAGGGAAAGTGGCAACAAAAGGGGCAGCCGGTAGGTGGAAGTTTGCCGAGATTGTCAATAGCTTTGGCGCGTGGATTGGGGGACGTCCATGTACATATATTGCGAGTGATTCAGTGAGGCATATGCTGATGGCTTTCCATTTTTTTTTTCTAGCATATATCCATGGGTCCAGCCAGCGGCCTTGTGTACCCTTTCGACTGCTCTGACAGGCTGCTCATGAGCACGGGGTTTTGACAATAACCGAGGCACTTTCTCCTCATCTCTGCTGCTAAGCGATGACAGCGATCTATGGACTTGCAGAATATTCCGTCTTCATTCTGTGTTTCGTTGTGCCTGCCTGACTGCATTTGACACTTTGAAATTGAACCGAGCCAAAGTTTTGGCGAGGAGTCCGTCTGCGGTGAGTTGGATTATGTTATGTTGGGGGAATGCATCACCCAACCCAGTGGCATCTGCTGGTGTACTCATTCTCATTCTCATTCTCCTTGTCTTTAGTTTTGATTTTCCACTTGATGGAGTGCAAACTTGGAGCAGCCACCGCCCTGCTCACTCAGGCGTGTTATCAAATTATAAACAATTTCAACGTGAGTATGCATTGTTAATGTGACTGAGTTGTTCACGTTAATTAGGTTGCAGCGCAAAGAGCCATAACAGCTCCCCACTGCCCACTTTGGTCCTCCGAGCCGTGTTCGTCAGTCCGTGGGCTGCGCTGTCCTAGATTAATTTCCTGTTTGAAGGGAAACATTTTAACATTTTCCACGAGCGGTGTCTTGAATCGCTGTGCAATTACTGCAAATTGTGCTGCATGGATGTACAGGGACGCCGTGACAAGGCGCATTTGGCATACTTTCCGCTCATCCATTATAAAATGTAGTTGAGAAACGTGCCACTGCGCAAAATGGGCATTTGTCTTAAAAGTTCAAATTGCTTTTAATATAATGCTATTCATGTTTGCTTTGGCTGAACTTGGCAAGCATTTAATGGTCATTAAGGAGAATCAAACGTGCTGCATCTCTCGCTCATCGAGACAATTATGTACAATAAAATTTCAATAAAGCCAAAAAAAGAAAAGCCAGAAGAGTGAAATCCGCCGGACCGTAAAATCAGCACAAACCCAAACACACATTCCCATCCCCAGATGGTAATCACATGGCCGGAGAGTGGAGGACAACAAACATGGTCCAGCACTTTAATCAAATGCGGTCGCAACAAGACTCCGCTCACCCACAAGTATTCCGTGTGTGTGCCCAAATTTCAATGAAGCCATTGGCGGAAAAGAGGCCCACAAGTGGCGTCCGGAAAAGAGCAAGAACTATTAAAATAAGTGGAAATGGAGGCATTAGGGCGGAAACACGAACTCGTCGCACATAGGGGGTCAGGTCGTGTTCTTTTCCATCCTGTTATGTTCTCTTCTGTGCTGAACGATAAAGGACGGTTGTCAGGCCAAGTGGAAGCTTTGAACCTTTTATGTGCTTTTAATTTTAATACAAAAGCAAGGCAAGAACAAAAACAATTTTAAAGACGTGCAGTTTTGCCATTTCGAAAGCATTTAGTTGCCACTTTGGTTCCCACTTTGGGTGCCGCCAATCCCCCGTATATGCTCACGTGTGCATTTTCAATTTGCGCTTTGCATACGGATTGCAATTCACGCCAGCTGCCGGAGTTCTCAGGGATAAGCCATTGCATACCACAGTGCGTA
This sequence comes from Drosophila santomea, assembly GCF_016746245.2. Classification (NCBI taxonomy): domain Eukaryota; kingdom Metazoa; phylum Arthropoda; class Insecta; order Diptera; family Drosophilidae; genus Drosophila; species Drosophila santomea. Next base: position 15,715,275 of record NC_053016.2, on the reverse strand, counting down.
TGAGTGATTCGAAGTACACACTCAGGCACAGCAAATGGCTCGTTCTTGAAGGTGTCAGCTGCAACATCCAGAGCACTGTATGTGAAGAGCAAAATGTCCACCGGCATTAAGTTTATCAATTAAATGAGTCGCATATAATTAATAGCCTTCAGAGACAAGCAGAGCCTCTCGGGCTCTCTTGTCCATGACAGGCGACTGTGAATGCGGTGGGATTAATGAACCTCACTCAGAAGGCCTGACTTTAATACGAACTCGATGCGACAAGAAGCCCAGAAGCACAGGGCGCGTAGAAATGCAAACTATGGTAAATGCCATCGCACTTCAGGCATCCGGTCTAGACTCCATTATGATATAGTGTGCCTTGTCCCCGAGTCTGGTCCCCAAGGAGCTGCGAGGCTGCGAAGCCGGCTCAGCTTAAGATACAATAAAAAAAAGCTGGCATACCTACGGGGCCATCTGCATAGCTGTGCGCGCGTGTGTTTTATTCCCATGCGCAGTTTGGCAGGAAAACCGTTTAATCTAGCATGAACATATGGAGCACAAGCATTTACAAGCGACTGTGTACGAGTACATACATTAGGGGATGAAGGCGACAGGTGAATGTGAGGGAGCAGCCGCGTCACCTAGGAGCTGCTCCCCCCCCCCAAAGAACGGCTTTAAGAAGTTAAACTCGGCTGGGCTTTATGTGAAATTAATTATGCAATCTCCTCGGAGGGAGTTAAGCAAACAGTTGCGGTTTCCGATTACCGAGTACGCTCATGTTGTTGAAAAATCCGAAATAAAGCAACCTTTTTCGCCGACTGTCTGTTGACTTTTCATCTCAAGAAAGAAATACTTGGAAAAACAATCGCAAAAATACAATTAGGCGAATGAATTTGATGAAAGAGAGCTGTAAGCGTAGGCAATATGTCCAAATTGAATGCTGTGTTTTGCGACGTGGGTTCCTAGTACGTCCTAGTACTAAGATGGCGATGGAAGGTGGAGCGTTCCTTGGCAATGGTGGTATCTCTAATGGTGGTATCTCTGACTGAAACCAAAAAAACTCAATAACTCAGAAACGGAAGTACTGAATTTGCCACAAAACTTCGATACATCACGAGGGAATGTAAAAACCTATAAATGAGTAGATTTTGAACTCTCATCGGCTTAAAAGGTATAACTTTCCAGGTGCAAACCAAAAAGCTACAACATTTTAGCACGGAATTGGTGGCACATGCAATGGAGTCCAAGTCTATCAATATCGAAATAGTGTGCAATAGAGCCCTTTTCGTTTGGGATGAAAAACATGTTAAATCCGATTATAGATCCACAAAACCAGTGCACAAATGGATTGAGCTTCCCATGAAATCCCCCTTCCAATTTTATGTATTTGTCAAATTTAGAATTTATGACGGAGCCGCACGGGGGATTTTCTAGGGGTTCCTAGGGGATGATTGCAACCCATCCCGCCATCCAGCCAGCACTTCCTGCCATGTGTGAGCTGTGTAATGGTAATAAAAATGCACAACATGACATGGCTCCCATCCGCCCAGTCTCCTCCGTCCGGGACACACAAAAGGCAGATCTGAGGGCAACTTAGAGCTTACTTAGACATGTTAACTGCTGCGAAGACTCTTTGTCTCTACATGTCGATTAAGCAAAGGAAGGGAACGGAGAAAACTTGCGGCGGCTACAAATTTAATGCGCTTGCGATAAATTTTTATTATGCCAGCGAATGCTGCCGTTAAAATTGGATATCAAAAACCCACCTAGGGCTGGATGGCGATGGGTCCTACCTACCCATCTGTGGGTCAGGATGCGAGAAATTTGAATTTTTCGCCATAATCGTAACTTGTCCCGTTGGCAGGCACTTTAAAGTCGTTACTTTTGCACTTACACTCAGCACGTGCTTTGCTTTTCTGACCATGTATATGCCTTAATGCGGCCATAAAGTCGAGGAGTTACTTGGGCACCAGGATGCAGGCATTCCGAGTGACCAGACCTTAATAGGTCACAGGGATTGGGACACAGTGCACAGTGCAAGGCGGGCTTACCTGGCGTACACTTAATTAACCGGAAATAGCGACGAAACTATGGGAAACTGCAATTTGGCGATTAAATTTTTGATTTATGTTTCGGAGAATCACCCGCACACAAAGCCACAGATACTCTGAACACCACCACCGACCGACCGACGGACTAGGACTACAGGAGCATCGGTTGCTTCTAAGACCTCATTCAAAGTTTTAATCCAGTGTCGAAAGTCTCTGGGTTTCCACGGAGGAGCGCGTGGGTTGCTGTCAAGCAGGGAACTGTTTGGCTGCCAGCATGGAACTTCGCTTTTATATTCAGCCAACAGGCCACGAGTGTTTGCCGCCAAAGCATTCAAAACACAACGTGTTGCAGGTTGTGGTTGCAAACAAGCAAGTGCCACAGCGGATCAGGACGCAGGCGTCGGCAAAACAAAGCTGACTTCCTTGCTGCCAATAGCTGTGTTCCGAACCCGAGCTTTCAGTGTCAGTCAGTCGATGGGTTGCCCCTCGAACCTGTTTGATAGGATGTAAGGCTCGCTCGCTCCTGCGGCATTGTCAACTGCGGTCAGTTGGTAATAATACCTGTGACAGTTCAATTTTGAGCAGACGACCCCAAGTTCGTTATTATGGGATTGGCAGCTATGTCCCAACCAAAACTTTCCGTTCACTAAACTTTGATTCAGATTTTCGATACAGCAACATGACTCTGACCAAATGTTTATCATATCTCGCAGAGCATACAACACTAAAAGCCCAATTGTTTTGACAGCCACGTGAATTGGTAATTAAATCTAATGAGAGGCAAATAGCATCTCATGTCACGTGTAGATTTTCATTTAGATGCCAACGGCTACCACTGCAAATATTGACGTACAAATGTTAATTACCCACAGAGCCCACAAGCTGCCAAAAGACAAACAGGACGCCGTGGCGGCCCACGGGGCGTATGCTCGATAATTGTCGGCCAAACCTTGTTTACGCCCCACTCTACGATATTCAATAGCATGTATTAAATTCAAAGTGCTAGCAAACTTTTGCACTTTCCATCGCCCTGAGCTGGTACTCACACACTGGCAAAGAAAAGAGGCATATCCGGATGGACTTGTCCTTTGGCCACGGGAAACGAGACAGACCAGGAGGCATGTTCCAATTATTCATTAATCTGATTTGCACTGTTACGCCTATTAGCATCTGCTGTATGTGTGACGCTCTTGAGTCCTTCTGACGTGTTCCCAGTCCTCATTGGAGCGTATTTCATTATTTCATTATCTTGCGGTAGCCAGTTTCAAGTTTGGAACACCTTGGGTGTTCAAGGTCACCTAAAGTCTCTACCAGCCTGCCTTGAACTCCAATAATGCAACAATGGGAGTGCAGCGTGCATAAACACAATGCTCAACTTAGCAGATTTCAAAATTAAATGCCAATTGCAAAAATGCAATATTCGGGACACAGAATGTGACAGAGGAAAGCCAAGGTAACCATTGTAGCCAATGCAATCAACAACCCTCCACCTCACACAGCCAGTTACTAAGAGGGACCTTCTGAATGGCAAACGTGCGCATGACATAATTCCTTAATTACCAAACTTGTCAGACGCACATAAATGAGAGTTACAATTACAATTTGCCTCCACAATTGTCTGTTCCCTGTTGCAGAACGAGTAATCGTTTCGACCCAGCCACCTGCGGAGTTGCTCCTCCGTGTAGTTGCCACAGACAGCTGGAAACTGGAAGCTTTAAATGCACACACATTGCCGCACAACTTTTGAGAGTCACAATAGTTCACAAAAGTTACGTTCTCGGAAACATAATGGTGACCACTTTTATTTGATCTCTGTTACCAAGCATTCAAGTGTGTATACATTTTTAAACTATTTCAATTTGACTCGAACCAAACAAACTTTCACACAGTATTAATTTAATAAATATTTATTTATGAATAATGCTTGTTCATTGTACATACTTTCAACCTGAATTCTGCTCCTGTAAACAAGTCTTAAATTCGGTTACTGGAAAATGTTCATTCTTGTTTAGGTTTTAAAAGCAGATTATATTGAACAATGCAAGACCATAGTTCATAGTGCATGGAAAATAACTAAGAACTACTAAGTATTGATTGCTGCAGCTGGAATGGGTTAATAATAGTGACTAAATTGCCCCACACTCGTGAGTAGCGAGCAAATCAAGCGTTCCCTGTCAACTTGGTAAAAATGATGCAGAGATGTCAGCAGCAGGAGTATCAAAAGGACACCTGGGGATGGTCTCCACACCCATCCCAAACATCGCCCACCTGCCCACAGCTCAACTTGGTGCTTGGCACTTGTCGCCAAACTCCCATTTTCAGGTGCGCGAGATGCAATCCTTTGCAATCCTTTCCTCCCAATGCGGTTGATGCCTGCCTCCTGACGCTACAGCTACTGTTGTGTTGTCATTTCAATTTCAATTTCAATTTTCTGACGGAAACTTGAGCGTCGCCCGTGACAACGGAGTCAAAGTTTCAGCACCACCTCGGCCACCAATTAGCGCAGTATAAAAACGGAAAGCACAACATAACCTTCGAAAGTGTAACAGAATTTCCAGGAATCAAGTGGAAAACCAAGCGGCATGTCGGCACGGATTTAATTAAAATGTTTTACACGTGCGTAAGTCCCGCTCTAATTGTTTCCCATTCGCAACTGCAACGTTGCGAAAACAATAAACCTGAATAATGACCAGGCCTCGAAAGGTATGTAAATGTCACAAAACGTTTTTAAAATTGCTGGCCGGGCGGCAGGAAATCACAAGGACGCGCTCTGAGGCCGCAAAAAATTTGTCAAATTTAATTTACACCTGTGTGAAAATATGCAAATACGAGTATCTGCCACAAGAGGAGGAGTCCTATGGTGGTGGCTTCTGTGGTGCTGTGTAAAGCACTTATGCGAGCGCCGTCAGCGGTCAAGGATTTGGAAAATCCTCGTCGAAAAGCAGCAAAATGCTGCAGGAAAAAGCGAGCGAAACACAGAGAACAACAATTTAGCTGCACTCATAAACATCGGCTCCTGGGAAATGGGAGTGCGATGGCAGGAAGGACGAGAAAGGTTGAGGAAGATTGGGGGGGGATGTGTTACTGGATGATTGCAGCAAATTGCCAACACAGTTGTTGACTTTTGGCCATGTGCGTGTCCATGAGTCCAACAGTCCACCAGTCCACCAGTCCACCAGTCCACAGGTCCTTGTGTGCTTGTGTGCTTGGACTTTGGCCACTCACTACTGGCATTCAAATTGCCACTTCTTCCCCAGCGCAGTTCGCCTTCGTTCTTGACTCTTTTTGTGAGCCGCTGTGTCATGGATTGATAGCTATACCAACTTTGATTTATTACTCCTGCGCACACACACACACACACACACACACACAGGAGGCCGATACAGGACTGTCAAAGAGCCTGGCACTCGGCCAGGATCGGAGGCTGAACGGGCCAAATCCTCTTAATAAACTATCAACGTCGGCTCGGATGGCTCTAATTACAGAAGCAGCAAACGGGAAGGCCAAAAGCATTACGCAACCCAAAACTAATCAAGCAACCAGGTTGATATACCTGTCCGTACTTGTGCACTTGACATACAAAACTGGCATTTATTGGATGCGGACAAAACATCATGTTGGGATTCTGGGATTCTCCGAATCACAGCTGACTGACGTGGCCCAGGAATAAGGTGTTTTCAGCATCCTTGATGGCGAAGAAGAAGGGATGATCCGCGGTGAACTCAAATACTTGCTCTCCAATCAAAAGAGACTCCACCGCAGCATTGACATCTAGAGTGAATCACAGGTAATTAGGAATGTTTGCAGTTATTTTTATGCACAGTCTTACAGGTCGCTCCACTGGCAGAGGTTCCCTTTTCGGTAATCTCAATAACCGCCTTGTGCTTCACCTCCGAGATGTGCAGGGGTTCCGATTCCCGGAGAAGGCTGCTGAGGTTTGCTCCAGGAGAGAAAAGTTTCCTGATGCCCAACTGAAAGAGTCAAAATTAAGAATGCTCAAGAATATATATACATACTTCATAGGCGTATTAGTAGGTATTGGCAAGATAAATGTACTCCGAAAATTTTAATATAATCAAATATTGTGGGGGTAAAAGTGATAACATTTTGAAAATGAAGTCTGCATGCTTCATCCCAACTTTTTCACGAGCTTCAAAGTTCAAAGGGCCAGACAGGCGGACAAACATGGCTGGATCCACTCGGCTAGCTATACAGATCCATTATATATATAATTTTACTTTTCATACTTTTCATACTTTTCATTTAATAATCATTTTTCAGCGAATCTACTATACGCTGAGGACTTTACTATACAATACAGGAGATATGCCAAATGAATCATTCCAATGTATTTCAATACATCGAGTTATAAAACTTCATAGCCTCTCGGTCATTCGCTACTAGTAATTGGTAACTACCATTGGGTCTTCACTCTTGTATCTAGGTAACTTAGGCTTAAGGACTCACCTCCTCCAGCGCCGCCTGCAGAGGTACATGGAACTCGAATTTGAATTTGGGCAACTGCACGCGAACCTTTCGCCTGCTCAATTGGGAGCTAATTTCATTCAGGTCCATGTCCATTAGTTTATCCTCGATGAAGGCCAAGCCCTGCTCCTCCTGGGGCAGAATGATCAGGAAAACGATATCTGTGCCTGTGTAGCTCAGTTCCAAGGCCTTGGCCGCCAACTCGGGCAGTTCGCCGAACCTGAAGTAACCCTCCTGGGACATGGTGTCCACGCTGACCTTTCGTCCTCCGTGGTTGACAAAGTCACTAGCGTAAGTTGCGTAGTCGGGAAAGCTGGTTTGCCAGTCGGCCTTGAAGTAGATGGCATTGACCAGGATGGCCGCAGTATCCGCGTCCACTGAGTCCGGACCAATGAGGTCCTTGATCTGCTGATGGGTCTGCTCCTCCACCCAGGAGTTGATGCGCTTGGCTGTGTCCGCACTTTGCGTAAAGTTCACATTCTCTGCAGCTGATGCGAAGTGTTTGCTCACCAAATCCTGGTAGGCCTGGGCCAGCTGGAACCTCTGGGCCACGAAAATCCGATTGGCGTATTTCAATTTAGGCCCGACCTTGTCCCCACTCGTCTCTTCCAACAGTCCTTTAGCCAAGAGCTGGGCCAATTTCTCAGCTACCTCATTCTTACCAGCTCCTTCCAGGCCCAATCCCAGTTTCAACTCGTCGGCAGTGCTGCCCTCGGCGCCCAGGTAGGCTAGTACCAAGCCCGTGCGGATGGACGATGGAGAGAGGACGATGTTCCGGTCGGACTCGGACTTGGCCAGTTGGCCAAACAGCTGCAAGGCAAATTTAGCCTCGCCTGCGGGACCTTTGGAGTAGTTAAGACTGTTCGCCATGTCCAGAATCAAGACCTGGAGCTGCAGAAGTGATGACCTTGATTGGAGGATGTGTACATGGAAAGACCAAAAGTGACCAGTAGGTCAATAAATCGTGTGCGGAGAGCTTGTGCAAGCGTCTTCCCTACTGACATGATTAGGAACCATAGATTGATTGAACCAGTTAAGGTTTTTACTTTGAATTTAAACTGTTTCGGGACTTAGACTGGTTCTCTGGTTATGTTTCTTCGTTCTCCCGTAATACCACCATACCACAACTGGTTTTTGGAAAAGATGAAACTTCCCACGATTTTGCTATTTAGGATTCTAATGAACAATCAAAAGAGTGCACAGATTTTTGAATCTTAAAAAGGGAAAAAACAGATTAATAAATTGAATGGTGGTACGGAAACAAAGACTCCTATCTAAATATTATCTCGGGTTTCTATTTGCTTACTAACCTAATACCTCAATAATGTTCAATTATTCCAATTATTCCAATTATTCCCTAACACCTTGTGAGTGGTTAATTTAAAAATTTAAAAGAGCGGCTTTTCTATAATAATAGACATTTATAAGTATAACTAGTTTATATTATATAAGTAGTTTATATATGTAGTGAAAAGACACTTTTTAGTCTTCATTTGGTAGCTGTCGTTTGTAGTTCCATTTTCCTAGTTCGTGACTCAAATCATCAAAATTGGGAATTATATTAAGAGAAAACACTTCAGTTCTCTTTACTTTGCTCTCTTAGATGTGCAGTTGTTGACATTTAATAACAGTGATGTCATTTTGTTTACAAACAGAAATACTTCTCTCTCCGGAAATCACATCGAAAGTGAAAAAATTGATTTCTAAGTATGTATACTAGATCAGCAATTTAATGTGTTAACCGTATTACCTTAATTATCTGTAGAGGATTGGCTTGTTCTTAATTATGTGAAGCACCAATTTCAATGAATACATAAGCCGTTCACGTATTAAAAGACTGTGCGAGGGCTTCTGCGTTGAACTGAGAACTGACTTTTTTTTCGGGCCCTACAACCGCACTCTGTGGGGAATTTTTTTTGAGTTGAATAACCCCATACATATGAACATAGGTATGCAAATAAATTTTTAGATTACTATATATCCAAAGATCATATTTTCTTTACCGCTACAAAAGAAGACAAGTAAGGAAAGAATTCTTACTTCTGCATTGAAGTACATTTTAAGTTTGGCGTTTGATAAGCCTTCTATAACGGCCAGGTTTTTCGAATATAGGTTTTGTATATAAACTAGATTCGTTGAAATCTATGAAACACGCAAAAGGAAGCGTTTCCGACCATATGAAGTATGTATATTATTTATTTATTTATTTATTTGTGCTTTATCCCTTATATATATATGTACATTTCATTAAAGCTAATGGTATAATTAGGTATTTACAGTGTTTAGCTAAGGCTTTCATCTGAAATATTTATTAATTATGTCTAGTTGACCTGTTTTAGTCTTTTGTATAACAATATTAATTATTTATTAAGGAAAACAAGGGAGAAGAAAACCTTAATTGACTTACAACTATGAAGTATGTATATATATTCTCGATCAGGATCAATAGACGATAGACTATCTAGCCAGACTTTGTACTGGCTCCTACCTGTTAAGTATGCGAGGAGCACGTGCTCACTTGTTTTCTATATGCAGTATATAGACATAATAAGTTTAGAAAGCGTGAATAGTGTTTCGAATTGCCATTTCAACGATATGCAAGCCTCTACCTTCATGGGTATCGTCGGCTATGAGGAAATTTAACTGTTTATTGATTTTACCTGGACACTAAAAATATGTTTTGTATTAAAAAGACTTGAAGATAGTTCTATAGTTTGTTAGGATCAGACAACCTGATTTGTTCGTGTACATATCGCCTTATGTCTCCATCGCACACTCTCATAGTGCCCTTCAACAGTAATCCATAATATATAAGATTCCGTTTGGGATGTTATAAACAATGTTTTCAAGTTTAAATAATTTTCATTTATTCAAGGGCTTACAAGACGGCCCTGGAAGTATATGGTGTTTGCATCGCGAATGACGAAGGCAAAGGGATGATCGGCCACGAGGAACGTAGAGAATCCCGCTCGATTTGTGACGGCCACAGCTGGGGATTATTGTGAACAGTGAGTATACATATGTATATATAGAAGGAGTCCACATTCATCGCTGATAGTAGTGATAGCGCTGTACTTACATGTGGCACCTGCGGCCTCTGCGCCCTCCTCGTTCACCTCCAGAAACGCCTTGTGCGACACTTGACTGACTTTGCCTCCAGACTTATCTGCAAGCAAGCCGCTCAAGTCGGACTTGTCGGTGAACAGCTCTCGGATGCCCAGCTGAAATAGAATCGAGCTTTAAAGTGGTACAACCGGGTATTTCGTGGCGGAATCTTACCTTCTCCAAGGTCTCTTTGAGCTCATCACGAAATTCGATTTTGAACCTAGGCAACTTCAGATACACCTCCTTCGCATCCAGCGGTCTGGCGAAGCCAACGATCTTCTCTTCCAGGGCGCTCAAGCCCTCCACTTCTCGGGGCAGAAAGATGGTCATGGACAGGTTGGAGTTGAGATACGGAAGCTCGATGACTTGCGCATCCAGGTCGCGGAAGTAGTTGGCTCTGAATGTTCCCATTTGCGCCATCATCTGGACGGGCACGCTCTTGTTCGCAGTTACTTGGAAGGTGGAGGCTCTAGTTCTAGCGGGGTTGAACTTCGACGCCCACTGGCCCTTAAAGTAAATGGCGTTCACCAGCACGGCCTTCACATCGGAGGTCATGCTGCCGGGGTCGATCATGTCCTTGATCTTACCACTGGTCTGGTCCAGCACCCACTGGTTGATGCTCTGGGCCGCCAGAGGGCCATTGGCCAGACTGATCAACTCCGCCTCGGACTTGAAGGGATCCCTCACAGCTAGGTTGTAGTTTGGATTCAGGCTGTACTGGTTGTTGACGTAGATGCGATTGGCCAGCTTTAGTATTGGTCCCTCCTTCTGTCCCTGGAGATCGAGATCGTTGAGGAGAGCACCGTACTTGGCGGCCGTCGCCTGCTTGTCCAACGATGGCAGCCTCAAGGCGCTCTGCAGCTCCTGGGCAGTAGATCCTCCTGCGCCCATGAAGACCATGCTAAGGATGGTCTCTATGGAGACGGGCGAGGCGACAAGGTTCTGATTTGTATGGGCCTTGGAAAGTAGCTGATAGATCTCTTTGGAGGATTGACATGCTGCAGTAGTAACCCACAGGAGAAGGCCTGTTGTGGGGAAACTAATTATCAATTCGGTTTCAGCGATCGGAAATTCAGTTCATGCATATTTAGTGTGATATTTTGTACTTCTACAGATTAAAGCAGATCGAATTCAACGAAAGCTGATAGTTCTTGCAAATTGAAAGTTACATCATAATGTTTTATTATTTTATACGACTAATACAAAAACTTAAAACATAATTTGTTATAAGTAATTTATTGCCTAGTATTTTCACTGGCTAGAAGCGTTCGCCACTTACACAAGTAATACATTTGACCGTGTACAACGAACTCCTACCCGTGATAAGTATCGCTGTAAACTGAGCTCTGAGTGCCAAGACGAGCTCATATATGCACTGATCACATATGTGTACCTACTGGCAAACCTTTATTACGCTACTGAGAACTGCGCACACAGCTCTCTCCGATTGAAATCCAATGAGGTTTAGTGGGATTTCATAGCTGAGTTCCATTTGGTCTCACTGCTGCTCCTAGACATTGTACATGCTGGCATCGGAACCTTCCCTGGACAAGCCCTGCTCTCCTGATCCAGACTTGGGGTTCGAGAATCGGCCGGCGAAGAAGACGGCCTGCGGGTTTCGTATATAAAACACGAACGGGTGATCTGCCTTGAAGAGCTTCGTATTCATGTTGAGCATCATTGGCACTATCTTCATGACTGAGTGTGGGAATCAGTGTTAGTGCTAGGTTCGTATGTGCACGTTGCATGCAACTGATTTCACTTACAACTGACTGCTGCTGCCTCCGACCCTGCCTCATTTACGTCGATGTAGCCGCGGTGCCTTGCCGCCGAGATCTTTTGGCCGCTTCGCGAGGTGAAGAGCCCATCTAGTTTGGCCTTATCGCTGAAGACTTCCACAATTCCCAGCTGTTGTATAAGTATTAGATATCAGATTATTATTAAAAAAAAAGCCACTACTACCGGTTACTTGTAACACCTACCTGAGTAAGCACCTGCTTGAGGTCCACGTCGTACTCCACGCACATCCTTGGCAGGAAGATCTCCACATCCTGCAAAGTGAGAGCGGCATCAATATCGGCTAGGTCCAAGTTCTTGAGCTGCCGCTCCAACTCCTGCAGACCGGTTACTTCGTTGGGCAGCAGGATTAGCATGTGAATGTTTGAGTATTCATAGGGCAGTTGCACAGCCCGAGCCTTCAGCTGTGGCAGTTCGGCGAACCTGAACTTGTCCTCCTGGTACATCATATTCACCTCCACGTGAGTGTCCCGGTCTATGTGGAAGTGATCAATCGAAGTGGCTTCCGGCATAAAGGGTTTCTGCCACTTTCCCTTAAAATACAAGACGTTGATTAGCAAGGCGCTCGTCTCGTTGTTCACGGCGTCTGATTGAAGCAGGTTGGTAATCTTGTGCTCCGTCTCCTGTTCCACCCAGTCGTTGATCAGCTGCGTAGCTGCCTCCGAATCAGCGAACCTAGTCGCCTCTGCCTTCGACTGGAAGAAGTCCATGGCAATCTCGTTGAACTCTGTAAGCAATTCCAAGGATTCGTTGACGTACAATCGGTTCACGGACTTCAACACGGGCCCCCTTTCGCCGTAGTTGCAGTTCGTGCGCCAGAACTCTCCGAAGTTCAGGGCTATGTGATGGCGGTCTCCTGGGCCAAGCAGAAGTCCATTCCTCAGCTCCTCTGCCGTAGATCCGGTTGCCCCCATAAATGCCAAGGTCAGTGAACTCTGGACGGATGCTGGTGAGAAAATTGTGTTGATGTGGGGATCTTTGCTCTTTTGCACGGCCTCCTTGGTAATGATATCTATCAGCTTTTGGGCAAACTGATTTCTGCCATCTTGCGGTTCACTCATATCGATCTGCGTATAGAAATAAATGTTTCAACATTGCCTATGTTAATTAAACTATAAATCGAAAATTTTTGAATGACGTATTAAATTACAACTGCTACTAGGTGACTATATCCACGTCAAAGTAATAAATATAATTTACTATCCTTCTTTTTATAGAGTCAATGCGGCACCTAGTATGTACTTGCTTTCGTCATAACTAATTGCTTTATAGCAAACGTGGTGATTGCAATTTAAAAATAAATAAGATTGTTAATGAGTATATTTAAATTTAAACAATACTGTAGCCTATGTGAATTACTGCATATTTAGATTAGCGTAACATAGCCTACCAAGAGAGATTTTGAATTATTTTAGGAACTATGAATATTATTTCTCTACACGCACTGATAAGCTATTTGCGCTGATAACTTACACCGGAAAAAACACTCTCACGGAGGCAATCGGAAGGCAGCCGGAGTAAGAGCGTGGTTTCTGTCAGACTGCGCGGATTCGACTAACGCCGGAATACGCTGTGAGTCAGAACTGAACGAACTGCACCTCGATTAGATAAATTCCAAGAGAGTCTGAAGTGGGAAGCGCTCTCCACTGAGAGAGCTAGCTGACTAGCCCGCTGGAACAGTAGTTTCCTTGGACAGGTTGATAACTCATCTAGCTTCTTATTAAAATAAGTGCTCAAACTGTTAGTAAGTAAAATAATATCGGAATATCTACTTTATATGCTTCCGAAAAATGAGTACACTCTGACTCTTCTATCGCAGAACCACTTCCCAATGACTTTCGATATTACCTGCTTCCTTCACCATGAAAGATGTGGAGTTCACACAGGGCTTGGAGCACTTCGCACTTCGTCTGCACGAGCATTTGTGCCGGGCAAATCCTGGCCTGAACATCATCTACTCCCCGTTGTCCATCCAGACCTCTGCGGCCATGCTGCGAATGGGAACTTCGGAGGGATCGGCTACAGCCAAGGAGATGGACGAGGGGCTAGGATTCGGTGGGCGAGAAGTTCAGGAAGTAGCTGAAGCCTTTGGTGTCCTCCTCAAGTCCTATAAACAGTGCCGGGTCCTTAAAATGGTAAACGGCCTTTATGTTATGAAGGGTCTTCAAGTTGACGAGCAGTTTGGCCGCATTCTAGAGCAGAAATTCCGCTCAAAACCAATGGAGATTGACTTTAGTAGCGAGCAGGCTGCCAGCATAATCAACCACTGGGTAGAGTCTCAGACCAACAACCTAATCAAGGACATTATCGGTCCAAATGTTCTAGCCAAGGACGCGCGGCTATGTCTAGTAAACGCTATTCACTTCAAAGGAAAATGGGCAATCACATTTAATGAAAAAGACACCCGAGAAGAGGAATTCTTTGGATCGGGTAAGCCTACTAGAGTGAGAATGATGCACGTGTGCGAGAACTTTCTTTTTGCCGTGCTTCCCAAGTTGGAAGCCACTGCCCTCAGAATGAATTATAGTGCATGTAATATGGCTATGATCGTTATACTTCCGGATGAGAAGTCGAGTCTCACGCGCCTGGAAAAGCAGCTTACTGATATCTCTCTAGAGGCATTGTCATCGGCCATGAATCTGGAGAAAGTTGATGTGAAGATTCCTAGCTTTACAGCCGAGTTTCAGCAAGAACTATCCCAGGTCTTTATTCAGGTTAGCTGAAATGGATTTGTTATCAATTTTTGAGTATTATACATTTTATTTATATATCACAGATGGGCATGAAGCGTATGTTTAGTGGTCAGGCCGAACTTGGCGGAATGCTCAAGTCCCAGGAAAGCCTATGTGTCTCCAAGATCGTCCACAAAGCATTTATCGAGGTTAACGAAGTTGGCACTAAAGCTGCAGCCGCGACGGGTGAGTGATCATGATCATATTTGAGTGAAACAAGAGCTCTACATTTGGCAACTTGATACCCCTGATCTGTACATTTTCCTACGAGTACCATACCATTTGCTAACAAGTCTTAATTTTACTCAAATATGAATATATTCTAATTAACTAATTCAAAGATCTTGTCAGCTGTGGCTGCCACATTTAGAAGCATGCCTGCACCCCTGCGTCCTCCAAAGGCATTTCACGCTAATAGACCTTTCTTCTATGCTATCAATGACAACACCCATGGTCTTCTATTTGCCGGTCACTTTGTCACTGCAGATTGAGAACTCCTAACATGTAACGCATGTACCTAAAGAAACGGATGCACGCTCCTAAAATATCTTTATATGTAAGAAATTTCTTTAATAAAATTCAATACTTAGCAATAAATAAACTGAGAGCCTACAAGTAAGGTGTGTAAGTGCAGGGGCTTAAATGATTGTATTGACTCACAGATTCTGTGACTCTCACAGACTTCGACAAATTGTAGTAAACAAATTTAGATAGAAATGATTTCAGTTTCAGCTCTCCTCTGTTATCAGTGAACTGAAAAAATCCCATTATTGTCGCAGATAATGACAAGCTCAAGCTGAGCTTTGGCTGATAAGGGCATAGCAAATAGTGTGGACCTGAAGTCTACTATGGTTAGTCTATTACGTACGCTTTACAGACTAGGTTTACTGTAAGGAAAATTACTGAGGATGGACCTGCGTTTTCAGTCATATGGTGAGTTATCCGACTGTTCGACTCTAAAAAGAGCGAAAGAAAGAGCAATGTACATTCAAAAAGTGAAATCAATGAGAGCACTGAATGCAGGCGAGAGAAAAACCCGTTTGAGAACACGAAATGAAGAGAAAACAATGTTGTGGGGGAATACATATATGCGGGTATAGAAACAATGTGCGCTCGCTGAGGGAATTCAGTTGTTGCTTAAAGGCCACATCATAAAAGTCGACGACGGCACCCGGTCATAAGAACAAAAATTTCATTACAAACTCGCAGTCGCTTTGGAATAACTGAGTACCAGCAGTTGGAGCAGGCAGTTAATTACAGTTTCTGATAATCAAGAAAGTGAATCCCCCGGCGAAACGGCCAACCCGAAAGATATAGTGAACACCATTTGTGGAGGTGACTCATCCGTGCACTGCAATTACATAAATTTATGAAATCGAGCGCACCTCATCCACGGTTGATTTGGATACTTACAGCTTGTTGGTTGCTCCCCCTGCTCGGCCTAGTCCTCTCCCCGTTTCCATCGGTCCACTCGGCTGACCTCACCATGGCCGACGCCGCCCACCAGGAGTTCGCCCGCCGGCTGGCCCTCTTCTCCATCAACGTGTACGGCAAGCTGGCGGCGCATAAGGCCGGCGAGAACATCGTCTTCTCGCCCTTTTCCATCCAGACCTGTGCGGCGATGGCCAGGCTGGGCGCAGAGAAGGAGACGGCCACACAGCTGGACCAGGGACTGGGTCTGGTCTCCAGTGAACCGGAGCAAATTGCACAGAGTTTCCACCAGGTGCTGGCCGCCTACCAGGACAGCCAGATCCTGCGCATCGCCAACAAGATTTTCGTGATGGAGGGCTACCAGCTGCGCCAGGAGTTCGACCAGTTATTATCCAAGCAGTTTCTCTCGGCAGCTCAGAACGTGGACTTTGCCAAAAATGTCCAAGCTGCGGCCACCATCAACAATTGGGTGGAGCAGCGCACGAACCACCTGATCAAGGACCTTGTGTCGGCTGATGTACTGGACTCCAATTCGCGACTGGTCCTTGTGAACGCCATTCACTTCAAGGGCACCTGGCGGCACCAGTTCTCCAAGCACTTAACCCGCCCCGAAACCTTTCACCTGGATGGCGAGCGAACCGTCCAGGTTCCGATGATGAGTTTAAAGGAGCGGTTACGCTTTGCCGATCTGCCGGCGCTGGATGCCAAAGCCCTGGAACTGCCCTACAAGGACTCAGACCTCTCTATGCTGATCGTTCTGCCCAACACCAAGACGGGTCTGCCCGCACTGGAGGAGAAGCTGCGCCTCACGACCCTCTCGCAGATCACGCAGGCGTTGCACGAAACGAAGGTGGTGCTCAAATTGCCCAGGTTCAAGGCAGAGTTCCAAGTGGAGTTGTCTGAGGTTTTCCAGCAGGTGAGCTTGACTTTAGACACATAAGCAATGAAATGGACTTGATGTTTCTATAAACCTCCTGCAGCTTGGCATGTCAAGGATGTTCAGCGACCAGGCTGAATTTGGAAAAATGCTACAAAGTCCGGAGCCATTGAAAGTGTCAGCCATCATACACAAGGCCTTCATAGAAGTAAACGAGGAGGGAACGGAGGCTGCGGCCGCCACGGGTAAGTGGTCGAAGTCATTGATATTTTTTGGCATTCATCATCCTGTGCATGTCCCATTTGTTCATCCGTGTCTGTCTTGTCTTCTTTCCATCCTGCAGGCATGGTGGTGCGTAGGAAGCGCGCCATTGTCTCACTTGAGGAACCAATTGAGTTCTTAGCCGACCATCCTTTCACCTATGCCGTTGTGCATCAGGAGGAACTGCCATTGTTTTGGGGCTCAGTTGTGCGGCTAGAGGAAAATATCTCCGCCTCCAGCGAGCATGATGAGCTGTGATGGTACCTGATTCTTTGGCAAAACAATAAACGCAGCTATTTATTTACAATGTCCTAAGTTTTGTCACGCATTTACCTGAAGATTTAGGATAATCCGTAATCAATCAAAACAAAAAAATCCATTGACCGGTATGCCTGGGTAGAATACATTAAGAAAAATAAATTGCATCTGCACCATTATTTGCTTGTCCATTATCTTAACTACAGTTTTTAAACCCTTGAGCTACGACTTTGATGTTCATTTGCAGGAATGGTCATGTGCTATGCCACCATGCTCACGTACGAACCACAGCCCGTCCGATTCCATGTCGAGCATCCATTTAACTATTATATAATCAATAAGGATTCTACAAATTTGTTTGCGGGAAGAATCAACAAGTTTTAACGTTAGCACTCCATCAAAATACATCAGTCACAACCATTGAACTGAATTTCGATGTAATCCCAATTCGCAGGTATATTCCTGAGCTTTAGATCGATGCCCATGCCGAACCCGGATCCGATACGTTTCTATGTCGATCATCCATTTAACTTTTACATTCTAAACAAGGACTCAACAGCTCTCTTCGCTGGCAGCATAAAGAAAGTATAAATAAGCACCTTGTACTAACCAATCGAGGGTCTCATCTTCATGTGCCAGTCCTATATAACTGGCTGGCCGAGCGTATATTCAGCATTAACATTATCTATAAGAATACACACACAACTTTAGACTGTGTGCAATTGATGATCTTATATACACACTTAATATTTTTGTACTAACCAAGCATGTAGGCTTAATAAAGTCTGAGAGCAAGTTTCTAAAATTCTGCATCGTTTCCATGGTTCTTTCTCAGGATTCCGGGTGATGCCCGTGGCTGGCTTCAGTCGCAAGCACTTCATTGCCAACCATCCTTTTGCATTCTACGTGAAGTCCCATTTGGATCTGCCGATATTCACTGGGCGTCACTTGGGTTAAGCAATATGAAGTTTTCTATGAAAAAAATTAAAGTTCAATAAATTAAAATAAACGACATCCACTTTATAGCTGTGATTTCGTCAAGTCGAAGTAATTTATAGAAATATCTTTGGCAAACGCAGCCGAGCTTGACGGTGTAGCACGCTATCGCTAAATTGGTTAGACAAATCGAACAAAGATTCTCAATAGTTGATCTTTAGGTGTTAGACCAAACACACTCAACATGCTCCGCTGGATAGAAATAGGTGTTCTTTTGGCAATATTTTCTTTGGGACAAGGACATAATTTATCTAGTTCGTTCAATTGTAAGTAGCGTTAACTATAAAGATCCTCTATAAAGATATTTCAAGAAGAGTTTCGTGCGCAGTAACTCGCTACAGACAAATGCCCCCTCTTTATGATCTCGATGACTACGATCTCTGCCTGGATAATCATTCAGGTACTTACTGCTTGGTGTACGTCGAGATTTTACCCAATGCTAGTTCTGCTCTGTGGCACCAAATTGACGAAGTTTCAAAGGACTCAAAGCACCGGTTTCGCCATGATCACGTCTTCAGGGGCGTGTGTCTGGAGAGCTGCAAGCAAAGTATCAATAACATATCTGAGTTCAGGGAGTACGAGAAAGATGAGTTACTGGATAAGGAACTTATATCCTACTACGACAAGGTACACCATCGGGAAGAAACGAATTCAGAAAGGGCTCTCCTCCATAAAAAGGTTGTGAACAGCTGCCTAAACTATAAGTTCGGTGAGAAGTTTTCGCTCGGGGCTCGAAACCTTATCGAGTATTGTGTCTCGTCCTCGGATAAGAACTTTAAGCTGGGTAAGTCAAGATTATTTTTAACAAGCTATAGGTTTTTTAAGTATAGACTTTAATTGCAATAAAACAACGATGGATTATTCGATTGACATGAATTTTATTGACATGAAAGATAATCTTGTGGCATTACATTTTAAATATGATTTCTGGCATATGACCGCCACGGCTGGCTCGGATGTAGTCCAATCTGGACGTCCAATTTGCAATGACTTTTTCCAATATTTGGCCGTATATCGGCAATAACACGGCGAATGTTGTCTTCCAAATGGTTTAGCGTTTGTGGCTTATCCGCATAGACCAATGACTTTACATAGCCCCACAAAAAGTAGTCTAGCGGTGTTAAATCACAAGATCTTGGAGGCTTATGAAAAATCGGGAACAACAGCAATCTCGTTTTGGGCCCATTCGACGAATCTACGCCTTGCTTGATGATCGTTTGGTTTCAATTCTTGCACGAGTTGGATTTGTAAGCACGCATGACGAATTGCCAAACCAAACTGAGAATAAATCACTTGACAGCTGTTAAATCGGTCGCCATCTTGAACAGTAATGCCAACTAAGTTATATCTAAAAAACAGTTATAATTGTATTGATGCAGTTTTCCGCTTGTATTCCTGTATGTGGTAATTGAAGCACTGTGTAAAGTTTATTTCCTCAGATTGGGTTGACTTTACGTTTTATGGTATTCTGGTCGTTATCATCCTTACAACTTTGTGTTCCTCTTTCCTTGACTACCGAATGAGCCAGATGAGCTCGCAAAAATCAGAAAATTTCTATCGAAAGCCACCAAAGAGTCGTGGTAAGTGGATATGAACTACAGGAATTTGGCACCCTCAAGTTGATTTCGGTCCGCCTCCAGGAAAACGACTCCTTACATCCTTCTCAGTGGTACGAAACTATCATCGATTGGTTGAGCCGTATAACTCAGATTTCTCGCGTGATGTGAGCTTTTTTGACGGCTTTCGGGTGATCGGCGTGTTTGTAGTGATCTTGGGCCACACGCTTATGGTCTACATGACTGTTCCAATAGAAAATCCGGAGTTCTTTGAGCAGTTCCTTTTCAGGTTCGAGACGTCAATATTCCAGAACGGCAGCTTGGTCATCCAGATATTTTTCGTTATAAGTGGCTTTCTTCTCTACGTGAAATTCACCAAACGTCAACTGATTGAACCCAAGACCGGCACGCTTCAGTGCATTGCCGTGTACTTCCGTGTGTTTTTCTACAGATACTTTAGACTCCTGCCGTCGCTTCTAGCTCTCATCCTGTTCAATGGAACACTGCTGGTGCGCCTTCAAAACGGCCCCTTTTGGCTACATCTTACGGAGGCCGAGCGGGTCTTCTGTCGGTCCAACTGGTGGAAGAACGCCTTCTTCGTGACAAACCATATGCTGGAAGACAGTGTACGTTATTTTAATTATAGTTCTGCGTTTCAGAAAAGCCACCTTAAGTTTAGGGCAGCGCACTGCAGTGGAAGCATTTAAAATCACCTTACCTATTATATTACTTATTTTTATTGTAGTGCTCGCATCAGACTTGGTACTTAGGAGCTGACATGCAGCTATTCGAGCTCTTCCTTATAGTCATTATCATAACCAAAAAGTGAGTTCCTTGCCCATCTTGGAATGTCAAAAATACCTCTGTGCTGCTTTTAGGCATCCCAAGCTGACGAGGGTCATCTACGCAACTCTTTTTGCATTTGCCTTTGCAGTGCCTGCTGTACTGACCTACGCTCTTGAGTTGGATGGCATCTACCATATTCGTCCGGAGTAGGTTTTTATAACTCATGATATATTTTTCTCAGTCAATGATAAGTGAATGTCTCTAGAACGTACCGCTACTTGTACTTCCGACATTCGGACACATTCTATCAAATGTATCCTCCCTTTTACACAAATTTGGGAGGCTATCTTTTTGGTTTTCTGTGCGGTCACTTTTACCTCAGGCATCGTTCTGGAAAAGTAGAACTTCTGGGTCATCTTAAGTACGAGCTGACCATGTGGCTGCTTGTGCTGGCCACGTTGGGAGTCCTTTTCTCCGGCTACATCTTCATTCGACAGGATTTTGCGAAACCATCGCTATGGCTAGCCTTGTATGCGGGCATCCATAAGATCTTGTGGGTGGTTATATGCGCCGGATTTGTGATCCTTATGAGCTGCAAGGTGGGAGGTGGGTTAAATAACAGCTTTTAATAAAGGTCACCGAGTCACTCACGAATCTACGACAGGCATGGCCTACGATTTCTGCACATTGCCGGTGTTTCGGCCTTTGGCAAGGATCTCATTTCAGTCGTTTCTGTGGCACATTGTCGTCCTAAGAACAGTGGTGGGATATTTTAGACAGCCCGTCTACATCTCCAGCTTCTACCTGGTAATAATAATAATTTACATATGTATAAACCTTGCTTTAATTGTTTTTATCTCCATTTTAGATGTGCAACGTGTTGAGTGTGTTTCTGCTCACCCAGCTCGTGGCTGCGCTTTTCGCGGTGCTGCTTGAATATCCATTTGTAGAGGTGCTGCGTTGCTTAATAAAGCCGGTGAAAGGTATACACATTCTGAACTTCACGAAATTCCAGCTAAATTAAACCAATTTCAGGACAGGAGGAAAGCAGCCCGGAAATTCAAATGAAACCCGCGCAGTCAGCTGTTTAGGGTTACCCTATTCGCGACAGGGATGCACGCTGTTACCGACACACAATGCTGCGATGTTTTGGCGATTTATTTTTGTTTTACTTAATTCCGACATCCCTGCAGGTATCCTGTTCTGTATATTCAATAAATGTCTTCGACTTAGATTTAGATGAGTGGCTTACAAAAATTTAACACTAAAACATCCCTGGATCCGTTTTAAAAATATATACTTAAGTTGGGAAACTTCAGAAGGCGGCAGTCAGCCCGAAAAAAAAACTAGCTGGATCTAGCTATTGCCATGCCAGTTTCGGCCCAAGTGGCAACCCCAGGCGGATGAACACAGCGCCCCGTGAACGTGAACGCAAACTGAGCTGATATCAACAACTCGCCTCAAACAACAGTGTCGAACTTGCTCTTAGATGCTCAGCGCGCTCTCGTCGGTATTTTGTACTCGTCCCGTCTTTCTGCTGACTGAAAAGTCTGAAAAGAAGTGCCTTAAGTTCCCAGCCGGAGTCGTGTGCAAAATCTCTAGTTGAATCCCGTTGAATGCGCTGGCCCCAGTGAGTGGAGTGATAGATAAGTGAGTGCTGGTATTTTGGTGTCTTGCAACCGCTTCTATGCCGCCACATTAAATGTCAAGCAAAAGCAAAGCGGTTGCAATGAATCACAACAGTTTTTTTGCGGAATAGGAGTATTGCGCCTCGGTGTCAGCTGAAGCTGCGTATTTCAAGGAGATGTTGCGAGTGGTAGATGCAAATACGCCGCTTAAGTAATGAACGCGCGTATTACAAAATCATTAAAAATCACGGTAAAAAAAATAAGTGCGCCAGCCGCCTTGCGACCATACGTGTGTGCGTGTGCGTCTGTGTGCGCCGAGTGTGGCGTGCGTGCGCTGGTGTGCGTGCTTTCTTGTGCGAGCGGAGCGGTGAACGCAGTGCATGTGAAGAGTACCGCTATAAAAGTTTCGCCATCTGCTCTCCCGCTCGCTCACCGTGTTATATGAGTCCAACACCCAAAAAAGGGAATAAAGAGAGCAAAGCAGCGCCAGTGCCGAAAAACGTTGCAAAAACAAGTGAAAGAAACCAAACAACTCGCAGTCGAATTTGTTGTTTCGCACTTGATTGTATTAATTGTCTTTTCTGGTATTTGTTTTTTCTTCCTCGCGTTTCGCTGTAAATTGTGTGGCTTTTCCTTTCCGGCTCTCACTTGTTTACGGTGCGCGAGAGAATGAGACCGGGGAAGAGCGGCCGAATGCGGGAGAAAGGAAAAGGGGGAGAGTGTACCAATTGTTGCTGGTGGAAGCAACAAGTTAGTGAAGGGCAAGGAGGAAGGGTGTGCTTTCAAAGGGCGCCAAAATGAGCTGGCATTTGAAATTTCGAAATATTAGCTAGTCATAAACGTGGCTTCCAGTGGGCCTGAGGCCAGAATTACGGTTTATTTCGAGCGTGCGAGCGAGAGCAAGTGTGAAAAACAAGCGACCTCCAGAGGCGTCTTCGAAAGTGCGCGCGAGCGAGCGAGAGAGCGCACAGCATACGCCCCCACGCACAGCTATTTCGGTTGCTCCCCAAATGGCTTAAGCAGCGAAACTTAGCCAACACCAATTAGTGACACAAATATGAGAAATGCACTGGAATGAAGCACACACACAATCGAGCCCGACCGCCGAACGTGTTTATGCGTCGCCCCATGTCGCGAATACTCGGCGGCAAACAGCTGTTCGGCCACGATCAAATAAAACAGGCGCACGTATAAACGCCAATTGGGCGAGCAACGGGCATATCCGGGCTTTGGCGGAAATTATTGGGAAATGAAATAAGAAGCAAGTAATTTTGGGAAGTCACTGCTTCATAACCCCTAGGAAAATCTAGATCTCGAATCTTACAGTTCCGAAACGAAATTAAGTTAATATTAAATTAAAGTTAGAACACGTGAACAACTATTATCATGTATAGTATTGGAACCCAAAAAAATATGAAGCAAACAGTGTTGATGCTCAAAGTAAATCAAAAATCATACTTTAGAAATCAATCTCTTTAAACTTTGATTTAAAAAAAGGTTTCGGATGAAGAAAAATATCTTTTGAAACATGAACCTGCCATAGGAATGCATATTGTGACACCTAGTAAGGGTCATTTTTTGATGTTCAGAAAACATTAAATATTTTTCAATAATTATTAACGGCAGGTTACATAAAGAAAATAATTTCCAATTTTTAAAAGAGTTAATTATTATTCTTTATCTTAATTATTTTAATTTTTTTAAAAAAAATATTACACATGTCCCTAGACTTAAGAAAAGTTTTCGGTTTAAATTTCCTATGTTTACAGTGTTTTAAAATTGTAGGCGATTTCCTAAGATCCAGGTATAATTTATTCAGAATGTTTCACATACGATATTAATTAGGTGGAAATCGTTTTAAGCTTTAGTTAGGTATCGAATAAAGTATTAATTATTGCAGATATAAGTAATTTAAAAAAAAAAGGTACTTTTATTAGCCAATTGATCCTCTGAATAAACTATGTATGTACATTGAAATTCCAGGGCGCACAGGCATCCACAATTGCCGCCCAGTCTGACTAAGCGGCAGAGTGGAGGGCGCTGAGGAGACAAAGAACGAGCGGCAATTAAGACAGCAACAAAAGCCAGCGCCACTTGCGACGGCGAGGGGGGGAGAGGGGAGGTGATGGGCCTCACCAGACGAGGCACTGCATATGCATGTTGTTAATTTTAGCAGCAGAGTTCCACTTTCACTTGTACACAGCGACGACACCCACTGTGCTGCAAGCCAGTGAGTCTGCCGCGACACTTGTGCGCTTTTTGTCAAAAACTTCGGCTAATCGCCGTCAGGCACGCACACTCTGCAATCAGTTTGATGAACCTTTAATACACACTCGTATGTATGTGTATGTATATGCACTGCAGCAATGACGTTGCGCCTGCAGCAATGACATCATCATCATCGCCATCAACCTCACCATCCAGTCGAGTAGAGACGAACGGCGAAAGTTTCCAGTGCAGCCCACAGCCGATAAACAGAGGGCCCCCTTATCACGGGTGACTCATGCATGTGGCATTGATCACTGGCCAGCTGATTAGGTGTCGCTGCAGCTGTGCACAGGAAAAAAGATATCATAAGTTAATCAACACCAAGGAGCTGCTGTTGCGTTCCTGTTGAAACAACGTATGATGTGTTATCGATAACACTTGACTAAGCTACAACTGGTGTGCTTTCTTCACGTACAAAGACTCTGTTTTAATCCATCTTTATGTAGTGTTGATTTAATGTTAAACTACCAACCTACATAGAATTGTAGTACCATTTACAAGTAGGGGATAATATCCTACAACTCCATATCCTATACATAACTACACAAGAGTTAAGCGCAGTATGTATGTACATAATAAAAATATATGTTAAAACCCATTGCGCTTATACAAGACTAGTTTTGGGCCATATGCTTTTGAAAAAGTTTTGAACTTTCGGTCGAAGTTTGTAAAAGAATTTAATAGGGAAACCACGATGGCATTTGGTTTTCGTATAATTGCTGCACATTTAATAGATCCTTTTTCGAGTGTACATGGGAATAGAGATGTCAATATAACGGGACGAGGGCCGTCGCCACAATTGGAGCAGTGTCCCACTCCATCGTCACTTTATTTTTACCCAAGCACTGTTTTATTTTCGCTCACGCCCCATTGCACTGCTGTTGGAAACTACTCGTACTACGCCTAATTGACTGCACACCCAAGTCAGTCAAGGGGTGAGGGAAGGGGTGTCAAGTGGGGGGCGGGGGGTCCACGGCGTTTTAATCACGCCGCCGGGAACAAGAACAACACGACGGCATTTGCTGGCAATTAGAAGTGGCCGGTGAACACAACGTGTCGACAAAGCGCCAAGTTTTGCAATCAAGCATTAAGCCAGTTCCCGATCGCTGGAGCATCGCAATCGCATCAATTCAGTGATGTTTGCATCTCGCGCGATTTCAACTTGAATTGCCGAAGGGCCCCACAACAGCCCCATTGTCAAATGGTTAACGTGATTACAAGACAGTCGCTGCTGAAAGTTAGTTAACACTCGTAGTCTGTTTCTAGTCCTGGCAAAGATACCTCTGACTCAGGACAGTTTTCCAAATTTATACATTTTCCAAATTCTTTAGTTAATTAGGATAAATAGGACAATAAAAAGCATTTTGTCTGTTGATCCCATTTTATTGTTTATCAAGTTATACCTATTATTTGTAAAGAATAAATAATATTATTTGTAAAGAAGAAATAGTTGGAAAAGATTTATATGCTGAAATATATTCCTGATCAGGTACGCCATTTATAAATAATTTACGAATTCAATGCAATGTTTTAATACGTTTCAATAACACCACCAGGGAATAAGTACTTATGAGATTTCCATTTCTACAGAGATTTTCTTGAACCCACTCCCGTTAATCGCTGACTTGCAGTCGAAGGGACGCTGATTAAACAATCGCCGATGGTCAGGCTGAGAAGTCGCAGAAGAGGCCACATTTTTGGCCCTTGGAAGCGGAATTGCGAATGCATTTATGATAGAGCGGGAAAGCGGGAGTGGCTATAATAATTTAGGCATGGGGGCCAGCGGTGCCAACGAAATAAATAAACACATCACATGTGATTTATAAAAGCTGCTTAGAGCACCGTGCGCTGTGTTTGTATATGAAAATTTAATTTTGCCTAAGATGATTCAATTTTCTATTAATACGTTTGACCTTCAGCTGTGAAACAAAAATTTTCCCGCCTGCAAACGAAGGTGTTTGGCATATAAACACACATAAATATCAACCGATACACACGCCGCAGATATAGATATATTCCGGCTATAGCGCTGGAATGTTTTCCAGTTCTTGGCGAACTTTTCGGCGTCGTTTTGGACTCCATAGGTGTAGCACTTAACATTATCTCTGTAATGTTTAGCCAACTCGGAGCTGATATTTTCTTATCAGTGAAGAGGCCATGTCTATAGGATGGCCACCCACACCTACACCCACCCAAGAACGAAGACCTCCGGGCTTACCTTGTGGCCAAAGACAGAGAGCGTAGAAAGTAATCAACTTGTGGGCACTGCTTTGGGGCCAGTTTAAAGAGGTCAATGACAAAGTTTAGTGCTTGCAATAAATATGAATATCTTTGTGCACAACCAAACGAAGCAAAGTGGCAAAAGAGGCAAAAGAGGCAAACAATTTTATGGCACTTTTCTGATTAAAAACGAAAGCTTTTCGCAGTCAAAGTTTTCAGCCTGCCGGCCTCGGCCCAACCCAGAAATTAATTCTGCTTCAAACACGTAGCTAGAAGCCTCCCGGAGTGTTAGGTATATGTTTGGTCTTAGGCTTGCCTGCTGGATTGGTATTGCTCAGCCATTACTCACGTGTTGGAGGGCTATTCAGTGCTGGAGTGGGTATTTCAGGGTTATGATGTCATCAGAAAGAAAGGGGTATGAACAACTGATAATTCGACACGTTCCGGCTGGCGCTTCATTAACGAAAGTAGCGACGTTTGTGGCAGGTGGCAGGTGAAAGCGTTCTAGGCGCCTTCCCCTTTCAGTCGCCAACATTAGTGATGCCATCAGAAATTTGATGCAACCTCTCGCGGACGAAGTCAACGCGTCAATAGTGAGCTGCGAATGGAAAGCTCATTGATTTTCGCAACAAGCGAAATTAGCATATGCAAATTTATTGAACTAATCGAGGCTGCGAAGCGTGGTGAAACACGCATTAAGCTAACACATAAGTGAGCGAAGCTGAAAGCGAATAACACTGCGATTCAGTCTTTGGTTTATGCGTCGCTCGTAACTCGGATAACTCGCTAAGAACACCATTTCCAGGTGTCACTTTGTGGAAAAATCAACCTATCAAATGAGTTTTTAAAACTCTGCCAAAAAATAGGGCTTTCTATCTTATTTTGGTGTGGTAAGGACACAGCCAAATGATTTCGGTTGAGAACTTGATATAAAGGGAAGAGGGTGGAAAACGTAAAACGGGTCTGTAAGTAAGATACTCCCCGAAATTGCTAACTAACCTTCGTACGTTCAATTTACTTTCAGAGCTAGACGTAGAGAAACTCCGGACCGACCACTGACCCAAGCCACTGCAGCATCAAGATGTCGTTTCGAGTAGTACGCAGCTCCAAGTTCCGCCACGTCTACGGACAGGCTCTAAAGCGGGAGCAGTGCTACGACAACATACGGGTATCCAAGTCCAGCTGGGACTCCACATTCTGCGCGGTGAATCCCAAGTTCCTGGCCATCATCGTGGAGTCGGCGGGCGGCGGAGCCTTCATCGTCCTGCCACACAACAAAGTGAGTGCCGCACCGGACCTATTATAGTCTACGTGCGTCTGCCCCACTGCGGCCAGCTTGGTGGGGTATTTTTAAGCAAAACAGTGGCCAACTATTTTTAGCGCCCTTTTGGCATAAAGTTTGCGGCCATTTGCGGGCTTGTTGCCACGTCGCGAGTGACGTCGACGGATTTCGCATGACTCCACCCAATCTCACATGTGTTTATAAATAGTTATGGATTCTGCTGCTACCGCGGCAGCGATTCTGCTAGCTGGCGCACTTTTGTAATTTGGCCACCAGCCAACATGACAAACAAATCGTCTAATTTTAGAGAGAGGCGAAGTAGCAGCCAGTTAAATGAATACAAAAATTAGGCGAATCATTGCATTGAAATGCACACTCAGCTCGCGAATTATTCCGTTAAAAACTAATTGTTTGTATTCCTATAAATTATATTTTCAATCTCCAAATCTTTTGGCCGGCGTGTTCTAGATTTAGCCTCTCGGGCTTCTGTTTAGTTCTGTAGTTTTGTCCGCAGCTCCAGCAAATGGGGTGGGCGGCAGAAGCACCCATTCCCCCAATCTTCCGATGCTACTCTTTTAAAGAAAACATATTTGGAAACAAACCAATGGTCGTTCCATTTAAACCTAATTTGTATGCAAGACTTGTGGCAACAGATCGTTTTTTTTTAACTTGATGGCAAAACAATTGCCGGCTTTTTTAAGTGACGATTTCTATGTGGAGCGGCTTTCACACGCCCTATTTTAGCTATTTTATGGGCACTGGATGATGAGTGAGATCCATCTAGTCGCCAAGGTTGGCCGCATGTGGCAAGTGTAGAAAAGAACAAGCACAAGTTCTTGAAAAACCAAAATAGATTTACACTCATGGAAGTCTTTTTGGATTGATACATTTTATGCAATCTATTGAAAGATACAAATTGAGTAACTCAAGATTAAAAATGAACAAGGAATATTATATATATGCGAATAATATCTAACAATGTAGTATTTGAAATATTTTACCTTTACTTGATATGCTTAGAATTATATCGATTTCGGCCGGAGTAATTCGACATTCAAATTTTTTATAATTCTTTTGCCATATTCGGAAGAACTCGGCATGAAGTTTGCAATTATTAACTATCTGCTTGGCAGATTAGCGAACATAGCTGGTTGGTTACGGCTCATGACATATTCTTCAATAAATAAGTTACCGGTGGCGTATCGAGCTAACTGAAATTTGATGAACTCTTCCAGGTTGGTCGTATAGCAGCTGACCACCCGTTGGTTGGCGGTCACAAGGGTCCTGTGCTGGACATCGCCTGGTGCCCCCACAACGACAACGTGATCGCCTCCGGCTCAGAGGACTGTGTGGTCAAAGTGTGGCAGATACCCGATGGCGGGCTCTCCCGAACACTCACCGAACCCGTGGTCGACCTGGTTTTCCACCAACGTCGCGTGGGTCTGGTACTGTGGCATCCATCTGCCCTCAATGTGCTGCTGACCGCCGGCTCTGATAACCAGGTGAGCGTATGTCAACACCTCTTCTCAAGTCCATGCTTATACTCTTTGTATCGCAAAGGTCGTGATTTGGAACGTAGGCACTGGTGAAATCCTAGTGCACATCGATTCCCACCCGGACATCGTTTACAGCGCCTGCTTCAACTGGGATGGCTCTAAGTTGGTCACCACCTGCAAGGATAAAAAGATCCGCATCTACGAACCGCGCACCGGCGAGCTGGAAAGCGAAGCCATGTGCCACGAGGGCTCCAAGGCCACGCGGGCCATTTTCTTGCGTCACGGTTTGATCTTCACCACAGGTTTCAACCGTAGCTCGGAGCGTCAGTACTCCCTGCGCGCCCCTGATGCCCTTAACGAACCCATTGTCATGGTGGAGCTGGACACGTCCAACGGCGTAATGTTCCCACTATACGACGCGGACACGAACATGATCTACTTGTGTGGAAAGGGTGACTCGGTCATTCGGTATTTCGAGGTTAGTAACAGAACAAATACATATCGAATCCGTATATTAACTATTCCATTTCACATCGTACAGGTAACGCCCGAACCTCCTTTCGTGCACTACATAAACACGTTTCAGACTACAGAGCCGCAGCGTGGTATTGGTCTGATGCCCAAGCGAGGCTGTGATGTGACCACCTGCGAGGTCGCCAAGTTCTATCGCATGAACAACAACGGCCTGTGTCAGGTTATCTCCATGACTGTGCCGCGCAAATCGGATCTCTTCCAGGAGGATCTTTACCCCGACACGCTAGCGGAAGACGCTGCCATCACCGCGGAGGAGTGGATCGATGGCAAGGATGCGGATCCGATCACATTTTCGCTCAAAGTAAGTGGCCGAGGTGCAGATGCAACTCCGACTTTTATTCCGTGTTGCGAATACAGCGCTCGCCGCCGAATGCGGCAACGGTTCGGCCATTCTGCCAGCCATTCCGCCGGCGATAAGAGCGTACAAGATATAAGATATATATCAGCATGTGTGCTAGCGGGACTTGTCCATAGATGGCAATGCGGCTCGAAGTCGATGAGGCAGCCGCTGCCACTGTGGACGCCCCTTTTACAATGTATTCCAACGGCTTTTGCAGTGGCTTTTGTCTGCTAGCACAAGGACTTCAAGTGCGCTTTTTTGTGAGTTCCGTTTACTGCTTACTTCCTGCATTTGTCGGTGGCTACCTACCAGCGTGTGATGCCTGCGCTTGATTTTCTTATGTTTTTTCTGCGTTATCTACGTTTGTGCCTTGTCCGCCCAGCCACATTCCACTCCAATACACTGATTACAGACCTCATTTGATCCTTCGAGATGCGACATTATAAGAATTTAGAATACTCACAAATGATCTAGAACGATTTAGTATTCTAATTTTATGATATCTTATTACTGCATACAGTAACACGCCGCACAAATGCAAACTTAGCCCTAACACACACGCGGTTGCGCGTGGCGCTTGTCGTTGTGTTCATTGTTGCTTGTTGTGTTCTGAAACGAACAGATTTTCTTACCAACCTAATCAGGATCGCGTTTCCATTGTACAGGGTGGCTACGTGTCCTCGTCGGTAAACAAATCACTACCATCGAAGAAAGCGGGCAACATCCTGAACAAGCCCAGAGGCGACAGCGCGAGCTCCGGTGCAACGGGCAGCAGCGCGGGCGGCGGCAACTTTGCATCTGGAAATAACAATGAGGCTAGCGAGGGTGGACCGCCTGCAGCGGTTTTATCGGTAAGTACTTGCACTAGTGCAACGGTTCTATGACTAATTGTTTGCCTTGAAAAGGAAAAGGACCTGCGTACCATCCAGGACGAGATTCGCAAACTCAAGGCGATCATCGTCAAGCAAGAGAATCGCATCCGCGCTCTGGAGGCCAAGGAGGACGCCCGCAACAAGAATGGAAGCGATGCTGCGCCAGCTTCAGCGGGAGCAGCCACGTCTGACGGCAAAGCTAGTGAAAGTGCCAATGACCACGCGTCTACATCAGCCGGAACGTCAAAGGACGAGGACTAGTTCTAGCAATGAAACGAGGACTGATAAAAATGGGCGGAATGGATTGGAGGAGAGACAGAGTACTGCTTGTAGAAGCTCGTAGTTACCGCTTAATTTTTCTAATGCAACATAACGTTTATTTCGTACGCGCTGAGGGCGAATTGAAAAACAAGTTATTGTCTATTACCATTATGGTTCGATTATTTATTTTTTATAATTTAATATTAGGTCTTTAACAGAGCAGAGCAAAATCAGTTGAGTGTGGCACAGATAGGGTTAGAGAATGCCGAGCTAAACCATCTAATCGAACATAAGCGAGCAGAGCTGGACGGTTAACGTATAAAACATAACATAAAACTACATCCTGCCAAAAATATATAAAAACCTAACGAACTACCTACATTTTGCGCCCAAAATCAAGCAGAGCGAAGGGTAGACACTCAGCCCTTCGATCATTTCTTGTAACGCAAATATGAAATTGTAAATTTAACAAAGGCAAATCATAAACTAAACCTCAATCACTTAACAGTTAAAACCTTCCTACCAAATTTGTACGAGCTCCTTTCTGTAACGTCTGTATATTTGTACGTCCCGAAAGTTGTCATGACAATAGCTGATAGAATTAATCCGTTCATCCTAACTGAGGCCCCCTTAATAAGTCACATTTCCGTGCAAATTCTGGTGTCAAACATAGCGAATTCTGAAGGAAAGTGATGGGGGTCATCGAAATTAATTCGTTTTCGTAATCAAAATTTTCTTGTTCAAACTAATGATAAGCTGTATTTTGAAATAATAAAATAACAATAAATGCAACAGAATCGGAAAAAAGGGACCCAACGAAACTATTATAACGATTTTATTACTTTTTATTATTTTATTTTCATTAGTTTTGTTAGAGAACAGAGAGCGAGAGCGTCATAAAACACCTACCGATTTTGTAATTGAAAACCATTGTAAAATTCAGACCTATATACATATACATAAATACTCTATATACAAATAATTTACAATTTGATACGAAATAAAACAAAATACAATGACAGAAGAACTTGCGTGCTGCTAATAGAAGAAATCAAATTCTCGCAGTAGAAAGGCTTTTCAAATATTAGATATATATTAGTCGACAATGGGATACTTACCAGCTGCACTTTAAACTAATTGACAACTTTTAATTGCAGAAATAAGCTCATCCATGCGCTATTCATTACGGAAGCCCATTTGTTGGCTTCAATTGAATATGCAAATTCGTTTAATTTCTGCCTAAACAGCTTTAGAGCATACTGCATTTGTTGTGTGTAATTATTACCTCAGCGAGCAAACCAAAAAATGCAATTACAATTTACGTGTACACCGATTCTGACATTTTAATTAAACTTGGCCAAGTGTGCTTTTGTGGATGGCAATTATGATAGAGTGCGTTGATTTAATTAATATTATGAATGTTGTGCAATTTTAGCGATTATCGGTAGAAGTCAGTTGGTCTTCTTGTTCGGCCAATTTAAAAGCTGTAGAAGCTAAGTGATCCACAGCAACCAGAAGTCGACTTGATAATTGGAGTGCGACATTAAATACCAACCATTGTTGAATTCATCTTGATTAAAATATTCACTTTATCACTGCTAACTGGTTCAGACACATTTGGTCAGTTTAAACTAAGATTTTGCACTGTCAATAAATTTCAGCTGAATCCAAGACTAGTAATTTATCGATACAAACTTTCTGCACTGACTTAAAGTGTATACTACATATAATTTTAACAGTAGTTATAACTTAAAGAGACCTAGTTCCCAAAAAAAAAATGTCGATTTTAGATATGGTCGCCAAATGGAGGAGTTTAAATGGACATTTAAGGGGTCAGTAATCAATTGATTAATCCATTATTGAAGCTGTTCATGTTGTTTACGATTTGGTTTTCTCACCAATTTAAAAGTTCTGGACATTACTTAAACATCCTACTTTTATAAAGTTTAAAGTACATGTCATTAGAAAAACGGGTCGCCACACGGTATATAATATGATTACAGCATTAGTTGTTAGTACTGTGATTCCATGTTAGACAAATCATGTTATTATCATGACATTTGATGGGTCAGTAGATCATGAAGCCGCGGCAGTAAAAAGCAAGACCAATTTATGTCTCCATTCGCATTCGGGCCTTCTATTAACGCTCAACGACTGTCAAAACCGATGGAAGGCATTTGTTAATTAAAAGCATGCAGCAGATGGGCCGGGAGCGGAGTGCCAGGAGCAAGAGGACGTGGGAACACGTGCTAAACAAATACTCCAACTTGCTAAGTACCAGCAGAGGTATCGCCTCTCCAGGACCTCAAAGGACCAAACTCAGCCCTCTTCACTCCGCCTCTGTCGTTAATTCACGCGGGCCGTTGCTGTGTTTGAGTTTGCTTGCGTGCTTGGCGACCTGTAAATGCATAAAGAAATATACTTGCGCACAAAAGGAGCCGTCAAAACATTACTTTTCCCGGCGGCTCGTGTTTGGGTATTTGTTTATTTTCGCATGAAAATAAATGCGGAAGTTTATGCCTCGTAAAGAGAAGTTAATTAGCTTTCTGGAGTATAAAATTTTCCGTGGTGCGTATTCAATAGAAAATTGAAAATTTTCCAATAACACATTCAGATATATGCCCACAAAGTGTTGGCCAACTTTCTCCCCCCTTGACACCTCTTGCTGTACCGTGGAAAAAGTACTGAAGCTAAATGTTTGGTTATTAATTGAGAACCGAAGGACTGTCATTCCTTGAACATGGAATTGAATTTATAGTGATAATCAAAATGGATTTGAATATATATGAAATATTTATAACATATATATATTATAGTTATATAACATAACTTTAGGACCATTGTCGCCATATTTTTGTGGCAGTGCAGCTGCTGCTCCTTTTGCTGCTGTGGGGCAGTGGACGTGTTGACTTCGTGGCGGGTCGTCCCTTCAGGTGAGTCTTAAAGTCAAACTGGCGGCGTGTTTGCATCTGTGCCGCACAGGCAAATATTTACGGCATCATGGCTGGGGAAATGGGCCATAGTTTCCGGCGCAGGCAAAAAGTTGTGTTGAGGGACAGGCGACATGGGCGACAGGACGAAAGTTTCGCAAAAGCCCACGCAACCGAGGAACACGAAAATAGTTTTTCTTTAGCCACATTTATGAAATGTGCACCGCAGGGTTAGTTTGCATGACTGTCTGTGTGTGGAATAACTTTCACTTTGCCCAGTTACCAGACCGGGGTAATGGGAACGAGCTGGGACTCTGGCGGGACTCTAAGCGGCTTAAAACTTGCACTGGATGCCCAAAAGTGTCGGGCCAGAAACTCTCGCAGGACAGGAGACAACTGCCAACTGCCATTTTTGGCAAATATTTGCACAGATAATGAAAACGGGTTCCATCCTGCAACATCCTGGATAGAGTGTGCGTGTGTGTGTGTGGGTTGATGATAGTTGGCAGTAGAAAAATGAGTTGAATTCAGTTTGCCGCCTCTTTTGGGTTTCGATTTTGTTGACAATTCACTTTGCAGCGGTAATTGACCCTAATGCTGTTGCTCCTGATTCCGCTCGGCTCTCGCCTTTAAATCGATATCACTTTTGGCAGCTAAATTCAATTTGGCAAAGGAATCGCACACACACTTGCTGAGATGGATATTGCACGTGCCTAAATACATTGCAAAAATGTCAAAAAGCACGTTTCAGTGTTTTGTGATTTCGCCTTTGCATGTCATGTGCCCCAAAACAAAACTTTGAACTCCGGAGCTGCTCCTCCAGTTGCCAACTACGTGACTACCGTATAGCATTTGCTCTACCAATAAATGTCGAACTGAGATGTGTGCGCCATTGCTGTGAGGACGCGTGCCAGCCAGAGTAAAAACAATCACAAGTAATTCAATTACAATTATTCAAACATCGGCTATTTTGGCTACAGAGGCTGGGAGAAGCAAGCCCGCAAAATTATTTAAATGTGCATCGATTTTCCGGCGATGACGATGGGGATGCGGATGGGACTCCCCAACCCAATCCCCATATCCAGCTTTGTTCCAATGCAATCGTCTGTGGCTAATCGTCTGATATTGCCCCATGTCTGTGTGGACCGTCTGGCCTCCCGGCGCTCAAACATTCGCATTCGGATTCGGATTGGGATTGGGATTCCCATTCAGATTCGCATTCACATTCACATTCACATTCACATTGCCATGCACATTGTCAGACAGGGCCATAAATTAGGCAGTTGCTAAGTGCTTCGATGTTTGGCTGTGGTTTTGGTTTTCATTCCCTCTAAGGATCAGGATCAGGATTTGGTGCCGGTTCCGCTGCCAGGACAATGCTGTCTGAGATTTATTTCATGTTCGCACTTTCTTTTCCTATTTCTCTACCTAGATTAAAGCCTCTGCGGGGAGTTTTGCCGTGAAGTGGCAAAGGATATATGAAGTTGTGTTTAACTGGATGAAACTTTTATTCATTGCAAAAAGCGATCGATGGACAGTCAAATAATGGAATTTTCATCGAATTTTTGGTCAGCATTTAATATTTAACTTTACATACCAGCCGACTCCTGCTGACTAGCTAAATATTTTAATTTCACATGAGAGGGATATCAAACAATTTCAGCACATATATTTCTCTTTTGCCCCACACTTTTTATCTGCTGCCGCAATTTTCCAGAAATAGCAATTAGCAAAGGCAAAATGTGAAATGTGAAAGGGCAGAGTCTAGGGTCGTTCGGAATGTCCGTTGGTTGCATGGGCAAAAAACCCAATTATCACATATTCAAGTCAAGTGCTTGGCCATCGTCTCATACGATGACCAAGCAAGCTTCGCTCTGATTGTGATTCCGACTTTGGTTTGGATTTCACCTGAAAACTAATTTACATGCTTTAGAGCTTTAGAGGCTACACCAGGAAAAATAAAACGATTATTTCCTCATGGGGGCTAGAGATTCTTGCTACTTATCATTGTAAAATGTAGTTTGCCTTAGTTGTTCTCTGCCTAAAGGATATACCTGTAGTTTAGTTTAATTTCTACCTCTCTGATTAATCATTATTTCAGGGCAAGCATTGTATTATTTATCTGTTATTTTTCACCGTGAAGAGTAAAACTGCTTTAAGACTGCTTTCTGATTTCGAATTAAGTCCGGTCAAACGTTAATTGAAATGGAACGGGCTGCAGAGATGTGGCTCTATTATATTGGTCCAACAGCTGGATTATGGTTATGAATTGGCAGCCATACTCGTACATGCCGGCGGGCAGCAATCAGTAAGTCAGCTGGGTGGAGGACTCTAATTCTCCGAAATTGCGACCAGCTCGGCCCTTGAAGGGCCTTGCCTTTCGCCTGCCTTTTTCTATGTGAACTGTGAATTGCTCTGTCAGGGTCTGCACGTGCACACTCTTTTAATTACACTGCACATTTGCACTTCAACTGCAGGCGCAGATGTAGCCGAGACACGTTGACACTGATGGTTGGGCGATGGTTTTGGATAGGGGGAGGCATCTGGGGCAGGATACCTTTGCCGTTGCTCATTCACGCCACGTTGCACAAACACAAAACGCCGACACTGGCATCCTTGCCGCAACCTTGGAGCTGTCGTTACATACATATTTCGATGCGAAAGCATATTTCGATGCGATCAAGTGTCTGGCCACAGATTAAAGCTTAGGACTCTCAGGACTCGAAAAGTATCTGCAACTGTTGTCCAATTTAAATTCAAAACAATTTGTAATTTGTAAATTCAAACACCTGCCGCCAGCTGGAGTCTCATTTGCGTATTCTTTCCTCCTCCAGCTTCTTTCCTGTTCCTGCTGCAGCTGCTCTTGCTCCTGCTCCTCCATTCCTTGGGTCCTCTTCCGTTTGGACCGTTGGGCCATTGGGCCGTTGGTCCTGACCTCGCTCTTGTCCTGGACTTCATCGCATTTTTCTTAATTTTTTAGCGTTTTATTCTGATGAGAAGTCGTTTATTTTCATTGCGGCCCCGCCCAGCGACGAGCAGCATTTTAAGTGAATTTGTTCGGACGCCCGGCAAATTTAGTTGCACGGAATTTAAGCGAGCTAAAAGTGGCCGATTGGATTGGCCGCCAAAGAGTTGGTTTGTTTTGATCCAGCAAGCTGGGCAAACACTAACGAATGGCGTCAAATCAACGCTCAAACACCGTGGTCAGCTTCCTTTGGAGATTAAAGCCAAATTCCAGCTTGCAGAATCCCGATGCCAGACTCCAGATAGAGTCAACAACGGCTCTCCAGCCATTCAACTGGAGTGTTTGAGGGTAAGCAGACCGGTAAGTGAGCTCAAAGTACACATCACGCATACGGCATGTTGGACGAGGCACTACCAGGTAACTTTTGCATTTGGTGGAGTCGGCGGTCGAATTAATTATCGAGACCTGAGCATGGTTAACCACAAACGAAAAATTTATTTCATCATGTAAACAGGTATATTTTTGCCTCTACTGCTAAATAGAACATCGCTCCAATAGAACATCGAATAACACAGTTTAAATTTCTATTTTGGCTTGGATATAGCACCAGGCTTGATTACGATGTGTTGCGATTGAACTCGACGATATGCTCGATATGTGTTGGCAATAACTTTCTCAGGGTAAATCGGTTGGGGACGGCTCAACATCTTTACTGGAAACGCAGGGATGTGAGAAGCGATGTGCATTAGTAAATTGAAAGCGGAGCGTTGTACTTGGCTTTGTGTGTGAAGCAGCTTGAGTGCAAGACACTAACATAAATAAGCGCAGAATGCAAACACAGGGAAGGCACAATCCATGGCCAGACTAGTTCATCCATTCAATTCTATGATATGGCTTTTGAGCCTTAACAGAAAATCGAGATCCTGGAGTGGGTTGCGTACCCTTTGAGTTCCCTAATGATGTGCTCATTGACCGGCGGAGGCTGAAGAAGATGGTCGAATTGTTTTCGAGAGCTGCTTTGCAATGTTCTCAAGGTAAAAGAAGCTCAAAGTGCATTAATTAAAACAAGCCTGTCAGCTTGAGGGATTCGCATGACGGCGCTCCTTGCGAGGACGACTTTTTCGCATATCTAGTGAGGTGTGCATAATGGCCCACAGTAGACCCAAAACTGTCAAACTAAACAATTTGCATTTAAAAAGTGGATGGTAATAAAATAAAACAAAAATGGGAATAGGACGGCAGTCGGCGACTGCCGAAACAAAATTAATCAAGCGTGAAAAAGTGTTTGCAAAGAATTTTTCGCAGCCATTTATAATTTTTCCTCGCCTCCACAAAAGGAGCCCATTTCCCCCACTCTGCACGCGTTTCATTTTTTTCGCTTTTACACAGCTATAAGCCGTTTCCACTGGCATTTTCCGAGTTGTAAATGCTGTTGCCCGCTTGTTACTTACAATTAGGCGCACGAGTCAGCAGAAAAGGCACGGAGAGGAAACAAAAAAGGCAGCACAGACACCAAGCGAGAAAAGCAAATTGGAAAATTACAAGACTTGCGAAATGCATAGGGTCAGCGCTTATGGAAATTGAAAAAAAAAAAATGAAAAATTAAAGGATTTTAATGCACATTACGGAAAAGTTTTTCATTCCAGAAAAGGTCTGCAACAAGTAATCAGCGAACTCCACCCATCCCAAAAGGTTTCACAAAGGCTTAAGGCAACCGATTTTACCATTTAGTTATTTAATTTCCTAGTTAAACTTTCAGATTTGAGTTTTAAATATCACTGGTTGGCCAGTCAATGCAAAAAAAAAATACGGCTACAGATATTAGATTTCAGCATTGATACAAAAAAACATTCAAAAACGCAGAAGTCCATAGAAATTGTAGCTACATTCATAGTGCACATCATAGAAAAAACAAAAAGGTCATCTAATTAAACTTTTTCCAAACATTATAGGCCGAAAAAAAATGAGGAAAATAACAGTAAGCTTAAGGAACTAAATCTCTAAGACCTGAAATCGTTGACTCAGTCAGTTTTTTACAAATTTCTTACTTCCCCAAAATGAGGAAAGATTCAGCCATTTGAAAAGCCATGCTATTCCCTGCCGATAGCCTTTTATGTCCAATTATCAGCGACAGCGAACCCAAAATGAGTAAATGGAATTGTCAGGCCCGGAAAAGGGCTCCTTCCGCCAAAAGGCTGGGCCTGGGTTTTGTTTTTGGCAAAACAATAAACTGAAATTATGGCCAATGACAGCTGACATTTAAGGCAAACACTAGGCGCACAATGGCATCGAATCGGAACAGGCTCGAAGGCATTCGAAAGGAAAACTTGATCCCTTGTACGACTGTAAATGGCGCACAAGAGTTGGGAAAGTGGGAGGTGGAAAGTGGGAGGAATGCTTTAGATTGCGCTCCAATCAAGTTTCAATGGAGTTCTTTAAAAGTAAACCATAATTTGCAATGCCATTTTCAAGCAATTTGTGATGGAAGCCAGAGCTAATGCAGCATGACCGCAAGGAACTTCTGAAAGGCCAAACGAGACGGGAAACTAATAATAAAAATGTTAAAATAAATCTTGCGTGCGATCCGAGGGCAGTGTCTTTCACCGACTGTGGCTTTCGTCCTCTTCGCCGCCCCCCTGCCATTCGTCCTTTCCTGCAAAGGAGCGTAGATTTATGCATCCATTGTGCTGGGGATATGAACAACCCTCTTATATTTTATGCGCATAATGGCCAACTACGCCAGCACTCACACAAACTCGCTCACAACACGACTGCTGGGCGGGGGAGGCGGGATTGAGATTGGCAGTGCGCCTGGGGGCGTGGTCCAGAGGTCCAGAGGTCGGAGCCTTCTTCTCGACCGCTCGAGGATGTTTTTGTTATTTTCGTGTTATTTACACGAAATTGCGCCTGAGGTCATACAGCTGGCTGTCATTGAAGGTGTTAAAGTTCAAATTGTCTCGCTTTGTGGTAGCCCGAGTGAGTACGTGTGTGTGTGTGCTGGTCATGATTACAAAGCATAAAACCATCAAGAGAACAGCAGCGGCAGGGACTGTGGTTCTTACTTTTTGATTTTTCCCAGCTTCCCCAGCAAATGGACTTGTGGAGCTAAAGGTCGGCAAACTGAAGCAGAAAACTAAACTATACCATACTGTAACCTTAATATTGAATAAAATTCAGGGCAAACTCAAAATATCTTTTTTTAAGCTAATCGTGATAAGCAATCTGAATATACAAGGACTTCCATTATTCTGTTGATTCGTTTCACAGAATAATAAGCTAAATATTAAAGATAAGGGTAGATAGTTCATTCGATTATTGATACTTTGAATACATACATATATAGTTCATTCGATTATTGATACTTTAAATATTATGTATACAGATGGAAAAGAATCAAAATAACGTTCCCATTGCAGCACGCCAATAAAATGTATTTCCGGTTATGCACATGACGACCAGAGCAGTGGTTTTCTACGGATTCGCGAGATTTCAGAACAATTCGCAGAGGCTAAAATAAAATGAATTTCCCATGTCAGGAGTGAAAAGCCGAACAAACCGTTTCGTTGCCTGCGGGAAATTCGCCTGTGAAGAGAGAATTTTCCGGCTCGCACAGATTTAAGAGCAGTTAACAAGCTCGTCCAGGAAGATAATTGAATATGAATGCACATGAGTGCATTGCGAAATCCATAATTGGACACCGTGGGTAATATTTATATTTGCAAATTGTTAAACATCAACCAGCGTCGTTGTTGGGTCGGACCAATTAGCGCGAAATCAATTAAGAGTTCGCTGCCGGATGAACCGTGACCAACAAGTGGGTTCTGGGTAAAGTGGAAGCTCTCGCCACGACCGCTGTGCAAGTCCTCCTGGGCTAAAGATATCCTGCTGGACTGCCATGTCTGCCGATACGTATTTACTTTCAATTTTAGGCAGAACACTCATTTATTACGAGCGCAGAGTGATATTTTCCATCTTATCTGCTCGGGGGCCAGCTTCCTCGCAATACGCGTTTGCATTGGCCTCGGCTTGGGTGTCCTCCATACCCAAAAGTCCTGGCAATCCAGGAGTCTGGCTCCGCGCGAACAATGTAAACAGAAAGGCAAAAACCAAACGATGGCAAACAAGCCGCCAAGCGCCTGCCAACAAATACATGCAGGGAAAAGCAAAAAGTAAAACAAGGGAGGTTCGGTGGGAGCATAAAGCGAAAAATGTTCTTGTTAACAAATTGCAAAACATTTGCTTTTTGAAGACAAATTACTCGTGGTGAAACAAATTGCTTTGCTCCTCGCCTGCCGCCCCCCATCGCTCCCTTCACCCTAAATTTCCAGTGTGTGTGTGTGGGTGGCATTTAAATTTGAAATATTGTGCTGGAAAGTAATGCACTCGAAGCACTCATTCCACCACTGCCACAGCTCATTGCACCCACGTCACGATGGGTTCGTCCAATTAGCAAAATCCTTCCGTCAAACGCCCATTGCCAAATACACATTCCCGTCTCGCCGGAACGGAAACGGAAAAGGAAACAGTCGGCTGCGGATTAAATGTAACTTTAAGCGCGTTAATGAAGACAATTAAATGGGCTTAGGCGAATGCTCAAGCTGACTTAGCAGCCATGGCGAGGACTTACAGACTCCGAGGC
The DNA here is from genome assembly GCF_016746245.2 of Drosophila santomea. Lineage (NCBI taxonomy): Eukaryota > Metazoa > Arthropoda > Insecta > Diptera > Drosophilidae > Drosophila > Drosophila santomea. Next base: position 15,673,523 of record NC_053016.2, on the reverse strand, counting down.
CACACAGTGGCTGTTAAGCAGCTCTAATGCCCCATTATTGCTCCGGATTGCAAAGCCAACTGCTTGGCCCGGCAACACACTGCGTATGAGCGATGTGCTGCATTACGTATCCGCCGTGGGTACAAAGCAGGCTAAAATTCATTTGTTAATTTGCGCATGCACACGCACTCGATCATAACTTGTGTAATTATTTTTACAGTTGGTGCACCACACATCCATTCGACCTTTCCGATTGCCTGGTTTTTGGGGCTCCTGATGGGCGTTGCCCAGGAAACTTGCCTCGCTGCATGTTGACCACATTTTTCATAGCGATTTCCTGTGGTCATAAATTGAAACCGGCCACGGGATATTGAAGTGTGCCATCAGTGCTCGCCATGAAAATGCGCAGCGATTTAAACTTAAAGCAGATAGTTCCTGAAACTTAAAACTACTTGGCACTTTCCGCACGCATAAATTTTCAACTAAGTGATGTATTGATGCCCTAAGTAAACACAGTCAGTGTATATCCGTCAAGAAAGTTGGCCGGACTTTAAAGCGATTCCCGAGCGATTAGCAGGGAGAGATAGCCGGGTTGGGCGGATGGCAAACAGTCTGGGCACGGAAACGCTACCCTTTTAGATCCAGGACATTAATAAGTCAAGTCAAGCTTCTTCGACCGGAGGGTGTGAAAATACTGCAAGAATTACATGCTTCGGCGCATAACCTGGCCGAGATCCTGGAATTGCGAACCGAGAACCGAGAACCGAGAACGGTGTGCCCTGCATAATCAAGTCCCCTGATCCATCGATGGCTGGCCAATTCGGTAAACAATGCGGAGGCAAATGCAAATGAGCATATTAGTGAAGCTACCGCAGAATTTGCATAATTTTCCCACAGTTTGCTGTGCCGCAGGAGAAAAGTGTTGCGGCCTCTTCCGCTCAAAAAGGGGCAAATTTGAATGATGTGCTCAGCTGATTTGTGGAAAAGTGAACATGAACATAGAAGGGAGAGGGAAAGGGAGCTGGGAGGAGGGATAAGGGATGCCAGGGGCTCGTTTTGACCCATCTGCCTGGAGCACGCACTTCATATTCATGCTGCACTCTGCGTACATATAATTCCTTATAGCCGGCACTCCAGAGAATGGAAAAGGACACTAAAAGTGCTGCGGTGGTGCCGGAACAGGAGCAGAGTCAGGGATAAGGAGATGAAGAGGAAGAGGGACATCGATTTATGCCAGGCACGTGCAGCAGTCTACATCTCACGCTTATTGGCATTTGTTGCACTCGGTGAAATCCGCTTAACGTTTGCCACTGCAACTATGGACGCAATCAAAGTAAAAATACATTACCATTAACGGACGGCCACAAGAGTTTTGCTGCAATCGAGATTGCAGATTCAATGGCTGCTGCGGCACCATTGAAATATCAATTATTGCAGGTCCACTCAAAGAATCGGGTTGCTTTTAATTCGACCTCGTTGATTTTGGCCCGGTTCCGACCAGTCGAGCATTTAAATGCTGCGTAATTGTGTTGCGTGCCAGAGATAAAAACGCCGTCACAACACTCGACGAACAATCGGCCGGCTGGCAGCGAATGAAAATATAAACATTTAAATTAATGACTTCCAACCAGTTCTCGGCTGTGTAATTGTGCGTTGAACTCTGCTTGCACAACTGAAAGAGCATTAAGTGCTAAATCGATAGCATACTTAATGGGGCTGATTTTGATTTGGTTTTTACTCAATTGAAATGGAAGATGCTTTGGTTATTCAACCAAAGCTGCTATTGTGTTAGAGAATTTGATTGTTCAAAGAACATGTCGGCTTATAGGTCCGATTGACAGGTGTATTTATATTCATACTTAGATTTATATTCATACAAATAAAACAGAAATTTCTGCCCGTTTAAATCTATCAACTAAATAGCTTATCAACGGAAACTGCCTAGACTCAATTAAAGAAAAAAGTTTCAGTATAATGTTACGTCATATGGTCTGTTGAACCGAATTCATTTATTTTTCAAATTTTTAATTTTAATCGAGATATGACAATCTATTGAGCTGACAGCCAAAATATCGGCCTTTTCAAGAAAATCAAATTGAGCTTCGTTTTAAATTTCATTCTCCTGATTCAACGCAGACTACCAATTCACTCAGTGCCATTGTTCGCTTACGTAAAATCAATTTGTCATAATTATGAAAAGCGCTCTGCAACGAGCAAAACGACATTCATAAATATTCGATATGCCTTACACTTTGTACTTAATCAGAGCATTTTATTAAACAGACACGCGCAGAAGGAGTCAATGGAGAGAACGCAATATTGAAATAAAAAAGTTGTCTCATAAATCACAGGACTCCCATCCCCCATCCCCCACTCTATGTACCGTACTCACTCAATATGGTGGCCGCCACTTGACGAACATTATTCACAAAGGGCCGCCTGTCACTGCCGCCGAATGTCACGCGCACACTTCGAGTGCCTTCGAGGTTCACGAATTGCGAAGCTCGCAGGCCGGCCAAGAAGAAAGAGGTCCTTGTTCTGAACCCCCGTCCCCCCGTCCCCCCTTCCCGCTGGTCCCCTTCGTACGGCTGCAGGTGCAACACGACGGGGTGTTTCTTCCCCAAGGGCCAAATGGCCAAATGGCAACGAGGAACACATTATCGTGAGAAGGGGAATCCTTTCTGCTATTCTGGATCGAGAATGCAGTGCAGCAAAGCAATTTCATAATGCTGTTTAAATGCTTTATGAAAACACACAAGCCGGGAACTGTGCTTATGAAATATCCTCTCGAAATTCATGCATTTGGGTTGGACATTTTAAATGAGTTTTGGCTCCCCGGAATTTACGGTTGATGGTGGCAAACACGCCAAAAAAAAAGGGTTCAAACTTCGAAACGGGTTGGGAGCACTTTGCCGGGCCGTTTGTGGAAGTTTTTATGGTCCGTTGTTTAATTTATGGTAAAAATACATTTCGACACCGAAACCGTGGCGGTGCCCAAGGGTGCAGACGCACCTGTTACACTGCCGAGGAGCCACAGCAGCAAACAAACAAACAAGGAGGCAATTAGACGCGGCAGCAACTTAATGTATTCATGGCCGTGCTGACGGCTGGAGCTGCCCCAAAACCGCCCACGAGCCCCATCCAGTTATCAGCTGATATATGAGCTCAGATGAGCCGACAAGAGCTCCACCCGCCGATAAACACCAAAGCCATCTTCCACATGTGTAATTAATTGTGGCCCATTTGTTAGCCAGGCAATCGAAAGTGAGTAAATTAAGGATGTTTGGCCGAAATACTAACAGGCATCGAATCGAAGAGCAGAGTGGAATTAAATGGTTTCAAGGCATTCAAAAGTTTAAATAGTGACTGGTAGGTTGCCGACAAGGAAAACTGCATAATTGATGAAGACTTTAAACACTTAACGAAGTTTGCACATAAAATTATACACGTTCTGTCACTGCCACATATATTTATGTGCATGTACCTTGACAAATAAATATGGCTCAAGTCCTGCAATCCCCATTCCCCACTCCCCATTGGAAAATGTCAACTGACGGGGAGCACACCCACACCCACACCCACACCCACACCCGTATACCAACCATGTTCCCATAAAGATGTCAACTGCACATGCAGTAAGCCATACAGCACAATACAAAAGTTTGCTGTGCTCGCTGCTCGCAAATAAAATTTAATAAACGCCAGACCAGCGAGTTCGCCATATTAAAACCCTTACGACAATCAGCAACAAAGTCTTGACTTTGAAGGCGAAAAAATTAATGCGAAATTCAATAAAGTTTGTTTTCTGGAATTTCATACATGTCAGCGCGCTGAGGAAAGAGCATCAGCTGCAGACAGTACAGACAAACAAGTTGATAATGCAGGAATTTCAGAGTTTGAGCGGGAATCTCCAAGCAAAAAACTTGAATTTATTTTTATTTTCAGCAAAAAACTTGAATTTATTTTTATTTTCAGCAAAAAACTTGAATTTCATTTTATTTCATCAAAAATGCATACCCAAGTGGATCAATTGCAAATACTTGTGCTGTTTCAATATTTTTTAGGCCGTTGTTATGTGAAAAAGTGTATATTAACATGGTACTACACCTGCTGACTTTGTTCGTTAAATTAGTTCGAAGTCATCGAGTTTTCGGGAAATTCTTCCGTCGTTGTGTCGGACACCTCGAGTGCGTCAGTCGGGCGGACAGATAGGGAAAGCGATGGGAAAGCGATGGGAAAGCGGGGGGAAAGCACCTTTCCCAATTTCACTTTGCACTCGTGGCGCGATTTATGCCATTGTGACTGCGCACAACTCAAAAATCCACAGTGAGTGCAGTGTGAGCGCTGGGTGTTTGGGTGTTTGGGTGTATGGGTGTACTTGAACTCAATTGATTCAAGCAATTTAATATTCATTTGTGCGTGTAAATCAGATTTGCACACGCAAATACCCGAAATCGGCAGAATAATTGATTGAGCGGGCACACATGGCCGGGAGCCACACGAACTCGGGCCAAAATAATTTGATAATTTTTATTTGCAAACGCGTTAATAGATTGACGGCGCATTTTGCAAATACATAAATAGCCGAACAAAGGATCTCGTTCGGATGTCAAAGGCGCGTTGCCACGGGGCACGTAATTTAATTACCCAATTCAATGTACTCCTGCCGAGTTATACGCCGTTCCTGTTGGCCATTGATTTATTATGCTCCGCCGGGCGGCATTAATCCATTTCATGCATCCCGACTCGCAGTAATCAGCAAGTAATTTGATTGTGATTTATGATCCCGGCAACCTTGGCCTGCGGAAGTGGCAGTGCCCTGCAGTAGACTGCAATTATCCAGCCCTAAAATTATCCCCAAAGCCCCAAAATCAGTTAACAGTCTCAAGCCTGGCATCTATTTATTATCTTTCCTATTTGAGGAACTATTTTCGGCATACCATCAATATGCATGGGCTTGGGGTTGGAGTTGCCTCCGGCCTCGCATAACTGTGCTTGTTATGTATATTGCGTATTATCATGGCAAATGTTGCCTATGGAAAATTACAGGCCTGACTCCTCCGAAGCTTTATTTCCACTCCCACTCCCATATTTATCCTATCTAAAAGCCCACAGTGGCGTACGAGTGTTTAGGGCAATTACCCACAATTGCACACAAATCTCAAAGGCAATCATTGTGCTTTTAGTTACTCACTATCACTGAGGCTCTTGTAACACTGTACTTTTGATCCTACAACAATGTTTCTTGTCTTCAAGTATCTTGTTACTATTTTTTGGTTATTATTTTAATTAAATTTTTTAAGCTACGCAACTAAGGGAAACTAAAACAAACTAACAATTAACTCCAGCTTTTTTTGCAAGAAGATTGTGTCAGCTGCGTTGCTCAAGTTTCAGCTCACCATTGCACTATATACATACATATATTTAAGATAAATTACTAGAAGGCCTTGTTTGCTCACTATATTGTCTATATCTTCAGTTATAAAAGAAAAAACAATAATTCAAAATATTAAATTCGTAAATATTGTTTCATTAGTATTTGCTTGCACTCTAGCGAAGTGATAAAGTCCTTTAGTTTCCCTAAATTGCTGAACCAGATTGCTTCTGTGGTGTACACCATATATGTATGTGCGCAAATTTATGCGGCAAAACTCCACTAATTTCTCATGGCCATATCCTGCGACTGACTGCTTCCCCTCCTCAACCCCTGCCACTCTTTTGCGGATCCTGGACTTTAGTCATTCCGTTTCCGGGCTGTGTTCGCTGCACACGAGAGTCGCCGGCGATATTTATTTGCGTGTATTAAATGTCTTTTTGGCAGTGATATCCCCGCTCGCCGGACAGATTGCCGGAATTGTGTGAGGCTGTTGGCCAGAATTAGGAAGTTGGTTGCCCGCATACGCGCTATCTGGCATCTGCAAAGTATGTCGTAGATGTGAGGTAAACTTTCGCTATTTCACGTGGCCGACTATGATGACTTTTGCTCCATTTCCCTTTGTGCCATTATCTTTTGATTATTCCATTTCCTCGGTCGCACAGAAATAAAAACAATTTATACTTTCCTTTGTGGCCACAGAGCAGCTCTCAAGTGTGTGGCTGTTGTGGTCGTCCTGGCAAATTATGAAGGGCGTCAAAGGCGGTCCTCTAAGCCAGGTTAAGACCAGGTTAGTAGTCTACCTTAGTCTACCGACTGCTGGGTGGGCTTTGGGCAACCTTTCGTTTAGCCAGCAATCAACTTTGGCAACTCTTTCAATTTGCTTGGCACGCGTGTGGGTTGGCCTACGTGTGCTTTCGTGACTTCTTGTTTAGTTGGCAGTTTTCAAAACAGATCCAGCCAGCTTTTTTCTGCCCAAATTGCTAACAAAGTGTTTTTCTCGGGCCGCCTTTTTATTTTTGGGGTCGCAGGAAATAAACGGCTAAGCAGTAAATCTTTGTCGGTTTGGGTTATTGAATATTTCATGCCCGAGTTGATTTATTATTTATTTCTTTTTAATGCCCGCTGAAGGTCAAACCAGCAGTTCCTTCTCCATGAACCCCTTTTATGGTTATTATGTGGGACAACAGTGAAGTCAAAAGCCCGAAGAGCCGATCGCATTCCCATTGTCCATGCAGCGGAACTGTCTCCTCCGATTTCGACCCGCCCACAATCACAGTATGCCGAGGACACCAGGACACCAGGACACCAGGACACCAGAACAGCAGAGCACCAATGAGCCAGGACTATGGGACACCAGCAAAGCACAAAACCAGCTGGCTGGGAAGTGGAATTAGGTGGCGACGGCATAATTAGAGCACGGCCAGCACTCGGCGTTGCAAGCCTAATGAGTTCGGCTCGGCTTTTGGCGCTGCGTTTGATGGCAATGGCCCGGCCCTTCGCATTGTCATCGCTCGGAAAGGCGAGTCGCCAAACCGAAAAAATCAGTGGGCCCTTCATACTCAATAATGCACGCCGCAGCCCCAGTCCCCCAGTCCCGCAGTCCCCAGATTATGGAGCAGCCCCAAATCCGAATCCCCGTCGTCCTGCGCTTTTGTTTGCCGTTGTGGCGGGCGGTCGAGCAGGAAACGCACGGCAGGGTGTCTCAGGCTCACTGAACTCCAAGAAGTTGTAGCCACAATGCTAAGAGGTCGTACTTATAACGTACTCTTTTCATTTTAAATATTCATACTTCATGAAACATCTAAAAAGAAATTCATTGCTCCGCAGCATTTACTTATCAAACAGTGTGAGCCACCCTGATGAAATGGTCGTGGGAGTCCGGCAGGAAGGAACTGGGCTGGGAGGACCAAAATCCGTGACTGGCCGCCATTTGGCACTCCGTGGGGTATTCCGCCCGTCCACAAAGTGCTTCCTGCAGTCCGGCTAGTCTGCAGGATATTGAAGTCAGGAGCGGGACAAGTCGCAGTCAGAAAACTGGTACACAGCACACTCCACTTGCGTCCATGTTGAACTTTCACTGTGGCTGCTGCAACAGTTATTATGTTTGCATATCTCGAAAATGTTCGTCTGTTTTGCTCTAGCTGAGCTGTTAAATATTAATAAATCTTTTTCTGCATCGAAAAATCGCTTTCAACGGCGCTAAAAGTTTTCCTCCACAATAGACGCTAGTTTTTTTCGAGTGTCTGTTGGTCCTGGGTCCTGGGCGTGTTTGCATTTCTGCGGATGGTTTGATATGGATGGATGGTGCGTCTGTTTGGGGTCCTTATGTAAATCGGTCGTTGTTCCTTTTAGCACTCGTCCTGTGCTCACTTGGTCCCGTGCTCCTAAGTGTTGAGTGTTTTGTTATTGAAGCATATTTTCCTCATTTGTTCTCGAGCTGCACTCGCTTTTTTCCCATGAATTGCTGTTAGTTAGGCACCAACAGCCACCAGGCAGGATCCTAAGGTGTATGCGAAACTTTTGCTCCTGAACCCTTTCACAAAGGACAGACCGAGCAGCAAAGGGCTAATGTGTGTATTCACTAAAAGCCTGTTACTGTTGCTACTGCTGTTCATGGCAACCATTCGCCCCATGGGTTGTATGGGTTGTATGGGTTGGATGGGTTGGTTGGTAGGCACTGAATTAAAAGTTTTACGGGCTCAAACTTTTGCCAACAAACTTGTGGCAGTCGCATAAAATGCCTCCACTACCCCTGAGCCTAAAAGTATGCACACACGCGGCAACAAAGCCAACTTAACACACAATTGCGCTTTTGCATATTTGCGCGCTGTTACAAAACAAACAAAATTCCGCGAACCAAATCAACAGAAGGATTTTGCGGAGGACTGCCCACTCTGAACCAGGTCAAGAGCTGTTAACTTGAAAATTACACAATTTGTGCATTTCGCCCGAGAATTAGCCACTTAAAGTGCTCAAAAATATCAAAACCGTTTGTTCACCAACTAGGATAGCTCAAAGCCACAGTGTAAAAAGCAGAGCACTCTGCAAGGACTAGGGTAAAATTCAGATAATTTAAAAAAATTCGTCGCCAATTATGGCTACATATTTCAGTCACAATATTTTGATGACCGGAAATTCAGAGAAGCTCTGAAACAAAATGGCAGCGGCGGCCAATGACAGTAATTAAGGAAAGTGCAGAAAAAGTGACTGACACTTGGTAACTACCCCAGTTGGGGCGGACTTGTTTGTCCCAGTGGCTTCTGGCCGAGAGCAGATGGATGGAGGATGCGAGCTGAAAGGAATTTCTCAACGGAGGTATTACACAAAGGACCACCAGTGGTCCAGGAACTGTTTGCTCTGGCCGAGCCACAGAGGAGCTTCAAATACCAAGTCACTTGCTGGCTTACACTTGGCACAATGGGATTAGAGGTGAAACTCCCTGCCAGTTGAAAAACTTATGCTGAAAGTATACAAAATAATGTTTTAGATGCTTTCGATTAGATAATTCTTTAATTGAAAAACAAGAGAGAACGCTGTAGTCGAGTTTCTCGACTATCTGATACCCGTTACTCAGCGGGGTGCGGAGTTCATATGATTAAATTCATGTTTTTTACGGCAGAAGCTTGCATCGCAGTTTATTAGACATTCCCGAACATGGTAAGCATGTAAATATAGTATGTTTGTGCGTTTGTCCGTTTGTCCGTTTGTCCGTTTGTCCGTCTGTCCTTCTGTCCGTCCGTCCGTTTTTGCGCAAATAAACCTCTTGCAGCTATTTCCGTCAAACATTCAGGTACTATTAGTCGGAAGCACTCAGATCGAACCACTGCTTTGTATAGAAATACTAAAAAATTATATGAAAAAATGTAATGTGTTTTAAGTTGTACTTAGTGCACTTTGATTTGTTATTGTCTCGTTCGCATCGCTTTCAAATTGCGAGCTTGAGCGGTCAGAAGATTAGTTAGAGTGGTGGGTGTGAGTGCCAGAAGAATATTCATTTCTATGTTCACTCCTCATATGCCACCAGAAGACACAGAAGACTGGATTCTGGGTGTCGGCAGCACAAAGGTACAGTTACAAAGGTCATCAGCTGCTCATCTCGGAGCATCTCATCTCTGGAAACTGCCTTCTGGTTGGGCTCAGGTAACAGGCACAACGCCAGACACAACGATATAAGTGGAATTCTTGTTTGGGCCAGATACGGTGCCAAATGAATGATGAATGCTGGAAAAGAGCTGGTTCTGCTGGATGGTGTTTGAAACTGCTAAACTGCTTGCACGTCTCAGTTCTCAGTTTCGCAAAGTAGGACATTGAGTATATTCAAATTTACATAATCTATCGAATGGATTAACACTACTCTAGGTTATAGTTATGTGATTTTTAATTTTTCACGTTTTTTGTTTGGACCTACTTCTGTTACAATGAGGAGTCTTAGATTGTATTGGCTCTAATTGAATTAAGTGCGATAATATATGTTTATGTTTAATATTAGCATAACTTACCTCGAGATCCAAAATAGGAAATTTAAATGTTAACGCCACAAAACAGGTGGTTTGAAGAAAAATGCCTACATTAGCATTAGCATTCTAATATTGAAATAGTATACATTTAAAATGCTTGTCACTTTATATCTACCTAAGTAAATTTAGGAGATATGAAAAGTCAAAACCGCTTTATTTGAACATAATGGATGGAAGATGGACGGTTAAATGCCCCCGAATCTAATGTTTTAGGCGCAAAGACAGGTTTTAATTGTGCCTTCCAGTCTTAAAGCGCAATAACCCAATAATCCCATTTGTGAGCTTTTGTTATTGGAGGCTTTCAAAGGAGTTGATTCGCCGGCCGGAGGTTATCTACGCAAATAAGCATGTCTCCTCGATTCGGGAACTTTGAGGGGCAGGAAGACGGTGCGGAATGCCGTTTGCAATAATTTAACTCAAGCCATCTTGACCCAAATTGCGAAGTGACACATCTCGGCGAAATTAAACCGCCCGCCCGAGGAAACTTTCATTTTGCAAGATGAGGAGTGGGAGCCGTATGAATGCTTACACTAATTAATGCGACACCTGTCTCATGTCACGTTCTAGTTGGGTTTTTTTTTTCTGTTGGCGGGATTTATGAATGCAAGCGTTTTCAATTTTAATCCGCAAAAGCCGCAAAACTTTGGCTAGCCGCCATCATTAGCCGTTGTCAGGCGTCAGTTTGTCATTAAAAATGGCTTAAACATCAGGCCAGCAGGCGGTTGATACCTATCACTTTTCCAGATACGTGCTTTTGGGGCTGGCGGGAAATAGGACAACACTTTCGTTGATTTGCGGCGGCTGCTTAATTTTCCCCATTTAATAGTGATAGAAGGGAAGTGCACCTACTGACTGGAACTGAGGGTCCTTGAACTTCAAGAATGTATTTCCATTTCCATTCCCAGAATGTTCGATCAGGAAAACTCTCGCCGGACTAGGAGATATAATGGAAATAGAGGGTTTCCATTAGCGGCCGGAATCGAAGAGGAGGCAGTAAAATTTAAAAGCGCCGTGTGTTCGTTATCCTTTTGTTCTCCAACTTTCCCTCCTTTGCATTTCATTGAAAGGCATTCAGCACTCGCTTTCACCATCCAATCCAATCCAATCCAATTCATCCATTCCCGTGCACCCTCCTCCGCCGTGTCCTTTGTGCCCGCCCGGCTCAATGGGGTTATGGCTGCGGGCAGATTCTGTTTTGAAGGAGCACGGGCTCTAATGCAATATACTACTATACTATATAGCCGACTGTGTGGGTGTAACGAGGTCACTGCTTTGGGACAAAAGTTGTCAACTCGAAAATTACACATTCTGGGGATCTGCAAAAAACCAGGAGCGAGTGTGCAGATGCATGGAGGCGTGGCCAGAGCCAACATATCTTTGGCAGCCACTGCACAACTGTTGCCTTTATTTCGGCTTATCAGCCTGTAAAATGCGCAATTCAAATGCAAATGTGCAGCGTAATTAAAAATGTGCACTGCTCAACCAACTCCCCAACCCGGAATACAGTCATACAGTCATATATTCATACAGCCAGCGATGTGGCCGGGCAGAGTCAATTTGTGCAAATATGTACATATGTACATATGTGCATGCAAACACCCACATACACATCTGGGAAATTTAATTAGCTGAGACCTTCGTTTCGTCCCTGCTGCTGGCCATAAAAATAATAATGTTGAATGCAAGTAAAAGTGGTTGAAACGGATCCGGCAGCCTTTGTTGACTTTCTTTTGCAAGTCGCACGTCGCATATCGCAAATCGAAAATCGCTCTAAGCCACACTATTCATTGCCTGCAACATGGGGCGCATTCCACCTGAAAGGGCACTTGAAAATATTCAATTTCACACGTTCTATCGGCACTCCACCCAACCCACAACCCACAACCCACTAGTCACTGCTGCCCAACCGACAAACCATCTAGCAGCTGTCATCCAGTGCGGCCGCAAAATCGGCTCGGCACAGCCGGGAAATAAAGTCGCACATATTTTCAAATAAAGCTGCCGTTATCACAAATTGACAGCAAAGTATTGTGCGGCTGACTACTTTATGCCAGCGGGGGCTGTTGGCTGTGGGCTCTGGATTGTGGGCTGGGGCTTGTTCCCAAAATGGCCAAATGGCTTTATGCGGTCAGGCAACGGGGCGGGTACGTAATGCGATGGGAACGGCGCAGAACGGAACGGGACGCGACTTCCGCTTCCGGTTACACACATACACACACGGCTTGAAAGTGCCCTACGGTCGGCTGTCACTGCGATGATTGCACTGCGCACACAGAGACACAAACGGCTTTGGAAAACTAATAACCCGTCCCGAAGAGCTTTATTTAACAATATTAAACAGCCAATCTGCCGCTGGCAATTTCCGCCTTCGCACTGCTTTTGTAAGGCCTGTCACATCGGCTAGGGATATTCAAACACGTTTTGAATGTCGATCGAAAAGCATACACTCAAAATTCCAAAACGCACAAGCCCAACGCCCAAGCGCCATAAAATATTTCAAGCCGTCCTTCAGCTCCGATCGGGTAAAAAAGGAAAAGACGGCAGCAGACCTTCTCACATGGACGGAGGAGGGGATAACCAGCTGGCAGTGAGGTCCTTGGCAGGCAGGCAGCGTGAAGCGTTTTCTCACCACGCTGCTCCACCCACGGCCATCCTCCAAGTACCCGATCCTGGCCAAGGAGACGCAGTTGACCTGCGAATGGCTGTACAAGCCTTCATCCTAGCCGAACTCGCCGAGGATTCTGGCTTCGAGTCTGGTAGCGAAGGCGATTAGCAGAATAGCAAGGTCTTCCAGGACCTAAACAGTAAAATGATACTTAAGTAATCATTAATAATAAGACGAATATGTAACTTCTTGTATCGCATATTGCAACAAAATTTGCTCGTGATTTCCTGTACTATGCACTTGTAAGCCGACTCTAGAAAGCCTACATGTTATGTTATACTCGTACTTGTGTATATTTCCTAATGAGTACCAATTATTATACACAATGCACAGCATTAATTAAATCGTAGTCTTACCTTTTCCAAATAGGATTGATTACGTCCACAGAAATGAAATGGAGCACTGTTTCGAAATGCCTTAGTTGGGTTTCGGTTTATTCATGTCGATTTGATTTCAATTTGATTCAAACACAAATTCCATTTAAACACAGGGATGCCGGTGCATCTGTATCTGTATCTCTGTGCGAGTTGCAGATTAGAATGCTCGTAGAGTTGTAGTTACATTTATTTTACACATACATAAATACGCTTATTTGTATACATTTTTAATACGCTCGTTCAAGATGAATTTTTCTATTTTTCTTTGAATTTACCAAACGCTTCTCTTGTGGAACATCAATAATAAATATTTATGTTTGTCTGCATCGGTATGTTGGCATGTACGTATATTTTGCATTTTGATTTTATAATTCACATGCCTATATAGTTTCGTTCGAACTCGGTTATAAAAAACTCGCTCGAATGTATTTTGATTTGCCTTAAAATCGAAATAGTTTTCTACTTTTCAAGTATTATATATTCCGCCTAATTTAACCCCTTTCGAATAAATCTCGTTTATCACGCCTAAACTTGCTTTGAAATAAATGCTGTCTTTGTCACCGGAAACCAAAGCAATACTATAGATTTTCGGTAAACTCCGTAAATTTTGAATTCACTGAACTGTACGAGAGTTCGAGGTTCTATGATTATATTTAATACAGTTGGGATTAATCCTTAAAATGTTATAGCTACTCGATATGGTGTCTTTCCTTGCCAACTTCGCGTTCGTTAAAACAATGGCCATACTCACATCAATTTTCGATTCATAGATTACGTATGCTTTTATTTCCAAAGAAGCGCGAAACAATAACATTCATGCAAATGAGGAGTACGTTGCTTGTTTTTAATATCAAAATTAAAATATTACGCACGTTGTTCATTATTTGTCATTGTTCAGTTTTTTTCGTTTAGATTTAGTTGCCTATATTTGTATAAGTACTCGTTTCGCTTGGGTTTCTCCTTTGTTAAATACACTGAAAGCTCTACACGGTTTCCTCTCAATCGGGAAATAATCTAAGTAATTAAACTGATCCCACCGAACTCGCTACATCCAGGTATAGGTTTAGATATGGCCATAGAGTAGATACATATATGCTTGTATATATACTTCTGTTTGGTACATCTATAAATTCTTTACGATTGCTACTGCTGTATACTTTAATGGATTCTTGTTGCGGAGAGAGATGAATACGGATTCTAAAAAAATGCATAAACAGTCAGCTTAAATTCTAGACTGTCAACCAACCGCTATATCCTTCTCCTCTCCCTTCTCTCCCCTATGGTCGGCTTGGATCGATTCTATATAGCTTGGTACGAATATAATATATGTCTGCTGATAGGTTTCGTTTTAGAGAGTGCTCGGGGCACTTCTGATAGGGAGGGCTTTACACTGAAATCCATACAATTCATATTGAGTTGAGTTAGTTGAGACCTAGACCGTGACATCAAATTCGAGTGTGAGTTCTGTAGTGCAGTTGTTGTGAGTGTGAATCGATTCGATTCGATTCGATTCAATTTGTTCGTTTCGATTCCATTGGCTGGTTGCAGTTGTGGCTTTCGGTTTCAAAATTTAAATCACGATTCGATCCATTCAAAAACAGCACACAGCTCATGCCGCAGGGGCGTGCCACCTGCCACCTGCCACCTGCCACTTGCCACCTGACTCACGACCCGCCCGTCGTTGCAACCTACAGCACAAGCCCGTAACCTCAGTAACCAGTCGCATCGAACAGATCCGGAAGAACCAGCGGTGGGCAATTGTGCGGACTACAGGTGACGCTCGGCATCTCGTCGGGAGTCACGGCATCCGTGCAGATGCACTGCAGGCAGTTACCCGTGTCCTGCGGCAGAATGTCTCCAATTTTATACAGTTTGCCTGGAACGAGAACCACCAAACGTCAATACAATTTAAGTCTATCAAAGCTTTTATCGCAATAATGAAAAATATATTATAGTACTATAAACTCTAACAGATAGAATCAATCTGACCAAATAGCAGATTGACCGCAAACGCCTGAGGATAATTATTCCTCTGTGCTGCGATAATCCCCTTGGACTTCCCTCTAATGGCTTGCTTACCCAGAACATTGCACATACGCCCTGGTGCCAGCGGCGCAGTTGTTATAATCGTTGTCAGGGTGTACGGCGGAACAACAGAGCTCTGCTGGGGCTGATCCTGATTGCTGCTGCTCCTGGTGCTGCTGATGCTGCTGCTGATGCTGCTGCTGATGCTGCTGCTGATGCTGCTGCTGCTGATGCTGCTGATGCTGCTGGCTGCCTGTGGGTTCATTGTTGTCCCTGCTGCTGCAACGTGGCTATAGTTTTTGCTGCTGCTGCCGTTGCCATTGTCGTTAGCGCCTGACGTTTTGTTGCCATTTGCAATTAAATCCGTTTGGCGACGAGGATGCACATCAACTGCAGTTAGTGTAATGTCAATATTGACAACGCTCCCATTGAATTCGCTGCTGTAATCGTTGTACGAGCTGCGAAAGAAGACGGCGTCGTTCCCATTGTCTTTGCCGATGCCACCGATGCTCCTGTCACTCTTGTTGGCCGTGCCAACATCATCGATTATTGTCGATGCCGGCGTTTCCCGCTCCAGGCTGTCGTCCATTGAGTTTGTGTTGTCTGCATTCAGCTCGGTGGATGTCAGCCATCGGTGGAAGGCGTCGTCGCGCTCCGCGTCTGGTCCACGGCGATCGGGTTGCATCTGCCCAAGCTGGTCGGGAATAAAGCACAGACTGTTAATTCGACTTGACTGCATGGTAAATAATAAACCAGCTCGAGCATGAAAAACCCCATTACGAAAAGCATTTCAGGCTCACTGGGCACACCGAAGGGTCGGAGTTCAAGCATCTCGTCCACGCAGCCAAAAAAGTGGCAGTTGCCTCCAGCCTAATTGGGTAAGTTCCTCTTGGGAGAGCTTCCGGAGAAGCTAGTTTCGGGCACCGAGTCCTTAAATACCCTGATCTTCGGACAAATGGAAGTTAATAGTGTGTGTCTGTAAAGCCTTGGTCCCAACTCGCTTCATTAGGTTTTCAAATTAGAGAATAAGAAAACTAATACTAAACAAAAGAGAATATGGTATTACAGTCGGGTTACCCGACTATCAGATACACGTTACTCAGCTAGTGGAGTTTTGCCGAGTAACGGGTATAAAAATAACCGAACAAAGGAGAAAAACTCTTAGAACTATCATTCCCATACTAACAGTATGACTCACAAAGGATATTGCCCCTCAACTTTTAAGCTTAACAGGAAGTTCTGGCATTTGTTTACAATGCCTACGTTTGGAGGTGGATATTATTTGTGCGCTTCTTTTCCAACACAATGTCCTACCAAAGTGAGAGCCCTACTCAACCTCGTAACTCACATCTGTGTCTGCAACTGTGGCCCCGGACTTCTCCATTCCAGACAGCGTGCTTGTCACCATTTCATTTGTGCCTGTCGCCGTTGTCGTCGTCGTCGTCCTTCCAGTTGCCGTTGTCATTGTCGTTTTCGTTTTCGATGTCTTTGTCGCTGTCGTTGTTGCAGCCGTGGGTGTGGATGCCACCATGCCCGTCATCAACGCCCTGGCCGAGTTGCTGCCAGTTGGAGCTGGAGTTGGCCATTGTGTGGCAGCTGCCTTGGGCTGCTTTGTGGGCGGCTCTGGCAGAATATCGCTGTCGGTTTCCGCCTCATCAGAGTTTTTATCAGCGGCCAAGTCTCCGCTGGGTCCCACGGTGCCTCCAGCTCGCGATTCGGGCACAGATGAGGACTCAGATGCCCTTTGTCGAGCTAACGCCTCTTGCTGCAGCTGCTGTTGCTGCTGTTGCAGCAAGCGCTGTTTTTCGTGCAGCAAGTGCTGCTGGTGGTGCTGGTGCTGGTGGTGCTCGTGCTCCTCCGTCTTGTAGTCGTAGTAGAGCAGGGATGGCAGGTTCTCGGGAAAGTTCAGGATTTTGCTGGACGAATGCGGCTGTTGGTGTGGGTGGTGGCTGTGCTGCGGGTGCGGGTGCGGCAACTGAGGCGGGGATTGGGGCGGTGGCAGGACCGTCGAAGCTGCCTGCTGATAATGCGTTGCCTTTGCTGCGTGATTAACACCCAAAGCCGCCGCCACATTCTGTTGCTGCTGTTGCTGATGTAGCTGCTGCGGTATTTTGAGCTGCTGCTGCTGCTGCTGCTGCTGGTGTTTGTGTTGCTTGATTATATTGTAGTTGCCAGCACCGCTCTTGTCGCTCTTGTGTTTTTGCTGGATCTGGAGCTGCTGCATTATGGCGGACTTTTTATAATCCGGCTGCTGCTTCTGCTGTAGCTGCTTCCCTCGCTGGCTGTGGTAAACTTCGTAGTCATTAAAATTCTTTTGATTCTTGTGATGTTTATGCCGCTTGCCAACTTTCCTCGCCGCTTTATGCACTTTTGTTGACTTTCCCGTTGTGCTCTCGTTGCCATATGGATCTGAATAGTCACCATCGCCATCGCCATTACCATCGCCGTCGCCGTCGCCATCACCGTCATCGTCGTCTCCAACACCAAGTCCAAGTCCTACGCTGTCACCCGCCTTCCTCGCCTTGTGTACATTGGCCTTATCTGCGAGAAAAAGGCAAAAGTTTCTCGTTATATTATGCATGCCGAGAAAAGCCGACGCAGAACCAACCGCACTTCTCCCACCAGCAGAAGATCTCGCCGTCCATGCAGAGACACACCTCGCAGGCATCCAGGCGCGGAACCTGGAAAGGGATATAGCAAATAACTTAGATGTTTCTCCTCCTAGAAGTTCGGTCAGCAGGTGCACCTGCAGCTTATACTCGTATATGTACACGCTACCCGCAACCAGACAATCAATCACCACGCCTGAGATACAATGAGTGGGCGGGAAAAGTACACATCTCGGCTGGAGGAGCAGAAAGTCTGCTCTCGGACTGGCATTCACAGCATCACATGTGCCTGACGAGCCACAAATTAAAATTATGCAATCTCTTTACTCAATTACCATGAACGCTTGTCAGATTATGGTTTATCAAATGACCACAGAAACGGAATTCCACTGCAGATTTACACCCATGGAAACGGATGTCTGAAGGAAACTCACTGACTTAACTAATGTTGCACCAAAAGAATATGATGCTGTAGAAAATTCTTAGTAATTGCTTATGTATACAGCTTTGCTAAACATTTTTTTACTGATTTATAGGAACTTCTCTACCGCTTTCGAGTTGCAGAGTAACCACAAATGTACGTTCAATTATTTAATGTAGTAAAACCCGAGTAGAAATATTGCTGCTGGCGTCATCCTACCTTCTGTCCGTGTGTGTACTTGTGCCCGTTGGTGAAGCACGCCGCTGCCCTGCTGTGCGGCTCCAGGTCCTCCTGGGCAGAGGAGACCGCATCCAAGTGGGATCCAGCTCCAGTCCCCTGAGCTGCCGGGGAGTCGCCATCCAGGGCGTTGTGCTGGGCGTTATAGCTCAGCTCCGCATCGCTGAGCATCTGCTGCGAGAGCAGACGGGCGTCGTACTTGGCCTGGGACTGCGCCGTGTCCAGGTCGTAGTTGAAGTCATCGTGCTCATCTACATACTCGAAGGGCAAAGCTGTGAAAGGGCGAGAACAAATGCAAAATAATCCCGTGCTGGCTTGACTTTTCTCCTGCGATCAGTGTCAGGAAAAATCCAAACTTATATGTACTGTAGAATGGACCCGCATAATATAACCCCCAGTTTTGGGGCTGATGTTGTTTTATTTATCAGGAAATAAAAGCCTAATCTTGATTTCTTTGATCACAGCTTAAATATGAGCAACCTTAATAACATTGAACTTATTAATATTTTGTACTTTATTTTACTTAATTCCCAGAAATGTATTATTTTTTGGCAGAATTTAAATAGGACTTTACTTATTTTAGCAGAAAAAGTCGAAAGCGAGTATATTTTAAATCAAAAGCATTTATATATTTCATTATGCTCTGATAAAATTTTAATCCTGATGCAACGCTAAAATAGCTGCTCAGGTAAGAAATATATCACTTTCACAGCAGCCAAAAGAATTATATGATCAAATTTATTAAAAGTTGAAAGATAGTTTTTTCTGATATATAAACGACCTACTTTTTTGCTAAAATGAATTAAACGCTTTATGTTACGTATACATATACATTTTATGAAATGTAGTGACTAAGTAAAACAATGTTAATGTAACTATGACGGTGCCACCAATGTTTTATTTATGGTACATACATCATTTTCAAGAAAATCAATTTGCTTTTGCATTAGTGCCCAAATGCAAATAGCTTGATGAACTATGAACTAAACCTATATACTAAAAAAAATTCTATAGATAAACACATAAGAAATTTATATGCGTCCATTAAAGTTAAAAAGGCAAACAGATTAGACAAATCCATTTGGAATATTTATTTGTTCATTATCGACATGACAACAACTTTGCTGCCCGTTCCATATTATTGTCGTACTAATAAATCTGTTTGTGTGGGGAAAGCACTAATATTCCGAAGCTCTGCCTACTTATACAAATATTTAATGCGACGACTTGACCGACCGGTCATCGATAGATAAAGTGTATTGAGTCGTAGAACTGACTGGGCTGTTCAGTTTAAGTTGGGATTTGAAGACTCTAAGATGCGTTCAGCTACCGTGCTCTTTGTGGCAATCGCCGTTCTCCTGGTTTCGGGATACGAGGCAGCCGTCTCCCGAGGCGTCTTCAAGGATCCAGCCCATCCTGGAAAGTGTGTTCTCGAAGGATTGGTTCTCGAGAAAGGACAGATTGCACGCCACCCACAAAGATGTGAGCAAATTATATGCGAAGAAAATAGTGCGGTGCAGATACAATCGTAGGTTTGTTTCTTATCAAATTGTATACTGTACTATATATGAGTTTACTCCAGTTGTGGTGCCTATGGACTTCCCCCCGGAAAAAAGTTTGGAAAATACACGGCTCCGAATGCAGATTACCCTGCCTGCTGTGAACGTGAAATTATCAACCAGTAAACCCGTTTTTGAAGTTAACAAAATTGAGCACGTCGAAACGAGTTAACAAGCTGACTAATTAAAAAACAATGTGCATATTAAGCCTACCAAATATCTAATGAAGTGAGGTCCATTTTAATAGTTTAAAAATAATTTGAGTGTGCAAAAATAAAAAACACAGTTGTCGGTTTTCGCAGTTGTAACTAGTCTAGTCTTTCATTTCTCAGAAAATAGCTAATAAAAAAGATTATTAGCTCAACAACAGTCATACCTCAACATGCGGAAAATATTTTAACTGAACGATATAAATTGGCTAGACCAACAGAAAAAACGAAAATCAAAACATTTTCGAAATGTGTAGGCATGGCACGTTATATACGTCTCTGGGATCTGCATACCTAATCTTTGTTTCCAGTTTCTAGCTTTTATAGTTTTTGAGATCTCGACGTTCATACGGACAGACAGACGGACATGGCCAGATCGACTCGGGTTTTGATCCTGATCAAGAATAAATAAAATAAAAATTATATAAAAATGCAGTGGCTCCATTAATGCATACATCTGTTCTAAGGCAATGAACTGTTCTAAAGTAATGAAGGCCACGGTGGAGGTAAACAGCAAAGTATTTATGCATGTGATTTCGAAGAAAGATAACCTATCAAAATCTATGGTCTATCTTTAATTTAAAGTGCCTTTAAGTCGTAAGTTTTATAAATATAAAAAACCAGTTCGACTCCGCTGCTGATCCTACTGGGATATATACTTTATATGGTCTACTTTTCAGCGAATCTAGTACTTTTACTCTACAAGAAACTGGTACAACAAGGTTCACCCTGCTGTAAGCACTCAGCACATAGAATCCAATCGGCAAGCTGTTGCCACCTTACAAATGAAATTTTGGCGAGATTTCCATGCCATAAACGGTTGCTGGCATTTTATTACGCATATTTGATAAATTATCATAAAAATACGAAGCGAAATAAATCACGGGCCACATAAAAGCCAGTGCTGTGTGTGCTGTGTGTATGCCGTTTTATGGCAAACAGTTGTCATTAAATCAAAAGGCTGCACTCATTATGACATAAAAGGAGGGAATGGCAAATGGCAAATGGAAAATGTGAAAGCGCAAAGCAGTCATAAAAATTCAGAGTGAAACGCTTGCCGTAATTTATGTAATACAGATTTAATAAGGCTGTAAAACGGATTCTTCTTTTATTCCGTCTGCTCTCCATAATTCAAGCAAAGCAATCGGCGAAAGAGTGCTGCCCAGTCTCCCCACTCACCCTTGCTTCGGCAGAATAATCCCAGGATGGTGGCCAGCAGGAGGCAGGACCTCAGGGTATTGCCGCTCGTCATACTGTCGCTCCTTATAATCCCAAGAAGAATCTCACTTTCGGCGGATTTCACGGATGGCATTGCACTTTACTTCCTGCACATTACTTGCACATTTTTGCTCTGACTTTTTTCTCGGCTCCTTTGGCCCACACACACTAACACACACACCGAACACCGACACAACAAGGATTTCGCAGGACCACCGTCGCCGCTGTTTGTTCGCCGTTTTAGGTGGCTCAGATGCTTTTGTCGTTTCTTCTCCGGCTGTGTTTACGCTAGCACTTTATACCTTGGTAGCAACTGCTGTTTTTATCGCACTCGAGTTGTTTGTTATTTTTAGAATGCACACTTGTACCTTTTCATGTTGCCACTCGAGGGTGGAGGTGAAATGATGCATTCACGCTGCCGATGCTGCGCCTGCTGAAAGTGGGTGCTCTTAAGTACGCAACGATTTTCGCAGCCATGCCAATTTGTGGAGGCTGAATGTAAATGGAACTCAACTACCGCCATTAGGCCCCGCTTATATTGAATTTATTTCACGGTCTCCTAATGGCGCCACTGTGATTCACTTTCCCCGCCCTTCATCCTGTCCTCCCAACTTGCGCCGCCCAACTCTCCCAACTTGGTACTTCCCTCGCCGGAGCTACGTGCCTGGTTAGCCGAGAAAGACCCAACAAGTGTTTCCCTCAGAAAGTTTCCTTACGTAATATGCGAAAGAAAGCTGCCACGTTCTGTGGCGGCCGATTTCGAATGAAATTGAATCCCATTAACTAATCATAAAGAAGTGAAGGCGGAGGAGGCCCACCCCAATGGACTCCCTCTCCCGGTCCAGGTGCTTGTGCTCGTGTTTACCCAACGGGCGGGGAATATGCACCGTCAATCTATTTAATCTGTGGCACTGCAGAGGCTTAGCTATCCAAATAGCAGGAGCACTGGAGCGGGTGTGGTGGTTCGGAAGTGAGGAGCGTCAGTGGGAAATCGGGGAGTTGGCATTATAGTGGCTGGAAAAGCAAAGCAAAACCAAAGCAAACGAAAGCATCCGCAGGAGTCTGGAACGGAAATTCATTGCCAGTCCCGACCGCGTTTGAAGTGTGAGAAATTAGCGCCACGACAGCGGCTATCCCACTCCCCATCCCCAATCCCCATCCCAGTCCGGAACCCAATCCGCACACCCACGTGACTGTCGCACACATTGATCGATGAAACAAAGCTGGCAAAGGTTGGCAGCCATAACTTCTAATAAAATGGGTCCGAGTGTCGCGTGGCCGGGTGATATTTAATTTACGTTTAATTTGCGACGATTTCCGTTCAACTTGATTGAGTTTCGACTGCATTCGATGATGAATGCTTAAATTTTTCGCAGGCGCTTTAATGGCAATCTTTTTGTCTACGCGGCTCACTTCCCGATGTTTGCATTTGATTAAGAGAGGCGGAGAGGAGAGGGTTCCTAATTACATTTTATTTTAATTGAATGCACTTCTCGCACCAAGAGTCGCTTTAAATCGGCCACCAAGCGGCGTCGGTCCGTCACACTCGGCGGCTACGCGATGACTGAGTCCTTGGACCTGCGACACTCTGCGCTCAGTACTGCGACGCCACTGTTGCCGCGGATGCTGAGTCCGTTGTATTTATTGCACACAAGCACAACTCAATCTCCACTCTCTCTCTCTCTCTCTCTCTCTTTCGCTTCCGAGAGAGCGCTCTCCTGGGTTTGATGAAGGACCCTCTCTGCCGAGCGCAACGATAACAGCGCCTGTTAGCCGGCTGTTAGCCACCGGACTCATGCAAATTGCACCAAAGTGAATCAACTATAGGCCGGTATCTGTTATTTTCGATGGAAAGTGCATTTTCCCCTTGGCGCCATTCGGACCATTTGAACTCGCATTTATCACCTCAAAGAGCATTGCCGCCACCCCCGGCAGCTGTCTTACTTATATTGCAGGGGGGAAAGCATATCACTGCAGATAAACGTGTCTTCTCAATTTCTAATCACTACCAAGAATGACCTGCGCGAAGCAGAGATGTATGCATGTGCTTGCTCAATCTTGGCTTTTGCCAAAGGGGTAACTGATAAGATAGTAGTTTAATAAAAGAGTCGTACACCGCATATATTACTAGATTTTTGATACATTGCTTAAATGTTATTTATACTTTTTGGGGTGCACCCAATTACCACACCGTTCCACTGATGAAGAATGATTTCAGTGCAATAATTGCTGTTTTATTCTTACAACTTGATATTTATTGAAAATCGTTGGGATGTAGAAACTTTCTTGGGCAGGTTTCTAAACTTATTAATAAAATGTATTAATATTGTATATTGTAATATGTAGTGTATTATACATTTCAAACTGTAACCAATTGTTTTCGCACATTATAATTTAATCGACTTATGGCTGAATACATTCAATTTAAAAAATAATACTTTAGAGAAACAAGCATTTTGGCAGGGCGCCCTTGGCTGTTGAGGCTGCGAATCATAGTTCCATAAGCACTGAGCTGAAATGAAATATTTGGATAATTTTTCCGAGTGGGACATCCTTGGGGCGAACATATGGCACACAAAACCAGCACAAGCTAAAGTTCAGCCCAAAGCGCCGGGAACAAAGTGTAAATATGTAAATGACAGGAGACTTCGCACAGACGCCCACACACACGCACACACACTCAAGGACGCAGGACCTGTCAGGACTGTGAGGCCGTTGAGTGACGGGCGATGTTTGCTGTGAAGCTTGTTAGACATTACAATGCGTGTTTGTGCCAGGATAACTGTCAACAGTTGCCGCTGAATTCGCCGCTTTTCTTATTTTTCAAGTTTGCTAATTTCTTTTGTACACTTTGAGCTGCCTAACAACGTCATGCATTAACACAATATAACAATACAACCCGCCAAACCGAAGGGCTTCCATTCCAGTCAGCCAGTCATTGAGTACCCTTAGGTTTGTGCAACAGTTGGCGATGAATGCGGCTGATAACTGACGGCCAAGAAGTGGCTCTAGATTTAACACACACCGAACGCAATCTATTTATTTCCGGCTATATGAGGGATATCGACTGACCCAATCTAAGTGCTGAATATTTATGTGAATGCAAATGGTTTCCCTTGTGAGAGCAATTTATGCAGAAAATATTTATATCGCTCTGGCTAAACAATATTGCCAGCTAGCAGATGATGCCGATCCGTTATGAATTTAATGTTTGCCAAAGCAATTATATTGCTACCCACAAATGCGCGCATTAATCAAAATCATAGCCAGTAAAAAGCGCGTATGAGCAAATTTATGTAAATATTTAACTATGCATTATACGAATAACCATTTAATTAAGAGTTGTGGCCTGCATATGTATATTGTCACTTCAGCTCGTCATCCGTGCTAAAAGGGCTGAACATTAATAATTAAATTTATTAAAAATCTTATATTTTCCCTACTCATAAAAAAATACTGTGAAAATACTCTATAAAATAAGTTTAATCGCTTTATATTCATTTCATACCTGGGAATGCCCCATTATTTTTATAGAAACTGTACATTTTTCATTATTGCTTTGTTTAATGTGCCTACATAAATTTTTAGAAATCACGTAGAAATTTAATAAAACTGTCATCAGCCCTTTTCATATTTCACTGAGTGTATTCGTGGGTTGGACTAAGGTTGTCTTTGAGCATCTGAGGCTAATCCTTTCATAAGCCGCAACAAAGCCTATTACAAAACTTCGGTCATAAATATTGGACAAATTGTTTTAAAATTTCAGCTTGGATGCCTTGACCGGGCCATAAAAATGATGATCATATGACACGTGCTGCTGCTCCAAGGCAGAGGTCTTAAGTTTATGCAAATTAAATCAGAATTATAAATTCCAAGCCCCATGCCGCCACCTGAGTTGGCCCTGGCCAGAACCAAGTGGCTATCCAGCCAGAGCCATCATCTTGGCCTAATCTCGGGGGCGGGACGTCCTTGGACTGACATTACGATTGCAAAGGCATATGCCAAATGTAAATATTTTATATGCTAAAACTCATTCGCGACTCGAGTTTGCAGCTCTTTGACAATCGCTACTCAGTGCCATTGTGGAATAATCTGTGGAATAAACGAGTGTTTTTGTTTCGGATCCTCTACAAGCGAGGACAAAGAGCTCTAGTGCACTTTGTTGCCTGGATAATACCCTGCGAATTAAATATTTAATACGTTCTTATTTGTGGAATGATCTTAATGCCCTATCATGGAAAATCGATGTTTATTTTATAATAAATATGTAGATATCGATTGCTGAACATTTGATTCGTGCTTTTCGTGCGTTTCATTTTGATGCAAATCCAGATTTCCCTGTGTAAAATTCCAGCTGCCAGCATTGGATGGCGCTTGATAACCATTAAATTAAATTGATACTGCAATTGAAATCACCTTCCATTTCACATTTGCGCATTTTCCATTGATTAAACAGAAAAAGCTTTAAGGCAATCCGATATATCGGAATTAAATTCGCTTCGAACGCACTCAGTGGGTGTGAAAATGCTTCAAAGTTTTTCCGTATACCAAACAGAAGTTGGAAAGTGAACTCACACCCATAAGTGTGTGTACCTAGGTGCATAGTTGCCGAAACTATCAACAGTATGGAAATCAGTTAACACAAAATCACGTAACGAATGAAGTGAACACTTCTCAAACTTTGGCTCTTAGACAACATCTCTTTTTGGTTCCGTGTTTCATATCTAGTACTTGCGCCAGTGCTACACAGTTATTTTGTTATGATACATTATGTCCTAGTTTATTATTTATTAGTTTTTTACAAAAAGCACAGTGTAATATAAAACCTCATACGGTTATATCAAAACCTAGAATGCTGTCCTCAGTTCAAAAGGGTCAAACATATACAGTTGCTTAAGTGTTAAATACATAAGAACAAAATGCGTAATTTACATTAAATATTTGGAATGAACTCCGTAGTTTTCAGTGCATTCCTACGCAGCAATAGTCGGTGGCCTGGGGCAACTTCCTGTTTTCATAGCTGTTATCTGCGCCTTTTGTCCTGTTCAAAAAGTTTGTCCTCCGCCGGCCAGCGTCCTGATTAAAGCGAAACTTAAATGCAAAACACTTCAAAATTGTCTGATTACGGACGCTGAGGACGAAATGCAATTGCGAGCCATTTCTTCCTGCACCTGTAATTATGGCGCAGCGAATGGAAAATGTGCAAGGCCCGCGCCGCGGCGTTCGCCATTGAAGTGTAACACAAAAGTATGAGGGATTGCTAAAAGCAATTTGAAAACAACAGAGTGAAAACGCTGCCAGCTCCCCTATTCCATCTCCTGGCACCCCAAGCTCTAGAATCGCAGAAGTTGGCGTTGCTATGGCAATTATGGAGCTGCAAGAGGTTGCAGCGCTTCGAATGGGTGAGGGGGGTACCACGACAGCCCCAAAGCTTAAGGATACACTCAGAAATTGGCATTGCTTAAGTACAAGTTTTGGGCACAATTTAAATGTACTTAAAAGTAAAGTGTTTAGTTTTAAGGAATGAAGGCAAGACGGTAGCGATATGAACAAAATGATATTATGAAATTATAATCTACATGTGTACATTACTACTTTGTAGGAGTTAACAGACTTTTTAACAAATCGAGCATACCCTTTAACCACTCGAGTATTAGCAATTCAACTGTATTTGTATGCGTATATAAATTATGTGTGTTTAAGGAGCTGTGATCTAAAGATCTAAATCTAGTTTTGCATTGAGGAGGAATAATTAAAAATAGGATTTTATAGCAAAAGGTATTTCAAAGTATGTATTGTGGCCCTGTATCTCTAGCTTTCGTCCATAAAAAACGATAATTATCACATAATTTAGTTAACAGCAAATGACTTTTTGCGAGTGTGGACTGAAGTGGGTTGCGCTGAGTGGGACAAGAACTGTGGCGATGGGGCTGCTATCTCAGTGGCATACTTAGAGGACTCTGCATTATCCTGGAACTTTATCAAAGTGCACGGTGAGAGCTCCTCCGCACCTGCGGCTGCGACAACTTGGCAGCCAGCTACGCGGCTGTAAGCTGATCCTTTTAGCTATTTGAACTGGCTTAAGCTCAAGTTGGCCACAGGGTAGACCCCAACAAAATTCACGCAATAAAACATGTATGTATGTGTAGGGCGGGGAAAGAGCAAGGGACCTGTTCACATATTAATGAAGGGCCATAGGTAAACATTGCCTTTGTAATTACCTAAGGCAAACACAATGGGCTTGGGTTTTATTTCAGGGCTGTTGACTTTGAATTAACAGAAACAACCAGCTTGAAAGGACAAAGCCTAGTGCAAACATAAGGTATTTGCATTCGGATAAATAAGAGTAAGGACTAAATGTTAAAAAAGTAACTGGTTGTGTTGAAAGGAAGCAGGTTATGTGTGCTGATCGGGCATTTCAATTTTTATTGTCAGTCGGGTTCCTGTTTTATTGGTCGCCATAAAGCGAGTCCTTGCTGACATGTCTGTTCATGTCTAGCCGCTCTTTTATAGCGCAAAAATCTGTTCGAACGACTCCACATTTCTTTGCCCAAAATAGATATCCTTCACGACGACCGCTCCCCTTTTCGGTCCCAACAGCCTGCTAATTTCGGCAACAAATCTGCTAAGCCAGCTTATGGTCACACACAAATTCGTAGGCTCACACACACACACCCACACACACCCGCTCGTCTGAGTCCTGCAGGAATCCCAGTTCTACACACACATGTGTGCGTGTTCCAGGGATACAGCATCGCCTTTCGCGTTGGTTTTTATTGTGGCAGAATCCGAAATTGAAACGTAAATCTTTGTGGCATTCTCGCAGTCGCAATTGATTTTTATGGCTCGTTGCTGCTCGCCTTATGAGCGATTTAATCACGGACCCAAGGATGCCCGGGTTAGAGATTAATTTGAGCTGAAGCCGTGCAACTGGTGGAATAATCGAATTGCGACCATCATTGTCAAATGCGATTCGCTGGCATCCAGCAGTTTGTTTATGCTTTTGCCCTCAGCGGAAACAATTTGTTTTAATTGCGAGCAAAACAACTGAATAATCACATTACATTGCCACGGGCGCCGGGGGGTGCAGGATGAAGTGGTGGATGGGTGGCATAGGCTGCCAGTGGGTGGTGGGTGGTGGGTGGTTGTTTACCACTTGCAGCTGATGCAGTTAAGCTCTGAGGAGTCGGCAGCTCGGACGCAGCTCGAGCAGGCGGCTTAAAAAACATGCGAACTGAACATGCGGAGCATCATAGCCAACTGCGATAAGTTGCAGCGACGTAAATAAAGCGCAGCGAAAGAAATCGCGATGCGGAACTGTGTCAACAGCAATCACCATCGCAATCCGCCAGTCACGAGTGCGCTTGGCGCACTCCACGTACGGCTATATTCTTAAATTTAAATATATAGCAGTGTGTCCCCTCATAACGATGCGGCAATAGCTCTCTTCCTGATTAAAGACCAGAGGACCTGGAAGCACTGGCTGCCTGGCAACGGCTGTCGCAAAGGATTCATTTCGTTTCGTTTACTCTTGCTGCCTGCATGCCCCAATATTACGCATACGAAGGGTGGGACGGCTGGGTGGTTGGGGTGTGGATGGGGTGTGGATGGGGTGCGAAGTGTCAACCACTTGCAACTTTTGACGTTATATTTTTGTTGGTTTTCAATTAAAAAGTTTGCCTTATCCTGCTTTTGTTGCAGCGCCCAACTGGCCTCCTCGGCTGCAGTTCGTCCCTTTTGGCCGGATTTCATTGTTCGGATGCTTCTGACAGCCTTCTGACAGCCTGTATGCAACACATTTCAGCCAAATGGAAATCGCAGACAATTGCCATTGACGTGGGCAAACCATTTAGGTAAATAATTGCTTTGCCAGCTTAGTCCGGCATTTACAGCAATCAAACAATGGCCAGCAATTTCGCAGCTTCCGAACTGAATTAATACTCGTATGCATGAAGGATGCATGAAAATCACATGGCAGCTGTTCTCAAAAATAA
Organism: Drosophila santomea; assembly: GCF_016746245.2. Classification (NCBI taxonomy): domain Eukaryota; kingdom Metazoa; phylum Arthropoda; class Insecta; order Diptera; family Drosophilidae; genus Drosophila; species Drosophila santomea. Next base: position 15,644,336 of record NC_053016.2, on the reverse strand, counting down.
ATGTTTAATATCAAGCTAGAGGTAAAGAAAAACATAAAGTCGGTCGGAAATGAAATCGTTTAAAGTTTTCGACAATTCTCAAGAAAAAATTCATATTCTCTTCGGCAAACTGAAATGTTTACTTCAATGGCACATTCATTATTTGTGACAAGGGCTTGCAAACAATTTTCGCAACTTACTTTTCAACAACAATATGTTGCGTTGCCTTTTATTCTAGGGAGGCAAAAGTCTCCATTGAAATATGCAAACTTACACCGAAATCCACGTCTCTTTTATGAGTCGTGCAACTTTCAAAACGACATACACAATGAAATATGAAATGATATTAACCGAACGACTTTATTTACTTATTTATGTCCCAAAACAGAACATATTTGGAATACTTAAAAAATAATAAATACAAAATGAAGCTTTAAAATTGACGGGTAAGTGAGCTGCGAGGCAATGGACTATTCAGTTCCCTAAGCTGGCAGTTTTGTTGACAATTCTTTGAATTTTCTATGCATTTGCTTTTATAGATTAAAGTAGCAGCACATGCAGCAGCGGCATAAATTGCTGACCATGAGATTTCTAAGCCGAAATGCAATACCTTCGTTCTTGGTATTAAGAGTTTTAAAAGCCCTTCCTTCAATACACAAACTCGTAATACAACTTTCTGCCAAGTGTGTATCGTGTATAGAGTATTTTGTTGACAAAACTCCGTTTCAGGCACGTTTTATTATCCTGGCGCACTTCCAAGCGTAATTGATTGATTGATGGATGGATGCATGGTTGCATGGATGGACGAAGAACCAGCACACATTGCCTCACACCAAACACATCCAACACACCGACATCGAGCCAATGGTCGATATTAAATCAACGTCCTTCTGCCAAAAGTCCCAGCAACTTAGCACATTTAATCTTTAATTAAGAGCAGCAAGGACGAACGTTATCCTGGCCGTGTTTGGGAGAGTCAACCGCCCTGCCGGCTTAAATGATGCGTTAAGATGACTCCGATGAAGGATCACGAAAGTGGCTTGCGGCTTTCGGGGTTTCTGTGGCCCGTGGCCGCAAAAGGACTTTAGGGCAAAACACTGGGCCGCCGAGAGGACGAAAATCCCAAGGCAGGGGAGAACAGGACCAGGCCATGACACTCTAAAGGCAAATGGCAAACGGCAAATGGCAGAGTTAACCTCCCATCCACATAATTCGCAAAGGCATTGCAAATGAATTAAATTACACAGAAGTGCGAAATAATGGCCGGCAGGCAAAAGAGTTGCGTTGTCTAGAGCTATGCAAATGGACAGGCTGCCCGGGGGGCAAGGATTCCAGGACTCCAGCTAAAAGGGGAGGTGGGTGCTAAGGCAGGGAGATATTCGCAAAGGCGAAATCCTATTAAAATTCAATTGTCTGTAAATAAAATGATGCCGTGACGAACTTGGATTGTTTGTCACTTAATTAAGGTTAATGCGCACGTCCGCTCGGGAGCAAGGCTTAACTTTGGATCGGTAAACAAGTGCCATGCGTAATTAAATTTGCAATGAGAGCGGCACAGCAGCTGCTGCCTGTCGAACTTTGACCCCCGGCCCGACCCTTACTTCATCCGGCGGACGTAGTTTCGGGTAACAGGACATGGGGCAAATGGCTTCTGCCGACTGTGTGACAAGTTTATTTCATTATGGCCGCAGAGCACAACACTTCCTCCGGTTCCACTCACTTCCTTCTACTCCTGCTCCTGCTCCTGCTGAGCTGCCGCCGCAGAGTGGAATCAAATTGAAAGTTATCAAAATGTGTGCATAACGGTTTGTTAAATAGTTATTGTGCTGGCACTTGCTCCTCCGACTGTCGTCTCATCCCCAAATAAATTTAATTACGCCAACAAGTCACACAAGTGTCTCTAACTAAGCAATGCCGAACTCGTAAATGCCGCACTGCTAACCGATTTGCATGGCAAACAAAACTTTCCCGGCCGCCCAATGTATGCGCATATCTAATGCGGATCCGATTGCTTCTGTGCTCCGGGCTTCACTGTACGGGCAAACGGTTTCCACAAGACATCGTGTTCGAGTGAACTTGGTCACTACTTTGGCCCGAAGCGCTAGCACTTTGCGACACTCGAGGGGCCATAAACGTCGCTTTCCACGTTAAGTTAGATCGCATGCATCCGCAGATCAGAACCAATCTTTGAGTTCTACAATACATTAGCTATACAAGTGGACCCCACTCCTCTACAAATTAAGTACCAGCATCGTTTTGCGTCTTTAAACGTCTTTTTGCACGCTTTTGCGGAAACTTGATAAGTTTCCTTATCAAAGCAGAGCGAAAACTTTCGCAAAGTTTTCATGCGGCTGGAGGATAAGAGTGTGATATGAAAGCCTCAGTTTTATTGTCCCGGCAGGATTGCAACTCCCTTTATGGCCAGCACACTTCAGCTGGCTGATCCATTAATGCCAGTAAATTGCGGCCCTTCACGCCACAAATTCAATACAAAATAGAGAAAGTTGCCGCCAACTTAAACACTCTGCTCGACTCGACTCGACTCGCCTCGACTCTCGATTCAGTGGACTTGCGTTGCCTTCATTTTTTACAGCCGCTGCTGCAAACTTTTCTCATTAGTCACTATTTTTAGCTGCATTTTAATTGTTACAAACTTCCAGGACGAAAGTTTTGTGCCAGAGTGCCAGCGTCGTTTCATTTTTTATTTCCCCAATGGGAACTCGCCGGCGTAGGTGGTTGGCATTTGAGAAAGATTTGTGTAAACAAATTAAGCGTGCTGCAGGTGCGAAATGAATATGCTGAACCTGCGCCTCACGAAATTAAAAGTTTTCGGGCCCCAGTGGCAATTAAAGTTTATGCGTATGTGTAGACGGGGCACTTCCGCATTTACACAAACGCCTGAGTAATGCCTGTAATTCAGGCTCAAACGAGGACATGCCGCAGTCTATGCCACACAGATCCTTGCAAGGCAGGAATCTGCCTAATGGCGACCCAGTGGCCTGGTCGCTCAATTCGGTGAAATTTCATTCATCCGCAGGTGGTCCCTTTGACGGGGTCCTGCCTTCCAGGATGCTCCATCACAGCACATGTTTGAGCAAGCTAGCTGGCTTTAATTAAGTGCATGCCTTCGCTGGCACTTGAAGATTAAATCCTTTGACTTGCCAGCGCCAGGAATTTCCTGGCACAACAAATTAAAGGACAATTTACATTAACCCCAGACGAAACGACACATCCGTTCCAAAGGTATTTTCATATTAAATTACCAAAGACGAGTCTGCGACAGAAATGTACTAAATGAATTCATCAAGTTGAAGCACAAGTCCTTCAACATCATTTATGCCCAATCGGATTAACAATAACATGGAAATTGCTAGCAAATTATAAGCAGCTGCATCAAAAGTAAAATGAGTCATTATGCATTTAAATTCCACTTAAATGGACAATTCATCTAAATATATATAGCAAAGGATAGCAATATAGATAGTAGATTTGAAACCATTTCTTTGCTCCATTTTCTTTCAATCTTTCACTACCGTCCAAAAATAACTAATTACAGAAACCGGATGGCAGGGGTTAATTACTTCCCATGGCTTTGACAGCAATTTTTTGCGTGCATTTTGAATAAGAACACGTTTTTTTTTCACAGCAATGTGTTTATTATTAAAAAAAGCCTTAATGAACGAAGTAAGCAGAAACAACTAAGCCAATTAAGTAAACTTATAGAAACAATACAAAATTATGCTTTTAATTATAAACTATTTTTGGGCTCACTCTTTAGACATAAAACGTATACGACGAGAACGGAAAACTTGAATTGGATGCTTTTATTGGGAGGGATGGACGCAGGTTTTATTCGATAGTTTGATAGAGATATTCAGTGAGTTTCAATTTTATTTAGAGGGGTACAGGTGAGTTCAGATAGCTATGGCATTTAAAAGAATTTTCCATGTTTTCATTGTAAAACATTTTAGCTTAAATATAGCTTAAACTATACATTTCAAGCAAGTGTGTGGCTTAGACAAACTATGACTATTAACTTCAAAACGCATTTCAATGGCAAACATGGTAAAAAATATAGTTACGTAAGTAGAGTAGACTTAAAGGAGCGATGCTTGAGTTCAGGGAAATAACTAAGTACTAATAGTTATTATAGGACTTATTTGGATACTGGACTCGAGCCCCGACTTAAACAATAAGCTATGTACAAGTTAACCTTAATGGGATTTAAACACTTTAAATCTACGATATAATACAAAACACTTAAAATCTATAGCCTTACTTTTTACATAGTTCGCATTGTTGAAAGCGGTTGGGTTCATTTGATCCACATCTCGCAGTGATATTGTTGAGTTTCCTTTTTAAGGCACGGACATTATGTACACCTGGCAAAACTTAAATCACTAGAGAAAGCTTAAAACAGATCTATGTGGCCGCCGGCTTGCCGTGTACGCGAAACCGGTAGAGGCATGTATAGGTGGGCTGGCCGTGATTCGTCTCGATCCGCAGCTCGACGATTTGGTACTGTCGTTTGATGTCCAGGTTTTGAACGGCAAAGTACTGAAGGGAAGCACCATTGTCTTCGAACTGATACTCGCCGAACAGCACGGGTTCCGGGTCCTTCTCCTGCTCCAACCCCTGAGTTAATGTATAAATCGTATTAAATATGGACCACTATCTATGCTATTTAAGTAAGTCAAACTTACCCAAACAGTGAAGTTGCGAGGAGCCGAGTCTATTCGTCCTGTGGGTGATAGACTCTTCGGTATGTGTTCTAAGGTGAATCCTGTGACGTACACCAACGAGTTAAGCTTCAGTACTGTGGGAAGGAAACTGTAACGACTTTCTTAGCATTTACTATTCAGCCGCGACTTACCTAGGAATCCGGGAAAACCCTGGAATGCCCAGCACTCCCCTGGCTGTACATTGGGTGAGATGGCGACCCGCGGCGTGTTAGTGGGATACCAGAGTGGAATTCCAAACACCGATATCTGGGCTGACTTTGTCTGGTAGCTCTCAGTGCAACGCGTGGAAAGGATTTGGCCGCCCGCCGACTCCAGGGCGAAGTCCACCAGACCCGTCTTATCGGCATCGTAAATAGCTAGCACAGTTTTCACAATCTGGCGCACCTCCTCCTCGCGGATATGGCCCTTCAGCGCTCTGGTGCTCTCGTTGTGCTTGGCCTCCACAACCAGAAGAATCTCACGTTTGAGCCGTTCGCTAATGTCGCTCATCAGCAGGATGCTGGAGCGCTCGATCTCGTCGCGAATGTTGTTGTTGGTGCGCTTGTTCAGCTCTAGCAGCTGCTGCTCCAGGTAGTCCTTGGCCACAAACATGCTGCGCACCCAGGTCTGCAGATCGAAGTCATCCAACTGGCCAGCAGCACCGCCAGCGGTGGATTGCTTAAAGCCCAGAATTTCCACCAGGGATAGTTTGATCTGCTTGTTGAGAAGAGCGAACTGCGAATCGTTAAGCGCAGATAGTTTGCTTTCTATTTCAGCCAGCAGCCCATGGAAACGCCTATCCTGGGCAAGTTCGTGCTGCTTTATGCGTTCCAGCAAATCCTCGTGCCCGAGCCTTAGATTGCTGATCGATTGGTGCAGATCGGCGTTCTCCGCTTGCTTGTCAGAAAGAGCCAACTTAATGAAAGCGATTTCCCTGTTCAGGCGCTCAATTTGGACTTCTGCATCTGTGGAACCAGAACCTTCCTTTTTCTCTAGCTCTCGCACCTGAAGACTAATTCGAGCATCTACGAAGTCTGCCAATGCTGGCATAGATAGAATTTGCTTCAGCAGGGCCGGCAAGTCAATCGTGTCCAGTTTAATTGTGTTGTGCGATTGGTGGAGCTGAACATTTGATTTAACTAGCTTGGTTATTTCCTCTAAGTTAGCTTGTGATAGTTTAGCACCATCTTGCCAACCGCCTGAGCTTTGCAGCTCCAGCTTCAGTTTTATGGCCAGATCAGCCAAATCCTTTTCGCTTAGCTCAGTTTTGTAGGCAATCTGTTGGAGGTTTCTCTTCATCATTTCAGCAATTAGTTGAATCTGTTGCGGTGGGAGCTCCTTGGAATGCTGATTCATTTTCAGTTCGACCAACTGCTGCACGTAGCTATTCACATGGTCTAAGATATTTTCATATTCCTCCGCAGTCAAGGCCTTCTGGATGTTCCTTTCAATGCTGGCCATGTTTACCTTAATGGCCTCGTCTTCCTGCTGGAGACTTATGACGGTGGGCACTTCCATCCAAGTTTTCAAGGCGGCTCCAGCATTTGACAAACGGCTGTATACGGAGCAGAAAACCGCGAATGGCAGCGGTAAAAGATTCTCCGCACGCTGAACGTATGCAATACGTTGATCCTCCTGCAACAGCGACCATCCTGGGGAAGGATTAAACATAGCATTATTAGTTGGCAATCCTTCTACATTTTCAGTTCCCACAAACTTCAAATATCAATCGGACTGAGGTAACAGGGAACTCGCTTTTGGGGTAATTCCAACACAAACGCAGAAGGATAGAGTTCGATTCTGGCCAACTAATATTGCTTTGTTTACATTTTACTTACCATTTAGCGAACTTCCAACAAATGGCAAATAAAACAAACTACTCTTCTTTATACATGATGTTTTGTATGAAATTGTTTGCGATTTATTTGTATAGACTATTACAATGCAAACAGTGAACAAATTACAATTAAACGTTGTTTGACAACAATTAAGATTTAGTTAGGGCATTGACCCAGACGGATAAAGGCCCTAATTGGTAGAAAAGAATGAAATTTACGGCGAGCTCTATCCTTCTCCCATCAGCCTGTGATGTTGCATTTTGTTGGGAATTGTGTAGGTTAGTAAGGTGGGATATGTGGGGTATGCCTATCCAAATGGGTAAATGGCGGGACGAAAAACTATAAAATAAGTACGCAAAAGTGCGGGCCAAGCAGACGGACAAAAAACAGATCAAATGCTTTAATTTGTACTTGTATTGTTCATTAAGAAAGAATCTTATATTTGCTTAAGTGCAAGGGGCGTTGCACCCAACCAAACTACTACTACTAAATAATCAACTGCTGCACCAGTTCGACCACCAAGCGGTAGCCTGCCCATTGCAGATGTTCCCTACACACGCTCATAATAGACTTTATCGTCGGCCTGAAATATCTGACGCCCCTTGTTGACCACGTTCTGACCGATGGTTCTCAAGTACAAGATGTAGTCGTCGGCCCAATCCCGAACGCGGACCGCATGCTCGGCGGCTTGAGAGCGCACCGATTCAAACTGCGCCTGGTTCAGGTAATCCCTCACATCGATTGTGGGCAACTCAGGTAGGGTGAATGTGTATTCGGACAGGGATTTGGGTGGGAAAGTTTCATTGGGGTGTATGTAATAGAACAGACCTGCAAAGGCAAAGCAAATTAGGCGTTTAACCTTCGCTGACGGCGAATGGAAAATAAAATATGTCATCACATGGCCACTAAACTCTGATCCGCGGGATTTTACTAACAAATTATCGATGGCGTCACGCGACTGCCAACGGCTAGACGAGTTTATAAATAAAACCACCGGAGGTGATCTATATGTATATAGCATAAATTCTCAAACCAATTCAAGGTCAGGGCACACGCTCTAACATATTATACTTTACATCGTAAATTGGACGGTGCTTAGAGGCATACTCACCCGACAGCAGCAGCAAGGGCAGCAATATCAGCAAAAATATGAGGAAGCGCTTTTTCGACTTATTTTCCGCATCCGAGGATCGCAGCAACCACGTGTCCAAACTCAGAACCGATCCAATGAAAACATACAGGTAGCGCAGTAAACTCGCAAATCCTCCTCCGATGGTCTGTACCAGTTTTCCCCAAAGTCCAACCTGTTGACTCTGCTGGCGCTTAGCGTAGTAGTTTTGATATGCAGTCGTCTCCGTGGCCGAGAGATTGGTCACCCGACTCCACACAGTGGTAACGCTGCTAACAACCAGCTGAACGAGGCGGATAAGCCACCAGCTTTGCTTTTGCTGCCCAAAGGTGGCATCCAGTTCGTCTGCGGAGTCATAGTTGACCTGCTGGGTATACTTGGACTGGTAGCGGCGGCGGATAAACTCCTCCTGCGCAGGGTTCTGCTGGACCATGTAGTTAACTCGATCGTTATGGTTTTCTAGGCTTCTTCTGGACATGTTGGGCATAGCCACAATTCCAGGCGCCAACTGGCGCCGGTGGGGGGACAGTTCTGAGTAGGTATAGTCCGTCTTGGGAGTTTTGCTGCAAAGTAAAATCATTAGTATACAGTTTAGAAAGTGCGGAATTGGTTCACTCACTTCCAGTACTCGCCAGCATCCCTGTACTCAATGTAGGCTAGATAGTCGCTGACATTTCCCGAGCTAAGGTTTCCGTTCGATTGGTTAAGCTTTTCCTGGGCGGAGTTCAGCGTGTTTTGTGTGGTCTCCAGCTGGCTCCTGTTTCGCGGCGTCGATGTGGCTCCGGCAGATCGCTTGGTTAGAATTGCCGTGACTGTGGTCGTGATCGAGCTCTGCTTGCGTTTGGCCTCCGGAGTCATATCGTCGCTCGAGTAGTCTGAGGTCAGCTGGGCGAACGTATTTCCCCGGGTTTTCTTGCTGCTCTTCGACTCCACTATATGCTCCTCCACTATCGTTCTGCAAAGAAGAGTTTTAGATACCAGTTGTTAAGATTTGGGGGAAATATTTCAGTAGGTCCGTGATAACGTGCTCGGAATCGTTTCAAACGACGAGTACAGCGTATCAAAACAAAAACACGAAAATATGCTTATAATCGCCGCTGGCCTTCAGCGCAAACGACTGTTAGCCCACCCCAACGTGCTCGATTTAGTGTCTAATACGTGAAAACGATTTCTGACGTCATCGAGTCTTGAAGACTGATCGGGTCAGGCGCTCTCGAAATAGGCGCCAAAAACTACAGAAGCTGAACCAGATGCCGCACCCTGTATGAGGCTTTGACTTCGTTTCATACCCGCTTCGAAATTCAAATTTACGGAGAGCTGAATAACAAGAAGGTGACGTCATGGTGGCGTCACACGGCATACAAACAGTCGCTGTGGATGTGTATTACTACAGTCCAACTTGGTTAACTGGATCGAATAGTCTGTATGGGAATATTCAAGACTGTATAGGAATTATCATAAAGGCGATTCTGATCAATGATCAGCTTGACGGTAGTTACATATATTGTTTATTCTGAATTCTCCTGGCCTGCCTCCCCAAAATGAAAATGGATTTCCTCACAGCCTGCAGTCAAACTACCATGGGACCAACTACCCATATTCGTTACCACATTGAATGCTCACAATATGAGCGTTACTAATAGTAACGGCTAAATATAGAGTTAAGGGCTCGCGATAAAGGGCTTCGCCACGAGTCCTATTTTGGGAGTATCCCAGACACTTACTGCACATTGGGGGCCGCCGATCTCTTCTTGAGGTGGTGCACATGGCCCTCCTCACCGGCGTGCTCACAGTTCTCATGGTCGCAGCTCGACCTCAGGAAGGGGGTCTTGGAACGCGACCGCCGACGTGTTTCTATCTGGTATGTATCTTCGCTCATGATCAGATTCCCTTCAGTGCTCGGACCCTGCGAAGACAAAAATAATTAACATGGGCACGATTTATTTGGAGTAAACATTAAAACCCGTATGAGTGCGTGTGTGTGTGTGCGTGCTAGGCGTGGGTTGTTTACAATTGGGCAGCTGGAAAACATTTGCGCTATGTGCTCTTTACTTCAACGCTTGAGTGCGTTTGGAAGCGAGCTTTCCCCGCCACATTAATGCCGCATTATGCAATGCAATGCGTGTGGAAATGAGCGCAGTGCCCAGTTTTTAATTAGAATGCATTGGGGAGGTAAGTAGGCAGGCCGCAAAAACCGCGTCTAAAAATAGGCCGGAGCATTTCGGATCGCGAATTGCTTGCCAGTGACCGTGGATCAATTGGTGGTGGGCCACACAGCCGAAAACGACGCCCGAACTCCAGGGTCGGGGAACACGGTACAGGGTGCTCCGGCGGACCACGCCATACACAAACAACACGCGATAATCAATACAATGGGTTTTCTGCCCAAAATGAGTTCGTAGTACTGGCGCAAATATTCGTTGATTCGGTGAAATGGAAACCCAAACAAGTTTTCCACAGCTGCGTCATAACGCACATATGTGTACACATAAGTCACACAAACAAAAACTGGGCACCACGCTTGAGGCAGTTCGCCCGCAAATATGGCACATACTTAGTAATATATTTGATAGTGCCGCACTAATGAATTTCTCCGATTTAATATATGAATATGAGGTTTTTTGCCAGCCCCGCAAACGATTTAAAAATAGTCTCCACTGTCACAACGAGAAAATCACGTCTTTTCCGAGCGGCGAAAAAATTCGAATGGATTGGATTGTGGATGGAGAAAACACATCGATTATTGTTAACAGACATCGACGATTCACCACCTATCGATTATTGGCATCGTGAAATAATCGTTCAGGAGGAGCAACGAAATTTAATTTTCAAATTCAAGAGATTGTTGGAAAGCAGAAATATTTCGGCACTTTTTTTTTAAGTTGTCTTGTTGTCTTGTAGAGAATCCTAAATTTTTTTAGGTTCCGCGTTTACATTATTTTCTGCCTAAAAGTCTTAGTGATTTTGTACGACGGAGCCTTAAATTGTTACAATAAAATAATAGGACAAAAATGAAATTCCGCAGATAAATAGCGAAACAGCAGAATTATGGTTTGGTTAACAAGAAGAAAATCGAAGAAAAGTTAAACCTAAATTTAAATCTTTTAAACATTCTAACCGTTTCTCGGGGATGTGAAAGTGTTTCTAAGGATATAAAGTACACTTCAAATTTCTAATCTTATTATTTCCTCTTACTATATACATATTAGTTTTTTGAACGTGTTTAAAATTATATTTATTTATGACTCAATGAAATATCGATAGCACCGAGGACAATTAGGCGATGGGTCAAACAACTCGATATCCGGTTAAGGGTAGCTGACAACCCTAAACAATAATACCACAACAAATCAAGAGGGTTTCTTGTTGTGATTTTTCTTTCAAATCATAAAATATGATTGAAATAACGTGTAATGATCGTCTTGGCAAGAAGGTAAGTACCTAAGAAGCTATAGCAAACTTCAAGCATCATAAAACAACGTTTAATACGCAGGTACGCGTCAAGTGCAACCCGGACGACACGATCGGGGACCTCAAGAAGCTAATCGCGGCACAAACGGGTACAAAGCACGAGAAAATTGTCCTGAAGAAGTGGTACACGATCTACAAGGATCCGATTCGTCTATCCGACTGTAAGCCCTTAAGTAGTCTTCTTGTAACTCATTGCTTTAGCCCCATTTGTTGCTCGCTTTCTCAGATGAAATCCACGATGGCATGAACCTGGAACTTTACTACCAATAATACTGCAAGGGAATATCGTCACTGAATCGAGTTTAACCAAATTTTTTTTTAGCGTCTTTAATAAATAAAACAAAAATTGAATGTGTTCTTTGTGCATATTATTTGTATGGGTTATGTTCTGATACTTAGGTGCGACTTGCAACAGTAAGGGTATCTCAACAAATATAAGTATTATTGCTTAAACTAGCTAAATAAGATGTCCATTTTATTTTCATTATTAATAAACAAAGGTTGAAATAAAATTGCAAAATTTGCAAATTGTGTTTAATGAACCCCTTTTAACTGCGCTCCTGAAAAAGTGGTATATTTCACCGTCTGTAGCGGCGTTGCCAGATCGCGTCAAAGGCGTCCAGAGAACAACAAATATTGAAAACAGCGTATTCAAGTTACCTTTAAGAATGTCCATGATTCCGTTCTTTCCCACGCTCAAAGTCTCCGTGGCCAATCGCTACTGGTTGGACATGGCTCCTGCCTCCGTAAACGAAGAATCGCAGACGCGGCGTTACGAGGATGAAAGGAGCAACTGGGTGAGTGTTATCAAGACAAGACACCGCTTTCTGTATAATTCTGTTGTTATAAACTGTCCATATAGCGAGAGTCCCTTAAAACTGCCGGCACAGATCTGCAGCCGCTGGGCAAGATGCTCACCATACCCGGAATTGAGACCGACGACGAGGATGGTGAGTTTAGTAGGACACTCCATTCGGATTATCACTATTTCTCCACCTTATTCCCCTCGTGCAGCCAACGACGACAGCGAGGACACGGACAGTCACGATGAGGAGGATGACGAGACGAACGACCGCGTCATTCCGGTCACCCAGGACTTTTACTCCGCCGACGACATCCAGATGAACGACGAGACCTCGCCCACTGCTCCCTGAATGATCTTTGGCTCTGGAATTGCCACTTAAAATGTTGCCCGTCTGGTAGATACACAATTATTTATTTTCGCGTTTTGTTCCCTTTACAAACTGTAGTAACAAGTGTCGGATACTTTAGGCTTAAATAAATTATAACATAGTAAGCATATTGGCTGGAGGAGTCTCCAGTACATATTTTCGGAAACTTAGCTCACTGGTTAAGGACAGCGGGTGACAAACTGGGTTTACAGGACTTGGGCCCTACTTGTGGAGCGCCGCCGTCTCCAGCTTTGGAGCCGGCTTGGAGGCCAGGCCCGAGAGCAACTTCTTGATCTCGGCGATGGCCCGACCGGGATTGAGGCCCTTGGGGCAGGTGCGCGTGCAGTTCATGATCGTGTGGCACCGGTAGACGCTGAAGGGGTCCTTCAACTTGCTCAGACGCTCGGCGGAGTTCTCGTCACGCGAGTCGATGATCCAGCGGTAGGCCTGCATCAGCACGGCGGGACCCAGGTACTTCTCGGCATTCCACCAGTACGAGGGACACGAGGTGGAGCAGCAGGCGCACAGGATGCACTCGTAGAGGCCGTCCAACTTGGAGCGGTCCTCGACGGACTGCAGGTACTGGGCCTTGCCCTTCTTCTCGCCCGCCTCGTTCCTACAAAGGTCGTGGTATTAGTGATATCCCAGTATGGAGGGATAGCTCACACTCACTTGCGCTGCAGCCAGGGCTGGATGTTGCGGTACTGTTCGTAGAAGTTGTTCATGTCCGGAACCAAGTCGCGCACCACGTACATGTGGGGCAGGGGGTACACCTTCAGGGACTTGGAGGTGTTGATGTCGATCTTGCTGATGCAAGCCAGCGTGTTAGTGCCGCCAATGTTCATGGCGCATGAGCCGCAGATGCCCTCGCGGCAGGAGCGCCTAAAGGTGAGCGTGGGGTCCATCTCGTTCTTGATCTTGATGAGCGCGTCCAGCACCATGGGTCCGCACTCGCGCAGGTCCACCTCGTAGGTCTGCATGTACGGCTTCTCGCCAGCGTTGTCTGGATTCCAGCGGTAGATCTCAAACTTCTTGATTTGCGGCTCCTGGGCCTCCTTGGGCTGCGCCTGCTGCTCCAGTTGGGCGGTGCCATTACTAATGGCACGCAGCTGGAAGTACGGATAATCACGCTATTACCAATTTTATCCATTTTAGGTGCTGCTGAAAAAAGGTTTACATAACAGCTTATGCCAGTTGGCAGTTCCCCCAATTAGGGAGTGCAGTTTGCGTGTTTATCTGTGATGTTTGTATCCCGGACCACCTATTTCCGCCTTATATAATAGTGCGGCCCAAAAGCCGCCTGCGCCCCCGCCACGCCCCTGAAATCTTGGCCAGAAGTGCACTGGGCCACCGCGTACTCCTCACCTGGTTCCTGGCCACCAGGGAGCCCACGCGGCTCAGGATCTGTCTCGCCTCGGTCGCCAACATTTTCGTTGCGGTTGCTGCTGCAATTGAAACGGCACTGCGTTTGCAATTATCGATTTGCCTGCGAGCAAAATCAGTGTTTTTCTTATTTGCGTACAAAAAGTTGCACGAAACTGAGAAATCAGTGTGGCCGTAGTGGAGTCAAGAGCTGGGACACGGGGCACGCACTAAAATATACCACGAAAGGAATGCACGCTCTGGTCACTCTGCTTGTAACGTATTTGTGTATTTGAATAGCAAAACACTCATTTCTTAGACTATTAAACTGTTTAGACTATTAAGGAACAAAATCATTCTTGCTTCAATTACCATATAAAACCTTAACAGAATAACGCTTCTGCTAAAGTAAAAAGCCTATACTACAAGAGATGGATGGGGAAGCAAGTTAAACTCTGGTCTGGGAAATTCTAAAGTATGCAAAATATGGCGAATGTTAAAACTGGATTGAATCCTATTTCTAGCAAAAGCTACTAAGACTTGGAAACAATTTCTTTGCCAGAAAAATTAATATATATAAGAATACACGAAGCGCTGAAGAAGCACTTATCACTAGTTAAGAGAGTTTTTATAGCCTTATAATAAAATGGCATACTAGATCCGATAAGAAGTATGTAACAGGTAGAAGGAATCGTTTCCGTCACTATTGAATATATATTTTCTTAATCAGGATCTCAAGCCGAGACGATCTGACCATGTCTATCCAAACTTTTGAAATATTTCTCTTAAATTTCACTAATTTTCATTTCATTTTATATTTAAATGCCGACAAAATGTTTAAACTCTCCCTGGCACTCCTCCTGTATTTGATAGTCGAGAAACTCGACTACAGCGTTCTCTTGCATTTTGTTAATATTTTAATGGCTTTATACTTCTGGTACTGGAGATACCCATGGAGCCTTGCCCAACTATTATGTAAAACTTTTTAAATCGCGATTGGCAAACCCTGGACAGCATTACGTCGCCTTTGTCAATTGTTCAGCGACCTGTTGTTGGGAAAAGTTTGCGGGCTTTCCCGGCCCGCCTTTATCATTCGCACCTAGAAATGGAAAGCCCAGCTGAAGTGAAAGGTGAGTGGGTCTACAGTTTGCTTTATGAGCCGCCGCCTGCGAAGAAAGCGGCGGGAAAAACTTTTTCAATGCTTAAGCAAACACAGGCAGCCACTAAAGTTGCCACCGAAGGTTGGATTCCGGCCACAACTCCTCGTCCGCCTATTAAAAGCAAATAAAAACAATGAGCGCGAAACTTAAATAAAACCGTTCGAGGAGAGTGAAGAGGAGGATTTTATTTGTCTACTCGGCCAAGCACAAAGGGGCGAAAGTGAGGTCATAAAAAAGGCCCTTGGAAACATCGCTTGCACACTGGGAGAAAAGACACTCAAGTTCTGAATGTGACAAGAATTTTTCAAAAAAACAACACTGAACATGTTCGAAATAATGAAAGCAAAAGGTCATATAACATAATAATCATAATAGATTTGTGAAACGAATCATTTTTGCCTGTGCGTCGTGTGGGTTGTATTGATTTCAATGTAAGAGCTGCTAATGCAAATGCGAATGTCTAAGGAAAGTAGGGTAATTAATCAAGCTTGCGCCCCAACTGTTGCCTACTTTTGTGGGACGAGAAAGATGGCCGGAATCAATAGGGCCAGCATCAGCTTATCTGATGGGCCAAATGGGCGTATACTTCATAAAGTTCCAGGTCCTCAGCTCGTTTTCCGCTCTTTAACTTTATTTGCGTGTGCCATTTTCGGAGTGACGCAGGCCACGCCAGATACACACCGCATTTGTTTGCTTTAAATCTTTATTTTGGGGCCTTGGCCGAACTTTCACTCACTCAATGATTTCAGCTTAACTGCGGAAAAATGATCGATTTGTTGATACACCAAGCATTTATTTGCAATTCGTGGTGTCCAAGTGTGTGTGTGTGTGTGTGTGGGTGTAAAGAGATTGAATAACTTTGCTAACAATAGAAACAGGCCGCACAAAAATAGCCCATTTATTCGCACATTTGTCTGGCTACAAGTCTGTATCGCCTGCCGTGGGTTGCCTGGCATGGGTGTGATATGGCATGGAGTGGTATTATGGTTGGTATGTGTATCCGCGCTAACTGTGCGACAATATTGCCAAAGTTTTGTGTATTAAACCGCCACTCATAGTACGTCATTTCCCCGGGGTGCCATAAAAAATATACATCCACTCCGGCGAAATGCGGCAGACGCGTCCACATCCCCTCGTGTAATCCAATGCGGGTGCGGTGGAGCGGGGCTACCACTTGACGCACTTCTGTTACATGTTCCAATAAATTATTTATGGGGAAAATCCCCACCAAAAAAAACATAGACCGCGCTCGTTTCGAACTTGACACCCAAAACGCCCTTAAAATACCCGGAAATCAATGAAAATTACCTCGTATTGGCAACAATTGGGCAAAAATATATACATTATATCTCAGGCAATGGATTAATTAATTGGATACATCATGATACATCAATCTAAGCACTGGGTAAAATGCTCAATAGTTTACATTCAGCTTAAATTGAGAGATATTGAAAAGAAGTTTTTCAACATTAAGGACCCCAGTGTAAAATCTTGTTGTTTAATATAAATCGAGTTTGTATTTTCGCTCTTCTTTTCCTGAATGCGGAATATTTTAAAGCTCCATCGTCAATGAAGCAGGACGAGCCTGAGAATCGAAGCACCTGCCTGCGAAGTAAAAACAGGAATATACAAAGCCCTGTTGCCTTCGGCACTCCAACGCAGTCCGGCTGCAATTTCGCTGGGGAAATGCTTGATGGACGCTTTTTAATTTAGCCCAACTCCGGGGCTGTTGCAATGCGAGAAAGGGGCAGTAAAACAGGGAAAAGCCACCGGGGAAGTCGAGTTGCCGGCAAAACTATTTACCAACCTGCTGGCGACACTGCCGACGACGGCAACAAAGATGTCACGCGGCTCAGACATCTTGGCCAGGTTATCAAAAGCGCATTAGGCGCGGCAGTTTGAGAGGGTAGTCCCATTGTCGTGGCTCTCTTTTCTGCCACTCTAGGCACGCACAGGAAGATATATCCGATGGCATCACGTAGCGCCACCTCCATTGTGCTCCTCCTGCTGCAGCCGACACTGTTGTTCCAGTGCTACAACGTAATCGGAGCCGTCGTCCGGAGAAGGTACAAAAATCAAGCTAAAACCAGCTAAATGTTCTGAGAATCGCCACAAGCATGTGTGCGAATAAAATGAAACAACTTAAGAGGTCTCAGATTCTCGTAGTGATGATGGTGTAGGGCGAGTTGTGTTGCTCAACTAATATAATTAACTTGAATGAGTATTAAAACTTGTAGTGTGCAGTTTCCTATCAAAGGTGTTTATGTTCCGTGCTGCGATATACATAATTGGTATTGTAAAGGAGCAATCAACTTTTGAAGACGAGATTTCACTGCAAACTAATTATGTTATGTTGTTTTCGTCCTTGATGAGCATCTGCAAGGCATCGTGAATAATTCAAACTAATTTGTCTGTCTGCGAGCAAAGCGTTTAGGAGCACGCCAGTCGAAAGTGGGTCAAAGATAACTGCTCGCCGGTCAGCCTTGTTCATGTTTATGTTGCGTATTTGCGATGGCAAAACAACACGGAGTCCTGGGCAATATTTGTGCGCCTAATGGCCACCGGGCTGCTTTGATTAAATAGGCAAACAAAGCCAAACAGCCCCCGTCAAATGTGATATTTGCACGGTATTTGCTTATGTGCCCGGGAACTGGCTAATCAAAAAGCCTTGCAGATGGGCGCTGGCTGGGAGTTCCAAGGACGCTATGGCCTCTCTCATAAAATGTTAAAGCGATTTCCAAGCGATAAGCTTCACATTAACGCAATAAGCCACAAATAATCAGCCGTCTGACACCTGGACGCAATTCCTGGAAATCAGATTCCTTCGCCATCCAAAATCAGCCGAGCAAGAGGCGAATCCTGTTTATTAACTTCCCGGACAGCTTGCTTAAACTGCCGGAGTACTTATGCAAATGTATGCAAAGTGTTGGAGTCGCCGAAGCGGAGTCCAGGCAAACCCTCCAAATGAAGTGAGAAAATAAAATTAAAACTTACACACTCAGTTTGAAAGCCTTTTCTATCCCACACCGAGCCCCATGCCACAGGATTCAGCTGCTGTGCGGAGTTAAGCGATAAATTCCAGCTATTCAAAGCCAGAGAAGGCGGCAAAAAACCAGAGGTGGCGTGCTACAAATGACGTGTAAAATATTTGCACAGGGAGCTTGAAAGGAGCAGGGATATGTCAGCGCAGAAGGGGTGTCTTAACTGGAATTTTTAAATATCATTTATTTGATTTAATGGTAAGCATACTAATGCCACAATGCTACTCCATCTAAAATTATGAACAGAACAAAAGAACTTAAGAAATGCTGGGACATTAGGTTTAGCTTGCTTTAAAGGAGTGCAATGAAATTGAAAATTATTTGAAAACAGTAGATAGATTCCCAGGATAAACTGCCTAGGCACTGGCGCATCGCTGTCAAAGGCAAAGAGGTTAAAAGGTAAACAAAATGTAAATTGGTTTCGGTTTTCCAATTCCGTTTCTTCTGTGCTGTGTGCCGTGTGCCGTGTGCTGGCCAATGCCGATGGAGGTGGCAGATGGTGCGCCGTTCAATGCACCCGATATGGTACGCTTTCCCCAGTCGAAGAACCCATTAGGGCTTAAAGCCGAACGCCATTGAACTTGCCACTCCAAGGTGGCCGGCACAGGGGTGTGAGTTGCGTTGGGGCTCTGCCCTATTAATGGCGTTTCGTTGCCGGCCGTTAATTAATCCAATTATGGGGCGATTAACGTCCCACTTGTGTACATCAAGTATCCGCCACGTGGTGCCGTCTGAAAGCAAATAATAAAAATTTTAAGTACAGCAAGATGAAGGCGCTTGGAAAGTGATGCCCAAATCGATTAACGACGTACAGCGGATGCGTTCTGGAACTCAATTGCTTCCGCCAACCGGAGACCCGGAGACTCGGCCGAAAAGCTGCCCCACATGCAAATGCCACTCAGCCAAGTGGCACGCATCATGCGGGTTTGCCGTGGCACTGACAGCGTAGAATTTAATGGGAAAACAATTGCATAAAATTATGTGCAGCAAGGCGAGAAATTAGTTTCTACTGGTACCAAACGGGCTGCAGTCGCAGGATTTCGCCTGGCAGACGACATCGCCAACTGGACCCCTGGCGAAGTGCTAGCTCCACTCCAAGGACCTCCTGTTTGTCCTGGCTTTATTGTTGTCCGACACGATGTCTTGATGTTCAAGCGACTTAATTATTAAAGCAGTTTCGGGCGACGACGACGACGACGACGACGACCCTTTTGCGATTTGGCCAGCTTCAGCTAGGGCTTTGGAGCTAGCTGCCTGCCGAATTGAATGCGTAATTATGAGCCATGAACCATGTCTGACTGAGCAACAGCTGCCAAGGCGACAGACTGGGAGAACGATGACGGCGGGGGCAATTTGCAGTTACGGGACTGCTGGCTGAAAGTTAATTTTAAGCACACATTTCACTAAGCTCATTAAGCACACAGTCCGCTCACTCCATCCGCATCCGCCACTCTGCCACTCCGCCAATCCGCCCACAATTGCGCTCCGTAAATCGTGCGGATAATCAAGTTTTTGGTTGAATGCAAATGACAGAGACTCAATCGCGTCTATTAACTTTTGATTTGCGCGTATTTGTCGAATGGCAGCGGGTATTGACAGGAAATCTCTTGGCCACTAATTAAGTATTTGCATTGGGTTTTCTGTGGAAACTAACCTATTTAGCTAAACTTACCAGGATTATGCTGATAAGATGAAATTCAGTGATTGTGGTAAAGCATAAACGTCCTTAAGGGTTTAACAAATTAAAATGCAGATAAGTCCGCGCCAATTAGTGTTTTTAAGGCAATTAAAATGCTAAATACATAATACATATCCCCAAAGTGCAATGTGTTGAACCACTTAAAACCATTCTCTGATTCGCAACAACAATACTTAACACGCCTTCTTGAAAATGCCGACAGGCAGACATAAATATTCGCACAGAGCGAGTACAACAGCCACTTGAGTTGCGCCCAAATGTGTGCTACACGTTGGTCCACTGGTGCACTAGATGTAGATAGATTCTGGTGAATCTATCAGAATTCTGAGGCATATTCGAGTGCCTTATTAGCCAGTCAAAACATGGAGGCAGTGGCCCTGGCGTTCCTAATTGCACGTGCGCTGGCGTTACCTCATTTATCAGCTAATCAAATTACATGGCCATAATACGCAAACATTTGCATGAAGGGGGGCACAGGAAGACAAGACAGCTTTAATAGGCAATTTGCGTTAAACGCTGATTGAATAACCATTAATGCAACTAAAGAGCCAGTGTAGCACACATGCCATACTAATGACATCAGCCAGTGGAGGTGGGGAAAGTGCAATCGGGTCGTAAACACGTTCCCACGGATCTGGTGACTGACTTTTGAAGCGACTGGCTGAGAATGGGGAGGCAAAGTCCTGGACAAGGACTTTAAAAGCGACTTCCTAACAGGTCGATCCATGTACATACAACAGCATTTTCTGCTAATGGGCGACAATCAAGGTGGCAGAAAGCGCCATAAGAACGGCTGCTACATGCGTGATGATGAAAGAAAATGCATTAGAGACGGCCAAGAGTTCGAACGTGGCCATGAAGGCCTTTAACGCCAGCCGCGCCCACCAGCGGAGTTTATTAATATCGCATTTATCATAATTACCGACGGGGCGTTGTGTTGTGTTGTGTCTGGTGGAGCAGGACGCATGGAGCAGACTTTTATCATCCCCATGTGATGACATATTCAACAGGCAAAGCGGCCGTTAAATTCCTGGAATTCATTCCGCAATGGCGAGCCCGAAAAAATGTCTATGATGGTCCTGTCGACTTGGGGGAGGTTCATAAAAAATGCGACAGGCGAACCCCATGAACCAAGAACTTAAAACCCCTCTGCAACACAGGGAAAACAGTCTACTAGTTCTATTAAATTATATTTCTTAAGCAGTCAACTTTGATGAATGAACTTTATAGCTTGATCGTTAATTATGTCAAATTATAAGATATTAAAAAAAAACTTCATCTTAGATTTGCAAATAGCTCCTCTATATTTAAGCACTTACTCTAAGTGTATATAAAGAAATACATATCAAATACTAGTCTACGATCCATCTTAACTATTTTTCGCTCTGTGCATTAAGAGCTAAAGAAAAGGCCAAGAATTTATACGCGTTGTGGCAGCCTGTGGAGCTGGAACCGAAACTGGGAATGATTCATGCGGAAATAAAGGCACTCGAGAGTGTCGTAAATATTGTGGCGGCGACCACAGCAGCAGAGGCAGCCCCCGGAAAGGTGGAAAACAAATGAAAAGCTTTGCATTTTTGCACCTTTTCAGGAGCCCACACGACTGAATCGCCGTTGATTCATTTGCTGAATGTGACAAGCCGTCAGTGAATGTCCAAGTGACCAAAAGTCCGAGTGTCCACGCACTCGCTCCGTAAATTCTGTCCGTTGTGTCCGTTTGTGTCCGCTGCTGGTGTGCATTATTTAATTGACATGTTGATTGTTTCGCATTGAGATTCCATTTTATGTGCAATTTCAGCCGTGTGTTTGGGGGAGCTCCGCCCGGGAGCAGTGGGTTTTCCGCCCAAGCGGACTGCCAAACGGACGGACAAGAGCCTGTTGAAGAGCTGGCCAACTGCGACGACTCACCAAAATTACGCTCAACAGTTTGTTCTGCAGCAGATACAATAGAAGAGCGAGCAGCAAATGTGGCTGAAACATTGTGCTGTGAAAATATTTTAATATTTGAGTGAATAGAGTCAAAACACATGGAATTTAAAGCAGACTAGGCAAGCAATATTATTTGTAATACAATATATCAGGTTAGAATACCTTTTCATTTTAAAGGCACATTAAACAAGTTGAACTAAGCAGGCAAGTTATTCATATAAATCGTAAAAATCTTGGCTATTATTATATAGTGTGATGTATTATTTGAAAAGGGATTAAATTAGGTAAACAAGAATTAGGAATTCGAAGGAAATTGCTCATAAACTTTATTTAAATTCAATTATTTTGTATTCATAATAATTTTGTTCTACTTTTTTATTCTTCACCAACGCAAATAGCCAAAAATCCTAGAAAAATGTTCATACACATCGCAATGCGATATTAACCGTTAATGTTGATAGAAAGAAATTATTTATATTTAATTCAGTGTAAAATTTAAAATTATAAAATTGTTGGCAATGAAAGCCAACGTAGTTAACTAATCCTACTAAATTTGGTTCTAAATTCTGTTTATTTCATGTGCCAAAACTATTTGTATTTAGCCCACTGTGCTGAAGATTTGTCAAACTTGTTGCTAAAAAACGCGCCAAAATACGTGATGGGCGGAAAGGGGCGGAGGGGACAAACAACAAGGCCAAAAGTACCGCACCGCAGCCGTCAACACTGCAGTCATCGGCAATGAGTAATCTCCAAAAACCCACCACCGCGACCCCCAATCTCCGCCGGGAAAGCCACCTGCGAGGCGCAGGACAGGAGCGTGGTGAAGAGCGCCGCGCCGCTCGGAAGTCGGAAAATGGAAGGCGGCCGAGCGAGCAGTTGCGACGCGACTACCAAATGAATCGGACGCGATAGCGCTTCAGCGGAGGTCAGGAACTGCTATGTTTACCCTAGAACTGTATATACCAAGTGCTTGAAAGCCGTTCAAAAGTGGTTTAGTTCCATATTCGGTAAAGTCGGTTAAATTTGAGTTGTTCGATGGACTGCGTTCGTTGGTGATTTGCATTGGTTCAATACTAGAAAGTGCATTTTCCGTTTTTGCCAGAAAAGAAGTGTTTCAAAATATCAAATATAATATCTGCTTCAGAAGCTCAACTGTTCTGCTCGTTACTTGCATCTTCTGATCGTTTTCTCCACTCAAAGGATCGACTCATTGTGATTCTTGGCTCTATCAGCTAGCTAAATGGCTAAGTTTTTCGCCTAGAAACGGCTGCAGTGGGAAGTTAAATCCCATCTCTGGTAGTTCAAAGTTTTGCTCTCACTCGGCTGCTTAATTAAAACAAAGTTTGAAACCCTAAAGTGGAAATTACATGAAACATCTGTTTCCTACCCGATTTCAAAGCTTGTTCAATTCGATTCGTTAACGGGCACCTCCACTCCCGATACTAATTGCATTTGGCTGGCAGGATGGACAACACGTTCGAAAGTGGCCGCTTATCGAGTCGCCCACTCGGAACATCGCCAATATCACTCTTATCACCCCCGGGGCTTTTGTCGCCATTTACGTTCAGCCAGCCAGCGAGCGACACGTCAGAAAACGTGGCATAAATTCAGGCGCCTTCGCTGGCCAAGGTGGCGGATACTTAATTATTCATATGCGAGCTGATGGTCCTTCGCGGTGTCTTCCTCCAGTCCCAATTCGCTGACAAAAAGCCACTGCAATTCTGATGGGTTGCCATAAATTAAGCTTTTCCCATTGACGCAGATCGAAAAACGCAGACGTTGTACAGATACAGATACAGATACAGATACAGATACAGATACAGATACAGATACAAATACAGATACAGATACAGATATAGAGTGCAGCGAATGGGTAAACACGGGGTCCGGTAACGAATTCAGCACCCAAGGGAATTCGCGGGGAGATCGTGCCTTCGCATGCCATACGATCTGGATTTGGGCATTCTACGAAATTAGTGTGCCTATAGACAGCGCATTAAGTATACGCCGTGTGTGGAGTAATCTATTGTTATCTGAAAATCTATTGTTAGATTAGTGCTTAGTGCGCCGACAGTTTGTTGGTCCCCTCCCCACTCCCCCGCTCTTCTCCCTCCGCCATTCGAGCACTGGCATCAAAGCTTATTCATAACATTTGCTTTTGCTAGGGGACACAGATACCCACAAGTCCCCCCGCATAAACATACACAGGGCAGCTGTCAGCAGTGGGGAAAACCCTTTTTGGCAAGTCCAACAATAGCAATTCACATTAGTTATGTAGCTGAAAAAATCTGAAAAAAGGGGAAACTTTTACATCTGCTGCTGGCATTTTATATAAATTACATTAGAGTCCGACATCCCAAGGCTAGCTTACACTTACGACTACTATGTAGTGTAGTGGATTTGGACTCACATTCGCCCAATTTAACTTTGCAGCTGCTCGGAATCCTTGTCGCCAGCCAAACTGAAATCTATTTCAGTCCAAACTTTCGCTTAATCAACGAGTTACGTTCACTTAACCCCGGCTCCAACTCGAAAAGAGCTCGCTTAAACGCTCCCAAAAGCGGATTCCGAGTGCCACGCTGGGCCGCGCCATCTGGCATGTCGAATTCAAAGGGAATCGCAGATTGACGGCCATATCGCGGATTGAGGTGAATGCAAACTGAATGCGAGGGCCGCCATTACCATTAGCATTACCAGGTATTTTGATTTCGCTTTTCTGGCCCGCAACACGGAATTAATTTGCACAACTTTGGACTCGCTCTGCTCAAAGTTGCGGCAGCTATTTGGCTCGGTGTTTGTGGAATGTGCTGTTCATAACTTGTATCAATTGCTAAAGCGGTGAAAACTAAACGAGCAAAGGATTTAAAAATTTAATTAAAAAGTCAACATGGCGATGGAATGGATAACTGCAATGGACAAACGGTGAGTGAAATTAGTGGTTTCAGATTTTTAAGGTAAAGAAGAGCGAATTTAATTCGATTTTTTGAATGAGCTGCGTAATTAACAAGCAGCGATTTTGGGGAACTTTACATTAAATTATCAAGTTTTTTACTCCGAAAGTTTCCTTAGCTGAATTAGAATGCTTTCTCAAATACTGTGCAACTACTTAAATTTTAAGGCATTTCCCAGTTGAGTGCACAAGCTGCTTTCCTCTGTTTTCCCGAAGTACACATTGACGTGCGTGTAAGTTGAACAAAAAGCTCGACGTGGAGTACAAACAAAACGAGAAGCGAAACATTTTAAAATGTTACCGTCATGCTCTACATTCATTTGTGAAGAACCAACATCTGGGTGCCCCATCATCCTTCATCCTTGACGGCTGGCAAGTGGCCAATCCATCCGCATTGTGGACACGGCCTGCCACGAATTATCCGCTTTAATAAATCCCGATATCAATTCTCTGTGACTCAATGAGCCGTCTTCTGCACGGCAATTATTTCATAATTCTTGATTTGGACAATGAAAACCGTAAAATAAAATGACTTTAAAGAGGAGTCAATAGTAAATTATGACATTTATATCTTTCTTGATGAAAATAAAGGTAATTGAATTACTCGCCATAATTCGTTATGAATAAACCAACTCAATTAATGACATATAAAGTAATTTTCCCTTTTTTATAAGTTCACTAGAAACGTGTTTTCCGTCCTGTTAAAATAATAATTTTAAAATTTTAAAAATTATATAATTTATCTGATGGTTAAGTGTATGGTGGCTGATGCTGGCTTTATGTTAAAGGCTTCGCGGTTTTAATTAGAATACCATTTAACGTAAATATGCGCTGTGCCATTGGATGGTGTTTAGTCTTGTGTAAACATTATATTAATGGAATAAAAACAGATTTTAAATGTTCTATTAATTTTCACTTTATATTCTATTTCACAATATACATATATCGTTGCCATAGTCAACACTGAACCTAAGAGATGGTTAGTGCATTACTCATATGTGTCTCTCATGAGACCATGCAATTTCCACAGCATTTACTATTGCAGCTTACCGTGTTTAATATTTAATACAAGTACGTTAGAAGCAATATTATATTAGTGAGTGTGCACTACTTCAGCATAAGTTAAACTCGAACTGAGCTAATTCAACGTTGAGATCAGCTTTGTTTTTCAAAGTGTCTAAATCAATTTGCCAAAGCGTAAATGGCCGGGAATCGAGCACACATTCATCCGAACGACCACTTCATGAAAACTTCTGGATTTCATCGGGGGCAACACTCGATGCCACCATTACCATTAGCCACGCCGACCCACCGATCCACCGACTGCTCAGTTGTGCGGCACACTCTATTATTGCAGAGTGGCCTTATATTTCATTGGTGTTATCTGAATGGGGCGTGCCCCATACCGCCCTATACCACGCCCACAGCAGCAATCACAGGACAATCTCTTCAAATTTCACGCTCTGTCAACGCTTAAACGCTTCTCTAGCACTCGCACAAGTGCGTGAGGGGTCACGGGTCAGGGGTTAGCGGGCACACATGTGACTGACTACGCGACCGGCAGCTAAAAAAGAAAAGGTCAGCTGGCAAGGGCTTTAAGCTAACAGTTTGCCTTGTGCCTGCCCAAATATTTGCAATTCGCTGCCTTTTGTTTGCCCCGCCCAAAGATACTGGCGTGCAGCATGCAGATCCAGATTTTCCTCGCTCCTTATGGACCTAAAACAAATGGCCTGCTAGTGAAGTAGAGCCCGAACACAAAATAAACGATTTAATTTGGGCAGAATTAATGGCACAGCCACGAGGGGCAAGTCACGATATTTTGGCTTATCAAGAGCGATCTGGGCTTAAGCGCACCTGTAAGACGAAGAATCCTTGGTAATCGCAGAACGTAGGGCGTGAAGTGGCAAAGCCAGCAGACAGCAATTGATATTGATGGCTTCCCCTTCCCGGCGAAGGAAACGCCGTCTTACTCACAAGTGCCGCCGCACATTAATCATACGCCACGTGTGCCGAAGCAGCTTTAATGTGTGCGAGGAGCGAATTCCCGCCAATGTTCGCAACTTTAAGACTGACGTATCGCCGGCACGGCAATTACAAAATTCCGAAACGAAACTTTCGGGCGTGTGCCTAAAAACCGCAAAACCATTATAATAAACAACGAGCTGGCGCTGGCTGCCTAGGATGCTCCCCAACGCGCTTCCGGCTCTTTGGACCACCTACCTCTGTACCCGTCCCCATAAAAGCACTTAGGACCTGACTGTTTGGTTAACGACAAGCGCAGAAACGGTTGGGGTTGGTGGCCCCCCTCTTGCCGCTTCTACTGGTGAATGAATTATGCATGAGCCGGCAAAACAGCTCACCCTTAGCAGCCAGATGAAAGTTGCGCCCAAAAGTAGACGCCTCGCTGCAAAAGTAGCCCTCAATGCAGATGATGCCCGGCCGGGGCAAAAGTAGGTTCTATTTCTGACTGCAGGCAGCCTTTGTCTGCCCAGGTCAGCCCTTCCCTAAGACGCACCCGCTCTTTTTGAATTTTATGGAATTTTTAATTAGGCGGAAGCTGGGTGGGGCTTTCAGTGTGGGCGGTACTGGGGATTTATGGTGGGCGGGAGCTCGCCTGAACATTTTCTAAAACTTTTGGAAACATGCCGCACGGCAGCAAGGAGCAATTTGTTGTCTGCCAGATATGTTAAAACATTATATTGCAATTTTACGGAAGTATGCCTTGCTATGGGTAATATTTTTTAAGCAAAATACAGCCAAGAGTGATATAATTTTTATTATTTAAAATTAACTTAGTTTTACTTCTTGAATTTAGGAACTGCTTTGATTTGATTTGACTGCAAACTTTTCTTAAATGCAATTAGTTGACGCTTCACTTTCATTGCTTCATCTTTTCCCTCCCTTTCTTCTCATTATTCTGGCTGGACTTCCGTTTCCTGCACATTCTTGCCCGGAAACTCTTATACTTATTTATTCATTTTTCAATTGACTCGCACACAGACAGACAAAAAATATAATTTGCATACTTAATGCGTGCACAATCCGAGCACAAATGACACTGGAATTTTTAATTTCAGTTCATTGTTGAACTAATACTTTGCGCTACCATTTCTCCTTATTTTTATTCAGTTTATGACCTTGTCCGAATTCGAAAATAGAATAATCCTAGGGAAGTGCTTTTCATAGAGTCAGTAAATTATAAATGCAAAATACTCGTTTTTCCGCTTTTTTGGGTTTCGTTTTTCTTCATCGCAGTCTATTGTTCGGTTGTTTTGAGTTCACGATGGAATCATTTCTCAGAGTCCTTTAAACGTATTTATTTTTGTTTTCGCAATTTCATAAGAGCATTTTAAACTCTTTAGTAAAGGTCCCTTTTGCTTATTTGTTCTTTGTTTGTTTAAAGTAGGTAAATAGTAATACTTGCATCCAAATTAAAGGTCGAAATGTAAACTTGAATGCAATACAAATTTGTACGAACGTGTTCTGCTTTATTTAAGCTTATTATTGTTAAGCTTTATAAAGCTTTATAAACATTAGACAAAGTTCTTTTTTTAATAATGAGCGTGGTTTTTATAGTTCCCGAGATGGGACAAATGTGCGGCTAAATCGGAAACTTCGTTAGTATTCATCGAATATATACCACTTGGACAAAAAGTTATCACATATAATCTACAATTCCAGTTTCATATATATTTATTTAATAACAACAATAATGTCTAACCGTTTTTAAACAAATTTTTAGTCCTTGCGACCGAAACCTGCGTGATGTGGAGCTGATTTCGTGCCGCTTGCGTCGCGTGGAGCCCCTGTGTCGCCTTCCGGGATCTGCGCTCCAGCAGCTGGCCATGTGCGGATTCTACGAGGACCTGGAGAAGGGAGTGACTCGTGAGTGCTAGATTGCGGGGATTAAGTATGCCACGGAGATAGCTAACCCAAACCTTCTCCTCCCGCAGTTTTCCGCGCCGGAGAGCAGGGACGCTTCTGGTATGCAGTGCTCGGCGGATCGCTGGAGGTGCGATACCATGCCCATGCCGATGGCGATGGCAAGGTAAGTCCTTACTTAGGTCCTTAGTCCTTACCAGTCAGGAGACAGGAGGCACCAAGGCGCCGAGTGCGACACAATGCGCGTGCTGAGCAATATAATTGATAGTGATTACTCGGCGTACCCGCCGTGTTGCATATCCGATCCGCCGTGCATGCTCAATATTCCGGGGATTTGGGCCTGGGGGAGGAGGCCTCGAATGGGGGCATGCCTGGCTGCGGTCTGAGCCCCCCATCCTCATCCGTCGACGTGAGCAGCAGGAAAAAGGAACTGCTGACAACGGAGAAAGGACGTGTATCCGCTCCCATCTCCCGTTCCCCCCCGGCGAATTATATCGGTTTGTGGCATTCCATTTTTTTCCGATTCGCTGTTGCCCTCCTTCTGGCTTTGTGCTTGCCACAGCAACATTAATTTCCGCCCGGATATTGGCCAGCAGTTTTTTCCAGCCCAGTGTTCTGAATGCACGAGTATCGTACATGTGTACACTGTACTACATACGTGCATATGAAGCCGCCACATCCATCTGTGTTTCGCCACGGCCGAGTTCCTTTGGATGGCCCAGTCCGGGGAGGTGTCTGCTAATTGAAATGGTCCGAATTGCGAATTGGAACCGAATAGTGGGGCAGGGGTTGGGTCCCAGTGTGGTGCTGCTCGGGTGCCCTTCTTGCACGAGTGGCTGCAATCGAAATTCTAGTATTTATGGTTAAGTGGGGCACGACAGTGGCAGCATGCCTGACCTCAGCTTACTAATACTCGTATGCTGGCTGTGGCCACATACCTCACGAGTATGTGGCAGTGAAAATTGCAGTCCATGGTCCTGGTACTGGTCCGGTGGCAAGTGGTCCAAGTGTGGGCAGAGTGCCTTTCAGAGTCCTTTTCAGTATCGCCAGCAAAGGGTTAATGCAAGTGATCTAATAATGAGGAAAATCCCTTGAACCATCGCCATTCTCTGCATCGCTTTTACATACGTAACGATCTCGGCATTTCTGATAAAATTAAGTCGTAACTGCACATCTTAACTTAATTTTGGTTCGAAGTCTAATGGTCTCCTCCTTGGAATTCCTTTTCTAAACCTTATGTCATTGTTTGGTGATATATTGCGAAAAAGAGCTTACTTTTTCACAAATCGCGTTATATATAATATATTATTTGTTGCCATCATCTGTACTAGTTCCGGTTTCTGTTTAAGCTGCCTGAATGCAACTAGTATAGGATTTGAAGAAGAGATTATTTTATTCATTTTATTATGTATAAGCTATAAAGTTACTTTTTGTTCTTTTTATTTTAATCTATTCTAAAACATGGATGTAAAAACCAAAAGAAATTTTATCAGCATTCAACTTTTATCGATTCCCTACATAAAACAACTTTTCCTTCACACCGGTTTCTCAAAGCGAATCGTTCCTGTTAACATCTTTGCTGACCCGAATTTCCGGCTGCCTTTTATTTGCGTTTGTATAATTTTTCCGGCTGATTGGCTTTGGAAAAAGCCGGAATGGATTCGCCCGTGGGCAGCCCCCGCAATTATACCATAATACATTATTCATGCGAATGCACGGTGTTTTGGGCCTATGAAACTGTTTTTGACACTTCGTTTGCAGGCGAGTGTTATGAAATTTGGCGAATGAACGTGGCGTGCGGCACGCACAGCCCAATTTCCAGAGCCGGATAGATACATAGGTGTCTTCTTAGTGAAGCGAGTTAGTTGCCCAAAACAAAGAAGGGGCCTATCAATAGACCCACAATTAATAAAAAATAGAAGTGCCGCTTCTGAAAGAAATTTATGTGAGAATGCAAGACTTCGCCGACTGCTATTTGGTGCAAGTTCCGCTTTTTCTTGGTTTTCCAATTTTATGCTCACGTGATGAAGCCAATTAGGGACTAATGCAATGCGAGCTGGAGCAGATACAAATTGCAAGTAATTCATAAAAGTCTTGGCAGAGTGAAAAGCCCAAAGTCAAGTGTGGGCGCACCACCTGCAGATCACAGTTATAATTGAATTAATGTTGCATTGGATTGGAATATGCATTCGGGATACCAGCCCCAACCACTCATTCGACCTTGCATGTGGCGAGTTTTGGTGTATCTGCAAGATACAGCGCAATCTAGCTCGACTTCTTGTCTCCTGACCCGCCGACATAAGCGCGATTAATCTTTGTTGTGTGTCGACGTCAAACATTGCCGGATCCAATTAAAATGATTATATAATTAGAGCCGGAACGCCCGGGCAGGCCATCCCTAGCAGAAAGGCCATCAAACTAATGAAAATGCTTTGGAAACTGAAACTTTGCCCACCTGTAATTATGGATCATTAGGTGCAGGTGAGCGGAGCTTCCTCTTTTGGGGCCACGGCCACCCTGGTGACCCCGCAGCATCGATATTCAAGTTCAGACAATTCGTAGGTGTTTGATCTGTGCGACCCACGCTCGGAGAAAGCAACTCCATAAATAATTGGATGAAAACTCTCGGCGTAAATAGAGCACACACACTCTTTTGTGGGGCACTCTTTTGTGGCCCCAAGCCACAAAACATTTGATTTGAAAGAGCCATTTCCGCCAAGACACCTCAAAGCGGAAGCATTCGGGTTTTGGTCTAGAGCCGCCTGCTAGAATAAGCAAATACAAATTGCAGATACTCTCGAGCCTCATTCACTCACACAGTTTGTGGCCCCGTTCGGCGCAGCATTTAATTAGCCAAAAAATCTAAGCTCTTGTCCAATTTCGATGGGAGAATCAGCTAGAATCAGTTAGAGCTAACTAATGTTACTGTTAAATCCAATCATTTTGTTGACTAAACAGTTTCGCACAGGCAGCTGGCAGTTGGAGCTCGGGGAAATGGCTTTCGCATGTCAGAATTTCAGCATTTCAGACTTCAGTATATACCAAGATCTTTGTCTAACTTGAAGACACCGAGGAGTCGGATGCAGATAAGCGAGCGAGACTGCCCCTTGAGACGACAAATTGTAGCACTTCATTGAACTCAACGACACCCGTCGCGCATCTGACCTCGCATCGAGATCACGAGATCGGCCGAGATCCGTCCCATTCCATCTGCATTTTTGGGGAAGTGTAAATATAAACATGCAGAGGGGACGGGGCGAGGAAGATTTGTGCTCCGGTTGTGTTTACCTCGCTGTCAAACAAGTTGGCTACGCCGGCAGCGAAGTTGCCCACATATGTGGATATGTGCGCTGGTGCGCGACCAGCGGAAAGTATCTTTCGGATACTTTAGCGCTGCCGCAGAAATTAATACGTGCCGAGCTCTCCAGCAGCGCACAACTCGATCGCTGCCCCAGAGGTTCATTTCGGTTCGGTTCGGTTCGGTTCGGTTTGGCTCGGTTTGAATCTGTACCTTTATTTACACCTCTGCATCACCTCCATTGGAGCCCATCCGTATCTGTTTCCCCGTACGATTCGAGTATCTTCAAGTTGGCCATGCTGCAGAAAGTGCGTGGGCTGCGCTGAAAGATTCGCGCGCGGGCGTTCGCGAAGTCGCAGTAAACCAGTTAAATCACAGTGCTTGGCTATTGGCCAAAAATGTAATCGACACGACAACGGAGTGTAAACAGGCCCGTTCCCAATGCAGTTTTGAAATTGTTTATGCAATGCAATTGTGTTAAAAATTTATTACCTTCAAAGCGAAACAAAGCAAGGTAGCCGAAAACACATTTCTTGCCAATCTGGTGATTCAACAGCTGCAGTGTGTGTAAACAAATAAAGTGAGAAACAAAGCCGCAATATGGAGGAACGTAATTCAAGTTGATTTCATTCATTAAATCTGCTCAAAGGTTGCAGCGAAGAGAGCAGCGAACATTTTCTGGTGCGTATCTGTATCTGTATTTGCATTGGACCCATACTTAGGGTTCTTATCGCCCTGTTATCTGGAAAGAACTGTTTTGTAAGACAGTTGTGGGGAACATGAGAACAGAATGGGTTTATTCTTATATGGGTATATGTATGTGTGTTAGCACCACGTGAAAACTTTAGTTGAGCTGAGCAATGTGAGTGGGCACACACAGCACTTCCGGAAAGATGAGTAATGGTTCCTTAAAACCGACTGTAAACATAGCTCCGCTCGGTTCATTTCTCCCATAATCTACATACATATATGCACAGGTTCGCATTTATCATCAACCAATAAATGCGATTTGCATAATTGATTAAAATTATTGGCAATCTGGTGGACAGGCGGCCGTCGGCGGCCAACAGGTGGACCACTTATGACGGCCCGTCCAAATAACAAATACAAGCACAAAAGGCAGAGTAGATCGCAGTTGAATAGCCATCGAGATGATTGATGATGCTCCAGGTTAGCCAAGAGCCAATAAAATGCATAAATATGTGCTCAAGTAGGGGAGCTCCAGTATAACAAATGCTGGAGAAGATGAAAGATTGATAATGCCCGGGGAGGGAAACACCTCTGCAGATGAAGACATGGCCCACTCTCGATGAGCACTGTGTACATAATATATTGAGATTTATGTCTAGCGGGGCACTTCTTACAGAGAGTTGCTGCAACCTAATTGGGCCTGAAATAGAAAGTGGAGGTACAACCTTGCCAAAGGTCAAAGATCAGCCGCATGCACATATTCCTTCAGTTTAGTATCCGCCCACCTCATCGCCTCGTGAGACACAAATACTGCTCGTGTTTTATACTCTTTATGGATCAATAAGTTCGGCCTGCGTGCCACGGAGCAACAGCATCAGAGCCCCGGGGAAACTCCTTCTCCCGAGATCAAGGTGCTTTTAATAATCTTAATAGCTTGGGCGGAGGAGCGAGTTCGAGTGGGCGGCTAAGAAGCAGTTTTACCGGGCCCTAATAAAATGTTTATACGTACATGCATGTGAGGGGGTGAGTGCATGATAATATTAATCAGGATAAGAGTAGTTTCATAATATTTATTTATTTATAAAAGCAGCCAATAAAATGGGGCACATTCAGCTTGCGGCAATTATCCATCAGCAGACACCTCCCCATTTCCACAGTTTACTCCTTGCTCGCTAAAAAGTTCGCATTAGCACGGGAAAAGTTCGTAATTAAATAAGTTTAAAATAGCAAATTAGCCAAAAAATGCAATAAATTCATTTTTATTGCACGAGTTTTTCCATTAGCAACTCTGGAATAATTTAATGAGCTCACACGCTTCAGCGGAATAAGGAGATTTCTAATCGCTATCTCTCGCCATTGCCTCTTCAGATAAGCTCGTACAACGATTCGCAGAAGGCCAATGTGCGATTCGATAAATATTCACAAATTATGCAAATAATCTGCTGATAAGGTGCCAAAAGATACACATCCCCTCGCCGTCGCGTACATAACGAAAATCAAATATGAAATACAAACAAATTACTGACAAACGAGAGGGAGATCTTCGGCGGAGGGACGTGCTTGTCATAAATTCATTCGCGTTGAAAAATTCAACGCTTCGAATATGAGAAATCGCCTACACTGTAACAAATTATTAGCTATTTTAGGCTTAAACAAGGGAGAACGCTATCGACGACTATTTGATACCCGTTACTCAGCTAGTGGAAGTGCGAAGAGAAATTTCAGCACTGACAGTTTTTTGTGGTTTTTGGGCGTGTCAAAAATATTTTTGGAAAATGTAGAGAAATTTACATAACTAATACAACAATGAATAGATATTAAATATTCAAACGAATAAACAAAAAAAGAAATTTAAAGGGTACACAAATTTTAATATAACCAATGAATTTCATTTTATATTCATAACATTATCCTTTTGTAACAAGCTTTATCGGGAAATATGGTATAGGTTTAGATATGGTATAGAAAGGTTCGTCTAAAAGTGCTCATGTACTTTCACGTTTTTAGAATTTACTCATGCAGAATTCCAATATTTTTAGCGTTGGAAGCCTATAAATAGCAGAAGCACTGAAACCAACAAAAACAGCTAAAATATGTCAGAAAACGCCTTTGCCGTTGCCGCTTGCCATGGCAATAAGCTTAATGGCAGCATTTGATGTCGATTACCATAAATAATATGTTGGGAACAAGATAAAGCTCGCAACACACGACTCCACAGGCAAAGGCGTCGAATTAGCAGACGCAAAAAATGTCAGAATGAGGCAGCCACAGAAAGTGGCATTGCCACAGACTCTTGAAATCGCAGACGGATTGAGAATTCTTGCTTATCACAGAGGAAATTAGGATGCGAATTTTCCCTGGTCTACTTGGAATTTCTCTTTTAGAAGCATAAACTTTATGCAGCGAGCAAAATCAATATTGGCACAATGGAGAATTTTCAATTTGATTGCTTGGGTCTGCAAATCGACTCCCATCGTTGTTCTGTTGCCTTTTCGCTTTCCACTTTCCACTTTCACTTTTTATCAACAAATCCGGCCGAGTTCAGATTCGCGTGCTGAATTGAGTTAAACAATATTCTTATCGACCTTTCCCCCATTCTGCCAGCAATGGGAAAAGTTAGCTCGGGTTGCGTTTTGCCCAATTTACATTTCAGTGGCCAAAAGCGTGGGACTCTGGGATTGTGGCTTAAAGCCGAACTGCCAGCAAAAGCCAAGCATGCCAACCAACCAACCACTTCAGTAGTGACAACTTGAAAGGGTTTTTATTCACAATCAAACACATTTCTTATTCGGTGGCATGCCCAAAAAGAGCAATCGCGATGTGCTGTTGTCATCGTGGAAATCTAGTTGAATTTATTTTTGGGCAAAACTAGATTTGCCAAATCGGGAAGCATAGAGCATTAATTTGCTTTGTTTTCGATTGAGAGGAAATTGAATTTGATGCGTGAGTGCGACTCCATTTGAATAATTGAATTATTTAATCCATTTAAAGTCTGCTACCTGCGCCATTAAAACTACATCGCCTCGCTTGCGGCCAAATCTTTTGGATGCACAATTGGTCATATGGGCATCGATTTTCCTTCTGCCTTCGGGCCATGTGCTCCACTCTCCAAATGTGCGGACCGCATCATGTTTATGTGCTGTGCGTCCATAAAATTCGTGCTTCGCCCACGATCTGGAATGCGAGAGTAAATCCGCCTCCGCCTAGACCAGCAGCATAATGAATAGGTATAATGCTGATGTTTTCCGGCCCATTTATCCAACTCCCAGCTCCAGCTTTTTCTTTTACTGCCGGCCCTAATATTTCATTACAAATGGCTTTGTCATTTATATGCCCAAAGTTCTGCTCTGTACCTCTTCTAAATTCACGGCACAAAGGCAATTTTGGTTTAAAGTGCGTATACGCCACGTGCTGCCATCTGGGCATCTGAGCACATAAAACATATTCACGGTGCTGCTCCAAGCGAGCGTTTTATTGCCCTCCCGTAAAAGTGGATCTGGGTGGCAGCTACTGCCAGTAGACTGCTCTGCAGTCTTGCAACAGCATAAGTCAACAATTTGCAACTTGGCCGGTGTTCGGACGACAATCTGTGTCATCTCGCTTGATGGAGAGCCCCATCGGGCTCTCTCTTTTAACACAGTGACCCAGCACTTGTCACCACATCACACCCGGTCATCTTTTTATGGCTTCCGCCGAAGACAGTAAAGCTGCGATGAAACAAAGCCCACGGCACACAATCACCACCGAATCAATACGGAGCAGCAGCTGCCACACATGCCACACAATCACCATCACAATAGCAATTGCAATCAGAATCACGGCTCGAATATGTCAGCCCAGAAATTCAATCAGCCATCATCCCGCTGCTCCAAGAGTCTGGTTGTGATTGAAAAATCCCGCCGGAGAAATGCGCCATTGTCATCCAGCGACAAAGTGGAATCTTGCTAATTATTGCCGCTGCCTAGGGAGTACTTAACTGGAGTGGGTTCTATTACACTCGAATGCTCACTCAGAAAGCTTAAAGCCTAGTAAAATTTACCAAGATGCTTCTTGTGCTGATTATGCTTCAAAGGTTGGGTAGGGAATCCCCCACCTGCGCCTCTTCGTTTCGGCTGCTCCTGTGATTTACATGATACGCAGACGCGACATTACGGTTGTCACCCCACAGGAAATGCCGAGTCCCATGCTCCGCTCACGATTTGTTTAGATTGCCCCACTTCCAGACACAAATAAAACTAATTTATTCAAGGCGCTCGCTCATGCTGTGCCCAGCCTTTAGGGGATTGGGGTTGGGACTGGGACTGGGACTGGGACTCGAGTTGCCCCGTCTCCCGCCTGCATTTGCAATCGAAAGAGCTGTGTGTCTTCGGGGCGCAACACATCTGCAGAGCTAACAATTAGGCGACTGTTTACAAGAAGTCCGCGAGATGCAGACGAGATTCAGCCGAGATGCATCTGCAATTAGCCAAGCCATCTCCCAGTCTCCACGAAGACAACAATCCGCCAGAGACTGCGGCAGTCAGATGTCGACTTAGAGGGCCCTCGAGCGCGTTCTTCGTTCTTCAAGAATCTGCATTGTGAGCCGTCGGCGTGGGGTTTCCTTTGTGTGCTCAGCCGGCTCTTTGCAGCATTTAGATTTGCATTTTTATTTAGCGCATAAGTACACGCTACTTTTTGCCTTCCTTTCTTCTCGTTGCGCGTTTCATTATGCCAAGAACGCCGCGTTTTGCGTAACTTTTGTTTTCCCACCTTAATGCGGATGAGTATAGAAAAACCATGACCCATGTGGGCCGAGACGGGGCACCTCAAGGTCGGGCAGTTGGACTTGATTTGGATCGGCAGGATGACACGCATTCTCGCCACTTGCAGCCCACACTTAAAAGTGTCAGTTGCCCATCTAAGCCACAGGAACACGCACAGCTCAAGACAAAGACAGCCAAGGACACTTCCAGACAAGGATTCTGTCTCGCAACTTGTGATAAGTAATGCACAAGGTCAATATTGCCTTGGGCCCTCGAATTGTATAAAATAAATCCACCATAATCGCGTTTGTGTTCCCGCTTTCGGTACACCGACAATATAAGGGGATTCCCCACAAATGTGAGGATGTGCACAAATGCACATCCTAATCGGCTTATATCCTTTGAGAACGCGACTCGGGGAACGACTAACCTAAAGCTTAAACGGGGCGTTAAGCACTCAGAATTATGGGGCCGGGGTAATTTAGATAAGCTATCATTATAAAAATGTAATCGAATTAACCATTGGCCTTTATCAGCCTTTAAACACAGAGATCAGTGCGACTACCTCCTTTTGTAAACGCAAAGCTTACCTTCTTTTATCTCAAAAATAGGTAAGCAAAAGATAGGGAACGGAAATAAGATAGTGACGACGGTTTTGCTTTCACATATCCTGTTCTTAAAACTATTGTTTTTTTAAGTATCGAACACACGAAGTTACTGACATTTTTTAATGACTTTCTGTAGGGATATATTAGGATATATTTAGGATAACTAAGATTTACCTAGCTTACTACAGAATCAAACAAGAGAGAACGCTATAGTCGAGTTTCCCGACTATCTGATACCCGTTACTCAGCTAGTGGAAGTGCGACGGAGAGTCTTCAATACTGACAGTTTTTGGCGGTTGTGTGTAGTTCCTGAGATCTCGACGTTCATACGGACGGACAGACGGACAGACAGACGGACGGACAGACGGACATGGCCAAATCGACTCGACTCTTGATCCTGATCAAGAATATATATACTTTATATGGTCGGAAACGTTTTCTTCTGCCTGTTGCATACTTTTCAACGAATCTAGTATACCCTTTTACTCTACGATTAACGGGTATAATTAGTCCCAAAGTTTTTCGGATCATGTGTTCCCTGACTATTTTACTACGCATTTAAACTACGTTATACCTAATATAATTTTACAGCACGCTGTTGCTGTGACTCTTAATTAGCAATAAGACCCGATGCGAATACAATATTTAAAACCACTCACTCCAATTAAACAACAATATCGTTATCTTCTCTTAATATTTTGATCCTCTTGTAAAGAGATCTTAGTTCTCCCGTCGAACTGATTGTTTATCACCTATTGTGTTAGTGTCCATTACCGAAAGAGAGTGAGAGAGAGAGGTATTGAAAAGTAAAAAAAGTGTCAATAAATAAATAAAGAAAACGTTGATTACCTCTAACTCTGCCACACTCCCGAATGATATCAAATGAGTGAGTAAACCTGATGGAATATTTTTTACGGAAGCACCAACCTGTTTGTT
The DNA here is from genome assembly GCF_016746245.2 of Drosophila santomea. Lineage (NCBI taxonomy): Eukaryota > Metazoa > Arthropoda > Insecta > Diptera > Drosophilidae > Drosophila > Drosophila santomea. Next base: position 15,605,729 of record NC_053016.2, on the reverse strand, counting down.
TAACAACAATCTCGTTATCAGTTGTTATACCCGTTACTCGTAGAGTAAAAGGGTATACTAGATTCGTTGAAAAGTATGTAACAGGCAGGAAGCGTTTCCGACCATATAAAGTATATATATTCTTGATCAGGATCAATAGCCGAGTCGATCTGGCCATGTCCGTCTGTCCGTCCGTCTGTCCGTCCGTATGAACGTCGAGATCTCAGGAACTACAAAAGCTAGAAAGTTGAGATTAAGCATACAGACTCCAGAGACATAGACGCAGCGCAAGTTTTTCGATTCATGTTGCCACGCCCACTCTAGCGTTCTCTCTTGTTTTAAGTATCGAACAAAGGAAGTTATTGACATTTTTTGATGATTTTCTGTCGGGTGGTGAAATTGAACAAAATCAATTCTCATTGTTAAATATTTGAAAAAAGTTTTTTCAAATATCAAAAATTTTATATAAAAAAATGCTCAAACGAAACTCTGTTAAACAGTTGAGAGTCTTTGGTTTTATTTTTTTAATTAAAATGCAACACTGCTAGATTCGCACTAAATGACTTGTCATTTGGAATATTGATGTGGGATATATTTAGGATATTTAAGATTTACCTAGCTTACTACAGAATCAAATCAGTCCCAACGTTTTCGGAATATGTTCCCTGACCATTTTACTACGCATTTATGTAAACTGCGTTATACCTAATATAATTTTACAGCACGCCGTAAATAATACGACCCGTTGCGAATACAATATTTTAAAGCAGCCACACCAGTTCAACAACAATATCGTTATCTACTTTAATATGTCGTCAAGTGAACGTTAAAGTATTTTTGAGAAAGTGATCTTAGTTCTCTTGCCGAACTAATTGTTATCACACATTGTGTTAGTGCCCATTACTAAAAGAGAGAGGGATAGAAGTATTGACGAGTAGAGAATAAATAAATAAATTTAATTCCAATAAATAAATGATGTATTATGTTTATGTAAATTATGTCTGCCACCCCTCCCGAATGATATTAAATGAGTGAGTAAACCTGATAGAACATTCTTTACGGAAACACCAACCGGTTTGTTTAACAACAATCTCGTTATCAGTTGTTTATATTTTAATTCGCGAGCATTAGTACAGAGCAGCGGTTGGATATCTCTTTGAAGGTGCTCTTAAATCGGTTGGAAAGTGCCTGCTATTATCGACGAGTCTGTAATCATGACTACCAACTACAAAACAGCCAAGTCATGGTGATAGGAATTTTAGCTAACAAGCATGCATGCTGCCGACGTGCCTGTGAGTCGCATGGAATCTTATAAAAGTGGACGAACATTTTGTGGCGATCAGTAAATCGTCGCAGGTCGAGCACGACGAATGCGAAACGGGAGTAGCTACGCAACATGTTTGTCTTGATATACCTTCTGATCGCGATCTCCTCGCTTTTGGCCTACTTGTACCACCGCAACTTCAACTACTGGAGTCGCCGCGGAGTGCCACACGATGCACCGCACCCACTGTACGGCAACATGGTCGGGTTCCGAAAGGACCGGGTGATGCACGACTTCTTCTACGACTACTACAACAAGTACCGAAACAGCGGCAATCCCTTCGTGGGCTTCTACTTCCTGCACAAGCCGGCCGCCTTCATCATGGACCCCAAGCTGGCCAAGAACATCCTCATCAAGGACTTCTCGAACTTCGCCGATCGCGGCCAGTTCCACAACGGGCGCGACGACCCGCTCACCCAGCACCTGTTCAACCTGGACGGAAAGAAGTGGAAGGCTATGCGTCAGCGGCTGACGCCCACGTTCACCTCGGGCAAGATGAAGTTCATGTTCCCCACGGTGGTCAAGGTGTCCGAGATTTTCGTTGAGGTCATCACGGAGCAGGTGCCCGCCGCCCAGAACGGAGCCGTGCTCGAGATCAAGGAGCTTATGGCCAGATTCACCACCGATGTGATTGGCACCTGTGCCTTTGGCATTGAGTGCAACACACTGCGCACCCCTGTCAGCGATTTCCGCACCATGGGACAGAAGTTCTTCACCGAGATGCGTCACGGGAAACTGCTTACCATGTTCATGTTCAGCTTTCCCAAGCTGGCCAGCAGGCTAAGAATGCGCATAATGCCAGAGGACGTCCACCAGTTCTTCATGCGCCTTGTCAACGACACGATTGCCCTCAGGGAGCGTGAGAACTTCAAGAGGAACGACTTCATGAACCTGCTGATCGAGCTGAAGCAGAAAGGTCGCGCCACCCTGGACAATGGTGAGGTCATCGAGGGCATGGACATCGGCGAACTGGCCGCCCAGGTGTTCGTCTTCTATGTGGCCGGCTTTGAGACCTCCTCCTCGACTATGAGTTACTGCCTGTATGAATTGGCCCAGAATCAGGACATCCAGGACAGGCTGAGGGACGAGATCCAAACGGTGCTGGAGGAGCACGAGGGGCAGCTAACCTATGACTCCATCAAGGCCATGACCTACTTGGACCAGGTCATCTCAGGTAGGAGTTATTTCTCAACACACAACCCCAACAGAGATTCTAACTGGTTTTACCCAATATCTTTGTGTAGAAACCCTGCGGCTCTACACCTTGGTGCCCCACCTCGAACGGAAGGCCCTTAACGACTACGTAGTGCCGGGCCACGAAAAGTTAGTGATTGAGAAGGGCACCCAGATCTTAATCCCCGCGTGTGCCTACCACCGCGATGAGGATCTCTATCCGAATCCCGAGGCCTTCGATCCCGAGCGCTTCTCGCCGGAGAAGGTGGCCGCCCGCGAGTCCGTGGAGTGGCTGCCCTTCGGCGACGGACCGCGGAACTGCATCGGGATGCGGTTTGGCCAAATGCAAGCCCGCATCGGTCTGGCTCAGATCATCAGCCGGTTCAGGCTATCCGTCTGCGACACGACAGAGATCCCACTGAAGTATAGCCCCTTTTCCGTAGTTTTGGGTTCCGTTGGGGGCATCTACCTGCGCGTGGAGCGCATCTAAGCTCCACTTTCTCTCTCCACTTCACGAAAGTGATGCAATATTTAAGACTTTTGTTTTGTAAGACTGTTCATTTATTAAATACAATTCGTTGTTACATATGTACATACATACATATTTGTTGATACATATATTTTTGTTTGTAACTTACCTTTTCAGCCATATTCACTTATTGGCCTGTGATAAAGCACTCACTCGTGTTTAGATGATTAAATAGACTTGGTGTCAGATGAACTCAGACGAATGTTGTTCCCATCAGTTTAGCAGGTTCATAAATTGCATTTGGTAAAGTGGCAACTTGCCACGCGAATTGCTACCTCACTAGTTATACCAGTTATTCGTAGAGGAAGAGGGTATACTAGATTCGTTGAAAAGTATGTATAAGGCAGAAGGAAGTGTTTCCGACCATAAAAAGTGTATAGCACATCGAGATCTCAGGAACTATAGAAGCTATAGAGTTGAGATTAAGTACACAAGTTCTAGAGACATTGACGCAGCGTAAGTTTGTTGATTCGTGTTGCCACGCCCACTGCAACGCCCACAAACCGCCGAAAACTGCCACGCAACTTCCACTAGCTGAGTAACGGGTATTAGATAGTCGAGGAACTCGACTAAAGCATTCACTCTTGTTTTAATGTTAAAGTCAATGACTTTCCTTTGAATAGCTGAGCGAAATTAATTACTATTCCCAGACGCTGTAATGTTTTGCATACCTCATTGCACACTCGTTAGGTTGCTCAACCGTGGCAGCGAAAACCCCAAATTAAAATACGGCGCTGAAGCATGCAACACGAGTCGGCTAATTGAGGTAAGCCCTACCTTATTAAACAGTATGTACATATGTCTGTAGAAAAAAAATAATAACTCCACCACGTCGAACATTTCACGATTGTCAAAGATATGAGATTACTTGTAAGGTGGTGGATGAATTTGACCACTTATCATACATATATTTCTTCTTCTAGTTTTATGGTGTTATCATGTTAAATAGCTAAGTTATTAAATAACACTGCTACATATAAGAATGTACTCAAAAACAAGAGAATCCGCTATCAGATACCAGTTACTCAGCTTTTGGAAGGGCGAACCATTGTTACACCATAGATCAACAAACTTGCGCTGCGTCTACGCCTCTAGAAATTGATTGCCTTATCTCAACTCTCTAGCTTATATAGTTCCTGAAATCTCGACGTTCATGTGGACAGCCTGAACAAGAACAATTTTTATTAGCAAAAAGTTATAATTCTCAATGGCAAGCTTGTTAGTATTTTTCTTATTTTAGCTAGGAAGCTGTTTTCGTTTCAATAACTATTAAGTGATTTAATTTCCCGGTCTATGATGCTAACCAGTCCATCTTTTTTTTTCCTGAAGCGTAATTTATAGTAAGCAATTTGAGTACTATTGAACATTAATGTAGACGTTTCAAATAGAACAAATTCCATGCACATAAGAAAGGTATCCAGCATTGACGAACGATTCAATAAGTAAAGCAATTGAACAATCCTCGTCTATATGCGTATATTGTAATCTTTTAATAGATTTTTATACCCATTACTTTAACGCCTTAAATTGTCACGCCCACTCTTTTAAAAAATGTTTTAATATTTTTTCATAAGTCTTGTAAATTCTCACCGATTTGCAAAACAACTTTTTGCCTAACTGCCACACCCACATTTTTGAAAAATGTGTAGATATTTTTTCACATTTTAGTTAGTCTTGTAAATTTGTCGATTTGCCAAAAAACTTTTTGCTACGCCCACTCTAACGCTCACAAACCGGCAAAAACGGTCAGTTTTAAAGAGTCTCGTTCGCACATCCACTAGCTGAGTGGGTATCAGATAGTCGGGCAACTCGACTACAGCGTTTTTTCTTGTTTTTGTTTTATTATATTATTTTTTTTTTACCAATTTCTACCGATATTTTAGAAAATGTTGATATTTCCACCAGCTGAGTAACGGGTATCTTATAGTCCGGGTACTCGACTATAGCATTCTCTCTTTTGTTTTTTTGTATATTCGGCTGTTCTGTTACGCAGAAAATGGAACAGACATTCAAAATGTATTTTATGCCCCTACGGAATAGTATTATCTCATCTTCTCTAAACTATGCAGGTAGGGAAATGTTTATCTAACTTCAGAGCCGCATGCAACGCGTGGAAATTGAGGCAAGTGCATAAAGCTGGGAAAATCAGGGTCATTTAAATTGTGCGGTGTAATGGGCGCGGCTCTAACGGGTATAGGAACAGAAAATGTACTTTTATAAAAATAATTATATTCTCTCTTACGGCCACTAGCTCATCATCCGGCTATAGATACCGTTTATACACTTTTAGGCGGATTAAAAACCACAAACAAGTGAATATTTTCCAATTAATAACTGATGACCTAATTAGCATAATTAATTGGACAAACAACGCAGTCAGTGATTTATTCAAACGGCCGAATATGTGAATGATATAGGTGGTACTTGTATCTGGCGGATACACGCTGCCTGAGCATCCAACAGTGAGCAGTGTGAGCAATCTTTGACTTGGTCTGGCACTTAGCCCTACCTTCGCTGTGGGAGGGCGAACTAAATTTAATTACTAGCCCGGAAAAAAAACAAGTGCGGCTATACAAAACAAGTGGAAAACCACCGACATGAAGATAAAGCACAACTGAAATAAAAGTGTCAAGGTTGTTCAACCCATGCCATAAAGTATTTCAACTGTTTAAAGCCACAACTTTAAGGTTGCTTGGCCCGAAAACTTTCAATTCCCAACCAGCCACATCTCATCTGAAATTCCATTAGTCCGAGCACCATCACCGTTAGTCGCTCGCATCGACATCGCCATCGCCATCGCCCAAACTTAAGTCCACATCCTTGTTTGCCCAACTGAATTGGCCCGAGTGCTGCAATGCGAGACAAACTGCAGCAGCATCAAATGTTGCAGCAGCAGCAGTAGTAGTAGCAGCATCAGCATCAGCATCAGCATCAGCAATTGCAACTGCGACGGACGGAAGCGTGCTCATATGTCCGTAAAAAGTTTTTCAAGCGCGCCAGTAAACAAAAAGTCGACTGGACGTGGGATACTGGCCAAAAAAACAATGCATGTGGCATGGCCAGGGACAGGGCTTAGGTTTCATCGCCACTATCGCTATCGCTATTGCTTTAGCTGTGGGTATGGATACGAGCATGTCCGCCGACATGGATATGCACATGGACATGGACATGGCCACGGTCTGTGCCCGGAACTCTTGCGCGGATTAATTGCATGCACCAAACGTCACCAAAGGCTGTTTTTGCATGCCAGCATATCGCTATGATGAGGCAGCTGCACACCGACTTCGTGATGCCCTCGCAAGCAATTTTATCTCTTAAGTTAAGTTTGCTTGTTGCTTGAAACTGCCAATGAAATTATAACATTGGTTAGATTTACTTGTTTGTTATTGTAGAGTGGCAATTATCCAAGAAAATAATGAAATACAATTTTTTTGGTAGAAGCTAAGATAATTAATTGTTGAGCTACGCAAAAAATTCATATGAACACCTACGAGTGTGAGAAATGACGATGTATCTACCAATCCCAGTAACATAAATCACCCCATTCTCGGATTCCTTTTCTGATAACTAATATTTGGCAGTCAGTTATGGGACATAGATGGTCAATTGAGCTGTCACAACACAGAACGTTCCAATTTGCTGCTGCTGATTTTGCAGGTGTTGCTGTTGCTGTTGCTGTTGGCCACACTCGAGCAGCTTGCAACATCGCGTTGCACAAAAGCCGGCCACATGCAACATAGTCTCTGCCAGTTCCGCTGACTTCCAGCCGCTGCTCAGTTGCCGCCGTCAGTTGCCATCTACTTCGATTTCAGTTCGCTATGTGAGTCGCTGCCGCGCGGTTGCAAAAGCTCGAGTACTGATACTGAAACTGAAACTGGCTGGGAAGCTGGCTAAAAGAGCGGCTAATCGAGGCCCGAAGTGACACGCGTCCAAGTCGTTTATCAATGGCAGCTGTGGAGCTTGCGGGTCCGGAATGCTGGCCATATATTTTTGGCAGCGCGTGCTTGCGTTTTAGCCTAGTTAGTGGGAGGTCGCTATTTTGAGCTCACGTCCACAACCTGCAATCAAAAGCAGCAGCGGCCAACAGACCACGCCAAACCATCAACAATTCCATTTAAGCCGGGTAACGTGTTGCCTTTTTCGTTGTTTTTGTGGGCTGTTTATACATATTTTCAAATGTCGCTCAGCTGCATTTGAATATGCAAAACTGCCCGAGTGTCCAAAATCCACAAACTGAGTTCCACTGGCGGCTCCAGTGAGCGGAGGGAAAATGCTATTTCGTCGCAGTTGTACGTATAACGTGGAGCAATCAACGCGACATTATGCAAAGGTAAAACATTGCATTGCAACCCCGCATTTATGTAAAGAAAACGAAACGAGAAAAATACGTGCTCACACACGGCTATAGATACCGGAGCCATCCCAATCGTTGATACCACCATACCACCGTGCAATAACCGTGTTTTCGACTCCATATCATCCGCAGATATAAGTTGGCAATAACCGCATTACCCCACAGCGATAGCCATGTTTCTGAAACGTTTTAAAGTAATATCCCAGAGGATCCTCAAAAGAGTAAAATCTGAACCCAGAAAAGAAATCCGATCAGCATTAAGTATTTTCAGCTACTACTACAATAAAAGGTGACTTTATAGAGCATACAAATTTGCAAACAGCTTTGATTCAATTTCCTCAATGTCGTCATCATTAAAGTCCAATTGTTTGGAAATGTTCTCAGTTAGTGGAATATTCGGGTATTCTATTTATTTTTAAAGAGTCAGTTATCACACAATAAAATAATCCCTCGGTTCATTTGTATATTTCGATAGGAAATAAAGTTTTTATTCTGATAAATCAATCAAGTTATTTTGAGCACCAACTGAGTTCCACTGCACCAATCCAAACCCATGACCAAAGTCATCGTGGCTTTGTCACAACGTATGGTTACCGTTTTTCTGCTTTCTGCAATCCAGAAAATGCAGAGAAATGCCATGAGAATCCTAGAGAATACTGATTTTCTTTTAATATATACCCAACTACTATAAATTAAAACCCCGCTTAATAAAACAATTGCCAATCGACTGAAAACTGTAAGTAATTCACACAAGTTCATGTAACAGATCCTCCCATTGAATGACTAGGATATCCCCGTTGACTGCGAAAGTAGGGGCGGTACGATAAATATAGAGCTGCTTTACACTTGTTATATTAGACTCAATCTTCAGCACGTTAAATGAAAATAAGCTTAGGCAAACGCCCACAGAGCCTTTTCCAAACTGGCAAACTCACAAAGCTGGGCAGCTTTCCAAATGTTATTGTTTGAGCGTAAATTCAATTCAGTTCTCCCCGGCTCCAGGAAATTGCGAGAGGGAAATGCTGGTTGACAAAATCCGTTGTCCGTCGGCTGCTTTTCATTGCGCTCCATCTCTTTCCGCTCGCCGCAAGCCGTCTCTTTCTGCCGCCAGCCGCCGTCTCTTTCTGCGTCTGTGGGTCAACTTTGGTGCTGCAATAAATTAGAAAGCAATCAGATTCAGCTTAGGGGCGGGGGGAGGGCGTGGCAGACTCTTTTTGACGCTTGTCAAAAACGAAAAGCCGCAATAAATCAGCAGAAAAGCGAGTGAAGTTGGCCAAAAGAAAGGTGCCACAACAGCAGTTTGGCAATTACACAGGCCGGGAATTAATTAAAGTATATTTTATGGTCTCCGTGGCCCTTAATAACTGTGCACCCATGTGTTGTTGGGTCGGGTAATGCGAGTTTAACAATTTCTGCGGTCGCTCGCAAGTCTTGTTAAGCCAATTACACGGCACGACCAAGATTCCCGTGTTCTCCGATTCTCGGATTCTCGGATTCTCGGCTGCCATTGAAACGGGTCTGCGAAGCCCTTGGGGCTTCAAGTACCAGGCAGCGAGAAGTGTGGCCCAGAACTCCGGGAAGTCTGGTGGAAGTGGAATGGTGGGAACACAAACAGTTTGATGCAAGCGCGGCTGGCTAATTTAAAGTGTCATTGCAATGTTGCGGTTAGACAGCTGCAATCCGCGTTTGTTGCCTCAGTGCCTCACCAATGAAGAGTGCTGCATATCCTCCTTGGTTCCACTTCCCGGTTTCCAACTGGGCGCTGTGGTGCTTCAGAGTCCGTGGTTTTGCGGAAAATGCGACAATGAAGCGATTACACAGTTTTAAGCAAATGTTTGTCCCTGCCACCACGAGCAAATTGCGGCCATTTGCGTTAATTGTGCAAGATGCCAGCGAAAGATAAGCCCAAGACTGTAGCAGCCAAGCCACCGCAGAGTGCGGCATCTTCAGAGATGTTTTTTAGGTGGGTGCCAAATTTCGGATACCCTCACTGAACCTACTCATAGTTAGTGTAAAGTACCATGGATAGAGAAAACAATATAATATTTTGAAATTATTATTTCCCTAAAAGAAGCATAATTGTTGAATCATTTAGGCGATAAAGTAGTGAGTATACGAGTACAAGAAGACAACTCATTAAAAGAGTAGAACAGTACTTCAAATGCATTTCAAGATGATTTCAAATATAGAATATTTGAAGAGATTTTCGTTTACAAAAGTTCTTAATATTTTAAGAGAGAATCGTTAACAAAAGTTCTTATCTTGAGTTAGATTTATATATTTAGAGAGCATCACTGCTACTTGGCTGAAAATGTCGGTTGCTTCTTTTCTCCTTAAGAAAACAATTATTTCAGATTTCTCATTCGGGAAGTACCTGGTACTTAAACTAGATTTCTTTGAGTCCAACCTGAGCGCAGTCTAACTTTTTGTTTGCACTTCTATTTATTTATTTGCAGAGCGCAGTTACCCTGTGCAACCTGGGCGTGGGTGCCACATTTGGGGAGTCCGTACTGCACGACTTGCCGCGGGACAGCACCGTTGTGACGAAGACCACCTGCGAGCTGCTGCGGGTGGAGCAGCAGGACTTTCGACTCATCTGGGAGGTAAGTTTGGGGTACTTAATCGATTTTCGCCCTGTTTTCGCACATTCCACTTCTGTGAGAGGCTTCAATACGTCTGTTCTTTTAATGGTTTGCCAAAATGATATGCAAAAATTCGAGAAGGTTTTCCCCTGTCATTGTGGAAAATATTTAATTAAAATTTCAACTAACATTTAATGAAGCGTGGGCCCAGAAACATACTTTCCCAGGAATCCCCGGCCTAAGCCCAAAAACACATGGCTAGTAATTTGGACCCCTGGCGCCGTTAAGTGCTCTGGCTTTGCCGCAGAGTGGGGCATTAAGCCAAGTTCTCCCGTGGGCTAAGTAGTTCTTTGTTTCCCATTTACTTACGAGTATGTATGTACATATGTATATGTAGGATGGCATTAGAAGGTAATGGCGGGCTTAGGCATTGCAATGCATCATTGTGGCCGTGTCGCATGTTTCCGCGCACTTGGATGGATTGACAGGACTCTGGGGAGTGGATAATTAATTGGAAAGGCTTTCTGGTAAACCAGGCGGGTTATTCAGATAGTTTCGATTGGCCTAATTTCCAAATGGCAAATGCCTTGGAGCGGAAAATGAATTATATTTGCATTTGGCATGCCACAAGGCTGGAATGTGGTTAAGCATCTTTTTGACTACAGTCAACCACAACATGGCTTACATATGCCAAAATGTAAATATTTGAGAGGGCCACACAACCGGGCAAAAAGGTGCACTGAGAATAACGCAAGCTAGAAATACACATAAAATAAACCACAAGATGCGTCGATTTCCCAATTACTTGACGCCCTTTTTTCTGCCAGTGTCCGAATGCAAATCCCACTAACAATGCCATTCAGCCAGGACCCCAAGTCATCTCCTGCGGCAGCCACAAAAGGTATGAGCCCGGCACACAGGCGAGCAACAAGAATTAGAAAGGGTCGTCTGTTTACCTTATTTGTGAGGAGGAAAGCAGTCAGGGGAAGGGAAAGGAGACCGGGAGCAGGAGGAGGAGAGGAAACCCCAAAACCAAATTGGGGAGAATACTATTTTGCAACTTTATGCCAGCATTGGCTTACCCCAGAGGCAGCCCCAGTTGAGCTGAGCTGAGCTGAACTGAACTCCACTGAACTGAACGATAACAAAGTAGCTGCGACAGCAGGGCCACCACATGTCACGTATACGCAGTGTGCAACAATGAAGTGAAAGTCGATGGCGGAAGCTGTGGATGCTGTGGATGCAGGACCATAAAAATGCGAACTGGGGGCGTTTTGCCACTGCGATTGCCACTGCGTAAATGCGATAAAATCAGGGGGCAAATTGAAGGGGGAATAAGAGGAATATTCGCAAGAGCTCCATGGATATAAGCCATTGAGTTCATGGAACTTGTCATCCTTGGCTCGTCCCGCCCACTTTACAGCACAGTCGAGCATTTGATTTGTGCGCAAATATTTGCTCGTGAGGGCCAAATTGAAAATGTCTTTGAAAGCCATTGTGGTTGCATACGGCGGGTGAAAGGGAATTTCGGGTTAATTACCAGTCTCATTTCACCGAAGCTCGGGCACAAAACCAAATACCAGTCCACTTTCCTTTCATTGGCTGCCAATTACTCCGGACAAGCCAATTCCACTCGGATTGGAATTGGCATCGGGATAGCGATTGCGATTGGAAAAATGCAAGAAGTCGGTTCCAATTTGAGCCCAAGTCAGATGCAGGAATGGCATCAATAGCGGAAATTACAGTTGCAACTTGCAGCCAATTCCCAGTTAGCTGACGAGGCTCAATGCGATTCAGTGCCACTTGGTTGCCAAGTATTTGCATTTAATTTCGGGCGTGTTTTATGTTCTGGCCGTCGTCGCAACTACGGCATTGCCAAACATGTGGTCTGCGTAATAACCAGGCCATAAATATTGCATCAAGAGCCCCGTGGCATGCACAGTTGCATGTCCATGGTCACGGGGCTATTTATTTATGCACGAACGCAAGTTGCACATGTGAACCCGCAAGGGAGTTAGATGGATGGAGAAAGGACTTAAAGGCGTCGATCAATTTAAATTGCATCAATGTTTTAAGCACTGCTCATTGGTACTCCATGGTAAATCCAAGGGATTTTCTCGATAGTCCTGCTGCACTCTGTCGTGTGTTATTTTCCTTTGGTTAAGTTGCCGGAAGAAGCCATAAATTCCGTTTATTAGTTCAGATGGCTTGGCTTCCTTGTTCCATTGAAGGGATAGAAAACGTAGTATAAACCTAGATTTCTACAAGGAAAGCATACGCCTGCTTGCTCTCTACTATGTTTGGAAATAGAAAGAAATAAATGAGCCATTGTCTTTATTGTCTTTATGATTTAATAAAAAGAAAGTCTTTTAGGTTAGTACTCTTGTACTCTTGCATTTCAACCCAGTGGCAGCTAGACAAGTATTTAAAAATGTTTATTTTTTTCGAACAAGAAAGAACGCCTTGGTAGAGCTCTTTTACAATTTTATCACCGTAAAACGCTTAAAAATAACAATGTATGAGCTCATAAAGAATTGTTTGCATTTTAGCTGATAAGAAATATTTTCACAAGCCTTAGAAAATAGCTTTAAACTCAAATGGCAGAGACCACTACATATTAGTTAAATAAATGTATAACCTCGCAGGATTTTAGAATCCCATAACAAAATATCCTCTATATTGAATAAAAAGCTTCCTTTGCTTTAGTTGGCTCAGTTAACCTAAACTCCAATTATACATATTAATGAAACCTCGCAGCGTTAATCAGCAGAGGCCAATGTAGAGTTTGCAAATTGAAAAAGCACCAGGTAACATCACAGTCCAATTACCACGTTCGACTTTCAAGGCGAAGGCTCTCCCCCCCCTCGAACCCCACTCCAAGTATAGAACTCTTTGGAGCCCCCGGGGGGTGGCACTCATTGCGGCGTGCGTTTGATAAGGAAGCGAGTTTAATTAGCTTCGAAGGCGAAGGCGAAGGCGACGCCAAAGCAGCGTAAGTCGCTTATCGACGGGCGGAACACGAAGAGTTGCCAGGCGTCTTGGCTTTGATTTTAACCCATTTCAAGCTAATGAGACTCGTTAAGTGCGGGAAATCGAGGAATCGAGAGTACAACATTTGACTTTCATGTTTTATTAATGGACAGAGGGAAACGTCTCGACTGCCAGATACCGTTACACACTTAATAAGATTAAAACATAATGTACTTTTGCATTAAGGTGAAGCAAGCTAGTTATTTTAATTTTACAAGGATTTTAAGCTACCGACATGTAAGCACAATCAGCAGAAATTAAAAAATAAATCAAAAAGGTTTTAAAAATGTTCTTTCTAAGATCTCCTGTAACTTTGCTTTAACTCTCCATATGTCCCATCGCTATATAATATAAATTTGTTTACTTTGTTAAGTAATGTGTTTATATTATTTTATATTTAAAGCATATTAAGGGCACTCTATTGCTCTCGTAAAATTTTTCAAGTTTTCTTAAAAAAAATCTTTTTTAAGAATATGTGTTGGCGCCCATTGGGTTAAATATGTTTGTTAAATACATGAACGTTGTAGGGGCTTTGGCAACCCTTGTGCCTGATAAGTAATTGCAAACACCGAACGGCGTTCGTGTGTTTGTCACCTCCTGACGCTATCAGTACATGGAGAAGCGTTTGGCAGCAATTACCTGCGAGCTTGAACTCCGCTCCCAAGTGAAAGTGAACCCCGCTCCCAGAGCTCTTCCCACATGGTAGTCGGCCAGCGGAGCTGGTCCACGCAGACTGTGGCCGGCAGTGAGCTGGTCCCTGGTGTCCTTCTGCTCCGCTACCGACGCCACAGCGGCGGGGAGGAGCAGGCGACCAAGGCCACCAAGGCCACAGCTGGCGCCACTTCCGCCACTTCCGCCGCCGTCAAGCGGCGAAGGCAGCTGGAGCGTGGACAGATGACGCGTCCTGCGTCGATGGCATTCGAAATGAGCAACGTAATTGGCATCACAGAGCAACCAGACCCAAGTGCCCACTACTAATGGCTAAATACGCTTTCCATTGCAGAAAAACAAGGAGTTAATGAATGACATATTCACCAACTGCAAGTTGAAGAACGGTATGTAGACAAAAGATCCAATTTGGTTCCTATAAAATGCTTTCGCATGACTAACACTGAGTGTACTGCTTATCTGCTTTTTGTATTATTTGAAAAACATATTTGGTCATATATATTGTGGTCACGCTTTGTGATCCATTAAGACGATTATTTGCTTTGAAAACTTTCATAAATTCGGTACTCTCTGCTATTCATTTGCAAACTGACTGCGTTCAATTATTGAACGCTACATTACTGAACCATCTTGAACCATGATGGCTGCCTCTTCAGGTTTTGGACCGAGTGTACAGGCAACAGCCGCAGCCACATCGCCCACAAAGAGACCCCTCAGCCCCGACCACCCGAACCCAGCGCTGCCCATTACCGAGGTAAGATGTGTAGAAGGGCACAAGGAGGAAGCTGAGGAAGCTAGCGGAGCCCCACCGTGGAACTCACATAAATAACAAAAATGTAATGTCCTGACATAGACGACGACAAATGAGTTAATTTGCTGCTCCAGAGGCCGTCAGGGGAATTACAAAATATTTATGTGGTTTCCATGCGGAAGTGACTCCTCTCCTAAGCATTTGACATTTCGTATGGACTTTTGAGAACGGTAGTTGAAAGTGTTTGAAATTTCCAGACGCCGAGTCCTGCTATGAACCGCATGGGCTGGGCCCTACGCACACTACTCGTCGCCGACAACTCCAGCTGTCTGAAGGATCGAAAGGTGAGTGTGCCCGGGCACGGAGTGAGAGGTGTCATCATTGGTATGCTAATTATGCCACCTGACCAGGTATCCGGCAAGCTAATCCGCAAGTGCGCCCCCGGCACCGAGCTCGTCGACTGGCTGGTCAACCTCTCGCCCATCGTCCACACTCGCGCCCAGGCGGCTGGCATGTGGCAGGCGCTCCTCGAGGAAGGAGTTCTCGCACACGGTTAGTTCCACCCGACTCTGTTCAATCTCCATTTCGTAATCGATGTCCCACCGCAGTCAACAAGGAGCAGCCCTTCAAAGACAAGTGCTTCCTCTATCGCTTTCGCCTCGACGAGGAGGGCGGCACGGCGGCAGCGGGCGTGCCCCAGGCGGACGATCTCGGAGCGGCCAACGAGCACATCCGCGAGGCGCTGAGCGCACTCTTCCAGCGCGGACCGGACGCCACTCTGCGTATGATATTGCGCAAACCGTAAGTACGGAGGTGCTCCACCCCAGAAGGCTTTTCTGGGAATAGCCACAAACTTTACCTTACAAAGATCCCTTCACATCTTGTAATCCCCAATTCGCAGTTCGCACGAACGGACTTCGGAGGAGCTGGAGCTGGTGTTCGAGGAACTGGTCCACATCGCCGCACTCTCCCACTTGTCGACCAGCATAAAGCGGGAGCTGTCGTCGATTTTCGTGTTCGAGGCTCACGCCCAGGCAGGAACAATATGTGAGTATCTGGCCGCAGGATAAACAGCTCCCAGGCTGCGGAGTTGTGATTTCCGAAGGCGGCGGAAGTTGGCAAACTTTTTAATTAAAACCCGGCTAATTATGGCCCAATAATGGGTCAGCCAACCCAGCAACTTCAGCGCAGCTATATGTAGTAACGAGGAGTCTTAACCCTTAACACTCTTAACCCACTAACAGTATTCAATCAAGGCGACGAAGGACGCTCCTGGTACATCTTACTCAAGGGGTCGGTGGACGTTGTGATACACGGCAAGGGGACTGTTGCCACTCTAAAGACTGGGGATGATTTCGGAAAACTGGCCCTGATTAACGACGCACCCAGGTGAGTGATGGCGCACGAGGAGTAGAGGCGCTTCCATTGAGCAATTGTTAACTGACTGCTCAATCTCTCCGAGCAAATCTTTTGAGAACCTCCCTATGTTGGACCCTTCTGTGGTGCCCACCTTCTTGTGGGCTGACAGCACAACGGACTTGACAATGGCCGCATAGCCACAATGGCCCGAACAAGCTATACTACGGCCCACTGGGTGCCACGGTCCAGATAACGGGCCACAAGGACCTCGATTTTAAGGCAAACAATTCAAAACTGAAACAAAGTATCAGCCCAGGCCACGTTCAATTTGTAAGCAATTTCGCAAAGCTGTCGCCTGAGCGATTGTCAAAGGCAGAAACTATCAAAGAGTTGTTAAATAATGGAACTCGCTTCCATTGTTTGCCGATAGAGATCTGAACAGAGGATGTCCAACTGGCAGGACCCGTTTTGTCTGCAGGCTCATTAATCCATATGCCCGTTTTAAATGCCCCAATAAAAGGATAACTAGTTTAAGCTCTCACTCGGCTTTTGGGTTAATTAAAATAGTCAAAGAGCTTGTTTGCCTTCAACAAACATAATAAATCGCGCTGCCGTGCACTGCAGTGCTCATATCAGCATGCAGGCCATAATTCCGTATATATCAATTGAGTTTATTTGCCAACTGCATGTGCAATGCATGTGCATCTGGCGCTGAAATCCAATTTAAAATATATTTCCCACTCTGCGGGGGTGGGCATGCCACCATCAACTGCATCCATCCCTCATATTTATGACTATTTACGCGTTTTCACCATATAAATGGGTAGCTACCCACGACGAAAGTCACGAGACTGTTGCTCAAACACTCCTTGAAACACATCGATCCCTAAGGTAGATCTTAACCCATCTTCCCGCAGAGCTGCAACCATCGTACTGAAGGAGAACAATTGCCACTTGCTGCGCGTGGACAAGGAACACTTCAACCGGATACTGCGTGATGTGGAGGCCAACACCCTGAGATTGCAGGAACACGGCAAGGATGTTTTAGTGCTCGAGCGCGTGGCAAAGCAACGTGGACAGCATTCGGCATTTAAGTGAGTGTCCACTCCATATTTAATGTGCCTCAAAATTAATTAGGAAGTACGAGTTTGATTTCATGGATTACGGCTGTGTTCGGTTTCTAAAAGTTAAAACTTAAACTTATTTCTAAAGCCAGCTACCTTACCTTCGCCTTAAAATGGAAATATATTTGAATATCTCTCCCCACAGATATACGGTGATGTCGGGCACGCCGGCCAAGATGCTGGAGCACCTGCTGGAGACGCGACTGGGCCAGTCCGTGGGTGGACTAGATCCCTTTTTGGACGACTTCCTGCTCACACACATCGTATTCATGCCAGTTGTTCAGCTGGTTGATGAATTGGCCAATTAATATCCTTTTCAAACAACAAAAATCACCGAAAAATTGTGTAAGCCCTTTAGGTTTTCCTTTTCAATTCCAGACACGTCCCAAAGCTTAAGCCCCTCCTTGAAGCTCTTTAAGACCCCATGTAGTAAGCCTAGCGTTTCCAAGGTTCGTTTAGCTAGGTCCTCCTCTTCAGTCAGTCAGTCAGTCAGTCAGGCTGCACTTAAAGTGCAAAAACGCACTTTTTATGCCGTCCATCTCGCGCCCTAGTCACGTTCTCCTGGATTTGAATTGAAAATTTCCACAGCCACAGTTTAAGTGCCCAGCCGCCACACATGACTCTGATACCGAGCTTTTGGGCTCGAGTGTAGCGGAAAATGCTAAAAAGCAACACTTCCGTTTCCAACTTCAGTCGAAACAAAGCCACAATGATGACTTGGGTCAGCATTTTCGTTTGGGGGTCCATGGGGTGGTGGGCTCTAGTCAATGAAGTTTGAAACTAATCTCACAATCTGCATCGAAATACGTGATGAGATTAACAAGCATAAAGTTAGCCAGAATGAGGGACAGAAATCAATAACCAGATTCCCAAGACGGGAAAACCACTTTGGTTTGGTTGGACTGACTGACCCAGTAAAGTTGCGCCGGACAGATTTTCAGGACCCAGCAAATTCTATTCCTAATCCAATTGACAATCCCAAACGAAATTGGTTTCCGCCTTAACCGCCGTGCACCTTCCATTGCGATGCCCATGAGGATGCCCAAACAGCCGAGGATCGGGAGTACATAATCAACTTCAAGAAGCGCGTAATCCAGTTCATGCAGAAGTGGGTAATGGCCGTCCGCCACGCGGCCTTCGAGGAGCCCAGCGTGTGCGACTTTATCGAGGACCTCGCCGCCGAGGTGGAGGCCGATCCGGACCTGAACGAGGAGACCAGCATAGTGCACAATGTGCTCACCCAAATGGCGCGCTACCAGGAGGACCGCAACCAGAACGCCGGTCAGAAGTGGAAGCTCCCGCCCAACGGCCAGCCCATCTGCCTCTTCAGTGGCAATGCGACGCCTTCGAAGACGGTCATCCGACCGGATGATGATAGTAAGTGCCCAATCAATAGTAATTGATATCACTCATTGTAAATTCCTGCTTTTGAAGTCATCTTCCGCGTCTACTGCGCCGACCACACCTACTGCACCTTGCGATTCCCCATGCACACCACGGCGGAGCTCATCAAGGCGTGTGCCGCCGACAAGCTGCAGCTGAACCGGGGTCCCGAGGATCTGGTCCTCGTCGAGGTGAAGTCCAACGGAGAACGGTCCGTGTTCAAGGACAACGATGTCAGCATACCCACTGGCTTGTCGCTCAACGGCCGCCTGTTCGTCTCCGTCAAGGACCACCTGGATGCCCTGGTAAGCGTTGGCCATCTTGGGTTTTTGGATGACCATTTGTTATACTTGCCGCATCCATTTCGCAGACCCAGCTGCAGGAGCAGGAGTGCCCCACAGAGGGCGTGGACATCGACCTGGAGATACTGAGCACCAAGGAGCTGGCCTACCACATCACCCTGTTCGAGTGGGACCTCTTCTGGGCCGTCCATGAATACGAATTGCTTTACCACACCTTCGGACGGCATCACTTTGGCAAGGTAGGAAGGCAAACTTTGCCGAAAGTCTCAGAAGTCTCGTTTTGCTAATTATTCTGCTACACACTGACCGCAAAATGCTGTCATTTGTCATTCGAGTTAGCCCAAAGTTTTGCCACTAGAACATACATACTAAAGATGGCCCAAAGCGCTGACTGAAT
The DNA here is from genome assembly GCF_016746245.2 of Drosophila santomea. Taxonomy (NCBI): domain Eukaryota; kingdom Metazoa; phylum Arthropoda; class Insecta; order Diptera; family Drosophilidae; genus Drosophila; species Drosophila santomea. Next base: position 15,586,773 of record NC_053016.2, on the reverse strand, counting down.
TTTACACTCCCACCCGCAGATCACTGCCAACTTGGATGTGTTCCTCCGCCGATTCAACGAGGTGCAGTACTGGATTGTCACCGAACTGGTGTCCACTCCCAGTCTGAGCAAACGCGTCGGTCTGGTCAGGAAGTTTATCAAGCTGGCCGCGTAGTAAGTTAAAGCCAACTTAGAAACACCCTTTCCAGCAAAAGACGGAGAAGTAAACTCTTTTATCTCGTTACAGCTGCAAGGAGTACCAGAACCTGAACGCCTTCTTTGCTGTGGTAATGGGTCTCTCCAACATGGCAGTGTCCAGGCTACAGCAGACTTGGGAGAAGATTCCCTCGAAGTTCAGGAAGATCTTCCAGGAGTTCGAGGCCCTGATCGACCCCAGTCGCAACCACAGGGCATACCGTGTGTTCGTGGGCAAGCTGCAGCCGCCGCTGATACCCTTCATGCCGCTCCTGCTGAAGGACATGACCTTCGCCCACGAGGGCAACAAGACCAGCCTGGACGGCCTGGTGAACTTCGAGAAGATGCACATGATGGCCCAGACGATGCGCACCATCCGCTTCTGTCGCTCCAGGAGTCTGGGTAAGACGCCCCATCACCCCATCTTCCAAGAGTTATTTGCTAATCGATTTTGATTTGGAACAGGGCTGGAGCCGCCATCGCCGAAGAGCGAGGGCGAGGTCAGGACGTACATTAGCAGCTTCCGCGTCATCGACAACCAGCGGGTACTCACCGCCATGTCCCAGAAGGTGGAGCCCACCAGGAAGCTCTAAGCCCATGTGGAGCAGTCATCCGATTAGCCTGTAGCGCGTATTAAGTGTCTAACCCTAGTGTGTGTTAATCAACCGCAATTAGCTGCACAGTTATGAGCTTAGCCGGGTTGTTGTTGCCTTCCAAGAGCCAATTGGGCCACGGCCACCACAGTCCGGAAAAACTTTTATCCGCATCCTCATTTTCATTCTCATCCTCATCTGCATCCGCATCCGCATTAGCATAAGCTACAGTGTACTATATCTATGACCCGACCAGGAACTATCTCATCTTCTAATGAACTGAAACCCAAACGCATTTCAATGCAAACGAGAAACTTGTTGCTTTAGTACAAAACGATAGATGGAAAACATAAATTGAAATTCAGGAAACCGCGGTTCCCCGCGGAAACCGAAACGAATAAAAACAAAACTTGGACGCGTGTGATACTAAACATTTATAGGAGGCAACATCAAAAGAAGCACAACTATACTATACTGCATAATTTCCCACAAAACATTACTCTATAAATCCTGCACGAGCTGGTAGAATAGTTTGTAAAATGGTACAACGTATCCGAATCCGAGAGCATGGAATCTATATTTTTATAAACCATAAACTGAAACCAACTATTAACAGTCTAATTAAAGCTAGTTATTAGCATGTAAGCTACGTAGCAGATAAGTTACTTTAATTATATTTTTAAATCTTTTTTTCTTATTGCCCCTTTCCCTTTTTGCGGCAACCAGGAAATAAAATACGAAACCATTTATTAATATTTATTTACACAATCCCAATTGGTTTTATTTTGTATAAAAGTCATACGTTTTCTATGCTTTGTTAGATAAGGAAGTGCAAGTGCATTCAAATAATTAAACACTGGAGAGGGACCTTATTAGTTGTAGTCATGTACATACATAGAAATATGAGAAATATTTATAATTATTTATTACACGTGCAACTGTAAGTCCCCATAAAATATGGGCAATACTACTCAAAATAGTCGTTTTTAGATCTCACAATTCGAATGCAGGTAATCAATTGTGAAAGAGTTTCCTTTAGTCCAATAAATTATGTGTGTAGAACTCTGTGGTTCTTTACCAAGTATAAAATGTATTTATCGAAGACGTGGTTTTGACACTACCTATTTTTCGAACACAACTGTACAACAAATGTATGTTTATCCAGCGTATTACAATAGTCGGTAGCCGGAAGCCGTAGAGTACGAGGGGCCTTGAGTACCCTATGAATTTAATTTTTGAATTTATATTTTATATTGCCCGGATAAAGAAGAAACGTCCGTCTGCGTCAACGAAAGGCCGAAGCATCGAGATCATAAGTGGGCTTTATATTTGGATCAGCCAATACAACTTGACTTTTTTAATAGTAAGCTAAACACGTTATTATTATATTATACTATCCTAAGATCGGGTATTCGACTATATAGTTTTTCGCCTTTATAAGCAAACCTCAGTCACTAGTCATACTTGTAGTTAACAATCTAACCCAACTCCTCTCCCAAGTAAAGGTCTCTCAAACAACGATTTATCACGTAAACGCCATTCCTAGATGTAACCAAAACTTTGACCATGAACTTTTACGTAGAACGTAATGGTCGTATTAAATACATTCCTTTATGAAAACCAATCAAAATCAACCATATATTCAACTATAATCCAGTGGTTTCTCCTTAAAACAAAAACATAGCAAATGCAAACGATAACGATGCAAACAATAACACTTTTATAAATATAGCGAACCGATTTGAACGAAACAAAATTGTTTAGTTTATAGTTAATGAGATGTAAAAATTTCGAATTGATTTACAAGCAAAACAACACCAATTTTAGTATGGTACCGTTTGTAAGTAGAGTTGAAAAGCCATTAATTACTTTATCTACACCACGTACTACGGAAACGGGTAGTATCTATTGTGTAGGCGTTTTAAACCCGACGCAACCTTACAATCCTTTGAGGAAATATTCGAAATAAGCCAACTCTTTGGTGCTAATGGCACACGAAAAGTACATGTAACTATAAATGTTTATCAAGCGGATGCATTAATTTAGCATATGGACCGTAAAACCCATTTTAGTGTTAAGAAATCGTTTCCCACAACGGAAACTCCCAAAGTGTCAAATCCAAAAATGTTTCTACATTTTCAGTACTGCTATGTTGACGTAATACCAACAAAACACCACCACTATTGTTATTGTTGTGCACTTTCAATAATACGATTTACATGCTATATACTACATACATATATCAAATATGCTAGTACTCCAAAAGGGAAAATTTCAAATTTCACTTGTGATTCGATTTGACAATCTCAAAACCTAACTATACGAACTTTTGATTTTTCAAATATAGCCTAGGCACTTGCATAAATTCAAAATCATTGGGTAACTCACGGATGCACCAAAAAATTTATTCATGCTATACGTATATACCTCCGTTACCAAGATACCAAGATATAGCTAATGCCAATCAGTCGTAATCAGTCAGTAAATGTTTGAGCCGTAACTACATAGTTCTAACCACTTAATGTTCAAATCAATGTTTACATGTCTAACGCAAAACAATCTCGAAGTTTACTTACCTACCAAATAGTAAAGTAGATTAAATAGTTCGTAATTGGGATGACGAGACGGCTCCCAGAGCTCACAGTAAGAAGACAACACCAACCACTTAGAAGTAATGAATCCATCGAATTTGGTATTATTACTACCAGTTACGTAATCAACTACCGAGAATCCATACCCCGAAGTGAGAATTGTGCAATGCAGAGCAGATATTTCAATAGCAACCCTAAATGTTAAACCAAAGCGTAACAATATATAACTTTGAATGTCTAACATTTTGAACTCAACTAATATTCGAATAAAGATTTATGTGTTAGCAGGCTGCTACTTGGTTTTTATTTGTATTCAGGGGGCGAAATATTAATAACCATCACAATTTCTTGAATCAGCTTTACTTCTCTTCATAATTTTGGGCAATAAGGAATAGGAATTAGTTTTAGATTTCAATTAAAAACTAAAATGGAACTTAAAGTATTATAATTTAAGTTCCTATGGTATAACCTTGCAAATGCGCAGCAAAAACTCTATATATTTATCTAACAGTCATCTTTCAACGAAGATGATCACTCCTGCTCATTTTCCCGCCAACTCTTCTTCTCGCTTGCCGCTTGGCAACACTGCCGATCGTGACTCGATTAAATAATTGGGGAACATCTCACCAGCTTTGGTATACAAATAGAATTTAATGATTTCGTAATGCATATAAATTCATCTATTTAAATGATAAAATTACGCGTATTTTTCATGTAATATTCTTTTAAATCCCGCGAGACAATTCAACCCGCATTGAGCTTTCGAAAACGCCAGATCTAGTGAAAAAAGCCGAGCTGGCAACGCTGGTTGGGAATATCCGCGCCTTGTCCGTGACGTCACCGGATGACACGGCAGCTGCTCGGCCGCCGTGACAAAATCACCGAAACCGGCTGAGCGGGCCAACAGTTGTCCGCGAAGCTTTCGACGAGCTGGAACAGATAGAGATTGAATCGTAAGAAAGGCGTAATCGCACTGGTTTAGACTTAGAAGCGTCCAATTTGCACAGCGTTAATTATCAGCGCCAGCGACACGATGACCAATCTAGCTCCCACCATCCGGCTGAACAACGGGCGCGAGATGCCCGTCCTGGGCCTGGGCACATGGAAGTCCTTCGAGTCGGACGCATACCACTCGACGCGCCACGCCCTTGACGTGGGCTACCGGCACCTGGACACCGCCTTTGTCTACGAGAACGAGGCAGAGGTGGGCCAGGCGATCTCCGAGAAGATCGCTGAGGGAGTGGTCATTCGCGAGGAGGTCTTCGTAACCACCAAGCTGGGCGGAATCCATCACGACCCTGCACTGGTGGAGCGCGCCTGTCGCCTGAGCCTGAGCAATCTGGGTCTGGAGTACGTGGACCTCTATCTAATGCACATGCCGGTGGGCCAGAAGTTCCACAACGACAGCAACGTGCACGGAACCCTGGAGCTGACGGACGTGGACTACCTGGATACCTGGCGCGAAATGGAGAAGCTGGTGGACCTCGGTCTGACGCGCAGCATCGGCCTGTCCAACTTTAACGCCGCCCAGACGGAGCGAGTGCTGGCGAATTGCCGCATCCAGCCGGTGGTGAACCAGGTGGAGTGCCATCCAGGCTTCCAGCAGCGCCAGCTTCGGGAACATGCCAAGCGCCACGGCCTGGTCATTTGCGCCTACTGCCCCCTGGCTCGTCCCCAGCCCGCTCGACAGTGGCCGCCCTTCCTCTACGACGAGCATGCCCAGAATCTGGCCAAGAAATACGGCCGGAGCCCGGCCCAGATCTGCCTGCGTTATCTTGTCCAGCTGGGCGTGGTGCCACTGCCCAAATCGTCGAACAGAGCCCGCATCGAGGAGAACTTCCGTGTCTTCGACTTTGAGCTGAGTCCAGAAGACGTTGCCGGCATGGAGCAGTATCACACCGGGCAGCGCACGGTGCCCTTCTCGGGGATGTCGGGGCATAAGTACTACCCGTTCCACGATGAGTTTTAGCCAAGCTCAGGGGTGTCCCAGAAATCTCGGTTTCCGCGTTATTGGCTTGGAATGCAAACGAAAAGTGTGGTATTCCATGTTGGATGTTTGTTTTAGTTGTTTACTCAAAGTTAAAAAGGTTTCCGGTAAACCGATGCCATTCATTTCCCTTAATATTTCATTGGAAGAGGTTCGTAAGACACCCCCGCATATGTAGTATTTGTATTGTAAAATAAAGTATATTACGTAGAAGATCTCGAGGCGGTCGAGCTAATCAGTTTGTCTAACGGGGCCGCTTGATAAATCGTGTTATCTGGAAGAATTCGGCGTGTGCGCCAGTCGGTAGGAATTTAGAATTCCAAGTCAAGTATGGGGCACAATACGAGCTTTCATTCAGATGAATGTCTGTGATAGGCCGCTGAAATACCTGTAAACGAAAAGAGACATTTCTAGGTGCATCGGAATCATATCTCCGCTTATCAGTTGAACAGATTCTGGAATTGTGAAATCAAATTTCAAATTGGCGACCTTGGGCAGCGATAACGGCAGATAGAGCATCGTGAGCTGTAGAGCTGTAGACATTTAGCCGGGACGTTTAACAGCACTGTGCTTGGCAGTCTGGCAGCACTGTCCAGTTTCCACATCTTTAATTTATTTTCTTTTTCGCTACCAGAATGACATATCCCGTCAACATTGTACATTACAACGGGTGTACATTAAAGCAATAACTATCAATACTCCCCCCGATGAGCCCATTTTAAACTGGTAAAAATAATAGTGTGCCCATGCGTCACCATAGCACCGATGACAACATATCGATACTTTTGACCGTGCAATTATCAGCTTAAATAAAGAACCAAAATAAATAAGCGTTAACATGTCAATGATACTACGACGAAACCAGGGGGCGTTCTGGTTGCTCAAGGTAAGCTTCCCAAAACTGAGAAAAATCTTCCTATGACTTCATAGCATTACTTCCGTGCAGGCCTGCTACAGTTTCAGCGCAAAACCGGGGGACTCAGCCAAAACAATTCCCAAGAACTTGCTCGAGGATAAGCAAACGGCCGTTCTGCAAAAGGAGAACGGTGCGATCTTCGACAAGCGACCCTTCAAAATCCACCTGGAAAAAGGTACTATTCAGAAATCCCAGCAAACCGGTGCCTAGAAAACAAGTACATATTTACATAACCACAACTCGTGATTCCAACAGATAAAACCTACAGCTGGTGCCTGTGCGGCAAGTCCAAGTCTCAGCCCCTCTGCGATGGAGTGCACAAGAACGAGTTCCTGAAGATCAAGCAGAGGTATGTGCTTGAGCCAGAGCTATAGTACCGAAGTAATACCGCTTTGCATTAATTTTCTAGGCCCATACGATTCAAGGTGGAAAAGTCGGGAGACTACTGGCTCTGCAACTGCAAACAGACCACCCACAGACCCTTCTGCGACGGCACCCACAAGCAGCCACACATCCAGAGCGCCGTCAAATAGTTTACCTGAAATCAAATTCGTTGAACTGCTCTGCCCCCGTGTGCGAAAATGAGAAATGCATTAATTTTGAATCAAGCAACACATGTTTTTATTCTAGAATCTAGATTATAGATCGTAGGTGGTACACCCCACTGATGCTCCTCAATGGTGTTGGTGTGTGCGAGCATAATCATACATATTTGTGTCTGTCGAAAACACAGTTTGACTAATATGTGAGTGTGGTTGGTGTGTTAACAAATTATTTACAATGATTAGAGAAGAGAAATGAAGGGTAGACAGTTTCCGCTTGGGGTAATTTATCCGTGCGTTGTGATTTGAAAGCCAGAAATCAAAAAGGTGTGTTTAGAAAATAGAAGGACGTTCGCTTTTATTCAAACTTCAACGAGTTCTGCCTGTATTACACATAAATATAGAACTTAAAAAATTGAGAGCAAAAATCACTTATTTTATACAATCATTTTGTTATGAAGCCAATTATTTAAATATAGAAATTGAAAGTACAAAATACCGTTTGCTGAACATAATGTAAGATTAGACAAATTCGGCTCTTGTGATCCACTACATACAACACTCAAAACGACTAAAGTCAGCTAGTAAAAAGTTCAACTTATACAAAACTTATAAATGTGTTTAAAAGGATATAAATGTGTAAACCATGTGATACAAAGAGCGAAGCTAAATCATAGAAAACTTTTAAGCTGAGCATTTTAAATTTTCTTAATTACGAGGAGTTTGTCTAGCTTTCAAAAAATTTTGAAAAGGGTAGGCTGGCTTTCTATTAGATAGTGAGATTTTGTTTCGTTTATTCCGCTAAAATACAAACAATTTATATATGAAATGGTTTATGATGTTCACACTCATCGGCAACAGCAGCAAAACTTTCTTGGGCACAATTTTGAATCGAAAAAAAAATCCCGTCTCTATCTCTTGAGCAGCGACGCGTTCGTATCAAAGAAATGTTTAAAGAATAACTATTTAATCACGTGGCGCTCCTGTTGTCAGCCTCGGCTTAGGAAATCAAAAACTCTGCATTTGTTAGTCTTCTAGTTTTTGCTTAACGAATCCTTGGTTTCTGTCTAAATAATAAACTCTGTCCCCTTCATCATGCTTCTTGACTTATGTTTTGAATATGTATGCAGCAAATGAATTTAGTGGGTTTTCGTTCTCGGTTTAAATTAATACTCCTCGTCCTCTGGTGGTGCATCGTCAGGCGGCGCAAATCCATCCTGAAAATAGAAATTATAAGTCTAAGCGATTGCAGAGCCATGTAAAAAAGAGTACAGACTTGTCCTACCTCAGTCGCATATAAAATGTCCAAAATCTTTTGGATGATCGGATGCGCCTCGGCGTCATCGGCTTCTTGGCAACTAAAATAATAATACGAAGTAGAAGTGTCCTTAGTTGAAAATATTTGCTTCTATACTCACAGAATTTCAATATCCCGCAACTTGGAGAAGTAAAAGTCGCGCTCCTTTTCCAATCCCTCCAGGTTTATGCGCATATCCATGACCTGGTCTTGAATATTAGTATCGGTTTTTTGCTTATCTTCTTGTTCTTGACCCACCTGGTTTGACATCTCTTCTATTTGCTGATTGTTGACTGAATTGCTCGCGTCGTTCTTCTTGACCGTGCCCGTGCTGTTGGCACCGGCGTTTAACCTGCTCACAGGGGCTGCGTTGTTCGTGCGTGGCAGCACCTTGGAGACTGCTTGAATGGGCAAAACGAGCGAGGTTAGTATGCAAACATCCAGGCCGCAGACATAAAACCATAAGGAATCGACAAACGTGAAGCACAGACAGCATGTGACTTCTTTTCGTGCTTTCGTGTAAGCTTGGATGATGTGCATTTAGTTTCTTAATGTTTACAAAATCTACAAGCGATATGTACAATTGTCTGACCATGTGGATAATGCGTACGATAATGAAAGGAGAGATAGCGATAGGAAGTATCAATTGGGGTACCAAACCAAAACAACATACTAGGCTTCACTGTAGACGTCGTTGCCGGGCGTGTCGTTGCCGTTGGGCCACGCCGATAGCTGCTGGACACGCCGCTGGCCGCCGTGCCGGGCAGCGACTTCCCCGCTCCCGATCCGAAACCCATTGGGGCTCCCTCGCGCACCGCACTGGCATCGTAGTCCCTGCCATCGTAATTGGCGTCGAAGAACTTTTTAAACCATTGCAAAAACTCGAAATTGTCTTGGAATCGACCCTTGATTAATTTGTCAATGGGTATAATCTAAAAGTAAAATGAGCGAGAAATATGCAGACAGGTGAGAGAGTGTGTAGTGAATCCAAATGCAATGGAAACAAAGAATAAACAAACAAACAAATGAATTTGGGAAAACAGAACTCTTTGGCCAGCCAAAGCACCAGATAACAAGATGTGTATAAATTATAACTTTGCAATGCTGCAGGGATAAGGAATGTTAAAGTTAAAGTTAAATTAAACTCAGATACGCACACGATTATACCAATTGCTGGTTTAACCTCTAAGAACGTGTGATTGAAAATTAGAAAAAATCGTAAAAGCAGGCTTTATAGTACAATTTGATTGATTTTCAGGAATATAAAGCCACTTCCACAGATATGATGTAAAGAGTTGTTGCTTTTAACCTTGTAGTACGGAATTCTTGTACACTAAAAATGGTAAACAAATTCGCAGTTGGGAATTTGATCGCATTTGCCTCAGCATTAAAGATTATGGGTGTGTGACTATAGTACATAGATATAAATATTTGGGTTTTTCCCATCACTGTACGGGGATGAAGAGGAGTTAGTGCGTTGGATGTGGGACAACAACAGATCCTCCGACATGTGTGCTGTGTGCTTGGATGCGACTAAATGTGTGTGCGTTTTGTGTAGTACTTGGTGCTCCAGCAGCTCAAGGCCAGTGGTGTTGGTAGTGTTTTGTAGGGTGTTGTGTGGCATCCCAGTTTTGCCTGGTTCCGCTGCGTGCTTCACGTTCGTTCCCTTCGCAACTCAAATGAAATGGCAAACAAATGGCTCCTTCACTCCGGAGTTCGTGGCCTCGACAGAACCGTACCAGTTGAAGCGATGACCCGTGCTGGCATTCGTCCGCTGCCAGCTGGAGGCTGCAATGGCCGCCGGTGCATCAGATGGAGATCGTTGTTGCTGCTGCCCACGCCACTGCCTCCGTTGCTGCCGTGTCCGTTGCCATTGCCCAGCTTGACTCCGCCACGCTGAGACACGGGGTCGTACTCGCGACCGTCATAATTGGCGTCGAAGAACTTTTTAAACCATTGAAGAAACTCAAAGTTGTCTTGAAAGCGTCCCTTAATCAGTTTATCAACTGGAATGATCTGTGGTTGTCGGTGTGTTTGCGTAGTCGTGTAGTTCATTTGTAACGGAAATCGTAGTTAGTTACAACATACAAGAGTTTATTGGTACAGTGGACATATGCTTATAGCGACGCTGTAAGCGCTTCCACTGTACCGTGCCCATTTTTCCACTTTTCATTCTTCGGATTGGGTGGATTTGTGTGTCAAAATAAAAAAGGTTCGAAAAATACGAAAGTTATCTAAGCGAGCGGGCATACCTTATCCACAGACATCTTCTTGAAGCCCGCCTGCAATATCTTGAAGTTCTGAATGTACTCGTGCTCCAGATTGGTACGAAATTTGACACGCTTTACGGGCACTGAATTGGGGAACAACATGTCCATGAACTGACAGTAAGCGGCACCTAAAAATGGGAAGCGTAGGTTGATCGCGGCACACACTAGGCACTTCGTAGACAAGTCAGTGGGCATTTACCTGTGCAGAGTTCCTCGATCTTTGAGAATTGCGACTGGAGGCAATCGTTAACCCAGGCTAGCATGTCGTGGCGCGAGAGATTCTCTGACGTCACATTTGTGGAGTAAACGTTAACAGCCATGATATTGGTGTCCTCTGGTTTATTGAGCGGCACTGAAACGAAGATGCAAAAGGCTGGTTAGTTATAAGTTGGTAACTGCACAGTGGCGGCTCCACATGCAGTCCGTGTGGGAGTGCTAGCGCCATGAACGGCTCTTAATTGCGGCGAATTATAATTGTTTTGGCTCGGGGTGCATTGAAGCGTGTCCCATGTGCGTGCTCAATATCAAGATCACGATAATCATCAGCAAAGCAAACGGCAACCGGGAACGCCAAATGATTGCTATTGGACATGTTACCGTTGCACACTCATTCCACGAATCTGCAGAATTTGTTCCTTCGAAAGTAGTTTGGCTGGTTGGCTCTGAACCGAACAGTCCGCGCTACAAATAGGCCTTTCCATACCAAATGGTAATTATCTTACTTCCCGGAATGATCATAACAATCTGACCGATGCACTTACTATTTGTGTTTATCCGTAGCAATCTTCTTTTAATAAATCTCAATGTGCAAAATTAAAACGAACTGTAAAAGTTACTTTTGTTTTCCTTATATTTCGTTCTACGCTCGTCTGTGACTTACTGGTAGGACTAGTACAAACTAATGTAGCTTGGAAAACTTAAATGAACATCAACATTCTCAAGGCCTGTTTTTGTACTATTATTTTTAAAAATGTATGTATGTAAAATGTATATTTAAAATCACTTATTCGTAAAGACATAGAGTCACACATACTGCGTTTTATGCCCCCAAACATACTTATTCGCCAGTGCCCGATAATAAATAAGTTTGCAGTATCTTTGCTTTCGCCAAGCTCACGATATGGATAAATCCTTTAGAATCGCAAGCAAAGTTATTCTGAACTTTAGAAGATAATTACTCCTCAGACCTCGACACATCTCGACACTTACGAGAGCATAAACGGCAATCAAACGAAATGGCTGGCAAGTGGAAAGAAAATGCTACGCGGATACTGGATCAGGCGAACAATGAACTTGCACTGTTGACCGCTACTATGCGTCCACATCGCTTCGATTCGTTGAGACGCGAAAATGGAGATTACTCATGGACCGCGTCACTGGCATTATCAATGTCAGCCTGGCCAGCAGGCACATACAGAATGGGCAATCTAACGTGGGCCAGCTAGATAAAGAATTAGCCGGCATTTCGGAGCCGGCCTATAAATACATCGACTCTCATCGGCCGTGGGCCTTTCGGTGTTTACGTAAAACTACGACTCTCCACCTTTTCGCTGCGCAAGTGTACGGTGCATTGACCCGAAAGGGCGGAACTCCAATTCAAATGCGGAGCGATTTGCTGCTCGTTTATTGATTTAAGTGCCCCCTGCCAGAGAAGGCACAACAATAGAGTGCCCCAAATACAAGTAGGGATTACTACACAGGGGAATACTGTTTTCTATTAAGAAATCATATACTGTTTTTACGATCTTAATAAATAACGCATTCCAATTGCATACATTAGGTATAAGTGTCAGTTAAATCTGAATTCGTACATGTATCATTACATTATCACAATGCTTAACCTGTAGAGCTATTTAAAAAATCTAAACTTTCTATGGAAAATTGTATTTCAAATCAGATCTTTATTTTGACTATCAAACCGTTTCGGTTAGTTAATTTCCTTGCATTTTGAATCAAACTAAAAAATCAAAGCTAGACAAAAGTGTATGAAAGATCTGTTGCTTGTTTGTTTTTTTTTTCCATGAAAATTTCTCTTAAATCAGTGACTTTTTAAAAAACCTACTTTCCATAAATACGAATGATTATTTGCATCTCATAAGATGGGGAGACATAAAATGGAAGTTGCTGTTTAGATTTAAATTTCGAGCATTCCATTTTCATGACAGCGCTATTGAGTCATATGTCGATAACTCATTATATCCACAAAATTCCTAGTTGGTAAGTCGCTGATGTGTGACATTTCGATTCGAGACACTACGGAATGGATGACCCAGCCTATGGTTTTTTTTGCCAGTGTAGTTTGTTGCGCCTGTCATAGCTCAGTGTGCATGTGTGTGGGTGTGGGCGCATGCAGCGGAAGTTGGAAGAAAACAGAAAAGAGGAGCGAAACAGGGAATTAGTGGCCAAGCCGAAGTTTTCCAATTCTATCCCAAATCCCCAGTTGTTAAAACAATCTGATCAGGGTGGAAGGGAAGCGTGTGTCAACAACAATAAGCTGTTTGAGCAACAAATAAGCATTCCGATACTATGAGCGAAATCAGACCGAGACTGTGGGTGAGTGTTTTTGAGTTAAAACCAAAATACAAAAAAAAAGCGGCATTCTAGTAGAGCAACATCGGGAAGGCCAAAAAGTTGCGTCGGCGTAGCCCATTATAATTAAGCCAATAAAAATAGTAACTTGAGCTAAATGAAAACAAAACAAGTCCGAGAATTGTTGGTAACTGCACAGCTCACACACACACGCACGCGCAATCTGAAGAAATGCGGGGGCTTGACAGATAAGCCGTAGAAGAATGACGTCATCGAAACAGTGGCTTTAACTCAGAGAATATGGTTTTACCGATTTTCCAGCCGTTGCGATCATCGGAAAAGGGGCAGTGGTAGGGGTAGGACACCATCCACCATATATGTACACTGCACGGGAATTTTTGCGGCCTCTTTTTTTGCGGCTGTGGCAGGCACACACTCATGTACAAACGCTTGCCGAGATGACAGTCAGTCTCACTTGCATGGAACCAGGATGGGAAATTTTATTTTTGGAGGAGGAAACGAAGCAGCAGCAGACGACATTTAAATATACAATGCACACGCACGCACACAAGCGCACGCAGGCTCCGCGATGTACAGCTATTTGGCCCAAGTGTGCACTTGAAGTTTTCGACAGAGTTATTTTAAATCGCCACATACCGATGAACTTTCTTTTCTGCTGACGCTACTTCTAGGTTTGCCATTTCTTTTTCTCTTCTTTTTTTTGCGAAAAAGTCGAGGAGCCGCACACTCACACACATACACGGAGAGAGATACACGCACTGACTCATGCAGACGCAGAGGCATATTCATCCGGTGAATCCTCCGATCCTCTGATAAACTCACCTAATCAGTTGGTTGTTTTCCTTCGGCCGAGGGATAACTATATGGTTCCTGACTTTAAACAAAGAAATACTAATTCTATGACGACAGTCTTCTGCTAAACGAGCGAGCGCTAGGGATGTAAAATGTACACTGATGCATCGGCCGCCCAGCGCAGGTCCGCATGGGCTATCGATAGCCGCTAGAGATGGACGATAGCGCTCGGTGCAGAATTCAGCGATTTGTCAGTTATTTTTGAAAATGTTGATTAAATGTACGAGAGCTGGAAATTTACCAAACGAACATGAGTCGTTTTCAGAAAAGGTCCAATGTCTATTTATACTTAGCTTCACTTAAAGTGTAACAGTGGAATAGGCTATATAGGCGGATTTGTAAAATCATTGTTACTGGTTGTATTTAAAAAAACATTCTAAATAATAATAAAAGCAATAATTTGGCTTTCAACACCTAATGCCAACATCTACTGTTAATTTCAAAATATCATACTGTTTTTATTTTTCGTTTTCCGTATTTGTAAAATCGCTGAAACTTATGACATCAACATTAGTTCATTTGCACAGGAAATAAAAAGTAGATTAGCAAATTAAAAATTGGTTCATAAGCTTAAAACGATTTAACACGTCCGGTACCTAATGAACACTCAATTGTACATAACATAGTTAATGATTGTCTTAACGCTAATAAATGCAATAGTTTCAAAATCAAGGCTGGCATTAAATGCCTGTAAATGCTCTCCGACTACATTTCTCTAGCATGCAAATTGAATTTACATGCGGAAGACTCCAAACTTGGTACTTTGACCGGCGTTGTTCAAGGCTGCTTTCAGGCTGAGGCCGAGGATCTGACGGGTGTTGGCCGGATCAATGATGCCGTCGTCCCACAGACGAGCCGTACTGTAGTAGGGCGAGCCCTCCGCTTCGAACATTTCCACAATGGGAGCCTTCAACTTTTGGGCTTCCTCCTCGCTGAACTCCTTGCCTGCTCGCTTGCGTTGATCTTCGGTGATCTGAGCCATAACATTGGCTGCCTGAGTTCCGCCCATCACGGAGATGCGAGAATTTGGCCACATGTATAGGAAACGAGGCGAATAGGCCCTACCACACATGCCGTAATTGCCCGCTCCGTAGGATCCCCCAATTATCACCGTGAATTTGGGAACATTAGCGCAGGCGACTGCAGTGACCATCTTAGCTCCGTTTTTGGCAATACCATGGGCTTCTGCATCGCGCCCCACCATGAAACCTAAATAGATCGATAGTCCGGTTAGAAAAGACGTCTAGCCACATTACATATCAACTCACCAGTAATGTTTTGCAGGAAAACGAGCGGTATCTTGCGCTGTGCGCACAACTGAATGAAGTGGGCGCCTTTAAGTGCGCTCTCCGAGAAAAGGACTCCATTGTTTCCGACTATTCCGACTGTGTGACCATATAGCTTGGCAAATCCGCACACCAAGGTCTCACCATATAGCTTCTTAAACTCTGTAAAGCGGCTTCCGTCGACGATGCGCGCAATCACGTCGCGGACGTCAAAGCTTTTGGTTAGATTAGGACCCACGATGCCGTACAGCTCTCGTGCGTCGTAGCGCGGTTCTTCTATGGCAGACGGCGATGTAGCATTCTGGAAATTGGCTTGACTTGAGTGCATCAGATGATCGTTATACGAATTTGTGGCGGGTAAGTTCAAGTTGCTCACAATCTGCCGGGCTAGATACAAGGCGTGTTCGTCGTCCACGGCATAGTGGTCGGTGACCCCAGAAATCTTGCAGTGCAGGTCTGCTCCTCCCAGATCTTCTGCAGACACCTCCTCTCCAGTAGCCGCCTTCACCAGCGGCGGACCTGCTAGAAATATGGTTCCCTGCTTCTTAACAATGATGCTTTCATCGGCCATTGCTGGTACGTAAGCTCCTCCGGCCGTGCAGCTGCCCATAACTACGGCGATCTGAGGAATTCCCTGGGCCGACATGTTCGCCTGGTTATAGAAGATGCGTCCGAAGTGCAATTTGTCTGGAAAGACATCCGCCTGGCGCGGCAGGTTGGCGCCACCCGAGTCCACAAGATAAATGCAAGGCAAGTGGTTTTCTTGAGCAATCTCTTGGGCGCGCAAATGCTTCTTAACGGTAATGGGATAGTAGCTTCCACCTTTCACAGTGGCGTCGTTGGCCACAACCAAACATTCGGTTCTATAATAAGAATTTCGTATTATTTCTGATAATTTTAAACTATTTCGTACATAATGTATGAGTACCTATTTTTCAAATTCATTTGCACAAACTAGGGATCTCGACTCGGCTAGTGATCCCGATTTATTAATTTCAATGACCTATTATATCCTTTTACTGTACGTGTAAAAGGTATTAAAAACTCTTGTGGCTAATGGGAGGTTATGGCTATATTATGGCTTTTGGATTCTGCAGACTAGACGTACTATGTGTGCGTTAAAAGTTATGATGTGAAACTTTGATCAACTTAGATTTAGTAGACCTACCCACAAATGCGTCCCACTCCAGTGACGATTCCCCCAGAATTGACCTTCTCTTCGCCGTATAACTCGTGTCCGGCCAAAGCACTGAGTTCCAGGAATGGCGATCCTTTATCCAGGAGCAGGTTAATGCGCTCCCTGGCCAGGAGTTTTCCTCGCGAGGTGTGTCGTTCTATGGCCTTTTGGCCGCCACCATTAAGCACCTGGCTGGTGAAGTTCCGCAGCTCGCTTACCAACCTGGCCATCTCGCTGGCATTTTCCTAGACAGTCATTGACTTAAGCAGGTGGGTAAACATAAATACAGCCTGTTTATATGCACCTTGTACTCGGCGGACTGCTTGTCTACCTCGCTGGGCAGGATGTTGGCCTCTCCCACGTGGAGCAGTCGCACCTGACTGCGCATAACTCTCGAGCAGCTCCTGAACATTCCATTAAGCCGAATCATTTTGTGGGGGAGGGATTTAATAAAAACTAAATGCGAAAATCTACACGCTATTGGAGGCGAAAGTTACGTCAGTTGTGGGCAGGCGGACTGATAACGATAACAGCAACAGCTGATCGATCGCTATAGAGTGAACTATCGATTACGCAGAGCAAACAAAGATAAGAGGCGATGCACATAGAGAAAAAATTAGTAATTCTCTATGATGTAGTTTTCAAAATTACACTGAAAACGCTTTAGAAATATTAGCATCTGGAGTGATATCTGTCCAATCACCAACAAAATTATAACCATTTTCTAGCATTCACAGCTATAGAATTGCAATTGGTATATACCAGTAAGACAAAACAAAATCTTTATTATAGTTTGCTAACATTTTTTAATTGCAACACTCTTGCTGAGACCGCCTTAGGAATTGAACTTGAGACTACAATAGGTGCACTAATTTTATGCCTAAAGTTCTATGAACTTTCATGCGAATAATTCCATTGCACAATTTGCATTAAAATGATTTGTGATTGTGCAGGTCGCTCTAGAAGGTAGGTAAATACTAATTTATATTGGTTTACGTAGTCGTAAGTGGGCTTGTTAACGCAGCTAAACAATCACTTGACAAGCATAAACATTGGCTCGCTTAAATTTATTCACTTAACTAATTTAAAGTGTAGTGTTAGATTTCTTTTAAAGCGTTTCGAAAAAGTTGTACTACAAAATATGACGGGTCTGCGCCATGCATCTGTTACTTGATCTTGATTTTATGCAACTTCAACTTGAAGCCTAAAACTTCGCTAAGCACGCCCGATAGGGCCGAGAGGATGACCACCTTGATGGTTGTGAATAGATATGGATTGGCACTTAGGCCAGAGATCTTGAATGGCGTTTCGAGTTCCTTTAGCAGATCGGCGGCCAGCTTAAGCACGCTGTTCGACACCATCAGCTCCTCCTTTTTCTTCGGCTTTCGCTCAATCTGCAGATATAAGTTTATTTGCTCCGTAATCAGCACAGACACACTTCGGTACTTGTGCTGTATCTTCTGCCCTAGGGTCATGTAGCGCAGTAGAAAGATCCCGATCGTTATGGACCAGATTAGCGCCTCCAAAGTAAGGTGTGTATGCAGATGGACCGAATCCTTTAGCCACTCGACGCTAAGGAAAGCCAGCAATAGGAGGGTTACTATGAATGCGGCGGAAACGATGATATCCACCGATCGCTGGGGCCCGCGTTTCTATGGGTTATTGATATGTATTATATATACTCTGTTCAAGAAATACGTGGTTTTTGTGCATTTACCTTTAAATATGACCTCACGCTCAGCCAGGTCTTGATGTTACGCACCTTATTCAAACGAAAGTGGGGAAGATTTGACTTTCTAGCCCTACGTGAAGAAGTGAGGTGGGAGAAGAGTTTGGCGTAAAGAAAGCGTTGTTTGAAGGTGCGTTCTGCAACGGCGAATATAATGAACAGTATAAGGGTCAGGCAAAGGCGTTGGACAAAGCCCAGAGCCAATACAGTGCGCTCCCACTGGGTGTCGCCGAAGGCAAAGCCCAGAAGGGTGAAAAACGATGCCGATGACTTCTCCCACAGAAGCTGCGGCATATTAAAGTAGCTTATCTCACTGGCCTTCTCTGCATCGCTCCCGAGTGTGACCTGAGTACATTGAAAAAGTAATAAGTAATCTACCATCAAAACCTGGGCGGTAACATACCTCGCAGAGTCGGCAGAAGATGGGAATCAATGTGAGCAGGAAGGAGAAGACCACGCCTATGTAGATGTAGTCGTTGGCTTCGCCCATTGAGTCGACGCGCTCGATTATGCAAGACGCGATCTCCAGCACGGAAAGCTGCGCCTTTTTTGCATCTCGCTGGTCCCAAATTGTACAGCTAACTTTATGTATTCAATAATATTGTGTGAATAAAGATGCAAGAAAGTTTAATCTTACGATGTAAACGGTAATACTTACTACGGTCTAGGCTGCTATGTGGATTTAGTATAGTAGTAGGGGTGATATCCAGCTCTCCAGGATCTTCGTCGCTACAGGCCGTGTGCTTTAAACCACCGTCAGAGTGATCCAGATCAGAGGTGTAACTGCAGTCTTCGCTATTTGTCGTCACCCCCATCCAGTCGGTGGCAGAGGTGGTGCACTCTTGGTTACAGGCAGAGGCGGGACTGGACATAAAGTCGGCATCATCGCACTCATCCGACTCGGCGCAACTCGTTGAGGATTCATTCCCGCGCGACTGGCTTTTCTTTTCGGTTGGAGAAGCACTGGCGGTCGCGCCGTTTGCTGTGTTTAATCGCAGACGCAGCTGATTGGTCTGGACGGGAACTGGTGGAGTAGCAACAGCCACCGCGTTTGGCAGAGGCGAATGGTTGTTGTCCTCTCCACTAGAGCTCTTTCCATTCAGACTCTCGAAGCCATCGTCCTCCCCTATGCTCCGGCGAGACTGGTAGGCTGGCTTGACCGAACACGCACTTTCTTCATCCGCCTTGGTACCCTCTTCTGCAACCTTTTTGCTAGAGGATGGCTCTTCACCGAGCTCGTAGGTAGCGTAGATCTGAATTGGCGTGTGCCAGTTGACGTTGCGTTTTTTGGGGCTTTCAGGAGCTGATCCCCCTTCCTTTCTGCTGAGATCGTAGCGTGTGTCTGCCAGGGGTTGCGGTAGCGGGCTGATTGCAGTCCTGGTCAAATAGGTCTCCTCGTTGCTGCTTCGCCTGATAACAGAGGGCGAAGGCGTAGTCGGCATGATGGGATCTGACATCGTGGGACAGGTAACATTGGGTGAAGGCGAGGGTGTGACCGGTCTGGGAAGCACTTCGATGGGGGCGGTTGCTGTTCTTCTATTTGGAAGTGATATGTTACTGCTGGCCTGGGACAGGTCAACTTCCACTTGCCGAACTCTAAAAAAAGAATTTAATGTTTGTTTTTCAAAAGAGCTTTGTTCTTACCGCACAAACTTCTTGCGGCGTCGCACCCGGTGCTCCCGGGTTGCAGCCTTGTCGCTTAAGCAGCTTACAGATATGCGACGCAGCTTGTTCTTGCTACTTCCGCCAGAGCCGCTCGTGGCGGTGTTGGTGGCTACAATCTGCGAGTGGATAAGACTGATCAGCAGGCTTAGGGCGCAAGGTATAAGCAGGGCGCTGAGGAGGTCGGCATGTTCCTCGTACTCCTTATCTGCATCCTTATCAGAGATATCTCCATCTGCCTCTGTCTGAAGCAGTGTTCCATTTGACTGCTTTTCATAGACAAGGGGCACTATACGACTGCTGTGGAGAACGTAGATAGCCCAGTTGGACAATTGTGTGAGGTAGAGGACCAGGATGAAGCCGAATGCGTTGGGCGTGGTCTGCTTGACCCACCACTGGGCATAAAGGGGCAGCAGTACATAGCGCAGAATGGCTAGGCGTATCACGGTAAGTAGCGACTGCTTGGGCTTGGCCTTGGGGAAGGTGGAACCTAAAAAAAACGGTTTAATTGTTGGGACCATTTAGGGTGTCGGGTAAAACTTGCCTCGCACCAAGTCCACATCGATTAGATCCGTCTTTAGCTTTGTGTTTTTTAAATTGACATTATTAAAGCCATCCAAGATCTTCTGTTCGACGGTCTTTTCCCATTCTTGCTTGTCATAGGTGCCGATTCTCTTCTGGTACCTACAAAAATGCAAAAGCGAAGAATTAAATAGTCCGGAGAGTAATGGAGCATTATTCGCTTACCATGCAACTATTTCATCCAATTTCATAGTAATAATCACATAAAAGCCCTCGAAGTGTCGTGCAGCCTGCGAACGAACAATGAAATCTTCAATTAGGTCTTACAGCTGCGCCGCGAAAGCCTCTAATTTACATCGGCCTGCGATAGCGAGGTGTCCGCTATCCGGATATAACTGGGGAGTAAGCCCCACCAAACCCACGTCGTCAGTTCGCGGATGGGATTTTGCCCCACATACTACACAGTCGGCGTCGAACAGCTGCTGTGCATAACGGGTTTTGCAGGCAGCAGGCCGATATCAGCCGATATCAGCTGATGACTTTCACCTTCGCCTTGCCACAGCCACGGTCCCGCACCCTGGCAAGTCTACGCCCATAGCGCGAAAGAACTGCCTCAGTATGAAGGGCCCCTTTGCCTTACCCTTATATGCCTCGACCGCCTCAAAAACCTAGAAAAGCGGACGGCAATCGGACGAACAGCTGTTTATCGGGTGGGTGGGCGTCAATGTTTATGCACACACATGCGGAAGGGGCGCAGGTATACACACAAGCGCAGGCAATTGGATTTGGTATGCGGCCCCTTCTGCAATGCTGGGTTCAAGGTGAATTGGCCACAGCACCCGCATTGTGGCCCAATCGCGGAAGCACCCGTGGGAAAAGTGGTTTTTATTCATGGATGGCGGGGTTACCTTTATTTAAACCGCGTCAAAGATTAATTTTTTTCCACCCAGGCGCGAGTTTCTTCCGTTTCCGCTGAATGCATCGATTCCTCGGTCACTTCTCTGGAAACTGTGGACACCGTCGGGTATCTGATAATTTTGAATGCACTACACACGCCGTAAAAGCGTTTGCATTTGCATTGGGGCCGAAAATATTTGGTGCGCGACAGAACAAGCGTACCGTTCCTAACGAAAAACTAAAGTGTGTGCTCACATATTCGTAAATCTCGCTCGACTGCATATTATCGATAGGTACTGTCTGGATTGTCAGCTGGCCGATGACAGCTATCGATAACAATTCAAATCCAATTGGCGGTGATATTGTTTTTAAAAATTAAGAATCCATATTTGTCCCACAAAAGGGACAAAAAAAGTTGTTATAAAAGATTGCTACGGCCATTTTATACATACAAAAAAGTTGTCACCGCAAAAATATATAAGAGTGATCTGAGTAACGATCTGAGAGTTTTGTCTTATTAAGATTTAATGTATTAATACGAACACTTAGTTATTATTGCTGAAACTAAAAACAATGGGTTTAATTGGCTTTGGATGATTGATTTAGAAAGATTTAGTTACTAATAATATTTTGTCTATAACTAATAAAACAACTTAATATTAAATAAATAAATAAGTGAAAACAATTGACCGCTTTAGATAAAAACGAATTGTAAGTTTATTGTTTAAATACTAAATGACCCTCTTATTTTTTTTTTTTTAGAAAAAGAAACGTCAATATAGATTTCTACATTTGACCCCTAAAATCCCTTTTTTTATTAAAGAACAGAGACTTGTAAAGATTGTAAAAAGACCTGCGTATTACAGGGCATCGAAAGGAATTAATTTCATAATTTCAACAATTGGAATAAAAAAAAGAAATGCAAGCGATATACAATTGAATTATGAATGAATTAAATATTTAGTTCAAATCAACAAACATCAATGTTAACTTGTAGACGTGGAAATACGAATATTAGAAATTCTGGATCTACGCACAAGACAACAGTAAAAGTTAAATCTTTTGTGATTCAGTGACAAAAAATTTCAGCGCGCAGCTTATTATTAAGTTGTTTTACCAACGGCAGAATTGTATCACGTGCATCTCCCATCCCAAACAAAATGATGCGGATTGTAGCGCTTCAAGAAACCGATTCTCCAAGTTTGTTTTCATAGGACCATTCGCAGTCTGTTGCTTGTTTGCACCGAGTGCATAAACAGAGAACTGCAATCGGAAAGGGAAACTCTCGCGCTTCGGAATTTCACCACACTCCTCCCACGTCTCACATATTTAATTTTATCTTATTTTTTATAACATAGGCCCGATTGGCGCTCCTTCGCTCGCCGCGTAAGCTTTTCGGGGGAGCGGAAAAGCAGCGGAAAAGCACGAAGACCACGATCCCGATCCCCATCCCCATCCCGAAAGCTCGGACAAGGCCCCTTGAATGGCACCGAGATTCCACCAAAATACTTTCAGTTGCGAGCGGACCTCTGCACGGAGTGGAACAAAATCTGAAGAGCAAACAGTACAGTCCGCGGAAAACGTTCAATTAATAGAAGCAAGAAGCCACATATATAATCTAATTATTCTCGTATATACCCCACATATATATCGCCTGAGCATATACGAGCACCGTATACATATATGTATCAGTGAACAAAATGTTGTTATACATAAAATAAATTGCGAAAGAAGAAACACCATTATCAACTAAAAATAGTGCCCGATTCTCAAAGGAATACAAATTTTAATAACGAAGACCCGAAACGACAATAACGAATCAATTATACAATTGTAACACTATAAACTGTAGAACACACCAAAACGAGCAGGCACGCGCACGCATGTTCGCGTTAAGGTCCTAAAGAACATCACAACCGTAACCACCAATCGCAGGATGACTATCACCCGCCTCAAGACTCTCTCGCTGCTCGTGTGTGCTCTGCTGGCCCTGAGTTTTCCCGGATATGTGAGTGGCGCAGCAGGCAACAGCAAGAAGGGCTCGCAGCCAGTGGCGCCTCCGGAACCGGAGGCCGTCATCGAGGAGGTCAATGCCAAGCAGCTGGAGAAGCTCCTGGCCGACAAGGATTACGTCGCCGTCTTTTGGTGTAAGTGGATGGGGTGTGCCCATGCTCCGGGGGGCATCGTCCGTCCGGGCACCGCTCACTTGTTGCCAGACCGGACCGGACCGGACTCGAAATAGTAACAGAAGCCATATTATATAAATTTTCGCTAGTGAAAATTCTAAAAATTCACATACAAATGAAAATATGTGAAAAATTCGTTGCTCGAAATGTCCGCGATTTTCATTCGGTTAATTTTTTTTTCTATTTCTTTATTTCCTCCCCGAGTGCCAGTAGTCTGTGCTGCCTTCCCTTTTCGATATATTTTTCATTTCTGCGCTATCTTTGCGATCTGTTTATGAGTAGAGAAATCTCTCTGGCTGTGAGAAATCCTCGTTGTCGTTGTCGTTGCCGTCGTCTTTGTAGCTCTTTATATTTTCGGTTTTTTAGTCTATTTGGGCGCAAAATTTTGGCACAAAATGTACCTCGCAAGCAGACTTTCATTTCCTTCCAGTTGGCAGCAGATTTTCTGCCCTTTTACATTTATTTTCAATCAACTCAGCCAATTGCTCACATTGGTCACCTATCTTTGGGTTACATAAAAATGGTTCCCGTTCGAGTTAAACATTGGCTTATTTATAAAACTCTTGGTAAATATCTTAAATCAGCTTACAAATAGATTTGGCCTTAATGCGCTGCTCCCCAATGTCAAAGTTAATAAGCACGAAAGTGGTCTTCGGATTGTAATATTCTATTTTATATACCTCCCGATGTGTTTCATTAGCATTGGCGGCAATTCCAAAAATAATCGTTGACAATGAAAATATTTTAAGTCCAAAAGCCTCAGGTCCAATGACGCTGGCTGACCATCTAGATAATCATGGAAAATCTACGCAAATTGCATGGTTTTGGCCATCACATCACAGATAGCTCAATATGTAAACGAGATCTATCGATAAGCTAAAGGTGTTTATTGTTTCAACTAAACGTTATTTATGTTGATTTTGATTTTAAATCAAAAATCCTGCAGTGGATTTTCCTGTATACACAGGAAACATCTTAGTGTTGGAGCTCGTAAATAAAAACATTAGGTGCCGATAGGAGGGGGCAGATTCAACCAACTCGCGATTACTTTCCAAGCTGTGAAAATTTATTTTGAACAGATTGCCAAACAATTGAAATGGCTGTTTACTCGGCGATATATTAATGATTTCGATTTTGCACTCTGGTCTGCCGTTTAACCAACCTGAACGTTTGTAGAGACATGGGCCAACGGTGGTCTTTTGTGTGCTGCAATTCATTTCCCTAATAGTGAGTGGCCGCATGAATTTTATGAATTAATTTAGAAATTTCAGCATATTTGTTGGCAGTTGCTGCCGCATTAATAGCACAGAATTGCCCTGGCGCTGCTGTCATTTCACTCATTCATTCAGGCTTATTTTCAACTGAACGGTCTGATGATGCATCCTGCATCTACTATACGAATGAATAATCTTTGCGGCATTTAGCTCCACTTTGGCCAGGCCTTTGGGTTTTCAATTCGAATGCGAATTTAGTTATCGCTGCTGGTATCAATAGTCGATCTTGGGTACTAACATGCTCGGTTTCTACGATTTCAGATGCGCGAAGCTGCGTGACCTGTGATAAGGTCTTAGCGGAGCTCGAAAAAATCGACGATGACACCGACTCCTTTGGTGTGGACTTTGTAAAAATCAACGACAAACGACTTGCCAAGCAGTATGGCATCAAGAACTTCCCCGCCCTCACCTACTTTAGGTAGGTACCCCCCCATTAGGCATCAGATACAAGACCTAATCGAATACAAATCCCGAAAACCGCAGGGAGAAGGAGCCCATCATATATGATGGCGATCTTATGGACGAGGAAGGAGTGCTCGATTTCCTCACCTCCTTGGAGGCCATGGACTTGCCCGATCGCATCGAGGAGGTCAATGCCAAGATATTGCAGAAGATTATCGAGGACACCGACTTTGTAGCCGTTCTATTCTGTAAGTGTGAATGACTTAACCATAGCACATAGTTCTTCAAACGTTTAGCATTCCGGAAACTCCTATGTTGGAGACTTTAATTGATAATGTTCTTTTTCAAAGCAGTTGCAGTTTTTAGCGAACACAAACAGTTTAGCTCTCTTGTGACTAAAAATCATACAGCTAGGTATAGACTACTATCAAATGTACCTATTCTGTATATTCCATTAATCAATATATTATGCGTATGTCTGTACTCTCTCTCTATAAATACGTATACTATTTGTGACTAACCATAGCAAAGTGGCAGCATACTTAACATTTAATATACTCTCTATATAATAATAATATCTCTTTCGGCGGTGTTTCGAACCCTTGAGCCAAAGTACAAAAGGACAATTTATCAATCCAATATCTATTTTATCAAACGACTTCAGGTCCAGATCATGAAACATGCCCGCCCAGGGTTATGGGTAAGTTGAAAGATACTGGGAACCTTCTATCTTGCTCCTTATAATTACCTACTTCGAAACTTCGTTTCCCCCATATTAATTTCTGTTTTACCCTACTCCACCGTAATTTTCCTGATTCCAGTAATACCAAAGTTGACTTGAAAAGATTATTTCGCAATGCCCACTATTCGACATGTAAATATGTAATTTATAATTGGCTGTATAACCCAATTAACCGAACAATTCAGTGTGTTTGTGCTTGCTAAGATGAAACGCTTGGGAGATTCAAGTTGATATTGCTCGGAACCAACTAATTTTTTTTTTAACCTTAACTGAGAAATCTTTAATATCTCCGGCAGCCAATTTAACGTCGATGCCCCGGGTAAAGGACACATTCTAAAATAGACCCAATCACCACTGTAGTAATTCTCAGTAATCTTTTAGAAAAACAAGATATCTCATTTTAGCGTTTGCTATCGACCAAGGGAGACACACATATTACGTATACGTATAATAATAAACATTACAACAGAATCAATGCAGATGAATGTCTGGGCTCGGCGCCAGATTATGTTTTTGTCGGCACGACTCTTCTCCTTCTTCCCCCCAAATCACAACCCAATCCCAAATCCTGTGATTTGGACAATCCGGCGGCTAGCTGAATGGAAATTCGGGATTCGCACTAAGCTATTTAAGTTGGATCAGTTTAGAAATCGTAATCTGACAGAATCTCCTCAGAGACGATATCCGAGTGTAGGGTGGCCTTGCGTGAATTATGGAGAAAGGCAGGAATTTACCTATAGAATTTAAGCTTATAAATTCAATACTTGCAGATGTGGTATATATACCACGTACATAGACACACGGTGATGTCTTAGCCAACAACAAAGTATTCGTGGCCATCCGTCTCTTTCCGACACAGCCACCTACAATTTTAGTGTTAAAAATAGAAAACTCAAGCAGTTGGTGGGCCAACAAAATGATTTTTCGCTGCTCTTGCTGCTGCTGCTGCTGTTATTTTTGCTTAATTCTGAAACAACTAACTATAGCCACACTCACATGGCAAGTGTGTGAATTCAGAAGAACATTTGTGTAGCATCCGCTCACTATCCATAGGTATTTTTATCAAACGCAGACAGCATACACAAAAAAAACAAAAAACAAAACGCCTTTTCTAATGCATAGATGCGAAGAACAGCATGTAGGTGAGACAAGACAAGAAATCGTGGCCCATTGTGCCGCCCCTTCACAGCGCCCCTGACCATTCCCCCCTGCAATTGAGTTTGAATCCATCAGAGGTTGCAGACAGACAGCGCTTTTAATTGCTTTTGCATTCAGCAATACATCAGCATCAGCATGGCGCACACGAGCCGGCAGTGCATGGTTATGGGCAGATCTTCAGTTGTCGCAGCCAAATGCTGATTTACATAATATACGAATACCTATATTGCCGTCCTATACTGCAGCTCTATAACTGTGTGTGCCGCCCGGCTCTTCCCCGACTGACTTGCACTATTTATAGTTATTTTTAGTTAAGTGCAACATTGCCCATTTCTGCGGCAGGGCCATAAATTGGTCAGTGAGAAAGTTGGAGCCTCACAAACATGTCTGATTTTCTAGATTTATCACAAATACGTTTTTGCAAACATTTTGCATTGTGCAGTAAATTATGAAGAATTTTCGCGAGCGAGTGTGTGAGCGTTGGCCTTGTCACCTTGGCGACACCCACTCAAACAGCTGCTATGAATAAGTCGCGTTGATTGGGAAAATTAGAGACATATTTTTTGGTCGGGGTAATGGCTTTTGAAGGCGTGTCATTTTGGGCACTACCGCCAGCTAACTGCATTCGGAAAGGTGCGACTATAGGTTGCCATAAACATGTGGCCAGTCAACAGAAATAAATATTACGTATACGCAGCGTCCGCCAGAAAAGCGAAAGCTTGCTGAAAACACATTTACGATTGTGGCAAGCCCAACGCAATGAAATAGAGGGAAAATAAAGGCAATGAGAAAGCTTTTCGTCTTTCTTCAACCACGCTGATATGTATTTCCTCTACCAAGACAAGCACATTGCAACAGGTTGCACGCAGACCGACAGGGATGTTGTAAACAAATTGTGTAAATAAACGAATCGCCTCGCAGAGAATGGGTAACCGTGGAGTTATGTGGAATTCCATGGACCTTGCATGCACCCATCTATGTCTGAGATGGCTCCAGCATAACCCCCACTTACGGCCGCACGAAACATAATTCCTGAATGAATGTTCTTCCTTTCCGTGCATTATAATACCACCATACCAACACCAGACCCTACCCTGTTGTACTGTACTCCACTCCTTGCTTATCGAGACGTTTCCCCTCTGCCGGATGGCCCTAATTATGTATGTTTGCCTGATTCTATGAAACAATCCAACAAATCCGCCAACGCCAGACAAACAGCAATGCCGCAAGTGCGCCAAGGCCTTGCAGGAGCTGGAGAATATTGACGACGAAGCTGACCAGCTGGGCATCGGGTTTGTGAAGATACACGACGAGGCATTGGCCGACGAATACAATCTAGGCAACCTGCCAGCCTTGGTCTATTACCGCCACCAGACTCCAATCATATACGAAGGTACATACCTCCATCCCAAGCCACATTCTCTTGAATCCTGCACCACCACTCAAATCAAACTCAGAACAACAAATCAAACACATCAATCCTATGCTGAGCTCGGTATTCATTTCGCTAATATCGAACTGTGTCTCCAGGTGAACTTCAGCGAGAGGAGGACGTCTTGGAATGGTTGGTGCAGAATAAGTCGACGGGCGATGAGGATGATGTGATTGAAGACGTCACTTCGAAGACTCTGTCTACGCTGATCAGCAATATCGACAACCTGGTCGTGCTATTTTGTATGTAGATGAATGAGACTTTTAGCGAGACACGACTGCGATAATCGACTGACATTAATCTGCTGCAGATGATCATGGAAACGACGATTCGATGACCGTGTTGGAGGAGTTGGAGCAAATCGACGACGACTGCGACAAGCATGGCATTCAGTTTGTGAAAATCGATGATACGAAGGCTGCAGGCGATTACGGAATCGATTCGGTAGGAAGCCAGCGAGCTGGAGATTGATACGTCTTTGACACGAATAACATAATTCGATCTGCAGATTCCGGCCATTGTTTACTTTGAAAAAGAAATTCCGAATGTGTACGACGGCGATCTCATGGACGAGGAGCAGATTCTGAAATGGTTGTTGGGACAGTTGGAACGGGATGAGATCGAGGACGTCACCGACGAAATGCTCGATACAATGATCAAAGAAGGACGCGTCATTGCCGTGCTGTTCTGTAAATATTGAAACCCCGTTCCCCTCATTGCGCATAAGGTGGCGAACATATTTGCTCATAAGCTGTTTTCCAGACGACAACAACGACAAGAAGTCCCAGAAAGTACTCGAGGAGCTGGAAAACATTGACGACGAGTGCGACGCATTGGGCATTACATTCGTGAAGATCGACAATCCCGAGGAGGCCGTTGAATATGGCATCAATAAAGTTCCTAAACTGATATACTTTGAAAAAGGCATTCCAACTATTTACGAGGGCAATCTGGAGGACGAGGAGAAGCTTCTAAAATGGCTAACAGACCAAACGAGTTCCGATCAAATCGAGGACATCACCGACGAAATGTTGGATTTAATTATTGAGAAAATGCCCCATGTTGCTGTTCTTTTCTGTAAGTTATTTCAGGGACCTGCGACTTTGTGCCAGGACGCTTGCGCACTCCACTCCTTATCTCTGTTGATATTGTACAGTTGAATTGGTGTTGTACTTCTGGGGTGACTGCAATCGTAACATTAACCCTGCTTTTTAGTAGTAACTTTCAAAAGCGCTTAAAAACGTATTAATTTATAACTAAAAAATAACTAGTAGACCCTTTTTTGTAAGGGTTAATCTGGAAAACTGTTAGGAAAGTAGTGTAGATTGTAGGTTTTACGTTACAAGTTGAGCGAAACAAAAGTTTGTTTATCAGTTAATTGAATTGTCGCCAAAACGCTTCATATTAAATTAAATTAACACATGAAAACTTTTTGGCAGACGACAAAGACCAGAAAAAGTCACAGAAGATCCTCGCAGAACTGGAAAACATCGACGATGAGTGCGATCAGAACGATATTGCCTTTGTCAAGATCGATGATGACAAGGAGGCAAAAGAATGGGGTATCGATGAGATACCATCGATTGTACTCTTTGAACGTGGAATTCCACACATCTACGAGGGTGATCTGATGAAAGAAGATGAGCTGCTTGGCTGGTTGGTGCACCAGAAGCGCTATTCCGAAATTCCCGAGGTCACCGATGAGATGAAGGACAAGTTGGTCGAGAACACCGAGCACTTAGCGGTTATATTCTGTGAGTAGCCCACACCGATAAAGTACATATGTTTATAGCAATAGTAATCATTAACATTCGCCCACAGACGACAAGGACGATAAGCAGGATATGCGCATCCTAAACGAACTGGAGAACATCGATGATGAACTGGAGAAGGAGGGGATTGTCATCGTACGCATTGATAACGCTGCTGAAGCCAAGG
The DNA here is from genome assembly GCF_016746245.2 of Drosophila santomea. Classification (NCBI taxonomy): domain Eukaryota; kingdom Metazoa; phylum Arthropoda; class Insecta; order Diptera; family Drosophilidae; genus Drosophila; species Drosophila santomea. The sequence goes on along the minus strand of NC_053016.2, from coordinate 15,556,596 downwards.
AATACGGTCTCGATCATTTGCCGGCTCTTATCTACTTCGAAAACAAGATCCCGGCTCTTTATGAAGGCGATCTGATGAACGAGGATGAGGTGCTCGAGTGGCTTCTTGTCCAGAAAAAGACAGCTACTATCGAGGAGGTTACCGATGAGATCCTAGTCAATCTGATCAACGAACACGAGTATGTCGTCGTCTTCTTCACGGGTCCCTGCGAACCCGGAGAGACCTGTGAGCACACTCTCAACGCCCTGGAAAGCATCGACGATGAATTGGATGAAGCTGGCATCATTTTTGTTACCACTGAGGATACCGGAATCGCTAAGAAATACAATGTCAAGACCTATCCACGCCTGGTGTTCTTTAGAAACCGTGATCCACTCCATTTCACCGGAGATCTAGACGACGAGGACGAGGTGTTGGCCTGGATAACTGACGACGAGACCCTTGAAATTCCCGGAAAAATTGAGGAGGTCAATGTGAAGATGTTGGATAAGATCTTGGCTGAGAACGATCACGTAGTCGTATTCTTCTGTAAGACAACTTAAAAATGAATGTTGTATTGTCCTTAAACTATTTTTCTGCAGACGCTGAGGGCGATAAAAAAGCACAGAAGATCCTTAACGAGCTGGAGAACATCGATGACGAATGCGAGGAAAAAGACATTGACTTTGTAAAGACATCCGACGATGATATTGATAAGGAGTACGACCTGCCCGGTCTGCCGGCACTTGCATTTTATAGACATAAGTTTAGAACAATTTACACCGGTAAGATCTGATGCATTCATGATGGAGACAATTTATACCAAGATGTATATTTTGAATATATGTTTTAAGGTGACCTGATGAAGGAAGAGGAAATTCTTGAGTGGGTTATTGATTTGCACGAGTCTACAGCTGATGTCATTGAATCTGTCGATCGTAAAACCCTGCAAGTTCTGATCAACGATGTTGAGCACCTGGCTGTGTTCTTCTGTAAGTTTATTATTCATTAATCTGAATCGAATGTTCGATTGACATTAGTTGTTTGAACAACAACAGATGACGATGAATGCGAATCGTGTTCTGACATCTTGGAGGAGTTGGAGAACATCGACGATGACACCGACAAACACGGAATACAATTTGTCAAGTCCAATGATGTTAAGCTGGCTCATGAAATTGGCATTTTTGCATTTCCAGCTTTGGTCTACTACGAGACCGGCGTCCCGATTATGTATGATGGTAGGTTGCTGGTCTTTTCTATATTAGTGCACCGGAACTAACAGTCTTTTTTTCCTCAGGTAATCTCAAAAATGAAAATCGTGTGCTGCAGTGGTTAGTCAATCAAAAGAGTAAGCGTCCTTTTTTTAAACGTGTTTATGCTTTATAACACACGCTCATAAGCCAAACTTTTGACACAAAGTCATTTAACACTAAAAAGATTTCCATAAATCTTAAAAAACTACAAAACCAATATCATGAACCCGTTTCTTGCTTAAATTAAAAGTACAAAACGTAATGATAATTTCTTATATAGGCAATGATGACGGCGACAGTAATGAAAAAATTGTTAAATTGCGCTATCCCAAAGAAAGCGATGAGGATAAACGAGAAAGATTAAAGCGTCTGCAGAATTCGATTCGCAATGAAAGATTACATAAGAAAAGACGGGACACTGATGACGATGAAAATGGGGATAACGAAGATGAAACGGGGGAGAAAGGTACTAAAAGGGCTGACGAAGACGAGGATGATGAAGATGATGAAAATGGGGACGACGGGGATGACGAAGATAATAATAATGGGGACGAAGAGGATGACGAAGAAGAAGATGATAATGGGAACGACGAAGACGATAATGAAGATGACAATAACGACGACGAGAATGACGAAGAGGAAGATGAAGAAGAAGATAACGATGACGACGAGGATGACGGGGAAGATGACAATGAGGACGAAGATGACGAAGACGATAATAATGATGACGACAAGGACGAGGATGACGCAGAAGATAATAATGATGACGACGAGGATGACGAAGAAGATAATAATAAGGACGACGATGATGACGAAGAAGATAATAATAAAGACGACGACGATGACGAAGAAGATAATAATAAGGACGACGACGATGAAGAAGAACATAATAATAAGAACGACGACGATGAAGAAGAAGATAATAATGAGGACGACGACGAAAACGAAGAAGAAGATAATAATAAGGACGACGACGATGACAATGACGAAGGGGATAATGATGGAGATGACGAGGACGACGAAGAGAACGATGAAGATGAGGATGACAAGGAAGAAGATGAGGACGACAATGACAAAGACGATAACAAGGGAGAGAATGATGAGGACGAGGATGACGGGGACGAAGACGACGATGACGATGAGGATGACGATGACAAAACAGACAATGAGAACGAGGACGATAACGAGGACGGGGACGCAACAGGGGAGGACGATAATGAGAACGACGAAGAAGATATTAAGAGTAAACCAAAATATAGGCATACGGCCAAAGGTAGAACGATACACCGCCTTGCTGACCTTTGCTCAGGTCGGCTTATAGATGAAATAGGTAATACCTGAATGTGAGTTGCCATTGACGCACTAACTGAAGTTGTTCAATGTTTTGCCCTATCCGACCTTAATTCCCTTCCCGATTTCACCCCATCGGAGAACACATCCTTGTACACTGTACTATGCCAAAGAAAACTCTGTAACTTTGACTAAAGTTATTTTCATTGTCTATCTACAGACTTGGGGAAGAGGAATTCAAATAAAAAAGCATTTAACCAAGGTAACCACTCTACAATCACGAGACTTTTTTGTCTATGCTGTGCGCATTGCTTTTGTGCTAAAGCAACTATCATGTGAGGCACTATCTTAATTGGGAATACAGTCTAGTCAAAATAGCTACCCACATTCGTATATTTTTGATCCTCTGAAATTAGAATCTTTTTACACCTACATCCGCAGCTTTATCCACTTTCTAAGTCAATTGTCTTTGTTACTGCAAGGCCATAAAGAATATTTAATCATACATAGCTGACACAATGTTTGAAATTATTTAAGCCAGGAAACTTTTTTTATTTAAAAACGTAACTATTTTGATAATGATACAACAATTGTGTTAATACCTAATTTGTTCAATTTATAATTTACTTTCTCATAATACTTTAAGAAATCGACATGTTTGTTTTTATATTAATGTTATATTAATTTATAACGATCCTGCTGTTCCATAGACAATATTTAAGCATATAAACAAAAACAACTAAGAGTTCGATCAAGTGAGTCGCAGTGAGTTCACTGATACTCAGTCGAAAACGAAATGTACAACGTGGGCTTAACTCGATATTTGATATGTTTATAAATTAGAATCAAAATCCGAAACTTGTACAGTCAGCATCAAAAGCATTTTGTCAGTTAGTAGTTTTGCAATAGAATTTTAAATTATATTATATAACAATTTCAAATCTCTTCCACTCATAAAGCACGCTTTTACTCTAAAACAAGGAATCTTTCAAGTCTGAATTTAATGAAAATCAATTCGAAAATCGTACTAACTGCTCTTTTTCTTTCTCTGTGGTAATATCGGAGGTGTTAAGAAAAGTGTAAGAAGCCAGTTTGCGACTTTGAACCTTAGTTCTAGCCTACAATGATGCACTTTTGTTAAAACCTCTTTAACTTATCGTAACGAACCTTCTGTTGATAGAGAACCAAAAATAAACAATAAATTTTTAAATTAAACAATCTGACAAAATGTTTTTGTTTGTTTGCTTACACAGATGACGAATGTTTCTATGTTGGATTGGGCCATGACGGCCATTCAGCTAAGCGCGGCAACAATTTCGTGCCCAACGATTATAAACCATTCCAATGCTGTCCAACCAAATTGGAGAAGTCAACGAAAGTTCCTAAAATGACGGCCCAGCGAATCGGGCACAGCGAAGGCGATCAGGGCAAGCGTCCAAGCGGCGGCAACTTCCAGTTCGCCGGCCAGGCGTCCAGCAAATCGGCAACAAAGCCGGCGGCCACCAAGAAGCAGGCCAAGCTCTCCAAGGACACCAAGGACACCGATGACGACGATGAGGACGACGAGGACAAGCCCCTGGTCAAGGTTTCCTATGCCAACAAGCGCTCGGGAGGAAGCAACAAGCCGCAGGCTGGCAAGAAGACAGTAGCCAAGGATAACGACGATCAGTCTCAGGAGGTGGAGAAGGTATCTAAGCAGAAGTCGTCAAAGAAGTCCGGCAAGCTGAATGTCAAATCCGGTACGTAGTCGTTGGACCATTGGACCAGACACCGTAGTCATTTAGCACTAGAAACAATCTGAGACAAAATCCATTTAACGTCAAGCTCATTGTCCTGAATCCCTGATCACTTTGCTCTAGTTGTGCCCATACTCAGACACATACAGACACACGCACAATTTGGTCGTTACCTTATTTGTTTATTTCTCTTCTCTTTTCTTTCTCTTGTGTCTTGCAGGCATAAATTTTTTCCAAAATCGACTAAAAAATTTGTATGATATCATTTTTCAGGATATCTCTCTGTGGGAGTAAGGCAACAGTTTAACTGAATGTGAATAACCACAGACAGTTAAATAGTGATTGTATGATTGAATAATATGCCATACTAAAGTAGCACGTATACGCACTGTTGCCAACTGATAGGACAATTATCAAACCAGAACCAAACCCAAAACCAAAACCAAATACAAACTCAATCCTGAATATAGCCACGAAAAGAACCTTCAATGACAGGTTTCTATAACTAAATGTACATCATCTATGTGTGAATGCAAGAAACAAGTAACTAACTCTGAACAATCTGGCACAATAGCATTGATCAAAATACCCACCCATCTTATGTGCCAGATCAGATCTTACTTAGATCACACTTTTAAGAAGATCCACGAGTAGCAGCATTACACGAAACCCGAAATAACAAAAAAAAAAATGATCAAGAAAACCTACTAACTGAAACTTTGTTGATATTTTCGCTTTAACTTTTTTCAAGAGGTCAGGTCTATAACTAACTAAGCCACACATTTGTTGCATTTTGCCAACGGATTTCAACAAACTTTGTTCAAACTAAAAGCAATTACTTCAACAAACAACTATAAAATTTCTGAGAACTTTCACTTGTATATTTAGTCAGCAATCTTTGTTATTAACAAATTAATAGGACTTTGTCTTTTGTCAATAACGAACGTCTAAACTTTTTTGATACTACTTCTTTTTGTCGCAATATACAATTTACATTTATGTAGTTAGTCTAATTTAAACAAGGGCAAAAGCATAGCAAACGAACGAACAAACGCATAAATATTTTTTTGAAACAATTTACACCTGACAGTGCCCAACTGTTAGCTAATTTAACTAAAACGTGTAACTATGAGCGCAGCCAACTGTTTTCATAATAACAACATTAAAAACTATAATTTGTAACCAGAAATTTGTAGATATATTACAGCATACAGGCCGTATACTTAATTTTGTTATGGAAACGAAACATCCAATATTTCTCGCTGAACATGGCCTCGCATATTGTAGCTCGCCATTTCGTTTCATTTGTTTTCTTCTGAGAGCGATTTCTGTACCGCTCACTGTTGTTTTTGTTATCGGTATTTGCCAAATACCGAATTATAAATCTTTATCATTATGTTTTCTTAAGCTAAAGCCTACCACTCTACACGCAATTGTAACTAAATCCACCATATATGTAAAGAAATTTTGTTGAACAGCAGCTGATAAGTCAAGATCAAGCATGTATTTTTGTCAGCCTAATTATTCAAAATGGAAATTGTCAGATTGTAAGATTCAAACGCAAATCGATCTAAAGCACTTTTGTAAACAAACCTCTCGAATGAGATTGTAAGAATATTTAATAAAAGCCATCAAACTTAATAAACTTAGGTTCTCTTATTTATAAACACTTTAAACCAATGTTAAAATACGAAATCCTTTGTGTTAAATAATTTCAAACATATACATAGGCCACACAAAATCTTAAAATGTATTCTTGGAAACCCTGAGGATATATGTATGTTCCCCCCAATAACCATATATATTGAGTCATAGGCTTCCAAATGTAACATTGTTTATCGCCGAGTGGGAATTTGGCAAAATGCCGATTTTGAATTTCATTTGGGCGGGGGTGAAAATAAAGAAAGCGGTCATTAATTTTGTATACATATTCAAGATTAAAGCTGATGATTGATTGACAAACTGCAGCCACCAGGTATGTGCCACCAAATGGACAAGCCACACATTTCAACTTCGACTAATACATAGAAATATTATGTGTTCTAACTATTTTGTGTAATTTTGCATCCAGGTAACATTGCAAGCAATCAGGACGTCTTCAACTGGATTCTGGAACAGAAGGCCGACCAAAGCATTCAGCTCATTAATCGTGATCAACTTTTCGAGTATATAGGCACCAAAGACTTTTTAGCGGTTGTTTTTTGTAAGTATACCTCGGGAACGCTGTTTAGGTAAATGCTAAGGAATCTAGGAGTTTTTCACATTATTTTAGTAAATCGCGCCCACTAAAAACTGTAACTGCCCAAAAACACAAAAGCAAAATATAATTTATATTTAATAAGTCTCTTAGAAACAAAATATCTTTCACAAGGTATTCGAATTATTGAAATTAATGCGATTGGGATATCCTCTTGCAATTGCAGACAAAGAAGATGATCCCGACTCGCCACGAGTGCTGCGGCACATCGAACTAATAGACGACGAGGCTGCGGAATATGGCATTTACATAGTGAAGATGCACGACAAATTGATGGCCAAGAAGTACGGATTCAGGAATCCCCCGGGACTGACGTATTTCCGTAAGGGCAAGTATATCAACTACGACGGCGATATCGATGACGAGGAGGAGGTTCTTGACTGGCTAACGAGCCCGGCCAACATGGAGATGACCGATCACATCGAGCAGGTAAACCGCAAGATGTTCGAGAAGATCCGCAAGAATTCCGACTACGTAGCAGTGATATTCTGTAAGTAGTCCCAAGGGTCCGCAGTGGATTGGACTAGCTTTACCATCCTTTACCCATAACATACCCTCAGATAGCGATGAGTGCAAGCAGTGTCCTCGCGTTCTGGCCGAGGTGGAGCACATAGATGACGAAGCGGACAAGGCGGGCATCGACTTTGTCAAAATTGACGATAAGCAAATGGCCAAGGAGTACGGAGTGTTTGCCCTGCCGGCTATTGTCTTCTTCAAGCCCACATCCAAGGAGCCAGTTATATACGCCGGTAGGAGTCTCCAGTTCAGAGAGCTATTGGTTCCAAAGATAAACTCGTTCCCTTGCAGGTGATCTTTACGAAGAAGAACAGATCCTAACTTGGCTGATCACGCAAAAGGATCCAAGTGGAGATGTTATCGAAGATCTCGAAGGCGAAAGGCTCGTTCATCTGATTGAAGAGTCTGGCTCCATCGCAGTCTATTTTTGTAAGTTTGCAGCCGAAAAGAGTCTGTGAACCAACCGATGATTTACTATATCTCTGAAGAACAAGGTTTTAAGTGCTGCAATCAGTTTGGTGGTATCAATTCACACAAAGTACCATGTCCAATTTGAAGTTCACACTATGTTACGTCCATCAGAAGTCTAGAAATGAAGAAACATTCGTTTATTCAATCGGTTTTTAAAATTAACCATATGTTGCATCTCGTAATACGTACTTTGTGGGTTTGGTACCACGCTTTTGCGCAAACAGCTTGCAGCGAACTATGTGTTTATGATTGTAGATAACCACTTAGATAAATCTAGTCTAAGCCTCTTATCAGCGCTCTGTGTATCTAACCGAACAAGACTTTATTTATATTTCTATTTACGACTGTGCTCTCTGAAATCACAAACCGAACCACACATATCGAACCGAACCACCCCAAACGTAGGGAACAAGACCAAGTGCGACATTTGTAATTCGAAAGCGGCTCGCAAGGCGCGGCTGAAAAAGGAACGCGATCAGCACCAGCAGGAGGGCGGAGCAGCAAGCGCCGCTGCCGCCTTCGGCAGTGAGGCAGATCCTTCCGAGGCGGCCGCTGGTGGGGCGGAGGATGCGCCGGCGGCAGGTTCTGAGGGGGATTCTCCGCCAGCCTCTGCAGCTGCTCCACCGGATGCGACAACTGGCAAGCTAGAGGATGGTAGCCTACCTTTCTGTATAGAACTCGTGCAACTGGAATGAGTCCAAGAATGTTTAACCTTTAACCCAGCACAACCACCAGATACCAATAGCCAACGCACACTGTACACACTTCCTCCTTGTACTGCGAATGTAAAAACCCCAATGAATATAGAATATCCAACCCCCACTGTATCTATTTGTTGCTCCAACTCTTTTTGTCATCTCTCTGCCATATTCGACTTCTCCTTTCTATTCTCAGCGTTAGATGTTATCTTCTACTCCTTTTATTCAGCTCCAATGACATTATTTTAAGCATAAGTGCTGATTCTACCATTAAAGATTGTCGTTGTAAATCCAAGATTTCCTACCTATCAGTAACTGAAAACGTGAAAAGTGGAATCAGGACTTATAAAATATACTATAATCGTTTGCTTTCACACTTCCCTTTTACTTCTGCTCTGCTTTTGTTTATGTACACATATGTAGTGCTTTTGTAGTACCCTGTATGTCAATTAATTCTGTGCAGTACGTGTTGAATAATTCTAATCTTGTATTCCACAACCCCACGTTGACAATCAGATGCGGATGGCTGCGAGCAGTGCACCAAGGTTTTGGAGGAGCTGGAAAACATCGATGATGATTGCGACAAACACGGCATAACGTTCGTAAAGACCAGGGACTTCTCTGTGGCCGATGGCTATGGCGTGCACGAGTACCCGGCTCTGGTGTACTTCGAAGGAGGAATCCCCAACGTATTTGAGGGTGAAGCAGCCACCAATCGATGGGCCATCGATACTAAGCCACTATTTTACAGGCGAACTGAGCGAGGAGGAGGAGGTGCTTCAGTGGCTGATTACCCAGAAGACCGAAGATCGTATCGAGCTGATCACTCGCCAGATGCTGGAGACAATGGTGGAGGAGACACAGTACCTAGCCGTGTATTTCTGTGAGTAGCTCCCCTATCGATCGGACTTTGGTTCGATTGACGGACTGTTCTCCATCACTTTATCATGATATACCACATTCTGAATTATTGTATCCCGCATCGAACATAAACCACAAAATCGTAAACCCTGTCTTAAACCGAACCCGAAAACGAAACTGCAACCTCATCGACCTCAGTGCCACCAGAGCGCAATGGGAAGCAACCCGCTTTCTGCCGCAGTTTTTGCTCCCCCTCTAGTCTTAAAGAAAGCAACCTGACCACCACCAAATCCACAAAACACTCATCCAGCCAATTCGTACAAAACTACATATCACGTAAAAGAAAACGTATCGAAAAACAAGGTATTCCTTCCGTATTCCACGTGCAAACAATAAAAACTCCAAAGCTCCGACTCCGCATGCTCCATGGAGCCCTAACCCTCCGCCGTATAACCCCCTTAGGAGTTGAGTTCTATGCCCAGAATCGATTCCCGACTGCACTAAACCAGGCTTCCATCGTATTACGACCAAACTAAATGAGTTTTCTGCATGCCCTTCCTTAGCTATTGATATACATAGTTTTTGCGTTCCAAATTTCTAGAATTCACTGGAATTTAGTTTGGACGGGAATACCTTTTTGTTACGGCGTTTTCTTTGCCTCTCACACTATTGCTAACCGATTCTCAAGCTTGGCTCTAATTATAAAGACTAATTATCACTGGGTAACTGGCCTACCATATATTTTTCGCAGACAAAATCAACTGCAACATATGCGACCAGATATTAGAGGGCTTGGAACTAATCGATGACGAATGCGATGTGTTCGGCATTCATATGGTCAAGATCCAGGATCCGCAGCTGGCAAAACGTTACTCGATCAAGACTTTCCCGGCATTAGTTTATTTCAGGTTAGTGTTAAGATTTTCATACAACTAAGATTTTAAGGCATCTAAATTCATGAGCAGAAATGGAAATCCATTACTATTTGAGGGGGACCTGCAAAACGAGCAATCAGTATTGGAATGGCTCATCGATGATGACAACCGCGAGTTGGCCGATGAAATAGAGGAGGTCAACGAGCGTATGCTGGATCGCCTAATGGCGGAGTCCACTTTATTGGTTGTTTTCTTTTGTGAGTATTGAAGCTTGGATGAAACACAAGAAAATCTTATGACTCGTCCCATACTTAGATGACGATGATTGTGCTGAGTGCGAAGAGATTTTGGAAGAGCTGGAGGAGATTGATGGCGAGGCAGACATGTTTGGCATTGACTTCGTAAAGATTGCTAGTATCCAGGCGGCCAAAAAATACGAGATTGTGAATATACCCTCCCTGGTTTACTTTAGGTAAGAATATGGTTTAAGCTATATATAAAATTTTTAATCCGTTTAATACTTTAGAAAACAAGTGCCCGTCTTGTACGACGGTGACCTGCACCAACACGACAAGGTGATTACCTGGCTAACGTCACAGGATGTATTCGAAATCAAAAACGAAATAGAAGAAGTAAACCGAAAGATGCTCGACAAACTACTCGAGGAAAATGAGTTCCTAGCCGTTTTCTTCTGTAAGTTTATTATCTTTTTTGAAACCCTTTTCTATTAGTACAACAACCGCCTTTTACCTAGACGAACATAATCAGCCGGACAGTACTGCAGCGCTGGAAAAACTGGAGAACATCGACAGCGAGACGGATAACCTGGACATTACCTTCGTTAAGATGGCCGACTCTCGCTATGCCAAGAAATGGGGCGTCACCAAGCTCCCGGCAATGGTCTACTTCCGCCGACGGTTTCCCAGCATATACAGGGGTATGTCCATGATTACGAGAAACGATTAACGAAATAAATAAATAAATTAACGAATAAATAAATAAATAATCCCATTCAAGGTGATCTGTTATCCGAGGACGAAGTGCTGGAGTGGCTACGCAAGAACCGTTTCCGTCAGCCCGAGCTGAACATCTTTATGTACGCCCTGATTGCGCTGGCGGTGGCCTTTGTGGTGTACACCGCATTCCTGCTGCAGTGCTTCAAGCCGGCGCCCCCGCCTCCTGTTCAGCACCCCAAGCAGTCGTGAATGGGATAGGCGGGGAAGTGGGAAGTATGTACTGAATCATGTTGAACGGCTATCAACTACGATGGAGGGTTTTCGACAAGACACACAAAAGCGAGCGAGCCAAACTTGAAATGATTATTCAAAGTCAAAGTCACAATAATACACGCATATCTATGCACATTCAACTGTCATCCAATCGTCTAAATTAGACGCATAAAACAACTTATTTGGCGGCAATCCATTGCTTTTGAAATATCTTTTGAGACAACTTGATGACTTCAACAAACTCCGATGCTTCCATTAATATCATAGCTCATGTATATCATATTTACACATTTATTAGTCCTTTCACCCGAGTGCATCATAGAAATCAATTAAAGAAGATCACTATCAAGTCATAGTAATTACTTTAAATTTAAATTTAATAAATGCCAATAATAATTTTTACAGTAAATCACTTACGGCCTATGATACTTAATAAACTATTGGATGATGTACGTAGCATTTATTATTAATTACACATTATAAGTAATCAGCGCGGTAAGTATCAACTGTAAAGAGTTCGTATTCGAAGATCAACATATAAAATATTTTACAATTTTCTTTGCTTTACTTGCATGCATATGTTTAATCTGAATCACGAAATATGTTAGTATTAAGCATTTGGCAGCTATATTGCGAAGTTATCAGGCGAAACTGTCTCCACAAACTGGTGATAGCACATAGATTCCTGGGTGCACAAGGCTTTGCCTGCCGTTGGCAACAAATTATTTGTTTTCGCCGGCTGAAATTTCAGGCTGAAATCTTCCACTGACATTCTAATGCGGCAAAACAGACCGAGCCAGGAAAATAATGGCTAAGTGGCAAAATATGTATGTTAAATCGAAAGGTAGATAATGACTGAAAGATATCATGCCGAAATTTTGCCGTGTACCTTTTGCTAAAGCCCTACGCTCGACCAACTTAAGTCGAAACCCGTAAGCTCTTAATATAAGTAAATATTTGAGAATTTGCCGATACCTACAACTACTAGATATCAAGTTTACTATAAAAAGTGAATGGCATTATATCGCGACAGTTACTCCGTTTGCAATGGTAGACCAACACCTAATCGTGGCCAAGATCGTGGCCATTGTGGTGCTCTTTGTAGTGACCCTGATCTTCTGCTTTATTCCGTATCTTCTGGATCGCTTCTACAAGTGGACCCAGCGACCCGAGAACAATGCTCGCGAATTTAAGGTGGTGCTGTGTCTGCTTAATTTCGGCGGAGGTGTTCTCATAGCCACCACCTTCATCCACATGCTGCCGGAGGTGATTGATGTGGTGAATGCCCTCCAGGACTGCCACATGCTGGACCCTACTCCCTTCGGCCTGCCGGAGGTTCTGCTCTGCACTGGCTTCTATCTAATGTACTGCATTGAGGAAACTATGCACTTCGTGGTTCGTCGGCGGCAGCAGAAGAAGCTACGGGAGGTGATCACGATCAAGGAGGCGGGCGAGGAGGAAGAAAGTCCTAAGGAGCCCAACTGGCTGCGTGGCCTCGGAATTATAGTTGCCCTCTCCCTGCACGAACTCTTTGGCGGCATGGCCATAGGGCTGGAGATGACTCTGAGCACGGTGTGGTTCATGACCGGAGCCATTTCCGTCCACAAGCTCGTTCTGGCCTTCTGCATCGGCATGGAAATCATGATGGCCCATACCCGATGGCTGCTGGCCGTGGTATACCTACTGGTCTTCTCCATCGTAACTCCCATTGGTGTTGGCATCGGAATTGCAGTCAGCGAATCTGCAGCGGCCAATGAGCCCAGCACGGTATCCGGAATCCTTCAGGGGCTGGCCTGTGGCACTCTCATCTACGTGGTCTTTTTCGAAATTGTGGCAAAAAAAAATGCGGGCATACGCGTCTTACTCTCTTCAGTAGCAGGGTTCGTCCTGATGTTTGGTCTCCAGATAGCAAGTAAGCATAAATGAAAGATTCAATGATTGAAAAATAACCATTATTCTATTTCAGTTGGAGAAGCCAAAGGCAAGAGCCATTTCACATGCCCCTAGTGGATATTCTAATATTTATAAAGAAAAACGATTCGATGCTTAGAACAATAAAGCCTGACAAAATGTTTTCCTAAATGGAAACAACACTTACTCTAATAGTAACTAGTTATTTACCTTTTTATGCTGCGATTTTAGTCCATACCTACGACCATTAAATGAGATCGACTTTAAATCATTGTATCAATAATATTATTCGATAAATACTTCCGATGTTCCTGCACACAATAAAACTGCCCTCAATCATAAAATTCCCAAAGAACCCCTGACCATGTTTCGGTTATCGGTGCGTCCGATGAGAGCCACCTGTCCAGGGAACGGCGAATTAGATAACAATACTGGGCTGCGAGGCTTGCCTGCTGTCTGCCCGTGAATCCGCGTATCAATCAGCGATCAGATTTCAATCGCCTCTCGCTGATATATGACTAGAAATACATATAAACCATCAGTCTGCTTGTGAATTTCAACCAGACCAGTCGAAGCTATCAACTCGGGACGTAATGATGAGCGCTACCGCACCAGTGCTACAGGATCAAACGCAAGACGTGGATCGTCAGGCGCTTCTGGTGGCCAAGATAGTTGCCATGGTGGTGCTCTTGATCATAACCGTGCTTTGCGGCAGCCTTCCCTACGTCCTGAACAGGTGCTTCCAGTGGACGAAAGTGAGTCCGGAGGAGACCCGGTCGTCGTTGGTTGTGCGATGCCTACTCTTCTTCGGCGGCGGAGTCCTCATCTGCACCACTTTTCTGCACATACTGCCCGAGGTAATCGAGGTAGTGGAAGCGCTCCAGGAATGCGGGTCGCTTGCCCAGACGCCATTCGCCCTGGCGGAAATGCTGCTTTGCACGGGCTTTTTTTTGATGTACGCGTTGGACGAGGTGATGACCAGCCTCGTGCGGCACCACCAGCGAAAGCTTAGTCGAAAGGAGTCAGTGGCTAGTCTGGCGTTCGAAAGAGGACGCAGCATTCGGCACAGTGTACTTCTCAATCCGAAGGCGAAGGAAGAAGTGGAAGTTAGGAATATGTCGCCCCAGCCGCCCAAGGATCACAACGGCCACTCGCACCTACCCGTGCCATCGGACGAAGGAACCTCTGCCAGGGGCCTGGGCATTATCCTGGCCCTGTCGCTTCACGAACTTTTCGAGGGCATGGCTATTGGTCTGGAGGGCTCTGTGAGCACTGTGTGGTTTATGTTTGGAGCGGTCTCCGCCCACAAGTTGGTGCTGGCCTTTTGTGTAGGCATGGAGCTTCTGGTCGCACGTACACGCAGTTCGCTGGCCATCTTGTACCTAATAACCTTCTCCATTGTTACGCCCATTGGTATCGGAATTGGGCTGGGCATCAGCCAGCATGTGGCAGCGGGTCAGCCCAGTCTGCCATCCGGAGTGCTCCAGGGCATCGCCTGCGGAACCTTACTGTATGTGGTCTTCTTCGAGATCCTCACCGAGAGCCACGCCGGTTGGAGGGCCCTTGTGGCCGCCGTGGCGGGATTCGCGCTGATGTTTGGCCTGCAAATTCTTTGTAAGTGATAACTGCTTGACATCCTTGATGGGATCGACAATTAGGATTCTTCTTTTTTCAGCTGAGGAAGCTGAGAGCGATGGCAGCCTTACCTGTTCCTAGGATGTTTGACGCCACCCCAGTGTTATACAGTTTCGTCTATATAAAAGCAAAAGTTTATAAAAAGAACAACAAAAAATAAAATAATTCCTAATTGTAGGAAATCTTTTTATTTCAATAACTTATTATAAATTACGTAGAAGAGCTTCAATTGAAATATCTTAATCACCTGTTCAAAATATATTTTAATTTTACACTGCCCAACAAAGGACAATTTCCAACTTGTTTAGTCGATAATGCTAGCTTCAAGCGCAACATTATCGATAAAGTTGGCGGTGAATTTGTTTTAACAGACAAGATAATTTGAACATCTGTGGGCTAACGTAACAGTGTTATACGTTAACAGTATACAATGAACATTACCCATGCATTTCTTCATATCGCATTAAAATTTGAATTACTTAACTTTATTAAATAATCGCAATTTAATGGCGAATTACATTGTATATCACTGTAACAATGTTTTTTGGAAAAACACTTTTGCCTATATTCCGATACATGCTATCGAAATTTCAACCCTCGACGGGCTGCGTTAACAGCCGCTGTTACGGCAACGGTCAGATGCTGTTCCAATTGGAGTGCGAACGGTCGAGCGGTGCTTGTGCGAGAGCTTTTCCGACATTTCTATATTTTTGAGGGCCGTGGCAGAAGAGATAGCCTATTTTTCTCCCGACAAAGCGTGTTAAGTAATCAATTGATATCCTGCGATTGGGTAAATCGAGTGTTCAGCCCCGATTCCAGCGTGCATTTCGAGAACTTACGGACGCAATTTCCGCACTCGGGTGCACTGTGCTTTTGTTTATACAACCTCCGGTCGCCCCACATTTTCTTGTGAACTTGTGCCGCCTAGCGGTGTTGTCACCGCAGAAAATCGAAACTCCCTTACAGTGGGAGTGACGCAGGGCGCAGCCGATAGTTAACAACTTTCCACGATAACCTGAAGTGTGCGTAATATCGCTTAACAAGAGTGCTTGGCAGGTTGGCAATCTCGAGAGTCGGCCGCAACGAATCGAAATCGTGCATATTTATATATAAGCCAGCTGATTCGTACGTGTGCTGCAGCGTATCCATCCCACTGTGCAAGGGTCGAAACAGTCGGGCGGCAGAAATTCATAAAACAACAGCTAACAAATTCGACGAAGAGACATACGCAAAAGAAACGAAAGAGAGAGCAAGCTTATTGGGTTTTTGTTATACTCGTCTGCCCAACAACAACAATCACTTTAATGTAAGATATAATGTAAAATAATGCAATGACACAGGACCAACACACAGCATTGGTTGCAATTTAGCACAGAAGTCACGAATTCATCAACTCAGCAGGTGAGAACCGATTAAACACAGTTTACTTAATATTTTGGGGGTTACGTTGACCCTGTTTGCATTTCGTGAACGGTATTTATATACAAATATGTGTGTGTGTATGTATGCATATACATATGTAATACGTAATTCGCACTGGAAAGTCTAAATTTATGACGAATGTTGTTTTCTGTGTTGAGTTAACAATTTTTGATTTATTTTCGTTGCCTCGTGTCCACGACCTTTTGATTCTATGAATGAGAGCGGGCTATTTATAGGTCGATAGTTTGGACTAGTTTTGGCACGACTTACGTTTTCCATTAACGTTAAAAAGGCAGACGCGATTTAATAACACGTTTATTGTTTTGTTCCAATCGAAAGTGGTTGCAGTACCAAGTGTAGTGACTCAACAGAGATAAGACAAAGAAAGCGGGTGTAGAGTGCTATATTTACTGGCGTACCATCTTCATATTCGATTTGCCAGTAGGGTATTAAACGGGCCTAACCATTGCAGGTATTCAAAGCCCAACAGTTATTACCGCAATGGGATAATGGCTGTTACCACACAATTCAATCCCAAGCACTCTGAAAATAAATCTAAAAGTTGGGGCTCTGACATATCTCGCCGCCACACCCTCCCCACTTACTCCATTTATGTACACAACCCGAAGGTTGGGTGTGGGTGAGGTTGGTGACTCTGAAGGACGAATGCGGAAGGATGCTGGTGCTGGTAGACCTCAGAGAGTGCAGCCCAGTTTAGGGCATTCCGCCGTTTTGCTGCTCCAGTCATTTGGCCTTTACTGCCTTTGACTTCGGCACCATCCAAGCCAACTCCGAACTCGAAACCTCGAGAAGTTCGAAAAAAGACTTTACTAACTGTACAGCTTGTGAGTAAAAGATTGATAGGCAATTGCAAGCTCAAAAATATTAAGGATAAGCTTTATGCAAAAGCAAACTTGACTTATCATAAAATAATTGCAAGGATGTACATGTTTGACCCAGTCAAAATAATAAATGTTGAAAAACCTATAGGTTCTCTTCTACTATCTAACCATCTTATTTAATTAAGACCCTGACTATATACTTAAATATATGTATACGCTTTTTTGTCTTCGATTTGTGGCTCATTCAGCGTTGTGCAAGTGTGATTTACTGTAATCGAAAACCATTCTCTTGGCTGGCGTCCTTGAGCTCGTGGCTTCTCTATTTGTACGCAATCCGAAGCGAAATGTGTATAGATTACTTGGCTGCTTGGCTCAGAAGCCATTGACCCTCAATCGGCAAAGGCGGTTTGACTTCCAGTCGGCAGTGCAGGGTAGCGGGGAGGGGGGAATCCCGAAAACATCTGTATGTATCAGCTGACAAAACCGGTAAGACCTTTGCATTCATTACGAGTATTATTATTTTTACCTCGCTGCTTATCTGTTTTGCCGCAAAATGTGTGTCAGCAGTGGATGGAGAGGAGTCCAACAGCTGATTCCCAGAACCGGTTCTACAATTCGAGTGTCGTCTGAGTGATTTGTAACGCAACTGTGTTAACGATGCTAATTGCTCTAAAGACGCTTCATTAGTTGCCCTGTAATTACATGAATTACATGAATTACCAATGGCTTAATTATCATCCAAATTGGCCGCCGAATTAAGCAAAGCATCCACATTTTCCCATGCATGCTTGCAGATCCTTGATCTTTTATATTTACCATCATAAAGAAACACTTCTAATGCACAGTCTCGTAAACGAATAAAATAGTTGCAAATTAATTTTTCTTTTTTTTTATTTGAGCTTATCTTATCTACGCGGAGAACGCACTACGTGGGTCGAATGCAAACATTTCACGGGCCGCTGTGTTTTTTTTAAGTGTTTGACATTTAAGTGTATAAGATGGGAATTTGCTGAGCAACAAAGTCGCATTTGATAAATATATTTATATAAATCGCTTTTGATGAATACTTACTTACCCAACACGTAGCCTACGGATAAGGTCAGCATGCAAGTATTGCATTCATCTTCTGCGGCTAATCCTGTAAGGACTTTACTTCGGGCACGCGAACAATCCACCTCCTTAATTCATTGCAGGCACTCTAAACATTGAATAAATTAAGCAAATTGCACGAGTTTAAATTACTAGGAGTATTTTATAGCAGCCAGAAAATATAGGCATAACACATACATTTTGAAACCTTCTCACTGGTTTTCATATGCATATTTTCGTTATTATATATATTTTTATGGCATTTCAGTCAATTAATTCTGTATTACAACATTAGGTTTGAGCAGAAAGTGTATACCAACTGCGACTTGCCAGCTTCCCCTTCAGTTTTCCTAATTCTTGAGGGTAGAGTACCCTAAATCCTGAAGCATAAAATGCGCCGGATAAAAGACCGAAACCGAAGACATGCGACGGCACTAATAATGTCGCTGGTAAATTTCCATTGCGTCAAAAGAACACAAATGTTTAGTGGTGGCAAGCGAGTTGGGCACTTGGAAATTAAAAACTCCCGATGCACATCCAGTGGCCAGAGCGATACGGGAGATGTGAGTGAGGAAGACAGAGGCAGCTGGGAAGGGCAGGGAAATCGCTGTTCAGTCAGTTCAATTTGAAACTCGGAAGGAACAACAACTGTCGAGTGCAGAAACATTGAAGCCAACCAATGATTTCGTTACAGAGTTGTGCTGAATTGATTGTTTTTGTTGCTCTTTGCCGATTTGTTTATTGGACTCGGGTCCAAGATACCCAGTAAACACAGTTGACAAAGGAACGAGTTTATCGCCACCAGATACATTGCGCGTAAGTGGGGCAGTTTAAGCCAAAGTCCACTCCCTCCTAGATGTCGCGTGATCATCACATGGATCATAAAAGACCCAAAATCCCAAATGTTACTCAGGAAAAGCTAAATACAATATCAAGAATGATCAGTATTCGCGGCTTTAACGTCTTCGTACAAAATCCAGTATGAATTGCACTTTGACCTGTACCTGTAGAGTGAAATAAAAACAAGAGAGAACGCTATAGTCGAGTTACCAGACTGTCTCATACCCATTACTCAGCTAGTGAAAGTGCGAAGGAGAGACTTCAACACTGACAACAAAAGTGAATTCAACCAAAAGTGTTTCTGCAAATCGATAGAAATTTTACCTTTTTTGTTTTCAGTGTATGCTAGCACAGTAAACATCCTCCGGACAATCGCAGACTGCGTGTCGCGCTGATAAATTTGAGTTTTGCGAATTTGGCGCAAAGAAAACATCATTTGCAATTACATCATTTTCCGTCGTCAAACGACCTTCTCACCCATTTTTCCGCACTGTGCAACAGTGGCGTATCCATTATCCAACCTTATCTGGAATTTTTAAAAATGGCAAGGCGAAAGACTCAATTTATTTCTCAATCTAAACAGTTTCAAACTATGGTTCAATCTATTATGAATAATGGTTGCTTAATTATTGAATTAATTAATTATCGCATTTATTGAACAGTGAAGACAGTATGATTTATTGATTGTGATTCCGGTATAAATAATTCATAGCACTAGTTTCGATCGGTCTGCCTATTTAAATGCGAAATCATTCCTCTTAGCGCTAAATCTTAGTAGTTATTGTTTTATTCTAATTTACATTTTGATTTGCAAATTGCATTTCGCATTCAACCTTTTCGGCTCCGTTCTAAAAGCACGTGTCAAGAGCAGAATTAAGAAAATCAAAGTCACCGCAGCCTTGAAGTTGTTTGCACGCATAGCCAAATGTCCGCCTTTTGCCAAGTTGCCCTTTTTAAAAGGCTGCAAAACAAAAAAAGGGGCTGAAAAGAGTGCCAAAACAAAAGGCTTTGTTCTGATTTTTTGCAATTTTTAAAGTACCCTTAATCACACAGGGAAATTAAGTTTCAGAACTGTGCCAGTTTTTATTTATTTATGCCCTAAATTGAAAGTTAGAGAGCATACTTCCTATGTTATGACTATAAAGTTTATGTAAATGTAAGCACTTTCATATACATATGTGTATGAAGCGATTGCAATTTAATTATCAATTTATAATTATAAATTATATACACAATTTTTAAAAATCCCTTAAGCTAACATTTTTTATTAATTTTACTATAGTTTGGTAAATTCTACATTTCGAGAGTCATACTAGTTCACCCTTACATATTAAACAGAAAAGTTTAAAACCGAACTCAATACAGTTGCTTGTGTGTTTGCCTAACAGTTTGAAAGTGCAGGCCCCATTTTTGACATTTTTTAAGAGATGACATTGCTGCTGATGCATTTTGTTTTTGCTATTTGTTGTGCCCCATGTGCTTTGTGTGTGTGTGCCTGCGCTCAGCGACACCTGTCTGTGTAAGCCGTGTGTGCACCTTATGTTTGTTAAATGCAACCAGCGACCTCCTTTGTGACTTTTTGCGGTGGCTTTCGTGTCGAGCTTTCTGGGTGCGGCATCAGCCCAATCAAAAGTGGTTTTGCTCAAGTGGTAGGTCGCATTTTTCTCTGGGTTTGGTATAAATTATAACGGTATGGTAGCAGTAACTTAGGCTAACTTAAGAAAAATGAAGGCCAAATTCAAAACATTAAAGAAACGCTTCACTAAGAAAAGGGGTTCTTTTAATTTCCTTTTTATAAAACAGAAAGTAAAATCAGTATATATCAGACATAGATTATATAGATATCCTTAATGAAAATGTGACGTCACTATTGTTGCAATGCCCAATAAACTCACTTATAAACAACTTCCGAGATTATGGTTTGCTAGAAATTTAAAAACATTTAAATATTTGAAAACAAAAATGTAATGAAGCGAGTTGTCTTTAAAACGGAATCAACTTAATTCAAATAACATTTATTTCAATTAAGCACACAAAGAACAATTTGAGCTCGTGGTTTGTTTGCTTTCTTGGCCTTAAAATATACTTAAGTTTAGCACTTTCCGAAGGCGATAGCAAGATCTCAAGGAAAATACCTTAAAGCGTCACATAGTGGGTCAAAGGGTTCAAAGGACAATGGTTGTTGGTAGGGGCTGCATACTCTCCTTGGATTGACACTTTTAACGGGCAATACAGAAAGCGATTGTGAAAAGCAAACTCAATTCGGTTCAAGGTGACCAGCTTGTCCTTGCCTCAATTTCTAATAGCGGGCAGTCAAACTACATTGTATTAATAACTCCTGATCACCTCAGAGCATTTTCTCTGTATAATCAAAAGAAACAACTAAGAAAATGTAACGCATTTAGACCCAAATCTTTTTTTAGGCCCAAATCCGTCTATACATTTTGGTTTTCCCAGGTACACTTATAAAGCACTCCATAAACACAGTAATCAGACCAGTAACGCAATTTCGATGGCCTAGGTCAGCATCAAATGGGTGCTATAAAACTTATCGCTAACTTGAAGAACGTACAATGAAATTGCCTCATGTTTAACCAACTCAAAGAACAACGCAAGAAGTTATTTTGTCTTATCGCCGTAATTATAATAGGCAATTTGAGTTAACATGTGCCCAAAATGACTGCTTAATCCTTAGTTATGTGCAGCAAATGATAAAATGAAAAATCAGAATGTTCCAGATCATAAATATTTCGAGCTGTCGAATATGCAACATTATGCAGGAGTAGTTGTTACCATTCATAGCGAAATTAAAAATTCCTAGCTTATTAAATACCAACAATTCCATTATACCAACAATGCATTTCTTAAAAAAAGCGTATTACAAAAAATTAATTTGCTGGACTGTGAGATGCAGATATCATTCTTGATATCATTTTTGGTATGTATTAAACGTTCATGTTTTGCTTTCATTTTTGACAGTATTAGTCGAAGTTCAGCTCAACAGGTACAAGTTTCGGCTGGGTTTCTTTGTCTGAATTTGTAGTCTTTTGTTGTTGTAACTAGAACAGCAATTACCCACAATCACATGATTTGTATACCGCGCTACAGAGGCAAATATGTAGTTCTCCACACCCCAATGCCCCTGTAGATGCCAGGCTCCGTGTCCAACACTGACCACTGACCACTGCCAAAAGAACCGAGGAGAGCGCGTCACAAAAGGTTGGCATGTTGACAGACGCCGACGACGCGTGTGTCATTACAAACCGACTCCACAAGTAACCGTCCGTGTATTTGTGGCTGCACAAATATGACAGATATAGCAAATACTATATTCCCGACGCTCTTTGATAAGGAATTTATTAGATTAAGGCATGCGATAGCTCTGTGCTCCGTGCTCCGTGCTCCGTGCTCTGTTCCGGCGTAAGTGGGTTTAGGTTTAGTCGCTCTTCCGACGAGCTGCGGGTCTGTTGTTCTTCAATCCCAGCCCGAATTGACTTGAGTACAAGTGCGGGACGGGACGAGACGAGTGGACTCCAAGGAGACGTTGGCGGCTGTCTCGCGGCTCACGGCTCACGCGTTCCTTTGTTTTCGGCCATTGTTGTGTAAATACGGACTAAGCAAGATGTGGACTTCATGTTTCGAGCACGATGTGCTCTACAAAGTGAAAGTGCTGCTTGAACCGCGAGTGCATTTGAAAAGTGTTGCATGCCACAGGGCGCAGCAGATGGTGCTGAACTAGTTTGGATCGAGATTAACGAAAACGCACTGCGAAGTGGGATTTATCTGGCAAAAAAAAGTTCATGTAAAGTTGTTAGCCTAATTCATCGTTTCGTTTACAACTCCCCATTTCCGCAATCTCTCGATACGTGGGCCTAGACACTTGCTTATCGCATCGCAACGAATAAAACCATTTTCTGCCAATTATACTATAAAGATAGGCAGCCACTTTTAGCCTGAGAATCGCTATCGCCCCACACGCTACAATTTAACTATAATGATCTGTGTACTCACAGTAATCGTGATCCGAATTTGATTTCTGATAAGGGACAATTTCGTTGTCTACCCAAAGTCGCAGCCCAGACAATCCAGACAATCGCGTTTTAGAAATGAAAATCTCGGCAAGTAAAGCACGTTGCTCCCTGTTCACTCAGGTTTGCTGTTTATATCACCTATCAAGCGTTGAACTTGAATCACGATCAGTTGGTCAACATACATATATTTGTCACACTAGATGATCCATTCAGAAAGCGAATATAATCGTATCGGCCTTAAGAAAACCTTAGAAAATGGATTAACAATTTAAATGGTCACTAATTACTTACATATATCTTGACAATAGTAAAGAAATACATTTAGTAATATTCTAACATTTGTATAAAATTAACTGGTTTTGAATACTAAATAATTGACCTACATTAATTGATTAAAGCAACACGATGTGATGCCCCACATGCCAACAAAAAGGCTGTTCCTCACATCTTTAAGGAGTTCTATGCTCGGGAACTTAATTCCCCTTGAAAATCTCGTATTGTTGCTCAATCGAGTACTTAAACATAAGATGAGAACACCTTGCGCATTAATGCTCGCATTGAATATACATATTTATATACTAGATTTATTTCTTTTATTAGAGGAATAAAAACTAACTGCTGACCCCACTCTTTCTGCCCCTCTTGCAGCGTTTGGACTAAAGGCTTCCAGTTGGAGACGAGGATCATAAATCATTATCTGGCGCCAGCGAGGAGGCGAGAACAGTGAAAGCAGCGACTTAGTTGCTCCACCAGAGACGAATTAATCATACGCCGCGTTGGTCGTCACGCCGTCGATATAAAGATATAGATATACAATGCCTGCGAATCCGCCTCCGCACCACGCGCCGCGCACTTGACACGGGGAGTGGCAGAGTAGCCGGAGAAGCCACTGAGGCCAAGTTTTGTGTTCGATTTGTGTTTGTTATTTTTTGTTCGAGCTAGCCGGGCGCGCTAATTCCGTTGGCAACGAAACGAAAAGTGTTTGATTTTCGCGAAAACAAAGTACCGTATGTGGCTGCCACGGCAAAATCCGCTTACTGGCAGCACAAACTGCTACAACAACTGCATCTGCAACAGCAACACCGGCAACACCAGCCACATCAGCAGCAACTGCCGCCAGTTGCCGTCAATTATCGCTCAATATATTCTCCGTTGGCCTGTGATAAACCCCCTAACGTTCTTAATGAACGACCTTCGGTCCAAGTCATTCTATCGTGCAGGCAAACCAACATCTGCAGCATCCGCATCCGCATCGGCCGCGACCACCAGCGCCAAGTCGTTCGACAAGGGCCGTAACAACAATCCCCGTACTTACAACAACAGCGGCAAATCGAACAAGGTGTTCCTGCACTACATACCCCGCGACCCGCGCCTAAGAATTTTCAACAAAACCGCCACCCTGAATAAACACTCGAGCCGCACTTTGAGCCTCAGCGAGCTAAACATAACTGAAGATCTGTGCAATTATGGTGAATTGATTGGCGGCGGTGCCGAAACAGTGAAACTGTGCCAGTGAAATCTTAAGAATATCAATATACGCAGATCACCGATTCAATTTGTTCGATTCAATTTGTTGTTGGCTGTTGGCGTGCGAAGAGACTGCAGTCGGGTAAGTTGGCAACTGGAAACCTAGAGGGATAAATCCAAAGTCCTTAGAAAGGCTCCCATTGGATCTGGTTAGTACGCGCACTATCCGATCAGTCCGATCGTTAATGATTTGTCCTTATTCAGCCTGTCTATAGCAGTCTATAATTAAACGCAGACGACCATTTCAGGGGAACGAAAACAAAATTGGTTTCAAAATATTCATTTTCGGGTACCATAATTATTGGGGGACATCAGCTGCCGTCGCGTTCATGTGACGCACTTTGTTTTGGGACTGCTGTAAAAAGAAAGAAGAAAGACATTCTCTCTTGGTTCTCTCGGAATGCTTTCTGTTTTCTGAGGTCAAGTTGAAGGCGCCTCGAAAACCAAATAAACGAATTGCCAAATGAGCAAACAGTTTCTGCGCGGATTTTTGAACGAAATGGTTTCAGGCAGATGTTGTTGTAGTCGCGCGATTGGTCATAGCGATAGAAAATTGAGGTACCAAGCTTACTACTACTAGTACTAGTTGACTGGACAAGTTTTTAAACAGTTTTGGTTTTTATCAGCGATAGACTGCAGTTTAGATGGGCTATGAAAAGTTTAAAAGTCGCCCCAGTGCTAAGTTCCATCTGTCTCTATCTTTCAGTTACGCACTGCAGTTGACCAACAGAGAGAGGGAATATTTACCTACCGCCTACTTAAGAAAATTTTGCTGAAATTTAATGCAAATTGTGTTCACTTCCAATAATCGCTTGGACAAGAAAGTGCAAATTTTACAAAACCTTTTTATAGACGTAGCTGAACCCTTTACACCACAACATTACGATCTGGGACTTCGACATGGCCAAGCTTGCGTCGGATCCAAACGCCTCCAACAACAACAGCTGCGAGGCGGTCAACAACAACCACAATGGCCAGAACCAGAATCAGAACCAGAACGGTGGGGCCTCCAATTACCAGGCCCTGCCCCTCACGCCTGCACCGGCCAATACGCCACTCCACAAGGCCATCAAGCACGACCTCTTCCCGGAGGTCACCTTCTGCAACCTCTCCGTTGAGGAGCTCGCTGATGGGGCGGGACACAGCCGTGCGGTAAGGAGCAGTGTCATCGAACTGGACGACGGCACCTTGACGTGCCTGATGAACGGAAACGGGCAGGTGAAGCGACGCAAGCGCCTGATCTCGAACGAGTCCGGCGACTCGATTGACTCCAGTTCCACGGAGAAGAAACCGCCCAAGATGCCCGACGGAGGATATGGGTGGGTGGTGGTGTTCGCCTCTCTGGTGGTGTCCCTTATTGCCGACGGATTGAGCTTCTCATTCGGACTAATCAATGTGGAACTGCTAGAATACTTCGGAGAGTCCACCTCCAAGACCGCCTGGATATCTTCGCTATTCTTCTCCGTGCCCCTGCTGATGGGGCCCATCTGGTCCAATCTCGTGGACAAGTACGGCTGCCGCAAGATGACCATCCTCGGCGGTGTGGTCTCTGCCTTTGGGTTTGCGCTATCTTCGTTATGCAACTCCATCGAGATGCTCATGGTGACCTTTGGTGTCATCTCGGGACTGGGCCTAGGCATCGGGTACGTGACCGCTGTGGTGTCCATTGCTTTTTGGTTTGACAAGAAGCGCACCTTTGCCACCGGAATCGGAGCATCGGGTACCGGAATCGGGACCTTTGTCTACGCCCGCCTAACTTCATATCTAATTGAATCGTACGGCTGGCGGGGAGCCACCCTAATCCTTGGAGGCACCATGCTGAACGCATGCGTTTGCGGTGCTCTGATGCGTGATCCCGACTGGCTCATCGAGGAGAACAGACTGGAGAGTCGGTCCCAAAGCGTCACCACCTTCTCAAACTCCAGTGTCTGCCTGGAGGAAATTAAGAAGCTCCTGGACACCGGCATCACAAAGGAGGCCGTGCTGGACTCGCTAGTGACCAAGAACAACACGGAGGCCAATCAGCAGATTGACGATCCCTTGGACTCCGCCCTCAAGCGCTACCGCAGCGAGATTTTCCTGCCCACGTTCCTGAGCACTCAGGAGCTCGACAGCATCTACGAGGTTAAGAGTCTGAGCCGACGCTCCCTACGCCACAAGGAGGGTGCGGAGGCCCCATCACGCGAAAACCTGCTGTCCATGTCCTCGGGAGCAGGTGCCTATCCTCCATCGACGGCCATTATAGGATCGCCCGATGATACCCTAATGGGCGGAATAGCACAAGAGGCGGCAGAGTTAGCCAAGAAGTCTTACCTGGCCTCCATCGAGACGTTGTCTCCATCGGAAAAGCGCTCCACTTGTGGAACTCCCAATGGCTCCCTGCGCTCCTCGGACGAAGGCTACCTCACGCAGAAACACGCCTCCTCCCGTTACTCGCTTAACGAAAACATCTTCATGGCCAAGCATACAACACCATCAATCTCCAACCTAAAGGTGAATGGCCTACGACACAATTCGGTGGACATCTTGAGCGAGGACATGCACTGTTACTACTCAAAGGACGAGACCTTCGCATTGCTGGAGCCAAGCAGGCGCATCAGGCCCACCGTAATCGCCATTCCGGAACAAGAGCAGTCAGTCAACAGCGAACTGGCCACTCGACGCGCACGCCTGGACAGCATCACAGGTATCCGCAGACTGTCGCGTTCCAAGAAGCCCAGCCACCACCGATCGAACCTCCGCCGCAACATCTCGATCCGGAACTCCAACTTCCTTAAGGACATGCGCATTCACCGAAACTCGATCCACTACCGCGGGGCCATGCTGAACACGCACCGTTACCGACTGCGTGCCTCCTCCTGTCCCAACATCTACCGCAACTCGATGACTACCATCGCCAAAGAGGAGGAAGATGTGAGTAGACCGTGACCCTTGGTCCGCCCTTATCAGTCGGCCGCTTGGCGACAGCCCCAGCTGGTTAATGCTCGAAGCTGTTTATCAGCTGCTTCCCTGTTTGATCGCCTAGTTGGACCACATAGACATACTTTTCACGGCTGATAAGGTGACCCCTTCGGTTTCCGTTCTGCCTACACAAGAAACCGAGGCAGCTATTGATACCTTGAAAGATAACAATCTCTTGATAGTTTAGTTAACAAATCACAACTATTATTTTGTAATCGACTAAGTATATTTACTTGATTTTCGAGATAGTCCTTTAAATCACTTTTAAACGAACATTTTATATTAATTTCTTATGAAGTAAAATCAAAGCACTCCTAAAAGAATTAACTCTTAAGAATTAACTCTTAAGTAACTCTTCTTTCTCATCCACCAGACCTGGTATGACAACTTCGTGGACACTATGAAGTCCATTTTTGACTTTTCCCTTTTTCTGGACATGAAGTTCGCTCTCTTCAATCTCTCCACACTGTTTTTGTTCATTTGGTGAGTACTTTTTGGTGATACTAAAGAAACTATTTCAACTGGGCAAAGGTCCAATTGGCAGAGGCCCCAAGCTGCGCATGAACTCGAGGCGCAATAAATGCTAAAATTAAAAGACAAATGTGCCAAGCCGTCGAGTGAATTTCAACTTTTGCCAGAAGACGTCGCAAACAATTTTGGCACCTGTTGAAAACGAAAAGGTGTTGCACAATATACTGTTTGCAAACAGCGGTAAAATTCCAAGCACAGCGCTATCGATCAGTTTACGTAGTAGGCCACCATAGCTGTTCAAGATCCTGGTTTATCTTACCCCGGGACCGCGGCGTCCGATTGCCTTATTTGATCGATAAGAAAACTAGTTGAAATCAATTTAAACTCAACTTTGCCTAGATAAGGCTCCCCTGTTCAATCAGCATCTAATCTACCTTTTGGCACGCTCCACAGGTTCATTATCCCCTATCTGTACCTTCCCGATTACATGAAGCAGTACAAGTACGACGTCAGCGAGAGTGCCGAGTTCATTTCGGATGTGGGCATTGCCCAAACGGTGGGCATGATAGGACTAGGCTACCTGGGTGATCTGCCCTGGATGAACATCAACATATGCTACTCGCTGTGCATGCTGGGTGAGTTGCTCCCTCGACTATTCAACATTTTCAATTTTTTAACGATATATTTTTCCAGTCTGCGGAGCGTCTGTGTTCTTCATGCCCCTGCTGATTACTAACTACATGGGCCTGATGGTCATGTGCGTTATTTTCGGATTTACGTTCGCTAGCTCTTTTTCGTTTACGCCCAGCATTTTGGTCAGCATTGTTGACTTGGACGATTTCACGTGTGCCTACGGTCTGGTGCTACTGGTGCAGGGAGTAGGAATGATCGCAGGACCGCCTATAGCAGGCGTCATTTACGAGTATACGGGCAGGTAAGTTGGGTGACATTCTACAGTCCTCGAATTGGCTGTCTGACCACGCCTTGACCTCTTACAGATGGGATGACACCTTCTATTACGCTGGAATATTTATCGCACTCTCCGGTGTCTGTTCGTATCTGATCGAGTTCTGTGAAAAGAAAGCACCCAAAGAGAGTGATATTGATGTCTTAGAGACTAAAAAAGCTCAACTTTTACACTAGGTTACTTACATTGCACTGTTGAAAGCCGAAAGTAGAATGCAATTGGAGGTACTACAAATCCGAACTGTAGCATAATAATATACTAGCATTAAATGTTACCGAGTTTCTTATGTCAAATGGTGTTGCAGCCATAAAATCAGAGCAGAATTGTAACTGAAACTATGCCTATACCTAAGATCTAGCCTGTAAGACTATACTTGACTTGACTAATCGTAGCTAAGTATCAATATACACTTAACATACTTACCGCACTAGGGCAATTACTAACCGCATCTTGTACTCATGTTTAGACAAACTGTTCAATTTCAATCAATATCAATGCAGTGCATCACTGCCAGGTGCAAACGGGTCCCTCAATTGTCTTCTTTACAAAAATTAGAAAAATAGTTTTAATTGCCTTACATTTCTTACGGATATTAATAAAGGGAATACAATAAACAACAATCTATGTAACGTATGCAATAACAAGCGACCATTTTCAATCAATTTAAACTTCACAATAAAATCCTTGGAGCATTTGTTTGTACATCAAACGTCGCGGATCTGAATAGTTTCCAAATCAACAAACCAACTTAGCAAACTAGGTTATAAAAAATAGCTAATGTTGAATAGAAAAACCTGTTTTTGCAGTTTGACAAAATTTTTCTTAGATAAAACAGATAAGATTTAGAAAATAAAAACAAACCGATGTAATATCTTAAAAGTTCAAGTATTATTAAAAAAATACAAAAATATTTATAAATTGTATATTTCCGTAGTGAAAGAATGTTTTGTCATGAATGCACCTTTAAAATGAAGAAAATGCAACACTATACCCCTACACTATAGCCGTATAGAAACTGGGAGCTGTTGATTCCAAACACTTTAGCAAATATGTACATAAACAAAAAAAAAAGAAACACGATTCTATATTATTTACAAGACATTAATTGAACAATTATCTACCGAAAGCCTCTTACTAAATAAAAAACGGTTAAAACTAAACCAATGTGTAATTGCGACGATCTTGTTTTCCTTAAAAAGCAGAGGCTTTAACCAAGTATAAAAACCTCATTAAATTGTAAAGTTTTATGAAAACCACATATGGGGTATAATTGCTAGATTAGACCATATCTATAAGGCGAAATACTGGCATCTCGACTTCATAAAAAAACTAATTAGTCGTTTGCTATCACTTAATAAAACGAGACTTATCCCATGGTAAGTACCAATTCAATTCATATAGTTATATTAATAATTAGTATGTATATTTATTATTCCGCATTGTTGGGCAAATACAAACATTATAAATAATTTGATTTACGTTTACAGTTGCATCTTTCGATTTGTTTTAGCAATCGCCGTTAATTAAATATATTAACTTCGTAAAATACTAAATTGATCATTGAATCGCATAATTTCGTGTTACCATTGTTAATGCGTGTTGATTGTGTTAAACCCCCATTTCGGCTCACACGTTTTGTATATTTTGTTAATATACTTTTTGTTTTCCAGTGTATGTATAAGACTAAAGCAGACTGCACAACAAAATTGACAAAGCAAATGCGTTGGGAAGGACATATGTATATTTAATTATGTATGTATGTATAGAAAAGCGAAGCAGATACCCTTTGCAAAATGGGGCGTGGCTCAGCGTTGTGGGGCTAAACCTCACTGAAATTGAATCACAATGAAAATTCACACAGTTTTATTTATGTTTATATATTACACATCATTTTGTCAAAATCCCAATGTATATCTATCGATTGTACACGAAGTAACTAGCAAACTAACTTCAATATACACAAAACACACGAATAAAACATTTAAAAATGTTTTAATAAAGTTTATAAAATTTAGAAATCACGCACGACATTCACATACACAAATGTGGTTGGTTTTGGTTTATTTCTGGTTTCTTCTTCCTTTTGGTTTCTTTTCGGTAATTAAAACGTAGCTGAACAAGGAGATGTGTTTCTTGCAACTGTCTGTTCTTAATGGTTATAACATTTAGCTTAGTGTTCAATTGCTAGTTTAGTGGTAGCTATGTTTACGGGATTAGTTACGGTTGAGATAAAAAAACAATAAATCTGTTCCTTTCACTATCTTCTATAGTTAGTCACTAAAGTAGCTTTTACAGAAGCGGCTACGCCTATCCCAGAATTGCAATCGGGCATCTGCAGCTTACTCCTAGCAGCAGCCACTGTTTGCTGCTCCAGCAGCTCCTCCGGCTCCTGGCAGCGACGGGTTTGTGGGCGAGTGTTGTTGGCCGATCTTAATGCCGTTTGCCTAGTGACGAGATTAAAAACTGTAATTGCAAGAAGTTTCCAAGTCGAATGTCCGTTTTCTTACCTCATTGTTTATGTCAAAGACACCTTCCTGGATCTTCTCGTAAATCTCCTTGGCCGTATTTATAAACGCCTCCTCTACGTTAGCCGCTGTGCGAGCTGAAGTCTCCATGAAAACGAGGCCGTGTTCGCGGGCAAAGGCCTCTCCCTCCTCTTTCTTGACCTCTCGCCGCGAATCCAAGTCGCTCTTGTTGCCTATCAGCATGATGACCATGTTCGAATTTGAGTGCTGACGTGCATCCTCCAGCCAGGTGGTCAGGTGGTTAAAGGTCTCCCGTCGCGTAATGTCGTACACCAGCAAGGCGCCAGCAGCTCCGCGGTAATATGACCGTGTGATAGATCTACCAAAAATAAATTTTGTTCACAATACAGTTATATTAATGTTATTGCTTATAATATTCTATGATTAGAAACCTTTTTATTTTTTGTTCGACTGTTATACCACGGAATTTTGTTGTAATATTTATTAAACCCTTCATCTGACCATATATGTATGTATATAAGTGAAGAGTAACAAACTTATTTTTAATCATTAAGTAAGTATTGTATTTAATACAAATAACAAGAATTCGAGTTAACATTTTTATTTCGACTTGGACTTGTAATTTTTGATACGAATTTGCAAAAATTTGTTCATTTTGAAAGCAGTTTGTGTATGATTTTGGGAGTAATATAAGATTTCACTTTTTACTTCTTGAGTATTAAAACTATATGATTGGGAGCGCGTACCTGAAAGCCTCCTGGCCTGCCGTGTCCCAGATTTGCAGCTTGATCTGCTTGCCGTCGATGGTGATCATGCGTGCGCCGAACTCCACGCCAATGGTAAGGTCGTGCACCGGCTGGAATCGCTTGTCCGTAAACTGGAGCAGCAGACAGGACTTGCCCACGCCTGCGGAAACGGGAAAGGGTTAGTGGTCGAGCAGGGGAAAAGTGGAGAAGACTGGAAAATGCCAACAGCTGTTAAACATCCCGAAAGGCAGAGTTGATAAGTCCGTGGCCCATTGGGGCGGAATCCCTCAATTACTGGGGGTGGTTGGGTGACTCAGCTGCAGGGCTTATGTGTGGGCAGCTCCCCGCGCCCCTTCAACTCTAAGAGCAGCAAACGCCTGTATGCGTTGTTATGGTTTTATTGATTTTTCCTTCGGCCCCTCGACTCCAGGGATATTTTCCTGCCGACGCATTTCTGATCTATTGGCATCAGTTCTTTACTTTGTGGCTCCTGGAGCCCCCATTTTGGTACGACCCCTACGATTGCAATGCGCGTTGCTTTGTTGTTTTGTTTGTAATTACAGATTGTTTCCCTGACAATGGCCAACTTTTCACTGGTAATTCAGTGCCGATGGGAGTCGCAGTTTCCACTCACCTGTGTCTCCAATAATGATGTATTTGAACAAGTACGCGTAGGACATGTTTGCAGCTGAGGGGGTTACGGTATATTAGTTTTTAGAAAGTACGCTCTCGTAATGCCACAGATAATACGCAATTCTTGTAAGTTCTCCAATCTGTTCGTATTTATGATGACTGGCTACCGACAGTGTGGCCAGTTCGCGGCCAGGGCTGGCGGAAATACCGTAAGGTCGTCCTATCGATAACGATGCGCGCTACCGCTGACCAATCGATAGGCAAATGTATGTATGTAGAATTTGTCAGAAATTTTCTCGCACAAAGCAAAGTGTTTTGGAAGATAGACGCCAATCAATTGCCGAGCGATGTGCCAACGCCTGTAGAGTTCACTCAGCTTACTACAGTGCAGGGATCCAACGTCCGGAGAATCCAGTGGGGCGGGTACCAGGCTAGCATTCAGGCTCTGCCAGCGATTTTCTCATCAAGGCGTAGGCACAGACGTTGTGGATCATCGCATCTTCGACCGGGTGAAACATGAAGATGGCTGACGGCTCGACCATATTGCGTAGAAACCGGCCAGGCACAAAATCCAAGGTGAGTGATGGCAGGGCGTCCAGTATTATGATCC
Organism: Drosophila santomea; assembly: GCF_016746245.2. Classification (NCBI taxonomy): domain Eukaryota; kingdom Metazoa; phylum Arthropoda; class Insecta; order Diptera; family Drosophilidae; genus Drosophila; species Drosophila santomea. Next base: position 15,523,257 of record NC_053016.2, on the reverse strand, counting down.
CTGCCCTTCTGACCCGTTTTCGATTTCGCCATTCAGGACTTCTGTCGCTGGCCCGACGAACCCCTGGAAGAGATGGACAGCACGCTGGCGGTGCAGCAGTACATACAGCAGCTGATTAAACGCGACCCGAGCAACGTGGAACTCATCCTGAGCATGCCCGAAGCGCAGGATGAGGGTGTGTGGAAGTACGAGCACCTACGCCAGTTCTGCATGGAGTTGAACGGCCTGGCAGTGCGGCTGCAGAAGGAGTGCTCCCCGTCGACGTGCACACAGATGACAGCCACTGACCAGTGGATCTTCTTGTGCGCCGCCCACAAGACGCCGAAGGAGTGTCCGGCCATTGACTACACTCGCCACACGCTGGACGGAGCCGCCTGTCTGCTGAACAGCAACAAGTACTTCCCGAGCAGGTATGCAGGCTTCTCGACATGGTGGAACTAGCCACATAATAAGCAAAGTATCTCCCCCAGGGTGTCCATCAAGGAGTCGTCTGTGACCAAGCTGGGTTCCGTGTGCCGGCGAGTGTATCGCATCTTCTCGCACGCCTACTTTCACCATCGTCGCATTTTCGACGAATTCGAGGCCGAGACGTACCTATGCCACCGTTTTACGCATTTTGTCACAAAATATAATCTGATGTCCAAGGAGAATCTGATCGTGCCCATCAACGTGGGCGAAAACGCGGCCCCTGGTGAAAGCGAGGCTTAGGAGGACGTCCATGGAACACTCATTCAACATACATCTATTTAGATTTACCAATAGCTTGCAAGTTGGGTTTGTTCACCCTGACAGGAACATAATTCCACGCGAACCCATCTCTAATGCAGATCTTGTACGTAGTTTAAATGTCAGATACACAGAGTTACATAACGATAACTAAGTAACAAGGGCAGTCCCAGATATACGCACGCAGGCCTCCTCAAACCCGCTCGCCCCATCTGATCCTAAGTCAGCAATTATTTCGCAAGTTATATTACAATTATATTTAAACTCCTTATTTAAATAAATTATATGTAGGCACACGACCATCTCGTGGCTGATTCCACGTCGAATCCCCGTAAACTAAACTAAATTCCCTTGACTACTGGCAGCCAAAACACCAACACAGATGTACGTTACTAAAACGAGAACTTTACTATACAAAATACTATATACACAACAGAAATTGCAATAAAAGAAGTACATACATAAATACATCAAAAGCAAGTACGAACCTCCTGTGATACATTTGTCACACGATATTCACTTCGTACATAGGCTGTTGGTTCACAAGTCGTTCAAAGCCGAGGCGCGACAGATCCAGGGTGGTAAACTTGCCGTCCAAAATGAGTTCGGATATGGCTCGACCCACGGCGGGAGTCTGCTGAATGCCGTGCCCACTGAATCCCGCGGCAATGAGGAGGTTGCTGTAATGAGGATGTCTGCCAATGATCCCGTTTGCGTCAAATGTGTTGTGGTCATAGAAGCCCGCCCAGCTGCTCTGTATCTTCACTGACTCAAAGGCAGGTACTCGGTTTGCCAGTGTGGGCCAGACATCCGATTCAAAGTACCCATGATCCACGTCCAGCGTTTCGCACTCGGGCTCCTCGTCTTCGTTCGGACTGCGGCCGCACAGGAAGTTACCACAAAGACCGTCCCGCCGAAAGTAGGTGCCATCCGGATCGACGGTCAGAGGTGTGGCTAGCCCAGGACAATTCCGCCCTTGAGTGCTAAGTACATAGACGTATCGCTTGCGAGGCTCCACTGGCAAGGGCACTCTCAGGGAAGCCTCCTTTGCTCCCTTATCACCAATCCCTGCCAGACGCGCCACCTGACCCGAGTGAGCTCCCGCTGCCAGGACGCATGTGTCAAACTTCACCGTCCGCTGAACTCCATCACCGTCATCGACCACAGCTCCAGAAAGGGCGCCCGAATCGTTCCATTCGAAACCCACCACTGAGCCGTTCGCAAAATTCGCGCCCAGAGCACGGGCCTTCTTCTTGAAGCCCATGAGCAGGGCCCACGGATCAAACCATCCCTCCTTGTCAATACCGTGGCATCCCAACTCCACGCCCTCTGTGGACAACCACGGAAACCGCTGACGTAGTGCCTCCGGGCCAAGCAGCTCATTTCGAGCCCCCAGCTTGTTCTGCAGTCTAGAGTTCTGAGCCAGGATGTGGGCTCCCTTCTCGGAGGCCAGGATCAGGTAGCCGTTCGGCTGGTAACACAGATCCACATCGCCCAGATGCTCGCCGCAGTTAACCACGAAATTGTAGCCGAAGAGCGACATCTCTATGTTCTCGGCCAGGGAGAACTGCTGGCGAACTCCGCCCACAGAGAGCACTGTAGAAGCGCTGGTGTACTGGAGAGTCACATAAGGATGGTAATTATTTAATAGTGATATATTTTTGTTTGACTACAATGTATAAAGTATACAATACAGTTTGAAGTACATATGCATAATGTGTGGATTCAGAATTATAGGTATACCTAATCCTAATATAATGTGAAGTTTTCTTTGGGTCTCGTCTTTCTTTTTATTCTCATTCGCTCTTAATTGCAAGGATGCACAGGATTGACCCAGTCAAAATAATAGTAATCAAAATATAATAATATAAATCCGCAAATTTATTCAAATTAAATACTTTTAAAAAAGGATTGTGGTATTTTATAATGTTTCTAAAAAGTTCCTAGCATTTTTATATTCTTCCTTTATATTTAGTCCTGACTACATGGGGCGTGGCACACACTGTAATGTCGGAAGGCTAAATAAGATTAAAAACCAATTGCTGCTGGAAAAACTTATGTTAAAGTGCAAAATATAATGGGGTTCTCCATCCAATTGAAATTTTTTTTATTTAATGTGATGGGAAAAGTCTTAAAAAAATAAGAGCAATAGATAACTTTTCACTTTTGGAAGCTTTTTAAAGGTCCTGCAACTCTATTCCTGTGCAGAAATGCCACAATTTAGTTGATTCCATGAAAAGAAGCTGTGCGCCCTTTAATAAAATCCAAAGATATAAAGCAAAATGCCCAAATAATACCGAAATTATTCTGAGAATTGAAATCAAATTACCTAGAGTTTTATTGATAATTAAACAAAATTTTAAAACGTTGCAAAATATGTTTTTTGGTCTGTGGGCACTGCTTTTATTTTGACTGCAGCTGCACATAAGTATTTTTAACTGTTTGAATCCAAAAGGGAGCAACATGGGAGCAACTTTAGATTCCCAGACCTTGAAATTTAATTAAAAAAAGGTGCTCACCCTCTAACAAAAATTTTAAAATATTTAAAGAAGCTAGCAGTAAATGTGGCAACTTTTGGATAACCCTGGCCCGCAAGTAGTAGGCCCTCTTGTACTCGTACTTACTCCAGCATCGCGCTCCACCACCAGCACATTGAGCTTGCGGCCCAGCTGCAGGGCCCGGGACTTGAGCCAGAAAGCGGAGGAGGCGCCCATGCCACCGCCACCGATGATCAGGACTTCGCAGCTCTTGGGAAGGACATCGCCTTGCGGCTTGCCACTGAACGAGCGAAGCTGACGCAGTGCACCCGATCGCTGAACTCGTCGCAGGCACAGCATTTTTCATACTAACCGGCACCTGCACAGTCGTGGGATGATAACGCCATTGAAATCCGCCAGATTAGATTTGTGCAGCTTTTCCTAAGTGCTTTGTATGCACAGCAATAAAAGCTGAATTACAGTAAAAGTTCCTTTGGCGGACTGCTATGCTAATTTGGTTTGTGAACTTAGATTTCTCCCCATATAAAGAGTACTAGTGGACATCAAATAAGACACAGTTTGTATTTTTTTATTTAATAAATGTTTAATTTCTGACTCAAAATATCAAATATTTAATTTATTTTTCATTGGTACTTACTGTAAACATTTAATAGATGGCTTAGGATATCTTTTCATTTCTAGGTATTGAATTTGTATTTGACAAACAATTAACACCAACTCGCTGATTCCGAAGTTCCAGATAAGGGAACACCCAAAGTATTGTTTCTTTTCCTAGGTAGCTAGGTAAAATAGAGAACCTTTGACTTAAGGATTAATAGTTTATTCGCTATACCCACATTGGTATTAAAGGTCTTTACCAGAAGAGCATCTACTGTAAATTAAGGTAGTTCTATAAAAAGAATGATACAAAGAGCACGCTTATCTTTGGAGAGCTAATCTTTCATTGGCCCCAATTGCGTTAAAAGAATCGCTGTTCTTTTGTGATAAATTAGGCTTTATTTTTATATCCTTACAAAGGGTAAATAAAGGCATCTTCACATGGCCGGTTTATCTCAACCTTGACTCTAACTGGCGGGCAAATGCTCTTCAGCGACAGGTTTTCCGAGTTGTTGGGCTGGTTTATTGCGCCCGGGTCTGTTTCGCTTGTTCGACCGAACACCAGCTCCTGGTTGATGTGGTTGCTGCTGATGGGGGGCCTGGGTACGTGGATGTGGATGTGGACGTGGCTGTGGCTGTGTTGCTCCGCCCTCCCAGAAATCAGTGGCTCTATTTGGCTTTTGTAAACTAATCGAAACAGACTTTTACGACACTAATGCTTTTGTAATCGTGTTCCAGCTTACCCGTCTATACTATCCGGCAGCTGGTCCAGACTCATGAGAATGTGCAGCGTGGGTATTTGGCGGGTGACTATAATCTCCTCGAGGCCTTCCATCTGCGGCTTCCAGTGCTCCTCCACGCTTTATGTAGTGCACTATAATAGTTATGGCAAATTTGCTGCTTATTGGCCACTCACCTGGTGTACGCCATGCGCGTCACCTGGTAGACTGGGTGGCTCCGCTTGAGGACCTCGGCACACGATATGGTCTTCACCACTCCGCCGCCGGATCCGCTCCACACCACGCATCTGTGTTCGCCCTTGTTTAGCGCTGCCTGAGCAAACTCAATCACATTGCTCACTTTGGTGCCGCCTTTCACCTGCGCAAAAGTAATTGTTACCAACAAGGATTTGAAAATGGTTAGTGTTACTTACGTGCATCCACAAAAAGTCCTTTTGGGACTTTGGCATGCAGTCCTCGAATGGCAGATCGCTCTTGCTCAGCTCCTGCTCCACATTCTCGGCCTTGCGATAGTGCATCATTTTGAGGACCTCTGCAAAATCAGCAAACAAGATTGTTTCACTCTTTCAGAAATATAATCTTGCCGAAGCCCTTCGGCAACAACCTTGAACCTATAATGGCGGAAAAAGGACGCCGGAGGTCCAATATCTCGAGAACCAACTTAAAAGTCAACCACCACTCGTCGTATACTGTCCGGAGCAGCTATTGCCCCCATCGCAGTCCGTGAAAATTGAATAATTGCTGGGTTTATGAGCCAGAGGGACAGAACGGAAAAACCATTCTGCAAGTGGTGTAAGCAGCGATGTCACCTACATCTTTTAGGTGCGTCATGTGGCTCGAACAAAAATTTCAAAAATCAGCTAAAGTCGGTAAGTGCTACATTTTAAAGTCAATTAGGAATGGAAGATCAAATTCTTTATTTTCCTATTTTAGAAACATAAAATAATAATACATTTAAATTTTACCACATAATGCAAAATGGCAAAAATAGATAAGATTAATCGAAGAACATTATTTTTCAAATTTGGTAATCAGAAGAAAGCAAAAAACATCATCCTAAGAAGTAAGACCATGACGGTCTTCGCTTTGGCATAATTCATTTTGAAGAGGAGTTCAAGTAAAAGTCAATAAAAACCATTTCTGCAGCAATTAAATAAGCGCGAATGCATGAGCGTTTTTGCAGCGTTTTCCCATTAAATAAAGCCCTGCTGGTGTCGGCCACTAGACAGGCGGGAATGGGAAGGGGATGGGGATGGGGATGGAGATAGCGGGTAAGGAGGTCACCGGGGGATGATGACTGCAGAAGCATGATGCCACTTGTTGAAGCTGAGGCCGAAGCACAATTCAATGCCCGGGGATGTTGCTGCAGCTGAATTCGACAGCAGCAATGAAAGTTTATTAATGAACTTTCATCCAACAACAAAAAAATCCAACAGGACTCGGATGACTGTGTGGGAGGATGGTGGCAAGTACATGGGGCCACGTGTCCCAGACATATCTATGGCCTAGTGCCGACGGATCCAAGCAGCCCGGGTAGGGAAAGGAAAACGGGCTGGAATTTTCAGAGAGGAATGCGTTGAAATTCCTTCTACTCCTCGCCTGCCTTCGCTGCTATGCCTTGGCCATCGTTGTCGTCATTTCCATCGTCATAGTCATTTGGCATCGCCATCATTCCTATCAAGTACGTACTGAACAATAATTCAATTTGGCGCGGAAGTTATTAATAAAACGATTCGCACCCCAGCCCAAAAACAAGTGGGAAGTCGTGGGAAGCTGTCCTGTCAGTGCAATTTGTTGAGTGTTTATGACAACACGTACTTTGAATTAACTCATCCATGCCGAAATTGAGTTGCACTTTAAGAGTAAATTAGGTTTTATTTTAATCATTTAGTTCGAAACCCAATTTGCCCTGGATATACGCAACATCAAGCATACGCATTGTGCAACCTACATGGGCCATGGTGGTTATTTAATTTTCCACTCGCCCTTCCTGTTCCCAACATATCTTCACGCACAACAGGGACGAGTCCCAATCCCTAGCTCACAGCTATGAATGAAGCGTCGCAAAAATTCCATTTATTTGCCATTTCAATCGCACCAAGCACCACCAAGCCACCAAGCACCACCAAGCCACCAAGCACCACCAAGCCACCAAGCACTCACCATCGCCCCCAAACCCAGCTCCTGCCCTCTGAAGTATGCATTCATTAGACATGCCAAGGCAGCCGAAGGAGAAGCAGTAACCACGGCTGCGGCGACCGAGCTTAGCTCTTGGCCAGACCGCAGAGCAAGGATCAGTTTGGTTTTGCCAGTCGGGGCCAACGGTTCGTGGTCTCGGGTTCGGAACAAAAGTCGGAAAAGCCATCGGAAAACGTGACTAAGGAACCTCAGGTTAATTACCAAGAAAAATTCTGTTTATTCAAACTACGTGTGATTAAGTCGAGCAAAATTTGGGAATAACACTATCTCGGCAAAATAAATCTAAACATCTAAAGTTTACAAAGCACAACTGAATCATTGGTTTCTTTAAAAGCCACAAATAAAGCTCCAGCTAAAATAAATCAGTCCTACATACAAATAAAATAGCAATGGAAACGAAATAAATTCTGTTTTGCCAACAAAATGTATTTTTGAATCAAGAGGACTCTATACGTAAACCGTCCTGGAAAACAAGTTTTCTTTGGTCTAACAATTTGCATAAACAATTAAGTTTCTCCAGTTTTAAACAAATTACTCCGTCTATTTGAGCTAACGAAAAGGAAATATCAGGAAAATACAAAAATTAAAATTGAGTTTTTAGAATAAATCGAATGATAATTAACATTAAGACTTAATAACACAATGGAATGCATTTTAAAACTCAATTTATGATTTTAACTGTTTATGTTACGAATAAATTTAAAGATCAATAGCAATGGTGTATAACAATTACAACAATTTTCTGTGGGATTTATTCGAAAGTTTCCATTACACATTTTCATCATATAATAATGAACTTAAAGCTATATGTTACAAAGAATCAAAAGTTTTAAAATGATATTTATCGAGAGTTTTTATAATTATATTTTGATCATATTTTTTTTCAAACGCGTTATTTTATGCATTATTAACATCGAAAAATTCTACAAGCTAAAACAGCTTTAAACAGGCTGTCGTTCTGTACTCTTTTAATACATTTTTCTGTAGTGTTTTTATACCCGTTACTCGTATAGTGTAAGGGTATACTAGATTCGTCGAAAACTATGTAACAGACAGAATGAAGCGTTTGCGACCATGTAAAGTATATATGTACATTATTGATCAGGATCAATAGACAAATTCCAAAATAATGGAAACAAAGTCATAGTTTCGTTGTGAATAATCATAAACTATCTCGCTCAGTAAACAAATATTTAAATATTTAATTTATCTAATTTCATGTTTTGTGTTAAATCACAATTCATATAAATATTTTAAAGTTGTGCCTAGAAATAAAGAAACACTTTGTATGTATACACACAATAATTTGAATATCTGAAAATAACCGACACAAAAAAATTGAATATATTCTATTCACTTGTATCGCCCCACTACGCTGATTCATTGAACAATTTTTAAACTTTTCGTAATAGAGCTAAGCGTGGGTCGGTAAACGAAAACGAAAAGATTCGAAAACACCCAGGAAAGCGGTTTGGAGAACCCATCCGAGATGGACAGCACCGAATTTCGAAAACGTGGCATGGAAATGGTAGAGTACATCTGCAATTATCTGGAAACGCTAAACGAGCGGCGAGTTACGCCCAGCGTGGAGCCGGGATATTTGCGGCACCTGTTGCCAAGTAAGCCCCAAACATGCCCCCAAAATCTGGTCCGATTCTCCCTCACCCTCTCCCTCTCGCACAGCTGAGGCACCACAGGAGCCGGAGGACTGGGACCAGATTATGAGGGACGTGGAGGACAAGATCATGCCCGGCGTGACGCACTGGCAGCACCCACGCTTCCATGCCTACTTTCCGGCGGGCAACTCGTTTCCCTCCATCCTGGGCGACATGTTGGGCGACGGGATCGGGTGCATCGGCTTTTCCTGGGCCGCCAGTCCCGCTTGCACCGAGCTGGAGACCATTGTGCTCGACTGGCTGGGCAAGGCCATCGGTCTGCCGGACCACTTTCTGGCCCTCAAGGAGGGCAGCACCGGAGGCGGAGTCATCCAGGTAACATTATGCTCGTAGAATATAGATTATAGTATTATAGATTATTATGAACGTATAGAAAGCGCGCCTTAGTTTTTATATATAAAATATTAAGTCATATGACAATGTTTATCAGTGGTTCTTTTTGGGCTCCAGACTTCCGCATCGGAATGTGTGCTGGTCACGATGCTGGCTGCCAGGGCACAGGCGCTCAAGAGGCTCAAGGCCCAGCACCCGTTCGTGGAGGAGGGTCATCTACTGTCCAAGCTGATGGCCTACTGCTCCAAGGAGGCACACAGCTGCGTGGAAAAGGCGGCGATGATCTGCTTCGTGAAGCTGCGCATTCTGGAGCCCGACGACGACGCCAGCCTGCGCGGCCAGACGATCTACGAAGCCATGGAGGAGGACGAGCTGCAGGGCCTGGTGCCCTTCTTCGTCTCGACCACTCTGGGCACCACGGGCTCGTGTGCGTTCGACAATCTGCCGGAGATTGGCAAGCAGCTGCAGCGATTCCCTGGCGTCTGGTTGCACGTGGATGCCGCCTACGCGGGCAACAGCTTCATCTGCCCCGAACTGAAGCCCCTCCTGAAGGTGAGTGGCTGGCACTACCATGGCACGGCCAATCTTAGCCGATCCCATTTACAGGGCATCGAGTACGCCGACTCGTTCAACACCAATCCCAACAAATGGCTGCTGACCAACTTCGACTGCTCGACGCTGTGGGTGCGGGACCGCATCCGGCTGACTTCAGCCCTGGTGGTGGATCCGCTGTACCTGAAGCATGGCTACTCGGATGCGGCCATCGACTACCGTCATTGGGGAGTTCCACTCAGTCGGCGTTTTCGTTCACTGAAGCTGTGGTATGTAGCATATGTATGTTCGAAAGGTCCGAAAGCACTCGATGGCAAAGTGTGGGTCTGTTGACTGTTGTCGAAAATTGAATTGTTTTTGGATTGGCTTGAAGTGGCCTCAAGTATGTTGGCTTGTTTACTCAAATTGTCCCTCGTGTATTTGCTTGCGACTTAGTTGTAAAAGCAAGGGTTTCGATACCTCGTGTATGCCGAATCTATACCGCAGATGAGATGAGAACGCCAAACAAACGTTTATTGCTAATTGTGAGCACGGCAAAAAATACTATTTACCCAAATCCATTCTGTGTGTGCCTCTGAATGGCGTATATGATTTCAGGTTCGTGCTGCGATCTTATGGGATTTCCGGGCTGCAGCATTACATACGTCACCATATCAAACTGGCCAAGCGGTTCGAAGAGCTCGTGCTCAAAGATAAGCGCTTCGAGATCTGTAACCAAGTCAAGGTGAGATACATTTGCTTTCGTTTCGTTTCTTTCATATCTATCCATATATTTTAAGTTTTATTTCGATTCAATCGATTTGGTTTCTATCGGTAATTAATCATGCTCAGAGGTCAAAGCTCTTTTGTACACCCCACGGATTGTGTAGGGTGGGTGTGTGGGTCTATTATGCGGAGCAAGGGCCGATCTCCCATGTATAGTATGTAAGTCCCAAAAATAGTTGAGAAATGGATTGGCGGGTAACGTAAGTGCCGGGGCCTTAGCTCTGATCGGACCACGAAGACGTGAATTTGTTCACACCGCCGTGCAAACGAAGCAAACGTGCGCAACTACACGCCAAATTCCGCAAAGAAACTGGCGCAAAAATTGATTTCTTTTTCGCCCCGACAATGGAAGTGTTTTGGCATAAATGCCATTGAAAATCATTTAAAGACAGCCACAAGTGATTCATCGAGTCAGCGACTGACATATGTACATACATATGTTCAAGCTCGTTAAACGTAAGCGTGGCCAAGTCAATTAAGTGATCAATTCGGTAGCGGATCTGCAGTTAGACACGTTTTAGTTTTCCAACTAATTCGACTTTTCAGGAGTGCAAATAAACCAAGCTAGCACAGTGTAAAGATTTCTTTGTGACTTGCTTAATTTTTGCCAGATAATTGAAAAAATAAAACATATATTTATGATTCAAATAGCATTTGAAGCACATTTTACAGAACACAGCAAGTGATAGAGACTTCTTTGGAATACAAATTTATTCATCTAGCCGAAACTTGTTTAAGTCACTCCATTATTTCATAAGTTCTTAATAAGTTCATATTTTGATTTTTCGTTTTTCATTTGGTTAATCATGCGCCCAGATTTGTGAAACCAAAATAAATAATATTTGGTTCTATTAGCTGGGCCTGGTCTGCTTTCGCCTCAAGGGCTCCGACAAGCTGAATGAGAAGCTGCTGAGCATAATCAACGAGTCTGGCAAGCTTCACATGGTTCCGGCCAGCGTGGGAGATCGGTACATCATCAGGTTCTGCGCCGTGGCTCAGAACGCGACCGCTGAAGACATTGACTACGCCTGGGACATCATCGTGGACTTTGCCAACGAGTTGCTGGAGAAGGAGCAGCACGATGAGCTGTCGGAGATCATGAACCGCAAGAAGCAGGACACGTTGGCTCAGAAGCGCTCCTTCTTCGTGCGCATGGTCAGCGATCCGAAGATCTACAATCCGGCAATCAACAAAGCCGGCACCCCCAAGCTCTCCATGGAGCTGCCCTCACCCGTAGTGAGTCGCGGCAGTGCCCCCATCATCCGGACCCAGAGTTCGGTGGACCACAACTCCTGGATATCCTGGCCGCTGGCGTTCCTCTTCAACAGCAGCAACGAGGAAAAGGGCAGTAACGTCTCTTTGCGGTGAGTCTTATTTGAAAATACCCCATTTGTGTCAATTAACTCAAAGCCACATCCTTTCCTTGCAGTTTCCGACACTTGGACACCAACGTACGACCATCCTCGTCGCGACGGAACTCCGGAGCCGGCTCCTCCCCCTCTCCGGAAAACGAGCTGGACTACGTGAATGTCCAGCAGCAGCAACTGGAGCAGCGAACACCACGACGATCACCCATGGCGGTGCGCAAGGATAACCCCAACTAATCATATTCACTCAGTTAATGGAAACACTATAATACAGTATTAGCGCTTCCTTAAGTCAGGCGCCTAGTTGAATTCTAGACCAATCTGCCAAGCGGTGGGTTACAACAGTAAAAGGCTTTTTCTGAATTCCAATATTGAAACTATAAAGTATACTATAAGTGCCGTGAAGGAAATATCAAACGAACATCTTTCTTGTTTATAAATTGCAATAAATATTATTTCAAAATAATAACTTCAAGTTTTTACACGGCTAAAATACTAGGTTTTACGCTGCAAGTCAATCCATTAAGAAAAGTTATATGGAATCAACTTGGAAAGCAAGAATATGCTTACTTGCTAGCAAATGGTAAACAGAAATATCCTGCGTTTCTTTGCTTTCTTGCGCAAGGTAAACAGATGAAATCCAAATCATCTTGCTGATGCCATTGATATGACGCAGTATCATTGTTGATCGGCATAAAATCGGAAATGAAAATGTATATATGAATTTACTGAATTTACTGTGTATGGACACGGACTCCAAATGGATTATGACTCATTGCACAGAGCTCATATATTTTAAACCATTTCGCGAAGATGAGTGCGCGCTGGTGGGAAGGCGAACAGTGGTTCTAGGAAGCAGTCGGCTCATTACCTTTTTGAGTGGGCTCCTTGAAATCCATATTTTGCCCGAACACTCTCACCAACTGGTTCAAATAGGCCTCCTTGTCCACCCTTGAGTAATGGTCCAGTCGCCCTTTTGTCATGTCCCAATTCAGATACGTGGGTGCGCGCAGCTTTGATTCTGTTTTTGACATGATCTTCTGGGTGTCCACTGCTCTGGATATGGGCAGATCAATTGCGGATTTATCCAATAAATTTCGGGGTGCACTGTGCTCATTCAAGTCGATGGGGTTCAAAGTCAGCTGTGTATCTGTTCTGACACCCAATGGCAAATTAACAATTTTTGGGTTTGCTTTGGGAGCTGATGCTAATTGATATTGATGGGTTTCCAAATGCAAATTGGATTTCTTTGTGTGCTGTGGGCTCGTCCTTTCGATCATTCGCTGCAATATTTCATCATAGCTTTTTGCCGACTTCACTGGCTCCTTGTCTCTGGGAGTTAGTTTGATCTGCCCACCGTATCCTAGCTGATCCTGACTGTTAGCTGCCGTCTGCAACTCTTCCAATCGCCGCTTCATGGCCAGCAGCTGTTGCTCCTGCTCACTTGGCTTGGTCCTGGACTTAGCCTTCGTTACCTGGCCTTCAATGATTTTCAACTGCTCCAAATTGGAGAGCATGGAGCCCGTTGGGGACAAAAAGCCCCGTTGATTTCTTGGTAAAGCTTTCGGCATTACTGTGGGTCCTACTTTCAGAATGATCTCTTTAGTGTGATCCCGTTTGGCCCTTTCTATTCTCTGCATCAGGGCGTCCAGGTTGGGCTTAATTCTTGACGCATCCTCGTAGTTTCTGGGCAGAAAACCTTGTTTCTTCAGATAGACGACTGGAGACTCCCAGTTCTTTATCAAATTCTGCACGACCCCATTATAAGTCTGTAATGGGTCGTCCTTCGATTTTGCTTTGAGTTTAGACTTGGCATTGGTCTTTTGAAATACATCCATGGAGCTGAGCACGAAGACATACCTGCGGTGATTGATTTGCTTAGGGATGCTTATGGAACACTAAAAATGTATATCAATTCACCATAGAACAAATCGCATGGTAATTGCGAGTATATAAAAAGTTGTTATTAAAATATATCTTATATGGTTATATTTGACAAATAGGGTTAGGCTATAGAGATGTAAGAGAACTGGTGAGCAAAAGCGCATCTTTTATAAATTCTTCATTCTTTTCTACCTAAAGAATATCTTGACTCTTTTACACAAAATCACGAAATCTAAACTTGGAAACGGGTTCACCTAATTAAATCGCCAAATAAACTCAAACAATAAAATTCAAAGTAACATCTGTCAAAATCATTGACACCTCCAACCAAATAACCAATAAATAAATCCCGTACCCATTATTTAGTATCCCCTACCAAAATCAATGAAATGCCTAAGGTATGATTTGGCGAAATTTAAAATACACGAAAAGAGAAGAGCCCCAGCACGAAATCTTCATATGCAGTACGCTGTTGTCAAGCCCGAGCACCATCAAAATATTATATTATGCAAATTTTTTGTAAAAAACCACAGATAGCTCTCAAACAGGCGAAGTCTTTAAATCAATCTTCCCCACTAAAAATACGTTCAATATCTTAAGCCTAATCACTCTATTTCTCACATAAACAAACAGAAATTCACTTTTGTTGTACGGTCTGAACTCATTTCGAAAACATGCTAATAGTAGTAATTGGAATCATTTAAATATCCAATAATTTTAAAAACCCGAGGTCTTTTCCAAATTTCAAGTAGTTGATGCTAGTGATGCTTGACTGTATGACGACATCATGGGAATTTTGATCGGTGTTTGGCAGTGCCAACTGCTATAATTAATGGTTAGACAACAAACGCGTTAGCCGCGCTCCACACACACATCCCAACACACAGCCGGGCTTTAGCAGAAGCGGCATCAGAAGGCGGATGGATTCGATGGATGATGGCAACGGCCCTCGAGCATTTCGACGTGTGACCGCGTAAACTGAATACGAAATTATATTTAGAAGCACGACGTCATCCGCGGTGTCTGGACCTGTGAATGAAAGTTCAGACGAGGCTCAGGCCCAGAAAGAGGAGCCGAGAAATAAGTCAAGTCACGGTGTTCAGCCGATCTCTGTCCAGCGATCTCCGAATCTCTCGCAGCGAACTCTGCACCCACCGAGCGCCGCTTCAAGGCGCAGACGCGTGCTCCGAGTGAGTCAGCTCAGCCATGGTTTTCAAAGTTATGTTTAGCCCCTTTACAGTGGTCGGATTTGCACAATTTCCCAACAGAACTTACAAGATTATAGCTGCGGGAGGTTATCATTGACCAAGCCGAGCAATAATATAATGTTTTGGCTTAATACCCATACATATGTATTTTAGAGATAGATCAACATTTTTAGTAAATTATTTAGTAATTTATTTATATTTTAGTAATTTATTTAATTTATTTAGTAGAAATAAAAAGGCACTCCCCTCGATAATAACAATAGTAACTTTCCAAGTTACTTTTAAATAAACAGCTGTATTCCATTAATCTAACCCTTTTGAGCAGATGATGGTCCGGGAACCATTAAACATACGGACTGGAAAGTAAGTATAGCTAGGGTTAGATCATTACCAGGCAAAGTAAGATAAGCACTCGTCAGCAATTAGCACCCAACCAAATTGCAGGGAACTCATGCTGACTCTGACAACAAACCCATTCATTCGTTCGTGCTGCCCACCCACCCACACCCATTATCTTCCAGATTCCCGCGCCTCGCAACCTGAACAAATCGTTGATTTTCATTTGGCAACGTTTGTTTATTTTGATATTAGTGTTTTTGTATTTTAACCAGCAGGAGATTCCATGAAACAATGGACGCTCTTCACAGCTACGTCATCAGTTCGGCCTTTTGTGAGGGCTGGTCGTTCGCACATCCGACTTTCTGCTAACGGATTTGGTCAATGTTTGGACACTTGTTTGCCACATTTCGTTAGTACTTGAAGTGGTTCCCCGCTAGTTGCCATAAGCCACGGAAACTTTTGCTATTTCTTCCAGAGATTAGAGGAAACTAGTTTGTTCTCTTTCACAGGTTCTTTGCACACTGTTTGAACGTGCCGGATTTGCGGCAAGTTTAGGAAATTTTCTAAAACCCCCAAAAGTTCCCCGAGGAGCCAAGCGTGTCAGAATATTCACATTCAAAGCCAATTTTAAATGTCATAAAAATAATCTGTGAAATAGTATCGAAAGCCTATTTAAATATCATAAAAATAATCTGTGAAATAGTATCGAAAGCCTATTTAAATATCATAAAAATAATCTGTGAAATAGAATCGAATAATAGGTATTGAGCACGCCTAATATATCTGTGAGAAATCACAGGATTATAGAGAGATTGCAGGAGAAGCGATAGATTCACTACTGCTTTGTATTATCAGCTTCCAGAAATAAAACATAATTCGAACATAAAAATATATGATAGATAAAAACAAAAGTGTGAGAGTGGCAGTTTTATGAGGTTTTTGGGCGTTAGAGTGGGTGTGGCAACATGGGTCAACACACTTGCGTTGCGTCTGTGTTTAAAATCTGTATGCTTAATCTCAACTTTCTAGCTTTTGTAGTTCCTGAGATCTCGACGTTCATATGGACGGACAGACAGACGGGCGGAAAGACAGTCGGACGGACAGACAAACGGACAGACGGACATGGCCAAATCGACTCGGCCATTGATCCTGATCAAGAATATATATACTTTATATGGACGGAAACGCTTCCTTCTGCCTGTTACATACTTTTCAACGAATCTAATATACCCTTTTACTCTACGAGTAACAAGTATAATGACTTTTCGTAAATTTCACAATAATTTTCCAAGCTTTAATAACACACTTCTTTAGTGATTTATAATTAATAATTTGGCCACATATTCGTAGAAAAACAACCTTTCTTACTCACTTGCGCTTTAAATTGAACTCAAAGTACGAGTATATCTAAGCCAAAAGCATTACACCCTTGTGTGATCCCACTAGGGACTTTTTCGCCGAGCAAGATAGATAGTGCTCCGCCCGACGCGAGAGCAGAACGAGAGATGTGCCCATAATGAGCAAAGCGGGTTTCCCAGCCCAACGGAGTCCGATCCGCGTCTCCGAGCCAGTAATTTGAGTCCGATCACGAGACAATCAACGTCAGTAGGAGCGCGGCGCAGAGCACACCTCATAGGTGTAAGAAGGGGATATAATATATCCGAGCACGGAGAGATCCGAGAGTAGCCGATCGTGCGGTCGAGCGATCGGTCTGTTGCCATATAAAAACGATTGCAGCGCAGTGGCCAAGACATTCGCGTCAAGGAAGCTGAGCTGCAACGAGTGTGCGCTGCGTGATAATAACCGGGATTCGAAAGTGATCGAGATAAGCTATTGTGTACCGTATTAGACCCAAGTATCCGAGCGTCAAAGATACAAGCACCGAGAAATACTTTTTAATAGACTGCGCTATTTGAACAAATTAAGGGAAAAGTGTAAATTGGTTAAAATGGATGTGGAAGAGTTTCGCAAATACGGCAAGGAAGTGATTGATTATATATGCCAATACGGCACTAACATAGAGGAGCGTGATGTGGCGCCCACCTTGGATCCGGGTTACCTCAAAAAACTGATACCAGGTGAGCTGCCAGGTGCCATAAGAAAAAGTTTAAAAAAAAGACCCCACGAAAGCTGTGAGATATACGAATTTTTGTTAGGTATTTTGTGTCAGGTGTGAATAATAAGGGGCATACTTGACAGGTTATATACAAACAAGCCAGTACTGGAATGATCATAAACTAATAATATATACAAAGTCAAGAGCCGTAGTGAAATACGCTTTTAAATCAGACGTTGTATAAAGTTTTTTAAATCTCCTGCGTAATCAGGAGAAAAGTCCGTAACTTTAAATACTCTATGATGCTATTATTCCAAAAAAAAAAAAAAAAAACATTATTTTTGTTAGTCGAATCTATTTTGTATCATTGTTTTCCTCGAATTTCATTTAAAAGCAGAGAGAGAAAACAAAGTTTTATTACAGCACTAGTGATAAATTGTATACACTAATTTGTTAACTATGCCCAAACAAATTAGCAATGAATCCAAAAATATTTCGTTCGCGCAAAATAATCAAAGAAAGCCAGACCAAAGCAACAAGCAACTGCTGAATGCCTCTCAAAAACTTGTTAAATCATGTTGACTAATTGTTTTGCCCGCTGCCGAAGAGTCATGTGAATAATGTGCGAGTGTAAACTATTCGAAAATCCCCAGCCCACGGATTCAAGTGCCCCGCAACGAGGTGCGTGGGAGGCTCCCGGCATAATTGGGGCACACTCGACAGCCATCTCTCCGATGTTCGATCTCCGGCCACCTCTGAGGATGGCAGGTTGGAGAGTAGGTTTCGCTGGCGTATTTCAGGCGAATTCCGCGCAGTTTGCTAAGTTAAATATTTACGCCCGAATGGACGCCGCAATCCAGAGTTCAACTAAACAAATCAATTAATTATGCATACGCAAACACACACCTTGCGTATAGACTTACTTGTTGATCTTTCTACTCAGTGCCAAAAACAACAGATCCGCCATAAATACTTCCTTTGCTGGCCCCCCAAATTTATGGGTGATAAAAGAAATATTTAAGGCCCATCCCACTAATCCCACTGTCTGCCTGTTTATCTCTATCTTCAGCCGACGCTCCCCAGTCGCCGGAGTCGTTCAAGGACGTGCTCGAGGACTTCGAGCAGAAGATAATGCCGGGAGTGGTGCACTGGAACCACCCCAAGTTCTTCGCCTACTTCCCATCGGGCAACTCCTTTCCCTCCGTCCTAGGCGACATGCTTAGCAGTGCCATTGGTTCAATTGGCTTCAGCTGGGCCAGCTGTCCGGCGGCTGCCGAGCTGGAGACGATCGTGATGAACTGGTACGCCAAGGCCCTCGGTTTGCCCAAGGCCTTTGTTTCGGATGCTCCTGGCAGCACAGGCGGCGGTGCCCTCCAGGGATCCGCCTCGGAGTGCGTTCTCGTCTCTCTAATCACAGCTCGCGCACGGGCCATCAGCGAGCTAAAGGGTCAGACCAGCGTTCACGACAGCGTTTTCCTGCCCAGCCTGATCGCCTATGCCAGCCGCGAGGCACACTCCTCCGTGGAAAAGGCCACCAAGATGGCCCTGGTCAAACTCCGGATCATCGATGCCGACGAGCATGGACGCATGCGCGTTGACCTACTGAGCCAAGCAATTCAAAACGATGTGAACGCCGGTTTGACACCCTTCTTTGTAGTGGCCACTGTGGGTACCACCGGCGGCTGCGCTTTCGACGACATCACGGAGATCGGAAAGGTGTGCCGCCAGGTGTCGAGCATTTGGCTGCACGTAGACGGCGCCTACGCGGGAAACTCTTTCATTCTGCCCGAGATGCGGGTATTCTCCGCCGGACTCGAATACGCCGACTCTTTTAACACAAATCCCAACAAGCTTCTGCTGACAAACTTTGATGCCTCTGCCCTGTGGGTGCGGGATGTGATGAACCTCAAGAGCGCGCTTAACGTGAATCCACTCTACCTACGACACGAGCACATGACCGGAGTTGACTACCGCCACTACGGCATTCCACTGAGTCGCCGATTCCGGGCGCTCAAGCTGTGGTTCGTCTTCCGGACATACGGCATACGAGGCCTACAGGAATACATTCGTAATCACATGGCGTTGGCCAAGAAGTTTGAGATGCTTGTCCGTAAGGACGATCGATTTGAAGTCCGGAACGACGTTCACCTTGGCCTAGTTTGCTTCAGAATGCGGTAAGTTATTAAACTAAAAAAAAAGGACTACCCAACTAAATAAAGATACAGACTTGACTATATTTGACTCAATCTTCTCTACAGAACTGGTGACGAGCCCAACCACATGCTGCTCGCCCAGATCAACCACTCGGGCAAGATGCACATGACGCCGGCCAAATTCAACGGCCGCTACGTGATCCGCTTCTGCGTCACCTATGAGCACGCCACTAAGAAGGACATACTGGAAGCTTGGACCCAGATAAAGTGCTTTGCCGAGGAAATACTGCGGGACCACCAGCTGGAGTCCAGCTCCGTGCCAACCACGCCGGAAAGCTCAGAGCGCACTAGCTCAGAGCCAGTGGCTCCAGTGGCGGGCAAGCCTCCCATCAAAAAGAGGCTAACCAGGACAAAGTCGTTGCGCTTCTCCTTCACGCGCAGCATCTCGCGGGAGCAGTTCCAGAGCCAGAGCGAGCATCTCATGGATGGGTGCACTCCCATCCTGGTCGTGGATCCCAAAACTCTTCAGGAGAACTTCCAAAAGGCGGCAGATGACAATGATACGAACAACAGCAATGGCAACGTAAA
Source organism: Drosophila santomea (assembly GCF_016746245.2). NCBI lineage: Eukaryota > Metazoa > Arthropoda > Insecta > Diptera > Drosophilidae > Drosophila > Drosophila santomea. Next base: position 15,503,576 of record NC_053016.2, on the reverse strand, counting down.
ACTCAAAGATATATCAGACGTGGATACGGACGAGGCGAGTAACTGAGCGTCGACCCAAAAGGTATTCAAAGGGATGGAGTTACCTCTACCTAGTATTAATTGTCGAGCTGAAATGAGGCATGAACCAATCGTCTACCGACTAACATTGCTCAGTTTCAATATTAGAATATACATTTATGTATTTTTAGGGCCTTAGTTGTTGCTGAATATCATGTAATTAAGAGATAGACTCATCTGTAACTGCTTATATCTTGTACCTACCTTAAGTTACTATCATAAACAAAAGCACGTATTTATAAACATTATCTCGGCATTTTTTATGCAAAACAAATACAAACATAATGCAAAGGAACCCGTATCACGTGTCTTGAATTGGCGGTTGGAAGGACAATCTTAAGTTAACCATATTAATTATATTATAAAATGTCCAGTGCCATCTAAGAGGAAGTACAATATAATATGAGGAATAATATATCACCTCATTAATTTGAGGTTCCCTTTTAATAAAGCTGTGCACCTGTTTTGAGAATGCTTTTCCACCCACTTTGGACAGCAGGGTTCCCCAAAATGGGAGAGCACCCTGGGATTGTGCCAGCCACCCCAAAACACCAATCCTATTCTTCTTAAAGCAGATCTCTACGAGAAATTACGGTCATTGTCGTGGAAATTTCTTCCGAAAATGGGAGCCGTATAAGCGCCATGATATTTTTGTATATATTTGATTGATCTGTTATTCCCGCTCTCATTCATCTCTTCGTCCTTCGTTTGTAAGGAGTGTTGATTATATTTCATCCTTGATTAGCAGACAGGGCTAATTGGGCCAACGAGTCATCCCAACAGAGCTCCTAAAACGGCCAGTTACGAAAGCCAAAGAGCCTATCCAAAACCCAAGTATTGGCGATTTATTATGAATTTAGCATAACCATCTTTGGGGGAGTAAATAAGTTTAATCTGTAATCTATTTATATAGAATGTCGGTGTATATGTATGTATGTACATATATTGTAATATGTTTGTTTTAAAACGTTGCCACCATTACTAGAACCCCCATATCGCTCAAATCTGTGTGGCTCTCACATGCTGGAAGCATTTATAAATGTGTAAATGGTGTGTTGGAAAGCATATGTTTAATGTTCAATATGCTTTCCTCAATAGTTTTTGTCTCATTCTGCTTTAGCAAACCAATTTTAAATAATCTCACCTTTATAAATATTTTAAAAATAGTTTGACCGATTTGTGCACAGCAAAATATAAACAAACACTCCGGCACACGTGTGCTATCGATATGGCTGGCTTATTATTTTATCGCTTTGTCGTGCTTTCTAACCTATCGTCATCGAACCATCGTAAAAACATAAACAAAATTCTGCCGGCTTAGAACAATTTCTTAGCCCTGCCTTGATAAGTTTTTTAACAAACATTTAAAGTTTAAAATGCCTAACTGGAATCAAATACAGTCCCAACTGAGAAACTCCAACAATCCGGTGGTGTTTTTCGACATTGCCGTAGGCACAACGGTGAAGTAAAAACAATCTCATCATAAATAATCAAAATAACCCGGAATCTTACGCCTTTTGTTTGCAGGAAATCGGCCGAATGATATTTGAACTCTTTGCGGACACAGTGCCCCGCACGGCGGAAAACTTTCGGCAGTTCTGCACCGGCGAGTACCGACCGGATGGTGTTCCCATTGGCTACAAAGGCGCCAGTTTTCATCGGGTGATCAAGGACTTCATGATCCAGGGCGGCGACTTTGTGCAGGGCGACGGCACCGGCGTAACCAGCATATACGGGAACACATTCGGCGACGAGAATTTTACCCTGAAGCACGACTCGCCCGGACTCCTTTCCATGGCGAACAGTGGGAAAGAGACAAACGGCTGCCAGTTCTTCATCACCTGCGCCAAGTGCAACTTTTTAGACGGGAAACACGTAGTATTCGGTCGAGTCCTGGATGGCCTGCTCATTATGCGCAAGATCGAGAACGTGCCCACGGGCCCCAATAACAAGCCGAAGCTCCCAGTGACCATTTCGCAGTGCGGGCAAATGTAGCGCTGAGTTTTAAATGTTGTAATAAAGTCTCTATTATGTCTTTTATTAGTTTTCCTACTGTTCTGGTTTGGCTTTCCATAAAATAGTAAACATTTTCTTTTGTAAAACAAAATATGAAACTTTTGATATAAAATACGTCTGAATTGTCGCCAGAAAATTTTCTGCCAGTACAGTCTGGTATCAAAATGTCTTAAATAATACTAATTGTAGAATGAATAGCCGCCGGCCGCAGCCTTCTCCTTTCGCAGGGTCCGACAGTCCTCTATAATAAAGCTGAAATATAACCACATGTAACAAAATTAAGAACAAGTAAAATTTGTACGCACTCATAGTAGAGGGATGCCAGAGGAACTGTTGCCAAGTGCCACAGAGCATGAGCATCTAGAATCCAGAGGATAGGCGGAAAGTCGAGCAGTTCAAGGCTCATGGCCAGCGCCATGAGAATATAGAAACGCAGGATCCTTTTAAAGTAGGGCCGGCGATTACGCACAAAGTGACACCAAACGAACCATCCCACTGCCGCTATTACACCCGTGGCCACGTTTACCATCATATTGAAAGCATAATTGAACCGCCCCACGCTCAGGTAGGCAAAGTAGTTAATGTAGTAGGAGAGGAAGGCCAGTGAAATTACACCACGCAGGAACAGAGAGTAGCGGTGCAGCATCCGCATGACCATAACGTAAAGTGAGCACAAGATGATGGAGTAGGCAAAGGCGTAGTCCAGCAGTTCGGTCAGTGGGAAGTCCCTCGTGTGAAATATGGCAGACCAGATCCAGCCGTTGAGGCTCGTCTAGGAGAGTAAAAATAATTTAGTAAAATGTCCGTTTATGCTCGTCATGTTAATTTAGGCCTACCACTGCGAATATGTGGGTCAGCATATAGCAAGGACTGTCTGGACGAACTTCTCGACGGAACTTGCGCAACATGCGCAGGTGAACAATAAAATTGATGCAGGAGAAGATAACAGAGGCCGGCTCCTGCATGCCCAGCAGGCGAAGGAAGGGCCACTTGCCATAGAACTGCGGAATCGGCCAACCGCGCTCAAAGAAGGCCAGCACCGTTCGCCACATGCATCCGTACTGACACTCGTCTGCGCAGCTCCACTGGAACAGCCGGTCGAACACCGACTGTTGGTAAAACTTGACTGCCTGCTCCTGGATCTCCAGGCCATCTGCCAAGGAAAACGTTCTTGTATGATTTTCAAACAAGGAGAAGAGCAGTCCTTACCTGCCGAGCAGTTTGTTCGCTCGCAGTTCTGTCGACAGTTGTGAAAAAACTGTGTGCGGTCCCCGTTGGAGGCGTCGCAGGCGGCTATCAATGCCCCAAGGAGCAGGACTATTGCACTTAAACTACGACTAGACATGACTAAAACTAGTTAAACGCTCCTTCTGAGCAACATCCACTTGAAGTATTTTGTAAACATTGCACTATTGATTAATCGCCGTGGTGTGGATGCTATCGGTTCCTCGATAGTCGCATCGTGCGTATGTAACCATTTAAAAACACCGATGAATTAAAAAAAAATATTTATTTTTCAACTAAAGGAATATTAAACTATTTAAACTCGAATTGAAGTTAAGTAAATCTGTAGCAAAAATATTTAAACAAATTTTAAAAAATCATTTAGCTACAGATTTAAGAAACTTGTTATCGATAGCTTACATGCATAGGTCGCCCAAGAGCGACCATTTGTCATATGTCAAAACATTTGCTCATCTGTATCGTAGTTTCTGTGTTTTCGCAGTGTTCGCCTAGAAAAGAGAGAAACCCAGAAAAATCTAAGCAAAATATGCTTCGGAAACACTGGATGCGCTTGAAGGATTGAAGTTGGATGGCCCAGAACTGAACTCAAGAGGCTCGGCAGGTGGAAGTTTATCCTAAGAGGTAGTGAAGGAGACGTACGTGCACTGGTGCACCATTGTCATTTTGTCAGCAATGCATCTGCCAGATGAATGCAGTTTTATATTTAGAGTATGACTCACATGAGAAACAGTCAAATCCCGCCCCCAACCGGATGTCCAAATATTTGAGCAATCGGAGAGATGCCCTTTCAGCACCTGTGCTTCCAGTAAGCAGGCAAACGCGGGAGCCAATAAAATCCCAGGGGGTCATGGTAACAATGTCCAATTCGTCCTTCTATCAGTTGGCTAATTTTAGGACCTGAATTCTTTAGCAACGCGAGCCACTGGTCTTTTTCATCATGCGACTGAACCTAAAAGCCGTGCTGCTTGTTCTCACAGTGGCTGTGGTGGTGATCACTCTAGGCGTTTATATGCGCTGCGCCGCCTTCTCCTTTTCGACGAACTTGGTGCGTCCTCTGTACCGAGCCTCAAGGCAGTCCTCCAGTGGAGGAGAGGCTACAGCGCTGCACGACATTGAGTGCTCTATTAACCAGGAGTACACCGTGCACTGCAAGCGAGACGAGAACGAAAACGAGGTGTACGTGCCGTTTTCCTTCCTGCGTAATTACTTCGACGTCAGTGGAGCAGTTTCCACCAGCAGCAATGAGGTGGCCAAGTTTAACTGGGTGCACAGCACAGCCAAGGTTAACCTTCCCAGGGGAAAGTACGATGCGCGAGGCGTCTTTATGTACTTTGAAAACTACAACGTCGAGGTGCGCGACCGGGTGAAGTGCATCAGCGCCGCCGAGGGCGTTCCAGTGAGCACGCAATGGGAGAAGCGTGGGTACTTTTACCCCACTCAAATTGCGCAGTTCGCGTTGTCGCACTACAGCAAGAACCTCACAGAGCCGGCGCCTAGGGTTCGTGTGTTGGAGGACGGCGATGGAAACCAGATGGAATGGAATACGCCCATGACCAGCAACATGACCCGCATCTGGCACCACAAGTTTAACACTAGCGTTGTCCAGTTCGAGACGGCACCTGGCTACGAGGGTGTCATCAGCATAGCTCTCAACCAGACGTTGGACCTTTTGCTCACCGTTGATCTGCTGCTGGTAACCAATAGCAGTAGTCTCATGATCACTGTCCAGAATCGGGACACCCGTCACATCTACACCCTGCACTACATACCCGCGGACCTGCTGCTGAGCGTGCAGGATACAAACATCTACTACGGTCTAGGAGGCTTGGCACTAAACAAGTGGCGCCACATCACCCGAGACCTGCACATTGATCTACAGAAGGGCGTAATAGGTGACAAACGCTCGCCGCAAAAGGTGCGCCGCTCCGATCTGGAGGTTATATCTATTGGCTTTTTGGGCCTTGGCTTTTTCGACAATATCACCTTGTCCACCAGTGACCATCTGGCTCACTTCTACGACGCGGCTGAGTGGTTCGTTCACAACCAGGACCTCAAGACTGGTGGTTGGACTAATCCTGTGCGTCGTAGCCTTAACGGCTTTGCCGAATTGCGCCCGGGTTGGATATCAGCAATGGGTCAGGGGCATGCTATTTCCGTGCTGGCACGAGCCTACTGGCACTCCGGCGGAGATGAACGCTACCTTCGAGCCGCCGCAGCCGGACTGCAGCCTTATAGGGTATATTCGCGAGACGGCGGCGTTCTGGCGCAGTTCATGGACAAGTTCTACTGGTGAGTACAAGACCGCCCTCTAACCATTTTTAATTTACTTAAAAATCAAAATCCTTTGTTCGACTTTTATAGGTACGAGGAGTACCCTACCACGCCACCGTCGTATGTGCTGAACGGCTTTATATATTCACTACTGGGTCTCTACGATCTCAACAGTACTGCCCCAGGCAAAATCGCCCGCGAGGCTGGAAATCTTTTCGCCCAGGGCATGTACTCACTTAAAAAGATGCTGTTGCTTTTCGACACTGGCTCCGGCACCAGCTACGACCTGCGACATCTGAGCCTGGGCGTTGCTCCTAACCTGGCGCGCTGGGACTACCATGCAACGCACGTTAACCAGTTACTTCTGCTTGCCACCATCGACAGCGATCCACTAATTGCACAAACTGCGGAACGCTGGAAGGGCTATATGTTTGGTCGTCGGGCCAAGCACAACTGAGAACTAAAGAAACTGGCGGTCTATCGCCGTCGAAAAAGTGATATTTTTTAGGGCTTATTGTGCGTACTGTGCTATACCATTCAAAATGGTTGCACCAAATGCCATGTCCCTTCCACAACCTCACACTCCTGATCTGGCAATAGTTTCGTGTTTCTATTGTGTTATTTCCGTCATCGTATGTGTGCTGAAGTCCTTATTTAGCTTGTCTATCTAGGCGCCTAGTGTTAAGCTGTTGTATATTTACCTTTGATTGCATTATCAGATGTTAGCCTGGTCTACACAAATTTGTTAACTCCCCTAGTAAAAGATTAATTGTTTGCCTGTGAGGAGATGCACGCGCGCCCTCTAAACAATACTTAAAATTATTATTAAGACACCGTTTTAGTTAGATTTTTTACAGCGCAAACTAAGTAGAGTATATAATAACGCTTCCTGTATAAAGTAAAATAGAGCTTAGCGTGCTAGATGTAGAACGTAGTTGGTATCTGTTAGATACGACCGTAGACTCTTGTATTTATCCTCCCGTGTAGAGGTAACAGTAGCGTTCCCACTTAATACTAACTGCCCAGAACCCAAATAACGATGCACGATAATAACGACTTCTATATGATAAGCCTGTAATGTAATGCCACTCGAGAATATTGTGTACTTCTCGTTATTTAAACGATGTCATTCCAAACGTAATTTTATTTTAAATCCTAAGTTTTCAATTTCGAGAAGCCGTCAATTAAGCAGAGAAATATACCCTTCGAATGTAATCTTCGTATCATTTATGTGACACACAATTAATCTTTCCTCTACTAATCCCAAAACGAGACTGTTAATGAAAATATTTGATTTTGAATATTATGTTAAGTGAACCAAATTAAAGTACTTAATTTATGTTCTTTGTACTAGTGTGTTATATCATTTGGTGTGTGGTCTGTACAGCTATCGTTTTGTGGACCGTTCACAGATATTCCTTGTCGTTTGTTTATACACAAATTGATAGGCAATTTATTTACAATTTAGTTAATTGTACTAGCAAAGAGGTTTGTCAACGCAACATACACAACTTTAACTTAAATCACTAATGAAACTCCATCCGCGCCAATCATCTGGTCAGGACCGCTCCGAAGTGAGCACGTGGGAGCGGATTGAGGGCGGACCACTCCGTCGACGCACCTCCTGGATGAAAGCGTTTTCCATTTGATCGCAGATAAGGTCAAAAAATATGTTGGCGACGTTGCTGTGCAGGAGGGACTTGAACTCGAAGGAGACCTTGAAGTCCAGCACACAGGAGTTAGGTATGTCCTTGAGGCCCGGCTTAAAAGACCACTCATTCAGGAGGTAGGTAAACAGACGTCCATCGTGGCACTCAGATTTAACCAAGCTGGGCGGCACTAGGGTCACCTGCGAGGTGTAGGCCTCGTTAAGCGGCGGAAACCCGACGATGAGGTCCGCCTTGAAGCCCCCACTGCTCTGGCTGTGGACATCGGAGCGCTTTACATACGGCACGAACTTGTGGTAATTGCTGACGTCGGAAACCACGCTGTACATATCCTGCATGGAGTACCTAAAGATGATGATACTTGAGAAATGATTCCACCAAGGGCGCTGACATTTTACTTACCCCACAAGCTCCTTCTTAGTGTACCAGCGGTGTTTCTTGCGGAAATCATTGAATGTTATGTAGGACCGGTGGATGCTGCTGGAGAAGCTGCGCTGCTGTCCTCCGCTGCAACAGGATAAGAGCAATCTGAGTGTCACGATCAATTTTGTTGCATCTATGTTACGGGTTTGGAGTCGGTCTCGGGTTATGTAATTAACATTTACCTGCTGACCTTGTTTCAATAAGGGGCCGTAGAATTCTGACGTCCAGGGCTTTAAGTGTGCTACCCTTTAGCATTTTAGGCAAAGCTGGAGCGTCGGGATGCGGATGCGGATTAGGTTGTAGGTATCAGCCCGTATCTGAAGTATCACACAAATGTGCCGTCAATTCAGCTATTTGGTAGCTAGATTTACCTATTAACACTGTAGTGCTTTTACATCGTTCAGCATTGCCCACATATATAAAAGTGTAAACAAATTGTATAGTTTGTAATCCAAATACTTAGGTTAAAGCTAAGGCATTTTAGAAATTGTTTTTCACTTTACGGTTCAATGAAACTTGGAAGTTTTAAAATATATTTCCTTTAGTTTCAGTGGCGAATCAATAGCTAAATGTTGCAGCACTTCCAGAATACAGCTGATACGAGCGCTGCCAGACTGTTGAATATTTAAAACCTTTAATTACGAACTCGAATCCTTAAATGACAGAATAACAACTTCCTTCTTTTCTTAACTAATCATTTACATATTTATTATTATCTTCACATGACCGTACACAGAGAGCGCTCCTCTCCTTTCGGCGCCGCCTGTCCAGAGAGCTCTTTTTGCTTAAGCTCCAGATAGGTATTCTCGTTTCGCTTCTCCATCCAGTCCGGCAGTGGAGCGGCCCAATCCAGCGGTGGTTCCTTTCGCTTTTCCCAAGTGTCGTTGGCAAAGTGGGAGCGTAGGCGGATTCGGCGACGCTCCTCTTCGCTTTTGACCACCGCTTGGCCGGCAGCCACATCGTTGCCGTTGGACTGCTGATAACGTTCGCAGTTCCGATAATCAGTTAGCCACTGAGAGCAATCTGTGTCTTTGCCAAATATAAAGTATTGGTGGAAGCGCGCCTTAAAGCTAGTGCAGTCGTCGTACTCCTCCTTGTATAGATGACAGGGGCGAATCTATAAAGAGGCGGATCCGAGACTTAGGACGGATCCAGTAATGTAGCTGGATACTTACTGCCCATGCGTCATCTAGTAATTCCTTTGATTTATCCGATTTTAAGTCAGCATTATCCGATTTCGTGGCCATTTCAATTACATAAAATCAATCTTTATCTTGAACAGCTGATTCTGTTTATGCTGCTGGTTCACAGTGTTGCCATATCACCCCAATGGAAAATAGTCGGTATCATTTAAATGTTTCATTTAATACCAAATAATTGCACAATTATTCATTGAAAATGGTAAGCAACTGACATTGCCGGCAACTATTTCGATTTTATCCATATAAAGTGTGTAATATGCGCTCACTATGAGAAAAGGGACTTTTATGTTTCCCTCTATAACACCTCATTAAAGCATTTCAAAGTATCTTCCACGAGTTTTCAGCATATTACAACAGAACTTATAAAATTAAAATAACTTTTACGTGTGTACTTATTTATAGAGCTAAGACCCGATGGCAAATTACAACTAAATCGTAGTCAAAATGTACAATACGCTGCATATAAAGTGTTTCCACGTTTTTTTAAGAAGCTACTCATAATTCTAGAATCGCTATTTTCAATCGCATTTTTTTTTTGTACAGAGCTGAGAACTGGGCGCGAATTAAATCACCGATCATGCCAAACAAGCATATAAATATATATGTTTGTCTACGTGTGGGCTTGGGGAAGTATCATTACGCGTTGTGGTATACGCAGTGGGATGTTAAGTCTAATGTTATTCTGTAGTTTGACTTTAAGACCTATGAACTAAAGAAAATGACCGCACAGGACCCCAAGCCCGTGTGAGTGTGGGTGGCCGCGGGTCCGTTCTCGTTTGATCTCAGGGCAGAACGCTCTCCAGTTGGAGCAGCTGCAGCAGCTGCCGGTGACAGCCGCCCGACAGTTAGTACTTGTTGTGCTGTGCCAAAAGCTGCATGTCCGTCAGATACTTAATGATGTGAACTTTCGCCTCGGCCTTTTGCCGCACGCCCAGCGTGTTAAGCATATCTGTGACTACCATGCCAAACGACTGGTCCTCGGCGCTGACCGCCTGCGAGACGTTGTTTTGGAAAATCTTGATGGTGTTGAGCATGTTGTCGCTGTGCTCCTCCTCACTGCGCTCCCGCTTGAGCGGCGGCTCGTAGAAGTATGGCTTTTGGTCCTTGCCCACGGCGGTGGCCAGCTGTGCATCGCTGGTGACCGTAATTTCTGTAAGAGACCCAAGTAATTAGCGGAGATCTAAGATGATCAAATGCTGGTTCACCTACCATGCGGATGGGTCAGTGCCTGGGCCGAGGTTGTAGCGCTGCCGTTGAAGGGCTGTGCAAATATATCCACGACGGTCTGTTGCTGCGCCTGCTGCTGCTGCGACGGATCAGCCACCTGGTTAGCGTTTTGACTCCCATTGGCGCACTTGCCGAGCAGTGACTCTCGGTACTGCCTGATGGAGTCAACCAGGAATTGCATCTGCTTGAAGTAACGCCAGCGCGATTCCTGGCATAGTTTCATCTCGCGTGCGAACTTGTCGCGCAAACTCTTCCAACGTTTCGTACATTTTTGTTCTAAAATGAAAAAGAATAGTTGGTACATGATTATTAAATGTTCATAATTCATAGTTTTAAACCGAGACTGGACATATGATTTAAAATAAACTTTTTAAGCCCTAACTGCTGAAAACTCAACATATGTAAATTTTTTGTTGTTAAAGATTTTAAAAACCTACATTTTCTGCTTCTCGGGAGACTTTAAAGAGGTCACAAAGCCACGGACATATCAAATTTAGTTGGCTAAAATATGTTAATATATTAATATATGTACATTGTATACTCTAGCAACGCGACGCTTAGTTTATGCAGTATTCTCTGAACCACTATGAGATGAATATTCTTTTCTAAATATATTATACCCCTACCTGTGTAGTAAAAGAGTATATCAGAATCGTTGCAAATGTTATAAAAGATTGAAGAAATCGTTTCTGACCCCTTTAAGGTACATATATTCTTGATCGGGAATACTAGCCGTGTTTGACCAGATCCGCCTGTCTGCCCGTATAAACTTCGAGATCTCGGGAACAATACAAGCTAGAATGTTAAGGCTAATCGTGCTTGTAGAGACGTAGACGCAATTTCATTATTTTGTACATATGTATGTACATTTATCTTATCGGTTTACACATCAAATGATTGATAAAGTATAGCTCAATAAATATAGTTACATATGAAAAGAATAATCTATAGTAATGTGGTACAAAAATTGCATTTGTTACAATAAATAAATTATTTTCTTCGAAGACCTGTGTATAACAAATGGTGCACACCTTAAAATGTTCGTGATGGGTCTCCAAAAATGGTTCTTCAAGACGTTCTTGACTACTGTGGTTTAGAACTGCGCAGGAACTAAAACTATGCCATCAAACCAACCCCAAGAGAGCGTTTGGTAGAAGCATCAAATCGGCAACCAAAACAAACCGTTGGCAGCAGCAGCGGTAGTGGCAGAAGGAAGGCAGCGAACAGCAGCTTCCCAGCGCCAGCAGAGACGTTGACGTGACGGTGGCTGCTACTGCCGACTTCGACTCCCGCAGCCCGCGTCCTCTGCCAGGAGACGGAAACCTGTGGCATTGCCGACATGGCTGAAACTCCAACTTTCGAGCCACCTACTTGCATAATCGAAAGCTGATGAGGTGCAGCGATTTGGGCGAAAATTTAAGGTTCGAAAAAAGGCCGTCAAGAGGGTGGGGTGAACGGTACATTTTTTTGGTATACTCATGAAAACGAAACAAAAGCTGCCAGGTCGGTCTCCGGCATGTACAGTGGGGTTTTAAAGTGTTGACACAGCTGTTTTAAATTGTGTTTTTTTACAAGTCCATCCAAATACTTTATGTTTCAAGCTTCTGAATTCTCAAGCTTATAAATTACAAAATAATCTACAATATAGTTTGTTTCTTCTTAGCATCTGTGCAACGTATTTAATTAACTTATAAATACGAATTTATATCCAGTGCAAAATACTTTTTCGCCACTGTAAGCTATATGCATGTATACGAGCGTGTGTGAGCGAGTCAGTTGTCGCAGCAGCGCACATCGCAGTCGCAGTGTACGAAAATAAACGCTGGCGCAAGCAGAATGGCTGCAGAGCAAGCGAGACAACTACTGCGACGCGACGGCAAAGTACAGCAACTTCAAAAATATCGACTGAGCACACTGCTACAGCGGTCTTCACACCGACAGAATGGGCAGGGCCGAAGTTCGAGCGCCCGAAAGGGGCGGTAATTTAAAAGAGGAACATGGCAGATAGAAATTAAACACCAATTCCACTTAAGATATAATAACTGGTGAACAGCATACTTATTTCTATTTATGTTGCTGTAAATATAAATCGCATAAAATTCATTTTAGGAGCGGTTACGGGCTTCACACCCTCACCCGACTAGATCCGTCCCTGCAATTTCCTAACCATCAGCCAGCTACTGCGCCGCGTCGCCGTTCACTTTTGCGTCGTTTTCTGTCGTCGTCGTCGACTGACTTATCCCGCTCCCTGCAACCCGCTGCCGTACAGAATTAATCAATTGGCTGGTTGGGGCACGGACCGAAGACGGCAGACAGAAAGCAGAAAACCCGTAGCCAAAACCAGCCGAATTTCACTTACCAGGCACACCGAGCGTTTCGGCGATTTGTTTCCAGGTCTGAGCCTTGCGCACAAAGTGCTTGTAATTGTAGTGCGACCTGTCGTATATCACTGGGTTCAGCTTGACAGCCTCGATGAGATTGAGATCAAACTGCTGCTCAAGATTGGCATCCAGCTTGTCCATCTCAATGGCCGCTGTGAGGGTATGCACTGAGGGGACAAGACGGGGAAACAAGAGTTAATTTAGCGGGGACGAGACGGACGTGGACTGGGTCGGATCCCAGTACCAAGCTGGGCACTCGAGCTCCCGCTGCCGACGACACTCACTTTGCTTCTTGCGTTTGCTAATTGTTGTTAAGTATTTGGCGCGAACGCACGCTCTGTTTGTTTTTATTTTGATAGGTTTCTTCTGCGAGGAAGAACGTCGACGTTTTAATTTTATTTCTCAGTCGCGTCTCTGCCAACGGTACGTCTCAGCTCAGTCGCGTCTCTGCCAATTAGGGGTGGGAGAGCGCCGACTAAGGCATCAACGCATCGATGATTTTGAGATTCATATAAAAAATCGATATGTTATGGCGACTATCGATGTTTCTGAGCCAACAGGACGACGGTGATTTATACGGAGAGCCACCTACACCTTGAAGATTGTTAAGTTTCTGTTTATAATGCTCATTTAACTCTTTTAAAGAAAAACATGTACGGTTATCGAGAGAAAAGGGGCCACCTTTATTTTGGAAGCGCCACCTGTGGGAAATCTGCGGCACATAATGGCGGTTCAAGCAGACCTTCTTAAAACATTTCGTAAATTTCCTTAAATCACTAAGCAATAACAGCTACCTTAAAATAGGTAAATAAAAAAACATACAAAAACATTCTATTACCAGTTTTAATATAAAAGGAAAGTTTTTCGCTTAAGTTCAGTTGGTATATTACAACGGCTCGTCTGCGGTCACACTGTTTCAAATTGGACTAAATGGAACAACTGGCGGCACAAAAAAACTGGACGGATGAGGAGCGCCTGGAGCTGGCGGCCCAGCTAGACGCGGAGCTGGATGCGTTCATCGATGGCCTGGAGAAGAAACGGTACGAGGAGGGCTGGCCGGAGGACCGCTGGCAGGAAGAGATGGACAAGCACCCGTTCTTCATGAAACGTGCTCCACAGCCAGGCGACGACGTGCATCCGATGTTCGAAGGCTTGCAGAAGCTGAAGTACGATCCGGAGGAGAACACGCGCGACGAGCTGGCGCTCAACTATAAGGAGGATGGCAACTTTTACATGAAGCATAAGAAGTTTCGCATGGCAATCTACAGCTTCACCGAGGGAATCAAGTCTAAGACGGAGAATCCCGACGTGCTAGCCGTTCTCTACAACAACCGCTCGGCCGCTCACTACTTCATTAAGAATTACAGATCCTCGTTGAGCGACGCCCAGCGCGCGCTGTTCTTCAAGCCGGACTACACAAAGGCCCGTTGGCGCTCAGCGCAGTGTGCGTACGAGCTGGAGAGATTTGATGTGTGCACTCAGATGTGCGAGGAGCTGCTTGAGGTGGACCTCGACCACAAGGAGGCCAACGCACTGCTGCACAAAAACAAGATGAAGAAGGTGAGAATGAGTGATCCAACTGGAGGTGAACATACATAATACAATTTATTTCCGCAGCTCGAGATAGAGCGCAATCAACGCAAGGAGGCTGCCGAGGCAAAGCGTCGGCTTACACGCTTTCACAGACTGCGCGACGCCATCGAGCAGCGCGCCATTAAGTTTGACGATCAAAAAGTTGGCAAAAAGGCTACCTTAAGCGAGGAGCTCCTTCGTCCTAAATTTCAGCCTTTGGAGGACCACCCAGTGCACCTGGATGAGGACGGCAGCACACTGATCTGGCCAGCTGCGTTCTCCTACCCCGAGTTCCTGTTCAGCGACTTTCAACAGCAGCTACCAGAGACTGCCACCATGCGGGATTGCTTAATGACGTTGTTCGCCGAACCGCTCCCATGCGACAAGGCACAAAACTACCGCCAGGGTAACGTGCACGTTTACTACGAGAACCGCAAGGTGGGGTGCGTCCACAAGGTCGACGAGGAAAATCAGCTCGCCGATATAATCGCCGAAAAGGGATTTTTCGTTTCTGGTGGAGCCCTGCTCTTTTATGTTGTGCCTAAGGATTCACGGGTGGAAAAGGAGTTTATAAACCAACAGCGACGACCCATGGTGTACAGCTGAGACAGCAAGTGAATAAAGTGGTTCGTTCTTGAAAACAATGAAAGCCGCCTTTCCGTTCCATGTAAAGACTAATTCTTTTTTGTGGCATTTTTATTTGTAAGCTTATGGATTAGTCACGGTACAGTTCAGCATTGGTTATGCTACCTTGAAGCATTTAATTGTAAGTTTAACTAATTTCTGATATGTTGTGCAAAGCCAAAAAGCGTAGTTAAGGCTACGCCGTCACAAAATATCTGTTACGGCGTAAGCCAATTTTGGTAGACGATCATTTGTAGAATTGAAAATTGTTTAGCTAAATTTAATTATTTTTCTTTATCAACAACGCGCCTAAATAAGTCAACAATATGGGTTTAGCTTACTACGTATAAAAGCGTTTTTGTAAATTTTCATAATTGAGCATATTCATATGTATAAATCTTAGACATTCATCGTTGGTACTCAGCAGTAATACTAGGGGACCCCTCCAAGTGGATCCGGATATGATTCGTTAAAACACATTTGACAAAGCAGGATGAACAAATAAGGCTTAAGACTAAGTGCATCGCGAGAAAGCGTATTACATACTTGGATAACATAATAATAAAATCGACGAACTAATAAGATCACATTCACTAAAAAGTACAACATTAATAGCGACAAATAGCAGTGTGTTCCCACGGCGAAGTGTTAAACATGGTTACGGAAATCGGAGAATATATCTTTACTGCTGCGGTGAAGGTGGATTTCTTTGCAAGACACTGTTGAGTCTCATCTTCAGCGGAGAAAAGTCAATTTTCTTGAAGCGTGGTAGCGAGGCGAACTTTTTCATAGTGCCTCCCTCGGGCTGCAACTCGTTGGACGTAGCCACGGACTGAATCATGGGCTCTAGGCGCGCTGGTGCGGGCAAGGGTTTGCTCGGCGAATGGCCGATTTTTGCCAGCGTTGCATACTTCTGCAAAAGACGACTGGCCTTCTCCTCGTACTCCCTCTCGAGAATTGGCTGTACAAAGCATGTGTTAGCTACGGGAAAAGCAGTCGCTTTCGCCTGGCAGGAATCCTCAGATGCTTGACTATCGTCAAACTTAAAGTCTATATTCTTTAGCACAGTCAAGTGCAGCAGTTCGTCATCCACGCCTTCATTGTTGTTGTTATTGTTGCTTTGATGGGTATTGTGGCTATTCGGACGCTTTACTGGATGGGTGACTGTATAAACACTGTCTGAGATTTTGTGGGCGGCAGTCTTTTTGGTTGAGATTTTATTCCTAGCTGATGATGATGAGATGGTGGCCGCCTTGTGGCGCTGTTCAATGATCTGCTGGGGCGAGGAAATATAAAGGTTCTCCTTTCGTTCACGTCGCAATTTGGAACTGACTAAGTGTCTGAAACTAGGTCCATGTTCGGTGGGACTGCGTCGCTTTGACTTGAGGGTGTCGCAGCTGTTCGGATAATAGGAGGGTATCTTGTCGTCCACACTAATTATTGACTTTCTTGGTGTCTGGTAGTAGTTTTCCTCCTCTGGTTTCTGTTGGATACTGTTGTCCTTTGGCACTCTCTTTTGCGGCAAAGCAGGCGCCAGGGGAGATTCGGTGGGTGTGCTTGTGCTCAGTCCAAAACCGAGAGGCTGTGCCTCCAGCTCCTGGGCAGCCTTCACAGCCAAAAGGTTCTCGTAGAGATGTTCCGCAAATCCAGCTGCCGCTGCTTCGACGGTACTGTTCAGGGAGCTGCCATGCATGGGTTCGTAAATGTCACTCTCGTTGGCGATCTGCGTCTTGGTGAGCTGGTCCTCCGTGTTGCAGCTGCTGGTGGAGGAGCAGTAGCCCGTGGAATATCCGGACGATGTGGACACTGTACTGCCGCCTGGCTGCCCCCGTGGCTCTTTTACCGTCGCCTTTAAAATGGGTGCCATTACACAGTATCCCGTAAGGTCGTCCTGTAATATCTTATTTTTCTTTAGCTGATTACCCTGCGGAACAGCTCCATGCGAACCGATGAGATTGATGGTGGACGTGTTGCAGGCGGAAAAGTTGAAGTTGTACGGCAGTTGCTCAGAAACATTCAGACTTTCCAAAGAGTCGGCCTTGCCCAATTGGCTAGTTATCTGCGCAACAATCTTATCCCGAGACATTGGTTCAATGACCGACTCATCCAAACTAATGTTTAGCTCCAAGCTCGATTCATGGTTTTGCGCTTCGAAGTATTCGCCAAAGGTGTCCAGCAGATTGAGTTTGGACAGATCCGGACTTGAGAAGCTATTGCGCTGTGACTTGCTTAACTGGGATGTGCGCTTTACCGGAAGCACAGGCTCCGGCGTGGGGGCATTCTCATACAGTGGCAGGGCCTCGTCGCTGGATTCATT
The DNA here is from genome assembly GCF_016746245.2 of Drosophila santomea. Taxonomy (NCBI): domain Eukaryota; kingdom Metazoa; phylum Arthropoda; class Insecta; order Diptera; family Drosophilidae; genus Drosophila; species Drosophila santomea. Next base: position 15,486,574 of record NC_053016.2, on the reverse strand, counting down.
AGCCATCTCGCTGCTGCTGCCTGAACGCTTTTGACGTGCACTTCCGAACAGGTTTTCCAGCATGTTCTTGTACTTCTTCTTCTTTGCCAGCTCCGATTCGGGATTGGTACTGGACCGTGCAATCTCTCCTAGCTGAGCGCACTCAAAAGTGTTTATTCGCTGACGGTAAGGATGTGCGGGTAGCGGAGGCGGTGAAGGAGTATCCATGACTGATGGCTTCATCTCCTCGTAGATGCCGGAGGCGATTGAGACGCGGGAGATGCGGCTGCCGTCAAAAATCTCCTCGTAGATCTGCGAGACTCGCGGCGAGAGCGCGCTAGCATCGAGAGTCTCTGGCAGGTTAGGGAGCGGGCCCAGACCTCCAGGACCCCTGCTCAGGCGGCGCTGCTCCAGAAAGACCTGGCGATAAAGCTCCAGGTTCTTGATCGACTTTCGCATCCATTTCATGTGACGCCGACAGGATATCTCCGTTTCCAAGGCGAAATAGATAAAGCAGTCCCGCCGGTTCTGCGTCCAAAACAGGCCGTATGAATGCTGCTTCGTGCGAGAGGTGGCCAGACTCAAGCTGACTCCCGGAACGTTCACGGAGACGCTAATGGGTTTAGCGGGATGACATTCTTGGGAGTGCGACTCGGTCTCTATCACTTGAAAACTGAGCCGCAGGAAGCATGGCACACACTTAATGGCCTCTATTTTTACCTGGCAGTGCGTCCACGTCTTGTAGCGCAGCGCCACTGGACGCTTATCGTGTGTATCCAGCTTGACGTCCATGTTCATGGAGATTTCGTTGTGGTTCATCATGGGACGACTGCTCGGGGGCGGGTGGAAGTGCGATGAATGTGTTGCGAGTGGAAAATAAAAAATGTAAACGATTTATATCCGCTACTCCGAGAATTACATGTTTTTTGCGACAGGGTGGAGCTCTTATCGGCTATTCTCTTATCGCACGCTTATCCTTCGTGTCCTCGTGACGTGACTGACGTTGCCACCTGGAGAAATATTACAGCAATGTCGCGTTTAGCAGAACAAAAAAAATAATTTTTGATTCAAGTCTTTCTTTTCCCTTATTCCCTAAGACGTATTTTATATTATATTTTATAAATACCGTTTGCAGTTAGCTTACATTAGATGCTAAGCATTTCGCAGGTCATTATATACTTTTAAATATCCATCTAAAATTTAAGAATTCATTTTTAAAAGTATTTAACCCTAACATTTTATTTTCAGATCTCGGGTTTATCACTATTTTGGTTTACAATCTCTTAATTAATTGATAGAAGTTTCATCCATTAAATGTTTCTCAAGAAACATAAATATCTCTGAAAACAATGAAATACAAATTAATGTTCTTTGAGCTTTCCGCATTAAAGATTTTTTTTGAATAACATTGATGAACGCTTAAGATTAAAAAAATCTTCAAAACATTTGGTATTTCCTTTAAATACGTTTGATTTCCAAATACCGACATTGGTAAATATGTGAGTATAAATTATGATTTGCAAAAGGGGTAAAAATGTAACATAAAAATAAAAACGAAAATTGTGTTTTTCAGATTTTTTATTTCATATAATAACTGTAAAATTTCAAAAACAATAAAAACGTAAAATTTGTTTTTGATTTTTTATTTCATATAATAACTGTTTCCAAAACGTAAATTCGAAGATTATACCTTTAATGATAAACGTCGAACAGCAGGAAAGCACCCCGTTGTTATTAAGATATTTAGTTATTATTTAATGTCGAAAAAAATTAGCTTGGAACTATATTTTAAGGGATATCTCAACTTTACATTGCCAAAGAACCATAAAAATATTCTGTGACAGTACGTGACACGAAAACCAGGGATGGAAGTGGATATAATTCATCCCCTTAAATAAACAGTGTTGGACATCAACACGCGGCATCGGCATTTTTTGGCGGCCATTACAACGAGTGAAATACGGTGAAGCGTTGTGCACAAATTAATGCATAAACAACCGACAAGCAAGTAGCACACGCGCTGCCGCCCGACAACAAAACCACCGAAAGCACAATACACAGCTCCGAAGATGTCTTCTAGCGCTGCCAGGGTCTACATCCAAGTCGAGACAGAGGCCGAGCAGAAGGAGCATCTGAAGCAGCAGCGAAAGACTCTAAAACCCTTGCAGGGCAACGTCAACGACAAGGAGAACCTCACTGGTTCAGGGCGCGCCTCCATCGTGGATCAGCTGAGTCGTCTGAAGGCCGGCGTCCAAGTCGCGCCCAAATACGGCAAGCGCAAGTGCGTGGACACGTCCACCACTGCGCCCGCGACGACCACGAAGGATGCAGATACCCAGACTGATGCTGAGGCCGTTCCGCTTGGCAATGCAGACAAGCCCATCACGGCAGAAGATCTCACCAGCGAAGCCGAACCCGGAGAGAACTACTACAAGCTGCTGGCGGAGCAGCGGCGACTTGCGCTGGAGGACTCGCTGACCGAAAACCGACATCTGCACGAGCGCATCGAGGGGCTTGAGGAGGAGATGGACACAATGCGCCAGGAACTGGACGAGGCCAAGAACCTGGTGGAAGTCCTGAAGGAGATATGCGACGAGGACAACAGCGAGGTGGAGGAAGACGACGCAGCGGGTGACGAGGACAAGGTCAACGCCTAAGCTACACACCAATCACACGTTTTTTTAGTCTAAGGTTTTACATTTAGTTGTAGTTAAATATCGCCCTTAAATATATCCCTGTTCGTCAGCCAACACAACGGTCTGGTCTAATTGTTCGCCAGCAATAAATTTAATTGTTACACACCAGTTATAATCCTAATAAAAATTTTACAATTGCTAACCCAACATTTAATTGTATGTGCAACATAAGTCAGCCTGCGTGGTCTTCGTATAAATCATTCCGTATCTAAATGCTCGGTATCAAAAACTGAGCGCTCTGTACCTTAGATGTACCATAGATAAACCACTCATTAATCCGACATCCAAATGGAAATACATTTTGAAGCTTGTACCGAAACCGGTGGGTTTCAATGTGTGGCAGCCAATTACAAAATATTACACACATTTTGAAGTCGGTGTAAAACTTTAAGCTGCTACTTAAGCCAATCTGTAATAACTTCCTCGCTGTGGAAGTTATCCACGTCAAACTGCAATAAAAAAAAAAGAAAATAGGATTGGCAAGAGACACAAAGGACTAGTAACTCACTTCAACGCATTCTTCGTAGGTGGGCACGGAGCCTACAACGTTCACGTCATTTACCACAGCGTTAATATAGGCAGCATCTGCCTCGGCGGCCGCTATCAACACAGCAGTCTCGGAATCGTCGGCCTCAGCGACTTGTGCAGCTTCAGGTGAGGTTGAGGGATTTTCCTGCTCCTCCACCAAGCCGTGAGCCGACTTAATGTGCAGGCGCAGGGCGAAGAGACGCACGTACTCAGCTCCACAAGTATTGCAATAGAACTTTCCAGCTGCCTGGCTCTTGGAGTTCTGCGCACTCGGAGTTTTAAGGCTAGTGCCGACTCTTTCTTTGGTGCTGACGTCCTTATGCGTCTGCATGTGATTCTTGACGGCGAACATCGAAGAAAAGGGGCGATTGCACACGGCACACTGGTAAGGCTTGGTATGGGTGTTTTTGTGGGCGTACAGCTGCACGGACGTCCGAAAGGACTTGGGGCACGCATCGCATGAAAACTGCCGTTCCGAGCTGTGGATGCGCATGTGATGGGAGTACACTTGGTGCGATTTAAAGCTAAAATAATAATTGATTCAAAATAATTACTCCGTGAAGCTTATTATATTTACCCACCGCTTGTTGCACACCGTGCAAACATACGGCCGAATGTTCGTGTGAGTACGCAGATGAAGGGTCAGGGAATAGGACACGCGAAATGTCTTGCCGCAAACTTCGCAGGCGTAAGGCTTTTCTCCGGTGTGGACCCGTTCGTGCTTGACTTTTTCAAAGGGGCGGGTAAACACCCGCTCGCAGTACTGGCAGGGAAACCCGGGTTTATCCTTATCGAGACTAGTACGCTGGTTTACTCTTCGAATGGGTTCGGATTCGCGAGGTTTCTCATGGATTTTTTGGTGCATCTGATAGGTAACATCGTCCTCAAATCTCCGGTTGCAAATGCTGCACATAAACTCACTAGTTTCCTGTTGGTGCATCTGTTTATGTATCGTCAGAAGGGTCTCATCAAAACTGGTAAAGAAGAATAGGATTTGAGGTATTTTTTTCAATTGCAGAAATTAGGTATACCTCTTGTTGCATATTTCGCAATAGAACTGGTCCAGCTCGCTATACTGCTGATGGGCCCCTATGGGAAGGGCGTCCTGAATGCTTTTAGGAGCTCGATTTTCATGGATGCGCATGTGGAACTTGAGAAACTTCTCCGAGCTGAATACAGTGTTGCAGATTCCGCAGCTAATGACGGAAGATGCGTCGTTTGGACCCGTCCTTGCATTGACACTAGCCAATTTTCGCCGGGCGGGTGCTTTCATCGCATCACCGCCAACTTGTTGGCTGGACCCTCCGCTGGATTCCGCCCGCGGACATATGTGCTCCTCAGCTCTATTTCGATTTTCAAAAATGCTGTGGCAGTCGTAACAAAAGTAGCGATCGGAATTGCTGGGCTCGGGTTCCTCCTCCTCCTCCTCCGCCTTCATGTTGACCGGAACTTCATCCACCAGTTCCCAGAGAGGCACATCTGCGTCCACAATGTCCTCGTCACCGACCTCTTCCAAAATGCAATCTTCGGCGACCTCCTCGACGAAATGCAATTCGCCGCTGACGCCGACGCAGCAGCCGTTCTGCGGACTGTGATCTCTGTCGTAGGATTCTGTGTCGTCGTATACGTTGCCGCAGCTCTCGCAGTAAAGGAATTCCTGCGGCAATGCGCCTCCGGAGTGTCCATCCTCCACGTGGAGATTCGGGTCAGTCTCCTCGGCTTGGTTGGACGCTGCAAATTAAGGTTACTTGATGCTCATGCCCACGGAAACAGTGCACTTACATGACATGGCATTATTTGCTGCAAACTTTGTGTACCAACAAATAATAATGGGCAGACCAACAGCAATAATAATAAATGGTTGGTGGTCGAAGCGTTGCCACAGGGCTTGTTGAGTATTAGCTTTGTAACTGTGTGGCAAGTCTGTCAAACAAAATCTAAAATGTTAATAACATTTCTAATATTCTGAAAATGTTTAGAAATCCGGATTTTTCTATTTATTAGATTTACTAGACGACAAATATGATTATTTCACAACTATTTAAATTCTCTTTTTATAAATTAATTTTTAAAATAATATTTATTCTTCTGTTTTTAAATCTAGAATGTGAATTCTTTTTTTGACTTAGAGTGTGCTAGTCGATTCCTCCTAATTATAATCCTACTATGCCTCTGTTAATAAACCCAAAATTTGATGCTAAAATATTTAAGGTTGATTTTTCATATTTGAAATAAATAATGCCTTCACTGTGTTTCCAGTGTTGCTAAACAACGCACACAAAGTACCAGTTCCAAGTTTGCCACCCAACTTTGGCGCTAAATTTAAGTAGTTTTTAAAACATACGCTTTATTGCGCCTAGAATAGCCTTGTATGTACAAAAAGAGGAGAAAGGTGATAACAATATTATACGTAAAACAGGGTCCATTACATACTACTAAACGACTGGTGCCCATGGAAGCAGGAATGATTCGAAGCTCTCATTGACTAAATGGTACAATTGTATTTCTAAACGATTCTAAGCGATTCCAGGCAAATCTAGAACAGCAACGAATACAGTTGACCTCCAATGCGCCGACACACGTTTGAGACCATATACACGCCCGCAGAGATGGTCACAAACAAAGTCAACCATCCCAGGAACGTGAATTCGCCGACCCGGGGTCGGATGTGCCGCGACAGGCCCAGCCATCCGCCGTTGTCGATCAGCCAGTAGACAAGGTCATCCTCTATGATCTCAGCCAGACCGTCAATCAGGCACTGTAAGTAGTCGAAATGACCCTGACGCACGCAGTCTATGGCAAAGCCGCCGCATACGGCAAATATCGAGATTATCTTGCCCCAAGTTATACTGGAACGAAAAAGATCCTTGGCAACTAGGTTAAGCAGCATGGGCGCCATGTCGCTGTCCTCTAGCTCCCCGAACGGGGCCCTCGACAGCTGTCGGGATATGTTTGTGTACACCCGCGGGTGCATTCGCTCCAGTTCCTCCCCCATCTATGGATTAAACTCGGTTATAAAAAGATCCAAGGGCGGATAACGATCCACTCACGCTGTTTAGGGCCGGGAAAACCTCATAGACCACGTGCGAGGAGCCGGGATCCAGGATGTTGCGCAGGCGCTGTGTCACCTTCCGGTTGAGGACTCCTGCTCGTCGCAACCGCGCTCTGATGTACTGACCACACAGACATTTCCCCTGGAATAAAACGACAAAGCCAAAAGATCAATCAAAATCGAATTAACTACATCACCAGCCAATTTCGCTCCATCAGCGGGGCACTTAAACTATATCAATAGACTGCCGCGAATTTTCCGGCGAAAATACATATGTATGTTGTAGTTGTTACGTCGATTCAAATCCGTTTACAGGATCCGTGCACACCTGGGATATTTCAATCACACTTCTTATAGAGTATCTAAACATGCAGCCAAACTGATGGCATGTGCACATGGCGGCAATAAACTCTGACCAATGTTTTAAACAAAAGAAGAGATCGGCACGTGCTATGGCAAAACATTACAGCAACTAGACATTTATTTATGGAATCTAAAAGACGGGAAATGTTTTGCGTATATATGAATTTTCCTCCATGTTTCGTTTAATTGCGACCAATTTAGTTGTCAATTTATGTCGCACAATTACCAACGATTCGACTCGATTCGACTTACTTTTGAGCCAACTTGACTTATGACATGGCCAGCCAAAAAGATCAAACCCATGCCAAATCACTGGCCTTGAAGCTGGGGTCTTGACAAGTCTATCGAAGCAACTCCAAACCCCGTCCAGCCTCCCAGTGAATAACCAATAAATCCGTCAATTTGTTTACGTGATCTTGTTATGGCGAACACTTGTGCGCCCAAATTTTTCTTTTTGTGAGTTTGGCGCGACCAAATACCATAAAATTTACTTGAATGGTCAAAGTTCGATGAATTCATTACCTGAGGCTTTCGGGTAATAATATTAGTGGTCGCTTTATTTTTGGAATACTTGTTTATGATGAGAGTTCTTCCCTTTTGTCCAGTTGCCTTTCTTTTCCCTAAGAACCTCCGAGTACTTTTGGCCCAAAGAAAATGGTGAATGCATTCTGAGCAAGCTTCCGCAATGCGCTTAATGAAGAATTGCTTAAGAAGAATTTGCCCCGGCAAAAAGCAACCGCATAGGCAAATATATTTAATAAATACTTTACATATAGCTCACCTAGAGGAGCGGGGTAAATAGTTTTTATCAGCCGCAGATAAACGAATTGAGGAAACAAAAAATATTTGCCTTATCAATTAAGTTGAGACAGTCACGACCCAAATGGTGGATAGCACAGATTCGGATGGAACGTCCTCCAACGTCGTCATCAAAAATCTAGTTAACTTTGCAAACATTTCTTCACAATAAATAGGATATGAGGTTCTCTTTGCAGTGCAGTTGTCTGTTTTGACATGTTCGTAATTTCAAAATTTGTCCACGAATTGAAGCAATTTGTTTGAACAGCTTTTTCATTTAGTTTTGGTGTTTCTTCCTCATTTTTCTTACTTGCCGAATATTTAGTCACTAAACTGTCGCATTTTTATGTCTCTAAAATTGGTCTTAATTATGTGCACATGTTCCGATGTATGACCAGTTCTCTTGTAAGCTTTTTGTGACTCATTAAATTTTGATAAGGCTAGATTTTATTTAAAATAATAAAAAAACCATTGTGTAGCTTGAAACATTTATAGCAACGTAAGGCTAACATCTTTAATTTACATGAAACAACTATCAAGGACTTTTAAATATTTTAACGTAAAATTTTATTTATAATAAAGGTCAAACCGAGAAGTGTTGAAATTAATTACATTTACAGTAAAATAGTTAGGTCAATTGCTTATAACGGCATCCTTTAAACATTAAAAATTGCTAAAACTTGTTATCACCAGATAATACTAACTTTTATAACCTATATATAAGTTTTATTTATCTACAACGTATCTCATAGATAGATTAATCGATTAATTTTTTTAACAGATGCAGTAGGCTTTCTTAATAAAAACCGAATATCTTTAAGAACCAGCATTGACCGCTGAACTAAATAACGATATCAACAAAACCATTTTTAAATTAAAACTGTAGAATCTTTGCTTAGTTGTTCTAAATAAAGTTTAGTTCCAATAAAAGTAATGTAAAAAGCTTTTCAATACCAATTTAACAATACACATTGGAGTAATTGAAATAGATTGCAATAGATTATTAGTAAATTAGGAAGACTAGTCTTAAGCATTCAATGTTTTTGAAATGTTTGCTGAAACAATCGCTGCTTGCATATCTGCCTACCCATCTGTCTTGCACTTCCGTTGGCTGAGTAACTCTTGATTTAATATCTGAACTTAATGTACAATTTTATAAACATACGCTGAATCAGACGGTTACTTTGTAAGGCAAAAGTCTCTCTAGATTATAAATAAATAATTCCGAAATTGTTCATAGCAAAGGAACACGAGCACTGCAAGCTTTTTTTTTAGCTTTAATAGTTTTTGGATTCCGCTGCACAGTTTAACCCTTTAAGCCAATAAACCATTTCTGGTCCTCACCTGGTTGATGATATCCATTTTGTACTCCTGGTAGTTGGTCATGGTGCGCGTAGTACTAGCTAGCGAGGATGTGGAGGCAGCCCGTATCATGGGTCCGCCGGCGTGAAGCGAGCGTCCGTTAGAGGGATGGTGCCCGCTACCGGATCCTACTTCTCCTCCTCCAGCACCGCCTCCGCGGAGTGCCTTCCAGTCGCTGGAGGCCGTTGCAATGGTGCCGCGTCGATTGGCCGTGTAGATCTCGTGGTCAAGAGACGAGGACTTGAACTTGGCCAGCTTGGGCGGTGGACTGGTGGTGGGAGCCATGGTCGAACTCGAGGGCAGAATGCTTGGCTGCCCGCTATTGTTGCTGCTGAGGCTTTTGTTGGCGCTGCCCCATGTGGGTTGTGTAATTCCGAAAGCCCAGCCCCGCGACTTTGCATGCACTATGCACTCGGAGCGGAGCGGATCGGATTGGATGGGATGGGATCGGGAGTGAGCGGTGGGCAGTGGAGGGGAGCGGAGCGGATCGGCTCACCTCGGCGCAGCTGAGGCTCAGCTGAGGCTCAGCTCGTCTTGCGCTTTTTTGGATGTGGTCGGGATCGGATTGGGATCCGATTCTGATAAAATGGGCAAAACAAAATAAAAGTTGGCGACGAATGTGGCGAGCAAAGCGCAGGGCAGCAAACACGAACGAGCCGCACAAAAGAGAACCACTAAAACTTGTTGCTGGTGCCGCGATCCCAGTTTCATTTTATTTTCAGCCGCTCTGCTTCGCAGCGCCTTTGCTTTCTTTTTCGCCTCGCAGTGTGTGCGTTAAACCGAGAGCTCTGTATTTTGATGGGCAAGTGGGGAGGGGGCAATCGGCCCACCACCCTCTTCGTTCGATTTACGGTTCTACACTTTCACGGTTCTCCGATCTCCGTTCTCCGTTCTTCCGAGCTCCTGTTCTCGCGAACTGGCGTTTGTGATTGTGCGTTCGTTGTGTTTTCGCGACTGTCGGGCCGCGTTCGCTGGGAACTGGTTCGCAATATCGGTTCCGCGGGGAAAACCGGTTCCGAAACCGAGTATCGATTATTTTGAAATAATTTTAAATGGAAACCAAACTTTTTTTTTTAGCAATGTTGTTACTCTGTCCACCATTTGAGTTGCATCTCTAGCTATTTACAGTTAAACGCTCTTCTCCATTTTGTGAACAAATCTGACTTAATATTTGGAATCGTTTAGAGCTCTTTCTAATATAAGAAGTTTAAAAAATGTCATATGTTAGTTTATAACTTAGTATTACTCAGTACCAAAGTCAGAAGAAGTTTTTGTGTGATTAGTGGGAATTATAGTGGGCGTGGCCAACATTTTCTTTGCCATATCTATAGAAATTGTATCGACTAATAATAATATGAAACAAAAACAAACTTTATTCTAAAATGTGACGTTCTGAAACGAGGTTCCACAGTGCAGGCGATCTTATGGTTGGACATGTCCAAATCGAACCGGTCAGTGATCCTTTAAAAGTTCAAAATGCTTCCTTCAAACCTGTTGCATACTTTTTACAAATCTGCTGTACACATTTTGTTATACAAGTAACGGCTAAAATTAAAGCCCCCCTTTAATTGATGTTGGCTCATGTATCCTCACAAAAGAACCCCTTTTTGGATGAAAATAACTCGGTAAGCCCATGTCTACAGATGTATTGTTTCCGATATCGGTGTATCGGACTAGAAACGATGTGTAATTTGAGCTAATATTAATCTTTTCGCTAAGTCAGTGCCATTCGTTCTAAGCCAATGCTCTTCTGAAAAATTTGTAAGCGGTTTCCGGAAGCTTTTGTAAATGAATGTTATCTAACTATCGGTGCAGATTAGGTCTTTTGCTTTAAGAAGTGGTGCTCATCCTCTATATAAACTGTGTGAACTGCCATCTTTTGCTTTAAGAAGTAGGGCTTATCCTCTATATATGTGAACTGCCAACTACAGTGAAAGTCAAGTACACAGCTACCTCTCAGAATTTGCATACATATGTAGTATCTTTAAAAGTGATCAAAATTGTAATCTGGATGGACAGCATACGCTGCCAAAGCATGCTTATGTTCAATTGTTCAATTCCGGATGCGTATCAACCAAATCATTTCTACTATCACAGCGCTAACATTTTCCATTACTTGGCTTCCCCACACCCCCGTTTCTAGGAGCAACTAGTCATGTACAGTGTACACCACCCCAAGCAATGAATTTTCCGTGGGCTTCACTGCGGACTGCTACATTGTTGCCGTCGGCAGAGTTTTTGTAATTGAATGAAATTAATTATTCCGCTCGGCGATGATATTTATTTGCGTTCGCGGTTTTGGAGTGGGGCAGCTGATAATTAAAAGCTCAAATAGGCTGTTAAACTGGACTGACACAGTGACTCCGGGTTAGTTGTTGAAAATCTCACCAAATCTCAATTGATAGCGTTATCAGTGGCACCCTTGTGGAAGCCGAGGCTCGGTTCCTATGCCGTCCAGCTGCCAGATGTTCCTCTTACTAACCGTCCCAATTCCCAAACATGAATGATCAAAGTCTCGTACTTTCACAAGCCCATCCATTATCCATTTCGTAGTCTAATTTTAAATCCCTTATGTTGTATTAAGAATTTGTGTATAATATATATAATACAAAAGAGTAATCTCGCAGATCATTAACAGAAGCCCATTACATTCGCTTAGCCATGCTTGACTGTAATGCCGATCGGCTGACGGCGTATTCCAGACGCTTACAGAACGGCCGATGCCGCCGCTAGCGCCTCTCTTATGTCACCGGCAACCGCGAGTGATAAGGCGCACTGGTCGGTGGATGATGCCGCCTGGCGAACTCTCCTTTCCCTTAGGGTTCCTCAGGCCCATGCAAGTCTGTTATTACCGTGAGGAAAGCGACTTATCAGCGGCATTGCCTCGCAAACAACTGAGCACACTCGACTGTAGCGCACTGTAGTGACGCCTTCCCGAGTCTAATATATCGCTGGGAGCTCGAGCCCCTCAGTTAGTCGTCAGTCAGTCGCGGAGGTGGAAGTGTTGGACAAAAAATAGAAACTATTAAAATTCGCTAGCAATCCGGAATCCCAAAATGATGAAAACTTCAGTGGACAAGCGTCGTGTTTGCGTAATAGGAGGTGATGCTCAATTTATTCCAGTCTCGTGTGCCAAAAACTAGAAGGCATATCTGGTATTTGGTTTCTTTTCAGCTGGAACAGCGGGTTTGTGCGCCCTCAAGAACTCCCTGGAAGCGGGTCTGGATGCGGTGGCCTACGAGCGCGGCGCCGAAATCGGCGGAACGTGGATTTTCTCCGAGGAAATGCCCAAGGACGAGTTCGACGAGGTGCACAGCAGCATGTACGAGGGCCTGCGGTAGGTCATCTACTATATGATGGATCTGGAAGATGTTTGATTTGCAACTCGGTTTCAGCACGAATCTTCCGAAGGAGGTCATGGGCTATCCGGACTACTCATACCCCGACGATATCGCCGAGTCCTTCATTACCTCCAACCAAGTGCTCGAATTTCTGCGCTCCTATGCGGAACACTTCAAGTTAAAGCCCCACATCAAGTTGCAGCACGAGGTGATAAGAGTGCGTCCTCGCTTGGACGACTGGGAGGTGGGTAGCGACGTCACGTATTTTGGAACCAGTTTTCAATGGCTGTGACTCGTTTGTTTGGCTTACGAAATACCGATCGATCTTACGAAGCCTCCTCTGGTCACTTTTAGGTCTACGTATGGGATCACAGCACGGATACTTGTGACCCAGTATACTATGACTTCGTGTATGTGTGTAATGGGCACTACACGGAACCGGACATCCCGGATGTCGAGGGATTGCATCTGTTCGAGGGCAAGAAGATGCACAGCCATCTCTACCGCAAGGCAGATAAGTTTAAAGGTAAGATTAGAGCGTTCCTGCCTGTATCTTAAATCAGTCCGGTCAAAGCTTCGCAATTCGCCGCCTTCGTCGTCTGGACGGAGTCCCACTCTTGTTTTCCCCATAAACAACTGGGCCCTCGACTGCAGATAATGTTGTTGACGGCTGTGTGACATAATTATAATAAGTGTAGTGGGTCTGTGCCTATTTAGAGCTCCCCTAGCACGTGGTAATCTGCTGATAGCTAGCACTTTGGGAGAACGCTAGTTATCAGATTGGAGAAAGAAGAGTGGGCGCGGATAGTCCTTTGGGAAGATGTAGTGACCGCACTGAAGAGCCAATGTCAGAGATTTCAAAGTACCAATTATACTGAAATCTAAAACCTATTGATATAGAATATAATACTAGATTTGGTGTTACATTCCAAGGATAGTACTCAAACCCCTTCTAATATACATCTTATCATCAGAGTTTTTTTTATCCCACATATATCCACCAAAAACGTTAGCAAGAAAGTTTTTATCGGCTAATTTGTTTTGCTTACAGACGAACGTGTTCTGATCATTGGCGCCGGTCCCAGTGGCATGGACATCACCAACCACGTTCGCGTGGCTGCCAAACAGGTGTTCCTGAGCCACCACCTTTCAACCACCCCCAACACAGCATTCATGGGCAACGTAAGCCAGAAGCCGGACGTGCAGCGCTTCATCAAGGATGGAGCCGTCTTCACAGACGGCAGCACGGAGAGCTTTGACCACGTTATGTTCTGCACCGGCTACAAGTACACATTCCCCTGCCTCAGCACCGACGTGGGTGTCCAGGTGATAGACAACTTCGTGCAACCACTGTGGAAACACTGCATTAACATCAACCACCCGACCATGGCCTTTGTGGGCCTGCCCTTCAACGTGATTCCCACCCACATCTTCGACATGCAGGTGCGCTTCACACTGAAGTTCTTCACAGGCCAGCGGAAGTTCCCATCGAGGGAGCAGATGATCGCCGACCTGGAGCAGGAGATCGGGGAGCGGTGGGGCTGCGGCGTTCGCAACCAGAAGAAAGCACATCAAATGGGAGAGCGACAGGTGAGTGCTCGCAATGCCGTGTACTTGCAGGGATTTAGAATGAAGCATGAGGAACTACATAGGCAGTGTGTAATAGCAAAGTATAACTAAGACAAACAAGAGAAAGAGAGTTCGAGTGCCCCGACTATCTGATACCCGTTACTCAGCTGGTGGACGTGCGAAGAAGAAATTTCAGCTGTCATACTTTTCTACGAATCTAGTATACCCTTTTACTCTACGAGTAACGGGTATCAAAATTAAGATATATTGAAATTAAAGTCTCTAGTTTCCCTAAAGCCCGACAATGCTCATCGCTCATTTATGGTTATATGATTGGGAGACCATATAATTAGAATTAATTTCTAAAAGTTTTGAAAGCAAAGAAATACATGTTTCAAAAATCTTTTATCTGTATTTCCAGTTTGTCTACTACAATGAACTGGCCAGCATCGCGGGTATCGAGAACATCAAGCCAGTTATCCACAAGCTGATGAAGGATTGCGGCAAGAAGTACATTTTTGAATTGGACACGTACAGGAGCAACAAGTATACAATTGTGGACGATGAAAACTTTTTGAAGAACGGAGAAGCTGTTTGAGGAACTGATTTCATCCCATTCGTATACCTTATGTTATAATAATACACAATGATTAAGCGGTCTCTTCGATAGCGGTGTAAGCGATTGGAACTCAGTCGTGTTAATGAATATTTTATAAGAACAATGTAAACAACACTAAGTCTTAAACGATTAAACGTTTGTCAACGAAGATTATATCTGATAATATTCACCATAGCTCTTTAGTTTTAAGGCTCGTTCACGTTGAAGCAGTCAAATTAAACCCAGTCCCGAATCTCCCAAATTTTGGTGTTAGGTTGCTTGAAGATAAAACTACATATAAGTACATATCATTTAGACAAACAAGGTTTGGTTACGTTTTCACATTTTTTAGTGTCGTTATTACAATTAAGGTAAGTAATTATATTGATAGGGAGCTATATCGGCTATTGGCTCAATTCGTACATGATGTGGGAGAGCACTCCGCTAGCCTCCACATTGCTTAAGGCCACATTGGCCAGGTGCGGCTCATAGCGTTTCAGACTGCGCTTGGCCGTAGACGAGTAGGTGACCAGGTTGCGTATAATGAGCGCCGCCGTCAGTCGGATGCTCTTGGTAACTGGACCCTCATTCTCGTCCATCAGCTCCTTAGCGTTCGCGTAATCTGTCGTGTGTCGGTTCATAGCTTGCATTGCGGCGCTGCCCACAACTGGAACCGCTGAAGCAGGACCCGACGATGAACCAGTAGCGCTTCCCGCCAAGCGTTGGGCATGCCCCTCGTTGCGCACTATGGTAACGGGATGCTGGGTGGGCGCCACATTGTGAATGCCGGTTGCCAAGCGACGTTGCACGCTGGCGCGCAGGTTCTCCGTTGTCAGGTGCCGGTCAATCAGATGCGTCATTAATGAGTATCGTTTGCGCGCTCTGTTGTCGCAGAAAGTGGGTCCACTGCCCCACTGACAATAAATGTCGGCATCAGAATCAAGGTGATCCGGACAGTGGACATTGCACACGTGGTACTTTAGCTCGTTAAGAGACTTGAACTTCTTGCGCGGACAGTTCCGCCAGTCGCAAATGTACAACCAGTTTGCGTCCACCGGCATGGCAGATGGCGTGGGGTTGGCATTTGGACCAGGAGCAGCGTAAACGCTCTGACTGACAACCAAAGAACTGCTGCTAGGACCGGTGGTAACAACAGCTTGTGCGACCGTCGTCTGTGCTACTACCTCTGGTTCTGCTGGCTTTGCATCGCCGCTTGCTGAGACAACCGTTTTTCCGCCATCAGTGGAATCACTAGTTCCTGACGCCGTTACCACCACAGCTTGGGTGGCAGGTGACTTCGAGCTAGACACTTGAGCAGACTGCGGTGGCACCGCTCTTTTTGCAAGGAGCGCATTGGTCGGTGGAGTTCCTGGAGCTGAAACTGGTGCTATTTTCGGTATGGTCGCTTCAGCAATCTAAAATGAGGTATTAAAATATTTGTTTTAACACATAAATCAGATTATAAAGAATGGCTTCTAAGGCCTTCAATCCTTTTTAAGATAGTTAGTGAGAATGCGATGGCGAAATTAAAAAATGGGACATAGTTGACATATCGATATAAATTGGCAAGAAATATTATAAAATGGAAATAAATGTACAAAATTTTTAAGTGTGGGCTAGAAACAAACTTGCGCTATGTCTAAATTGTTGAAATCTAATCTCAGCTTACTAGCATTAAAGCTGTTTCATACTTTTTAACGAATCTAGTATACCCTTTTACTATACGAATACAAGTATAATACAGAATACGCAACTAGAGTCCCCAACTTACTGCCGGCATGGTTATCTTCTGTTGGATGATGGATGGATGATGCTGCTGCTGCTGCTGCTGGTCCAACACAGATCGTACGTGCGGTTGCTGCTGAAGAACCACGCCTCCAACGATAGCCGCGTTGGTGGGCGTCTGAGTGATGATCGTCTGCGAGTTAAGCTGGCTTTGCTGCAGGGGAGCCGCTGTGGTCGGTGTTTGGGTAATGAGAGTGGTCTCCTTCATTCCGCCGAGAATTACCTGCCTCTTGTCACCTCCAACCGTACCGCCAACTGTGGAAGTCGGAGTAGAGGGGCCGGAGATTATGTGTTGCTGGATGATAGACTGGTGCTGCTGGAGCTGAGGAATGGGCAATGAAGCGCCCGGTTTGGTGGCAACTAATCGCTGCTGGGGTGCCAATTGTGGCGAAACGAGCTGCGGCTGGGGCTGGTGGAGCTTAATGGTAGCCGGGATCTGGTTTAGCTGCGACAGCAGTGATGGTGACATTTGTCCAGCACCCAAAGCCGGAACTGGCCGCTGGGGCGCGATAAAGATTTGCTGCTGGGGGTTAGAAGTACGCGGTTGCGCCAGTTGCGGAGCTGTGGTGGTGGTAACCAGGACCTGCTGGCCCTGCGCCGTTGTCATTATCATTTTCTGAGTGCCAGCGACATTCGCAGCGGAGACTCCTCCTGGCTGCTGCAGGATGATTATGGTCTTCGTTTGTTGTTGCGGTGTTTGCGTCACCAGCAGAGTTGGTGGTGCCGACTGTGTGGATGTTGGAATAGTCGGCTGGGTTTGCTGGGCCACAATATACGTCTGGCCTTGCTGGTTTGTGGCCAGAACATACTGCGTCTGTGGAGCTGGCGTGGAATCCATGGCAGTCTTGGGCTGCAAGATCACCGGCACAGTTTGCAGACCCTGATCCGTCTTTATGGTGGCCGTGGTGGCCAGTTTCAGTTGGGAATGTGGTGATGGAGAAACCACATTGCTACCGGGGAAAACAAGCTGACGTTGGGCCGGTTGAACTTTAGCAGGAATGAGTTGGATCTGCTGTGACTGTTGCGATTGCTGTTGGCTTTGTTCTTGACTTGGTTTGGCCAGCGGTGGAACGTCATCCATATCCTCATCCTCCAAAATGGATGCCGCCAGATCTGCGTAGAGATTGGCCGCATTTTTCGAGGGAGTCACCTGCGTTTCGTCTTTGCCGCCAGAAGATTGACTGCTGGAACTGTTGGCAGCGGCATCCAAGGCCAGACGCTTGTTCTGCTCCTCGTCAATAGTTAATTTTCGTTTGGCAGCTGCCGAAGCAATGATGAGAGTGCGCCCGCTGCCGTCTTTCGTCAAAACGTTTGCGCCACTTAACGGGGCAAGAGGCGGCGGGGCCGAGTCAGTGATTGCCTTCTTTTCGATAGCCAACTGAGGGTGCAACGGCTTAATGGTAGTCTGACCCACCTTTACGGGTGTGTGCTGCATCAGCGGGTTGTTCACGAAGGCGCTTATAGCTGTTGAGGTTACTTTGATAGGCTGGGTAGCATTTGTACCCGACGCCGTGGTAGCCACCAGGGCTGGAGGCTGCGGTGGCTGAGCTTGGGCCTTCTGTTTCTGTTGGCGTTCAGTTACTTTGTTGGCCAACAAGCTTTTGATGAGCGAGGAGCTTGGGGGTGGCGTGACTGCAGAAGAAACGATTTCCTCAGTCGTCACTTCCGATTGAACAGGATCACTCGATGGTGGCTTGGGCAAAATGGGAGTATCCTTTTTAACAGGAACAATGCTGGGGGTGGGTCTTTGTTGTATGGCCAGCGACTGAACTCGCATCCGAATGCCAACGTAGTACGTCCCAGGCAGCTCTGTTCCGTCAAGGTGTCGTACAATAACCGGTCCCACCGATTGGTTAAATATAAGCCGCACAAGACGAGGAAACTGCATGTGATTCACCACTGAAAGCTTTCCCGCCTTCTGGCAATGCGATAAATATATTCTGTATAGTTCCGCTTGCTCCACGCGTAGATCGTTGCCGTGCCCAGCCCGTTCGTACGTGGCCCCCAGCCAAGCCAGTGCGTACTGTTCGTCCTCGTGTGTAAAACTTTGAGAGGCGGAGGGCAGACTGGGAAGGGTCACGGTGGCAGCGATCGGCGGCAATTGTACTTGCGGCAGACTTGGTACAGGCAGATGAACCTGTGGCAGACTGGGCATTGGCAGACTGGGAAGGGAAGTAACCAGTGGCTGTTGCTCTCCGTGGGGTAAAAGCACTTGAGTCTGGGCCGGCGAAGGCGTGGGCAAAACTGCTGGCGTTTTAACAGCTACTTGCAGTGATGTGGGAAGTGTAGTCAGGGAAGAGGGCACCGCGGGAGTATGGATGGTGGGCATGTTCTGAGCCAGCGAGGCAGCCATGTTGCCCGGTAAAACCTCTACCACCCGCATCAGTATGCAACCGTCTGCGCCATATGACTGAGCCTCCACCGTAATAAGGGCCACCAGCTGGTCTATTAGGCCACGTACTTGCATCAGCATTGAACATGGTCGAGCGCCAAGAGCACTAAGTGCGTAGACCGCCTCCAGGGTAAAGATAATCATCATGACGTCGGTGAGCGAGAGGAGCAACATGGCTCGCTGGTAAAAATCCAGGCCAAGGCAACGATTGATGTGCTGCGAGTTGCCCTCTCGGCCGCACAACTTGTAAAGTATCTCCAGGCAGCTAATGATCACTGCTCGGTCGTTTGAGTCGATACCCTCACAGAGGGTAGCCAAAAGATTCCGTGACAGCTCGTCAGTGCTGGGATCTAGCAGTTCGAATTGCTGAGCCAGGTTGCCGGCGGTCTCGAGGGCCTGGATGTGGATGTTGCCTAAAAGGTGGGAAAATTATTGTAGCCATTTTATTTTAAATTGATACTTTCGAGACTGCTGATAATAATGAAGAAAATCATGACAAAAAAACACTCTTATAGTGTAGGGTAACTTATTCAAACGTTTACAATTTTGCCAAGACGTCATAACGTTTTGAAACAATGCTTGTGAGAACTATTAGTTGAATCGCACGCATTTTAACGTTGTTAGGAATCAGTTCTTTAAATTGCAATCTAATTATCTTTGTGTAGTTCTTTAAATTTTAATATATCTTTATGTGCCAGTCTAAAAAGACTTTTTGAAAACAAAACCGCCATATTAAATATATTCTTAATTTCTAAGTAGATAAGCTCTACTTACTCCATCGTACGTTTGCTCCCATGACCAAATATCGCCACAAAGTCCGGTTTGAGGCCAGGACTGCGTGATTCTCCTGGTGAAAGCTGAGTGTACGGACTAGCTGGACAATCTGAAGTACTCGCTGTCCCATGCGCTCATCTGTTCCGTTGCTGCGGCCCAGATTAAGGAAGTCCAACTCGTCCCAAGACGCCCGCAGTTCACTTCGAGCGGCGGAGTTCTCACCATCCTCCTTGCTTATGAGACCGTTGTCCAACCATGCCTGTTCATCCGTGTAGAGCTCTAGGACTTGTGGCTTGTCGTGCAAGAGGTCGCGCCAGAAACTGAGCTGCGAATGGTGTCGAACCTCGGCGTAACTGTGCTGGAACAGCTGGCGCATGGTGTAGTCGGCGTAAACGCCTAAGTGAGCAAGCAGCACATCAAGCAGTTTGGGACAATCGGACAGCTGCAAGGTGTGGCGCGCCTCGTTGGCCATTAGTGTGCACACGTTAATAGCAAAGTCCTGCTCATTGGGCAGCGGCGAAAGCAGAGACAGCAGCAGCTTCTCGTAGGTGCTGTGTCGATGCAGCTGCGTAGACATCTTGTATTGTCGGCGTCGCTCAACATTAACAGAGTGCTGGCGCTGGTTGTAGGCCATTGGCACCGCCGGCAACGTAGAGTGCGCTGAACCAAAGATGCTGCCTAGGCCACCACCGGCACCAGCCAAAAAACGAGATCGCGAGCGCCCACCGCCCATTTCCGCGTTCTCAATAGCCGCCTCCAGAGCCTCCATCTTGTCCGGATCCTCACCAAAGAAGTTTAGTCGTTCGTACTTATCCAGGTAGCGTCTGTATATGTGCTTTATACCAGCCGTTCCGTTGACGCAGCGCTCCCGCAGTGTCTCCATGGCGCTGTACACCTCGTCCCACTCGTCCCGCATGTTTACCTTATTAAACCCGCCTCGTTCGGTGACCTCGTTGTAGAGCTTGTACAGGTCGACCTGCTTGCCGCTGATCCTGGCGGGCTGTGTCAATGGAGTGCTGCTTGGGAAGAGGGAAAGTGGGTCAGGGCATCTCATAATACAGGGAAGCCGTGGCCAACTCACCCGCGTCGTTCGTGAAACTGTTGCAGGTCCCTCCAGAATTCCTCCGGTGGTGACGCTGGCATCTCCTCGACCTTCTCCGGCAGGATCTGCATCTGGACGGGATTCCTTGCCCGAACCGGCGTCGCTGAGACCGCAATCTTGCCCGGCGTCTGCAGATCGCCCGGCTGAGTGCCGCTGTTTGCGGGGGCAGCGGGCAGCGACTGAAGCAGCACCCGAACGTTGTCAATGGTGGTGGCGCTCATGTTGGGATCCTTTTGTGTGGTGGCGTGGATGGACAACACTTAACACATTATATTCTAATGATAAGACACGCAGATGATAATTAAAATTATTTAAAAAACTCAACAAAAATTACAAGGCGACGCGAACGCGCTACAGCAGGGCTGCATTCACGAATAGGGTTGTCAACAATGGACACGTATGTATATCGATATGAGATGATGAGATATCGATGTTTTTCAATATTAAATTGAGCTATAAAAGAAAACTAAAATATTGTTGCATGAAGCTTAAGCATTGATACAGAATTGATGCTAATTGTAAACTTTAGAGAACTAGTTAGCTGCACTTTTTCGTCAGTTTTAAGTTTGCAAAATGTATTTGTTGTTCTCAAAGAACACCTTTTAAACGAAAAATGTATGAACTTCTTATTTAAGACCAGAAATTTGAAAGAGAAAATCGTTGACTAATATCGAATATTTACAATCGATTGGTTTGGCGACACTGTGCACACATGTGCGCTGGAACAAACTTCGTAGTTGGGTAACATTTAAGTTGGGAAAAACACATAAAACAACGAGATGTCACTGAGAGCGATGGGAGTGCTGCGCCAGGCTGGCCGCCTTGGCCAAGTGTTGAGGCAGAGTTACCGATCCGCCCCTGCAGCGCTTTATATCGCCCCTGGAACGCAGCATTCGCCGGCTGGTAAGCCCAGGAATTTGAGCAACTGGCTCCTCGGAGAGAATCTTGTTTACATAACACTCATCTTTCTACAGCTGCAGCTCTCTCGCTCCGTCGTTTCGCCACGGAGGTCAAGCAGGCATCGGGGCCGGTGGTGGACAAGCATGAATTCCAGGCAGAGACCCGGCAACTTCTGGACATTGTGGCGCGATCCTTATACTCCGACCACGAGGTCTTTGTGCGCGAACTAATTTCGAATGCCAGCGATGCACTGGAGAAATTTCGGTACACCTCGTTGAGCGCTGGAGGCGAAAATTTGGCTGGAAAGGACCGGCCTCTGGAGATTCGTATCACCACCGACAAGCCACTGATGCAGCTAATCATCCAGGACACGGGCATTGGCATGACCAAGGAGGAGCTGGTCAGCAACCTGGGCACTATTGCACGCAGCGGCTCGAAGAAGTTCCTGGAGCAGATGAAGGGAAACCAGCAGGCAGCCAGCTCAGAGGCATCCTCGAACATTATTGGTCAGTTCGGAGTGGGCTTTTACTCTTCTTTCATTGTGGCCAACAAGGTGGAGGTGTTCACGAGGGCGGCCACGGCTGATGCTCCAGGACTGCGGTGGTCCACTGATGGCAGTGGAACTTATGAGATCGAGGAGGTGCCTGACGTTGAGTTGGGAACGCGGATCGTGCTCCATTTAAAGACCGAGTGCCGTGAATATGCGGACGAGGAGAGGATCCAGGCGGTGATCAAGAAATACAGCAACTTTGTGGGCTCACCCATTTTGTTAAACGGAAAGCAGGCCAACGAGATAAAACCGCTGTGGCTTCTTGAGCCCCAGAGCATCACCAAGGAGCAGCACCACGACTTTTATCGGTTCATCAGCAATAGCTTTGATGTCCCACGCTTCACCCTGCACTACAATGCTGACGTTCCCCTGAGCATCCATGCGCTGCTCTATTTCCCCGAGGGAAAGCCTGGTTTATTCGAGATGTCTCGGGATGGAAACACCGGCGTTGCTCTGTACACCCGCAAAGTGCTTATTCAGTCCAAGACGGAGCACCTGCTGCCCAAGTGGCTGCGCTTTGTAAAGGGTGTTGTCGACTCTGAGGACATTCCACTTAACCTGAGTCGCGAGCTACTGCAGAACAGCAGCCTGATTCGCAAACTGTCCAGTGTGATTTCTTCCCGCGTGATCCGTTTCCTGCAAGAGCGTTCCAAGAAGCAGCCAGAGGAGTACGAGGCCTTCTACCGCGACTATGGTCTCTTCCTAAAGGAGGGAATTGTAACCTCTAGCGACCCGAACGAGAAAGAAGAAATAGCTAAACTTCTGCGATTTGAGTCCTCAAAGTCTGAGGACGCTAGTGGACGCATGTCGCTTGAGGAGTACTATAACGCCGTTCCCCAAGAACAGCAGAATATTTACTACCTAGCAGCACCCAACCGTGTTCTGGCTGAGTCGTCGCCCTACTACGAAAGTCTAAAGAAGCGCAACGAGCTGGTGCTCTTCTGCTACGAACCCTATGATGAGCTGGTACTCATGCAGCTAGGCAAGTTTAAAAGCAAAAAACTCGTATCCGTGGAGAAGGAGATGCGTGAAGAATCCAAGGAGACAACAGCGACCACCGACTTTGGTGAGGGCAGTCTGCTGCGCTCAGAACTGGACAGTTTGATTCCTTGGCTGGAGGAGGAGCTGAAGGGCCAGGTTGTCAAAGTAAAAGCCACCACTCGTCTAGACACCCATCCCTGTGTAATCACTGTAGAGGAAATGGCTGCCGCTCGCCACTTTATTCGCACTCAGAGTCACCAGGTTCCAGAACAGAATCGATTTGCCCTTCTTCAACCAGAACTGGAAATCAACCCAAAGTGAGTCCGGCTTATGACCTTACCTTCGTTGCTATTTTATGTGGCATTGTTTCCTTTCTTTAGGCACCCCATTATTAAGAAGCTCAACAAGCTTCGTGAGAGCGACAAGGATCTGGCCCAACTTATCGCCAAGCAGCTCTTCGCAAACGCCATGGTGGGCGCCGGTTTGGCTGAGGATCCCCGCATGTTGCTAACCAACATGAACACTCTGCTTTCGCGGGCGCTGGAGAAATACTAGAGTGCACCGTAGAATGAACAGTGTAAATCTACCGACTATGTAATATTATTTTCTATAATTAATTTTATGAAACGTGTTTATTAAATAGTCTTAAATATGTATAATTAGACATTTTAAAATATAAAAATTCCCGAGGAATACAACTTTCTGGTTTTATTTTGTCCTAGTGTAGTGTATTCAGAAAAATTAATTTTATATCAGGGTTTTCAAACAGGGCTTTTATTTGTTTAAACTTATTCCTCGTTGCGAAACTTCATCTTATAGGAACCACTAATACTTAAATAGTGTAAATAAAAAGGAAAGCTTTTCGGTCCCATTTAGTTCGAGTGTATCCAAAGGTATTTTTTCTCCGCCACAACTGGTTGTTTTCTATACAAGTTCATAGGAAAATCAACTAAGCTATAAGAAATATAAAATAAAATAAAATTTAGATGATGTGCGTGTATTTTTTTAAATTCAGTGTGAAAGCAATGTTTTATTTGTATTGGCTCTAGTGGGAAAATTCTTAGGGCATTATGACTTCCACCATGTGGCAACGCTGGCTCAAAATATCGCAAAAATCCGCCCCCGTGACTAAAGTTTATAAAAGCAAAGCAAAGTAACTCGTTGGTGTTCAGTATCCGATCCGCGCTTTTAAGCAGCAGCCAGCAGTAACCCGAAGAGGCCACAGAGCAGCGAATTGCTTTTAATTAGATTTCTAATCACGTGAGTGAAAAAGCAGTCAAAAGATAGGCGGTCATGTGAGGCTAGCACTGCTGAAAAGTTTCGAGCCTGCGATAAAACATGCTGCTGCGACAACTTTAATTTAAACAGAGTTTAACTATAAAAAAAAAATGGTACAATATTTTCTGCCACGACATGCACACACACACACACACAGGCTTACCACAATTAGCCAATGGCAATGAGATTGCTTGTGAGTGTGCGTTTTACGCGTTGAGCAATGGGCAATGGACAAGGAGAATCTTTAAAACGTGCGGAAATTTCATTTCATTTTTCAAGTCCTGGGAAACCAGGTTTTTATAAAATGCCATGTGATTGTGTGTACGTGTGTAATTTTCCATACCGTTGTCATTGCCAATTGGACTAACTTTCCGTTGATGTGTGCCCGTTCTGTCATGCGCTCACTCTCTCGCGCACACAAGCACATGACAGCACGCACATACACACAGGTCACATACCACACAAGCGCAATCCAATAATCCGACGAGTGGCTTCTCGCTCACTCTCACTCTCTTTCTGCTCTCTCCCAGTTTTGGTTGTTGGCCACTCGCTCCGACTTGCCCACTCGCGATTAAAAAGTATATTTAAGAATATTTCGTGAGCGGCCACTCGCAATTCGTTTGTCGTCGCAGCAGCATTGGTCGCAGAGCAGCGTAAAACCCCACGTATATAGCACATATATTGTACATATAATAAAAATACTTTGTTTCGACTTGAAACAACGCATACATATAACGAGCGCGCATAACATTCAGATTCAGCCGTGCAAAACGCCGAAGAAAAACTACAGTGCAACCATCCCAGCAGCAGCAAAACGAACTAAAATTTCGATTTCTGATCATTTGTAGCCTAAAAAACACACAACAAACAAAGCAAAATGTCTTCTGAAGTGAGCAGCGACAACCCCATCTATGGCCCCTTCTTCGGAGTTATGGGAGCCGCCTCCGCCATCATCTTCTCGGGTAAGTTTAAATTTGACTAGAATTAGGATGCCGTGCCCATGCTGGGAAAAATCGAACTTTTGTGTGGCGTAAAAGGTAGTGGAAAAGGAAATGCGGGGATAAGCGTGTGGGTGTGCGGGCTTGTTGGTGGTAGTAACGGGAAATAGCGGCAAGTGTAGGAAAACAGTGTACGGGCTTTACTCACACAAAGGGAGCAAGTTGCTCATGTGTCTGCGCGTGACCAGCAGAAAATCCAAAACTCAGGATTGGAAAACTTGCTTTTAAAACGAATAGTATTTCCCCTTCTTACAACTTGAAGAATTAGCAATTTTAATTTCGCAGTGGCTAAGTTGAAAAAAGAAATTTCGCCTTTTCAGCATGCTAAAAACGGCATCACTCATACACACTCATGAGCGCTGCGCAGTCTCTCCGACTCTATGCCATTGAGCGAGTGTGTGTGTGAGAGCGAGCACAGTTACTGTTTTTGGTGAAGTTTATGAAGCGCGCTTTCCTTTTCTCACAACAGTCACAAGACCGTGGGGAAGTGTTGCCATATTAAAGTTTTTTTTCTTTTCATCTTATTGGCTAAAGCATTGGCAAACTATGGTCTAGAAACCCTATAGAAGAACATAAATTACGGTCTTTTTGATTTTTGTAAACCGAATTAACTGGCAAGTTATGACTCAGCAATTGAAAATCTATTGTTCATGGTCGAAAGAAATTCATATAAAGGACAACAAATTTTTGTTTGTTACATATCGTTATCTTTTCAAGCCCAATTAGCACACAACTTATGACCCAATGTAAATGATCGTCGGTAATCACATGCCGAAATCGTTGGGTGCATGATCAATCGACTTTTTAGCCCACATCACATGGTTAGCTGACGATCTTTTCAGTGGCTTATCAAGACCACTCATTCTCAGTTACCTCGCTGATAATTAGCTTATTTACCAATTGAGTTGTCCGTGATAAGATAGGAAGTTTCCAAGCGATTGTCGCAGGACGAACTTAAGACATATGAAAAAAAGCAGCGAGCACGCTTTGGTGCTTATAAGAGCCAAGTTTGTTTTACACCTATACCGCTTTCCGTCAATTTGTGACGCAATTCTTATGTCATGTTACCCTGTAACGTCTTGTGATTCGCGCTAAGCCCCCAACACCCGCCATTTTTATTTGATAGTAAGAAATGAGGTTTCCTGTGGTGTTTACCTGGTCCATTATCATCCCCCAACGAGTAAAGTTATCTGACTTTAAGACTGCTTATGCAATTAGAGACAGCAGCATAAATCAATTTCCAGCTTTTATCAGCGGTAACTGGCCTGGTGGTCTGGCAACGCCGTTTGACGATCACATGAGTGCCTAAGAATGAGAGTTCCAGTTTTTTCTCCAGCTCTCACTCTCTTTCAACTGCAATTGGCTTTTTCGATGACAGATGACTGAGTCACCGAGTCACTGCACTGCGAACAATGGGCGTTGCTTTGAGCTGCGCCTTATCAGCACTTGCCGCCACTGGGAATGCTGGCCCACATCCTCGCTTCGCGTTGCCCTAAAAATAGCCAAATGCCTCGAAAATCCTTCACACAATGACATTCAGCTCCAGCACACTCGAGCACGCACACACTCGCACGTTTGCCTGCGCAACCGCAGTAGCGGGAATAGTAGCAGATATACATAGAATGGTAGTTGGCTAGTAAATTATGTAAAGTCTGTTATGCTAACGCACAATTGGCTGACACATGTGATGAATTTCCATATCGGAACGCACACATGGACACGGGAATGGGGATGCTATGTGAGTGCTCATGCATTTCATTTGTACTGCATTTTAATCAATGAACGGCCATAGCTCGATAATGGGCACCCTGTCTCCATGGTACAGCCTGGAATATAGTTGGCGCTTATCTTATCTTATCCTATTTTTCGTTTCCCGTTTAAATTCTTCTCGCACGCAGGAGAGATAAGGAAAACAAACACACCTGCAGCTGACATTAACGTGGTTCATCTAAAGTTTGCCTTTACTTGCATTGCTCGCAGTTCCCTTTGATTTCTGCTCACTCAACTGTGACGTTTTCTATATCTTTTTGTTTTGCTGGGGGTTTTTTTTTTGGTGCCGTGTTTTGCCAGTCTCTTGCTATCTCCCCCGTTTTATAATTATCTTCGGATGTGCTAGCACTTGTTGTTGTGGCTGACTCGTATTCTCTTCCTCTTACTCGCGATCATTCCTTATATTGTTTAAATTTCAACGCCCACAGAAGCGTCTGCGATGCCGTCTGTTTCTTGATAAATGCCTTGTACTGGTGTGTGCGCTCACTTTAAATGCAGAGCAGCACTATAGGCAGTTTAAAGGCGAAACAAGTCAATGCCATTTCAGCTCTTTTAGATAATTTTTGTGATTTAAATGCGGCGCCAATACTGCAGAACAAGCATCAATGAGACACTGTGTACGCACGTATATATTGTTGCACAGTAGAAAATACGTACATACAACGATATAAACAAATAAATGATGAGTTGTATTGTTTAGAAGAAACCCATCTTACATATGAATATAAGATTATAGGTATGCTTTTGTTTGTGCATATGGCCGAGGAGAACCACGTGGTGTAACCATTCGAAGAAAGTACTGGGTCAACAGCCTGAGTCAGTCCTTCAATGCTAAATGAATGTTTCTAATGTTAATGTCATTTCGCGCAATGCGGGCCACAGCGCACCAGAATATTTCTGTACTTGTGTGTTTTAGAGGAATCCACATTTGTGAGGATGTGTTGGTGCTTCTGTGACGACCACCTCGACCTCATAGATTTCTGTGTGCTGGTGCTAGGCGCGTAGATATCTCTTGTGGTTCTAACTAATTGCTTGTTCAAGTTCATTCTGGTTTTTATCATGGGCATTTCCCATAATTTTCCGGTTTAGTGACGTAGATAGCCCACATTGATCAGGAGCAGAACTGCAGAACTAAACATGGTGATTTGTGGAAGATTCGGGGCACTTTATGTGTTCCTGAATTGTTCCAAATTGAATACCAGCAATATTTCGGCTCGTGCCGGAAAGTAAGTAATGAACATCGAATCACATGACTGGGTGGGTATCTGCTCTCCCACTCCGCCAACTTTGAATACACTCATATATCTGACACTCAGCTATGTTTTTGGTGTGCGTGTGGCTTAATTCGATCTATCAGTATCTCACGAGCACACGAACGTTCAGTTGACCGTCATATGAAACTGGTTTTGTACTTCAATTAATGCCCCATCGATACACAAAATAAGTTGAATCTCTCGCCACTGGGTTACCCTGCCCTCCTCCCTGCTCAGTTCAGCTGACCCCCCTCTGAAACCTGTCGTATATATGTATGTACTTTAGCTCGGCCTTATCAACATTTGCCTGACTTTTCGAGAGAGCGAGTAATAAAACCCGCCGATTTGGGAGGAGAGGCGATTTGGAATGTGAGCGGAGCCAGTTTTATTGCTCTCCAGCGAAAGCTCTGGGCGATGAGGGGCACTTTTGCGGGTGGGGACTTTGGGGCTTTTTCATGAAACAACGTCAGTTAAAAACGATCATGTGACTACAAACTGTTACGTCTGCGGCCAAAGTTGGAGTAAGGGTATCCAAACATATTCGGTTGGCCACCGCTTAAATGGCTAACAAATTAAAGGGTTGCATAATTTTATATGTTCCCGCATATTTAAAGAATCATGCTTGCGGTCCGATATGGCTCATATTTTGTATACTATTAGAATGGTATTTAGTTGTAGTTATGGGATTTATTCTGTTCAAAGTACTATAAAATTCTAACACTGTAAATGACCCCACTTTTCACAAAAATATGTTTCGTGATCGAGAAGTTCGCCCAAAACTAATTTTTATGTATTTTATTTCTTTGTATTTCTTGATCAGCCCTGGGCGCTGCTTATGGCACTGCTAAGTCTGGTACCGGTATTGCTGCCATGTCGGTGATGCGGCCTGAACTGATCATGAAATCCATCATTCCTGTGGTCATGGCGGGTATCATTGCCATTTACGGTCTGGTGGTGGCTGTGCTTATTGCCGGCGCCCTGGAAGAGCCCTCAAAGTACTCACTATACAGGTAATTATCGATTGACTGACTACCCCATTCGATTTACCTTACTAACTGTGTCAATGTCCAGGGGCTTCATTCACTTGGGAGCCGGTCTGGCGGTGGGCTTCTCTGGCCTGGCAGCTGGTTTTGCGATCGGCATCGTGGGAGATGCCGGTGTCCGTGGCACAGCACAGCAGCCTAGACTGTTCGTGGGCATGATCCTGATTCTCATCTTCGCCGAAGTGTTGGGTCTCTACGGCTTGATTGTCGCCATTTACCTGTACACGAAATAAATCAATCAATGCAAACCCACAACAACAGATAGACAAACGGTGCCAGCAATCAACAGCAGCCACAACAACATCAGCAGCAGCTTCAAGAGGAGCAGGTAAAATTGTGTCAAGCCAACGAGCAACATGTAACTTCCAACAAGCAAAAACCCAGAAGAGTGCGTGTGCGGGGTAACCCTGGCGTGGACAGTTTGTACATAGGGAGAACAACCAAAACCAGTCCTGCCGGATTGCAGGATTTCCGCCATGCACTGTCTATTGGTGGCCGCCGATTTGCACCTGTTGCTCAGTTTACCTCGATTCGCTGGCGCTGTTTAGCTTAGTTATTTTCCGTTCAAAATCAGTCCTAAACATGAGGAAAACAATTTGCAGTTAAGTTCATAAAGTTGTACTAATTATGATTTTTGCTATATCAAGAAATCCTTCTCTTTTACTTATTATTTTGCGCTCCACAATTTTGTGTGCTCTTTGTTATTTGTTTTTTCCATTATTATTATTAAATAATGTTTAGTGTATATGTAAAGTTCGTTAAACAAAAAGAAAAAATTGTAAAGAAATCAACAACCAACAATTGTCAGAAGAAACTTTGTACATTTGCATTGAGCCTGACGCGGCTGCAACCAATTCAGATCAACAAATTTAGCGAAAGGGCCAAAACAACAACAAACAAACAAGCAGCAACCACAACATCAATGCTTCCGCTCAATGCCATCCGGCGCGGCAACGTAACGCTCTCGTCCGATGGTCGCTGTTTGAGCGCGCCTCGCCCCAACTTCGGTGGGAGGGGGGTGGAAGCTCAGAACAGTGGTCCCTCTAGAGATGTTGTCGGACGGCAAGCGGACGCTTGGCAATACTTTATCGTCAACTGCGAAAACCAACTACATGCAATCATTCACACACACACAAAACCAACACACACACACACATACAAAATGTAACTAAGTCCTATGTTTATTTTTAATTATTGTTCAATTCTAAGAATAATATATTAAAAATTAATAATAATAAATTATATATATAATTATGATTTTTTGTGATAAGAAAAGATGGTAATACAAACAATTACGGTATTGATATACATAATATATACAGAATATATATATATATATAAACGAGAACAAGAAATCATAAACAATTATACATATTAACATGAAAAAGTTGTTATAAAACGTACGAAACAATACAAATCAAGTGAATGAATGTAATGCGACAAACTAAAAAATACTG
The DNA here is from genome assembly GCF_016746245.2 of Drosophila santomea. NCBI lineage: Eukaryota > Metazoa > Arthropoda > Insecta > Diptera > Drosophilidae > Drosophila > Drosophila santomea. Next base: position 15,456,005 of record NC_053016.2, on the reverse strand, counting down.
CAAGTCAACAACCACAACACACAATTTTTCCGCTGTTATTGTATAGTAAAGAAAAAATTATATATATAAATATATATTATGTATAAAATATTAACAAGAAATTGTAGTAGCAAAATTATAAACCAACAAACAAGAATACCCACAACAAAAGTCGTGCAAGCAGAACCCAAAAACCGTAGACGAATGTTGCAAATGAAACTCATACCAACAACAACCGCATTAGCAACACGAAATCTACCACAAAAATCCAACAAAAAAAATTGTAAAACCCAACAAATTAGAAGTTATAAGCAGCAACTTCGGATCCCAACCCAACAACACCAGATCAACATGTATAGGGGCATTAGGCAAATAACAATTAATTTGTAGGGGAGACACGCAAGCTGAACGACCCGGTCCCGAGAAGGATGCACATTCCACCGCCCGTTGCACGCCGATGCATTCGTGATGCTGAGAATGCGGAGGTGCTCAACCTGTGCGGAGGCGCTAAATTCCCGGGACTTAAATCGCTCTGCTTGCACACACCTCCCGAACACAACAGAAATGCACAAAATACACCAGCAAATAAACCACTTGTGCTCACAATCAACAATTGTATATACGAATGTGACGTTGCCCGGCAATCGAATCCGTTTAATCACAGTTTCCCCCATTCGGCACCGAATGTTGCAGCGTCAGTGTTACGTTCCCATAGGAAAGTGGTGGGTGATACTAATTAACTCGATTGCTAGGTTAAGGAGCTCACAGCGCAAGTGTTGAAAATTCCGTTTATTATTGTTACGCGTACCTCGAACAATTGTGTCACGAATTCATATTGTTATTTGTTTAAGTCGCATGCACCCAACAACATCGACCTACTTATACATGTATCCAGCGGTAAGGATTTAGAAACTGTAACTGTGTATTCGAAACAACTTATAAAGCAAGTAAACAACCATCAACAACAGACATTGTATGAAATAAATTGTAATTTCTAATTTCCAAATAAAGTGTATTTTTATGGGTGGGTTGATTAAGGGCCATATTAACAATAATATGGCCTTTTACGCAATCTTTTAAAAATATTCCAAGGAAACGCTTCTGATCCTCTAGTGTTTTTTTTTATTTATTTATTATTTTATTTTACGATCGCTGGTAGAGTGGAATAATGTTTGCCTACGAGTAAAGGGTTTAATTACAAATGATGTTGTAGTAAGTGGAGACTTTAAACTAATTGTTTTATGTGCCGATAGTGATTTATGGTTTTTGATTAGAAACATATTATAAATCGATTTAATAAGTATTAAAAGGAAGGTTCATCAATCGTGGTCAGTATCAAAATGAAACTCGTGTTACTGGTTTTGTTGTGCAGCGTTTTTATTGGGCAATTGGTAAATTTTGAAAAGGTTTGTAGAATACTTAATACTTTCTTTTTTCACCAGACGAAGACCCAATTGGTTTACAAGCTTAAGAAAATCGAGTGTCTGGTTAATCGGACGCGAGTGAGCAACGTGTCTTGCCATGTGAAGGCGGTGAATTGGAATCTGGCAGTGGTGAATATGGATTGCTTTATGATTGTGCCTTTGCTAAACCCCATCGTAAGGAATTCTCATAAATTCATCACAAGATCTGATTCAGTTGTTTTCCAGATTCGAATTCAAGTTTTTACGAAAGACTATAGCAACCAGTACAAACCATTCTTGGTTGACGTTAAAATCAGAATATGCGAGGTGATCGAGAGAAGGAACTTCATTCCGTATGGCGTTATTATATGGAAGTTATTTAAGCGTTACACGAATGTTAACCACTCTTGCCCTTTTTCGGTATTATGACTGACGTGTGTGTCATCTTCATCTGGTTGTCCTAAACCATTTTATAACTTCAGGGCAAGCTGATAGCTCGTGACGGTTTTCTGGACACTAGTCTTCTGCCGCCTTTTCCTCAAGGACTATACCAAGTCAGCTTGATAGTTACGGACACAAATTCGACGACTTATGATTACGTAGGCACAATGAAGTTCTTCCTCCAAGCCATGGAACAGATAAAAACCAAGAAGGCTCCTAGTGCCTAATGTTTTCTAAACTTGAGGCCACAAAAAGAGATTTATTTACTTTTTTTTACATATCTACATATGTATGTGTAAACATGCCTCCGGCGGGTAGATTACATTTTCAGGAAAACTTGTAATCATATGTTGAACCAAAGCTTGCTAATAAAGACAATGAAACAATGAGCATACCAGTTCAAAGTTTATTACCTGATATATAGTCCCTCAAAACTGTTTTTGCATTTACCTTTAGTAAGGAGCATGTTATTTTCGTTCAGAAGTTTGTAACCCCTTGAAAAATATTTTGGCATTCAGCCATATTTATTATTAAGGCATTTGCTTGATGGTTTAGCGATTTACAGCTCAGCTTATAAAATAAGAATTTAGAATCTATATTTTTATCATTCAAAGTCGTACTCAAACCGAAAACGGTGTAAAAGGTAGGTAAGAATATAGCTTTAACTTAAACCATTTCTGAACTAAAGGTCTGTGACAAAGAAGCTTTAACTAGAAATGTATTTAATATTATTGAACTTGTTATAAAAGGGTATTACTAGCATAGTTGATAAGTTTGTGAGTAAAATCCAGTGATGCCATCCAAGCTTACCAAAACGGCAAAGCCTGAGACAAAGGGTCCAAAGCCTGCCAGCTACGCGGCTCCTGACAAGGACGCGAGTACAAGGGATGCGTGGACTAAGGTGATGATCCTCAAAAAGACTGGCGATGCTTCGTACGCTGAAAGCCGATCCCGACTTAAACAACTTTGGCAAACATCTCGTGTTAGCTAATAAATGGAAAAAAATCCTAGCTTCGACGTTTTCGATCATAGAACATTATAATTCCATATACACCAGTTTGTGGACAATATATAATTGTTTGCAACTGATCCAAAGGCCGGAAAATTAATTCAAATTATTAGAAAGGAAATCATAGATTTGTTGATTTTGATTATACACATTCGGTATACACCAGATTTTTTTTTAAAAATGTAATTTCTGCAAGGGTATATAAATTTCGGCTTTCCATGGGTGTGTTAATATAATTAGAATTTTACTGCTAAAGGGTAAATTACTATATACTATAAAATCGTTGAGAACCATATCAACTTAATATTTTTTTGAAAACATGAATGTTATGTAACGCTCGTTTAATCTTATGGATATTTCATTTATCAAATACCCGAGAAATACCAGAGAAATATCAATTGTTGTCTTTGTTGTTTTTGAGACAAAACGTGTAAGAACTTTAGAGATTGCTACTCTCCATGATAAAGTAGTCACGAATCTTCCCCGAAAACAAACGAAATAAAACTACGAATATAGCATAATACTTAATTTTTTTTATATTTTATATTTTTTCATTTCTCAGCGCATTACATGATCTTGGTTTTCAGAATCGGTTTGAGTCCACTTGTACATACATACTATGTTGTGTATATAGAGTTCTATAATATATATGTATATAATTCTTTTGATTACATTAGTTACAATCGACGCAAGATCTTTGCTGTTGTGGCTGTGTAGCCCCTTAGATTTGGCCAGAACTAAATCCAAAATTAAACCACGATATATAAATATGTACTTCTCCTGTATACGTTTGTATGTGTATGTGTACGCCTGCTAATTACCATAATTATGTATGCTTAATTCATTTCTGCCTGCAATTTATTAAAGCGGTTTTAATATTTAAAATATGGTTATGATAATAAGTATGTGTCTCGTACTAGGTTAACTAATCTATGTACAAACGTAAACTCAGCTCACGGCTAAAGGCAAATGCATAACTGGGTGTTTCAGCCCGAAAAGGTCCTCCAAAGGGATTGGAAAGAAAAGGCCGAGGTAAATTTACTTCATCTGGATCATTGCTTATCCTACAGACCGTTCATAATACTAGCAAAATATGAAATTAGCCTACGGTCTCGCCTTGTTTACTCGTGTAGTGTGTACTACTCCCTTGTTTTTCGGCTCCGCCCTGTTCGAATCCTTCGGTTGTCAGCCGTATAACGCTGCCCCTATATACTCTCTCTTCGCTTTAGAAAACTTGTCTCGAAAAATTCTTTTGTGTATTTTCTGCTTGCAAAATTTGAGGTAGTTTTATTTTATTTGAATTTTTTCCTTTTCTCTTCTCTCGGACTTGTTTGATACTTATTTCCATTAGTTTCCATTATATACTTCTTCATTCTTGCAGTGCAAAGCGTTGAACAACTAGGGCGAAAGGCATCGAAAGTCTAACCGAATGGAAGAGTCAATTAAGCTTGATCGGCTAATATTATAGATTATTGCTTCAAATCATGTTTGTAGGCTGTGATAAACAGACACAAAGTCCTCACGACTCCTCTGACTCTTCTCTAGATACACGGGACAATTATATATATTTTTTCATTCTTCCTGGTAAGCTTAAATTACTTGAGGGGCACAGATACGCATCTACATCTACGTAGGACAACACTCAGATATATTTAATATGCTCGATTCGAAGCGAGTTTTTATTGTGCAACATAGGGCAAGTGCTGGATCAGGAATTAGGGTATTAGCAGTTATAATCATTTCTGGCTCCGCCGATGCCGCACACTAAATTAATCAGTCGTTCCTAACAACTGGCTTCTTGTTGTTAAATTACATATTTGGCAGTGGTGAGTACTCTTTTAGTCATGTTTGTGATTTTCGTTTTCATTTGTATTTACTTACTTTAAAAACATGCAAATTCATTCGCAAAGAAATTTATAAGAAACGTTTATCGTTTAGCTCATTCATACGCTTCAAAAGTTGAATTTGAGAGTCGGAAACGTTTAAAAAGATGAAAATGACATGGTTTTTTTGTTTGTCCGTAAAATCATAAAAAATAAAAACATGGGATTTTATGTTATACTTCGCTTGTAGATTGTTGATCGATCTTTCGAAAACTTTATTTTGCATATTTCAAGGGGTTTTTGCCTTGGCTAATTTCTAAATGAATAGTTTTAATGTATGTTTAAACGCGAAACTAGTAAATGCTATTTTATTTACAGTATGCATGATGCTTTACCGCCTCTTCAACCCATAACAAATCGATTGAGAGACGCTGATGAGTTGGCGAAAGATGCATATGATTTGCACTAAATTAATGGATAATCGTCTTGGGCTTGGGTCTAACTTAAGCTAAATCTTTTGCATTGCTGTTCGAGTTGAGTACAAAACGTTATACAAATATTTCTCGTATTTTTAGCGGTAAATGCTTCAAGTCTTCTGTTCTTCCACGTCACTTTACTATTCTTAAACATTAACTGATCAGTTGTGCGCGTAGATTTTCCGCTTTCAGTGTAAGTTTGGCCAGTTTCTAAGAGTACAATAAAATACTACAGGGGCAACAAAAAGAACACAAAATGTAACTTTAATTTTGTTAATTGATTAACATAAACTTGGCTTACAAACAACTGTTGTCCAGTCGGCCATTCCCACGTGAATCTTTACTACAAACTAAATTAGAACTAGAAACGAGGACATTTGTTCATAACAGCACTTGCTAGAACGCGTGGGTGGGTTGCGATTAGGTGGCCACTAAATGATTCTGACTTTTACTCTTAATTCCATCCGAATATATGTACAACGGTCGATAAACGAAACGTGGATGGAATTAAAAACTAAACGGCTGGTTACGCGCACCAAAGAAAACAAAAACAAACAAAGCGGGAGTACTTATAATTTCTATACATTAATGGATGCATGTAGTAGTAATTTACTTGAGTCTTATACTAACTAGTCTACTTGTCACTGTTTACTCGTTTGTCGTTTGTTTTTCGGTTTAATAACTTAGAAAATACTATAAAACTGCTATGACCCTAAATGGGCACTAGTGCGTCCGTTGGAACCAGCTTTTCCCTCGCGGGCGGTGTCATTTTGGGTGGTTTTCGCGGATGCTTACGCCTCTGTTGCATCTGCAGCTTGGCGATGCTAAGTACCTGCTGATAGCTGGACACCGTCTCACAACTTGCACTTCGCGAACTACTGCTACCATCTTCCTCTTCATCTTCATCCTCTAATTCCTCGCCTTGATCCCCATCGTCGTCGCAGTCGCTGCCGCTCGCCTCGCCGATCTGCTGCTCATTCACATTATAATCGTCGGCAAATAAGTGAGAGTCGTAGCGTAAACGGAAAGCCGTGCTGAGCAGGCTGTCCACGCGAGTTTTTTCGGCTGGCCGCATTTGCTTGATGTGCAGTACCTTAGTGTGCTGAATCGTTCGGTTTAGACAATCCGGCAGCCACTCGTCGGAAATGCTGTTTGGTGAAATAAAGAATGAGCATCTCGGAAATATTGAATGCTTAGGGTTAACTTACATCTCGCGCGGTGACCATCGGACGAAGCACTCGTAGCCGCCTTGGCTATTGCGGCGTCGCATCATGCACTGCCCCTGGAACTCGATGGCCTGGGCACCGTTGGTGAGTGTACTAATCTGGCGCAGGCGGTGCTGTAGCCCCTCCATTATGCCCGTGTCGAAGAAGTCAAACATGCGAGCTGTAAGTTGAAATGTTATATTAGATATTGATAAATCTCATATTGTTTCGTAAGTTTCAATTGCTTAGCTTAAAGCTAAACAAACATCTTTTTATAAAAATGTTACATTGAATCACCTAGAATACGATATTATTAATACTACACTATTTAGTTTAGTAGAAACTGCTGGCTATATGGACTTAGTGATTGCAAATAAAGAATATAGATATGTGATTTTTTTGGGTTTTACTGCGTTACAAGCTTTTAAGTTATGTTGTATTATGTGTATATCTTTCAAGTTGGATCTTTGGCCTGCTCTTTGTAGCATTTAATAAATATTTTATTAAATTATGTTTCTAATGTTTTTTTCACCTGAGAACGGCTGACGGCGATATCGGAGCTTCTTGCCATTTTTACGGAGTTGTTTGGGTACTGGCGGATCAGAGGTGCGCTTGCTTGTGCTTTCCCTTGCATTGTCAGTGGCATTAAAATGATTGTTAACATGCTTTTGCAACGCCAACTAAAAAAAAAAGATAAATAACCGGATTATAGACGTGTACACAACGTATTGGATTTGTACCTACTTGTGAGCCAAACCGTAGGCCGCAGCCCTCCACGATGCACTTGAATTGTTTAGAGCCACCATGGGAGAGCACGTGACGCTCCAGCCAGCGACGAGAGCATGACTCCTTGTTATACACTTTGCAGCCCACCCAAAGACAGGCGAAGGGACCTGTTTGTGTATTGACGTGGTGCGTCTGCATGTGGTCTAGCAGCTTGGAGTTGCTCTCATGCTTTTTGTTACACTTGTCCCAGTAGCAGACGCCGTCATGCCGCTTTGCGCCTTTGCCGCCAGTTCCTGCACCAGCCGGAAAGCGTATGGTCTTTGGCTGAGAGAGGATTGGAGATATAGCGCTCTTTGGCAGACTTTTGCTGGTGGCTTCCACCATCGCAATGTCCACCACAGTACTGGGCGGAATAGACCCGGCAGTGGATGCAGAACAGGCGGGCGAAGGAGCGGCAGAACAATCGTCCGGAGACGCTGGGGATGGTGCATTGCTGGCCAGTGAATTGCTGTCGGAAGCGGCGGATGAAGAGCTGCTCGCTGCAGTAGTGGGTGGTCTCACAGAGGCAGATTTGGAGGAACTAATACGTAAATATTTTGAGATTAACCAACATTTCTTAATATAATAATTATTGATTGTACTAACATGGCATCAGCAATTGAATTGCTGCTCTCGCTGTTACTCAGACTCCCACCGATTCCTGACTCGGGCGTGGGCAGGTCCCTTAGCCGCTTGTGCGTCTGATGAGTTTCCAGCGAGGCCACCGACTTGTCGTCCTCTTCATCGTAATTGCTACTCCCACTGCTGCTTCCCCCGCTGACCGTGGAAATGGGAGTGGTAGTATCCTCACTCTTGGTCAGAGGAAGTGTCGGGAGTGGAGGCGAGTCTGTGGCTTGAGAGCAGTCGTCGCCACCGCTGGATATGCATGACGAAGTAACCAATTCACTTAGCATATCAGTTTGGCTAGCAGCCCGCCGGCTGCTGCCACTCAAGTTGCTGGCCGCCGGCGAGGGTGACCCCAAGCCGGAAGGCGATGCTGAAGGTGAGGGTGAAGGGGCGGGCGTGGAGGCTTCTAGTGAGAGATCAGCTGCCGAACTAACCGAGTGCGAGTAAGAGCTGCTGCTACAGGAATTTGAGTTTGAGTTGCTATTGGTGCAGTCTGGCAATATGTCGTGCTTCAGCGTGTCGACCTCCGATTCCGGTTCCCTCTTGGGCAGCTGCCCGGCGAAGCTCTGTGGCTTGGGTGATATTGTAGGTATTGAGGAAGAAGTCATGGAGCTAGTTTGGGAAGCAGGCTCCGTTGTTTCCACCTTGATCTTGCTGAACGCAGACAGGGTGCAGGAGTTTGACGTGGAGAGGGCCGGCGAAGATCGCATACCGTGACTTCCGTTGCTACTGCTGCTGGGTGAACTGAACGGAAGCGGCGTCAACGGTTGCGAAACCTTGGCCACCAGCTTGGAGTTCTTAACCAGGTCAAAGAGATCGGGAGCACTGTTGGCTAGCTTCATTGTAGGTCCTTGCTTCGAAACGCTCAGTGTTGGAGTCAGCTTCGAGGGTGCGATGCTTACTAGCGGTGGTGTTGGTGTGGGTGTGCTTGTGCTTGTGGGGACTCCAGTGGTTCCCGTACTCTTGCGAAGCTGACCCAGCTCCTTGGTAGCAGACGTGGGCACCAGAGGAGGCGGCGTGGTAGGCGTTGCGATTATCGGCGCCGTCCCCACTCTGCCCTTTGCGGTCAGCCGCTTCTGGTAAGGCTTGGCGGCGGGCAGTGATCGTTTGGCCGCTGGCGAAGATACGGCAGCCGGAGAGCACGCGGGCATTGAGGAAATCGTCACAAGTGGAGGCGGTTGCGTTGAACTGTGCAATGGCGGCTTCACAATCGCTCGCTGAGGCTGTATGGCAGTGTTGTTGATAGTGCTTAGATTATTCGAGGCATTATGGTTGTTACTGTTGCTGGCAGTCGAATTGTTGGCAGTGTTCAAATTGGTATTGTTCGTAGCTGCCAATGGCGGCGGCTGAGTGGCAGTGTTCGTACTGTTATTGTTTGTGGCTGCCAGTGGTGGCGGCTGTGTGGCAGATATGATTTGTTGTTGCTGGTGCTGTTGGTTATTAAGAGCTATCTGCAGACTCATTAAGTATCCAAGGTACTCGGCCGAGTTGACAATATATAATTTGTTATCTTTGAGTCCAACTTGTTGATTGTTAAGTGGATTAACAAAGTTCATGTTGCCGCAAGAATTGGAAGCCATATTTTCTGCAATGGCAAATTAAGTTTAAGCGATAAATTCGAGAACTAAAACCGTCCGATATGGAGGGAAGAGTAAGCTTTTAGACCGATTTTTTCGAGCTCAATAATGCGTAATGGCTCTGCGAATTCTGTTTTATTCAAACCCAATTTGTAAGGCAGCCGAATTAGAAGCTTAGACATTCCCACTTTCGGAGTTTATATAATAAACATAAAATATACTATACTTACCGTTTAAACTCATGTTGTTCTGTCTGGCCAGAAGCAATTGATGATGGAGATAACTTCCAGCTCCCGGAATGGCTTCAATGGGAAACTGTCCATTAGCATTGGGTAGGCCAAAGGGATTGCCCGCCGTGGCTAAGTTAAGCAGTCCAAAAGGATTGCCAGCCGGCGCCGCCGCTGCTGTAGCCGTGGTGGCCGTCGTCGTCGTGGCCGTGGTCACCTGTTGCAGCTTAAAGACAGTGCCGTTCAAAAAATATTGGGCAGCAGCTGCCTGAGCAGCCTGCGCCGCCTGGGCGGCCGCGTTATTGGTGGCCGCCGCGGCCACTGCAGCTTTGGCCACGTTGTTCAGCTGCATAATATTGGCGGCGGCCGCCAGCTGGGGCGGAAGCTGGACTAGATTAGGCAGCTGCACGGGCAGCTGGTAAAGCGTGGGATTAGCTGGGGCGGGCGTTGGATTTAGTGCTGGTGTTGGGGCGGGTGTGGTGGCCGCCACGGGGGCGGGTGGTGAGATCTGTTTATGCTTCAAGGCGGGGCTCGTTACTGGCGGTCGGTATACCATGGCCGCCTTTCCCTGCTGCTGCTGCTGTTTCATCTCCGGCGTCCTGGGTGCAATGGCCACGTGCTTCTTCGTTGGTGATTTGCCCGTATTTGAGGCATTCGAGGAGCTAGACGAAGGAGACGAAGAGCTGCCTGAAGATCCACTGCTGGGCGTCTTGCGTAAATTTGGTGCCACCTGCGCAATCTTGGCCGGCTGCTTGGTGCTGCGTTCGATCTTCTTGAGCGCCGGGACGGGCAAACTGGGACTGGCAGTGACCACGGGCGTGACAGGAGGCGCAGGTGTGACTGGGGCCACTGGAGCTGCCGTGGGCAAGGTCTTGGTTGCCTGATGCTGCTGTTGTTGCTGTTGCTGGGCCTTCTGTTCCTTCAGCTGCGATAGGATATTAAAGTACTTGTTGAGCGAGGCGGTGGTTGCGGGCGTGCTCATCGTCAGCGTGTTGGCCGGATTGCTTTGCTGGCCGGGCTGCGGGGATAGCTTTCCGCCGCCAGGAGACGGCTTCATTTGGGATTTAAAAAAACCGGTGATCTTGGTCTGCGACTCCTCCATGGCGGCCACTTTCAGTCTTTTGCTTGCGTCAAAGGAGCCGGGCAAATCGCTGCGCGCCTTCTTAGCCGCCGCGGCTCCTCCGCCGATTAAGCAGGAGCCTTCACCGCTCAATCCTAATGACGCTCCAGATCCGGCAGCAGTCCGCTTGTTTTTGTTGGCCGAGGCAGCGGGTACGGCAGTGGAGGTGCTGCCCAGACTAGTGTTCCACGGCCACTGGAGCGTGGGAAGGAGGCTGGGGTTGCCGTGGCGCTGAGGCGTCGTCGGCTTGGACATGACGCTGGTTGGGCTGTGCTGGCTGGGATGACTGTGGTGGATGGCTGGCGGAGGTGGCGTTTGACTGGCACTGCTGGAGGGCGGAGATGCGGCCGCTGTTGTGCTGCTGCCACTTGCGCTCCCATGGATCTGTGGCGGCATTTTGGCCAGCGGGTCGGGCGGATCGCTCAGTTGCGAGTGCGCACTGTACGGGGAGCCGGGATCGGACGCATCCTCACTGGAGCCCGTGCTGGAATCCGCGCAGCTCAGTGAGGTGGCAACGCCGCTGCAAAAAAGGAGAAGGGGAACTTGATAAGTACGGGTGTTATCTTGCGCTGGGGCTACACTACTGATACTCTTAGGGATTTCGGTGGCCTCTACTGTGGCTATAGCTGCCTCAGTTACAGCCACACCTTTTGGACGCTGGCCAAGGGAAGGGGAAGTAGATTAAATATCTTGTGGAGGGACTATTGCCTGGTAATTTTAATTCACCAACATGACAATTACATTGCTTTGCACCTTTAATATGTTTTTGTTTATTCTTTTGTCTTTTTTTGCACGCCTTTTTATATTTTTTTTTTCCTAGATTGTTTATTTGCCTGGCAGTGTTGGAAGGCGACTCAATTAGTTCGTGGATGTTTATTTCCCAGCAGTGTTAGAGAATGTGCAGCGAATGCTGTAAGCTCTAACAGAGCGTCTAACAGCTGATAAATTTCCCAAAACAATCGAAACTGAGTTCAATAACAGGCGCGGAAATATAAAAACTTTATAATACATATAAAAAAAAAACAATTCACACGGATGTTTATACAAAATATTTGAATTTGAAGAAACAGTAAAAACTATGTAATCGATTTCCACAAGAAATTGGTCAACGGACCAGAGCGAAAAGAGCGCCAGAGAGAAAGAGAACGGAACAAACTCACACAAAACGGGTCGATAAACGAAAGCATAAAGTAAACAAAAAAAACTGGCGAGAAAGAGCAAACAAAAAGGAAGAAAAAACTCCCTCTCCTTTCTCACTCCTCGGTCATACCGCATCACCATCTCCCTCGCCATCTCTTTCTTTATTTTACAACAACATCGATGAGAAGAAGAGGCATGGAGGCATGGTAAGGGCCGCAATCTAATGCGGGAAAATTTCAGTTTCAGGTAGCCCAAGTCGCGTGTGTGTGTTTGTGCGGTTCGGTTAAACACATGTACATGCATACATACGGAGAGAGGAAAAAACCAAACGACAAGTATACAAAAAATCCTCTAGTTACACAAAAAGGGTATTTTTCAATTCGAGCAGCTTTCCTAGTACACGAAAGGAAATACAAATAAACACTTTTTCACTTTTGAAAAGAGTCCAATTGATATTTTGTACCTTTTAAAGTGGTGATAATTAAAAAAGAGCTTATTTAACAACTAAACATTACTAAATTTGATTTACAAGAATTCAAGATGATTTAAAAATAAACTCAACGTGTAAACTTTAAGGACTGTATAAATTCAATCCTATTAATCCGTAAATAAAATAACTACATATACTACTACTACTTTCAAGTAGACCCTATATTTGCAAAATATTTTTTTAAATACTTAATTTAATTTCTAGCTTGAGAGGCGTGTTAAGAGAATTATTCATGCGAGCTTCGCTTCTATGCCCGTAATCAGATTTTTTGGACTGGGATTTCCCGGGTTTTTTGTTTTCCGTCGGCATTCCGATCAAATATACCAAACAGTAATCAATGTCGAATGCAACAAAAAGAGAACTCATGAAATGGAAACACATTTTATTTTATGTTTGCCTACTCCGCGAGATACCCACAGATTACGTCGACCCAAAACTGCTTTTGTGATAAGCCTATTACGGCGGATTGTTTAACTGCGTCCATCTTCCTGGTGCATTTTTGTGATTTTTTAATGGGGTGGACGACCCCGACCATTTTTCGTTTGCATACAACCACACTTTTTTTTATTTACGGACACAGAAATTTTTAGGGTTTTATTTCTAACAAATTGAATTACACGTACAATATTGGGTCTACTATTACTTTCAATCATTCATTTCATCGAGTTCTAAATATCGAGATAGGTTATAAGCAAACATCAAATTTTAGCATATTTTTTATTACTTGCTTAATTTGAAGATTTATAAAAGTTGAATTTCACTTATGTGTAACTTTTGTTAATTTTTCAAATCAAATAAGTATAGTATCAAATAAAATGCAAATACACACGTGCTGCCGTTTTCGTTTCAATTGTTTTACGGAAATTACTTTAGTGATCCTAGAAATAGTGAGTTACTATAACAGTTAAATTCATTAGTTTGTTTCAAAAATCGCATCTCCTTTAAACTACACTTTGTATCTTTGACTGGCAGTTAATATAGCCTAACACTTTAAACGCCATAATTAGACACTTTCTGTTCTCCGACGGCAATATCTAAGGGCCTAAAATTCCACTCGCCCGTTGCAAATTACAAATGTAGTGGCACTGAGCCTGAGTCCTGAGTAGAAGTTATCCGATATTTATGCAGTAGTCCTTTGGTAGACGGCGCCTTTCAATTGCACACGTTTATTATGCATTCAACGCAAAGTTGATGCTTAAATTATGCACTCTATTTAATTTTCCAGCCATAAGCAAAGCTTTATGGCCCCTATTCACACACACAGGGGTCATATTAAATTCATAGAACGAAGTCCGCACGGCAAAAGCGGCAACAATTTAAATTTTATTTGAAAATCCCATTAGATACACACGCACACACCGAAAGCGACTTCCATTTCCGCCAGAAGTTGCCTTTGTCGTTTGTTTGTGTGCGTGGCTCGGATGTGGGGGTGTGTATCCAACACACATACGCACACACACACACTCGCAAGGCATGAATGAAAAAGGCAATGGGTGGAGGAGGGGGTGGCGCAAAAATCATTGCATATTTGCTTGGGCAAACAACAACAATTGCACACAATTACACACACACACGGCCGCGAACAGCGACAGACAGCAGTTATTTAACACGTGATCTAAACGGAATGTAAAGCATGCTGTAATAGTCGGGCGAAACTAAAAATGCAAGCTGAGGCAGCGCAGCTGCAGCGAGGCGGCAGAGAAACATGCGCAGCAGCAGAGAGGGAGCAATGCACGATTACTTTTATTTTGCTGGCGTATTCGTATTCTTTGGCTCAACGACTTCAGCCTTTCGTCGGTATACTAACGTTCAACGCTAACGCTATGCTTGTTCCCAGGCTGGCGATCCGATTCCGATTCCGATCCGTTTTTCTGTCAGCTTTTCCACACACACATACACACACACAACACAAACAGACGCACACACAAAAACAGCGACCGACCTTCAACTTTAATCTCGGTCTTAAACCATTTCGTACTCGTAATCGTTGCTGCTTTAATTATCCACACTAACACACGCGCGCACAATGGTGTTTCTACGGGCGGGCACGCGAAGCATAAATATTCACTTATCCAAAAAAGAGGCGGCAGCAGAAAAAATTCCCACCAATACACCGAAACCGAAGCCGAACCGTATCTGTATCTTTAACTTTATCTTCAATTCTGCTGCATTCCGCTTTCTGCAGGCGCGTCCGTCGCGTTCAAATGTTGGAGAGAAAATGGCCTAAAAACCTGGCTTTCTTCACAAGGAACAAAGGGAAAACCGACCGAGAATTTCCAAGAGAGAGAGCGGTCTCTCGGCGAAATATTCCCTGTATAATAATAATATTGGGAATCGAAAAGGGCATTTTCTGAAAGAGCGAAAGCGCTCTCTTTCGCTCTCACTCTCGCTGAGCTCCCTATGCTTCTGCCCATTATTATTATTATTTTTATTTATATTTCACTTTTGTTGTTGGCACGTTAAATATTTCCTGTTTGTCGTCGTCTCTCCGCTTAGTACCCGCAAACGGGAGCGATGGGCGGTGGGCGGGGCAGAGGTCGGTGGCAGCATTTCATGTTATGGTTATGGTCACGTACTACTTCCCTCCCCCAGAACACCCCCCCGCCAGCCATAACTTCCGTCTCCTTGTTACTTTGCATCATTTTACCTTCTATTCCTTTTCGCTGCCTGCCTCGGCGAGCTTAAATGTTTATCTAATTATTTAGACGTTCTCACTCGCTTCGGCGGGCGTGAAAAAATATTTTTATTTCCTTGCATAAATTTCAGCTAAATAAGACTCTAATATTTGCCAGCGACTTGAAATGATTGCTACTGTGCTTCTGGCGTTTTAATAGGTGACTGTGCGTAAACAGGATCAAGATTGTTATTTCTTCGGTTAATCCATTCAATTTCGATTTAAAAAAATTAATCGGTAGGAAAAGGCACAAGGTGAAATGTGCAGAAAGATTGTGAGAATTTGTATAGGCAGCTTTTTTTATGAGTTAAACGTTCGGATCAACTTTAATTAAAGATTAAGGACAATTACCCAACATTCGCGATATCCCTTATTTTAGTGAGATCTGACCGTGTCTGTCTATCCGTGGGAACTTTAAGATCTTGGAAACTATCAGTGTGGACAACAGTCCACGTTGTGACATTGATCCTGGATCTCAACTTTCTAGCTTTTATAGTTCCTGAGATCTCGACGTTCATACGGACGGACAGACGGACGGACGGACAGAAGTTGCTACCCTCTTTCTGTGCATTTTCTTCTGGCTATATCGATGATACCGATTTTAATTTACCCTGTTTTTCTGGTTTCCAATTTAACATAACATATTATGATCGAATCTTCAGCTTACAAGATTATCCAAAATTGGGAGCCTATGTAAATTGCCTTGACTTCGGGAGGAACGCGAGGTAGGTGGAAAAAAGTAAGCCCAACCTCTGTACGTGATTTTACCATTCTCCAACTCCAAAATAACGTATCCGTTTACGTCTCCAACAGTTTGATTAGGTATCGGTTCCAGCTTTTTTTTTGGTAATCAACATAAATTTTACCAATATGCCAGAAAGAGGACACGGGAATTGGATCTCCTAGTTTCGCATTCAACCCTACATGTCAACATATTTGTTTTCGCGTCAATTTTGATTTATGTTTGGCATAATTCCAGGCGTTATAAACTGTTTTTGACAGCCGAGATGGATTTGCATAGGCTTTGTGGGTGGTTGGCGGTCGTACCGCGTGTGTGTGACGTACGCATGAGTTATGGCTAGTACTTGCATCTATTACTTAGCATTTGATAAGGGTTCGTTTGTTATATGCTAATTTGGCCCAATCGCCCTCCGTTTTACATTAGTCGTGAGAAATGAAACTACAGTTAAATTAATAATTACAGTGGACGTCCTTGGTGCCTGTTGACATACGCATGGCTATTTGATCTCTTTTAAATAATTCAAATGCACAAAGTAACAAGCTGGACAATATGTTGAATTACATATACCCCTTTCAGTTGGCATTGACGTTTTTAAGTGGCTAACAACCAGAAGCACAGTGGCATTGTGGTATTCACAGTACATATTTCAATTTACCCATGCAATCCAATAAATTGTGCTTTAAGCAGTGATTATCCAACTGAACTATCACATCCAAAAACGGCTTAAATTTGATAAGCCAAGTTAAATGTCTGTCCTTACATTTCATGGTCCTCTTAGAACATGCGAAGGAAAGGAACGGACTTATCGCTTTGTTTATTTCTGCCAGAAACAACATCTCTTAGCCATTTGCGACTTCACAGGTCGGACTATTCAGACTCCACTTGCATCGTTATTAGAGTCGAGTAAACAGAATATAGGTCTTCCGGGAGAGCGCATACACTGTGTACTTAGTTGTGTGTACCTGCACTAGCATACATATGAGCATATGTATGAATATTCTGCCTGACTGGACCCCTCACGGCACCCCAATTATAACGCGCTAAACAATAAAGAAAATAATAATAAAACGCCAGTGCTCACACATGTTTGCCGTACACACCAGGCTGTGTGCGTGTGTTTGTCCTGAGCAACCCTCGCTAATGAAGCTGCAGCTCAGCTATGTTTGCACACGCAATTTGGCTTTGCCTTGCTCCTTTCTCGACAAAACCCCGGGAACCAGGACCTGCACCAGGACCTCAAACGGGAACTGAATGTGGATGTGGATGTGGTGTGGCCGAGACCAAAAGAGGGCCCAAGGATTATCACCAGCAGCAATAGACCGAACCGAACAGATCGAAAAACAAAAGGAGAAGTCCGCATGAGTCGAATAATTGATACTCTGTCCGTTGGCATAGCCCGAAGGGTTACATTTCAAATCGCACCGAGCATCAAAATAAGCGACAACTGTGTCCGTCCGCTCGTAAATTAAAAAAGGTTGGCTCGTAGACGAAACAACCATCTGACACAATAAAATAGGCTGTACAGATCAGTGGGGGTTAAGGCAATAAGAAAAAAGTGACTCTTTGTTTAAATATTAATTTTATTAATAACAAAGAGGAAGGCTGTTACATACTGTCAGATACCCATTACTATACCAACAGATTTATCTGGAACTTAGCTAAGGGACATTTACGAGTTAAATTTTATTATTCACGACCCTTTGACGTCATTGATCCAAAGACATTAGATTCTAATGATAAGAATATGTTTTTTAATGGTCTTTAATTGATAATTGTACGCTCTAAAACCTTTAAAAAGTGCCAGAAAACGTATTTTAAAAGTGCCGAAAAGATACCAAACAGGGTACCTGCCGTGTTTCTAACAGGAATTTTACTTTGTGAACGTTATATCGTGTTATATCGTTATAGATATCGTGTTTGGTTTATTAGTATTATTTGTTGAGCAAAAAATAACAAAATTAATTATGCGGCTTGTGAGAGTTATAGTGGGTGTTCCAGTGACAGTACGAAAAACATACGGACAGACAGACGGACTTGGCTAGATTGATTGGCCAGTGATCGTCATATACTTTATAAGGTCGGAATCGTTTCCATCAACCTGCTACATATGTACATACGTACTTTCTAACGAATCTACTATACCCATTAAAGTACGGGTACTCTGCTAATAGACCACTATTTCCGTATCGCGGTAGTGCCGACTATCAAAACCTTATTTCTTAAAATTATAATTCATTAAGCTAAGTTCGATTATATCAGAACCCAATCGCATGCCCTTCCTTTAAACAGTTGCGGTAGTTATCGGTGTACATGTGTTTCGATATATTATTTAAAACCAATGCCATCGCCTGGCTGCATCTGATACACGAAATCTCGCTTAAGCTGGCCAAACACTTGACTCAAGATAGATGTAACCGATGTTAGTTGTTGCTTTTGAATCGGTATTATATCAATTCGGAATATTTTCCATTAGCTACTCGGAAAACATCCTCCTCCAAACTTACGAGCAAACATACGTACATATGTGTACATATGCCCATCTATGAATGTTCTTAGTACAGTAAGAAGAAAGACTGGGTGGCGAAAGAGTGAGTGAGAGGGAGAGGACGTTTTGTTTGGCGGGAACAAATAGAAGTACAACGCCAAATCACAGCCTGCGGGCATCGTAGAAGACGCGTCGCTGTCGACGGCAGCGTCAACATAAAAACGCGCCGCCCGCTTGGTCCCCAAGCCCCTCTTTGGCCCCACTTCCGACCTTCTTGATACATTTGTTTTGCCATTGTTGATAGTTCTTTGATATCGATTGTCTCGCTTGCTCCATCAATCTGTCCGTCAAATCTGTCAATTTTCTCCCTCTCTCGCGCGAGTGTGTGAGCTCGTTGTTTGGCTGTGGCTTTCAGTGCTCATTGCACTCGCTGCGCTTTTTACCGTTTACTCGTTCGAGTTTGAAATGCATGCAATTGGAAATTATTTTGGAAAAGTGGCGAGAAAGGCGACACCTATGCATTGCGTATTATTGTCCAGAAGGGTGCAGATAACTAATCTGATCTGGGTACCTAAAGATATCAAAAGTTCCTTAATGTTGTACGATTAACACTCCCTTTGTTTCGGGTACTGTAAGTAACAAAAATGAAGTTATAAGACAAGAGGTTCATCCAACTCGCTACTTTCAATAGTCCGACCCTAAGATGTTTGGATCTTGAATCTTTCCTTGCAGTCCCCACATATTTACATTTTTTGATGAACATCAATAATATTCAACCTAATTATAGGGTAATGGAGTATTCGTAGAGTTTATGGCATGTGGTATTTTATCAGTATTCTGAAAGGAGAACCGTTTGGATCAACTAATTTTGTTTGATTTAAATGTGAAAAATGTTTGTAAAAATAATCCTCTTCAATTCTATAAATAAAAGACTAATGTACCTAATTATTATGTATTTATTTTATACTTTCTGTTAAAACCTTGTTTCTCCTTAGTAAAAGCTTCAAGTTATCTGTAGTATTTACATACATAAGTGGAAGAAGTCATGTATCTTTAAAGAAATTTGTTTTTTCCAAACGAGTGTGTAATGACTATAGAGTTTTACCAAAAGCGGTTGGAATAAAGAACCGTCAGTATTCAGTATTCCTTTACAAGAAATCCAATGAATTTCAAAATCCTCGCCCTAGAATCCCCATCTCCCATCCATCTATTCCCTCGTCCTTCACCACCAATTGCACTTTTTGGTCGGGTTAGGCTGTTATGTGTGGCCACCTGTGCCGGAATCGTTTTACATTGCATCTCACCTCTAATTGTCCTGCTCCTGCTCCTTAGAATACGGTCTCATTCTCCCACTTTTCACCTATACCCGTAGAACTTTTGTGTGGCTCCGTTTACTTGCACCGAAGTACGCCTTGGGGCGCAATAAAATGTTTAATAAATTGCAACAGCTCGGCGAAAGCAGCAAGATGAAGAGGAAGAGGAAGCGGAAGCCAGTGAGTGGAGAAGGAGCAAAAGGACGGGCGACACAGATGGGGCTGGTCAGGCGGAACAAGTCAACGACACATCCCAGATACAAACATATTCTAATGAAGTCAAAGTGAAAGAGCCCAACTGCGGCTCCCACACGTTTTTTGGTCAACATGGGAGGGCGGAGGGCGGAGAACGGGGGCGTGTCCGCGGCGAGATGTTTTGCTTGCTGGGCACGTAAAATGTATTGAATAATTACATTGGGCCGTCTAACGGCATACGAAATGAGCGAGAATCCGCACTCAAATTTGAACTCAAACCGATGTTGAATTCGAGGCCGCGACAAGTGGCGGTCCGGACATGGGCAACGCCCCCGTCGAACCACACACCTCCCATCTCCCACCTGCCTGGGGAACTTATCCTGCCGTCGACGTAATGAGCGCCACAGGAATTGGGAATTTCGAAGCGCAGCAGGAAATAAACTTTTTGGATGACTAAACCGCTCGGAGGGGAAAATGATAAAGATTGATGAATCGAATCCACAGAAATGCATTTCGCCCGGCAATCTGTTTCGTTGGAACTCAGACTGGAAACTGGGATCTGGGAACGGGGAACGGAGGGAGCAGGCCGATGGCCTTTAAGTAGTGCTAAAGTATCAATCAAAATGCGTGCGCTCGGAACAATCATGAAATTACTTTGAAATTTTCGAATGGCCAGTCAAGGTGAAAAAGACACAACTTGAAACCGAATACCGAATCCCAGTTCTGGCTCGGAATGCCTCCACACAGGCATCCGTACAAAGAGCCGAGAAATCGGTTACCAAATCGGAGAAAACAAAGCGGGAACACAAAAGATGATTTATCATTACAGGAGCGTGTAGGGCTAAAGAACTGGTGGACTTACAAATTGGATTGCCAGAGGGGATTGGAAAAATTAGCTACGCAAGGGGAAAACATCACGAGGTAGTGTAAAGCTAGGATCGAATACCCAGATTTATTTATTTATGTTAATAATTTATTGAAAAATGCAACAGGTCTTTTAGTTGTGTCTATTTGCCTCAAGTTAAACCAATGATAAACAATTAACAAAGCATAATATTTACGCATTGCCAGAAGTTACAGTCGAACTCATTGCGAGAAAGACCCACAAAATTCCTGACAAATGAAACATTTGGAGTTGACACAATTTCAATGCTTACGTTTTAATTTATTTAAAATCAATTTGACCAAAATCTTGGCCACTTTCTTTCGACTTTCAGACGAGTGAGTTCACAGAGGAAGTCGGGGTTGCTGTACTATGTATTTTCATATGAAATGAGGGGCTTGCGCAGCACTGAAAAATCCTGCATAATTTAATTGTCCTGTTGCTGGTTTTAGCCAGTCTGCCTCCAAAGGCTCCCTCCCACTTACTCATTCTGTCTGTCTCGGCTTCACTTCGTCTATCTGGTTTTATTTGTTGCCTTATTGCTTGTGAAAATATTTGTTCGGAGATGTTCGACACTCAGTGAAATACCTCTAGTTTGAAGCTTTCAAGACTTTTCCAACGAGATTTGACTTCACTGTTTATACATTCTAACTTTAAACCAGAGCGACTTCATGTATGTTTCTGGCAAGTGTATTACCTTTCTCCCAGTGTAACTGCGTATTCTGTTTGTTCACCAGACCCCTGTCACCTTGCCACTTGCAACAGAGTGCAACGTGCCACACTCACATATCCAGTCTCTTTAATTCAGTCGGCTTTCTGGGGAGTTTGTAGTTCGGAACCGAATCCATACACAACAAGTGTGTAGTTATAGTTATAATGTCCTAAGCCCCCTTCTTTTGGGTTAATTAAAGCTTGCTGGAAGGTGGAGAATCTTTGGGACTCCAGGTTAGTGCGAGTGTGCCTCTGGAGTTTGGGATTAGTCAGTGGGCTAGAAAATTCGAAGCAGTTTGATTGGGTCTTTATGGACATTCCGCATTTTATTAGAGCGGTGACCCCCACCTGCTGCGTTTACAGACAATTCCATTAACATTAAATGGTAAAGGAAGATTCTACAACTGTCGTTCTTCGAATGGGAAATGGAACCAGTCGAAGATCCGAGCTAACGATGGGTCCAGCTGATAAATTCAAAACAAAGGGGGCTCGGAGACCGGAGTGTTCCTCACTCACGCAACGGCAACTGAAATTTAATATCATTTTGAGTTTTTGGGGGATGACGACGATGATGTGTGCCCGATGCTGATAGTTATTGCTGTTGGAGTTCCCTATTATTAATGTTGTGTCTGGTGTCATTGTTGCTGTTGCTGTTGCCGTTGCCGTTGACGCTTTGTTGCTGCTGTCATGCGGGGTTTCTTCTCGATTCTTCGCAGACTCACAATTGATTTTGATTTCAATGTTTCCCTTCTTATGTGCCACGAACTATAGCTCCGCACCCTCCACGCGGGAGCTGCAATCGTGGAGTATTTAATGCTGGATGGAGGGAAACTTTTGTGTTACAATTTTTAATTAATACCGCAGAACACGCTGACTGAGAAGGCGGAGCCAATGCTCTCCACACGAGAGCGGATAAATTCAAAACTCAATTTGTATATTATATTTGAGCAAGGATCCCCGAGCAGAGTGCAGGAGTAAGAAAAGGACAAGAAAAACCGGTCATTGAGGCACATAACTAACTTCCCAGCGACACGGGAGAAGTCACTGGCATTTGCATATGAATGCCGAGAACGGAAGCTTGGAGAGGTGGAGATCGGATACAGCTCCAAGGAGCACTCACTCACACGTGAATGGAGCACCCACAGATGACTAACATGCACTCGTGCTCCTCTCGTCGTCGTCGTCGGGCACTTTCAATTGCCAGAGAAGTATTAATGGCAGCATTTGAATAACAATGACGTCGCCGAGCCAGTGTGGCTGATTCTGCAATTCAAATTCAAACAACTGCCAGTCACCGGAGAAGCAATACCTTCTAGTAGGCGTGCCAGTGCAAGTGCTGCAATTAAATCAAAGTCAGGGCAAATTTGAGCGACATTCGTAGAAGTGACATCTTGGGTGTTCCCGTCAAAACACGCAAGATTCTTCTTCAATCGAAAATACTATGGTTTGAAACGTACTCGATAATATGGTTGATTATTGCACATAAGTCACATAAGGCAAGAAGGCTTTCTTCATATACGCTTTAATGCAAGGTCAATAAATAAATTCTTGGGGTAGAAAATTACAATAACAATCCACAATGGTCTGGAAAATCCTATTGTTAAAGAACATTATGGAGGTCTGGAGGATGCAGTTCAGGAACTTAAGGCCTGGGAAGGCAAAATGTGCCTCGTTATTGATGTAGGCTTTTGGCTTCCTCTGATGATAACTGAATGCTGTTTTTTAGCGTCGATTTCCGAGAACCTTCGACCGATGGCATCCCACGTAGTATAATGAGCACCGAATTCAGGGAATTTTGCCATCTGGGCAAGAATTCATTAAAGATCAGCTGAATCAGTCTGAAGACTGCCTCTGAAATATGCAAACGTCATTCAGATGTCGTTAATTACATACATACGTGCGCTGCGCATGATCGCTGCTTTTTCAGAGAAGTTGGATGTGTAAATGTACTTCTTTAGATATAAGAGTATATTCGGTTCGACTAGCAAACTGGGTTTTATTAATTATTTTTGAACACACATCCCTTAGATGACATCGATAAAAACAGAAAAATTGTAGCTTTGATTTGAATTGATATGTCATCTGGCGCATTAAATGCCCTGGCTATTGTCTTGCTGTTGGTGCCAGGTAAGTGCTTATTTAATACATTGCGTTCTATATAACTATATTTTCATCTTTTAGGTACATTTTGTCAGTGCGTTGACTGTCACAAACACTGGAAGTCTCGTTGCAAGACCAACTCTACGGGGTATTACTGCGCTCCAGGTGCTTACATCCACCAATGGATGGTGCCATTGAAAGAGTATAATGCGGGCCTAAAGGGTTTTAACACCCCCTTTTCATCATGCACCCCGTTCCCCTTAGAAATAAGTTCAGTTCTCAGATCTTCATCCAAAACCACAAGCCCTCTTTAACACTTTCCTGCTGCAGGTTACGTCGAGACGTTTTGCTGTCTGTACTCACCCTTGGATGGCTGCCAGTTGGCCCTTAATCCGGGTATCTTCGATAAGGAGAAGCTACCTGTCACGAGATGTGAGGACTGCATTAAGCACTGCCCATGCTCGAACAAGGCAACACCACCTCTCAAGCCTTGGATCATGGTACCTCTTCTTGCAATATTGGCTATGCTAACCAAGTCGATCTACTCGACTCAAAATGCTCGGGCAAGATGCGGTGCACAACTTATTTGAGCATTGACAGTAGTTGAATGTGTGGGGAATTCATTGAAATCCGTCGAATACGATGATGTTTTTTATCCCTAAATGTCGACGAGGCTAACCAAGTTCAAAGCGAAGACAGTTGTACCTTTGGAGGATGTGCTGCAGTGAAGAGACCCTGCCAGCTAATAAAACTACAAATGATGTCCTTTGTCAATATCCTTCAGCTTTCAACTATTTGACCACCAAATGCTAGCTCTTGTGTTTGGAAAAAGCCTATTATTGAACCATTATTGTTTACTTATCCACACCTAATTGCTTCTGGCTACACTTAATAAAATAGCACAGACATGGCCACTACGCCATCGTCTTCGTCATCGCCATCGTCATCGTCGTCATGGAGGAGAAGTCATCTCCACCCCTCAGGAAAGAAGGCGGAGGTCTTGCTTGTTCGTTCGGTTTCCCACTTTGCGTTGGTCCACTCGCCGCTTCTCTGGCGTTTTCGTTCGGCCCGAGATTTGTTGCACCATCAAAAGGGATTCTCGAGTCGCCCCAACTCCCCGTACTCCCCTTGTCCCGCACTGCTCCACTCCCCTTGCCACTTCATTGTGTTCCAGCAGAGACAGTGGATTCGGAGCCTGGCTATTTGCTTGCCCGTCGTTCGTTTTGCTGTCTTCTTGTTTCTGGCTTGGTCTTTTCGTTCCGTTCCGTTCGCTTTTTCAATTTGGTGGGATGAAAAATTTCATTGGAATTGGATTTTATTGTGGGGCCCCCTTCTGATGGATTTTTTTTTGTTTTTTTTTTCGGTAGGTACAAATTGTGTGACGCTAATGGAGCATGCGGGCGGGCGAGTTCTTCGATTTTCGGGCAAAAGATGTTGGACATCGGACATCGTCCATCGACATGGCTCATTAGCTGAGAGATTAAAGTGGTTTCAATCACATTAAACTATTGAAATACTATCAATTCATTACAAAGCGTGCTGCATCCGTCAGAACAATTTAAAAAGGTCGCGTCGAGCAGAGTAATCATAGTTTTCTCAGATTTACCAGAACCTTCTTGATAAATGTTCCTGTATTTTCGACGATGCCTCTTTTTTCATTTCGTTTTCCCCCTGTCATTTCCATCCATTTCGAAGCCATCTATCTTGAGTGCTAATTGTAACGAATTTCCAACCCTCCGAGTGGAGAGGGGTGTGAATAGGGGATGCTGTCAATTGTTGTCCACAGTTTGCCCAACTCCGGAGGAGCAGATGGGGGAAGCTGGAAAAGTGGAAAATTTCTGGTTCTCCGGTTTTCCTGCACCCCAATGCCTCTTTGGGTTTCCCCCCCTCTCCGGTGTGCCGATGCATTTGTAGCAATGTGACAATTGCTAATTTAGCTGTGGGATCCGCCCCGCCCCAGCTGCAATTGGGGGCGTGGTCCAGGAAGTGCGTGACTCGACTGACTTGCAGTCCATGGGAATATCAATTGAAGAGGGGCTGGGAGAAAGAAAGAACAGGCAGCTGGGGATGGGGATGGGCGACTCGTCTATGAGCAATAATCAGGCTAATAAACATTTCATTCACAGGCCCCATTGAGCGGAGCCAATAATAGCAGCAACATGATGGCTGTCTGCATATGCCAAATGCTGGATTGGAGCCACGAAAACAATGACCCCAATGCCGCCGCCCTTTGGGGAACACATGGGGCGGACAAGACTGCAAGATTGCTTTCATTTTCATCGTTTGGCTGTCAAAATACGAGGGCTTCAGATATAAGCCGGAAATCACTGTTGATTTCTCGCCTAAATCACAAAATTATTTCTTCGATTCGTATAAGAAATCTATGGGTGTTTACATACCATTATGAGGCGGGTAATCATAGAAAGCACTAACTTATCATGCTCGAATTGCAAAAAAGAGAATTGCTCTACGTACCTGAAAGAAAAAAAAATTGCAGGCTTAGTGGATTGCTAAACTACATTTCTTTTCCAAAAATAACTTGAAGAGAGTTTCAAATCGCGCAGCACTGCGCAAAACAAATCAGACATCTGCACGCTGCAATCAAAACGAGAACAATAGAACAAGCTACAGTCAGTCTCCAATCACTGCAGTCCAACTAGCAACAACTCCACCCCATAAACTGGTTAATCCCACGCAAACCCTAACGATTAACCAAGCCGAACTGAAGCCAAACACCATCCCAGTTCCAAACTCCAGCCAAGCCGAACCGAAATGAAAATTGCAGACCAAAGAAGTCCAGATAACCTATACATATATCAGAGATACATAGATACAGCGACAGTAACGCCGTCATAAACGCCGCCAGTGAAAATAGAAGTAACAAACGTAAGAAAAGGACTCCATTTAAAGAAATAGGCTTCATCAGCTTGGATTGTATCTTGCTGAACTATGCTAATTCTTAGGAGTCATTAGAAAAATAAATATGTTCTAAAGTCGCACTGAATTGCTATCCTACTTTCCCTCAGTGCGCAAAAGAGAGTGAACACATTTACTACCGGCCAACAAAAAAGCAACAAAAAATGGCAGTAGGAAGGTTAGAGGTCTAGTCAAAAAGCCATCTCGAGGGTAGGGAAATCCCATAGCAGCGAAACAATCTAAATAAGCATATAGATGGGATTAAAGTTTACAAAAGGCCAACAAACAACATCAGCGTTGAAAGCGGCGTTGGGTATAAATAACTAGTGGATACCCTAACATTACGGTTCGGTTATTTCGTAGAAATAATAAAGATATGTATGACAAACATACGAGTAAGATCATTCAAAAGATGAAATGTTGTTTCACAGTATTCAGCTTTGTTGTTTTAAGTATAAATTTTTGATTTGTTTCAGATCGATTGAAAGAGGCATAGTACCCACTTGGGAGAGGCAACAAAATTGCATACCCAATGAGCGGCATGGCGGAAGTGGCGAGTGCAATAAAATGGGGGGCGGGAGTGCCACGCCAACTGTCAAAACTCCCACGATGTCCGACCCACTATGCACCCAGCGAAACCCTTCGGAGCTTCGGCGGAAGCGCTAACCCTGTGGAACGAACGGACGTCGGTCGATTGGCTGGCAAGAATGGCAACTTCTGAAGGGTTAACACGTGGACCACATCCATGTGCAGCTGCACATCGACGTCCACTACGTCGACGTCCGTGCTCAACAGGGTTCAATGGGGTTCAACGGGGCGGCTGATCCTGGTCCTGCCTGGGCATTTTGTATATTCAATTAGCGCCCGCTGCCATGTCGAACATTTCCGCTAGTTGGGGCCCTGAACGCTGGTTTGGGGCTTCGAGTGGTTTTGGGGTGAGCTCTGGCCGCCCACTTGTTTGCATTTCTAATGCAATTTGCGGCTGTAGCGCTTTTGCTGGACTGCCTGAACTGCCCTGCGCCCAAATTGTGTGGCGTGTCGTTCCCATTAGCACCTCAACGCTTATAATACATATTCATTAATGCCCAGCCCATCACGACTCCCCCATCGGCCGCCTACCGACGATCCTGCACACACGTGACCTCCTCGCGAGGGTTTAATTAACCTCCAATGGGAGCGGCCTTATCCGGAGACAATCTCTTTATCTGCGGTGTGGGAGGCAAAAGCTTTCCCCACTTCCTTATCCTTTAAAAGTGATCCGTGGCTTAAGTTAAGCTGATGCCCCAAGTCAAACTTGATTGACTATTGTAATTGTTGTGCACCCCCTCCTGTTCCTGTTCCTTCCAGACCCAAAACTGCAGACACTGATTCCGCCTAGGACAATCTGGTATCTGGTATCTGGTGGCCGTGCTCCTTTTTGTCTTGCACATTAGTTAAAGCTTGCGGCGGGCAATAACAACAACGAACCACTACCCAACACATCGAAACACTTAAGCGCAACACTTTTAATTTTACAGTACGCTGCAGAGCGAAGAGTTGGGTGGGTTGGGGCTAACCCTTTGTGGGTGGGTGGGTGAGTTGGGGGGGCGAGCTTGAAACTTATGCCCGGCACGTGGACGTGCGAAGAACATGACGCCCTCGGAGAGGAGGCACAAAAGACAGACTGTCGACGAGCGGGGACAAGACGGGGCATGCCGCATGCCAAACTATTAAATGCGATTTTCGGCAGTGCTGAAAAGGGGGTAGTCGAAATCAGAGGGGGGAGGGGAGGGGAGGGCAGGGCACCCTCAGCCGTCGGCACGCGCACAAATTAGTGAGCAGCAGATATGAAAGACTGGGCTCGTGCCATTCACTCACTCATTCACTCACTCCACTCACTTACTCACTCACTCACTCACTCGCATAGCCGCCAACGAGAAAACAACAACAATGGGGTTGCGTATAATCAAAAATTAACATAACAATACAGTGTACCCGAGCAACAACAAGTAAACGGAGGACAAAAGAGAGGGCAAGTGTTGCCGGGGCAGATACTCGAATGAAAAATACACGAATATCGAGATGAATTCACATGGCAAGAACTTAAAGCCCATCTTCGCTCTCCACTGAGCCCACAAATGAAAGGGTTAGCTTAGTTAAGGGAAACGGAGAGGGGAGGGGAAAGGCTATTCGATCAGGAAGGGAGGGGAAAATACAGACCTTTAAGCACGGCGAACGCACCAGGAAAGCGGTCTGGCTTCATCTTCTGAGCACTACACTGAGACTAATATCTACTACCTACTACATAAGAGTTTTGTGGTACTAGCGGGATCTTAAGATCCGCTCTCTGGCTTAAAACAGTGGGAGTTACAAAATAAGCCCCTATATTGCAAAAAGTATTTAAAATTAAGCGTATTTCAAAATAAAACAATCGCAACTCCCCATTTTAATCTAGAATGAAATACTTTTTAGTAGTTGCTTTTTACGAAAGTAAATACTTTTGAAATGCGCTAAAGCTCTTGCAAAATATGATAATTGCTTGGAAGGTACAAGTAAAACCAGCACAAAATTATTCTCAGTGCAATAAAAAAACCAAAACGTAGACGGGTAGGCAAACTGAGGAAGAGAGTGAGCAGGGAAGACAGAGACAGAGCAGACAGGCACGCACACAGCCGCACAATTCGATAAAGAAAATTCCCAGCGGGCACTTAATTTACTGCTTGGCGTTCCATTTCATGTCCATTTCCCAGGCTTCCTAGGCTTTTTCCTCGTGCAGCGGTGAGTACGCACTGTTGCCGTTTTTCTCTGCCAAAGGATCTTGTAGGGCTCTGCATTACCGTTACAAAAAATATCCTTTTAGTGCTCTTTTTTTTTTAGATCTTTAATGCCATTATTATGAAACTTTAATAATACACTCGTTACAGAAGGCAGTTAGTCAATGTTTCAAGAGAAGACTATCTGTTTGGAAAGTCGATGACACGGACTTGTTCACTATATACATATTTTATATATGATATGATATATTTGATATATATCTCGAATAGTTTCGGATCTACATACATATGTATGTGGCTATAGATCCGTTTACATAAACTCGATCCCCGGTCCGGCTTCACGTTTCATTGTGGCCAAATTGAATTGCTTATTGGGGAACTGACTTTTGATTCTTCTCCTTTTCCTCCTCCTTCTCCTCCTCCTTTTCCTCCTCCTCCTCCTTCTCCTCCTCCCACTCCTTCCCATCCTCTTTCTCCTCCTCATTCCCCCAATCCTGACCATTCCGATTTCTCTTCCACGCGTGCCACACACCCCGCAACTGAAATCCATATAATGAGAGCGAGTAAGAGCGCGCATTATGATAATAATAGTGTGCCAAATGCTCGTCCCGTGTTCCTTCCAGGGTTTTTTTCAGGGTTGCCAGGCAGTCGCAACCAAGGGTTGCAGGGCCCCTCAACTTCAGCTTTGAGTTGAGAGTGTGTTGTGCTTAGATTTTGAAAATATTTGAGTTATTTGAGGAATGCATTTGGCTGTGTTTGGCTTAATCATTTGTTGTTTTTTTCGATGGATGCTTAGCGTAGCTTACGGGGCACAACAATGAAAGCGATCCTGGCACGAAATGGCACTGATCTGTTTGCGGAATGTCGAGTATCTCGCTAAAGGGGTGGATATGAAAACTGAAAATTGGAATGGTGAAATCAAGGTTCAGGGCTCTGATATGTACATATGTACAGCTGGGTACTTTTTTGTACTAAACACTCATTTTCCAGCTAGTGAAAGATAGCCTTCTGGGCCACATTTCTTAAGTATTCCTAATGTTTATATTTCGATCAAGTTCCAAATCAAACTTGGGCTTTTCACTGATGCCACCTTCATGTCCTTTAGTGTAGACGTAAGGGATTTCGGAGTTTTCAGGGCTGGAAACCAGAAATCCTTGGGGTTCAACACTTTTCAGCTCGTGTAAGACAGTTGGATATATGAGTAGTACGTCAATGTAATCAGTACCAGCTGTGATCCAATTTCTGTTCGAGATTTCAGATATTTTAAAGCTGGCATATGCAAAGTGATTTGTTTAAGGAATGTTCTTAAAGGGCTTATCCGTGTAGCAGCCTAATCCTATTCCAGCCTACTTCTCTTTTCACTCAACCGATTCCCTCCACTTTTTGAAATCCACTTCCACATCAGTGGCTCTAGAATAGGAGATGAGTCAAGAAGCCGCTTCTGTTCGCATTCATTCATCTCACTCGAGACAAAATCAAAATTCAACTAATTTGCATTTTCGATTTGCATATTTACACAGAATCCAGCCTATCGACGACTGCAGTCCGCTCATCATCTACCCATTCACCAACTCCAGGCAAATGCTCTGTCATTGAAATTGATTGCAAATACTGAAGATTGACTTGAAGTGGGGAAAATTGGCAAAGATGCGGATGCATCTGGCGGGGAAAGCAGGCTGGACCCATGTTGATTTTTGATAACTTTCCGGGTACGGCTTCCAGCTGCACCCCCAGGTAAAGTCAAACTCAGGGCCTGTAATTGCAGTTTGTGTGCTGAAGGGTTGATCGGGTTGCAATTGTGCCAAATGCCATTAATGAAAATCACAAACACAGTCCCTTCGCTCTATTCTGAATCTGAATCTGAATCCGAGACCGAGGCCTTAACCCCCGGCACATGGCACGAAAACGCCACCCTAATTTGATATTAAGCAGCCTTCGTGTGGATGGGGTTAAAGGGTGTGCGAAATGCATTATACAAGATGCGTTAATGGAAAGCCAAGTGAACGGAGGGTGGGAGAACTGCCACTCAGTCCATCCGCTCAACCCGGACAACCTGTCCCTCTTCAGCCGGGAAATCCCTTGAACAGGGACAAAGAATCATTTCAGTCATAGCTGGAGAGCAGAAAGTAGTAGGGTCAGGTCACTTGGACTGTTTAATAAACTTTTTTTTGACTGCCGTCCACTCGTCGCTAAAGAAAAGTTGCGAGCAACTTTTGGAAATTGACGTAGCCCAAATCAGTTGCGAAACAAGTTGATTGAACAATTTATCAAGCGCCCAGCGAGCAGAAGGCAAACATCTGAAGGACAGGGAGGAATGCGATGCTCAATGGGATTGGGTGGGTGCCCATGTCATGAGCCCGAAAAAGAAATGACAGCACGCGTCATTTTCCAAACGCAAGAAGGTTGGCTTCCCAACCCCTGGCCCATCGGTGTTTACTTTGTCAGGATTTGCTCGTGCCACCCCAGAGCGGCTGCTTAAATCTATCTAAACAAATTGGAAAATTTCATACAAATTGGTTTATGATGCTGATATTTGTACGGCTTCCGATAGAAGGGATGGGTGCAGGCTAGGAGGACGTTTGTCACTTGTTTTGTACTTGAAGAGGAGAAGGAAAAGTGCAACCAAGCGTTCAAGTTTCGGCTCAGAGGAGGCTTCACTGTTTGAGAGCTTAAGCCGCCAAGGTGCCAAGAGGTTTGCTCAGTATTGGCGACGGCTTCCACATCCCAACAGGTGCCAGGAGAGGGCTGAATCTGCTGATGGCTCCATCAATAACGGGGCTGTCATCCGACAGTGACATTGCCAAGTGGATGAGTGAAACAAATCAATAAGCCGGAGATGGAACCAAGTGTATTAGAGGGAACAGAATCGCTGTCGGAAGAGTTCCATTCGGGACCGCTAGCTTACCATAAGCCATAAAGGAAATGGATACCCTTTTACGTTTCTGTAACACTTCTAAACTCTTTAAGCTGCGCCGCCGACGAGTCCTTAAATTCCTTAAAGTCATTAAATTGATAGATATCCAAACTTTGCTCATAATCGCCTGCGAAACGGGCGCGTCTTGGAAACAGTTTATTGGATGAGGCCAAACATTTATCAAAGGCCTTCTCCTCCAGATGCTCCCCGATGTGGAATGCCGCGTCTGGAACTGTTTGCCTTGCCAATTTGGAAGTAAATGACCGGCTGGGTGGTTGTGGGAGGTGGGTCTGCAGCCGGATGGTGATCCATTTAAATTCCGCACATAAATTAACGCACTGCCTGGCTATATCTCACATATGTCGACAGGCAGTCAACTATGGCCACCAAACTCCGACTCCAAGTCCATCACACCAAGTCCCACCACAGATTCTCATGCAGCCTTTCATCCTGATTGCGGTCCAGCCCTAATCCAGGTCCTGCATCCGTTTGCCGCCTCATTGGGCGGATCGTTTGGGTGACTGACTGGACGACATATTGATGTATTGGCTGCCCGAATTGAATGACTGTCCTGGCCAAATCATGTCAGCGCCCAAATGTTACCAATATCAAGAGCAACCCAGCCAGCCAACCTGAATTGCCGCCGCTGCCCAGCCTCCAGCTTCATTACTTTAAATGCCTTACACGTTCAACATTTAGGACTCGGCGGAAACAGGGGCACACAATATGGCCAGGGTGCTCCTCCACCCCTTTTGGGTGCGAGATGTTCAGGAGGGTGCGAGGACATTCACAAACGTTCCATTGATGCAGCCGACGCACGGCAAACGCATTTTGCACGCAATTCAATCTATTTCCCTTTGTCAGTCGCAATCTTTTTGTCACGGGCTGCGAGTGCGACTGATGGGAATGGATGATGTCGCCGAAGTTGCCGGCTCTTTTTTATAGACTGAGCAGTGGCGAAGGAGAGTATGGGAGTCAACTCACTATTTGCTGATTACAATAGTGCCATATATTGCTTTTATGGCAGTGTGCTGAGGAAACTACAACACTTGTAGATGAATAATATTCAGCATAACAGGCTTTCTTCTGCTCATAAAATAAGGGAAGAAACTTCTATGTCTGGTGATTAAAGATGAACTTGTAAAAAGCAAGTATTGCTACAAAAAACTATAGAAAAAATAACACCACCAATCCTTCTAACGATGCAAAGCAAGTTTTACTTTGTGTGGGAATTCCCATATGACGTTCAAACTATTTACACTAAAACAAATAACTCCACTTAGTAAACGGTCTTTTACATTGTACCTACCATTATTACACTTGCTACAAAACATTCTCCATTGGCATGTCCAGTTTCAACGAAATTAAAGTCTTTCAATCAGAGTGTTTCCATGTGAGTTGCATGGACTTCAAGTTGAACAAGACTTTGGGGGTAAAACTATAAAAAAGTGTTACACGGACAATTAAGTTTTTATGAAGCACTTCCGCTAGATGGCGCTTATGGCGAGTAAGCAGGAAACACAAAAAAACAAGTTCACAAACAAAATAATACACACAAGCTCGTACTTTAACTTTTCGAAGTAGATGGGGATCATGGGTCTGAGACACAAATGTGGAGGAGGGTAGGCTGGAAAAGCATCCAGAACGGCTTGTGACTGTGGACTCTTTAAATACATTTTAATTAGTATTTATTGTTTTTACAGACTTCATGGCGCCGTCGATTCGAGCTGAACAAAAACAAACTCAACCCTGCCTCTAGCACTTGGCACTCGCAAAATTAGACATGCAACAATAATGACAGCGTGCATCTAGGGGTTAAGTTAATCAAAGGGCACACACAAGGATCCCAAATGACCCCTTCTCCCGCGATCTGATCCACTGTTAGCCTAGCCACCCAACGAAATCCCTATCCCCTAAACTCCTTCTTTCTGCTCTCCTTCTGCGGAGCAATTAACTACGCTTTGATTAACACTCCACACATCCGCTCGCTGCTGGCGGCCGTTGACAAGGACGTCGACAGCTCCACCACCCACTACCCACTACCCACTACCCACCAACCTGGTCAGGAGCAGAACCACCCGCCGGCCCCCCACCTTCTCCTTCTCTAAGCCGCTGTCAGTTAACTAACAGCTGTCAATTACACCCGCGCCATGTTAGACGCTGTTAAGGCAGTCCTTTGGTTGTCCTTTGACTCGTTCTCGGGTCCTTCGATGCTCCCGAGTCGCTCGTCGGGATCCTCAATCGGATTTCGGTTTTAAGGGACGTCGGGACGTACACTGCGATTAATTAAGCCCAACTATATAAAGAGTAAGTAAAGTAGCGAAGAAGTAATTAAGGTACGTTCATTAACACCTAAGGAGTTCCTTGGAACTATAATGAATATATATATAAGCTATATCCTTTGTGGTTATACTTTAAACAACCTTATCAAATGGGTAATCACGAGCTGCCTCGATTTGAAACCGCAGTAGGGAGCTCAATAAATGAATTAAATGGTCAAATAGCTGAGTAAAACACACACATCCTTTAGCTTAAAATGTTAACTCTCAGGCTATATTGGAGTTATTGAAAACAGGAAAGTAACCGACATTCGAAAAGGTTTCTCGTTAGATCTCGTAAACTTGTGGGACAAAGTGTTAATGGCAGTGTTTCTGTCGCCTGCTGGTAATTAGAGTGCACTTCGTGATTTCGGCTTAGTTCGTGTGCCATCGACTGGCACTTTATCAACCCCCCCCTTCGACTTCCGTTGGCGCTTAACGGATGTGCCGCTTCGGGTTGTACCGTAATAAGTTATGACACTTTTGGCGCCCAACGTGCGTGGGTGGCGCTGAGCTGAGTGTACTGACGTGTGCACTAGGGTAAGAGCCACCCCTGTAGTGTTTTGGCCACAAGGAGTTTATTGAAGCGCATAATCGCATGTTAAATGTGTTGTAATTAAAATATTAATTTCTTCGTTCTTGTGACCGTCTCGTCAGCCAGTAGTTGGTTTCCCTGCTACCACTTCTAACACACCCACGTCGTAATCAGCAACATGGAAACCATAATAATCCATACTACTGTCTGCTGACTTGCTGGATTTTCGGCTGTTCTGCCATTCTAGTTATCTACATTTCTTCTGTCATACATGAAGTTTTTGGTTGGGTGAGCCAGGAAAAGTATAGGAAAACGTTAAGCTGAAAGTTGCCCTTGTCAACTTGCTAAGGATTTTCGTTAAACAGAATCTGGAGAAGTTTTTACAAGTGAAATAAAGTTGCATAAAGTGAAATAAAGTTTGTGATATGGGCGAGTTTGGAATTATTTACTTAATAATATCAGTTCTATTGGAAGATATTTTGTAGATCCGCACAGATGGTAGCATTGAAGTTTCTGTTCCTAGTTAAATGTATATTTAAGGAGTACAGTCAACTTTGAATTTCCATTTCAATATAACTGCCCTTTTCCATTTTACAATTTGGTTAAAGTGCGTTAATTGAATTAAAAACTCACATAACTTGGCTGTTTGCATTAGATTCATTACGTAACCCACACAAGCACAGACACACTAAAAAATACATATTACTTAGTCAGGCCCTGTATTTCGTATTGGACGTTCAACCACCCAATGTTCGGCTGGCAAACTGCGGTGTTGTAATCGGATATAAGTCCTGCCCTCCAGAGAGCAGGCTGCCGGGTCCAGAGCTCTGGCTTAAAAATATGCCATTCGGAAAGGACTAAAGACATCGCGCTCTGGTCTAGGACATACTGCTCCTGAACCTGGCCATGGCAACTAAGCCATCAGCCGTGGGCTTTCGCATTTGATTTAAAAAGCGAATCGGAGCGGAGAACATTAAATGAAACACTCTGCAACAAAACCGAAAATGTTGGCCCAAGTGACACTCGCAGTGGACTAACGAAAAGGGGGCGGAAGCGGTTGGGTGTTATAAACAAAAAATTTAAGCGCATACGTGAGCTGCATGTCCTGTCCCTCTGGACCTTCTCTTCTTGTTTGCTGTCTGGTCTTTGCTGGTCTGGCTTTTTTTTGCTCATTATGTGCGATGTTGAAAAAAGGAAAAGCCAAGAAAAACATTCACTGATACGGCTGGTACGGTATTACACTCGTGTGTGTGTGTGTGTTATTGTTATTAAACGAATTCCCGGATCGAATTTAGCCGGGGGAACGGTCTGTCTGGCTTTGGATCGCCAACCGTGCGTTGCCGGCATTTTGTAACCGAGACTGACCGCAATTTTACCTCATAGCTGTCCGTTGCCATTCAAAAGTCCGTACTCACTACTCCTCATTAGTGAGGATCCAGATAAAAATGCGGCAGGAAAACGGAGGCACGTTTAAAGTGTCAATAGATAGGACATCACACCGCTCAGTACAGTACCTTGTCTATACTACCATACCATACCATACCATAATTAGTATGGTATGCCTTCTGCAATCCACCCACGTAACTTTGTTCCTCGAATTATCCTGTTCAGAAGTGGCAAAAAAATAGCATTTCAATTCAATCCGTGATGGTTATCGTGCCTGTGGCAGTTGCCGGGACAACCCTAAACCGGCAAGAAGAAAAAAAACCAAATCTATTTTGCCGGCTTATCCACTCGCGAGGCTGGGCCAACTAACTAATGTCTTTCATTTCACTTGACGACTTGCGGCAGATAAGCTGGTGACCCCGACCCCTTCCTCGCCGCAGTTCAAATAGAAATATTAGTAGACGCTGGCTTGTGAGCCTTGAAAACCTCGATTTCGACGCACGTGACCAAATCATTTCCCCCCTCGATGTCATTTTCCACGTGCACTTCAAATGTCCTGACAAGGATTCTTGATCAAACAGTGCGGCTGAAATTCCTTCGACTTTGGCTGGCAATTACAATTGTATGCTGGGGCTTCGAGTTGGCTCTTCACCCCAATCGACTTGTCTTGCCCTGCTTTATGGGTATATACATACATACTATACTATTGCACGTGTATGTATAAATTATGTTAATGGCAATTTGTCGCTATTTTGGCCATTGCCTGGTGAACAGTAGTAGTCTTACCGCCATAAATAAATCGACTGGTATTTAAGCTAATGAATATGAATGGCGCCTAGGTAGTGATACCTTGTGATATCTAGTCATACGTAACTGCCAATAAGTTCCGTTGGCATACTATAGAGATATAATAATGATAATAGGTAAATAGTTGCTCGTACATTGCATTAAAGCCACGAATTTCCTACATAACAGTGTTTGAAAATGCTTATAGATTAAGTACTCTTTGTTTGAACACCCCTACATTGTTCATTTTCCTTCTACACTATTAAAATACTAAAGCTTAACATTTAAACACTTCATAACAAGGTAAGTTGTCCTATACATTTGTGAAAGCTTTTCCAATATGAAATTCACTTCACATTTTACACAGTTACACAGTTAGCTTTACCTGATACCGATTTCTTTCCTTTCTTAAGCACTCACTATCTATAAGATCATCAAAGGTCTCTACCTAAAATTTGAATAGTGATTTATTAATAACAGTTGTTTGATCCACCAATTGTGCCGCCCTCCTTGGCAACAGAAAGGCCATTGGGATCGGCTGTAATGGAACTGGAAGGGAAAGCCACCACCCATGAATGTTGGGCAGGAATACACATTTCGAGGAGCGGACGCTGCTAATCCTTTTTGAGTACACGCATGAATATGCCACATGCTGTGTGCAGTAAATGCAACATTTGTGTCCAAGGCCACCGTGAACAGTTGTTCCACGTGGTGGCTGCGTTGGTGCTGCCATTGGTGGTGGTGGTTTTGATTCTTTCCGGCCTTAAAATCGTGGACATAAACCGACAGCCGCGTGCAGTCTATGGCATAGTTTGGAGAAGCAATCTAAGTGGTTTGGCTTCAGGTTCGGGGACACGTGCAGCACCTAATCCCGAAACTAGAGCGCTAGATGCGTCAGCTGCGTAAATTTACCTGCAATAAAAAGAGCGGAGAAGGAAGATTTTTAATTAAATTGCTAGCAATAAAACATTAAGTGTGAGTTTCTTTAACGCGGCAAGCATGTGTGCGTGGGACTAGGACAGCAAAGGACAGGACCCATGACCAAACCGGTCCAATTAGGATTCATAAATCCAGGCTCCATACCTTTTGCCAGCCATCAAATTTCAGGAAGCGCTGCACATAAAAACCATTTCGGCTTCGGATGGACAATAAAAAAACACAGACTCAAATTGTTTGACAATTAAAAAGGGAACAATCAGAATTTGGACAACCGGACAACAGCCAGCAATCCAATCCAATGCTATCCGTGCAAACATTGGTGTGTTACCCTGTAGCGGGCTCTTAATCAACAGGGCTCTGATGGGCCAAATTTGGCAGCAAAATAAGCGCAAAACGGCGCACAAATAAAAATGTAAATATTAATAAGCGTCAATATGCGTTCAACCATGGCAAAATCCCGCCGAGCTCTTCGACACAACCAGCGAATTTCAGCCAAACAAGCGAGCAAACAAACACGAATGCCGCCCAGGATCTACTCCCCCTACCCCCTCTCTGAATCCCAGCCCCCCAGCCCAGTCACCACTCAACCACCCCCAATCCTCAGTTGAGCCATCCAGAACCGCACACAGGAACAGCGAGGAAAACATTCAGTCGTACACCGAGGGGAGATGGTTATCTCCCACCACCACCCTTTCGTCCTAACCACCGAGAACCCCGAACAAAGTGGGTGCCACCACCCACCGAATCCGAGTTCCCTGCTCGTCGTCGTCGTTTACCACTCGACGGGATTCGGACGGAGTCGGAGTCGGACCAAACGCTAATGTGAGACTAAACGCGAGCCGGAGACCGAAACCGATTTCCGCCGCAGGGCCAATGGGTTTGAAAACACTCACAGTGGGTAAAGTACACCACAACCGAGTGGGAATAAATATTTCCTTCATAATTTATTAGGTTCAGTTTTTAACGTTATGATTTTTAACTTACAAGTTGTCATTATTAAGTACCCGAATAATTTATTCTCTCTTTCTTTGAATACAAAAGTCATGCTTAAATTCGGTTTAGACTTTAGAACGGCTGCATCGTGTATGGAATATTAACAAGAGAGATTGCCATAGTCGAGTTCCCCGACTATCAGATACCCGTTACAGAACTAGTAGCAGTGCGAACGAGAAATTTCAACATTATCTGTCATATCGGTAGAAATTGGGGCAGTAAATAATAAAATTAAAATAAATTACAAATTTTCCAAAAGTGTTGTCGTGCCAGCTACATTTGTATGGATATACTCGTATATAGAATCTGCATGTCTTGGTATTGACGCTCTTAGGGATAGACAGACGGACCTGTCCAGATCGACTCGGCTATTGATGCTGATCAATAATATATATAGTATAGTATTTATCAGATACCCTAATCTAAAGAAGGTGTGAAAGGGAAAGCGTCTGTTTTCCAAAAAGTAATAGAGTATATTAGTATGTAGGTGGAAGGCTGAGTTTCTGACCTTATAATTCTCGCCACACTCGACTATTGCATTTTAACTTTCTTCTATATAGAATACGAATTGAACTCGAGTCTTGGTTCGTTAAAATTATTCCAACCGATAAGTTTACACACCTCCGAGTACCACTGTAGGCGAATTGCTGCCACTTTTTTTTGGGCCCGATCCTTCCGCCGTACGTTAAACTACCACACCCCTAAGAGCCACCATCATATGAACATCAAGTCATGGACTTTTGTGAAATGGAACTTTCAACACCGGAAGCAGCGTGTTGCATATATTTATGTAGATATTAGTGGAGCGGCTAGCCCTTAAGTCACCCGCCTGCCGCCCTTTCAGACCCTTTTCGTCCTTCCAAATCCCCGCTCTTGGCCAAAACTGTTCCGTACCAAATCCAACCGTACCATACGGTGGTATGAACTATAGGCCAGATTTCGCCCTCTTCAGGCAAAGGGGTATGTCAAATTAAGGTCCTTGTTTCTGGTGGCGATAAAAAGACAAATTGCAAAGTAATGAATTCCTTACTTTTTCTGAGCAATTTAACGAAATTATATATTCATATTTAGCCGAGGATTGCGATTTCGTGATGTTTAAAGGAGTAGAATATTTGGATTAAATTGTTAGCTTGACTTGATTAAAAACTGGTGTTTGCTCAAAGCTTAAAGATACAATGCAAAGAGGACCTTTCAATAAACGGCTTGATTAACTAAAGAGTTTACTTCAATGCATTGCATTCAATGTTCAATTAAATGCTGACCTCCGGCAAACAGAGTGAAGTAGTCGCAGCAAACAGAACTCCGGTGAGACGAGAGTGCTTCGTTTGTATGTGGTCAGAACCCGAACCCTTCCATTGAACCACTGGTCACCTGGACAGCTCGTGGCGTGATGCCACCCCTGAGCCTTTAATCAAATGCAATGCATGCAGCTCGTCGGGATTATGTGGAACTTGCAGGCCGTAATAAGTTGTTATGGTTGGCTGCTGCCACTGCTGCCACTGCTGCCCCTGCTGTATGTTTCATTAAAAAACTGTCGCGCGGCCAAAGGACTCACACTCCCTGAAATCCTGACAGCCTCTGAAGCATGCATCAGCAACATCAATGGGATGTGTAAGCCTTTGACTTGCCGGGGGGTTGCCTCGCGGCACTCGCTCGGAAAAAATAAACCTGTTTGCGCCGAACTCGAACTTGCCATCGGGGTTTCTCGGCCACTGTCCACTCTGTGCGAGTGTCCAGTGTAGGGGCAGCAAATCTCAATGGGAACGAAGGACAAAGGACCAAGTGAGTCGCGTGTTTCATCATAATTCAGGACCTGGAACTGCGACTGCCGATCGGGGTTAGGGTTGCAGAACGGTAAACGATTTTGCGATAACATCTGCGGCGGTATTGCGATTGAGCAGCGAGGGTTGCTCATTGCATAATTATACCATTGTGCAATGAAGTTCATAATGCTGCCGATTTAATCTAATTTGCTAAGTTCACGAGTTTCGGGGTGGCTTGCAGGATTGACGGAAAGCAATCTCGGCCCATTGACCCAAAAGATACAGTGCTGTTTCCTAGCTGCTCGTTCTAGCTCTCTATCAACTCAAGCTTTGATACTGTCGAGTAAAGAAATCCCTAAGTTCAGGTGCTCAAAATTGTAAAACAAATTATTATAAAACATTGCCGCAAAAATTCTCGCTATAAGGCGCACTTCATAACTCATTTGTTCAAGGGGGAAAGATCCCCACCATGCCCAAATGTCTGTTGAATGTCTGTTTGTCGGTTGGCTCATCGTGTGTAATGGCAACGATTTTCACTCTTTTGTATTTGATTTTCCAAATTGTAATGCCAAGCAATTTCGGTTTCAGTTTCGGTTTCAACTCTTGGGGCAACAACAAGGGAGGCAGCGTGTAACGAATGCGCTACATTTGTCAAATTAGCCAGGGCAGATAAGCGTCGGGCTTGGCCAGAGAAGAGCAAGATGTCCCAAAGCGAATGCAGTAATCCACTTCTGAAGCAATTACTTGTGTTGGTATTTATAGCCATCGCTACGTGAGACGTTTCCAGCAAGGAGACATGGAAAGTGAAAGGTGCGTGAGTTATCGTTGTCTTTCGAAGGATTCAAGGACTAAGGGGAGACGTTTGATCGAAATCGTGACGATGTATAAGGAAGCGTTTTAACTCGAATAGCTAACGAATGTCTCATGTCTCAAATTCCCTTTTGGAAATGGTACATAATTTAATGCCTACTTTAAGGCCGGAATTTGTAGGGTACTTGTGGACCGACTCTGGCCTGGCAGCCGTATCGGATTCTGATGCCCCCTTCTACGGACAATCGGTGTTATTGAACTGAACTTGACATTTTGCGCTCCCTGCCTGCTCCGGCCAGAGCACACGCAATAAAAAGGATAATACACACAGATACACAGCGCTTCGGCTGCAGCCACAGATACCAGCACATCCACAAAAACCCCGTCACTCACACACACATACAAAACACACACCCAAACCGACTCGACCCCAAAACAGGAGGCAGCTGCTGTCCTGGCGGGTCGGTTCGGTTCGGCTTGGATCGGATTGGATTGGATCGGGCCAGGGTATACGAATAATAAAAATCCGGATTCAGAAAACAGGATGAAAGGACACGCGGTGCGTTATGATATTATTCGTTGGCAGGGCACAAAAATAATGGGCAGTACGAAGGGAATGGAAATGTTGAAATATGCAGGATGAACTTTTACAGGCAACACAGAATGCTACAAAAATCAACATGTTTTCAATGCAGTTTACAAGCATTCATAATCTATTTACTATTGATAAAAATCTGTAAGCAAGGTGTTTTGAAAGCATAGTGCTCGCCTAAGAAACTCTCACATTTATAATAAGCTGAATATATTTATAATCTATTTACTATTGATAAAAATCTGTAAACAGGGTGTTTTGAAAGCAGGGTGTTGCTCACCTAAGAAACTCTCCAGTTTAGAATAAGCTGAATATAAGGGTTTGTGGTTTTAGGTACAAAACAGCAAAAAACGGGAACAGAAAGTCCCATAATGTCGTCCTGAATCTGCCAGTTGACCCTAGATTAAAATCGTATTGAAGTCACTCGGTGCAGAGATTTTAATTAGATGTAATGTCAACGTAATGAGGTTTATCTCATCTGGCCCATGACTAGCCAGGGAGCTCTCCGCCGAAGTTAATCCACCGTTGATCCTCATCCCAGCTTTTGTATGGGCCATAAAACTACACTTCTTTTCGGGCTGCTCCTTGGGTCTTCCCAACTGTCAGCTATTTAGGACCAGGAGTGGGGAGAACCCGCAGCAGTTGAAGTACCTCATCCAGTAGCTTGAGTTGCTCATTAGCAGCCTAGTCGCCTGCGTGGGCACACAAGGATCTCGCAGGATGTCAGGTCCTGCCTCACAATTAAAATGGCACAAAAACGGATTAGCGCTGAGCCAACAATGCGTAAGAAATAAGGATGCTCCCGCCGCTCTGGCCCTAATGGACAAGGCATTAAAATAATTTTTATGAAAATTAACTCAACTGAAAATAAGGCAAAGGATGAATGCAGTTCGTAGCGTGTGTTTGCTCATGATAATTGTCGTGTGTCCTCGAGGATGACTGCTGGCTGCCTGGCTGTCTGTGTGAACTTGGAAACTTGATTTTGCGGAACAAGACAGGCAGCAGGAGCAGCCAAAACAACGCGCAACATCTGGCGCTAAGTAAGAACCGTGATACACACGGCCAGATGGAAGGACGAGTGGGACAGAGGCTGACAGAGGCTGACAGAGGCGGGACATTCGGGGAGCTGCATGCGAATCCTGGGCCGTTGCGGGACCACGAGGTTCCTCTTGAAGCTGAAGCTTAGAAAAGCACGGATGCGCGCGCAGCAGGCGGAGGACGCCCGAGAAAGAGGAAGTTGGGCAGGCAAGGACTCGAGTCCTGCGAGCTAAGGAATTGCTAGCGCCGCTCGTCGTTTGCCAGGCTATGAAACTGCGAAAGGGGGCGGCAGCATGACGACGCGGGGAGGGGAAGGGAAGGTGCTCTGCCAAGAGCGGTAAGGCCGGGCATGGCTGGGCACCGTGAGAACATTTTCATGCAGGATATTTTTTCAGTTCAAGAATGGAACACACCCTGCTGGGTAGTGCTACCCTATTGCACTCACACTCGAACAATCACACTTACACACTCACACTAACAGCTGTGAAACTGGCTGCTTATGAAATTTCCCAGTATTGGCAACACTTCCGCGTTGCTCATCCGCTCGCTCTTTCGCATTATCAGCTCTGCACATGCGCTCTCCCAGAGAGCGAAGACCACAAAATACTGGGATGTGCCCCTTCTCTTCCGCTTTCTCCGCCGCATCCCCTCCTCCACCATTGGGCCTGGTGAAGTGCACTTCACTGGCTGGGTAAATATGTATAGCTCTTCTCTGCTTCTTCCCCACTGAGTTCTTCTTATTTTTTTTTGCTTTGGTTGAGCTCTTCGTGTTCTCCCGCTATTCCTCTCCACGGCTTTTGGATGAGCTCCTTTCATGCCGCCGTTCGTGTGGTCGGGGGTGTTATGTATTTTTTACAAGTGTTTAGTCAAATTCGTTTGGTATTTCGGGTAGGGGCGCCGTCAAACCACCCCCTGCCCCCCGTACCGCACCTTGTTCTCATCTGTTCTGGGCGTGCGGTGAACTTAAAGAGAGGAAAAGCGTGAGGCAGTGGGCGGGGCGATTTGTTTACAAACGCGGTGCAAAGCCAAAAAGAGAAAAGTCCCTACCCCTCGCGCCCCTCGCAAGCTGGAAAAGACGGAAGGGAAGCATTTTAGAATGAAATTGATTTTTAGTGTAACGAAAAGAGACCGTGTGCAAGGGAACGGAGGGGGATGATATGATGGGATTAGGTGAGTTAAAGATTTTAAGGATCCATGGAAGTCAATTACGGGTTTAGTGCAGAAAAGAATACTTAAATATATTGAATGGTTAGTTTAAATCGTTATAAAAAATATATATGTTAAAA
This sequence comes from Drosophila santomea, assembly GCF_016746245.2. Classification (NCBI taxonomy): domain Eukaryota; kingdom Metazoa; phylum Arthropoda; class Insecta; order Diptera; family Drosophilidae; genus Drosophila; species Drosophila santomea. The sequence goes on along the minus strand of NC_053016.2, from coordinate 15,411,591 downwards.
TATAAATACACTAAGCATTTCGAATACATCTACTTTAAAAAGAATATAACTTGTTATCAATGTGGATTTGTTTGATTCAACTGAGTTAAAGGGCTTAAGAGGACTTGTTTTCCCACGTTTCTCCATTACTTTCTTAACCGCTTAAGTGGCTCCGAAATGTACAAATACTTTTTAGTATTCTTACTTTTTGGGATATTTTAAAACTAGCCCCCCCTCTGAGCGTTTGAGTGGTTTATATGTTTGAGTGCCTTACAAACGGTCCCATAGAACACGTTGCGATCGCGTTCAGCTGATTTCCCCAGCACAATGCCCCCCAATTAGGCAGCTTGTTGTGAACAAAGCACAGACTTGGGGTACGATTCACAGATATCTTCTCAAGCATACATCCTGAGGCAAGGATCTCAAATGATCATTTTAATGGCATTCAGGTACAGCAACAGATGATAGACAATTCGTCGCAGACCGCAAGACAATTTTGAATAACTGTGCGGACAAAAAAAGTCGTAAGACCCTGAACCTAAAAGAGTTCTCCCCTTGTGCGAAACAAACATTCAAACAGATGATTGCCAAAAACCAAAACAAAAGCAGGTCGAGGCACTGCCTCGAGAAACAGCTGTCAGGAACGGGAATGTTCCAAAGGAACCAGAGGGTAGAGACCAGACAGAGAAAGCTAGATGATGAGAAAGAAAAGGTGGGGGCAAACAGGAAAGTGCAAGGTGCAAAAACCAGAAATGCGACAGAGACTCGGAGACTCAACATGGAAGCATTAAACAGAAGCAGCCGTAATGAGCCGCCTGCTTCGAGGGGCTCGGCTCGAGTGGTTGGTGCCACCCGGTGATTAGTCCGCTAAGGACGAGGATCGAAAATGGTCGCTCCCCAGAGGGTCTCGATCAGGTAGTTCAACCTGCATCGCATCGGTTCCGTCTGTCCGCCGGTCCGCCTGTTGAGCAGCTGTCGTTAATGACCTCCTCGGGTCTAGAACGGTACACATATGCAGTTTCATTGTTTACGGAGCAAAGCAATCTCCGCTTGCAGCACATCTAATCTTTCACCACCGTTCTTCGTGTTTAGGTTTGGGTTTCGGATATGAGATCGAGGTTTTCTTTAGCGCTCTGTGGAAATTATATTTGTCAAACAAACAATTTCGTTTGCATTATTCACGGTCTGATCTGTCAGATAAATAGGGTCCCCTGTTAGTGTCAGTTTGACTGGAAAGTCGCAACCCCAGGTTGTCATGTGAGGCAGGTAAGTGAGCGACGTAGGTGATGCGGTTTCAGGTGATCCTCAATCCTGATTGAACAGCCATTTCAAAGGAACTCAGTCATCGCTGCAACAGTTTGTTGATTAAAAGGATTTTCTGGTTTTCTTGCGTTACGCAAACAAGGGTTTGTCATCTTTATCGTTTACTTAACAATATTGGCTCGGCGAGGGAAAAACCCAGCATAGCGAGATTTTTATTGTTAGAAGTAATGGATAGAGGTGCATTGCATTGAACACAGTAACAACATGTATATATAATTATATTCGTTACCGTATCCGTTAGGATATACTACGTTGAAAATTATGTAACAGGCTGAAGAAAGCGTTTCCGACTGTATAAAGTATATACATATATTCTTAGATTCTTCGATTAATAGCCGAGTCGATCTGGTCATGTCCGGTTGTCCGTCCGTCTGTCCGTATTACCGTCGAGATCTTAGGAACTATAAATGCAATAAGGTTGAGATTAAGCATACAGGCTCCACAGACATAGACACATATAGACGTTTGTTGACCGACGTTGCCACGCCTACTCTAATGCCCACAAGCTGACCAAATCTGACACGCCCACTCTTTTTTGAAAAATGTTTTTATATTTTTTCACATATTTGTAAGTCTTGTAAATTTCTCTAAATTTGCCAAAATACTTTTTGCAACGCCTACTCTAACGCCCTGAAACCGCAAAAAACTGTCAGAGTATAAATTTCTCCTTCCCACTTTCACTACCTTAGTAACGGGTATCAGATAGTCGGGGAACTTGACTTTTACGATCTCTCTTCTTTTAATTAGCTTCGAATTATGCGAAGTGTACATAAACAAAGCTTTGCCCTATTTCCGTCAGCTGATTTCCCGTGCATTAGCGTCATGCCTTGCAGAAGTCCTCAGTCCACCCACACCGCTTAGCACAGGCGAACACCACATCCTAAACACACAGAGCCCCCATACCGCCCTCGGGTTCTTGGAATCCCCCCCACTTCATACCTCCACCCTCTTTTAACGGGACAAACGCGTCGCTTGCGCATGAAACGCGATTTTAATCACTTTCCGTTCTGCGCCGCTGAAGTGTGACTGCCCCAAAAAGCCGTCCGCAGCCTTCACCACTTCAGCCTGCTCCTTGAAATGTCCTGTCTTTGGCTTGTCATTGGGTTCCTTTTCGTGTGTTTTTCTGCTCCGTGCGAAAATAATTTCATTTAAATATCCACGCATAAAGTTCGCCTCGGGTCTGAGCTGTATGTTAATGTAATTTTTATGCTGATTGCGAATTTCCACATTTCCGGGCGAGTGTTCGCTCCTTTGTCAGAGAATTAATGGGGACTCGCGTGCGTGCCCCTAGTCCTCCGTCGGTTCTTGCCCCCTCCCCCGCACAGCCCACGATTATGATGTTTACTTCCTCCGTCTCTTGGATCCTTCCCTTGGTTTAATTTTCGGCCGGCTTTTGTTTCATTCGCTGACAGTTAAGTGCCGCCTTTTGTTTTTGTCCTCACATCGCAGCCTGTTTTGATCAGCAGTATTAATTTAATTTAATATGATTTAATAATGCGTCCCAGCATATGTATGTTTCTCCTTTGTGGCCACTAAGTACGTCTAAGTGGTTGTCCGAACCGAAGCCTGCTCCGAATCCAGCTCCAACTCCACGACTGATCTATTGTGTGGCGAAATATGGCTCAATTGTAGGGGAACTGCTCCTTTGTGTGTTGGGCTGCTCATTAAAAAATGTACAAGGATTACGGCCAGAAGCCGAGGCAGGGTGGCTGTCCATAAGGGGAATAAAATCAGGCTGTAATGAGGGCAAATGAAAATGGAGACTCAAGTGGCTCGTCTGGCTTAAAGAACTTAAAGCTGCGCCTTGAATTTAACTAGAAGCCAACACTTAATGAACTTCAGTGAAATGTCGCCCGTTTAGTTTCCGCATCCGTAGACAAGTTTACATTTTCATTTATCATTACTCATCCATTGAAACGGGTATGCAATTAAAATTTCTACGGCTATCTCATTTTGGCCCTACTTAGGACCTACTTTTCAGGACCTCGGCAGGCAAATAATTTAAATGAATTTCTCGTTTTCGTTCCAATTTGAAACTAACAATGTTTTATCAACACTTCAAAGGTTTCAATTTCAACATCAGCTTGGAAACGGGCAGGCGCGCGGCATGTTCGGTTGCCACATCGTGTGGCACAAACACCAATACGCACGCAGTCACACGGACACACACGCGTACACACCAGCACAAAAATAATCAAAAATGGCATATAAACAAACACGAGAGCGACAACGAACGAAAACAGCACTCGCCAGTTCGAACCTTCCAACCTTCCAGCCTTCCAACCCTCCGGCCCTTCCCCCTTCAGCCAACCACTCGCCGCCCCTCTACGCCCTCTGGCGACGCTTTTTGCTACCTTTTCTCCGCCTCTCCGCTACTTCACCTCCCCGCCTCGCCTGCTCTCTGTTTGTTCAAAATGTTAAAATCCTGTTTATTGGATTCAATGGTTTGTTAATTGCCAATTTCAACTCCTTCCACCCTGGAAAACTTTTCGCAGTCTCTGTGCCTGTGTGCATGCTTGCCACTGTGTGCGTGTGTCTGCGAGTGTGTGTGGGAAAAACCCCTCACGGCGCGGCGTGCTCGTGTAAGAGTGTCTGTGTCTGAGTCCATCGATTCCATAATAATTTCCTGGCTATGCAATTCATTAGACGCCTTGCAGCTCCGACCACCTGGAAAAGTTGTCGTCTCCATCATTTAGAAACACTGACTTACGGAACCGAGACTACGGTCATACTATATCATACCAAGTTTTTTCACCCAGTGCCGTTTAATCAACCACCAGTTGCCCTGAACTTGTATACTTTTTGCTCGGTTAGGTGAAAACGGTTTCGTACTAGCGACAAGTAAATGTTGTGATCCACATTTGCAATACTCTTAAAGAGTTTTATATGAATAAAAAAATACTTTGCCATCATCTTTGACCTAGAAATACTAACACTTTGTATTCCCGATACTCGTAGAGTAAATGGATATACTAGATGTAACAGGCAGAAGAAAGCGTTTCCGAGCATATAAAGTAACTATATTCTTGATCAGGATCAATAGCCGAGTCGAACTGCCCATGTTCGTCTGTCCGTATGTACTTATGTCCGTATGTCCTTATGTCCGTCTGTCCGTATGTCCGTGTGTCCGTATGTCCGTGATCAGATCGATTTGGCTGATCCCGATAAAGAATAAATATACGCTAGACGAAAGGTGTTTACGCTAACAGGTAGACACCTGTTACATACATACGCTTCAACGCGTCTAGTGTACCATTTTAGGTTCATGGTATACATCACGCTTCTAGTCGTATTTACAGGAGTCTTCTCACTCCCTTTTAAGACTTATAACTTGGCATATGGTTGTCTGGTGTCACATTTAACTCAATCGACTCTTTTGCTCCGAAAGCACAAAAAGTAGCAACATTGCTGCACAAGTGCGAAGCAGTTTCGCAGGACAAAGGGCCTGCCATTTGCGATTGCAGCAGTATCACTTGGGTGCGTTCGGCAGGAAAGGGGGCTTGAAGCAGGGGAGATGCCACGGATATATCGGATATAAGGCTGCCAGGATACATCGCAGCCTGACAGCGGCCCACATTGCCGGAGACGGCAGCTCACGCACTCGACAAAAGTTTGCATGGCTTAGACAACTTTTTTTTTGCTGGCGTCGGGCAAAATTGGGGATAGGAAAGATGGCAATGCCCACCCAGCAATTCGAGTTGACAACGCATTTCCGCATCGATGAATGCGGACTTCCTTCTATACTCTCTGCTAGGACTATTGGTTGATCCTTTGTTTGAATCGGGGCAGTTCATCATTTTTGAAAAGTTCTTTCCCCCGATATTGCCACCTCACATATGTTGCGGAAATGTCTGGGAAATGTGCATGGAAAATCGGCTTTTCGCTTTGACAGATGTCGAAGGCCGTTGAGTGAGTGAGGGTAAGTGGTGGGGGATTAAAGGCTGGCCACAACTAATAGAATAGCTGTATCTGTATCTCTCGTGGACCCTTCGACTCGCTATCCACCTTCTCCATCTGGTGGCGATGGCCAAATAATATGGAAGCTATGAAATATTTAAAATGCCACGAGTGAAGAGGTGGCCGTATCCCCTTTCATTTTCATTTTGGGTTTCCTGCATGCGACACAACATGTTAAATTTTTAATGCGAATTTTTTGGCAAATATTTTTTCATCTTAAAAAAAAGCTAAAAATTTTTAAAGCATACTTTACTGCATCGCTGATAACGGGAGCGCTGTGGTGGCAATAAGGGAAATGTCATTGGAGTTAAACATACGGTCGCAAATTGGGGCGAAGCGTTTTATTAAGGGGATTGAGGGGCAGGCCTAAAGAGGTGAAATGCCAGAGCTGCTTAAATTTGCACTTCGATAATGGAGTGAGTATTAGAGAGTCGAAAGTGAGAAAGCCATTTCGACGGGCATAGGAGGCGGTGGGCCAGACATCCAATGAATGTGCCAGGCATCGCATATAAGATAAACCAACAGAAGCCAGCTCCTGACTTTTGGCCTACACTGCGAACGGAAACGAAACGAGACGAGATGAGGCAAAACGCACTGGAATGTGGCAGGGAGACCGCTCCTTCCTCGAAACCCCCAGATCTCCTGGTTGCCCCACAGAAGAGACAGACTCCGGCAGAAACACAGGCATAGTAAACATTTTTTTCCTGCTCCGCCACGATTTGCTCGCTTTAATTTCTTTTGCCATTTGCCTGCTACATATTTTCACACTTTATAGTCACTTTCATCCTGCTCCTTTGAACCCCTATACCCCTATACCCCATTCTTTCCCATTTTTTCCCAGCACACAGGCGAGGTCTTTGTTTGTTTGCTGCCCGTCTGTCAAATGAATTATTTGCATAGTTTTGGGCCGCAGAGCCAGCAGAATCGCAAAATAATATCGAATCAGACTCCGCAAAATTGCATCCGACTGGGTTTTCTATGCAAACGCCGTTTTTGGACATAAGCATAGATTTGCACGCCCTTTGCTACGTGTAAACATTTATTTGATGCCTGACTAAGTTTTAAATATGCATGTCCTGGAATAGATGTCTATGCAATCCGGTATCTATATACCGAGAGCACCCTTGCCCCGCAAATCGAATGTGTGATACTCGTTCGGCCTTAAACGCTATTTGGTGTGGTGAGCAATTCAAAGCTGCCAAAATCGTGAATCATAAATGAGTGAACTGAATGAGAGAATCGAAGCAGATGAGCGAGCAGGGCCTAATAACTAATCTTATAATGAACTTAACTGGCTTTTGCATTTTAGGCACAATTTCTTTTTAGTTTGTGTGGTCCAGATGCTTTTAATGATTATTATAAACTTGGTTTTAACCAGCAGAAAAGCAGACTCGGCAGACTTGTATTTTTGAAAGCCCCTTAGGATTTTATTTATATAAATCCTTCAAGTCTTGATAAAGGATGAATGCTGCAATCTCATCAGAGTGGTCTCAATTGCTAGCGCTGCTTTCACACAACACGCTAATCAAAGTCCGGCTGCACTTGAAAATCGCCGGGGAAAATGTAAAATGTAAAAGCCCTTGCCACTTCAGCCCAAATGCATTCAGAGCCAACTATTCGGCAGCGGGTTGATTAAAAAAGCTAGCCGCCAATGAAGCGCAGCATAAAAAACAGCCGAAATAAATGACTTTCGTTTAGCGGGCGGCGAAAGCGACAAACTATGGACGCCATTGTGCATCGCGATCGCAGTTCCCAGTTCCCAGTTCCCAGTTCCGAGTTCCTGGGTTTAGGGTCCTGGGCAGGAAACTTTTCAAATAGACATTTTCAAAGGGAAACTTTATGCCTTACTTAACTGCCTGTTTGCGAACTTTTTTATCAGCAGTCCCAGACCCCAGACCCCAAACCACTACCAAAACTGAACGGAGACTGGCCGGATGTTTAGTCCGGCGGGTTAGGATGCCCGGGAGTTCGGGGGACTGGAGCTTTGGCTGTTTCGTCCTGTGGTTAGGCCATTTACAGCTAGGACCTCGGCCAGCAGACTGTCTACAATTTATGATGTATGCTAGTTGGACGGCAGGCTGGGCAGAAGGGTGTGGAGTGGAGTAGATTCCGGGCTAGCAACACCCGCATTTATGTGCGACTATTTGGTTTATTTCAAATAGAATCACATTCACACACACACACACACACACACACTGGGACACTTAGTGGTCTTTATTGGGTTGTTGTTCTTGCTGCTTCTGGTGACCCATGGCCGGCACCCACAGTCGATGCGGTTGTTTGGACATCCCCGCCTCCAAACCCCTTCTTTCCTGAACTGCCCGGGTATTTTTTTAGTTGCGAGCAAACCCCTTTGCAGCATTCGCATTCAATTTGAATCCTTAAACACACTCGCACACATTTGTCATTATAGTTTATGTAGTTTGCGGTCACATTTGACCAGGCAGGTTTGGGTCACCATGCGGCCAGGCTTCTATACCAATCCCAGTCCCAGTCCCAGTCGCAGACCATCCCGACCCAATCTTCCAATCCTCGCTATCCCAGCTTACAGCCGAGTGCTAATTTTGAATATATATGGATATTTGATTGCTGCCATTAGAGTTGGAATATTGGAATGAGAGCTGCTAGTTCTTGTTTGCTAGTTTGTTAAGCGGTTGAGTAAGATAAGAGTGCAAAAGGGTTATTGGTAGGGGCGAGATCTGTTAATCTATTTCAGATGCAAAGGCCAAAAGTAGTTTACGCTAAAAGATGAGGTCACCTTTGAAGTGAGAAGACGTAAGTGCAAGCGAAGAAACATACTTTGAAGAGGCTGTTTAACCAATATGATGTGCTGTCATGTCTCTTGAAAACCTCCTAAATATATAAAATTATCAAAACTCTGTTATCCAACACTTTTTTGCACCATAAACCCGCACACACTTATTAGGGCGTCCAATTTGTTTTAGAGCTTTGAGTGCTTTTCTGGGTACCGCCAACTGGAATTTCCTTTGTGGCCCGTTTTTCGTGTGCTATTTATTTATTGCCCCTTTTCCGCAATCCCCTCGCACGCATGCACCCAACGCCGCTGGACCCATTTTAGTCCCTTTTAGCCGCAGTTTGGGGCGCAAAACCCCAACTACGATTTCGCATAAATCAAAATAACTGTCAACGGAACCGGCGCCCATAGTTTTTCGGACCCCATAGCGGAACAAAGTGGAACGGAATCGTACGTGGGGCTAGTAGGCGTGAGTAGGAGAAGTGGGGGGGAGGGTGGCCCCTTAAACAGGAAGGCCGTGACCATGTCCATGGATCACCGCCACCGTTCCTGCCCGGAAAAATCTGAATCGGAATCCGGTGTGCCGTACTGCCACCATCCCAGCATAAATGTTGTCGCCGTTGTCATTGTTGTCGCCGCCATTTGGCAGCCAATTTTTTCCCATTTTGTTCTCGGCGGCGTCGTCATAATTAATTGCCCAAGTTTTGCGGTCAACACTGAAAGTCGCGCCACAATTCGAATAATATTCCATGCTCTCGCATATGACCCTAAATATCAGCTAATAGAGTCAATCGCAATGCCTCGTGGCACACCCACTGGAAATGTCAATTACCCTGAATGAACCTTGATGAAAAGCAGCGAATTTCATTTCATTTCGTACACAAGTAATGAAAACAGACACTGTACCCATTAGAGGTCCAACATTAGGTCCTCCAACTGATGCTGCTGCTTTGGCCGCCTGAATTTGATGAAGTTTTAATAAAAACAGCGACAACAAACACTGGAGTCGCGAAGCATCTTTCTGCTGTTTGCCTTTTTGGCCCAATCAAAAATTAATGAGTGCCAGGCGCTTAGAGGTGATAAATCACCTTGACAAAAGGCTCCAGACCCAAAGACCAAGGACAATGGACGACAGTGGGAGCTGGCAGGCCAAGGGGAGAAGCCCGAATGGAGGAGGAAGTCGGTATAAGTTGGGGAGCAAGTAGCTCTTGGGAAATGCTGGCCATAATAATAATGAATGTCGCCTTTGGTAATTTGCTTTAGTTGGCGGCGAATTCGCCACACAAAAACTGTAGAGGGCACTTCTCCCGGTCACTGGATGCCAGGTGAAGCAACAGACATGAAAGAAAGCCCATCGTGTAAAATAATTTGTAATTTCTTGTTTTGAAAAAATATTTATATAAAATATACCAAGTTTGAATTGCCATTGGATGCCTCTCGAAGCTTATCTAAGCTAATTGAGATTTTATTATTCTTTTTCCATATATAAAACTCGTGTATTTTTGTTCAAGCCACAAAAGTAAGTAGCTTTCTCTTATAAAGAGTAATATTTAACAGAGTAAAGATTTAGTACTATGATGAACATTTTGGTATTGAAAACAACTTTAAAACAAGCTAAAATGGGGAAAACGTGTACCTAATGCCGCCCATCAAGGTAGCCGTGTTTTCTGTCCGCTGTCCTTTGACTTTGTTGAAGGAATTTCGTGGGGTAAAAATCCCTAAGAGGGCAAAGGGGAAGGCAGTCTGCGCTGCTTGACGTGGTATTTATTAATTTCTTTGACAAATCTGTTGCCGTTGAGTGGCATTCTCATCGTGTTGCTACCCCCAGTCCGCTCACACAGATCACCACCCACCAGCCACCGCCCAGCCCTGAGTGTCCTGGTTTTGTTTTGAAGCACTTAGTCAAACTTTTGCAACAACTTTGTGGCACACCACGGGGCAAAGTCGCAGCAACTTGCTAAATGCCCAGTCACACACATCCAGAGTGTTAAGGGGAGTCGGATGTACGTACGCATAGACAGGGGGGAGCAAGAGAATCACTTGAAAAAAGCAAAAGTAATAAACTTAATTGGTTTGTTCGCAGTTACTTGTGCTCGCTCAGACGACGGCTCTCCAGCCATATCACCATCAGAACCCGAACCAGAACCAGAACCCGAGCCAGAACCAGAACCAGAGCCAGACACATCCTGGAGCTGCCTGGAAGTCCTGCCACATCCCCGCCTATACAGCTGGCACCACTCGAGCATTGCGTTGCGTTTTGCGCTTTTAAGTAGCAAAGTTTATACTCTCGCCTTGTTTTACTTTATTTTTCCAGCCCGCTTTTGAGCCAAAGTGTTGAAGTTTGCTCTTCGAGTGCCTGCCGGGCTGAAACTGAAAGCAGGACGATGTGCGACTCACACACAGACTCTGCGAGAAATAGAAAAACTTTTGCCGCCATTTGAAACATCAAGAAAAAATCGCTCATACGCCACTTTGCCTCTGCGCTTCTCCTCAACTCGCCAGCCTGAAGTGCTTATTATTTTATCTAATGAATCTGCTTGAGTTGCCACCAATGGAGGCAGGAAGGAGTGGGTCTAGTTCATGTATGGATACGGCGAACAGTTTCTCAAGTGGTTTAGCGCCGATGCCACATCCTTCTTCCCCGATTTCAAAAGTTTCTCGTTAACTCTTTTTTTTCCTGACACTTTATATTGCCCCATTTAGCAGTCTTTGTCCATGTTTATAAGAAAATGTTTTGCAGATAGAAAATAGAACTCGAAGAGCACTTGGGAGTGTGTCATCTTGATGCAAATCTAGTCCTGTCCGACTTGCACATCTCGCCACAAGCCACTTGCGACAACTTGGTCTCAACTAAGTTGGCCGCGAGATGACGGCACATAATTATGGCCGGGATGCCGGGATGCGGGATACAGGTGGAAGTCAAAGGACTCCTAGCGCCAAAGATGTCGCTCACACACATACTCACTGAGGTGTGCGCAAAGGAGCAGGGGGAATAGGGGGGTGCACATCCTTTTGGCTGCCTTTGGTCCCGGCACTTTCGACTAATTGAAGCCGCAGCAGGATGCGAACTCACCTGCAAAAAAGAGAGATGGTGAGAGAAGACCATTTAGAATAAGGCGGCAGAAAGTCGAGCCTGGCAGTTGCTTAAGCTAACTTTAGTTTTTCCCTCCTCACGTGCTGGCAAAAGTTAGCAAAATCCTGTGAATTATGTTTAATAGATAAAGGCTGGCAGAAGGAAGTTCAGCACAGGAGGCTGTCTAGACCAGCGACTAATGGAAAGCAAACGGGGAGTTTGCTTCTCCTTCTCCTCCTCCTCCGCAAATGCTGTCAAATTTGGTAGAAAGACATTTTTCGGCTGCAGCTCGTCTGCTGCACTTGCAGTCAGACAGTTGACACGAGTCCTTGGCAGCCTGGTGTCATAATATGACACCCAGCAAGTCGCAGGATATTTCGCTACTAGCTTTTGAGGCAAAGGATTCCTTTTCTTAGCCTGAAGTAGTAAGCAGAAGTAATAAGTCGGCGACAAAGAGGAACAAACAGAGTCAGATGAATCAGGTTCCGCTTTTCCCCCTCACTTCTAAGTGACCATATGATGCTGTCTGGACCTGGCTGTGAGCAACCGGCTGCTTCCTGCCCCGGCCGTGTTTACCTGGCCGAAAAGGGCTATAAAAACAAAGCCAAATACGACGAAGAGCTAATGTGGAAATTCAGGTTAAACTGGCTTTGCTCCGTCGCTCCTCTTCTCGAGATGGGCTCGCTCCCAAGAAGAACTCTCCTTCAAGGATGCAAAGTCATAACTCAAAAGTCTAATAGCCGAGCCACCACGAAGGCGAAGGCGAAGGCGGAAGGACTCGGGATCGGGATCGGGATCGGGGCGGGGTCATGTGGCGCACGCCCGCCAGACAGAGAGACAAACATGTATGTGACTATATATGTGACCGAAATAGTTGCCAGAGACTTCAAACTGGATCTGAGGAGGAGCAGCAGATGGAGGAGGGTCGCAGAAGAAGTCTGTGGCAAACAAAAAACTACCGAAGGAAGGGGAGGGGTCGGGGCAGACGGAGCAAAGGTTTCAGACGTTCTTAACGTGGCCCACAGAAACACACACACAAACATACATATGTGGCTCTGTGCGGTTTGCGTCTCAGCAGGTTGTCGCTACCACATGCCCCTTCTGTCCTGGTCCTGCACCTCACTAGTTTCCCATCAGCAGCAGCAGCAGCAGCAGCTCCACTAAGTCACATGCTAAATGGCATTTGGGGACACCACCACCAAACTCATGGAAGAGAACAGGAAAGAAAGAAGGGTTGCCTTCTGGAACTGAAGCTGGAAATGCTATTTTAAATATTAATTAAAGATTTGTTCAGTGATGAAACACAATAGTGCAACCATCTGTAAGCGTCTGTATATATCTGTCTGTATAATTAGATCTCTAGGAATACTTTTCCTATATAATTATGCTCAATATATATATTCTTAGTGTAAAATGCTCTGTATGCATACCGAACCAATAACACTTAACATAAGAAATAGAAACCTCCGCCGACAGAACCGATTTTAATATTTCAAGTGCTCCTGTTCCTGATTTACTTACTTGCAGGTCGTTGAATAAATGTGAAATACCCCGTTCAAGGGTAAAAGACACAACTCACACATTCACGAACATCTGAGCCGCGAGATGAACGGCATTCTGGTTTCTGGTTTGGATTGAAGCCTTTGGGTTGGGTGCTTTCCCTTGTTCGAGCTGCCTCCAGCAGCAGACTCTGAATTTTTGTGTTCCCAGTCCCTCAGTTTAGAGCATTCTGTCTGCGGTATTCAGCTTTTTTCTTCTCAAACATTTTTTTTGGGACTGGAGTAAAAGGAGTGTTAAGTAGCGATTCGGCAGACTTCCCTTCTGCCCCTGGCCACATGTGGCTATGTAGTTTTGACTGGCGTGTCACTCGCTGTCAGTTGCAAGTAAGTGGCTCGGTGGCTGCCGGTGGTGCAAGCTCTTCTGTGAGCTTAGTTGTGTCCCTACACTGGCGATAAGATCGGCTTGTTTACATATGTCAAGTATTTGCCCAGCGAAAGTGAAGAGCTGCATTGGAGTCTGCCTCCGAGCGACTTACTCGGCTTAGTAGATCCCTGCCCGTAGTAATGCTATGTTCCGAGTAAGTACCTTCATGGCAACCTCATTCCCTTGCGCAGGAGCTTAGCCCCGTTTGCCTCTGGCAGACTAGCCAGAGTTAGCCCCTCAAACATAATTGCTCGAATGTGGCAACAATTTCGGGACATGTTCGAAACAGGACATAGTGCCCGCATCCCACTGAAGTTCTTCCGGGACATGAAAAACTACGGACAGCTTTTACTTACAGTTGTGAAGTGGGGTACAGAACTTTTTCTTACTCGAAAACAAAACTTTCCGGCACACACGAGTCGGAGGAGTGTCGTCGGTGAACTCCGTGTTGACAAAGGCCAACCGAGAGGTGGTGTCTCACTCAGCTTGATAGATGTAATGGGCAGGAGTAAAAGTGAAAATGGCAGCAAATTAAACGCAAGCAACTTGAAAGCAACTGGGCGGTAGAGTGATATCAGGACCCAAAAGAAAACTTTTCCGGGGATTCTGAAAGGGTTTGCACTTTTCCTTGGCAATTTTAATTAAAATGGAAAAATGATTTTATGATTTACACGGACCACTGCCGGCAATTTAAAGCCATTTCAGCCACTTAAAGCCGCTTCTTGTGCTCGAGGGCCTTTTTCAATTTGTTTTCCGCTTAGAGACGGCAGAAAACTGCCAGAAACACGCGCTTTTCCGAATGTTTTTTCATTCCCCATCGCGGCGAAATTTACATAATCTTAATGCAAAGTCTGTGGAGTTGAGGATGGGATTAAGTTTTAGCGCAGACAGAGTGTAAGCGTCAGCGGACAGGACAGCAAACACTTGAAGTGCGGCTACCACTTTCAGTACTTCTCAACATCAGCGGAACATCTCAAGGAAATGCACAGCCTTCAGGTTCCCAGATTCCCAGATTCCCAGATCCAATATCCAAGATCTCTTCTTGTGTCACTTGGAGGCAAGTGCCTGCAAATAATGGATGCTGGCGATTCGTTCCGGGGAACGGGTTCAACTTCGGGTTCGGGTTCACTGCTTTTTTCCGTGTGTGCGAAAAGTTGACAACAGTTGACAACAGGCGAATAAATGGCAGGAGTGGCGGCCCGAAAAGTCAATTGAGTGTGAAAAGCCAAGCGAGTTTAATTTCCAAATAAAAGGGCTCTGATTTCCCAAAATCAAAGGGGTTGAGCACGAAGGCCACCGCGAACTATTAGCACACGTCTGAAGACGAGCAGCAACCCCTTGCAAGGAGTGTGCTCCGGCTCCTTTATCTTGCGGGTTGCGGTTTGTATCGTTGTCACAGCTCACTCCACTCGCTTTCTCCATTCAATTTACAGCCCTCGCGGGCCTCACAATTGACAGTCGTTAGCATAATTATTACACAAGGCTTAGCCGGGCTCGATGGCATTCGAATGGCATTCGTGGCAGGGTGGTGGCTAATCCTCCAGAGCACCCACCGACAATGTCAACACCCAGCGTCCCATCTGTCACCCACCGCTGGCGCCCTTTTCCTTCCTAATTCCTCTTGTCATTTAATAAAAAACTGTTTGAGGAATTTAAGTACTTTTTACCTTGCACCCCAGGGCATTCGGCGGCATTCGCTGCGAGACAGGGGAGTGCCTTCATTTTGTGTAGCAGCTCAACGGAACATATGATGTTAATTTCTTTGTTGTTCCCAAGGAAATGGGTTTGGCAAGACGGAAGCTTGGTTTAATGCGACTTGAAATTCAATTTTTTGTTTCAAGGAATCAGGAAATACGCTATTGACAGTTGATTCCTCACATTCTGCCGGACTGATCTCATCACCTTGTCGCCCTGCCAACTGCCACATTGAATGGCAAACAATAATGAAGGCTAAAAGAAACCCTATAATTAACTATCGTACCACACCAGCTCGCTCCAAAAATGGGACTCGTCTCACCGTTTAGAAACTAATTTATTCTGAGCCCGAGACTTAGATGGAGTCCCGCATCTGCGACCAGCAAACTCGCCTAATGACAGTTGATGTAGTGGGTCGGTCCGGGCTTATAGATAGTTGTGTGCTAGACGGCACCAGATCATTAATTCCGGCGATTGCGAATGCTAACGGCAAATGAGGACCGGGCACGTGATTTCGACTTTCGACGCTACTACTTTGCTGGGGCGTTGCGGAGAAGGAAAGGTGACTCGGGAAATTTTAAAACTGAAGAGCGACCGGGTCTGTTCCGAGTCACAATTTGAATTTCACAAGCCATTGATTTTTATTTGATTGCCACGACAATGAAGCGACGAGCGCGGTAAACTCTTTTTAGCCCGGCCAGGACAGCTGAACTCTGGAGTGCCTGTGATGGTGGCGGCACAAAGTTGAAATGATTTTCGGTAAAAGTTTCTTTTTCGGGGCGACAACTTTGCATATCATTGGAATGCCACTGCTGTCTCTGGCATTTTGGGTTTTCTTTTCAATACCCATCACTAGGGCTACTGAAGGGTATATGGCAATCGTGAAGATGAAGGTACTTAAGGACCTTAACTTTTGCCAATCTATATCTATCTATATCTTTTTGATGCTTTACAACGTTGCAGAATCCAATCAGTCTGCTTTTTCTTTACTGTATACTATATACTCAAAACTAAGCGTTTATTATGACAGATCAATGTTAAATATTATTTCACTTCAGAATGCTGGGTATCTTTAAGTTGCAGCTATTTTTTTTTACATTTGATTTTGGGGGAACTACACCGGTTACGTGGACCCTTTTCGAATGTCCTTGCTCTTGGGTTGTGTTGCATTGCTGGAATTTATTGCAGCCCCACACGAACAGGGCGGCCTGCCTAGAAGTGCTACCCAGGACCCAGGAGCAGCTGTCCAGGGAACCGGCAGGCGCTCCGCTCCGGCTGTCAGAAGGATGTCAAAGGCGTCGTCGCCGCCAGTCGGTGGTGCATCCCTTCGCCATTTACCATTCACCATTCACCATTCACCATTCACCCTCTCCTCGTGTGCTGCACACAATCGCAAAAAACTTGAGACAATCGAATCAAACTCATTCGCCCGAAATCATCGACGTGTAAAATTACGAGATAACATTGTTAGCTGTCCCAGCAGGAACGTCCCAGCTCTGAATCCTGCTCCTGCTCCTGCTCCTGCTCCAGCTCCAGCTCCTGTCCCTGCTCAGCCACTCGTGGAAATGTGTTCAGGATTTGAAATTGAATCGCATCGCGCTTAAGCAAGAAATCAACGACACAACGACACCCATTGACGACCACATAAATGTCGAAATATGCAGTCGGGCCAAAGTCCAAAGAGAGCTCGAGAGCTCGAGAGTTTGGGGTGGCTGAAAGGACATCGCCACGAAACTGGCAGCCAGAAACTGGCAGCTGGGACCCTGGTAGCCCCGGTAGCCATGGCACTATCTCTCAGCCCGGCTGCACATTTCTGAGGTTTTCATTGTCGGTTAGTTGAGTTTTGCTGTTTGAATTGTCAGACGCTTGACGGCGCCTGGCATTCGGCATTTGGCATTTGCTTGCCTCGAACTAAGTTTAATTGGTTTATCCTTTGTGATTGTGCGGCTTCTCCGCAGTCCCGCAATCCCGCAGCCATCAACCTCTCACCTCCATCCCATATCTCAGCCCGAAATTCCAGGAACGCTTTGGGATACTTATGCTTATGAGTGAATGTAATTAAGTCGCTTTTCGGGAATGCAGATTGAGAGTGAGGCTCTGGTCGGTGCTGGAGGGTTGGGCGAGGAGTGACAACTGAGGCATGAATGAAAGGATCAATGAAGACTGATTCGGTGAGAAAGGGGGTTGCAGTACACAACGTACCTAAGTGGCTTAAAAGGTTACTGAACCAATATAGAGCAAGCTACTGCGAACTCACTTTGGGCAGGTCATATTTTATCTAATCGGTTTTAATCGCAAATGGCAGCCGTTTTGAGCAATTACTTTTATACTTGTTTATTTTGAAGGGGATTCACAAATTATCTCTACTCGAATCGCCTTTTAGTATAGGCTTTGAAACTGCCCTGTATCATTTCTATACTTTTTAAGGCATATGTCAGACGCGCAATCTCCAAGCCAGACAAGTTTGCTAAAGGGTTTCGCATTTATTCACTGCTGGGGAGGGCACCTCGGGCAGTCCAAGACAATCCCAGAAAGTTTCAGGACAACAAGCAAACACCCAGTCTGCCCAGTCTGTCTATCAAGGCAAATGGCATTATTATTATAGTCCCGGAATGTCCTTCGCTTATAATTCGCCAGAGTGGGAGGAGCCTCTCTCTCTTACTCTGTTCTCAGCCTAAACTTAAACTATACGCTGGGTCCAACGGCTTAGCAGTTTGCTGTCTCGCTGCCATGGGCAAGTCCACGTCCGATTTCCAAGAAAGCAACTCTAGAGAATTTCGAGTTTAACTTTTTACGCTTGAAGTGCCTTTCGTTTCAGTCGGAACTCAGGTTCAGGTTCAGGTTAAGGTTCAGGCACAGGTCCAGGTCCATTGGCCAGGCCCCAAACCAAACGGCAAACAAAGCCACAGATGCTCGTGCTCACAGATGCACTGCGAGAATATGCAGGACACACAAGTAATATTTTTTAAATACGAAACACACAGTAAATATATAGTATCTTATATTGACAACATATTTCTTAATAGGCTTTGTTCATCAAAGTTTCAAATTTGTACTACTATGTATATTCGATTGCTATTTTCTAAGAGGAAGTGAGCTGAGTGTATACAGCACCCCTTCCCTTTGCGTATTTCTTCCTGGCGCAGACCAGAGCCTGCCCTTCATGCATAATTTCTCCTCGAATTCTGCAACCGTTCCTCCTCCCAGATTCAACTTCCACAACTTCTTTCCCTTTCCAATAGCCTTGGAAGTTTTTGCCGGGCTGCAATGCTGTTTTTTCCGTTTTCTGCTGAGAAATCTGTTTTTAAGTTTCAGCAATTTAATATTTTAAGTCCACAAATTGTTGCCGCCGAGGATTACGATGGTGTGCATTCTAATAAGCTGTTAATTGGTTGCCGTTCCAGACGGCGACATTGTTGCCATAGCTTACTATATATAGCTATACTTCCACCAACATCTCATCCCTTTCTGCTCGCTGGCAGGCTCAGATGCTTTTAGTTTAAAATTTCATTCTGCGAATTAAGAAGGTAATAGCTTGCGGACGCGCCTTTCTGCAAGGCAAACTATTAAGCTTTTCCATCATAAATGCTCTGCTCTCCCCTGGCTTATCCCTTACTCTCTGTCTGGGGTTTAATTACCATCTACTTTCCACTGAAAATCATGGTAGAGCACCTCATCGGTTTGTCATTTTTCCTCCTCTTTTGCCATCCCATTTTATGCCATCCTATTGAACTGCAGTTCGATCGCTCATCTTTAACTTGCTACAGGATATAGGAGTTCTCTTTCAATTGACGAAAGTCCCTTTAAGTGGTTTAGTTCTTTTGAACGCAAAATCGGATCATTTCAATATTGAAGATGACAGATAACGCTGCCAAAGGGCCACCGCATCTTAGGGGTTCTTTGTGTCGCCCGATCACAATCTGCAAGAAATCCAGCCTCTCATGTGCACATCCCATTTTCATGCTGCCTGCACAACAAAATGCTGTCTCATCATCTGACTTCAAAGGATTCATTTGCACAATACTTTTTCTCCGTTTCCCCAATCGCCTCATTCGCTTGGGGAGGAAGTCCGCGGAAGTTGTGTTCATTATGTCCTTGCCAAACATTGACTTGACTTTAACTTAAGAGCTGGACATCCCCGCATTGCTGCCTGTCTTCATTTTAGTTTTCACTCTGGTTCTTAAATGTGCCAACTATTCAGAGAAGAAAACTGAAATCAAACTTCAATCAAATAATCGAAAGAAGAAAAACTGCATATTATCATTGGAAATATAATCTTTCCATTTGAAACAGCTTTAATCCGAGAGGTTGTCGCTACCGCCAAATGTGGCAGGCAGTCTTGAGCTGCAACTGACGGCTGCAGGATGCGAAGGACCCGAAAAAAGCGAGTAAGTAGAAGGGGGGGGGCAGGACCCTGGTCTTGGCCAATGTTGATTGAAATGCGATTAGGTTCGGGGTCGCGCTCAGCCGGGAGAATCAGAAGCGGGATTTCGCCACTGGGGCGCATGATATTGCGAGTGATGAGGGCAGACAGTTGAGGTATGAGGGTCGGCAGGATGGTGAGCCCTATATACCCAAAAATTGATGGTGAGCACGGAGCGCACAAATCATCTGTGCGGCAGATTATGCAAGGTCCGTCCGTCCGTCTGTCCCGTAATAAGAACCCCGCCGCCGGTTGCTATAACTTGAATACGTCAGTTAATTGGCATTTTGTGCGGCGGCCGCGCTCCGTTCGCAATATTATAATTATTGGAGCTTTAATCGGGCTTATTACGCTCTCCCGAACCCACTAACACGCCGCAAATCGAGCCGGGAATCATCATCGCCATCATCGGGATCAGGAGTTACCATTGACATCGAGGCGGTTTCAATTATAATTGAAATTCGGGCAGGACGGGCCAGTAATTAAAGGCGAGAGCTGAGTGATTATATCGGGGGTTGATTAAATAGATATCCCATTATTTTTGGTGGGTTTCATTACGGCGGTTGTTGCTGGCATTTTTACCTTATCGTAGAGTAAAATATAGATTCTTGAAAGTATTAACAGCAGAAAGTTTCGACATATAATATATATTTTGATCAGATCAATAGCGATCGATTGCATGTCGTCTGTCGTTGTCGTCGTTGTCCGTATGACGTGAATCAGAACTACAAAGAGATAAGCATACAGACTCAGAAATAGAAGCAGCGCAAGTTTCGATTCATGTTGCACGCCACTCTAACGCCACAACGACAAACTGCACCTACACTTTTGAAAATGTTTTGAATTTTTAATTTATTTTTTAATTTTATTTATTATCTTGTATTTTCTATCGATTTACCAAAAACTTTTGCACGCCACTCTAACGCCTCAACGCAAAATTGTGTTTAAGACTCTCCTTCTCCCTTCCACTAGCTGAGTAACGGGTATCAGATAGTCGGGGAACTCGACTATAGCGTTCTCTCTTGTTTTGATTGATTGTTTGTTCGGTAAGCGTAAGTGGCATCGTTTTCAGAAATTTGTCGACTCACACTGACCCTTTTCAAAGGGGTTTCATTTCCAATGAGAGTGAGTGTGAACTAGTGAGTGTGAATGTATTTAATACATACATATAACATCAGAATGCTCGGGACAAGTATCAGCTGAGGGGAGCCACGATTCTCTCACATTCCCCAACTAATTAAACGCCAATTTGGGGCACATTTTACGACCCATTGCACAATAGTACGCCGAAATCGCGGAATCTGCCATCGAGGAGTCCGCTGCCTGTCAAGTTCAATATCGCAGCTCGATAATCAGCCAGCCAAGACTCCGGGTAGGAGGAGCGGGTCTGGACAGGAGACTGGACAGGAGACTGGGCAATGGGTACTGACAGCGTGGAGAGAGAGAACATCGAATGGTCAGTCGGTCGGGCACATAAATCAATTCCAGTTTGAGAGCAATCGAATCGCTACGACTTGATTTGGCTTTGAATACACTGAGGAATGGTGTACATCTAATTGGTAACTCATCGTCCACCCAACCATCAATCTCTTGAGTTAATTAATAATAATAGAATTCATTAATTCTGCTTCAAAAACAATAAACAATAATATGTTAAATAATATGACTTCAACACACAGCTCTCAGTTTCATAAATCAATCCCATAAGTATAAATATTCAAAGATAATATTTCCTTCTTGAAGTCAGGGCATTTAAGGTTCGTTACTAGCTCTATTAGCTTATCGCTCACTGATATTTTTTTCGCTTTAATTTGTGATTGAAAATCTAGGCGCATAGCGAAACATGTTTGACAATTAATTGGTTAATCAAAATGATTAATTTGCATGAGCCCGAGGCACTCATTGCCATTCACCATTCGCAGCCAAATTAAAGCTGAATTTATGCGCTAGGAAAAGCTGCGAAATGGACCAGAACAAGAAAATGGACAGAGGCAGGAAAGAGGAAAAATGTCAATGGGGCCATAAAAGTGTCTCAAAAGAAGACCAGTCGGATAACTTGGCTTTGTTTGACTCAAACTGCCAGTGTCTTGGCAGTAGTTATACATATGTATAGAAAATGAGAATCCAAAAATTATAAGTGTGCCGATTGTCAGTGGTGAATAAACCGAGAGTTGACGCTCCAGCATCATATAGTGTCTATACGCTGTGCACCTAATTACATCGATTTGGTATTAAGTATACGCCGCGTAGCCGCGCAGAGGGTTCCGAAAAACTCCGATTTAAAGCCAGATTAAATAAATGAAAGAGAGAATAATGGTATGAAAAATTGTGAAAACAGACAGTCGAGAGGGGATGAATACAGGCGTTCAGCGATTTCGTGCGCTGATAAAAAGTGAAACGAGAGCGGGCTCAAGTGGATGAGTGGGTGAGTGAGTGAGTGAGTGAGTGAGTGAGTGAGTGTGTGAGTAAGTGAATGAATGAATGACTGTCTGTCTGTCTGACTGACTAACTCGACTGCCTGATGGCCGAAGCAAAGGGGTGTGCCGATGATTGTGAGTGTGCTGTGCAAGCTTAGGCGTTCGCTTTGTAGGCGCAAAAAGCGACACACAAATGACACTTCATAAAAATGAAGACAACGATGATGATGATGATGATGATGATGGGACGAGGGTGCGATTGGGTGTGTGAGCTGGATAATAATGATTTCAAATGTTTCCAATGCTGCTGTCGTCGGTTGTGGTCCGTTTGCTCCCTAGGAAGAAAAAAACGAGGACTTCTGGGGTGCCAGAGTAATGTTTTAAATTAAGTAATTTGCATACGAACATGGGGCAGCCGCCCAAAACAAAGCCTCCCTTTCAGATGCCTTGCAAATCGTTCAACGAGACAGAAGAGGTTGGATGTAATAGAAATGCTGTCCACATCATTTTTTTTTACTTAGCATTTACATGCAAATGTGACGAAATGAAATCACCGCCTGTAGTTTGCCAAAATTAATATAATAAAATAAAACAAACCTCAGGCGAATTCAAGCCAATGTTCTCTTAAGCTTAGGGGGTAGTTCGGTTTAAAAGAGAAAACCTTTAGTCCTACATGGATGATCAAAACTGACACCTTTAGCTTCGAAATTTAAGATTAAAACAAAACAAAATTGATGGTATAAATTGCTTACTGGCCCAAAATTCAGGCACAGCTTAAAGGAATTCGCAAAGGTATTAAAGCGCACTAGTGGAGGCTAAACCCCACTGGGTAATATATCAGCCGACCGACTCAATTTGCCAAACCCAAAACACAGCGCCCCCATCGAACCTGCTGCCAAGCCCCACCGAGGATTAGATTTACTGCTTAACTTTCGCCTTTCGCCGGCGCTGGAGTTGCAGAGCCCATTCTGCTCCTCGGCTTCCACAAAGGCACAATAGGCAATCCTCAAGTAGGTGTATTTTGTTGTCGTTGCCGAGCCGCATAATTAAAAAGTCAAGTGAAAAATCACATTTTAACGCAAATTTGGAGGGAGGGAGGGAGGGAGGGAGGGGCTCAGTCGAATAGAATGAATGAAATTTTTGCGCTCGAGAGCCGTCAAAGTAATAAGTTGGCGCTGAGGTAGCGCCAAAGGGGTGACTTTGCATACCACATTCCACATCGCGTTGCTTCAAATGCAAATGCGTTCATTGTGCCTGGGGCCGTAAACAAACGGGCTGCAAGCGGCATTCCAGGGAGAAAGGATCAGGCTTTCCTGCTCCAGAGGACCAGAGGATTCGCCAGACCCACCGCAGGCACTTGAGGTGTGGCGCGGCGACATCAGAGTGGAAAATCGAGAGCTGCAGGGCTCTCTAGGCATTATGCAAATAAATATTTAAAGATCTGCCAGTCCGGTCAGTAAAGTATGGTCTCAGCAGCCCAAGGAACAGCTCTTACGCAAAACATGTGCTATTATCTTGAACCGGAGCCAAAACTACCAAAGTGTGCCAACTAATATTGAAAGATACTTACTAATTGAAAGAATTTAAGGGAAGCAACGATTTTCATTAATATTATTAGACGCAAAAATGCTTACCAAAAGCATTTGTTTAAATATATAGACGCTTAGTCTTAATTACAGCTAGTGATAGTCCGACTTCAAAGGATTTCGTTTCACCGATGACTATTGGGAGATTAAAACGGTTCATTACTATTGTTAAAAGAAAATACTACATTTTCCAATCTTATTTTAGTTCAGTTTTTATTTAATCCAAATCATATTATACTAGCTTATTTATTAAGCAGTTAACTTTAAATTGTCCCTTGTTAAGCTTTTCTAGACAAAAAAAAAAAAACAAGGAAAAAGACTTTCTCTATTTCAATACTCCAAATAAACTTGAAGGAGAAATCTTAGGCAAGGGAGAGTAGAAGTACATTTTCTAAGAAGCTAAGTGAAAACGCGGCAAGTCAGTGCCTCTGTTAAGAGCTTACAAATTTCACTTTTCCGTTCTAAGCATCATTCCATTAAATTCAAGATTTCGAGTTTTCCCTGCTTCTGTGCTCGGTGGCAGCATAAGTATTTCTACTTTTTTAATTTCATGTAAATTTTCCTTTTCAAGATTAATGTCTACGCGAAAAAAAGTTATCCAAGGCCCATAAGGAAAACGAGCTGAAGATAGCGAAAGTGAATGCAAGATTAATGTACAATTCGAAGATAGTAATACCCTTTTACGGTAGTGGAGTTTATATTATATTTATGTATATTTGTTATGCCAATTCCTATCTATAAAACAAAATCAATTTGGCCTCTCCATTCCGAACGCCCCCAAATCCTAAAAAGATGTCACGTGCACGGTTTATGTTGTTTATGTTTATTAACATGCTAAAAAAAGTTGATATTTCTCCAACTAGCTTAGTAATGGGTATCTGATAGTCGGGGCACTCGACTGTATTGCTTTTCTTATATTTCCCGTTTTATTCTTAGCCGGGCCTAAACAATTCTTGAAACTTTTCTCTGGAAGGGAGTGGCGTGGCGTCTGAAAGATTAACTGTCTGTCTGGCCCAAAAAAAGCCTCATACACACAACAAAGATACTCGAATTCCGAATTCCGAATTCCGAAAAATATTTCTTGCTCCCTGTCTCTGGAAGTGCACTGAAATTTAATTAAAGCTCTCCTGCATAAGCCTTAAAATATGTCAGTTTGGGGAAAGCGAATTCATTCTCATTTCGGCACTCGTAATTCAGATGCTTAATCCCTAATCCCAGCTTCAAAGCCAATTTGTAAAAACTTTTTAATTGATTTCACTTATTCAAAAGCAGCAAATTGCAGCTCTTTCCTTTCGCTTTTGTTTCAAATCGTTCATTTATTTTCGCCTTTTTTTCCCGGTACGCTTTGTCGCCTTCTAGTCGTGGGTGGAGTGTGCTTTTCTTTTGGATAAATTTGACTAAAGCAATAATGTTTTCTGCAGGGCGATTTGTGTAGTCTAATGGCGACGATAACTGTTGGATTTGGCTTGAAAAGTTTCCGGTAGAATCAATCGATTTGGGCATGCCCCGGGACTTGGGAAAGATTTCATTTAATATGGGCTAGCTATATATGTAGCTATCTTATTCCGCTCCCGCCTGCAATCGATTCACTTTCAACTATGTGTTCCGTCATCAGTTCTTCATCAGCGAAACCGCGTTCGAAAAGAGCGGGTAAACCTGCAACAAGATAAATAAATCCAATGCGAACCCACGCGTTGGCTTGTCGGTTGGTTGGGGGCTTAATGATGACAGTAAAATGACTTAAATCTCTGTCAATGTTGACACTTTAACAAATTTTTTCACTTATGCGTTTTTAAATGCAACTCCGCCGCCGGATCTTGAGCGGGGAACATGGAAAATAATTATGCGACATTTTTCAGCACACTTTATCCAATGTGGCCGTTGTTTTGCTTTTTTTGCTTTTTTTGCTTTTTCAACTCCAACTCCGCGCAGTCCAACTTTATTTTGCTGTATTTTGTTTGGTTTCGGTTCGGTTCCATGGCAAAGTTTGTTCAAAAATGTGTGTGTTTATTAAAAAACGTGCAAAATATTGTCGTTGCTACATTTTTTTTTGCTGCATCCCGACAACGTTGTTGATGACGATGGCGATGACGATGGTTAAGTCGTCATCATTGTTATTGTTGCCGGCTGCCCGGCGGGCGGGTCCATTCAACCGCATATAAATCGCAGCAGCAGTCCCACGGACGGACACTGAAAAATGCAACGGAAACGCGAATGTGCAACGAAGGCGTGGCACGGTGCTTTTGGTGGGGCGGGTGGCAGGCGGCACCCAAAAACATCAGCAAACAGCCACGACAACTGAAACAACAGCAGTTTGAAGACCGATGTTGCAACCAGTTGATTGGGGACTTTTGGAGGGGAGTGCACCTCGCTTGTGGAGGTGCGGATCTGGGGTGATCAGGGTAGGTGTGTTGGTGGGTAGGAGCCCTGGAGCTTTGGCTCTTTGACTCACTGACTTGACTGGTTAGAGGGGATTCCTAGGAGTGAGGGGCACGGCCTGTGGTTATACGCGGCCAGCAGGTGAGCTTACGAGCCACCTCGCTTTATCTGCTGATAAAGCGCGACTTGGAACGCGTTGCGTGGTGGAGGCTGCACTCGAGTTTCCTCCCGCTCCGCTGCAGAATTATGAGAGCATGCTTCATAACTGCGAGGAGCCTGCAACTGGCAACCGGTAACAGGAATTGGAGGGCAGGGTGCATCAGTCGATGCTGCTTCGCATTTTTCATACGTGGTGCGCTTCACTTGATGTGTGTGGGCATGCTGCATTCGATTGCAGCATTGGTCTATGGCTTTTGGTCTTCAATGAGTGATTGATTAAGGGAGTGGTTTCAGAGACGATGTCATCACTAGTCATTATTTAGTGAGGCACCGTGTTTTTCATTAATATTATGCATTTCATATAGAGGGTTATAGAGGATTTCATTTTATTTGAACTCTTAATTAGGCGTAGAATAAAGTAATATCTACCAAATCACAATCACAATACAAGCAATCGCTTTGAGAAGATTGGTTCAACCAAAAAAAATTATTTAAATATATTAAATAAATTTAAATATATACTGTTCAAGATGTATTTATGTCTTAAAGCGCTTGTAGCGATTTGAAAATGGTACCATTAATTGATCATTGAGGCACAATGCCAACCCATTAGTTGATATATCTGGCCTAACCATTGCTATTCTTTCCATATTGTGCCTATTCATAGCATTCCCTGCGATTTCAGAATGCCACATTCGATCCTCCTTCTTGTGCAGCAACCCATCTAAGCCTACCCCTTCCGTTTACCATTCTCATTTCCATTTAGTCAATCCGATTGTGCTCTGTTCTGGCGGACCGTCCCTAGTAAGGGTACCCAAATTTCGTGGTGACTGCTCAGTGCCGTACATCGGGTGCTATAGGCCCGTTGCCGCCCCTTCCATCAGCATCCCCCATCCCAGCGACTTCTCCGAAGGGTCTCCGATCCCCTCCTCTTTTTTCGTGTAATTGAATTGTTGCTGTTGTTGTAATTGCTTTGCTACCGTTTTTAAAATCAAGCAGCATACCGTGCCAACGCATGTTGCTCCGCCCATTCCACTCCTCCCCGATTCCCCGATTCCCCACCACCAGCATGCTCTAACCCGATCCCCATACCCAACTTTTCCCTTTGCCTTGCACCAGGGCACTTAGCTTCATTTAATGCGCTGTCTGCTGCTGCCTCTTTGCCAATTTTGCGAATTTTAAACTGGTTTCTCTGCCGCCTTTTTTTTTTTTCATCTGTTTTACACATAACTCTTCGCATATTTCTGCTGTCGGTGCGTATTAATTTCAATACACCTTGCCCCATGCACCCAGCCCCATGCCACCAGCCCCATGCCATGCAATCCCAATTTTGGGCACCTGGTGCGCGTGCGCTCGCATGCGTAATGAGGCAAGGGTTACGCATACGCCGGACAACGGACAACGGACAGCGGACAACGGACAGCAGACATCAGATATTGGACATCAGACATCGGACAACGGTCAACGGACGGATGACTATATGATAGCACTTGCTGCCGCACTCGTGTCGCCTGCACCTGTCGATCGATCGAACGGGCGTCATGTGCCGCTCGCCGCTCGCCGCTTGTAAATAATTCATGTTGACAACTATTTTAGCCGGTCACAGCTCTAGTTGGTCGCGGCTGACAAACGACAGCGGCGACTGCGATTGACGGTGTATTAAATTATGATTGACACATTGACTGCCTGGCTGACTGGCTGCCGGACTGAATGACTAACTAACCAGCAAACCGAGTAACTGAGTGCGGACGAGCTCTTATCTTCGTTAGGGCATACGTATGTATATGTATGTATGAGCATTAGAGTGGTCCTAGTTGCGGTATGTGTATATATTCCCATTAGCCTTTCATTGCAAAATATGTATTAAAATTATGATTAGTTGTCAGCTAATTGCTTGACATATATGTACTTTTATACATCACAAAATACATTTTTGTGAGACAAACACTTTGACATGGACCAAATCCCATAGGAAAAGTCTAGGGCTTTCTAAAAAATCGAAAAAAGTTATTAATAATTTTACCTTTTCCAGGTCCACCCAAAAGAGCACGAATTTATACATATGTACGTAATGAACTCGTTATCAGGCATCGCTGGTGCTATTGACCTTTGCTTTGGGAGGGGAGGTTCCCAATGTTTACGCCAGTAATCCAGTATCAGCTGTTGGCTTTGAAGGGCCAGGCAACTGGTTTGCCTCTCCTCAGAGGTTTGTGAATTGAAAATGTATCCCATCCAGGAACGATGGTGACAGCGCCCGTATGCCCCCGAATTTTGTTTTTCTTACGGATTTAGCACTTCATTGACTTGTCAAGCCCCTTACCTGTAATGAAATCAAAAGTGAACGAGAAACATGTTAATTAAAAACTTTTTTCGCCACCGAACGGGGAGCGGATTAAATGGATGAACGAGGCAAGTAATGCTTCAACAATTAACAATTAGCAAGTTTATTGCTGAACTACACAAATCACGTCTGGTGCAAAAGCCGCTCCAATGGAGCGTGAAGCTCGAGTGGTCCTAGAGTAAAAACGCTGGAAACGAAGTGGAAACGCCTTCATATCTGACCTGCGTCTTTCATTTTACTTGGCCAAGAGGCATGGCCAAATTATACAGCCAGCAAGAAAGCAGAAAAAGGCAAAACAAATGCCAAAGTTTTCTAATTAAAATCGCGTAAGTTTTTCGCCAGCCTCGTTCAATTTACCCTAACCCAAGGTATGCTGCACGGGAACTGCTATCCTGCAGCTTCCCAAAGTCAAGACTTTATGGACTCCTCCTGCTCCCAGCATCATCGTCGTAATCGATTGTTAATGCCTTGTCAAATGAGAGGCCGTTAACAGGAAAGGAGCCTGTGGAGCATAGAGGAACCGACACCAATTTCTCACGGTGTCGCTAAGAAAAAAGGAAGCTAGAACCAAGAAGGAAAATTAAATTAAGAGCTCAACACGCAAGGCGGAAATCACGCGTGTCACGAGCGGGAAGCCGAGAGGCAACAGGCTTCTTTGGGGTCGAGGCTCATTTTCCACCATATTATTATACTCCATATTTGTAGTTGTATTTACGGCGCTTGGATGGAGGTCCTGATGATGATGTCGGTAATGAATATGCCACGTCGAACCAAGGACTCGGAGCACGGCGTCTAGACTCACAAAACAAACATAAAACGAAGCCGAACGGCGAGGAGCTGAGCAGCAGTACATAGATATACATATATATATAAGTCCTGCCCCACACACACAAACTCAGCCCCCTTCCTCCCCAATCCACAAAAACCCAACTCCGCCCTGGAATATATGTACTTAAAGGCTCCTAAAACATATGAAACAGTGTATCCTGCCAAACTCTCTTTCGGTCTGACGCTGACGCTCACTACGCCTTTGTGTGCTGCCCAAGTTTTAAATTCTATTTCAAAAATGAATTTTTGATTGTGAACCTTACGGGTTCAAGTGGCAGAGTTGCCACTCTGGAAATGAAATTCAAACTTCTGGCAGCGCCTTGGTACGTGAATTTTTTCCTGATAAGGGGGAAAATGTGCAGCAGAGGACAAGGGGAAAGAAGGCGTGATGGGAACTACCTTATCGGCAGCAGCCGAAAAGGATATGAAGTGGAAAAAACATCAGAGGAACTGACACGCGAATGGTTAAAGTCGACTTGCGAAATACCTTTTACTGCAGCGAATTATTTCCTAGATAATATATAAGTTTATTTTATATCATATATGTACCTAATGCTTTTCATTTCAGTTTTTTTTTTGCGAGGAATATAGCTTATTTTTTTGTAAAAGCAAAGATATTTATCATATGTTTTATACCATGAAGAGCAGTCCTGAGTCAATGTTGAACGTCGTGGTATGAAGCCAGAAGCGAAAAAAGCAGCAAAAAGTAAGCACGAAACCGGAAGGATGGAAGACTCACACACATACACACATACACACACAGAGGCAGCGAGAGAGCGAGAAGGACGCCAACACACACATGCACAGACACAGGGAGCAGGATACACACACACACACACACAAAAGCACACACATCGACATAACGACGGTAAAGTGCCAAGCGACTTTTACAAGGGTCGACAAATATGAGGCAAACGAACGAAGTCGCCGCATGGCCAAAAAGGGAGCTGCGGGTGGTAACGAGAAAAGGCAACACATTGAGCGCTTTAATGTGCCCCACCCCGCTCGTGGGTAGAAAGCGCACCACCCCCTTTCCCTTTCCCTTTTCCACCCCTGCTTCTGCTTCTGCTTCTGCCTACCGAGCGACGCCCTTTAAGGCCGTCTGCCTGTCTGCCTGTCTGGCCTCCGGGGGTCGCAGCTCAGCCGCACTCCCCGAGCCACCGAGCCACCGAGCCACCGCTGTGTTAACTTAAATATTTTATGGGGTGTCAGCATTGTCGATGTTGGCGCGATTGTCTCTGCCACCCCTCGGCCCTCAGTCCTCCGCAAAACCTCTGAGATCCACCTCACTCATGTGAAACGCTCGCTTTCGTTCCTCTTCTTTATCGGGTGCGTGGCTTGTCTTTTGTGTTCGGGGCTAAAGTAATTTCAAATTGATAAGCATCGCCGCCGAGGTGGGTGGTTGGTCTATTTCGGGGTGGGGCGAGGTCGGGGTATATTAAACTGATTTGTTTCGTGAAGAAGAAGTCGAAGCGGCGAACGTCACACGCTTCTCAAAGTCAATTGAAATTAAGTAACAGATTTTTGCGGACAATGGGAAGGGGTGAGCGAGCATTGAAGGAAAGGCAAAACTGGGCGGTGAGGCATGTAATTCCTTTCAACGTGAGGGTCTCTGCTGCTGAAACTTTTGCCAGCCACTTGAGCCGAGAGGAGGAGCTGCCGCCCATCAGCAGCAGAGTGCAGGATTCGAGACTCAGAATGCAGTTATTTGCATAAGTTTATTAAGAGTCCAGACCTGGGGCCTGAGCCACTCGAAAGTGCAGCCAGCTGCCCAGGAACAGAGAGGCAGACAAAGCCGTCTGACAGACGGACTTCAAGTAGCCGGGAATCGGCAAGACAGGAACTGCCACAACATCAAGTACACAAAGAAAAGCGGAAATTTAAATTGTATACTATATGTATGTATATGTATTAACGCAAAAGGTTTTTAAACATTTGTAAGCTAGTTTCACACAATAAAGAACTCAGTATGACTTACTATATTGGTAAAGGACCAAGCTTCAAGAGCTATATTCTTACTGAACGTGTTATGTAAATGTATTGCTTATTTTTAACTTTATAAAATTTAACATAACTAAGAAGAAATGGAGCGAAATGAAGTCGAAACTTACTGCATATCTCCCAATTAGCTTTTTCTCTTTAATTTATATCTTCCCGTTCAACAATGTAAGACCAGAAGTACTACTTTCGTCAGGATTTACTTAAGTTTTTCTCCGAGTGCAGACGCAATGAGGACAACCACTCCGGCAGCTGTTTTCGGCTTGTTGAGCCTTCGTCAGCGCCTTCAGCTGCAGCTGGTGGAGCGGCCAACGTTGCGTATGCGTATTATCAGGAGTCGACAATAAATTATGTGTCAATTACAAGAGTCAATTGCATTAATCATCGCAGCGACTTGGCTGCAAAGATAAAAAGGCGCCTGCCATCTGTTTTGGTTGTCAAGAACGAGGGCGTGGCTGCTCGGACTGCAGCTGCAGCTCCTCCGCCCCCCTCCCTTTCATGCAATGCAGCAACTAGAAGGAAACCCGTTCGTCAGCTACTTCTTTCCCCAGATACATGCGGAGATTGTCATAAATTGTACGCAGTCGACGTGGAGTTGCAAACTTTTTGGCAGCAGCCACTCCACGTGCCCCTGCCCCGCCGAGTGTCATGTAAATGTGCAACAGCCCGGAGACGTTTGCTGTCGACATGAAGTGGGAGTGGGTCAGGGGGAGGCAAAGGAGAAGGAGCAGGAAGGGGCCAGAGCCCAAAACACGACCCGGCTTGAAAAGCC
Organism: Drosophila santomea; assembly: GCF_016746245.2. Lineage (NCBI taxonomy): Eukaryota > Metazoa > Arthropoda > Insecta > Diptera > Drosophilidae > Drosophila > Drosophila santomea. The sequence continues at coordinate 15,379,983 of NC_053016.2, read as the reverse complement.
GCCAACTGCTTTTAACTGTCATTAATTATGTCAAAATAAGATTTAAATGCTTTTTGTCTGTGCAAACACTTGGCGAAGCGGAGCAGGAGGTCTCCACCCCCAAGCGACAACCCCTAAGCAAAGGTTCTATCCTCAAAGAGACAAAGTTTTTCGTCTTACTAAGCTGGCACTGCAAAAATACGAGTATAATTTGCTTAGTAAAACCCCAGGACTTTCGGCATCTTTGCATATTTTCGTCATTGGCTTAGAGGTCTGGTGTGGTTGTTTTCCCTGGGTTTTGGGGGCTCAATGAGCCAGCTGTACCAGCGCAAACTTTCATTAATTATGCGCATTCGGCGGTGGACTGCTCTGAAATAATGGGGGGCAATCGGCTTAGGCTGCCCTTTGTTGAGCCTGGTTAATAGAATTTTGAATAAGTTATCAGTCGGCGCTTACAAGGGCACGCAATTGTTTCTGCTGCGTCAACAAATCACCGATTCATGTCTCAGATCGCAGGACAAGAGGCAGCTGTATCCTGGCGCCAAACAATGTATTTGTGCTCGCTACATCAGCAGCACAATTCAATTGTGGCTGCCATTGTACAGTAAGCCACTTCTGCTGCTGTCAGTAAGAAGGAGTCGCCCCACCCCTCCCAATTCCCTGGCACTTCACTCGACTCGAGCCACTCAATGCAACATGGCCAATTAATTACACAACAGCACGGCCCACTGCACCCAGAAGCTCCCAGACCCCCCCGTTGGGTGGCCGCAGTGACCGCAACATTCAAGTGTCTAACCCACACACACACACCTGCAACAAAGCGAAGCGCTTCTGTTCACCTGAACAACGCTGCGTATACTTGATGCGGCTGATTTCGATTCTCGCCCTCCTCAGGGCAGTGTCTCTTTTTAATTTGCATAAATTACGAAGCAGCTAGACTGGTGGTATTTTCATTGAGGAGAGCGCTTCATTAAAATTAAATTTGAAAGCAAACAAAAAACGCTGTTCAATTGGAGGAAGTTCATTCTGCCCTTCCTCGGAGTTTTTGCCTAGTTGTGTCTGGTTCCCCGCTCTCTTAAGGCCCTTGAAAGGCCCATCCGCCATGGAGGTTGGAAATTTCAATGAACGATTGCAGTTTGCAGTTTAATTCCCATTTCAATCAGGGTCCGCCAATTCTTCCGGTCAGAGCACGATTGCACAATTTATGTCATCATTGCGAAACAGTCATCGGATCGGGTTTAAGGCAGCTTTAAAAGAAGCTTTAATCAGAATGCAAGTAATTTTAATGCAATTTATAATTCTCCTTAGTAACTTTAGAATGTAACGAAAAGGCAAATCAGGAATTCTAAATGTATTTCAAGTAAATTGATATTAATTAGAATTTATGTAGAGATTATCGGGTACCCCGGTACCTGCGAATCGCTTTCAACCATCGGCAAATTCACTTGGTGTGTCTTCTGAATTTCTCTTAATTTGGCGTTGCATCTTCGCCTGGACGAAAGCCAACAACTTTGTCATCGGTCTCCTTTCAACGCTGGACTTTTCACTAGACCGTCGCCCTTCTTCCGTCTAATTGGCCGCTCACTGGCTCATTTGTCTTGCTCGAACTCGGACACATCCTCCGCTCCTTCGGCGGCCTCTTGGCTTGTCCACTTTTAATTTGGGTGAATTTACTTATTTATAAGGTTCTTCACTTCATTGCACTCGCTTGTCGCCCCTCCCTCTGCACGCCACTAGAAGCTCTCGAGGCTTTGTCAACTTTCCTCTGGTTTCGACTGTGTGGTATCATGTCACTAAATCAGCACAAATTGCTCAACTGATTTATAAATTTCCTGGCCGAGTGCCAGCGACTTGGCCAGCCACTCCTCCCCTGCCTCCCTTGCCATTTACATCATCGCCGGCGTTCTATTGCTTTGTCTGTTGCCATTCTGGCTGAATAAATGCTACCAAATATGTCAACGGCTTGCAGTTTCCCCCTTTGTTTTCCGTTCTTACTGCGATGTTTAGCAATTTCTTGGTTTCGGTTTTGAGGTCATCTGGCCAGAGTTGAAAATAGATTTTCGTGTCCGAGTCTCAAGCTCTTTCGACTTGGCCCAGGAAGTTGGCCTAAATGGGATCGATAAAAGTTGCCAGCTTAGCTACTACTACTGGGCTGCTATTTAAATGCATGAATAATAATAATCCCTCGAATCACCTCGACCAGAACCGCATTCCGCAACAATTATCTTTGGCTTCAAGTATTAAATGTACTTTCCAAAACTCACAACGCGACCTTCGGCAAAAACCGGCAAACCAGCAACCGCCAGGCAACTGGCCAAAAAGCAAATAGAACCACGGCAAAATTGCATGGAAATAACAAAAAATATATGCATAGATATGTATATAGTTAGTGTTATTGTGAGCGCAAAATCAACAAAGTTAGAAGTCAGCTGCGAGGGTTACTGTTAACTGAAGTAAATGTGGTTAAAAACCAATTCTCGAGTCTCGACTTGAAAGTGCCCAGTGGCTTGAATTTATACAACGTTTCTTAAGCATTAGAAAAATGTAATTTTTTAAAATTCTCATTCCTCCATGAATCGCCCCTCAAATACTCTTAACAAGTGCTTTCGAAATATTCCCACCACCATGATACCCTTCCCGTATCCGAAACCCCTTCGCTTCAGCTCAGTGGAGTGCAGTGTGTACCAGTTGATAGTTTTGACCACTCTGTGCGTTGTTTTCAAATAAATTTCGTTGGCTAAAACTTTTTAATTCGCATGCAGCATGCAGCAGCTGCACAAGCTTTGCATGTTTATGGTAATTGCATTTACAAGTGGGTTGCGGGGCAAGTTCGCTTAAAGCTGCAGCGGAAAGGGGCTCAGCCGGCATGGAACAGAAATCCCACTCGATTCGCTTGTTTATTATATCAAATGCATTGATGATGAGTGCACTACGTTTAAATTGGGGTCCAAGTGCAGACATGCGGGACAGGCTCTTCATTTAATTGAACCGAGACCCCAATTGAATGAAAACCAGATGTCAAGATAGATGATATCGGCACCAAATACTTCAACAAGTTGCTGCTCAAAATATCATAACTTTTGCAAGTTGACCTCCTGTAGGTTTTCAAAGTAATTCCAATTATGTTAGAAAAAGTAAGCATTGCAGAACGCTACAAAGCTAGTGAAAATGCGAACGAGATTTTGTACATTTTCTTGGCAAGTTTGCACAAATTTGGCAACTTTGGAAACCTGGTTCTCTTTTTAAAGAACCTAGTGTGCGCCTTAACTCAATAAGTAAACATTTAGCAACATATTTAAGAGTCTATCACACACGACTGTCTTTTTTTAAATAGACAATCATAACTAAGGTGAAATAGGTCTAACCACAAATTGATTAGTTGTAAAACGATTTAAATAATTGTGTATCCGGAGGCGTTCGCGAGTCTGGGATTCTTGAATCGTAGCTAGAATAGCTGCCTGAAATATGCGTTTCGCCCAATTGGCTTGGCATTTGTTTTTTGGCGTTTTTTCGGCCTCCCACTCCACGAGGGGAGTAAAATGCGTGGGGCACAGGAGCCCCGAGTGGATTTTTTGGACCCCGCATTTTTCTGCATGAGCGGCAACAGGAGCGCTTCGAATTCAAAGGAGCGTGCAGCGCTTTCCGCCGCCCGTTGAGGTGCCCTTTGGGAATTCGGAGGGGTTTTGCCAAAGAGTGCGACCTGTATGAGGGTGGTGTGACGGTAGAGAGATGCCTGTCACCGGAAAGCAATCAGCAAAATAATCGAGTGAGCTCCGAGCCCTGCGAGAATGTGTGTGAATGGAATTGGCCCTCGGGGTTGTGATTGTGACATGTGTGCAGCCCAGCAAGTGCTTTAAGTCACTCACTGCGCATACTTGTCGCTTCGCTTTAAAAGTTTGACAGGAATTTAAGATTCGGAAAACAAAATTGAATAGCACAGAAGCGGGGTTGATACCTATTGAAAATATTGAACACTTTTATGGGTGCAAATGGCGCCACCTGATTCAGCTTACTGATCATACCACCGTTTTGCCGCATCAGCCACTTATTAACTACCGCACGCTTAACCCGCACTTGGCCATTGGGGTCTGCTGCTTATTTGAAATCGCTTCTTATACCTTAATTGCCAACAGTGCGGAACATGAAGCCCCTTCGTCATCCTCATTCCGCTTCCTTCCATTTTGCTCGACGATCCCCTTGTGCCATTCTCGTTTTCCATTTCTTCCATTTGCCAACTTGAAATGCAATACAATGGGCATTAAGTAATTGTTGCTGTCGTTGTTCTTGTTGTTCTTGTTGTTGTGTTGTTGTGTTGTTGCTTTCGCTGCTACTGCAGCTTGTTGACAAATCCGCACATTTTTTATAAGCTCGGCCAAGTACTTGCTCTCATGCACACAACTGCCGCACAAATATGCCGCCCGTACTTGGTCTTCGCATACCCTGTACTCTATGCGAGTTAGGGGTGTATAAGCTGGGTGTTACCGAGGCAATTGTCTAATGATTCTAGTTTTCGAAGTGATGCGAACCCATTTTGGGTGTAATATGAACTTCCAAATATATGGGTGAGAAGGCACCACTTATACTATTCAATATTATTACACGTCAACGGTATCTGTTAGTCTGGACATACCCAGCGAAACATACCCTCGACTATTTTCATTTCGTTTTGACTGTCGTGCAGTTTTTTGCGCCGATTATGACGCGGACGTGGACGCGACGCTTCAATTGGAGTGGAGTGCCTCCCATCCCATCTCATCCTCATTTCCAATTCCATGGCATTCGCTCATTCCCGTTCCATCACACATGGGGAGGCCCAGTCCGCCACCACCACTGCCATTTATGAGGGCACATTATGCCATTTATCGCAGCTTAAATGCCACACATAAAGCCAATGCTGGCCTCCGCGTCCTCGGATTATTGGCTTCTTGCTGGGCAGGGATAGGAACAGGGATAGGGACACACACAGAGGGGCAAGGACATGGTCAGGTACGGAGCCCTGTTGGGGGTCTCCTCCAATAATAGTGCTCGGTTAACATCGCAATGAAATAATGGAAGTTATTACTTATTATTACCAGGCACTTGGATTTCGGCTGCCATTATAATGTTTTAAATTTTTACTTAGCTCGTTAAGTGAGTTTTGCTTCCTTGGTTCGAGAGAAACACAGAATGAATAATTGTGCAGTCGCCTTGACTTTTGCATCCTAAGCATATACTTAATAATTAGATAATGACGGCATGAACGGCAACAGCCACAATGGAACCATTAACAATGAAATTGCAGCGGGCCAAGCCACAAAAATATAAGCATATTTAACCTTTGCATTGGCGTTTTTGCTCGTTGCTATTTTTTTGCAAAACTAATTCGCAGAATGGCGCAAAAAAAAATTCACTCGGCAAAAAGCAAAACGAATTATGTGGCCAGCCTTGAGTTTTTGTTCGCCATTCAAATGCAACTAACGAAACGAAAACCAGAAACAATCGCCTTTAATCTTCAGGGAACAAAGTCCCATTATCTTACGGATTTCTAAATCGGGGTGTGTAGAGTAAACATTGATTATGTCGCCAAAGGGTTTGGCATTGAACTGTGCTTCGAACCCACAACTCTAATCCAAGTAGTTAATAATGACTACTTACATTAATAAATTTTACTTAGCGTTGTTAATCAATTGGAGCCAAGCATGCAATACATCTTCGAGTTATGCAAAACTTAATTGTATATATGTATGTGGGCCGAGCATATCAGATAAGATCTATGGTAATTAGAATGAAGGTAACCCCAGGTTCATTTTAGATTTATGTATTTAGAATCCATAGATCACATTTGTCAGCGTTCTATGATTAACCAGGGAATAGTAAAAGAAGTGGGCCCCATTTGAAACTTATTTTTAATTACGCACACAAATTGGCCAAACGAAAGGAATTTAAATGAGTTTGATTTGCATTAGTTCCCATCCGACACACAATAGAGTTCTGAAATTGTCATAAAATCTCTAGAAAAAACGTTTCGGGTGCGGTCAATACAGAGTCGTTAAAGATGAAGTTGTGGGACCCTTTTCTCCGAGCCGGAAAATTGAGTTTAATGATCGTTTTATGCGTCACAGCATGGGACACTTCGAACTGAAGTATTTATAGATTGATTTATTTTATTTCCTAGCAGCGAAACACAAAATTTTAGATGCTCCACGGGAGGAGACCATTGCGATCGGCGGAAGTCTGTGACTCACGATCGTGGTACAAGTTTGCGTTTACGTAATTACAATGCCAAGTGCTGCATGCAACGCAATATGTTGCCAACAAGCAGCATATGCAAAATTTAAAAGCTCTTTGGCTGCTGAACAGCTGCCAAGCTGCCAATATGTTGCAACATCTACCGACGATTATTATTTATATGCGACTTTGGCCCGAAGTTTGCCTTACTCTCTGCACTGCACTCCCCAATCCAGATATAGATACATACATATATGTATGTGTGGCTGGCTGGCTGGCAAACTGTGCCAAACTTCGAATTTATTGCTGCCGCTAAAGTTTCATTGCCAATTTACAGGGCTTAAGCTATCAAAAGTGCTTAGGACTTGTTTAACTACTTGGCGAAGATTGCAATATTGATGCAGGCAGCGCCAGGATACAAGGACGACGACAGATGGAGTTGCCCAGATGCTGTGAATGGGCATTTGCAGAGGGATTGGTCCGAGCTCAATAGAAAGACAGAGACTGCGACCCAATTGGTATTATGTTTGCTCGCCAACTTGCAACCTTTTTCCAGATCTCTGGGTTTTCAGCGCCCTGGGCGATGAACCATCTACCCCTCGGATTTTTGGGTTGAGGCCTTCAAGCCGCTTAATCACTCAGATGTAGCCAGCAGACCCACCGATAGGAATACCGACTCCAATTTAAGTCTGAAGAACGCCCACAGACAAATGCCGGCAATCAACGCCATCCAGATAAAAACAAATATAAAGAAATAGCGGGCAGCGACTCTGTTCATTTTCAACATTTTTACATTTTTACATAAAATTCCAGGGCAAGAAAAGGAAGGCGGCGGCGGCAGCGGGGAAGGGGAAAGGGAAGTGGCCATTTTATTTATTGTTATTTCATTTCGACCGCAAATTAAAAGCTATGAATAAAAGCGTCAAGTGGAGCACGAGAAGGGGAGGGTGCAACAAGGTGCAGGCAGGAGGAGCTGTGGACAAGGAGAACGACGCCACAAAAAGCAGCCAGCAAAACATGCTGAAAACGGAAATAAAAGCTTATTAAAGCCAACACAAAATGGAGCTCGAAGGGGGCGGAGGAAGGGGACTGGTAAGGGGTGGTAAGGGGTGGTAAGGGGTGGTAAGGGGTGGTAAGGACCAACAGGGACAGGATGAACGGAACGGAAGTGCAGAGCTAAAAAACAAACACTAAATCAAACATTACACCCGACGAAAGTGGAAGGGGCGGGAGTGAGTGTATAAAAACGCACAAAGGAAAAACGTGCAGAAGAAAAATCTCGGGAAAATAGCAGAAGGAAAGCTGCCCCAAGCAGAGGCGCCACAACCACGAGAATCGCGGACAGGGGAACTCTCTTTTCGGAGCAGATGGAACGAACAGAGTGGCATATTAAAGGATAAGATACTACTTTTTGGAAATGTTTATTCATCACTTTCGAAGACTTACGCACCTGAAAATCAACTCTCTTTGGACCGATATTAAAATATAGTGACAAGCCTTTAAATAACTTCGTTTGTTAAAGAAATAGATCTTCAAAGAATTCTCTATAAATTCCCTATAAATCTCTATAAATTCAATACTTAAAATAAACGGTGTTAAACTAGGGCAGAGTTTAAACCTATACTTTACAATTAATTAAAGGTGAGTTTAATATGGTAGCACTACAGAGAAACACGATCGCTTTACATCGAGATTGAACTGAAATACTGAATAGGAGGTAACCACAAGTCGAAACATTTCGTGCCACTATTGCCTTGTTCATTTCAGAGTGCAAGGACTTGAGTAAACATCGGGCCAGTGGAAAGTGGGAGCAAGACAAATGTGGGCGCCACCGCGACGTCTTCCTCGTATCCCCGAATCCCCGGGAAGGAAGCTTTGAAGCCAGTTCGGCATCCTTTTTGCAATATTAAACGCAGCAATGACACCCATGGGGTGCAGGGCCGCCTGCGGGTTAAGCACTGCCATGCTGTGGGTGCGGACTACTAGAAGACTAAATATATACACCTCGTTATTTGTTGGCATTTGGCTGCTTTTTGCGGCTTTTGTTGACATGGCAGGTGCGGTTGGAATGGAATGGAACGGAAGGAAAGGAAGGGAAGGGAAGGGGAAAGAGGACGACTGCGGCAACCAAAGTGAAATATCATATGAATTAGAGTCATGGCTGAATGCCCGACCGAACATGAGTGAAATGCCACCGTTAGTAGAAGTTATAGCTTTAAATTAAACATCGACATGGGAAAGATCGTAATGCTGGGATCAGCATTCGCTCGGCACTAAACTACATTCATTTTGTAATCCACTAACCCTTTTTTATTCACACACCGCTGGCAAAAACCCAATCGCATGCTAAGTGCTTCACTTCTGTGTAATATGAGTGAGAGGAATATGTATGGCCCAGAGGTAAAGGCACGCTGTTAGCCGGATAAGCCGAAAGGATATGTGGAACCCTTCTCCTTGTCATTCCTGCAACAATGCCAGCAGAGAGCTTTTTGTCATAGCATTCCGGAATGACTTCAAAACGCAGAGGCAGCTAGAAAAGTTTAGTCTCACCACCAACATCCCATCTCGAAGTCGTTTAAATGGTGCCAAGCGGCCAGCGCTCGAAGGCATTTCCATGATTACAAGCAAAGGACTTCGTCCCCAGAACAGCGGGGCAGGACTTTGAAATTGAAGCTGCTGGGAATGGGATAAGTGCACACATGTATGCCAATGCGACGGATGGCAACCGGTTTTGAAGTACTCTCAACTCAAATTAAAGACTCGACACCCCCGACATCAGAAACATATCTTCAAAACGGACCGAGCGGATCTTGGCCCACTGCCATGCACCAAACTTGTATCAGCTGCGAGCCCTTGAATCGCGACTCACTTAATATCATGTTGCATGGCAACCAGTCTTAGAAACTAAAGTAAAGATACAGTCTTATTTATCGCATATATTTATTTATATAATACGAGCTTAAACCAATAGGCAATATAGCTGGTTGCAGCTACATTAAATCCAGTCGGTGTTGTCCCAAGCTCCTCAAGTGCATCAATCTCAGCTACGCACTCAATCAGAATGGGAAACTGGTAACTGGCGAAGAGGAGAGGAGGGCTGGTCAGGTGGCACCTCCAGGAAATGTCTCATACGGTTATCAGGAGAGGTAAGTAATCTTATCAGTGGTCGCTGGCACTCGAAGCTGGCAAATGTAAGAGGTAGAAGTGCATTTCTGGCTCCATAGAGCCCTATGTGGGGTGGGGCACAGAGAGGACATTGACTGCGCACCGAATGGGCGATCGGGGCACTGTAGGTATCCAAAGACCAGGTGGCGCAGTCAATAAAACAAATATGACAGTCCACCGGATGTCTGGGAGCGACGAAGGTGTAATGATAATAAAAGTTTATGACAGCAGCTCACGAGCTTGTAGGGCTAATATCAACGTACTTTTTCCATGGAGTGGGGCTTGCAGTGAAGGGTTTGGTGGGATGAAGCTCTTTGCAGGTGCCAGTGTGAAAGCGCCTCATGGTCCACTGAACTTTTGGCGATGCATTGAAGCAAGCTCTTTCACAGGTAACCTCCAAGAAGAGACTTTGATTAGGCGTTGCCGGCGAAGAAACCCTTCTGCACCTTATTCGAAAGCCCAACTGGAATGGCTCGTAAGTAAACCCTTTAATCGGTCATCGAAGCTTGCTGATACTGGATATGAAAGAAGCACGTTGCAATTAAACATTTTTGCTACTTGTTGGCAGTTAAGGGTTGTGGCTACCAGTGAATCAGTTCCAATTAGCTGCTAACGCAACCGATCAACTTAATAAATGCATATCAAATATTTAATGGTCACTGCAATAATAACCCGTTCTGTGGCAACCTCTGTGGCAAGTGTATAATTAAACGCAGACACACACATCGACACACAACGGTCAGGTGCCGAGCAGACTTTGAAATGGCCAGAAGAGAAACAATAAGGAGAAACACGCACGAATTGTAGGCACGGAAAAAGGGGGGAAAAGTCGAGAACTGGTTGCTGAATAATTCACACTCGTGCACTGGGAGCCAACAAAATAACGGTTCATTGCACACACTAATAATTACATAATGAAGCACAACATAACTTAAACTTTGACCCTGGACAAAAGCGGAGCCGGAAGTTCTAGCCAACTTTTGTACTGTGTCCGTAGGAGGAAGAAGGAAAGTGAAAGGGCTGCTAGGGAGGCTAATCTCCTATGCCTTGCAAATAAGCTTAACCAACTCATGTGATGCTCATGAGATGCAGCATAGTTGGTCAGTCCAATTAAATGTCGGAATATCCTAGTTTATGTAGTGCTACAAAAGTACCCATTGACCTATAAACAAAGATTGCACACTTTACAACTCAATATCCATTTACGGAACACAAATGAGCTACAAACGCCAGAAGAGATTATCTGACTTTGGCCATATTTTGTGACTCATCCAACTCCTAAGCAGCCTGCACTTAAACCGGAACCATCAAGCGTAGTGGGCCTGTTACACTGTAAGACTAGCTGCACACTTGTGGCTAACTTAAGCGACAACTTCAGTGCCAGTGAGCATTCCCCGAAACATTAAGGCACTCCAAGAGTGCCTATGCGTAGCCCCCTTGCCATGACAAGCTGGCGGACAGAGGGGCACTCCCGACACACGAGAGTTGCAGTTACAATTGGCCGTGTGTGCGGAGGTCAATGACAATGAGCCGAGGCCTCGAAACCCCAAGTCCCGGCCCATGTCCAATCCCAAGTCCAATCCCAACACGGCCCAAACGCAAGCCTAAGACGCAGGCCAACGAAGCATGCATACTAAGCACCAGCGGTCTGCAGGGTAGCGAAATCGCAGAGGAGTGCCGGAGTGGTCGGAGGACCAGCTATGTGTGACCACTGGCCAGATCCAAGGGCTGCACTGAGAGAAATTCCCTAGCGCACTCAAGAAATTTAGCTTGGTGGGAAAGTTAGCTCATCTCGATATCAGCAGGGGGATCTTATTGATTTAATTATATGTACCTACATTAATTACATACATTCCAAAAATATATTCTTTTGCCACAGTGAAGTTTCAATCGTATACACAAAAGGCAGAATGCATTCGTGCGTACGCCAATGACGATGACGACGCTGCCAGTTAACAACACGATTTGTTATTTTTGTAGCTCCGCCTAGAGCCCCCAGTTCCCCTCGGAGTCCTCTGTTGCCATCTGAAGCCTCCAGAGGAACCTTAACTCTAGCAACCTGCTGGCATTGCTGAATTTATTAGCAGACCGTTGTCCGCTGTCCGTTGTCTGTTGTCCGTTGTGCGCTGTCCGTTGTCCGCTGTCCGTTGTCCGCTGGCCGTTGTCCATAGTCCACAGGCCGCAGCCAGTGCAACGGCTCCCAGGCAGACGGACAAACGGACGAAGTACTGAAGAGGAGCCATAAATACAGACCCCAGAGGGAGGGGGTTCCTTTGAGGAGGAGCACGGTGGAGTTGTTCTCGCCAGAAACTCCGCATGATGCACCGCATTCCTTGGCAATCGATGAGTAAATAATGACCAACGCAACGCAGCCAAACTGGGGCGAGCAGGAGGGGCGTGGCAGGCAAGGTAGCGAGGGTCTGGGAGGGGCCTGTTTTGTTGCTTTTGTTGTAATCACACTCAGCATGCATTTCAACATGCCCCAGCCCCCTCCTCCTCTTCTCGCGCCCTTCACTTGAATCCACAGAAATCCGTTCAATTCCCCCCCCCGCTTAGCATATTTTGTGGCTTCTTATCGAGGAAAGGAGGGGGCATTATTATTCAGAGAATTGTTTTTGAGGGTAGCACCAGGGCTTGTTTTCAAAATTGTGAATATTGAAAAGTGATGTTAGAAAAAAGATATTTACCTAATTTTTTGTATGGGTGATAACATTTATTTAGATATACATAGATGTATTTGAGATAAATAAGAAACATTTTGCGTATATTTACAAATAGTTCCACATTGTTTATTATTACTTATTTTCGAATTGTTGGCAAACTGTACCAGTTATTAAATTTTTTCTCAGTGCATCTACTGACATTAGTCTATTGTTATGAAAGGGAAGGAGACAGGGGAAGCGAGATGGGCAGACCGTGCGCGGAATCCAACCTAGTCGCCCCATTATAATTTGAGTTAATTACGTATTTTAGCCATATAAATATTTCATATGTCATGCATGCCTGCAGTTAGCCGGCAGTGCGTCCCCCGCCCCCTACTCCATTTGCAGGCCCCGTGGAGCGGCAGCCAAAGAAAGGGGAGCACAAGAATAACAAGAATAGCGACTGCTGCCACCACAGACTAAACAGATTTTTGGTTTGTGTTGCCCACGACCTCTGGCTTTGAACCCACATCCACATCCACACACATACACCACACCCCAACCCTGGGCACACGCGTAATTGAAAATGAATTTATTATGGGGCACGGAGATGCATGGATGCTGTGCTAGTTGGCCATCGGAGAAAGGTCTGTTGGGCAGAGGTAACTAGGTTGGCAAATCGCCTCATACAAATGAGGCCAAATATTTATACCCGTTACTCGTAGAGTAAAAGGGTATACTAGTTTCGTTACTAGTATGTAACAGGCAGAAGGAAGCGTTTCCGACCATATAAATTAAAGGGTATACTAGTTTCGTTACTAGTATGTAACAGGAAGAAGTAAGCGTTTCCGACCATATAAATTATATATGTATATTCTTGATCAGGATCAATAGTCTAGTCGATCTAACCATGCCCGTCTGTTCGTCATTTTATTAGTCTTGTAAAGCTATATTGATTTACCAAAAAACTTGTAATCACACCCACTCTAACGCCCACAGGGTATCAAATAGTCTGTCTTGTTTTAATGTGTAGTTCAGCGAGTTAAGAGGGTTCTTTGATTGGGATGAAGAGGGTAGTACATTTTGACTGAGCTGTGGCAATGCATGAACAGGAAATTCCATTCGAAGATACAGATACAGATATATGGAGGTACAGAGGTATAGAGGTATGTCAAATTTCAATTAAAAATGCATCATTTACAAAGTTACTTTAAAGTGTTTACTGACTGCACTTTATGAAGACTTTATATAGATGTTGGAGTTCCTGCCTAAATCTGAAATTATTCATCCTGGACCAAATAACTTCATTAGGGAAGTGCAGGTGCCCTTCCCATTCGGATTTCCTGCATCGAGAGACAACTTAATTAACAATTTGCCCCTGGCCTCTTGCCATTGCCATTGCGCTGCTCATTTCCCTTAAAACACCCTTTGGACGGCCGTTGTTTGACGTGGCCAGTAACAAATTGCTCCGCAACACAATAAAGAGCAGGGATACGAAAACTGCAACAGAAAATTTCACACGCTCCCAGGGTGCAAATTCGGACCAACTCAGACTGATGGCCATTAGCACTGCAGGTTGAGGAGTTGGGCCGAGGTGCAACAGCTGCAGCAGCAGTCATAATAATGGGAAATGCAAATACCTCAGTGGCTTTTCGTGGCGTTACCTGTTGATATGGACAATGGGTGCGACCAGCCACCACTGCCCCACCGATGGCCATTAAACAGTAGCCAAGATGCAGGGACAGCCGCACTGCATGCCTTGCAAATTATACCAAATTAACGCTGCCAGGCAGAAGTATCCATTTACCTGCAACGAGAGAAAAGAGAGGATGTAAGAATGCAGCGCGGATTAGTTGGATAAGGTTGGTATTTGCTCAAGAAATTAGCTTGACCAAGTCGGAATAATTGGATGCTGTTTGCCCCTGGAGAATTCCTAAGACAGGTTCAATGTACTGGCCAAAACTATTCTCAGATAATTTAAAATCTGGGTAGAAATAATATATTTAAGTTTAAAGGGCGGTGGAACTGATTTAATGCTAAAAGGACTCATTTTACTCTTCCATTTTATACAATCAGAGAAATCTGGCGACATAGAACTGTAAAAGGAAATTAAAAACCAACTTGCCGTCTGAACGGAGTCCGATAAAGTGGAAAAGCTAAAGAAACAGAAATCCTTGTGCAGCTTAAATGGCGACCACAAATCTAATTTACCACGACCGTGCACTAAATCAAATGGAGCTCGGGCCTCGAAACACGGCCGCCCGAAAGGGAAGCCCAAGGGCCACCGCAGCGGCAACAATAGCGGCCAAAGGTATATATTAAACAAGGGGCATGCGGCATGTGGCATGGGGCATGGGGCAAAGCTGAATGGTCACTGGTTACCCTAGAAGTGTGGCCCACAACGACGACGGCCACCGCATTTTGGCGCCCTGGGGATGATTTCTATGGTCGATGGCGATGTGCCTGGCTGGTTCATGGTCTTGGCTTCTGCCCCCTCTGTCCACCGTGCTGATACGCCTTTTCTACTGTCTAGAGTCTTGTGTCTACTTCCAGTGCGCTGGTAATTAGCCATAATTCACTTGCCTAGACCGAAGACAAAATGAAGCATAAAATATTTACGCACTGGCCAGTCAGACACCGGAAATATGCAATTTGACGCAATTTGCATGAAAACTCCGCCAGACATTTACTTCTTGCTACTTGCCGCAGCTACGGGCATGCAGAAATGAGTGGCACGTGGTTGTGCTAGGTGATGCAACCATTTCCGCTCTTGCGTGCATATCGACGCTGATTGCCAATGCTCTGAAAGAAATCAATTTCCGTTTTACCATCGACTGCCAGCGGATGCAAGGCGAGAAACGGGTGAAGGTGAGATCTGGTCAAGGGTCAAGAGAAGGGTAGTTATACAAAACAGACCAGAAACAAAATAGGAGAGCAGCAGTAGGGATACTTTCTGCCTACTAACAGTGTAGGAATACTTGTTTTTGGAAATTAAATAACAGGTAGAAAGACCCGTTTCCGATAATAAATGATGTATTAAACACAAGCATATATATGGTAAATATCCCTTATGAACCGAGCTAAATGGCATGTCTAGCAGTAAGTATACAATTCAAAATGATGTTACTCAAGTAATCTAACTTGATATATTGAAAGCCCAAAAGTAAAAAACCTACCTATATTCATTCCTAGTCTTCCGCAGTCACTGATAAGTAATCATGGTGACTCAAAACGTGAAATCAGGAATTCCAAGAACCGGACTTTGCGTCTTGCATGATTTTCTGGTTCAGATTAATAGAGTTGAATTGGTTTCAGAACACATGCCATAAAATAATAGAGTTGATATGATATCAGTTACTCATTAGCTGGTAATCAGATCGCATTCAACGTAAACCAGAATTATCAGACATTTTATCGGCTTAACGTACTTAAAGATTAATCTGTGATTTTTTGTCTGCGCTGTAAACAAAACCTGCCCCGGCACACAGCATCGTAAAAATTAAGTGATCCCTAGACTGGCTGGCTTTTTGCTTATTTGTGGTTTGTTATTCCTTCCCGAGTCCCTAGAAATCGCCTCCAGCCACCTGTGCTGCACTGTGCTGCTGGCGCAAACATTTTCTTTTCATTAATTCATAAAGCATATTTTTATAGAGTGCCAACACATGACCCACACGGGAAGGGGTAAGGTGTGGGCGGAATGGCCGGCAGCCATCGTGCGGCATTAAAAAGTTGCAGTAATGGAAATTGTTTCGTGAAAACTGCGAACTCCCAGTTAGCTTGTTGCCATCTTGCGGAGGAACGAGAGTTTCGTGGGGATTTGAAAATGTGAAACTTGTTTTGGACACGCTTCGTTTGCCACGGGACCTTCAAACAGACTACCAGTCGAGTTGATGCCTCTGATAATTCCATCTAATTTGAGTGCGTTTCCGCATCCCATTCAGTGCCATCTTCAAATCTATTATAGAACTATAGCGACTGGTATTCAATAAACTGTGTAGCTTAGGCTTGGCTTTTAAAACCAAAAATTAGTGAAAGTGAAGAAAACTACGTTTAAAGCGTACACGTATTTATATATATTAAAGAACAGTAAATGGGAATATAAAATAATAATTTGAGCTAAATGATTGCTATAATTTGGCAAACATACTTAAAGCAATGAAAGTATACTCGTATACACTATTTGTTTACACTCTTTGCCAACTTTTCTCTGTCTGCTCTCCTTTGAAGCCCCAGTGAATTTGGCTCTGCTTGTAGACTCCTAGTACAAATTAGTTGTATCTTCGCCTCAAGGCGTTTTTTTATTCCACTCCAGGGCGTTTGAGTTCTCC
Source organism: Drosophila santomea (assembly GCF_016746245.2). Lineage (NCBI taxonomy): Eukaryota > Metazoa > Arthropoda > Insecta > Diptera > Drosophilidae > Drosophila > Drosophila santomea. The sequence continues at coordinate 15,363,662 of NC_053016.2, read as the reverse complement.
CATCGGTCCAGGTTCGGAAAAAAAAGAAAACTCCCTCAGTTGTTTATCTAACAAACACACCAATTCGGGAAACAACATTTTGTGTACCGACGGATAGATTGTTTATTTTGATTTGTACTCACTCCCCATGCGCTATTTGTTCTATCCTCACCCCGCCCTTATCTATCTATACCACCATGCGCTACACTTATCCATGTTTCCAAGACGAAGGGGTCGGGCGGGCGACTTGGGGGTATGGGAACTTGGGGCCACATACGGCCTGGTCCATAATTTTGTTTATTTAATTTTTATGTCATGGGCCGTTCGGCGACGGTTGTAGCCTGTCGGACGTCGGACGTCGGACGTCGGACGTCTGCCTTGGCTCGCTCGTCAAATATGCCGCCGGAGACCGGGAAACGGAGCGAAGAGCACATGGGCTTGGGGAGTGGGGAGTGGGAAGTAGAGTGGCTAGGAGTGAAGCGTGCTTCAAGCACCCATCCCCCCAAGATGCAGCATCACCATCCTCATCATCATCATCATCATCGTAGCCATCATTGGCAGCAACTTCTATGGCCTGCTGCTGGCATAAAGTTGTCATGCCTCAGTTGTTTGATTGCCTCTGCTCGCTTGCAGTTGTGCCCCAAGGCGGTGGATGGTTGGATAGATCCCCCA